>NC_089840.1:119803417-121172167 GCF_035609145.1 Eleutherodactylus coqui | reverse complement strand
ATAGTTTTGGGCTCAGGGGGGCCAAAACTAAATAAAAGTAATAACTCTGAAAACCCTTTTTACATGATTTTCTACCTGACCTTTTAATCCCTTAGATGTCACAGTTAATAGCTCCTGCAGCAGCTAAGTGCTGTAATTAAGGGTGAGGGTTTGTTATCTAATGATTGATTTTGACAACATGAATGTGGGGGCTGATGATTATATATGGGAGCCGGAGTGCCTCACAAAAGCCCCTAGGACTGTCCTATGTAGATGTCTATTAGACATGGCCTAAACCTATTTTTCGCTGACAGACAGTAATGCATTGGAATGCCTCATATGTTCAAGTGTGACGATCCCCCGGTGGGATAAAGAACAGTAAAATAAGATCTGATGGTTATAAAACGAAAAACAATATAGTAGGAATAAAGCCATGTGCTCCCTGTTTTTATTAAAAAAATGTAATGAACTCGCCAAAAAGTACGCACATCATATATCCCTATAATGTAACAACCAGTAAAATAAAGTTACGGTTCTGTCCAAACTTCCCTCATAAATGACTGGAAAAATGAACACCGCATGCTGCTCTATTTCTTCTGGTAAAATGACACAGACCTGATGTAGCCCATTATAATCAGTGGGTTCCATCAGACGGCTCACTGGTTTCCAACATTTGACAGCTCCGACATGCCATTTTTTTTCCGTTCTTCTGTGCCATAGCAGAACACAAGAATGGGAATTTCAAGCATAAATGTGAACAGAGCCTAACAAGTTGGCAAAATAACAATCAATTGGGCAACAGATGAAGATCTATCGCAACCAGGGACTTGCAGTGAACATGGTCTTACTAGGTAGACCAGGTTATGGGGAACCATTGAAGGAAGCTAGGAGTGGCGTGAGCCGAGTTAGTGGCTTCTATTTCATTACATCTGCACATCACCAATGAAGACGTATTTATATACTACTCAGTCCCAGGCAGTGTAAGAGTTAAAACATCTTGAAGGTTGATTCATGTGACTAAATGCATAATTCTGCCTCCGATACAGTCATATGCACCATGCATTTTTCCAAACACGAAACTACAATTAAAGTGATTAAAGAAATTCTAGATGGCTGCTTGGACTGTGGAAAAAGATTACAGAAACTCCTATAAGTAAGCTTATTTACAGAAGTCCCCCATCTGCCTCTGTAATGCTTTATTACAACTGTCAGCTTAGAAGGAATATCCGACGTGGAACAATTTCTGTGTGCAACTTATTACATGCCTGATTGATTGTCACACTGAAAAATGATATCTCAAAACCAGCCATTAGTAACAAGCAAAGCAGAAAATAACCGAAGAGCTAAGCAATTACTAATCAGACTGCAATGTGCCCTAATTAGCTTCAATTCACATTAGAAAAAAAAACAATAACTGCATAAGTGTGTGAAAGTAATGATCTATTTGTATTTGTTTTTAACTAATTGATGTATTTGCTTGCAGCTAATGAAGGAGTTTCCTTTGCTCAGCATGGTAAATATCCATGAAAACCTGCTGGAGTCTTTGCTAGAATTGCAAGCATATGCAGATGTTCAGGCAGTGCTTGCTAAATATGACGGTAAGCTGGACATGGCTCTAGAGGCACAATGCCTAACATAGTAACACACTGTGTAAGGCTGAAAAAAAGACGTATGTCCATCTAGTTCAGCCTATTACCCCCCAATGTGGATGCAGAGGAAGGCAAAAAAAAACCAATTAGGTAGAAGCCAATTTTCCTCATTTAGGGGAAAAAAATCCTCCCTGACTCCAATCTGGCAATTGGAATAATCCCTGGATCGCCAAACCTTCTCAAGTAATCAGAGACTACAAATTGTAATTTTTTTAATCTAATTTGTCATCACCACGTCCTCAGGCAGAGAGTTCCATAGTCTTACTGCTTTTACCCAAAGATTTCATTTAAATGGGTAACTAAATGTACAAACCAGTCTGCTCAACGTTCCCCCGATAGTTAATGAAAACAAGAATCAATGCCTGATCCTCGTGTTCCTTGGGAGTTAAGCCACCACTAGGGCTCTCCGGCTCAGCCAAGCCAACGTTCATGGTTATAAGGGTGCATTCAGACGACCGTATATCGGCTGGGTTTTCACGCCCAGCCGATATACAGCGTCTCTCTCTGCAGCGGGAGGAGGCTGGGAGAGCCGGGAGCAGTGCTCTCTGCCCCCTCTCCACCACCTCTCCGCCCCTCTGCACTATTTGCAATGAGAGGAAGTGGGACGGAGGCGGGGCTAAGTTTCGGTAATTAGCTCCGCCCCGCCTCTCCTCATTGAAAATAGTGCAGAGGGGCGGAGAGGAGGCAGAGAGGGGGCGGGATTTCTTCCAGCCTCCTCCCCCTGCAGAGAGAGACGCCATATATTGGCTGGGCGTGAAAACCCAGCCGATTTACGGTCGTCTGAATGCACCCTAAGGGAGATGTGGAGCCAGGTGTTGGCTGAGCAATGGTTGGGCTGACAACAGTTGAAGGCATATGGCCACATTTAGAAGAATGCTTTATACCCACCTCATATTGTTTTATTTGTTGTGCCTATTTTGTCACCATTCTGTATAGTGTATAGCTGCCCATAGACGTGAGATAGAAACAGGTTGTCCGTTAGTGAACAGTTGGGTTTCCAATAGTCCTTTGACCAATTGTATTACAAACTAAACGTATATGACCATGTGCAAAGATCGTCAGATGGAAAAATTAAAACTTCTTGGGGTGCTGAATAGACATCAAATCTGCTGCACATAAACTAATCGCAAATGACTACTAAATTCAGGGCAGATCATTGATTTTCATGTCCGCTAGATGATAGAAGGTAACCAATGAGTCTTGAGTCAGGATCATGGTGCTATTGGCTGACATGGTCTAGGACAAGGTTCTAGAGCTGGCTTCACAGAAGGCATTGTCCTTAGATGAGTTTCTCCCTCCCACTAACTTTGTTGGACATATCACAATATCATCAAGCCGACAATGATATACGTGGTGCTGTCAATGAGGTTTCCTGTGTACCCCATTTTGTGAACACTTAGAATTGTTTAAGACTGTGGGGGATCCTCCAAATTTGTAAAAAGAAAAATAAAAGGCCCGTTTTTTGTTTGGCTTCTGGGTTTGGTTTTTTTACTCCGTTTTCCCTTATGCGGACATGATATTGTTCTCTGCTGTGACAGCTCTTTAGTTACGGACCTGGTCCAGACCATTTTTTCTTACTCCATACAGAGTATCAATCTGAGCTGAATGTACTGGGATTGTTTTCCCTTCCAGTCATTATTTACTCTCTTGGATTGATGAATTAAATTCATTATAGCCCTATACATGTAGCAGCTCAGAAACCCCGGATTAAATAAAGGTCCAAGTCCAGGTTCATCTTTATGTTAAAATTCAGTGTATCTACCACTTTGGAAAATGAACTTAGTTGAAAGCAGCATTAACATTAGTGACATTACTTACAGCGTAGTACCTTTCTATAGCCTGTGGATGTCGCTGGTGGAGTGGGGGTTTCTATGGATGACAGTGATAACTCTCTTAGGCTAGTATGTATTATTTTACACCATTGCTCCTACATGGTACGGTTTTATTCCTTGTATTATAGTAAGATCATCACCTAGCATTATGTTTGGAAAGTTTCTTCATAAACTCTAGTACAGAGAAGTATTGGTGTTAATAATAAAACAGAGTAACATAGTATTTTAGACTGAAAAAAGACATATGTCCAGCCACTTCAGCTTATTACCTCTCAATGTTGATCCAGAGGAAGGAATAAAATGAGGTAGAAGCCAATTCTTAGGGAAAAAATTTCCTTCCTGACTCCAATCTGGCAATCAGAATAATCCTCGAATCACAGACCCTTTTGAAGTAATCAGTGATATAGCATGTAATATTGTATTGCTCAAGAAAGCAGTCCAGGCCCCTCTTGTACTGCTTTTATAGAATTCACCATCCTCATGTCCTCAAGTAGAGCGTTCCATAGTCTCACTGCTCTTACAGTAAAGAAACCCTTCTATGTTGTGTGGAAACCTAAACGTAGAGAGCGCCCCCTTGTTACAGTCACAGTCCTGGGTATAAATAGGTGATAGGAGAGATCTCTGTATTGTCCCATGATATATTTATACATAGTTATTAGGTGGCCCTCAGCCATCTTTTTTCTAAACTAAATAACCCCAATTTTGATAGCCTCTCTGAGTATTGTAGTCCGTCTATTCCATTTATTACTTTAGTTGCCCATCTTTGTACCCGCTCAAGCTCTGATATATCTTTCTTGAGTACCGGTGCCCAAAGCTGTCCACAATATTCCATGTGTGGTCTGATCAGTGACTTGTAAAGAGGAAGAACAATGTTCTCATCATGTGTCCCTAGACCTCCTTTGATGCTCCCCATGATCCTACTTGCCTTGGCAGCAGCTGCCTGACACTGGTTGCTCCAGTTAAGCTTACAGTTAACTAAAATCCCCAAGTCCTTTTCCATATCAGTGCTCCCCAGTGGCTTCCCATTTAGTGTGTAATGGTGACATGTATTTCCTGCCCATGTGCAGAACCTTACATGTATCAGTGTTAAACCTCATTTGCCACTTTTCGGTCCTCATGGAGGTAGTACAGGGTCAGTGAATATCCATCTGTAGGCATTGTTTGGTACAGTGAAACCCCAACGAGAGTACAGTACAGTCCAACTGTATGGAATTTTAGAAAACCCCATTGACTCGCTGCAGAAAAATTCTTTGTGATCTGAGGACATGCTGCACATTTGTTCCTGGGCCCGTAGAGGATTTAGCGCATTGTATAATGAGAGCAAAAAGTCTGCAGTGTCTGAGCATGCACTACACTCTTCCATCAGGAAAAGGGCTTGGCGGCTAACATTAAAGGGATAAACAGGCTGAAATCGGAGGTCAGACGTGTGTTTTTGCTGTCTTTTCTATGGGTCAAAAGTGCATGGCAATAGACAACAGTGGCTTCTTTTCCCATATGCCCCCCCCCTCCAGCCCATAGGGTGGACAAAAAGGACAGCTGAGTATCGGGCCTAACCTCCAAAATGATAGTTCACTGCTTGATTGTTGTCTAGATGTCAAATCAGGCATAGAAAATAGAATTCTCTGTGAGATGAACATCAGAGGCCAGCGGACTGTGTTCAGGATTAGTTGAGTTGAAGGAGAAGTCAGAGGTTGGGAGGGGGGTGAGCGAGAGTTCCACTGCTGAAGGGAACACTAGGGAATTAGTAGCAATCCCTATATCAAAGCGAATGTATGTGGATATATTTAGTAATAGGCAGCCCAAGCAGTCACAATATTTTCCAGACAAGAATGCATGAAAGCTGACCTGAAATCCCGGCCTTTCTTCTCTTCCTTCAAAGTGGGTTGTTGAGGCGAACAAGAGCCCACGAACCTGCGATGATCACCATCCGTCTATTTCTGCACACAGGGATCCTAAGCTGTATTGGCAAATAATAAAAGACCCATATTTATGGATCCCCATTGTTCTTTGACAGCTGAAATACAGAAGCACTATTTTTTTTGGAGATTTTATAAAAACTTGTATTTCACAATGTATTTACAATATATGAGAAAAAAATAACACAAACTGGTCTTCTTAAACTTGCCTTTTCTATATTAACCCCCAGCAATTTAGGACGAGCTCTGTTCATTCAGGGGGAAAAGGACATTACAGTTCATTCTACTTTAACCCCTTCATGACGCGGCCCTTTTTTTCCCTCCATTTTTGTTCCCCCCCACCCCCCTTAAAAAAATCATAACTCCTTTATTTATCCACCAACGTCGCTGTATGAGGGCTTGTTTTTTGCGGGACGAGTTGTAGTTTTTAATGGTGCTATTTAAAGTACCATATAATGTACTGAAAAACTGTTAAAAAATTCTAAGTGGAGAAAAATGAAAAAAAAAGACATTTCGCCATCCTTCAGTGCGTCTTGTTTCTACGGCGCACAAACTGCAACAAAAACGACATGATAACGTTATTATAGGGGTCAGTACGATTACTCCGATACCAAACTTGTATAGTTTTTTTAATATACTACTTTTTTTTTTCGAAGACATTTAATTTTTTTCAATGATTTTCTGCCGTCATATTGTGCGCGCAATAACTTCTTTATTTTCCCATCGACGTAGTTCAGCGATGGCTCATTTTTTGCAGGATGTCCTGTAGTTTCCATTTGTACTAATTGAGAATTACGTACGACTTTTTGATCGCTTTTTATTGCGTTTTTTCTAGAAGACAGGGTGACTGAAAGTGCATTTCTGGCATTCTTTATTTTTTTTTTCGGACAAAGTTCACCATGCGGGGTAAATATTGCACTACTTTGATAGATTGGACTTTTACGGACGCGACGATACCAAATATGCATTTTTATTTTATTATTTAGACTTTTTAATTATAGATAAGGCAAAAGGGGGGTGATTAAACTTTTTTTCCTTTTTTTTTACAATTTAAAAAAACTTTATTGCTCTTTTTTTCACTTTACTTTTAAATCCCTCTCGGGGACTACAATATGCGATACTTTGATCGCTCCTGCAGTATGACGTAATGCTATAGCATTACGTCATACTGCATTCTGACAGGAAGCCTTTCAGAAGGCCCCCGGCAGCCATGACACCTGCACGGCTCCCCCGATCTCACCGCGCGCGGGGGGGGGGGGGGGGGGGGGCGCGTACAGCGCTCGGGGGCATTTAAAGGGTTAATAGCTGTTCGGCCAACCGCGGCTATTGCCCACGGGTGTCAGCTGTAGTAAACAGCTGGCGCCCCCGCTGTATGCAGAGAGGTCGCCCTGCGACCTCTCTGCATACATATCCGACGCTCCAGGACGTAAATGTACGTCCTGGAGCGGGAAGGGGTTAAACACCTGTAACTTGGGGTATATCAGGGTTACTGACATGCGTTTCATGCCATGTTAAAGCTAAGATTATTGGCTTTAAAATCCCATCATGTTGGTAACCCTGATAGCACTGGAGCTACAGTCGTTTGAAGCAGGGTCAGGAATACTGAATTTACTGCTGTCTGTTTTCAGTAGGTGTGTGCAGAGCTGACAGGGAGGGGAAGGCCAGCCGAAGCAGAGATCTGTGACACTCCTGTATATCTCTCTGTCCCAGGGGAGGGGGAACATGAATTTTTGTTCTTGTTCTCACCTCAGCCAAATTAATCAGAGGGCAAAAACGAGGACTTGCTCATTCAATCACTCCTGTACACCATTTAACCCCACAGATGCTGCAGTGTTTGTGGACCGTGGCACCTCAACCTTTTTACAGAAAAGAAATGTAAGAACTATATTCTGCCATTATGGAGTCGGGAAGGAAGTTTTTTTCCCCAGGGTGGGGTACATTGGCTTCTGCCTCATGGATCAACATGGGAGGGCTGAGACAGGCTGAACCTGATGGACAATTGTCTTTATTCAGCCTAACATACTATGTATGTACTATGCTGCAAGGGTTTAAATATTAAAAAAATATAACAACCACAAAAAGAAACTATACATAATTGGTATCCCCACACCCGTACAGCATTCTGTAATATAAAATACTGCATTATTTATCAAACATGGTAAACTCTGTGTTTAAAAAAACTACAGTTTTCTAATCGTCTTGCTTCCCCAAAACAGGAATAAAAAATTATTTAAAAAGCGAATATTCCTGAAAATGGTACCAAGAAAATCTACAATCTGTCCCACAAAAAACAAGCAATGCGGCTCTGTCGACTGCAAATAAAAATGCCTTCTCCGGAAATGGTGTGCCACAATGGTGTGGTTTATATTGTGCAGGAAGGGATAAAATATAATAAAACTTAGTCTTATAATTGCAATGACCTGTAGAAAAAAGTTAACATTTGGGGAATGCCATAAAAATAGATCCCAAAAACAAAGGTTAAATTGCCCCCAGCAAAAAAAAAAAAGTTATTCAATAAATTATATGAACTCGAAATTGTTTTCTTTAACCCCTTCCCTCCCCATGACGTAAGGGTACATCATGCGAGCGGGGTACGTCCCGCAAAATGACGTACTCTTATGTCATACGAATAGCGTGAGATCATGACTGATCTCACGCTATCCCACAGCGGAAACCGGCTATGATAGCCAGCCTCCCAGTGCAGGAGCGGGGGTGCATCAGAGCTGCCCCCCCCCACTGTTAACCCCTTCCCTGCCGCGATCTATATAGATCACGGCATGGGAAGGGTTCACAGAGGGAGCGTGAGAGCCCAGCCTGTTGCCATGGCAACAGGACGTCAGACACTGGCGTCCTGTGTTGCCAGTGCCTGGGATCTCTGTATAAGTGATAAGACATGGCAGGACAGAAGTCCTGCCATGCCTTATCACAGCGATCATCAATGCTGTGCTTTAAGTCCCACAGAGGGACACAGATGGTGTAAAAAAAAAAGCTAAGAAAAATGTACGAAAAAGAAAAATGTAAAAAAAAAGTTTAAAAAACCCCTTTTTTGTGCTTTTTATAATATTAGCATAAAAAAAGGGTTAAAATAAATTATAATGGCACATATTTGGTATTGACGAGTCCAAAACGACGTGCACAAAAAGTAGAACACGCTTTTTATTTTGTACGGCAAAAAGCGTAAAAAAAACCACTAAAAAACAGAGGCAAAATGCTCATTTTTAGCATTTTGCTTCCCAAAGAATGCAATAAAAGTGATCAAAAAAGCCGTATATTCACCAAAATGGTACCAATACAAACTACAGCTCGTCTCACAAAAAATAAGCCCTCACAGAACTCCGTACATAAAAAAATAAAAAAGTTACAGGACTTTGAATGCAGCGATATAGAAAAAAAAAAGATTTCCAAAAAAAGGGTTTTTATTGCAGAAAAGTGGAAAAACCTAAAACAATGTAAGAATTTTGGTATCGTTGTAACCGTAACGACCCGCAGAAAAAATGTAATGTATCATTTATGCTGCATGATTAACTCTGTAAAAAAAAATCTATTGCAGAATTGATGTGTTTTCTCTCCCTGTTATCATTAAAAAAATAGTTAAAGTTTTACAATATAGTCTATGCACCTAAAAATAGCACCATCAAAAACTACAGTTCGCCACGCAAAAAACAAGCCCCTATACGGCCGCGTCGACACAAAAGTAAAAAAGTTATGGCTTTTGAAAAATGGAGATGAAAATCCGCCAAAAATCGTTGCATCCTTAAAGGGGTTGTCGCGCGATAGCAAGTGGGGTTATACACTTCTGTATGGCCATATTAATGCACTTTGTAATGTACATCGTGCATTAAATATTGGCCATACAGAAGTTATACACTTACCCCCTCCGGTGTTGGCGTCCCCGTCTCCATGGCGCTGACCGAAGCCTTCTTCTCCCTCGATTAGACGCGCTTGCGCAGTCTGCTCTTCTGTTCTGTTGAATGGGGCCGCTCCGGCGTGCTCGCGCCGCACAGGTCTTCTGCGCATGCGCAGAACAGAACAGAAGAGCAGACTGCGCAAGCGCGTCTAATCGAGGGAGAAGAAGGCTTTGGTTGGCGCCATGGAGACGGGGACGCCAACACCGGAGGGGGTAAGTGTATAACGTCTGTATGGCCAATATTTAATGCACGATGTATATTACAAAGTGCATTAATATGGCCATACAGAAGTGTATAACCCCACTTGCTTTCGCGGAACAACCCCTTTAAGCCCAAAATAGGCCATGTCCTTAAGAGGTTAAAACTTGAACCGATCAAACAAAATACAAGGTGTCATACAGCTACATTGGCGAATAAGTAAAAAAAAAGGTATGACCGCTAGAACACAAAGGGGGAAACAATTTACTGTCCCTTAAGGCTGAAATTAGCTATGTCACTAAGGGGTTAAAAATGCAATTAAGGCAACTGAATTCTGGTGACTAAAGTAAAAAAAAGAATGTACATTTAATTATGCTAATAGACATACAAATGGTATTGGCGCAACCTTCAGTCAGTTGGCACCTATGGGCACCGGTGCACAGATTACCTTCTACATATATGATGGGAGTGAAAAAATAAACTCAAATATATTGTAGTACTACACGGAGTCTCTGAGGCGACCACCTAAAATTGTACTGAAAAGGCATCTTCTAAAAGAAAATGGTCCCTGTGTATGTGGTGGAACGGAGAATCTGTCACAGGAGACCTGGTCTGGATGAGAGGGGTCTTTTGGAGAGGTTTCACTGCACTACAAAGGTTTTTGGTCTCATTTCCGTTTTTTGTGATTGCAGATATAAGCCTTCCAAAGTCTGCTACAATATGCTACACGGCCGCATTACTAAAAGCCAGAGCTGTGTCTGACAGGTTAGTAGAATTGGATGTCTACTGTTATTGTCCCGCTGGATCTTCAGAATCTTCTAACATGCATTATATATTTTTAATATAACATTTTCTGTGCCCTCCCATAATTCCTTGCACTACATGGGAGGGACCTACAGATGCCATAGAAATGTTCATCGCAGTTAGGCGGGGCTCAAACAACTCTATACAATTTGCATATTACCCGCACAGTTTGTGTGTGCGTAATATGCAGTAGCAATCTCCCATACACTCCCATGTTGTTGCTCACACGAGCTACGCAAAGTCTGCAGAAGTGTTTTAACTTGGCGTGTATTACATGTGTATACATGCCAAGATAGTGCATGGGGATTGGTGGCACACAGCAAATACGCATGCAATTGCGTATTTGCTGCGTAATAGTGCGCACCTGTCTCACACGCAGCTAATTACAGCCATGTGAACATGGCCTTAAGCTGAATGCACATGGATGGGTCGGATTCCACATGCCGAAGCCCCGCAGTGGAATCCAGCCCTGTCCTGGCCGAACTCCGTGCATATCTGCATTCTCTTCTTCCTTTCTGTACTGCAGATAGTCCACTCGGCTCGCTGTCTGACATAGACAATACAGATTTAAATTTTTTTTTTTAACTCCTGCTTTTTCCACAGAATCCGTCCGACCCGCAGCCCATCAATTGCAGTAAAATGGAGCGTGCTGTGATTTTTTTTCATCCACAAACAGAAACCGTTTCCACTCGTGTGCTTGAAGAATCATTTTTCCATAGCAAGCTATGGAGGGTTATTGCTGCAGAATCCGGAGGCAGAAGCCCGCTCTGGATTCTGCAGCAAAAAACCCACCTGTGTGTATGAGGCTTTAGAATTCCAGAACGGATTACTGTTCCTTTTTCACAGACAGTCTTGTGGGTGGGGGTTAATGTAAACCAGATTTAAAAACAAAACAAAATCGCTGTTCTCTGATCATCGTGCTTGATAATATTTAATCTATTTAACATAATCTTTGTAACTTACTGTGACTGCCATAACATAACACAAAACAATGGTGAAATGGCAAAAAAAACACTAGAACTCGTTTTGCAAAATGCAAGGTGTCATACATCTACACATTGTCAGCTTCTGCCCTGCGATCGGACGGCTACTGGAGAGAAAGAAGAGGAGCAGCACCCTCCCGGTGACCGGCCCCGAGTATGTTTTTTTTTTTTTTTTTTTTTCTGACAGAACCTCTTTAAGACTAAATTTAGCTATGTCACGAAGAGGTTAAAAATGGACTATAGGCGACTGAGTTCTGTGTTAAATACGTCTCAATGGATTTTCCAGGACATAAAAAAGTTAAAACGGCTTAAAATGAACTACAATTGAAGACTCACCTGACTGCTCTCAGTCCAGTGCTTCACGGAACCCGGAAGAAACGGCAGGCGGTCACATGCCTGCTCAGCCGCTCAGACTTCAGCAGTGATTCTTCTATGGCTGCAGTGCTGGATGAGTAACAGCTGGGATAGGTGAGGATTCAGTTTTAGTTCATTTTAAGTCCTATTAACTTTTTTTTTTATGTCCGGAAATCGCCTTTAAATGAGACCTATAAGTTCAAAATCTACAACCAAAAAGCGACATTTGAGGGAGGGTTTTTTCATTTTTAACGTGACTGTTTGTGGGTTTAAAGAGGTTTAAGAACTCATAACCCTGTTCATTACACAGTGTGTAAGTATTATTTACTGAAACAATAGTCCTTTACTTCCACATGTCCTGCATCCTCAGTCACTCTTCACTGTACAGAAACTGCACCATCCATGGATAGAGATGGGAAAAAACGAAACTTGTACTTTCTTAAAACATAACCTTTCATCTACTTAGCTGTTTAGGAATTGACATAATGGCTGACTTTGGACTTGTTATTATTGTAGATTCTCACCTGAAACCGCCTCTAGAAGAGGACTTAGTACAGCAGAAATGAATGCTGTGGAGGCCATTCATCGAGCTGTAGAATTTAATCCGCATGTCCCAAAGGTATGTAATAATCTTTAGGATATACAGTATTCCACAGCACTTTATAACGCAGCTGGATACATGTTGCATAAGAACACATTGCAGAGTAACACTGAGTGAACAATTCAAAGAAGAGGAATGAGGGTCCTGCACCCAAGGGCTTACACTTTATAGGGAACCCATCACTAGGTCCATGCTACCTTAACCACAGGCAGCATGAACCCGGGACAGGTACGTACATTGCACCCATGCATGTCGGATTCTGAAACTCTGCAGCATTTCTGAATAATTATACTCTGAAGTTTGATTCTGCATAGAGTTATGAGTCACGGGGCGATGCCGAGCCAGCCTCTTCTAATCTGATAGCTCACTCCCTATACACAAGCAGGTAGAGAGCTGTCGCACGAGATGATGCGTTCCAGGAGGCCGGTACGGTGCCGCCCCTGTGACACGTTGCGCCTTTTGCAATCAAATTTCAAGGTATGTTTTCTGAAACGCTACAGTCTTTCAGACTGGGACATACATAGGTGCAGTGTACATACCTATTCCAGGCCCATCCTGGAATAGCATAAAACTGGTTACATATTAACTTCAAGAAGTATGCAGAGCTTACAGTCTAGGAGGCAAAAGGCAGATATTTACACGCACTGTCACATAATCCAATATGACATCTGATATACATTCAGTATGTACATTTTCATTGCATTTTTCATACTGTGTGTACCTATATTTTGTTTTACCATGCAATATATTTTATTGAACATGTACATAAAACCTTATGCAATAGAAGACAGTGAACATTAAAGGGATATTCTCTGGACTTTTACTGTTGATGGCCTTGCCTCAAGATAGGTCAACAATTGTTGATCAGCCACCCGGCATTCCTGCCATTAAGCTGCTCATCTAGCCCACTATCAGTGCAGCAGGGCCGAAAGTCCTCATGGGTGGTCAAGGCTGGTAGTGTAATGGCCAGCTTCACTCTTCGTTGCAGTCAGAGCGCAAAGTGTAAAAGGAGGCATTGCTTCTATTTCCTTAGGAGTGAAGCCAGCAGTTATTACACTTGCTCATCACTGATGGCGACATGCAGCCCATTTCACTGGCAATGGTACTAATCTGGGCGGCGCCTAGTATTACTACTGATTAAAGTAGGGGAGCTGGGGAAGAATTTAACACTTTGAGAGGATCTCCGGCCAGTCCAGAGTAGACTTACCCTGCTTAAGGGATTGGATTCTGACTTTGCCTTAACCCCTACAAGAATGTAACGTTTATAGGGGTTGGCACTAAGTGTGCTCAATACCCAGACCCTGGACCTGTGTGAGCTTATCCTATAGCTGACAGCCATCTGGATTTCTTAAGTTTTGTGCTATACTATGGCTTGGATGCATCTATACTTTACTTATGGCTATGCTTTGGCCTCAGTAGCCTTTTGTGCTTTGCCTAAATAGTCTTATAGCCTTGGTATTTTGCCTTTATGGTTTACCCATGAGCCTAATAGCCTAGGTATTTTTGCCTATAGTTTTTGTCTATAGATTTTGGTTTTTGCCTATAGACTTTTTGTGCTTTATCTATGGCTTCTGAGCCTGGCCTACATACTTTTAGCCTTTGTGCTTTGCCTGGGGCTTATGGTCTCTGTGATTATGTGCCCTCTGTGCTTCGCCTAGTGGTTGTGGCTTCTGGCCCTCACCTATACATTTTAGCCTCTGGCTTTATGCTCTACCTATGACCTATGGGCTCTGCGCCCTGCTTATGACCTAGGTTTTTACCTATGTATTATGGCCTCTGAGTTTAGTTGCTGCCTGTGATCTCCGAGCCTGGCAGGTGGTCTTTAACGGGAGGACTAGTTGCCGAAGCCTTTTTTTTTTCTTCACCATGCATCTTCAGTTAAGTATCTGTGGCAAAAAATACCTATAGAAATCTGACGTTAAGGCTGCCTGCAGACGGCCGGTCGGATCCGGCTGCGAGAATTCTCGCAGCGGGACCCGACCCGAGCGCCTGCAGAGAGCAGCGCGTAACTAACCCGCTCCCACAGCTCCGGCTCTTTCATGTGCCGGCAGAGCCCCGCAAAGAATTAGAGCATGCCACGGTTTGTTTTCTGCGCGTGATTTTGCGCAGACAAACCGCGGCCGTCTGCATAGGATTGTGTATTGTAATGCAATCCTTTGCAGGCGTGTACGGGCGGAAATTCTGTGGGAAATCCCGCCGCGGAATTTCTGCCCGTCTGCAGGTGGCCTTATACTGTTCTGATGATTGCAAAAAAACAATACGAGGAGTAGATGCAAATTTTAGGAGTATGGAGCTTACATTGGGTAAGACCAGGTGATCGCTTACCGCCTATGGGAAACTTGTATAGGAATCTATTCCCTAAAAGTTGCATCCTTATGTGGAGAACTAGTTGTAGAATGCCTTTACACCTTGATCGTTAATTTAGACAATCTCTTTTTGTTTTCCTATGCTTAAAAAATAAAAAATTGAATCCTGATCTTTAGGATTACTTTTTATGAATTCAGAAACAATGCTGTATTCTGTTGGGAGTTCCTCTACGAATCTACATGAATCCTCCTAACCTTTTGCAGTTTAGCAGTTTACAGCCCAAGTTGAAATGACTGCTTAGGCTTGTTCTAAGCATATATCATCCTTCGCTACAAAAGCATTGGTGTAATATTGTGAAAATAATGTGCTCCTTCAGTTGAATCATACTTCCCTTGTTTTATCAAACTACTAGGAAACAAAGTGAGTTCTATAGTTTGGTTGGTGGTAATAAACAAACCAGTACAACGGGGGCCGGCTGGATCCTGGGGGCTAACAGGCTGTAGAATTAGAACACCCATTTGGTTGTGTGGCATGGGTTTCAATATTAGTAGAGAATACTAATACTTCAAAGCTGCAAGTCAACTTTTGGGTTTCGCTAGTACTCTATTGGTGGATTATCCAACCCAATGAGCTATTAGCCATCAATAGCATAGCACTTCAAGCTATGAACTTCCCCCTTAGTTAGTAATATAGTTTAGTCTCTCATGGGTGCTGTAATGGGCATAAGGGAAATTACAAGATTGCTTACTGGTAATGAATTTTCCGTGAGCCCATGACAGCGCCACTAATTCTTCTCCTATTGATGAAAAGGGATTTAGGTTTCAACATAAGTAAAATAGAAAAAGACCTTAAATAGTCCATGGAACCTTATTAAAAAAAAAACTAAAAACTGAAGAGGTAAAAAGTGTTCCCACCTTTAAAGAGATCTGGGAGGTTACTGTTTCCTGTCCGGATGGAAGGTAGTCTCATGACTAAAAGGTATATTTAAAAAGCAACACCAGTTTTTGGGGGGTTTTTAGGCACTCCGTCTCCCAGTAAAAATTCTATAAAAAATTATCAAAAAGTCTTATCTACCAAAAAATGGCAGGAAAAAAAACTTTAGCTTGCTCCTAATAAAATAAGCCCTCGCTAGCCCCCGCAGATAAGGTTATCTGCTCATGTGCCTGTATCCAAGCTCAAGGATTTGAGAGAGATTCATGGATGGCATATTGAACGTCATCCATGTCTGAGGAGGCTGTCAGGGCTGTTGGTCTGGACCGCTCTGCATTATTTACATACCGCATGAGAGATTTTCAAAGTTCCAAAACTCAGGTATGCATTTGGTCACGGTCATAACACATATAGTATTGAACAGAGAGGGCTGCTTCATACTTATAACACTGTAGGTAGTTTTTTTCTACATGAACTACTGACAGGTTTCCTTTTAAAGGTTTTCGAATACATTGTATGGTGTATTAAATGGTACCATTTAAAAAATACAACTTGTTGCGCAAAAAAATAGCCCTCATACGGTTATGTCAGTGGAAACATAACGTTATGGCTTTTAAGAGTCAAAAATGAAAACTTAAAAGTGGCTGGCAATTTAAAGGTTAATAAAAGAACATGAAAAAATAGTATGCTACTTTTCAAGAAAATAGATGAATCACATGGACTGCCCACAGCAGAGATACATCTGAAAGAATAAAGCAGCAATGCATCCAAGACTAAAAGTTCACATGCATCCAGAAGAAAGTTATACTCAAAGGAGCAAGAAGGCTGTAGGAGTTCTTCCCAAGTGGACAATGAAGAGAGATGTCCTGGAAGGGCTAGGTGTGAAGAAGAGGGGTGTACCTGAGGACTAAGGGCCCTTTTACATGGAAAAACATGTTGGGCGCAGATCTCTTATCCCATTTTCTGCATATAGTAATTCTCGTTTGTCAGTCAGCCGGGCATAGATTTACACTGAACGATAATACTTCAGATTCTTGCTGGATGTTGAGACCCTCAGTTTTTGATTAGTGTGAGTCCAAGTGGTCAGACCATCAACTTGCTCTGATAGTTATTGCCTATCCTATGGAAACGGGATAACTTCACTTGGTGGGACAACCACCTTAGGCCTCCGTCACACGGGCTTTTTTTCTTGCGATTTGCGGATCGCATAACGGATGCGCATCCGCAAATGCGTGACCGGGGCCGACGATTCACTGAAAAAGCTGCACCTAGCAGCGTTTTCAGTGAAACCGCCCCGCACTGCCCGCTATCCTCTGCCACAGCTGTGCCACAGCGAACGATGTTCGCCCATTGAATTCAATGGAGCCGGCAATACAGCTGCTGAATGAGCTGCCTCTGATTGGCTGAGCACTGTGACCAATCAGAGGCAGGTCTCAGCTATTGAATGACAGCTGAGAGCTGCCTCTGGTCCCCGCGCTCAGCCAATCAGAGGCTGCACTCACTTACTTACCCATTCATGAATTCATGAATGGGTGAGTGAGAGCTGCCTCTGATTGGTGAGGGCTGTGACCAATCAGAGGCAGCTCATTCAGCAGGCGGGGATTTTAAATCCCCGGCTGCTGAGTACTACACAAAGCAGTTCAGGAGAACTGCCGGCCGGACGCGGCTGAACTCCGGCTGCAGGGACAAGGTGAGTATACATTTTTTTTTATTTTTACACATTTTAGGATGATTTTCAGGGAAGGGCTTATATATTTAAGCCCTTCCCGAAAATTCATCCTGCGCTCGCCGGCAGCCCATTGCTTTCAATGGAGATGGCTGTATTGCCGGCTCCATTGAATTCAATGGGCGAACATCGTTCTCCTCTGCCACAGCTGTGGCAGAGGAGAACGATCTTTAGTTTATGTTCTCAATGGGGTCGGCGCTGCTGCCGCCGGCCCCATTGAGCGCATATATAGAACACAGCGATGCGCAGAACGCAGATAGGCGCGTTCTGCGCATCGTTGTGTCCTATAATTGTTCGCACACCCGCATGAAAAGCGGACATGTGACCGATCCCATTGGGATGCATTTGGTCTATAGATCTGCAGATCACAAGCGCGTCTGCAGATCGGACCAAAAAAACGGTCGTGTGACCGAGGCCTTAAATGGTGCCTGCAGCGTCTCTTGTTTATTACTTAAGTCTCTTCATGTAATGAAAGGAACAATTCTGGTAGAAGATCTGCTATATAACAGGTAATTATTTAGCAATTGAAGTGACTGAACTCCTTAAAAATACTCCGGTAAATGATTTATCCAATAACAAAAAAATTACAAAAATATCTTCATTGCTCTGTAGCCTTTTTGAGTGTTGACTCTTTTCCCACTGGCATGGCAGGTATTTATAGGATATGCCCAATAGGTGATCTAATTCACATGCTGCACATTAATACATCCAGTCGTCAGACTCCTCTGAGCGGATCAGCATGTGACAGTACCCAACGGTTCACTACCTGCAAGCACATGGTACAGTACATCATCCATAGGAAATAGCCCTTAATCACACTATATAGATGTCTCCTCTTGGTTAATCTTTTGATCATCTATATCCTACTCTGCTTGACACGAGGACGTTGGCCACTACAAGCTGGGGAATCTAGTTTCGTAGACAAGTGCACCAGCATAATATTCAGCACAGACATTGTATTTCTCTCATCGAGGACATCAAACAGTTCTGCCCCTTACATGCCTGCTAAAAATAAATTCTCAAATTTCAAGAGCTCAATGACAAAGGGTTTCACGTCTGTCTCAATGGCCCAAACATTTATCGCTGCCCAGACTTATTAGGAAATGTATATTTTTGGAATAAATGTGGACAAAGAAACTGGGAACAGAACAATTTGTTGCACAGCTTCTGTGTCTCATGTAACACAGAGCTGTGGCATGTACAGAGTTAATAGTAACGATGGACATTACGAAGTTCTGGGATGGCTGTACTTTAATACATTGCAGCATTCCATTTATTCCAAGAAATGCGGCTCAATCATTTTGCTAAATTACTCCAAATTTGCTTTGTATAAATAATGACTAGAATATAATATATAATGAATGAGCAGGTCTGTGCTATTTAAGGGTTTCTTTTTTTTTTTTTTTGTAACATCTGTGTCCCTCATGACGTCCTATAAGACCTCTGGGGGGTCATAGAAATTTTTTGAATTGCGCACTTATCCACTGTTGGTGGGGCATCCATAGGAGCCCCAGTCACAGGGAAAAGTAACCTCCTGTAGTAACAGTAGTCACTAACAGAGCTGATCTGGGTCTGCTTGGACCCTGCAGTTCTGCTGTGGCTGGGGGCACCCGCCGGCTTGAATAGCGGTAGTGACATTTCCGCTTTCTTTATTTACTACATAGCACTCATTGCCTTCTCCTTCAGGTCCTCTGCTGTGACTAACAGCCGAGGACCCAACCTATTCCTGCTACATTGTATGAGCTTTAATCCCATGCCATATTTTTACCATTGGCGGGAATTAAGGTCCTGAATCAAGCATCGTAAATTTAAAGGAGTAGAACTATTTGTATTTTGTCAGTCAATTTATTGCTTTCCTGCTTCTGCCACAATATATTTTTATGTGCTGCATGAAACCTGATATCACACAACACTTATATTTGTGAATAAAGAAAACCATTCATGATCTCCTTGTCAATAGAAAGCAAGTATTGTAACCTTTACTGGTGGTGATTACGTTAGATTTCCCAATCATGCAGTGTAATTTGAATGAGGTTTTTAATTTCTGTTTCCCTGTCAATTTTAATAAAACATTCAAAAATGCTGCCAGATAGGTAATTGCCTGAAGAAATTGTTACTCGCTTGCACGAATGATCAAGAGAGAGGCAATTTTGTACCAGACGCCTTGACTTCTCTTTGTTCATTGTCATTGAAGGGAAGATAAAACCGGGTAGTCATCTGTAGGTTAGGAAATATTAGCTTTAATTACCACATTCTCTTCCATCATTGTGAGTTTTGACGTATTCCTGACAATTTTGAAACTCAGCAGTGTTTTCAAGAGAGAATCGTACCAAATTCACCTCTTTATGTGGCTTGCTAAAGCTGCCTGCTGTAGTCCAAACTTCACACTTTCATCTCCAAAGCTTTTCCTGAGCTGCTCCAGTCCTCTGGAATGTGCTATCCTGGACAACTAGGCTAATCCCCAAAACTCACAATTTTAAGCAAGCTCTAAAAACACATTAGAGATGAGCGAGTATACTTGCTAAGGCACTTTACTCGAGCGAGTAGATCTCCCCTCCGTTCCTGCCCACTCCCCCCCCCCCCCCCCCCCGCCGCTCCCCGCCCCCCGCTGGCCCCCGAATCTTCAGAGACGAGCAGGGAGATAATCGGCTAAGGCACTACTCGCTCGAGTAAAGTGCCTTAGCGAGTATACTCGCTCATCTCTAGAACACATCTTTAGGGAGACATCTCACATCCCCTATTCTAGCTATTTCCCACCTAATTTTCCTACCCTTCCAAACCTGATCACAGCATACCCCTCTCTACCCTGTACATATGAATGTACATATATAGATTGGCTGGTGACTGGCTCACATAGCAGCATATATACTACCCTATTTATAGTAAGGTGGCTAGACCATTCAACTAAACACACAGATGCCCCTCATGTGTCTACCCTTTTCTTTATAAATCACTTCAATGTTATATAGAATATAAAACCAATAACAAAAAAGAATGTCTGACTTTGTCTCTGTATTTACCCTCTGATTTGTAAAGTGCTGTGGAATATGATGGTGCCATACAATATAAATAAGGGTGATTTGTGATGGGGCAGTGTGACTGGTTCCTAGTTTTTTTGTTTGTTTGTTTATTTTTTTAATGGAAAAAAAACACAAAAATCTGTGATTGAAAGCTTCCATACTTCCCCATAGTAGAACAGAAGCTGCTTATAGAGCAGCTCTCTTTTGTCACTGATAGAGGAGGTTACTGAGCTGGGTGCTCACCTCTCTGAAATCCATCAAAGTGCTAGCAAGCACTTGTTCGTGAGTGAGTGCTTTATATGCTCCGCCCTTGATCACATGACTGTGACGTTATGGCAGGTCATAAAGCATAAAACATGCAGAGCCTGATAGCAGCCGTGTGCTGACAGGACCTGTGACGATGTCACCATTTTGTGATCAGTCATCTGGGCTCTGACCTCCATCCCTGATCACATGACAGTGATGTCATCACAAGTGCTTCACTGTATTAAAAACCTGAAGAGCTGGACAGCAGCCATGTACTGACAAGACCTGTGATGATGTCACCATCGTGTGAACAGGTGTAGTGACCCATAAATGGGTCCTACAAAAGCTCCTTTGCCATTATTTGTCGGTGTTTAATTTCTGAAGGGCAGGCAGGGGTTAACCACTGCCCTGCAACTGAGCTATTAATAATCTGCCTGGTGACCAGTTAATTCTCATTGGTTGCAAGCAGATTCAGCCCTGATAGGATAGCAGCACCGATGAGCCGAGCAACCTGATAGGCTGTCATGCCGTGAGGTGACAGGAGCGTTGAAGCCTGTGATTGGAGCACCTGTCGTCTTGTTACACCAGAGAAGCGCACGGGAGCAAAGAAAATAAAAAGTGTTTGTACGCTGTGAGGTGACAGTTGTTCCAGAGAGTTGGTCATAGGAGGAGAAGGGAGTGAATATAGTGGAGCATGCCCGTAGGAGTTGTCATAGGGACGCATTTGTCGGAATTAGGAGGATTGGGTTAGTGGCAGTGAAAGCTGTTGTCGGGTCATCGGAGAAGTCCGGAGCCCTGCGGATTCCTGTCAGGCACCCTGTGTCGGGTTGTGGCCCACTACACCAGAGTGACGGCACTGATCCCTAGGGAGAAAGAGAGCAAGCGATTGCTGAAAAGGGATAAATACCACCAAAACCCCATTGCCATGACCATCCATTATCAGGATTTCCCGGGAGGCTGTTTATGTCAGGAGGCCCCTTCAGCAGCGCCTCCCTCACATTCAGGATAGATAAGGCTCCAAATTTCCGTTAAGGTCTAACAGTCCACCAGCACCTGCACGGAGGCAAATTAATGTGGAGACCAGGAGTCAAAGCCATACCTAGGCACAAATTCAGTGTGATTACAGCTGGGGTATGTGTGAGGTTTTGAGCCATTGATGTAATTACTGTTGGAGGGGTAGGGGAGTTATGCCCCTGAATGTTACTATTACTGCTGGGAAAGAGGGACAGTGAAGCTCTGGATGTGATTTATACTGTGTGGAGGGAGGAGTAATGAAGCTCTGGATGTGATTATACTGTGTGGGGAGGAGTAGTGAAGCTCTGGATGTAATTATACTGCGGTGGGGAGGAGTAGTGAAGCTCTAGATGTAATTATATTGCTGTGGGGAGGAGTAGTGAAGCTCTGGATGTGATTATACTGCATGGGGAGGAGTAGTGAAGCTCTGAAAGTAATTATACTGTGGTGGGAAGGAGAAGTGAAGCTCTGGATGTGGTTATACTGCGGTGGGGAGGAGTAGTGAAGCTCTGAAAGTAATTATACTGTGGTGGGGAGGAGAAGTGAAGCTCTGGATGTGGGTATACTGTGTGGGGAGGAGTAGTGAAGCTCTGGATGTGATTATACTGTGTGGGGAGGCATAGTGAAGCTCTGGATGTGATTATACTGTGTGGGGAGGCATAGTGAAGCTCTGGAAGTAATTATACTGCGGTGGGGAGGCGTAGTGAAGCTCTGGAAGTAATTATACTGCGGTGGGGAGGCGTACTCAAGCTCTGGATGTGATTATATTGCAGTGAGGAGGAGTAGTGAGGCTCTGGATGTTATTATACTGCAGTGGGGAGGAGTAGTGAAGCTCTGCATGGGATTATACTGCAGTGGGGAGAAGTAGTGAAGCTCTGGATGTGATACTGCAGTGGAGAGGAGTAGTGAAGCTCTGCATGGGATTATACTGCAGTGAGGAGGAGGAGTGAAGCTCTGGATATGATTAGACTGCAGTGGGGGGGGAGTAGTAAAGCTCTGGATGTGATTATACTGCAGTGGGGATGAGTAGTGAAGCTCTGCATGGGATTATACTGCAGTGGGGAGAAGTAGTGAAGCTCTGGATGTCATACTGCAGTGGAGAGGAGTAGTGAAGCTCTGGATGTACTTATACTGCAGTGGGGAGGAGTAGTGAAGCTCTGGATGTACTTATACTGCGGTAGGGAGGAGTAGTGAAGCTCTGGATGTGATTATACTGCTGTGAGGAGGAGTAGTGAAGCTCTGGATGTGATTATACTGCAGTGAGGATGCGTATTAAAGCTCTGGATGTGGTTCTACTGTGTGGGGAGGAGTAGTGAAGCTCTGGATGTGATTGTAATGTGTGGGGAGGCGTAGTGAAGCTCTGGAAGTAATTATACTGTGGTGGGGAGGAGTAGTGAAGCTCTGGATGTGGTTATACTGCGGTGGAGAAGGGTAGTGAAGCTCTGGATGTGATTATACTGCAGTGGGGTGGAGTAGTGAAGCTCTTGATGTGATTATACTGCGTGGGAAGGAGTAGTGAAGCACTGGATGTAGTTACACTGAGGGGGGGAGGAGTAGTGAAGCTCTGGACTGATTATATTGTGGCAGAAAAGGGTGGTGAGCCTCCTGGATGTGTTTATTCTGTGATGGGGAGATGTTTTTATTTATTTATTTTTTTTTTGCAAGAAATTCCTTGATAGTGGTTCTCTAAAGTTAAAAACATTTTTCCAAGTCTTAAGGGGAACCTGAAAAGTGTCCAATTTTTGTGCCAAACGACAGCTTCAGAGCAGAGACAGCTGGATTGCAGAGCCAAGGGGGTATAAAGCATACCTCCCCCTGTTCCTTTTCATGTCACCTACCAGCCGTAGAGGAGGTGAGCGTTTGTTTTTATGACTACATACCAGCCCCATAACTTAGTTTAAGGGGCTGTGACAGGTTCCCTGTAAAGGGTTTAGAAACGGTGTCCTAAGTATTGGTATCCAATCTTAAAGTACCTATTTTATCCTATAGGGTTATTGCCCCTTTTATGTTTTAGTTTTTTTTAGATGTTAAAGAAACAGCAACGGCATTGGATGTGGTAATGGCACTGTAACAGGGGGTTTCATTTACATTCTTCAGAGCCCTGTAACCCATCAAGTCATAACTGTCGCGGGTTGCTGAATATACTGGAGCTTACACACACTCAATCACTCACTATGTTGTGGGACTACCTTTTTTTTTCCCCCATGACTTATATGCAATAATTGAAGATGTATATATTATAACATCCTCGTGCTAGGCCTGCAGTACTAGAAATGGTCACCAGGAGTTTGCGAGAGTCGTCTCCTGTAAGGAAATATCACTCGTTGTTGTAATGGGTAAAAGGGGTGATTTATCAGAGTTGCAAAAAGGGATGTTGTTGCATGACAATGCTCCTCCGCATACTGCTGCCCATGCTGTTGATACAAGGTTAAGGTATTGGGTCATCCTCTGTATAGTCCTGATCTCTCACCTTCAGAATATCACCTGTTTGGTCCTCTCAAGGAGACATTAGGGCTTGTTAATCCACTTCCAAGAACTGAAGGAAGTGATTCATGCGAGGCTCGCAGCTCTGCCAAAAATGTTTTTTTTCTGAGGGCATAGAAAAGTTTGTTCAATGATGGAAGTGCATTGAAAGCAAATTATATTAGAGGTTTTCCACTTTATATTGAAATCACATTTTATAGCTGTATTGTGGATAATTATTGTCTCACTCGTGTGTGTATATACTGTATGTATACAATTTAGCATTTTTCTTCTGTACAGAATGTACATTTTTTGCATTAAGTCACTATAAGGCTACATATTCTGCAGTGTGCGGCAAGGAAAAGCCAGATCCTGCTTTTCCTGCCTATAATTGCGATCATATGGGTGCAGTAATTGTCTTTTATCTCTTTTGGCACTGCTTGCCACTGCCATTACCATTTACCACCTAACAAGTGAAGCATTCTCTACCTCGGTGGCATCGCTGTCCCTCAAATGTCCTCTGGACTTAATTGGATGATATCACCGGCTGCTGTAAATCCAAGAATATGATGATAATTTTGCAAGGGATCTGCAGCTCTCCCGTGCTAGGAAAGTCTGCTCTAATTTTGGACATGAAAAATTGGTTTCCAGCAGTAAATCAGAAGACGCAACCTGAACTCTTGAACTTTGTACAGTCATTCTCCATCTCCCAACTCTTATTTTACGACTGTAGTGTGCGTCAGCCCATATGTTGATGGAATTTGTAACTATACCTGTTATTTTCTTAGCTAACTATGAATAAAATGTTACATTACTATATATTTCTCTCTTTTGGTCTGAATATATCAAATTTTTATTGCTTATTTATTAAGCTGACAATAGACCAAATTTAGTAAATACAGCCCCAAAATTTAGCATATATACATGGAAAGACAGGTAGCTTCTGGTCCTCATGGGACAGATATATTTTGGTTCTTCCTGGAGAGTCCCATTTAAGGAACATGATAATCAGCCACTTCTATGCGTAAAAAATGTAGATAGACTTTCTTTGATGAAAGAGCCTTGACGGATACTGCAGCTGAGTGAATAGTCTTTTTTCTCATCGGAATTGCTAATGCCCACGGACGGATTTCTGCTGTTTTTTATGCGGCAGAAATACGTGGTCTTATCCTGCAGCTATTAGGTTCTATTAAACCTCATAGCTCAATATTCACGCTGCAAAATTCTACCGCGGAATTCCGCAGTGTGAAAGAAAACGCGGCATGCTCCTATTTACTGCGGGAATACGCGTGGCCGGCTTCCATTGTAGTCAATGGAAGCTGGCCGTCACGCTATACTTCTGCTGTAGCACAGTGGAAGTATCGCGTGAATATGCTTCCCCGCCCACGTCATCCCGCACTAGCGGCGCGTCTTGCTCTGTACTGCGCATGCGCGCCATCTCGAGAGACGGGAATAACGTAACGGATCCGGGAGGGGAGTATGGGAGTTTTGGGGAGCGCCGTGGCGGACTCTGCTGCGATATTCCGCTAGTGAAGCCCTCCACCGTCGTAGGCATGGGGCCTATTTCAGTACTTTTAGGTAACATATCTGCTTTTGTGTATTTTTTCTTCTGATGCAGTTAATCATGTGGGATTGCAGATGTAGCTAGACCCATTTTAAATCTTTTTATTTTTTGGCTGTGATGATTTGGAAAAGCTTTAATATTTTTAATTTTTCACTATAATAATAGTAGAGAATTTTTATTTGACTTATTTTTGCTTCTCCTTTTATTAGTCCCCAAAGAGACTGAAACTTGAATTGTCTTCATCGCAGCAGTAGAATCAAAATTAAATTCCCCAAAATGCCTTCACTGTTTTGATTCTAAAATATAACTTTTATTAAATAATGTCCAAAATAAGATAAAAGACAGACAGACAAAGCTCTGTGTAGCTGATGGCCACCCTATTATTTATTTCCACTCTATTAGACACTGTTTTTTTCTATTAAACTCTCAGTTCTTTTCTAGAACTTCCTGTAGGACCTACTTGTTAGGCCTAATTTCCCACACAAGGGAAGAGTTTTTGCGTATACCCCTGTTGCATGTTTATTTGTGTAGGGTCCCTAAGGTTGGCTGTCTTTTAGGCCTTTTTAGTTTAGTCATTATTTAATAAAAGTTATATTTTAGAATCTGAACAGTGAAGGCAAACTTGAATTGTCTGATTACTTTAACAGTATATTATAATACTATGGTATTGCATTATATTGTATTTTAACAGTCTGCCTAATAAAGATATGCCACAGGAAAGTATTTAATAGGCAAAAAGTCATGGCAGCCCTGAGGAACTTCAGAAGTCCCCAGACTGCTAAAAGACCAATACTGCACCCCTGTGATTTGACTGCCACATTTAAAGGAGTTACATACATAATCAGAGAGTTCTCTCTGATCAACTATTTCCCCAACCCTGAAAATAAGCCCTTACCTGATTTTCAGGGAGGCTTGAAATATAAGCCCTACCCCAAAAAATAAGCCCTAGCTGCATTACATGACAAAAAAACCCCAATATATTACCTAGCAGGCTCGGTCTACGTTCCTCCTGCTGCTCTCAGGAGCTACAGCAGGCTTCCTGCAGTCATTGGTCACCCAAAGCAGATGGCTTCCTGGTAACAAGATTCATAAATCCTGCCTCCAGGAAGCGATGCCTCTGATTTGGTTCTTGAGCGCCGCTCAGCCAATCAATGCAGCACTCAATGCACCAATGTGATAACTCTGATTGGTACATCCAGTACTGCATTGATTGGCTGAGCAGTGTTCGAGAACCAGTCACAGCCATCACGTTGTGGAGGTGGGATTTATGAATTGACCAATAAATGCTGAGGCTCAGCCAATTCATAAATGCTGCCGGAAAATTCTGGTAAGTGGGGCGACCCCCATACAGATTAAGTCATCAGCTGAAATTTGCCTTTTTGGCTGACTTTTCTCCAATTTCTAGGAGCACCATTTGGATCAAGCTAATTGTGCCTGAGCTGTTTTATAGGCAGATGACAGAATTCTTAGCCACTGTCACAGAGGGTAGCAGTTTACACTGGCAAATTTTTAGAAGAATCCACTAATTTCAGTGTGTTTGAGCAAAGGACGCAAATGGTAAAAATCTGTATGCCTAGGTAACTAATGATGCCACTGATTGGGGCTGCTAAGATATATATTTATGAGTGATGCGCTTTACACTTGAATTGCCTACTTGATATTCGAGGCAGCTATAGGTTGGAACTAGTAGCCCATTTTTGTCATGACAAGATATAGCTATATTAGAAGACCCTAACAAACCCATGAGGTGAAATGTCCCTGGGTACATGGAATGTTTTCCCACACAAGATCCATGCAAACCTCCACTGGTGTGTTAAACAAAGAGGATTACAGAGGATTAGCTAGCATATCACCCTCCAGCGTGATTGCCTGGGGCAAGCAGAGAAAGACTCACTCATGCAGCAAACAGGCTTTGCTTGACCAGAACCCAACCTCATCAGTGTTACTTAAAGAAAAGAGAAAGTTAAGTCACTTATTCAGATTAGTAAATTATTTCGAGATTGCTGGTGTATAAGCAGAGTCAAGTAATTGGCTGGGCTAGATCGGCCAAATCAATGCAAACTATGATCAAAGGAAGCGGTCAACTTTATTGTAAGTTTTTAATACCAGGCTTAATGTCTGTGTGTAGAACTGAGGCTTAAACTAAAGGTAAAGCATCTGAAAGAACTGAGAGTTGATCTAACAGGGGTACACTAAATAATATTAGTGGTATGTATGGTTAATATAGAGGGTGGAGTTAATTCTACTAGTGTCAATAAAATAAATTGTGACTTTTCACCGACTTCCTGTATCCCCATCTATCTGGCTATTATTCCCTGCGGTGTTGTACTGAAATGCTGGAAGGAAACTGGTACCAGAACTGATCCCATAGTTTTCTGTGGGTCAGTATAAGGGCTCGTTCACATGAGCGTATTGTCACCGCATATTACGCACGTGTATATCCTGTGTAGCATGCGATGAATGGAGTCGATGGCAGTCAATGGACTTTCATTAATCCATGCGTGTGGACACTGCGTATCGATACACAGGAGAAATAAATTGCAGCATGCTCTATTTTTCTGTAAATAATGGAGATTAAGCAATACCTCCACAGCGCCACCTATTGGAAGGCAGGAATACCTAAAGTCAATGTTAGACTCGTTATACAAGCTTTGCAACAGTGACCAGGAAATGTAAGCAAAGTCAGAGCTCATGCACAGACAGCTGTCATTATTGCAAGGCTTGTATAAAGAGTCTAGCATTGACCTTAGGTATTGCTTCCTTCCAATAGGTGGCGCTGTGGAGGTATTGTTTCATTTCTATTATTTGCATACTACACAGAGGAGCGTAAATGGCCTTTTAAGTCTTCTCACTCACCATCTAAGTGCTGTCCCTAAGGAGAAAAGATAGCGTTTTCTGACCTATTTCTCTGTGTATCATACGCAGCCCTAATATGGGTAGTGTATGATACACTGTCCATACGCATGCATAAAAAAAAACTCACACTGCGCATATCTGTGACCACATCATTCGCAGGCCATACGTAGCCCATATGCGGTCCCTGCCGGCAGAGCATATGGGCTGTAATGTGTAGAATGCTGCAGAAGACCCGCATACACCCATGTGAACGAGCTCTAAGGCATCTCAGACAGAAATACGTTACATGCAGCATTTTTCTCTCCAGTCCCAGATGCCGGACTAGTACAGAAATTGAACCGAAAAGGCATCAGTTGTGTCTGACTCCAGCATGAAAATATCGGCCGGACACAGCTGTTAAACTGAACACAGCCTTAAATAGGTTGTATGAAGTAAACCCCTTCCTGTCATACCTATGGATATATATACGTCCTAACTGCACATACCCCATGCAGTTAGGACCTCTATAGCTGTCCACTGCATACCAAACCAGCTCCATACACGGCCCGGCAGCAGCCGCCATCAAAGATGACTCTGATCACAGCTGTTAACTCCTTAAATGCCGCTGCCAGTTCTGACAGCAGCATTTAAATGTCCCGATTGATTGGTATTTAAGTGTCCCAAATGGCCCCGTCATAATAAGATTGTGGGGGTGCCGTCCAGATGTCACGACACCCTGGAGCCTTGGGAAGGCCCCATGGGCTGCAACGATTGTTTGCCCATTAAAGACGTGCCTATGGAACGTCTTTAATAGATAGCCTGTTAAAATACGGTATAATACTGCATTATACTGTGTAGGCGATGAAACGATCACAAGTTTTGGTCCCGTATGGGGACTAATAAAAAAAACAAGTTACTTAAAGGAGGCTGAGCTGTAATACTTTACAAAGCCCATGAGCAAGAGTGATGCTGTGTTTCCTAACCCCTGTAACTGACAGCTATAATAACAGCCCTGATGCAGCGTTCACAGAGGTCATCCCCAACCTAACCAAACTAGGTACATTTCCCGAATGAAAGAAGTGCCTAGCTTGCACAATAGGGGAGCGTTGGCTGTATCACGTGATACGTAGTCATTCTGAAAGTAAACTACGTCCATGCCAGTAATTTAGCAAAAATGGAAATTCCGCTGGCAATTTTTATCCTGGGATAAAGCAGCAAAGTGGACGAGGTTTGCAAAAAGCTCGTTCACACGCCACGGAGAACCTGTTGGGGCCAAGCCACGCGAAATTCAAAGCCGCCGCATGTCAATTTTATCGACGTCTTTGCTGCGGCAGTCTCTCTTCTCTGTGGGGAGAGATGGCCGCAGCGGAATGCAGGTTTTGAAGCTGCATTTTTGCCTTGGAAATCTCGCGGTATTTCCGTGCGGTCTCGCTGCGGTCATTCCGTGGGATTTACGCCCCGTGTAACCGCAGCCATAAAATATTCTTGTAGAAATGATACGTTTTAATAGCTAACTAAAAGAAATGATGTTAGTAGTGCAAGCTTTCGAGACTACTTGGGTCTCTTCATCAGCACTTTTTTCAGTACTGCTAACACTGCACCAAACTTTTTATCTTAGCATTAGTCCCTGAGATCAGCACTAATATACAATATATTTCAAAGTTAGAGCACGTTTAGTGATTTTGTTTTAGTCTGCTCGCAAATTCCTTGATATTGGGTAGAATAGCCCTGCAGTGTTATAGTGTTAAATCCTTGTGCTTTATTGTTCCAGTACCTGTTAGAAATGAAAAGCTTGATTATGCCACCAGAGCATATACTGAAGCGCGGAGACAGCGAAGCGGTGGCATATGCCTTTTTCCACCTTCAGCACTGGAAACGAGTGGAAGGAGCATTAAATTTACTCCACTGCACATGGGAGGGCAGTAAGTATGTCTTTCTTCTATACCGTACCCTATATATCGCTTCACTATATAGGTCTATAACCGGCCCATATTAATTAAATTGTCAGCACCACTGGAATGCTCCACTGCCTGTATTAGTTTCAAAGGGAGCCCCGGCACTTGTGTCATTGTTACATCTCAGTGCACCATTCACAAGACATCAAAGAGAACATCTTATCTGTATCGGCCCCGCTGGGATCTTTGTAATGAAGATGTGCTTTTAAAATTAGACATGCATGTAAGCTTTTATTTTTTCTTTGCACAAGAAAATCTGATTTTCATATTTCATCCATGCAAATACCATGACATTTATATGATGGTGTTATCTTAAAGTGCTGCTGTCATAAAAAGTGACATATTTGTATACCAAAAGTCTCTGAAATGTAAAAAGTCTATTTTTTTAGTTCATTTTGCTTGGCTGCTGATATAAAATGACGTTAGTATCTGAATTCATCACTACATGTTGGCTGAAACCTCAGTTTTGAGCAACTCCTTCCAGTTGTTCTATGGGAATTGAATGTGTGCTGATTTGCTAGTGGCTAGATAGGCAGGACTACACTTCTGAGAATAGTAAATGAGAGAGTGCATGCACACCACCTACTGCTGTATGCTGCTCGCTCTGCCACTTACCTCCCCTGCAATGGAAAGCTGTGATGGCTTTTTCCAAAGACTGTGTTATGGCTGTGACTGTTCGGTCTCATTAGCCCACAGTGCACAAACTTGCTGTACAGATAATGCATTAAGGATGTGTTCTCAATATGTCATCACCTTATGCCCCTTTTACACTCACGATTCTCGTTTGCCTGAGCATATAACCTGGTGACATCCTCACCAGCTCGTCCGTGCTCAGTGTGTTTTAGACTGCATTTCTAGTTGAGAATCGCGCATTTCTCGTGAATCTATTGATCAGTGTTTCACTGCCACCCAATAGGTGGCGCTGCAGAGGTATTGTTCCATCTTCCTTATTTGCAAATATAAGGCCATGCATGCTCCTCTGGGAAAGAAGTCTTCTCACACCTTTTAGGTACTCTCTTAAGGAGTGATGTTACCCCTCCTGACTCATGTCACTGGCCTCTTACTAGCCAAGCCAGGATCCTACTGCACACTGATATAGGGCAAACGCCTCAAAACAGCTGTCTGTGTATGGATTCTGGCTTGGGTATCAATTCTCAATCAGTGTTCTAAAGATCTGTGTAAAGGGTCGGACATAGATTTGCAGGAATGCTGCCACCTGCAGAGGTATTAGTGTACATCTACACACGGCCTAAATGCTGCAGATTTTCCTCAGCGGAAAATGTCTCATATGAAAATGCCCTTACGATAGCTAAGGGATAGCTAGATGATCTATTGGGGTCTGACCACTGGGATCCACCAACGATTGCTAGAACAGGAATCTCTTATTCCTCTGTGAGAGGCAAAATGAATGGAACGAGAGCATGCATGCTCATCCACCACTCCCTCCATTTTAATGGGCGTTCCGAAAAACTCTGAACTCCAGTGCTCAGCTATTTCCTGTGTGCCCATTAATTTTATTGAGAGCACCAGAGCTTGCCGAGCACTTGAATTTGGCTATTTTCGGGACTCCCATTGAAAAGAATGGATATGGAGCGGAGCATGCCTTCTGTGCTGCCGCTCCAGCCATTTTACCAGTTTCTCAGAAGGATATTGACCCCCCTGTTCTGATGATCACCTAGTCATCCCATATTCTGCGGATAGGGAATTACTTAATCTTAATGGAATACCACTGTAATGCTACAGAGCCGTCTCCTACTCTCATAGTGTTACCAATTTTATTAATTTAAGTCAGCAGTGGTGATGGACCACAATCACTTCCGTTCATTATATATTGGATGCGAATATATTTTCCAGTAGCGCCACTTTAAATTATTTGCAGTTACCTCCACTGTACAATGTTAGTAATGAAAGTCAAGCATTTGTTAAAATAATTTCTTGCTTATGATTCAGACACTTTAATCTTAATTCTTGAAAAGTATTGAATCCTAAATTCCATGTATTCATTTATTGGTGTCACATGTGTTTCATGGTGGGGCAAGTTTTACTTCAGTTATAACCCTTAAGGGATTTGTCCCACTTCTAGCTGTTTTGCTGCAGGAAGCAGACATTGCTGTACAGTGACAGTGGCCCAGGTTGGTACTGCAGACTGAGTCCTGTTGAGGTGAGCAGGTAGAAGTGGGCCAACGCCTTTATACTTTTTTCTCTTTTTTTTCTCTTCTAATTTGTTAATGTTTCTCATAATATCTAGTTAATACTGAGATTCTTCATATAAATAATAAGTTTGGTTGCTTTTGCCTTGTAACCCTTTTTCTCTTTTATGTCAGCATTTAGGATTCTACCATACCCCTTAGAAAAAGGTCATCTTTTTTATCCTTATCCTGGGTGTACAGAGAATGCGGACAGAGAACTCTTACCAGGTAAGAAGCAGAGTGGAGCATATAAAATGATGTCTCTCTGATCCATGACGCACGTTTTAATGGGAAGATACATAACCGTAAAACTGAGTGTCAGTCTGAAAGACTTTCACTGTATTATGCTGCCTGATATCTCTTCCTTTTCTCAGTCTCTTTACAACATTCATCCAGAGAGTAACGGGTTAGGTTCTGTTCACACTTGTGTTGGCAGCCTGCGTCAGGGATTCCTTCAGCTGCTTCAGTATTTTTGATTGTAAAAATAGTGCTCCATACTATAAAAATACTAGAATTTAGAGCAGCCCCATAAATTCACTCCATACTACACAAAATACTGGAATTTAGAGCAGCCCCATAAAGTCGCTCCATACTATACAAAATACTGGAATTTAGAGCAGCCCCATAAAGTCAGTGAGGTCCGGCAATGTCTGTTTGCATCTGTCAGAAAAAGCAAAAGCCAAAACAATAGCGTGAACAGAGCCTTAAGACGTTGATTGTTTTTGATCGCTCTTCCTAAGTGAAGAACTATAGCCACCAAATGATAGCAGAGACGGCAAGATTGACTTATAACAATACTGCAGCTGTGAATTGAACTTTTTTTTTGTAGTTTCTACCCAAACATAACCTTGAGATTTTTGTGATATAGTTGGCTAACAGAAAACCGCTTGGGTCCAAGCCGTGAGATAATTTTAATCCATTCAATTCAACCCAAAAGTTTAAACAAAAAAGTAGCCTGATATTGTATACATACATTATAAGACTTATCTAGGAATTTACTATTGATGACCTATCCTCCGGATTGATCATCAAGAGTTGATCGGCGGGGATCTGCCATTCAGGATCCACACCAATTAGCTGATTCTCCAGTTTGCTGTCGGTGCAGCCAAGCTGGATGTACACATTGGGATCAATGGGAGAAATTCAATCTATTACACTTCCGGCTTTGACCCCAATACGGATGTCTGGCCTGGTTGCACTGACAGCGGGTCAGAGAATCAGCTGATCAGTGAGAATATGGATTCCTGCCGATCAACTATTGATAACCCATCCTGAGGGTAGGTCATCAATGGTAAATTCCCGTAAAACACATTTTAAGTAGGTAAAGGAAGATATAGCATTTACGGGGGGAAAAAACATGTTATATAGGCTTCTCCTCCATGTGAAAAACCGCATGGACCTAGACAGGTTAGTTAGAACATTTTTTGGATGATAGATGTCTCTTCAGGATGCATCTAGTGGTCATACATGGAGGTTTGAGTCTCCAGACAGATTTTATGGTATTTTCCCTTTATGGTACTACCCCTATTGGGGTAGTAGCCACTGGAAAGAAATTCTTTGTTAGTCAACAAGCCCTTCTAATTGGCTGCAAACAACCTCAGACTGTCCAGTTATGATAATAATAATAATAATAATCTTTATTTGTATAGCGCCAACATATTCCGCAGCGCTTATTTTCACTACTTCTGAAAAAATGAAGGAGTAAAAAGAACTTTTAATTTAAAGCTTTCTAATACACGATTGCAATGACAATTTCTCCATGTAAGCATGTAATTGGGCAATTGGTTGTAAAACCCCTACTCTCCTGACCATTACAGCGCTGAGTTGTTCAAGTGTTCTCAAGGGGCACATCTGTCTTCAGGAACCAAACATTTTCAACTTGTTTGCATTAAAACATGTTCACAGTCAGATTTATCTTAAACATACAATTGACCAAACCAGAGGATGGAGGTTTTTTTTCTTTATAAATAAATGTTTTCACGCTTTGCTCGGAGGACAAATGCAAAACAGATGATCTGCAGCCATTTTTGTAATTTTAGTTTTAGGAGTAAGTTCTTGTGTATTTTTCGTGGCTCTGTTTTTCTGCCCGACTTGCTCTGTGTGCATTCTGGATTCACTTGTTTAACTGGTAAGATAAATGCTTACATAGATAGTTTTTGCCTGCGGTGGTAATAACGGAATCTCTTGAGGACTTTATAGCAATTACATTTATGATACAATGGTGTATAGATGAAAACATTACTAACATAAAATATGTACATTTGTTTTTCTACATATAATGCTCAAATATATGTGTGCTTGTGATTTAAAAGGAGACATTTTTAATACATCTTCAGTTCTTGTGGATTAGAGAAGTTGCCCATAGTAACTAGTCTTAATGCTTCTTTAATTTTTCATGTTGCGTTGGAAATATGGAAGCTGAAGTTGCTAAAGACCAGTTCTTATGAGCACTAGTGGCATTGGTGGTATAGTGGTGAGCATAGCTGCTGTCACAGTCTTGTTCAAGTTCGGAGCCCCGTATTGTGACCAGTGCGGACAGGTAGCATAGTCAGGGGGGAAGTAAGAGGTCGGTACACAAGAGAAGGCATGTCCTGTGTAAGGAGCAGGCAGGTACAGTTGCCAGAGGTCGCTAGACTGGAGAAGGTGCGTCTTGTATAAGGAGCAGGCAGGTAGAGTATCTTGATTCCAGGCGAGAAAGCACAAGAATCTCACAAAGAAGGAAGTGCTAGGCCAGGTTTAAATAAGGTGTCTAATCAAGGGAACAGGACAAAGCCTAACTGGGAAACAGAAACTGGATTGCAGGGGGAAGGAACACAAACCAGGTTTATACAGGGGAGCTATCCAAATAGCTCAACAGGAAAGCTGCCACCTCAAGTACAGGAGCTCCCGGGTTTAATGCCCAACAGCTGACTTCCAAGCAGTTGACCTTGGTTCGATTTCTGGCCAATGTGTTGTTTCTCAGGAGGTCCCTTCCAACTCTACCATTCTATTATTCTATTTTTTTAATGAAGAGTTAATACATTTATATATTCCACTCTTGTATGTGTTGGGAATTTTGGGTCTCATTTGGTCTGATGCTTTCATTTTTTATTTTTAAAGTTGGCACTTGACAATTGAATTAATTTGATTAGTTGCAGTTTACTGAGGCATGATTCTAACTTTTGCCACAACTATGAAATCAGTACTGGCCCCGCCCCCGTGGGCTGAGCTAATATTTTACCAACAGGAAGCAGAGTGCTCAGAACGGCTGGAGGTTTACTAGTGTACTAGACGTTGATTGGCCAACCAGGACAGTGCAAGAATCAAGCATAGAGCTGATTGGCTGAGACTAGGCTTGTCAGCACTGTGCTTGATTCTTGCACTGTCTGCTGCCTCGTCTTCATCCTGGTTGTGATGAGGGGGGGGGGGGCAGTAAATGGGGTGGTGACGGGGAGTAAAACACCAGCCTTCTTGTGTCTGTAACTAACATTTGTACCCCATTCTTCCATTCTTTACATAAGGGAATCGTTTGTACAGCAATACCTCGCTAAGTAGCGATTATCAGAATTGTCCTGTTCAATTCTGACAATCAGTATATCTTAAGAAATTGTTGTGTATGTGATTCTGTTATGTAAAAATGTCCTAGTATTTTTAGCTTGTTTAGCCAAAGAAAAAGGAATTCACTATATGAATTCAATGATTGAGAAGAGATTGGAACAAAAATCAAGATTTTAGTTTTAGACCAAACTGCTCGACCCCGTATTAACATAGACCCCGTATTAACATAATGACGTATTTCTCGTCCGTATCATTGGGGGCCACAGCCTAGACCATGGGATATAGCCACTGCCCTAGGAGGCGACACTAAGCAAAAAAAGTGTTAGCTCCTCCCCCCTGGCTATATCCCCCCTGCAGGCACTCAGCTAATTAGTCTTTAGCTTAGTGTCTGCTAGGAGGCAGACGTGGCTATACGCGGGAATCCGGGGAGTCGGGGCTTTTCCCTGGCTCTGCCGGCCTCCCGGGGGAGACGCAGGCAGGGGGTGTCTCCACCACTTCTGCGGCGTCTCACCCAGAGAAGAAAAAGGGGCCCGACCCTGCAATGCGCATTGGCGTCGGTTACCCGCCAGCCATAGGGCTCCCCCTCCCTGGAGTGGCGCACTTTCTGACTAGTGACGCATAGGGGGAAGCACTGCTGGAGACAGGTCGACGTGTGGCCAGGCTTGGGCTTCCCTGACAGGACGCAAGGTACCTTAGGAGAGGACGTTCGTAATGGAGCAGAACGGGCAGCATCACAATGGCAGCGGCAGCAGCAGCTCTCCCAGCAGCAGGTGTAGGGGCACGGCATGCTAGCAGGACGCCGGGGCACTGGCTGGACAGGTCACTTCCGGGCGCGGCGCTCCGGGGGGCGGGGCGCTGATGCTGGGCCGGAAAACGTTACTTCCGGGTCGCGGGCGGACTTCCTGGGCAAGCCACGCCCCCTCCGACCACGACAGACTTAAAAGAAGCAGCCAGGCAGAGGAATGGCCGCTCTCAGCAGCAAGACAGTCCCTTTGTCTGGCGCTACTGAGCCCAGCACTGTAAGCAGCTCTCAGCACGCAGCATCCAGCGCTTACACGGCCCTGCAGACTTTTTGCTACAGAGTGAGCACCCGCACAGCAGCAGCACCTTCTGTAATGGGCACCAGCAACTGTAGCAGCACCGCAGCAGTTCCTGCCACACACCTGCCAGGTCACCAACGCTACTATTTCCGTGTGGTGGACCCACGTGGACACCTGACGGCCTTCAAGCTTCAGGACCAGAGGCTCCAGCTGGATCAGGGGAATCGCTTAAACAGCTGCTAGACCGGGTAAGCCCTGCCAAGGCAGCACTTCGCGGTGTCTCCCCTTCCCCTCACCTGTCCCCCCTGCAGGTACTCCTGTGGCAGTACGTAGCATTCCCTCTCTCCTGAGGTTTTCCGTTTTTGCCATGTCTGACCCTAGATCAGAGGGTTCCAGCCCAGCCAAGGGGAGGGTGAAGCATTACGCTTGCACATCTTGCCGCGTTAAGTTTGCCTGTGGTCAAGTCGACCCCCGCTGCGCTAAGTGTACCACGGCACGCGTGGTTCCAGGGATCCCGGTGCCCCCCGCCGCCCCTGTGGAGCCAGGACCTGAACCCCAATGGGCGAGGTCCTTGGCCGCTGCCGTTTCCGGCCTGGCCACATCTTCTGCGGCGATTTTACGCCGGTTAGAATCCAGCTCGGAAGCTTCCTCTTCGGAATATGCACGCGGCAGGGCACGCAAAAGAAGGAGGTCCCACAGCAGCGAGGACACCTCCCGTAAATCTCGCCATACCAGGAGGTCATCTAGACCCTCCAAGTCCAGGCGGTCCAGGGACTCTCATGGCTCCCATGGGTCCAGGGAGTCCGTCCATACTTATCACAGATCGAGGCACTCTTCGCGGTCCCGGTACTCTGCAAGACCTGCCCGGGCCCGCCATGACTCACCCCGGGCATCGTGCTCTCGGGCTTCTCAGGATACGGCCCAAACAGCGGGCGAGAGCAGTGGATCAGAAGACGACGAACGCTCCGCGGTCTCGTCTGCTTCTGATCTGGACGACGAACAGGTTTCGCAGTTTGTGAGCCTAGTGGACAGCCTAGTAATAGCTGTAAGAGAAACCCTCCAAGTAACGTAGGTACCAGCAGAGACGATTCCTTCCACAGTGTCGTTTAGACGGCAGAGGAGATCGCGACAGGTCTTTCCAGACCATCAGGACTTTGCGGACGTCCTTAATAAAGAATGGCAGAACCCTGACAAAAATTTAGGCAAGCCGGGAAAACTTGGGAAGTTACATACCCAGGGAAAAAGGGGTTGGGCGGTACCCCCGGTAGTCGACCCACCGGTGTCACGGCTATCTAGAGGCATGGCGTTGCCAACAGCCGAAGTGACAACTCTGGCTAATCCTCAAGACAGAAAACTGGATACGTTGATGAAATCAGGGTTTCAGGCTGCGGGCACCGCCCTACAGCCGATCTTCGCGGCAGCATGGGTCAGTAAAGCGTCCATAGCCTGGACCAAACAGCTGCGGAAAGACATTCTGGCAGGCGCTCCACCTAGTGAACTACTTGAAGCAACAGACTATCATACAAGCGAACAAGTTCGTATGCGCAGCAGAGCTAGATGCAGCTAAGTTCGTGGCTCGAGCGTCCGCCGCTTCTGTCGTGGCAAGGCGAACCCTCTGGCCTCTGGCTAAAGAGTTGGTCAGCCGATTCAGCGTCCAAAATGGTCCTAACAAAGTTACCATTTGAGGGAAATAGGCTCTTTGGACCCAAGTTAGATGACTTGATAAAGGACGCCACAGGCGGCAAAAGCACGTCATTGCCACAAATACCAACAAGAAAGGAAAAGGTTCCATTGAAGAGGAAACCGTTTTTTAGGTCCTTTCGGCGTTTCTCCTCCCGCCCTGGGTCAGGGCAGTGGTCCCAATTTAGGAGGGCCCCGACAGACGCAAGGAAAGGTCTAACCTTCAAGACCTGACAAGCATGGCGGTCCCGACCTGGAACATCTAAGGAGGCGGGATCAAAGAACGCAGCATGAGTCTCCGCCCCCACCCAGTGTCACCAGGGTGGGGGGCAGACTCTCCCAATTTCGGGAGACATGGTGGAGTCGCCTGAGCGACAAGTGGGTGCAGGAGATCGTGGGCTCCGGGTACGCGATCGAATTTGCGACTCTACCGCAGGATTTGTTTTGCAAGTCCAGAGTACCTGCCACCCCGGAAGGAGTAGCCAATCTACAATTGGCAGTGGAAAATCTTCTGGCACAGGGGGTTGTAAAACCAGTGCCAGGGGCGCAAGAGAAGCAAGGGTTCTACTCAAATCTTTTTCTAGTGCCCAAAAAGACCAGTACTGGATTTAAAGGGGTTGTCCCGCGAAAGCAAGTGGGGGTATACACTTCTGTATGGCCATATTAATGCACTTTGTAATATACATCGTGCATTAAATATGAGCCATACAGAAGTTATTCACTTACCTGCTCCGTTGCTGGCGTTCCCGTCTCCATGGTGCCGTCTAATTTCAGCGTCTAATCTCCCGATTAGACGCGCTTGCGCAGTCCGGTCTTCTCCCTTCTGAATGGGGCCGCTCGTGCTGGAGAGCTGCTCCTCGTAGCTCCGCCCTGTCACGTGTGCCGATTCCAGCCAATCAGGAGGCTGGAATCGGCAATGGAACGCACAGAGCCCACGGTGCACCATGGGAGAAGACCTGCGGTCCACCGTGGGTGAAGATCCCGGCGGCCATCTTCGCAAGGTAAGTAAGAAGTCACCGGAGCGCGGGGATTCGGGTAAGTACTATCCGTTTGTTTTTTTTTAACCCCTGCATCGGGTTTGTCTCGCGCCGAACGGGGGGGGCTATTGAAAAAAAAAAAAAACGGTTTCGGCGCGGGACAACCCCTTTAAGGAGACTAAATCAATTAATCAAAACAAAGTATTTCTTGATAGAGTCGATCAAATCCGTGATAGCCTCCATGCAGCCGGGGGAATTTTTGTCCTCAATAGACATCAAGGACGCATACCTCCATATTCCGATTCGGGAAGCACACCAAAAATTCCTTCGTTTCGAGACGCAGGGAAGGCATTTTCAATTCACGGCTCTGCCATTCGGCCTGTCAACTTCCCCAAGAGTATTTACGAAAGTACTAGCAGCAGTGATGGCACTACTCCATGCAAAGGGTATAGCGGCCATACCATACCTGGACGATGTGCTAGTAAAAGCACCGTCACGGGACGGCAACATCAGGAGTTTACGCGTCACGATGGAAACTTTAGAAGAATTTGGCTGGATCATAAACCGCGACAAATCGTGCCTAATACCAGCACAACGGCTGGAGTTCTTAGGCATGATATTCGACACCAGCCAGCACCGAGTTCTACTACCTCAAACAAAGGTAGACAAGCTTCTACACGGTGTTCGGTCTCTAATGCAGAAGAGAGCGTTAACCATCAGACACTGTATGAGTATTCTGGGCCAGATGGTAGCAGCCTTTCGAGGCGGTCCCCTTTGCCCAGTTCCGGTCAAGGATGCTTCAACATCTGATATTGTCCCGCTGGAACAGATCCACACTGACCCTGGAACAACGAATCCGGATAACCCCTCAAGTGCAGGATGCGTTGAAGTGGTGGTTGAAACCTGGGAGGCTTCAGGTGGGACGGCCTTTGGGCCCAAAACGATGGGTTGTATTGACGACGGACGCCAGCCGCTCAGGCTGGGGCGGAACACTGGGGGGCCAGTCTGTTCAGGGAGTTTGGTCTCAGAGAGAAACAATGTTACACATCAACATCCTAGAATTACGGGCCATTTACCTGACTCTCCGGCACTTCGGGTCCAGTCTCAAGAAGAAGGGTGTGCGCATCCAGACGGACAACACCACAGCTGTGGCCTATGTCAACCATCAAGGGGGCACACGGAGCGCGTCAGTATTGAACGAAGTAGCTTGTGTACTGACGTGGGCGGAGAATCATCTGAACTCAATATCAGCAGTCTACATTCCCGGAGTAGACAACTGGGTGGCAGATTACCTAAGTCGGGAAACAGTGGATCCCGGCGAATGGGGGATACACCCAGAAGTATTCCGAACGATATGTCAGAAATGGGGCACACCGGACGTGGACCTCATGGCGTCCAGACTGAATTACAAAATCCTTCCATTTGTGGCCCGAGCACAGGATCCGCAAGCGGCGGCAACAGACGCACTGACCATCCCGTGGGGGGGGATACCAACTCCTGTACATGTTTCAACCAATCCCTCTCATACCAAGTATCTTAGGGAAAATCAAACAGGAAGGGCGACCAGCGATATTAATAGCGCCAGATTGGCCAAGAAGAAGCTGGTACGCGACCATCATAGAAATGTTGACCGACGCACCATGGCACCTACCGGATCGAAGAGACCTGCTATCCCAAGGGCCTTTGCTACACCCGGATTCCAGGTCTCTACATTTGACGGCCTGGCCGTTGAGACCGAGGTGTTAAGAAGAAAAGGTTACTCGGAGAAGGTGATTCAGACAATGATACGGGCCAGGAAACCGGCCTCGTCGGCTATTTATTACAGAGTCTGGAAGCGTTTCTTCACCTGGTGTGAGGAGCGGCGAGTGCAGCCGATGCAATTTTCGGTGGCCAGAATACTGGCATTCCTACAATCGGGTCTCGAAATAGGATTAAGGGTAGGCTTGCTAAGGGGGCAGGTGTCAGCACTGACGGTGCTGTTTCAGAGACCAATCGCAAACAGAATGGCTGTGCGTACATTCCTACAGGGAGTCGCCCATACGACACCCCCGTTGAAACCTCCGGTTCAAGCATGGGATCTTAATCTCATAATGGAGGCTATGACAGACCAACCGTTTGAGCCGCTGAAAGAGATTCCTATGCGGCTACTGACCTGGAAGGTAATATTCCTGGTCGCTATTACCTCTATTCGTAGGGTCTCGGAACTGGCGGCCTTGTCTATACAGACCCCCTATATGACTTTCCACCAAGATAAAGTGGTACTGAGACCATCTTCAGAATTTCTACCGAAAGTAGTTTCGGATTTCCACATCAATGAAGATATTGTCTTGCCTTCCTTCTGTCCAACGCCAGTACACACGAGGGAAAAAACACTGCACCGCCTGGACTTGGTGAGGGCGTTGAAGATTTATGTAAAAAGAACCAAAGAATTCCGTAAAACTAACACCCTCTTCGTGATTCCGGAGGGGGCCCGGAAGGGCTCGGCAGCCTCAAAAGTCACCATATCTAAATGGATAAGGTCCTTGATAACAGAGGCGTATCGTACCTCAGGACGCACGCCACCATTTCGGGTTACGGCCCACTCCACATGGGCGGTAGGGGCCTCCTGGGCGGTCCGTCACGGAGCCTCGGCGCTTCAGGTATGTAAGGCAGCCACCTGGACTTCTTTACATACGTTTTCAAAGTTTTATAAGGTCCACATATCTGCATAATCGGACGCCGCTCTTGGCCGGAAGATTTTGCAGGCGGCGGTCCATTGACCACACGGTCAAACTTGTAAATGCCCACCCAATATATTTTTGGGACTGCTTGTGGACGTCCCATGGTCTAGGCTGTGGCCCCCAATGATACGGACGAGAAACCGATATTTTTGGTTAAACTTACCGTAAAATCTCTTTCTCGTCACGTTCATTGGGGGCCACAGCACCCACCCCTTGTTTATTTAAGCGTTTGCTGGAACTTTCTGTTCTTCGGTCATTGTTTGGCAGAAAATTATGCCAAAACACGGTATTTTGGTATATATAAAACATAATATGTATGATCGTACTCCCACTGGCTTCCTACTGCTTGCAGACAGACTAATTAGCTGAGTGCCTGCAGGGGGGATATAGCCAGGGGGCAGTGGCTATATCCCATGGTCTAGGCTGTGGCCCTCAATGAACGTGACGAGAAAGAGATTTTACGGTAAGTTATACCAAAAATATCTGTTTCTTAATTAGCATTTGCTTTCATTCTCCCGTAGTCGTACTTATCAGAGATTGTGGTGGCAGTCTTCAGTGTGCAAATGCAGAGTAAGGAGGGGGGGCATCCTTTGTCTTTTTAGCTGAAACTTCCCTTTGAAGGGCTTCCCCAAACCCTAATAATCCCTTCTTATAATCTTACAATGGTAGGTACCTTTAAGGCCCTTTTAGACGAGACGATTCATCGTTTGAATGATCGAGTGACGTCACTGTTCGCTCGGGCAGCCTGTTTAGACAGGCAGATATATCGTTGACTCGTTTAAACTAGAGATCGTTCAATCCTTCACCTTCGCTATATACGTGATGAGAGTGAGTGCTCCTTAACCGGAATGATAAGTAAATGAGCCAGCGATGATTTTTAAGCCTGCGTAAAATGAACAACCAGCGAAAAGCAAACGATTATCATTTGTCGTTCAGTCGCTAGCTGTGTTTAGACCAAGCGATTATTGTTCACATTTGCCCGTTTGAACGACAATTGTTCCGTCTAAAAGCACCCTTACACGGGACGACTATCTAGCATCCCAAATAGTAATGTAGAGCGAGAATGCTTTAAATACACGTGAAGTGTTGATTTGTCCCTTGTGTAACACAGGTAGTTAATAGATGTCTAAAACCCTTTTTATTTCCCTATTCCCATCTCTACGTTCACACATAATCCACCTAATGGCAATATTGTTAAGCATGGAACTGTGCTTCTTATATGAGGGGTCCTTCTTATCCCTGCTTGACCCAAATATATGTGTACACGTTTCACGCACACCTGTTTTATATATTTGGCATCAATTACACAATGAAGCTTACCAAAAATTCCCAGACCTTATGACACCTGCAATTGTTAAGTTTGTGCTTGGTGCAGCAAATGAGAACAGCAATTTTATTAGGTCACCCACTATGATCTTATAAGGAATGCTCGTTTTATTAAATTCTGCTCACCTGAATATATTTCTTGTAAAGACACCATATTTCTGTGGACAAACTTTCATGTCATCCCAACATGCCCTTCCAGCAGACATGGAACTTCCCAAAACAAGTGTATCTTGAGCTCATCCCCCCCAAAAAAGTTGAAAGATAAAAATGTAATAATAATAGAGCAATAAATAAATACGGTTAAAGGGGTTGTCCCGTGAAAGCAAGTGGAGGGTATACACTTCTGTATGGCCATATTAATGCACTTTGTAATATACATCGTGCATTAAATATGAGCCATACAGAAGTTATTCACTTACCTGTTCTGTTGCTAGCGTCCCCGTCTCCATGGTGCCGTCTAATTTCAGCGTCTAATCTCCTGATTAGACGCGCTTGCGCAGAAGGGTCTTTTGCCATCTCTTCGCTCCGGCACGAGCCGGCATTCTGGCTCCGCCCCCTTGAACGCGCCATCGCGTAGCTCCGCCCCGTCACATGTGCCGATTCCAGCCTCCTGATTGGCTGGAATCGGCACATGTGACGGGGCGGAGCTACGTGATGCCGCGTACAAGGGGGCGGAGCCAGAACGCAGCTGCTGCTGGAGCGCATGAAGGCCTCCTGGAAGCTAGATGCACCGTGGGACGGGACAACACAGGCGCCATCTTAGCTGCTGAACTTTATAAGTTATTATTTCATCTCAACAGTAAGTAGGAAGCGGTTTTTAAACGGTTTAAAGGGCTGCTTTATGCCGGGGGGTGACTGGGGGAATGTGCAGATTTAAAATTTTGCGGTTTTGGCTCGGGACAACCCCTTTAACTAGACCGGTTATCAATAGAAATGATAGGAATTAAATTACATTACTGATGGGTAGTGTGTTAGATTTATTGTGGCACATTTGATATAATGTTCACACATAGGAGAAGTCTGTCACATGAGGTTAGGTGCGAAAGTCCAGGAGAGACTGAAAATGAGATCAGTAGAATAAACAAGATATTCTGGTTTTGGGAATGAAGTAAAAAACATAGTATATGTCTAAATTCTGGATTGTCTGATATCTGCAATCGGCCTGCTTCACACAGGTGACAAAGCGCATGTATGTGAAGCCCATGCTTTCCTGTGGGTTCCTTCACATTTGCAATGTTTTGTAGCCTGCGAAATTGCTAGGCCAAAACCTTGCTGGTTACGCGATATGCATGTGACAAGCGAAGTTTTGTAGCCCATGTTTGCCTGTGGAGCTTTCCTCTCTGTTGCATCGCACAAAAATGCATTTTTTGTGCAGTGTAATGCAACTTTGACAATAGGAAATCCTACTGTCAAAGCCATAACCTAAGCCCTAGCCGCAGGGGAAAAAAGTATACATCACCATAGAAACGCTGTCTGGCGCCGCTGCAGCTTCCTCCCGGTCCCCAGCACTGTTCTTTTTCACCTCTTCTGACCAGGGATTGAAAAATCCCCGCTTTCTGGAAGCGCTGCCTCTGATTGGCTGATGCTTAGCCAGCACTCGATGAATGGCTGTGATTGGTTCACGGAGTGCTGGCTCTGATTGGCTAAGCGTTAGCCAATCAGAGACAACGTTTCCAGGGAGCGGGGATTTTTCATTCCCTGGCCAGAAGAGACAAAGAACAACAGTGCCGGGGCCCTAGGGGAAGTTGCAGCGGTGCCAGACAGCGCTGCTAGGTGATGTATACTTTTTTTTTCTGCCTGCACCTTATTTTCAGGATAGGGCTTATATTTCAAGCCCTTCCCCCGAAAATCCTTGCAAGTGTCGCTACAAAGTCACGCGACTTTGTAGCACCACTTGCGACTTTGTAGCGGTACAAAATCGCGGTATCGCAGCGAGAAAGTGCAGCGATATCGCACGGATGCAATATCGGTGTGATTTTTTTCCGCGGCGATGTCGTGGCTCCCATGTGAAGGGGGCTTCAAGGCCTTTGAATTACATGAATAATATTCTGTTAAAAAATCTAAGAATTGTAAGACTCAGTTTCCTTATTGTTGGATAAGACCATGTTTGATATTTAGCTATGAAATTGGGCAAAAGGACATTTTACATCTAAACGTATTTTTTCGATAATATGGTTAAATCTGCTGTAAGTGTGAGAGTAAGTTTTGCCAAGCCTCCATGACCCTTCTGTATCCTCAGTTCTTGATTCTGTCCTGGACCGATGTCCTGAGTAATCTGAGATGGACTGATCGCTAGTTATGTGCTGCCGGACCGTCGCTTGGCTCTGTATTCCTTTCAACAACACTTTCAGACGTGATTCATCTGTTAGGCACTGTGGTGACAGCAGAGAAGGGGAATAGTATCTTGGCAGCAGTTAAGCAACATCATTCTTCCTCTTGGTCTGCGTTATTGCTAAAAATACATTTAGGTAGAGATCCTCTTTTAAAGGGCCACTGTGGCAAAATCACATCCCTGCCCTCTCACCTTGCCTCTCACATACTGGAGGACTCTTCTGTGTATTCCAGCCCCTTCCATGCAGTGCAGCCCTTTACCTGATGCTTATAAGGCACCATCTTGAGGCTAAGATTTTTTTAAATTTTCACTTTCAATCAATCCCATGATGCATCAGCCAAGCAATAGTTTTTGTTTGCTTATGAGGGAGGCAGTTTAATTATCATTTGCTTATAGATTCACCTAAATAAAGTACAGACCATAAATATACAGTCAGGAGGATGAGCTGTGATCTCCTCTATCATAACTGTGTGACAGGAGTGGTGTGATCAGCATCAGTAACTGTGACAGAAGTGACTGTATTCTCCCACTAAGCAGTTTTTGGGGTTGACCCTTGTAACTGCATCACACAAGTTGAGAATTTGACAAGAAAGTGATCTTTCTCAGGTGGTCAGAACTGAGATCATATGACCATCTGAGGAAAAAGATTTGCAGACAGAAAGGAATAACTGACCAAGGTAAAACTAGCTCGCATATATACTAGCAACATGATGAATGAAAACAATGGACATTAAAATTATGTACAGCAAGATTTGCTTGAATTCAGCATCTAATCATTTTGAAGTTCTGATGAACACTTGTCTCCTTTATTTGTTAATATAATATGGAAGGTCTGAAAATTACACCGAGACTTCTGAGCAGATCTAACTAATTAAAGGAGTTTTCCCATCATAAACAACCCTTTAAACATGGTACTGCTGTGACTGGTTTGGCTAGGGAAAACCATGTCCAGCCAGATGGGCCATTGTGAGGAAAATGTAGTAGTCTATGATGGCCATTCAGATGAACGGCCATCTATGTATTACGTGGATGACTAGAGTCTGACAAAGTGAGAGCTACCACTTGCTAGCGGTTCTCCTCTTTGGTTCATAGAGCATGGTCCCGAATCAGGAGCTCCCTCTGTGACGTTCATATGCCCTAATAGTAAGTTATGCTCGGCAATTTTCCTGGATTTTTTTTTTTTTTAAATAGTTTTAGGTTCGTATAATCCAGAATATTTGTTAAGCTGAAGCCTGTCAAGTCCTAATAATGCTACAGGGTGATTAAAAAAAGAATGGTGCAAAAGTAAAGCTTACTTATTCATACATGAATTAACATACAACAACCAGAATGACACGAAGAGACGGAAGAGCTTGTTTTTAATGCACCTTACAGATGTTCCATGTGGGCGCCATTGGTGACACAACCTAACACAACGCACATCCACTGCGGTGGTATCGGTAACGGAGGACATGCCAGAACGTGTCTGGGTAGAATTGGATTCCCAACTTCACATCTGGTGTGTCAGCAACGGCGCCCACATCAAACATCTGTAAGGTGCATTAAAAACTTGTAGAGGCCTTCTATCTTTTCATGTCATTCTGGCTGTTGTACGTCAGTTCATGGATGAAGAAATCAGCTTTACTTTTGCAGTATTCTTTTTGAAACAGCTTGTCTATAAAGAGAGACGTGCCCATACGGAAAACGTTTTGAAGCTATGGCTAAGACTCTATGAAACTGTGTGGAGTTCAATTATAGCCAAAGAAATGATAATTTAAAGATACCGTATATACTCGAGTATTAGCCGACCCGAGTATAAGCCTAGCTATGCGACCAGCTGCTGCAGTCTTCTCCCTGGCTTGCTTTTGAAATTCCTGCCGTCAGCGCTGTGATTGAATCGAGCGTCGGCTGTGATTGGCCGGCGCTCAATGCAATCACAGTGCTGACTGCAGAGATTTCAAAAGCAAGCCGGGGAGAAACTGCAGCAGCTGGCCGCACCGCCGGGGACACAGACGCCGGCTGATAAGTGAGGTAAAAAAAAAAAGAACCTCAATACTCACCTATCAGTCAGCGTCTGTGCCCTCGGTGGCACGATGCTGTCCCCAGTGGTGCGGCCAGCTGCTGCAGTCTTCTCCCTGGCTTGCTTTTGAATTCCCCACTGTCAGCTCTATGATTGGATCGAGCGCCGGCCAATCACAGCCGGCGCTCGATAAAACAATCACAGCCATTCAGAATGACATCTCCCTGTTATTGGCTGCCAGAGGTAGCTGAGAGCCTGGAGCTGTCATGCGGGGCCACGGTGAGCGGCCCCCAGTCACGCGATCACCGTTATCCAATGGATAATGGCGATCCTTAAAAGTAAACTAAAAGCTATATAAAGTTAGTTTCATCTTCCCTCACGGATTGGATCCGTGAGGGTGGCTGAAACTACTCACCTCCATCCTTTGCCGCTTTCTGGTCCTGTCAGGACCTGACACTGTCCAATGGATAACGGTGATCATGTAAAGTAAAAAAAAAAGCTAGTGAGGGCCCGGGAAATTTAAAATCGAATTGCTCCTGGCTACCAAATGCGCAGTACATTATGCGGCCATACGCAGGGCCACACATGGGCTCACAGCTGGGATCCGCTGCGGGCTCCTGCAAGCGGATTCCACGTGTGGACATTTGAGCCCTGCATTATTAAGATCGCTACCATGCCAAGAAGTCCCTGAGAATGCTCGCCTTCCTGCAGTTCCAGGAGCAGCTTGTTGAACTCCTTCAGGTTGAGACCATTGCAATCTTGGCTTTGTGCAGGAAAACAAAATATCCCTCAAAATATTAATAATTACTGCTAAATTTGTACGTCTCCTAAATGGTTAAAAAAAAAAAGTTTTTCTAATGTGCTTCCAGAATAAAGTCAGATTTCCAAAACTTGCTTTGGACATTAAGGCACAAACAATCTTGGTCAGTAAGAGGTTAAGGAACTGCCCTAGATATCCCAAATACAGTTTTAGGGTGACTAACCACTAGCGTTTTTTTTCACTGCGAAATTCGCAGCGTTTTTTTTTTCTGCAGGGGTTCTATGGGACTTGTAATGTTAAAATCGCGATCGCGCACCACACCCAAAGCTTTGATTTAAACATCGCGCCCCTAATGACAACTCCACAATCCAAACTAAAAGCCTGGAGCCCCTTACCCTTGTCTGTAGCGGGCAGAGTAAACTTAAAGGGGTTGTCCCACGAAAGCAAGTGGGGTTCAGCACTTCTGTATGGCCATATTAATGCACTTTGTAATGTACATTGTGCATTAATTATGAGCCATACAGAAGTTATTCACTTACCTGCTCCGTTGCTAGCGTCCCCGTCGCCATGGTGCCGTCTAATTTCAGCGTCTAATCGCCCGATTAGACGCGCTTGCGTAGTCCGGTCTTCTCCCTGGTGAATGGGACCGCTCGTGCCGGAGAGCTGGTCCTCGTAGCTCCGCCCCGTCACATGTGCCGATTCCAGCCAATCAGGAGGCTGGAATCGACCATGGACCGCACAGAGCCCACGGTGCACCATGGGAGAAGACCCGCGGTGCATCGTGGGTGAAGATCCCGGCGGCCATCTTGGTAAGGTAAGTAAGAAGTCGCCGCAGCGCGGGGATTCGGGTAAGTACTAAACCTTTTTTTTTTTTTAACCCATCCCTTGGATTTGTCTCGCGCCGAACGGGGGGCCTATTGAATAAAAAAAAAAAACGTTTCGGCGCGGGACAACCCCTTTAATTAAAATGATAATACTCCCCAAATATCGATATCGTTTAGAACACGCAGAAACAACAGTACCACAGAAATTTTTCAAGAAAACTAACTCACTAATAACATCATTTGTTTGGGGGAAAGCCAGAGCCAAACTCTGCATGGAGACACTACAAAGACCCAAAGAACTAGCGGGCATGGCACTACCAGACTTTAAAATATATTACCTAGCAGGGCAGGTCAGATATATACGTCACTGGCTGTCGGGCTCTCCTCCTCCTCCTCCGAGAACCACCTGATGTTTTTCCTCTCAGAGGCCTCGCTCTGGATCCTCCTGGAAAAACCAGGACTACTAACCAGACAAATATTGCCCATTCATAGACTTGCAACAAATGTTTGGATGGCATACAAGCAACTGACAAAACAAGAAGATACCCCCTTGTGGAACAACAGAGCACTACCACACTTACTGAACCTCCCAGACAGACAGTACTGGGTAAACATGGGAATCACCACGCTAGAACACCTATATATCGATGGAATATTAGCCTCCTTTGAGCAGCTACAACAATTATACCAGGTACCAAGAACGGGCTTTTTTTAGATACCTACAACTTAGACACACCCTGACAACACAATTCCCAGAACCTAGACGACCCTTCTCTACATACCCATTAATGGCAATACCATGATAAAATATTTCTTACCAAGTATTATTCTATGCCCGTAAAGTTATAGCTCTGCGATTGATGGATAGGCGCCCCCCCACAATTACAAAATGGCAGAGTATCATTAACTCCATCTTACCATACGAAAAAATAGTCTATAAAAATAGAAAATACCCGGAGAAATTTGATAAGGTCTGGGGGATCTGGTGCGGGTCAACAAACACAAACCTCACACAAGAAATGTTCCAAAATTTATTAAGAAGAAATACACCCAGGCTTGACATGTAAAACATGACAAACAATAATGACACCAACGTTATGAATGCACGGTTTAAAATATGCTTGGTAAACATAGAGAAAATGAGACGTATTTGTGTACTGAACATCTGTACTAAAGAATTTCCTGATGCATGCAAAGCTATTTTAACATTTATTGTATGTAATGCATACTGTTCAATAAAACGAGTTTAAAAAATTTTGCGCGATCGCGATTTTAGCTTTACAAGTCCCATAGCCCAAAGACCCCTGCAGAAAAAAAAAACGCTGCGAATTTCGCAGTAAAAAAAACGCTAGTGGGTAGTCACCCTTAGAGAGGACCCTGTCTGCTCCTGTGACATATGTGGTTGAGTGAATACCTGGATTCCCCATGAAATAATAATTCTGCGTCATCTTATAGCTCCGTGTTCAGGCCCTTCACAGTCTGGTATCGTCAGGCACGCGGCGCCAGCTGGTGATATCCAGTTCTGTTCACTCAGAAATGGTAACTGTATATTATGAGGAATGGCAGTATATACTCAAGTGTACATGTCAGGAGGTCCTCTTTATTATGTTACTGTGGAATTATGCCTATTGCAGTATTTCCATACTAAGCGAGCGTATGCATATTTGTACATGCATAAGCACTGTGTATTTGTGGATCGAACAATGCTTTTTTGCGCACGCATCAGCGTATTTTACTGTACTTTTTCCATGCTCAAGGCATGAGCATTTGCATGTAGCAAAAAATAATGCAGCGATTTGAAATGGCTTATTAGTCTGAGTTCTTTTTCCTGCACAATTACACAGTATTTCACGCATCTCCTTTATACTGTGCACACATCCCCATTGACTTTTATGGGGTCTTTTGGTGCACTAATGTGCAGGAAAGTCGAGCGTGCATTTTGCACGTCCAAAATGCTTATAAAAAATACGCGCATGTGAATGAACCCATTGAAATTCTGCATCCAAATACGCCCTAAGGCCTCATGTCCATAAAGGTATCGGTAAAATGCTGTGGGCCTACCGGTAGTGCGGAGTGCTGCTGCGTATTCTGGTCCGTAATGTAAGAGACCTGATTCTGCTCTCAGGAGTCACACTATTGTAAGCTGTTTGGATGCCAGCGGAGGCTTCGCCTACACCTACATATCATTTGTGTAGCTGTAATCACTGACTACGAACATAACCCTTTCTCAAGAAATGTCAGATTCCAATCTGAAGACGAAAACGGTCCTTATAAAACACATTAGAGGCTGCCAAGCGCTGATATTTCAGGCTTAGGCGTGTAATCTGATTTCATACTTGACACCGTCACATAATGATTGATGGAAAACGCATTTGCTTTTGACGTGGGAGTTTTGCCTAGCTGGGAAATATTTTCAAACTAGTGAAGGCGAGACGAGGCGCTGGCCCGCTTCTTACCGCAACTCTCCAGCTAGCTCGCCTCTGACAGCTTCAGGTGGACCTCCATTGTTCAATGAATTACTGAATAGCCCTATGTCAGGTAGCTGGTGAAATCATTAGTATTTTATGTGCAAGTGACTTTTTCAGTTTTTTTAGGGGGTGGGGGGGCACATTTAACTTTGTTTCTTCACATAAAATGGTTGAGAAAAATAAATTTCTAGGACCATTATTTTATTATTAAAAATACCAGACCAGGCTCACATGAGCGTATAATTACCGAACAGTAATTCGCAGGCAATTAAATACAGTACCTTACGCCGTTCCGCCCACATTTGCGTGTAGGAATTGCATTATGCGCAAAAAAAGGACGCAGCATGTTCTAATTTGCGTCGTATTACTCCTGAGCCGATTGTACTCTATGGGCGCATAATCAAAGCCCTCATACGCAATTACATTGTGTATGGGCATGCATGCGAAGCGACAGCGCAGCGAATTTAAACACAAAACCCCAAAATAAACAGGTGGACCGTGCTTGACAGCGTGCGTGATATACGCTGCCATGCGCAGTACAATTTGGCATCCATGCGAGGTGATAGACCAGGTCAACGGTGGCTCTACTGCGGTAAAACGCAGCATATTACGCTTACGGCTGTGTGAGCCTGTCATTATAGATGCATTTCTTGACAAGTGTGGTAAAGTGTGCTTGTCAACAGGCTTATCAGCCATTTACACCAGACGATTATTGCAAAAAAGTCGTTCAACCGAATGAAAATGCGCGCTAATTGTTCCGTCTGAATACAAAGCTGTCCTTCACTTTTCATTTGTTGCTCACTTTCAACCAGCATAAACATCATACTGGTTCATCTAAACGATCGTACAGATTTGAGCGATAATCGTTCATTGTAACCGGGCCAGCGATTGAACGAAAATTAGTTTGTTTCTCGTTCATAGTTCATTGTTTGCTCGTTTACACATCATTGTTTGTAAACAGTGATCGTTTAGTCATTCACTGTTTCCATGTCTTGAGTCCAATATACTTGATTGCATTACAAGGCCTCCCTGTGATACAATCTGCCCCATATCATATTTGGGCAGACAGCCCAGGGTCCATTTAACCCTTTCCAATCCAATTTGTATCCTAGTTTTTCTAGGGGGCTTACTCTTTTTCTTTCGTTAAGCAGAGGCGCTATCTGCTGGCTAAAGCCAGTACTGCATGAGGTGACACATTGGATAGGCTCCTACAGCAGAGAGGCTAGCAATATACAGCAAGAGAACCCCGATGGACGTCTTCCAACATCGGGGCTGTACAGCCTTATATCATAATGTCTTCAGAGGTCAGACAGTGGATTGGAAAGGGTTAAGGGAGTTGTCTGGAGAATAAAAAACTAAATGGTGAAAAAACACAGTATTATAAACACAAGCTCTGTTACTCGTATGCAGTTTGCTAAAAGACTACATCCCCCACAACAGCCTGCGTCTTGCCCTTGCTCCATGCCGCTTCAGCTGTGAGTGTCACCACTGAGATGTTATCTCGCTGGTGGTATACTGTATATCCTCTGCTATTGTTTGCTGTTCCTAGTACAGAGCAGGCAGTGAGGATGGCTTAATACATGGAACGATTATCTTTCAAGAAATCGTTCAAATGAGTGAAAATGAATCATTCAGTGTAAACACAGCTAACCATCGAACAACGAATGATAAATTGTTCGCTTTTCGCTCATCATTCATTTTATGCAAAATGTGATTGTTCTCAGCAAGAGAAACGACGTAATCTTGTAGATATGATACCTTTTAATGGCTAACAAAAATACATGATGTAATAATAGCGAGCTTTCGTACCAACGCAGGGTACTTCTTCCGGCTTAAATGGATTGGATCTGAAGAGGCATGCATATTTATAAATATGCATGCCTCTTCAGATCCAATCCATTTAAGCCGGAAGAAGTACCCTGCGTTGGTACGAAAGCTCGCTATTATTACATCATGTATTTTTGTTAGCCATTAAAAGGTATCATATCTACAAGATTACGTCGTTTCTCTTGCTGAGAACAATCACATTTTGCTCTACTGGCTAACACGGTACCAGATCTTTGTTTTCATTTTATGCAGGCATAAAAATCATCGTTGGCTGGTTCACTAATCATTCGGTTTAATTACTGATTGTTCAGTCATTCTCTTAGGGCTCCTACACACTCGCAAGAGCGATATCGGGATGTGATTGACACCCCAATATCACTGTCGGAATCCTTCTTGAAGCACTGGATGCCAGGCGTTTCTGCAGGGCTGAAGGAATCTCCTGCCGTGGCTGTCACAGCCATGGCAGCAGATAGTGATCTCCCATTGTTTCCAACAGGGGCCAGCGGCAGCAGCACCAGCCCAATTGAAATCAATGGGACACGATCGCTGAAGGAATCCCCTGCTGCAGCACTGGAGTTTGATGCTCTCCCAGCAGTGCCGGCCCCATTGAAATCAATGAGAGATGATCGCGCTCCTCTGCCACTGCTGTGACAGCTGTGGCAGGGGACTCCCTGCGGCAAGGATTTTCAGGGGTAGTGGGGGATGGAGGGCTCCTGAAAGCACTGCCTCTGATTGGCTGAGCACTGTGACCAATCAGAGGCAGCGCTCAGCTGTCATTCAAAGAGCGTTTACGTCGGGCGCGCATGCGCAGAAGTCGACATCGCGGAGGATCGGGGTGAGTATTTTCACCTCCCCTCATGAATCCAATCTATGGGGGGAGCTAAAACTTTAACTTTATTTTACTTTTTTTGAACTTTTCTGTGATCGCCATTATCCATTGGATAGTGGCGATCATGGGCCCAGGGACCGGTCACCGCGGTCCCTGGTGACATCTCTTGCTTCCCGGCTACCTTCATTAGGCCGAAGGTCCTTTTCAGACCAGATCATCGCGGGACATCGCTGAGGATGGGGGTGAGTGGTTTTAGCACCCCTCATGGATGCGATCCGTGAGGGAAGCTGAAACTCTTTTTTTTTTTTTTTTCACTTTTAATTTACTTTATTGCGATCGGCGCTATCCAATGGATAGCGCCGATCGCATGATTAGGGGGGGAAGCTTCCTGTGTCGCTCCATGAGAGCTCCAGGTTGTCAGCTACCTCTGGGAGCTGACAGCATGGAGCTGTCACATCCACAGCCCACAGGGCTTTAATCCTCAGAGGATGCGTGTTTGTACGTCCCTGAGGATTAAAGCCCACTTAAGGCTCATTTACACTGGACGAGTGTCGGGCAAACGGTGTCCGACACTCGTCCCTGTGTTCCTCGCTCCTATGCTCCTGCACGGGAGCTAGCAGAGCTGGCTGGGTCACGGAGCGGCTAGCAGGGGGGGTGGGGCAGTGCAGGAGATTTCAATCCACTCGCTCCCTCACCCCTCTCCATTGAGATACACAGCGGCTGTTCGCTACAGAACGGCGGCTGTTTAAACTTAACAATGAGCAATGGAGAGGGGCAGGGGAGTGAGAGGAGAGAAATCTGCACTGCCCCGCTCACCTGCTGACCGCTCCGTGTGCATTAGCACGGGAGCGCAGAGACACAGGCATGAGTGTCAGGAATTGTTTGCCTGACACTCGTCCAGTGTAAATGGACCTTTAGCTAACTAGGATGTAAAACACTACGGGGCCGTCACTAAGGGATTAAACATAACTAGGCGCGAACAAGCCGCTGGTTATTTTTATACAGGCTGAAAATGAGCGGCAAACAAAAAGTGCCTGATAGCTCTCATTTACACGTAACAATAATTAAGCACTTTCGTTTTGAGCGACGTTCGTTCCATTTAAATGGTCCTTAAGGGTGCTTTTAAACTGAACGAATATCGTTCAAACAAGTGAAAGTGAACGATAATCCTTCGGTCTAAACACGACTAAATGACAAACTAGAATCGTTCGCTTTTCCCTCGTTGTTCGTCTTATGCAGGCATAAAAATCATCGTTGGCTCGTTCACTCCCTCTCATCACTTATACAGCGAATGTGAAAGGCTGAACGATTTCTCGTTTGAACGAGCCAACGATGTATTTGCTGTATAAGCAGGCTGCATGAGAGCGAACGATGACTTAATTCGCTCAATTAAACCATAAATCGGCTCATCTAAAAGGGCTAATATAAGCGCTGCACACAGTCTGAAGTAAAAACGGTGCAGGTAGCGGACCAAACTAAAGCCATACTATCCCAGACGGAGAATCCACAGCACTCAGTCTTAGGTACAACATGGTCAGACCCACAATATAAAAACCACCGAATTGGGAAGGTCTCAGAACAGACTAGAACTAAAAGAAGTCCATTGTGAAATACTGAAACCGCTTATACAGCGAGCTTTACCACAGTTAAAAGAACGGCCTGAGTTGGTGGCTTTCGCATTCTCTTAGGGGCTAGTAAATTGCACAAAGTCTAAGCTCTCCGATAGGTGACCTTTGGAGATTTGGGGGAGATTTTTTTTTTTTAATTTGTTTTTATTGAGCAATAAATATACCGTACAGTATATGAATAGAGAACTTTGCATACATCGTAAGTTTTTTAAGTTAAGGGAGAATTACTCATGTACATTATTACAACCGACACATAAATGCAGTGCATTAGCGCGTTAGGTTACAGTGTCAGCAGAGTTTGCTAGCTGGCACCCACATTACTGACCAGCCCTGGATACAGCTCTGTTTCAATAAACCTTGGAGCAAGTCTTGTGTGAAAGTTGTGTCTGTTGAGCCACACCACCTCCCCCACAGCTTGTGGAATTTCTCCGGGCATTTTCTATTTTTATAGACTATGTTCTCATACGGTAAGGTGGAATTAACCGTATTCTGCCACATTAAGAGCATTGGGGAGCGTCTATCCATCCAGCGTAAAGCTTTCGTCTCGCGGGCCAGGAACAACACCTTAGTAAGAAATATCCGATCGTGAAATTACCAGTGTTCCTCATCCAAAATACCCAACAGGCATATGATCGGGTCAAGTGGAATTGGCATCCCAATTAGCTGGCTTAGAAATTCTGTAACCTCCCTCCAGTATGCGTAGATATCTGGGCAGCTCCATGTTAAATGATTAAAATTTGCCCCCGGTGCTCGGCATCAATGACATTGGTTGGTAGACACCCTGTTCATTTTATACAGCCTAGTCGGTGTTATATAGCACTGGTGAAGTATATACAATTGAGTTAATTTATTGTTTGCGGCAGGCGATACCATGGTATATGATGCCTTTGTGACATCCCATTGCTCACCAGTAAGGGAGGGGATAAGTCCCTTCCATCTATCCTTCACCGACATTGGCGTGTAGGAAATTTTAGGATGCACCAGTTGGTGGTACATTGCCGATATCAGACCCCTGGGACCTTGAGTGCGCATTATGCCTATCAGAGGGTACAGAGCAAGAGGTTGCTTTGGTTCTGGGAATTGTGCCGTAAGAGCGTGCCGGAGTTGCAAATATCTATAGAATCCAGTCCTAGGCACTTGGTAAAGCTTCTGGAGCTGTTCAAAGGAGGCTAGTACCCCGTCAATATATAGATGTTCCAATGTGGTAATTCCCAGGTTCACTTGGTAGATTCGCAGGATGTGGGAGTGTTCTATTATCCCACAGAGGGGTGTCTAAAGGGGTGTTCGCACTTTGGGAGGGGAGCGTTCGAGAACCAGTCCCGAATATACCTAACTTGTTCGTCCAAATAATACAGCTTAAAATCTGGTAGCGCTGTTCCTGCCATGTCTTTAGGGCATTGTAGGGTCTCTATACGAAGCTTGGCTCTAGATTTCCCCCAAAAGAAGGACACTACCGATGAGTTGGTCTTATTGAAAAATTTCTGGGGTATAATTGTGTCTGCGTATTCTAGGTATGTGGGGAGAACAGTCATTTTAATAAGATTTATTCTACTGGCCACACATAGTGGTAGGGTGATTTGGGAAGTTTTTTAGTCAAAACAGGGGTCACTCTTGAGGATTGGCCAATATTTTATTTAAAATGGCCCTAATCACTCCATGGCCTGAGGTAAAAGTGGTAATAAGTTGTGACTAAGGGTCCTTTCAGACAAGCCGATATTGTTTGAACGAGAGAGTGACGTCACTGCCCGCTCGTTCGCTCTCGGGCAGCCTGTTTACAGCGGTAGATACATTGTTGGCTCGTTCAAATGAGAATCATTCAGTTTTTCACATTCACTGGACCAGCAAATGTGAAAGACTGAATGATTGCTGTTTGTGAGCGACAATCGTTTAGTCATTGACTTGCGTTTAGCCTGAATGATTATTGTTCACTTTCGCTGATTTCGCAGCTTCTCTAAAGAGGCTTCTGGTTAAAATGTGCTTTTAAAATAGTGACCTGTTAGGCAAAAACCCAAGTATCAGAACACTGCCACCTGATATGCTTAAATGGGAAATAGGGATATTTAGAAGCCAAGGTCGGTAGTGGGCACTATGAAAATCTACATAAGGCTACCTACACAAAGGCAAGCCTGATATCGAGCTCGTGAACATGCGATTTACCTGCAGATGCCAGGCCTTTTTTCATGCAAAAACGTCTCGCATCTCTAAAACGCCGATCCTCTATCACACGTGAAACTTGCATGAGAGGATCAAAAGTGTTTGCCATTGATTTCAATGGGAAGCCTTGCATCGCACCCGCTTGCACATCGCACGGAATGCAAGAGCCATGCGATGCATTAAAGGTACCATTAAAATCAATGGGCAGTGCGTTCCGAGGAATGCGATAAGATGGAGCATGTCACGATTTCTTCGTATGTATGACTCCATTTAAAAGAATGGCGTTCATATATTTGCTCGAGATTTCTGCATCTCGCAACACACAAATCTGGCGTGAGTTTCTCGGCCGCGTGAAACTAGCATTAGTGTTAACATGAACAGATTTAAAATGTGTTTTTTAGTAACTATAAAAGAATCAGGATTACAATAAGGACTAAATCAAACATTCTCCAAATACGAGAATTGGTGTGAAAAATAAAAGACCAAAAGGATTAGAGTTCCACCAGGAAATGAAGTCGCTTCATCACGTTTCCAAAGAAAATCAAGTTTGTTTTTTCCTCTTTGCATGTTCAGGGCTTGCATGTGTTTTAATATCCTCAAATCGCATTGGATTCAGCAGATGCAGACTTGAGCCGATGTCCTGTATAAGTATATGTGATAACACTCTAATTGAACTAATATGGGATTTGCATATTGTAATGGCTCTCTATCTTCACGCAGCATTTCATGAAGTGTCTGTATATCCAAAGAAGGAGCTGCCGTTCTTCATTCATTTCACGGCTGGGCTATGTTCTTTCACTGCAATGCTAGCACTTCTTACACATCAGTTTCCAGAGCTCATGGGAGTTTTTGTAAAAGCTGTAAGTATTACTACACCGGAACTTTCCTTATAAACTTCTTAATTAGCGTTAAAGTTTTTCATTACTCATTATACAGCATGGTACACATTTTTTTAATGTTTGTTGTAATTAATTGAAACAGTGTCCAATTAATAATTATGACATAAAAATATTACATAGGGTGCTGAACAGTAACTTGGTGCTCACTTCTTGCTTTGCAGCCCAGGAGCGTTGGGTTCAAGTCCAACTAGGGCAAAATCTGCATGGAATTTGTATTCTTTCTCTGTATTGTGTGGATTTACTTCACACAACATAGTCGTAGCTTTAGGGCCCCTTTACATGGGACAGTTGTCAGGTGCAGGAGCGCCCCACGGTCATCCCAGTAATAATCACTCCCGTGCTTTCACACCGGAGCAAGGATAGAATGCAGGCGGAAAGGGCTGGAGATCGCTCAACCGCCAACCTGCCTCAATTCCCAATAAACATATATGAATGACTGCCTGTTTACACAAGCAGATGGTCGTTTGATTTTAATGCCTGTAGAAACTGAATGATGAACGAATTATGGCTTTTTGTAGCATTTACATTCAACTATTATCGTTCGGAATCCTGCAATCTAGTGAGAATCTGAATGATTATCGTTCGGTGTAAAAGGGCCCTTAATGGCATATACAGGCAGCTCTCATAGGTGTCAGATGTGTCTGAGACTCTGTTAATGGTACATTTACCTGTCCAGTTGGCAGTATGTGTTAGAACAAAAGTGTCCAGGCTTAGGGCTCTTTCACACGAGCGTATATCGGACGCCGTTTTCACGGCCGGCTGATGTACGCTACCATCTGATGCATTGGATTCCAATGCATCAGATCACATGCCCATATTTCCGTGACGTAAAAGCTCCTGACCGGCCAATATAGCGCCGGGCACTTTTACGTCAAGCCAAAAAGATAGTCCTGGAACTATCTTTTGGCCTCGAATACATCGACCGCTGCATTGACTCCTATGGGAGTCAATGACAATGGCCGGAGAAGGGGGTTGGGAGAGAGTTTAGCAGCGTGACTGCTAAACTCCCTCCCCCTTCTCCCCTCCGGCTGTTTGCAGTGGAAGGGGGCGGGGTGGAGCTAAGCCACGCCTCCTCCCATTGCTGGCTGTGGACAAAAGGTGAGGAGGGGTCGGGAGCTTAGCTCCACCCCGTCCTGCCCCCTCCCATTGCAAACAGCTGGAGGGGAGGAGAGAGGAGGGGAGCCGGCAAGGGGGAGGGAAGCGGCAACAGCATGTCTGCCTCGGCGTATATGCGCCAGGCCCATGCTGTCTAAACGGGCGCACAAACATTAGATTTTTGCACCCGTTGACAAGTTTTTACTCCTCTGATTGTAGCGTATATCGGCCGACCATGAAAACGGCGGCCAATATATGCTCATGTGAAAGAGCCCTTAGTTTGTATAGTACTCGTAGGCCCATATGAAATATATAGTGCAATTGCTTGACCTATGACAATACCTTCCCTCACCCCTTAAGGACCAAGCAGCGTAAATTTAATCCTGGCCAATAGCAAAAATACGGGATGGGATTAAAGCCTCTGCTCCTGCAATCAAGCAGGAGCAGGTTGGATCCTTGGCTGTCAGACACAGCCGAAGACCTGGAAGAGAAGGTAGAAGCGTTTTTTAACAGCTTCTGCCTCCCGCTTTCACTTTTTAGTACTTAGCGCCCATTGAGCGTTATGTAGCCTGGAAAGCGGAAGTGTTCATTCCTCTATGCAACCTGCTAATCACATAACCACCTGGTGTTCCCTATCACAGCAGAGCTGAAGAGTCATAGCAGACCCTGATTATCTCTGGTAGTGACTACAGTCACTACAAGGGGATGTTTTTCTCTCTGAGGCTCCTATGGATGCCCCAACTACAGTGACAAAGTGTGAAATTAAAAGAAGACCAAGTAAATGACCCCCAGAGGTCTTATATGACATCATGAGGGACACAGATGTTAAACAAAATAGTTGCAAGAATAATTTAAAAAAATTACAGAATAAAATGGAAAGAAAATGTGTATGTGTGTAATAAATTTTATATATATATAATATAATATTTTAAAAAAAGGCCAACCAAATCCAAATTTAGAAAGTTTTTACCCCTAATAAGGCCGCCATGTGCTCTCTCATGTGCCGGCGCATGCGCAGACCGGAGCCAGCGGTCGGGTGAGTGACGTTTCTGTGCGAGGCTCTGTGAGCCCCGCACAAAAATAGGACATGCCGCGGTTTGTTTGCCGCCCGAGATTTCGCGCGGCCAAACCGCGGCCGTCTGCATAGGAGTGCATATTGTAATGCACTCCTATGCAGGCTTTCAGTGGCGGAAATCCCGCGGGAAATCCCGCCGCGGGATTTCCGCCCTTGTGCAGGCGGCCTAAGTCAGTGAATAAAGATATTAAAAAATATCCCTATATGTCACGGGAAAAAAAACTAACTCCGCAAAAATAGTTTTGGTAGTTGAAGTATAAAATCTTGGCAGTAAAACCACCAAATGGGGAAAATCTTTAAAAAGTGTCTGGTCCTTTTTTTAGGTTGAAAACAGACTGCGGTTCTGCCTACGGGTCCTTTTAACATGGGTAGATTTCCTATAAAACAAGGCAGTTGACACTCGTTTAAAGGGCCCTTTACATGAGCCAATGCAATTGGACGAACTATCATTAATAGAATCGTTTGGGCCCCATACAGTTTCCGTACTGTGAGCAGTACATACCCTGTTTACACAGGGAAGTGTTCGGACGACAAGCTATTATTTTTTGGACTGCATAGAAGATACAATCGCATGACATGCGTTTATTTACATGAGGCAATAACTGGAACTTAGCTTTCTACTAAACTGTTGTTAGGCCGATTATCATCTGATAATTATCAGCCTGTGTCAAAGGCGCTTATAACAAGTTTCTACCCTCTTAGTTCTCATCGCTGTAGTCAACGTGTGATAATTTGTTTACATCGTGGGAATAAAAGGGGCCCTGATGTTTTTAGAAAGATATAAAATCTGTTCTCTGATACTTTCATTATTTTTTTTTATGCCATGTACAGGTATCTAACCAATTTCTGTCCCATCAGGCTAAAATTTAAAAAGTGTATACATTGTCTTATAGTCATACGTGGAAACCACTTAAAGCCATTGGTGACAGTTTTCTTTTATATCCCTTTATCAGTACAATGAGGACATAATAGTTGTGAATCAGCTGTGTGTCTGATTGGCACATTAACCTTCTAATACTCTTCGCAGCTGATTTAAGGCCCATTTACATACAACAATTATCGCTCAAAATTCATTAAAACAATGGCATATGAGCGATAATTATTGCGTCTAAATGTTACCATCGTCCACTTTTCGTCTGAATGATGATTTTTAGGTGAGTTTAAAAACCATCATTCAGACCACACGCAGTTTTCTCCACGGAGCTAGAGAAAACATTGTATTCTCTCTTCAGCCCCTGTGAGAAAACAAACCTCATACTGTGTTCTGCATGGGAGCTGCTGATTACATTTTATTCATGCCAGTAGCCCTTGCAAGAACAAATGAGCTGATTGCAGAGTTCAGACCACCTGCTGAGTTCTGCAAGCAGCTCCTGGAGGCTCATTTGCATGCAAATGAAGCTGATAAAGTACTCATGGGCATTAGTGAGAATTAGTACTTTATGCAAAATGATCATTTGAAAGATTGTCTTTGCGTGTAAATGAACCTTTAGGGGCCGTTCACACCTGCGTTAGGGCTCTTTTAGAGCTTTCTGCCTCTGTTATTTTTTTGGAGTAGAGATATGGAATTGAACATTTAGTTTTTTTCCCCGTTTATTTTAAAGGGCTTTCTTAAAGAAAAAAACTGATTTTTTTTCCATTCTAATTTCATTTCTCTGCTTCAAAAATGGAACAGAGGTGGAAAGCCCTAAAACAGGTGTGAACAAGCTTTAATACAGGACTAGAATTCAGGTAGTCTATAGAGAATATATTCATCACACTACTCAGCTGTTTATCTGTTGATGAGACATTCAGGATATATTTTGAATGCACAAATACACTATGTTGACTAAAGTATTAGGACTAGAGATGAACAAGCGTACTCGCTAAGGCAAACTACTTGAGCGAGTACCTGCCCGCTTGTCTCTAAAGATTCGGGTGCCGGCTGGGAGCGGTGGGGGAGAGCGGGGAGGAAGGGGGGGAGATCTCTCTCTCACTCTCTCCCCCCGCTCCTCCCTGCTCACTCCCGCAACTCACCGCTCTTCCCCGCCGACACCCGAATCTTTAGAGACTAACGGGCAGGTACTCGCATAAGGCACTACTCGCTCGAGTAGTTTGCCTTAGCGAGTACGCTCACTCATCTCTAATTAGGACGCATTTAGAAAGTGATGGAATTAGATTTTATTCACATTTTCAATATGCTCTTGAGCCACCTTTGGCCTCAATGAGTGCAGTAACTTGTCTAGCCATGCTTCCCACCAAATTCCGATAGATATATGGAGGGATTTGCCTCCATTCGTCGAGGAGAGCTTCAGATAGTGATTCGGAGAATAATGATGGGAGTGTTGGGTGTGCATGGATACGGCGTGCTAATTTGTGCTAAAGATGTTCGATGAGATTGAGATCCGGACTTTGGGCTGGCCAATGAAGTTTACAGACGTACACTGCGTGTTGTATGACATGTTGGTAGAGACAATGAGCTGTACCAAAGTATTGCCACAGGGTAGGCAATGCCACATTGTCCAGAATATCTCTGGACCCATTGGTGTTAAGCGTGGACTCCATTATAGCCAATGGTTCTTCCCAGCAGAAACACCCCTACACCATAACAGAACCTCCTCCAAATTTCACTGTTGGAACGATGCAGTCATGTAGAAACCGCTCTCTACTCTATGCAACCACCACATCCAAGTGCAGCCATCCAATTGAAAGATGGTGTACTGTGATGTTATCTGTCCACAACACTTGCTTCCACTCATTTACAGTCCACGGACGATGCTCCAAGCACCAGCGCAGGCTCCGCAGTGCATTCACTGCTGTGATGTTGGGCTTGTGTGCAACTGCTCGTCAATGGTAGGCTTCACTTACAGTTTCTTATAAATAGTTCTATTGCTAATGGATGTTTCAATAGCCTTTAAAACTTCCTGAGCAAGTGTTTCGGAAGACTATGTGCGTGATACCTTTACAGCTCATACAAGGCTTCGTGGTCCACGTTCTGTCAGTTTACGAGGTCTCCACAAAAATGACTGCACTACACACATCAAATGTTTTCCATTTCCAAATAACCTTTCTGACAATGGACCTTGGAAAGTCCACAGTCTCTGTAATGTCCTGTACTGATTGGTTGCTCAGGTGACATCCCACCACCATACCCCTTTAGGACTTCTGATGGTTTCTGTACTGGGATTTGCATGTGTCATCATCTCCTTTTAAACCTAATGCTCACACATCCAATTTGTACATCCCCTTTCGCTTGACCGTGCAGGATTAGTGGATGCCCCAATACTTTTGTCAACAAAGTATACATAATTCTTGTCAACGCACACTACAATGTCTACTGTCTACAAGATTCCCAAATTTATGAAGTAAAAACTGCAAGGCGGCACCATTGTATACTTTATTGTGGGGTCTATTTAAATAAGCAGTGCACACACTCTAATTTAGGTGCATATACCTCTGATAGCTGTTCTTCGAATCCTTGATCAGCTATTCCTTTGTATCCCCTCCCCATACAAGCCCTAGTGTGCAAGTAAAGAGAGCTGGAAGACACTTCTGGCGGTGGCCAACCTCCCTTGAAAGCAAAATGATTGGGCATATTGAAATTCAGCATGTCCAACCCTTCTTTCCTCTGACATCTGTCATTGGGGAAACTTGGGACATCCCCATACAAATTAAATAGTCAGCTGGTCACATTGAAATCGGAACGTTCATTTAACATTCATCTGTTTAGTACGTCAGCAATTTTACATTTCTTTCAGGTTCAGATTTATAATTACAACACACTCAAAGACGGAACCATTTGGTTGCGAGGATTCCCCTTTCCTGCTCCCTAAATGGAGCAGGAAAGTGGAACCCCAAATGCAGATGTGAAACCACCGTTATTTATTCTTTCTGCTTGTAATAGTGATACAGTTATTGAATCGTTTTCCTCTTAGTGGAATGTGTATTCCTGTGATATAACGCAATACAACAAGCAGCTATAAAAATTACCGTATTTTTTCGCTCTCTAAGACGCACCTGATGATAAGGTGCACCTAGGTTTTAGATGAGAAAATAGGGAAAAAATATTTTTAACTCACCCGGGGACTTTAGGTGACAGTGCAGGGGATAGTGCAGGGCGACGGACGGCCACTATAACTCCTTTCCCTTCTCTTCCACAGCAGGAGCAGCAGCGCTCATGTAGGGCGGGAGGAAGCTAATTGGTGGAGGCAGGGGAGCAGCAGCAGCTCTTTTTCCCTGCTATGGAGCGGACCTGGCTAGACGTGCGGACATGCATTCCTGCAATAGTGTCGGTCAGCTTGAATTTTAGCACGGTCACTCTTTAAGAAACCTTGACTTTTTCCTCCCACTTTGGTTGGAAAAAGGGCATCTTATAGAGCGAAAAATACGGTAGTTGCACAGGAATGCTTTACTTGTAATTTGATTTTGTGTTCGTGAACCTTACTATGATAACCATGTGCTTTTTTTCAGTTATTCCCCTAGTGACCACCATCAAACCTGCCAATATGCCTTTTTACAAGGTGTCAGATTTAGGCTGGCACGGGTGTCCCATGTTGGGAGGAGTCGGTGCTTAGCTGCCTGATGACAGCTGAGCGCATACTCTAATAGATGGGCTGAGAGAAACTTCTGATAACAACCATTTACCCTCTTAGATGCCAGGCTCAATAGTAACCTTGGCATTTAAGTGGTTTCAGAAAGAGGAGGCTGCCTTAGTCACTCATCACTTTCTGATGGGCTGTCATGGCAGCTACAAGCCTAATTGGTCTTTCACTGCATATGTTCACACGGCACAACTATGGTGCAAAGCACTCGATCTGACAAGCAATTAGCCCAGTAATCATGCTGTACTTTTTCTCCCTGTCTTTATCTATGCCTATCAAGAGAACATTATTGTTGCCATTGCAGTCCTTACCTGTTGGTATAACGAGGATTAGCTTGCAGACAAGCTCTTCCCCTTTTAGCAGCAGGAATCCGACAGTAGATTAGCTTTAGCACCTTTTTACATGGAGCGATCATTGTTCAGTTAATCGCTGGATCGTGCAAAGCTGAATTATAATCGTTAAGTGTAAACATGGCCAACGACGAAGATAATTAGTTTGTTTATCACTCACATTCGATTATCGGCAGGTTTTTCTGCCTCCATAAACTGGGCAGTGTAAACAGGCAGTCCATCTGTGAACAAGCTTACTCAGAATGGAGGTGGGTGGGCGCCTGTAAGGGATCATTGACTAATCCCTCTTCATTCAGTTTATATTTAGCAGGTGTGCTCATTTTATGCTGATTGCCATGGAAGGAGAATATGTTGTATTTAAATTTATGTAAATAAAACAAAGTAAAAAAAAATAAAGTTAAAAATAATCCCGCTTGCTAATGAAACTGCCCCTTTAAGCAGAGAGTTTGAAAGAAAGTTAATGAGGGATACATTGCATGTGTGATAACCGCTTGTTCAGTAAATAAGTGAATCGCCTTCTGTTCACCTTCTTGTAGATACCGCGCAGACAGTTGTGCCGCCGGTGACAATGCAGAACGCTCCGTTAAGTATATTCCCAGACAACCTGGCAACCTTTGCAATGACCTGTATGTATGCCAGACAGGAGCCAGAAAGGAGCTCCTTCTATGAAGTCCATGCACAGGCTTAAGAAACCGAAATACATATTTAATAGAGCTATTAAGAGATTGAACACCCCAATAAAGGTTAACCACAGCTTTTTAAATATCACTTTGCACCTAGAGGGGTTAAATTAACAAAACATATTTCTTCCTGGATCTGTGTACTAATTTTTGTCAAAAGCAGTTGCAGGCCTGGCAGTGGGGCCTCCTTTCTCCAAACTTCTGCTATGCGTTAAGTGAAAAAATGCAGTTGGACATGGCTGTGATTAATTCCTCCGCAGTCCCTTGCTGGCTGTATTGTAAGCATGGGCTTAGCTATCTGCTCCATCAGTTCCTCTAGGACTATGTTAACCGGATTGCACGCTTTTATAGGCAGACATCAAGTGGGGCTCAGGAACCCAACGCTGTGTTATCCTAAGTCTGCCTGTACTGCTCTGTCCAGATAGGATGGGGTTAATGCCTAGGGGGATTCTCCTAATTGCCCTGGGATTGGTGGAGGGTTAATAGAAGATCTTATAACTCAACTCGTTCTACCTTAAGCTCGGCAGTAAAGGAGGGGTTAAGAGCGTGACAATCAGAATTCAGTGTAAAAACATACTTGAGAAATAGGTAGCATGGGATATAAACATATATCAAACAGAGCAAAATTCCTTACATATACTATTGCCAAGATAAACTGGTAGTTTCCAAGCCCCCTAAACAAACCCTGCTTACAATCAATTTAGTTTTCTCTATAAACACTGTCTTTTGTCTGTCTGAGGCAGAAAGGAGCATGGACAGCCTCACCGGTGCAGCCATATCTGTACGTACTGTCAATAGACATCTGTCTTGTGGCGCTCGGACTGCCACTACTACCCATCCCATCCCATCTCTTACTTTCGGGATATTTAAAGTACAACATTGGGAAAGTAGCTTTGTCTCATGCAGCCCCACGTGCCTTCACTTCAGACTGTGGAATATGAACTGCTTTCATTTGATACACTGCTGTTGGCTATGTAACCTATATCTTATGTGGTTGTGCTAGCCATATGCTGCAGTGTGGGCTAAAGGCTTTTCTACATATTCAAAGGAACTGAAAAGTTTTCTGTCTTTGATCACTTCATCCTGACGTAATTTATATAGGACAGTGTTTAAAGTAATATTCCTAGTTACATATGATTTACCGAAAGGTGTAAAGAAATGTAACCAACAAAAATAGTTTTCCCGGACCACATAGGACTAAACTTAAGCTCTGCTGTGAAATGCACGAGCAATACCCAGTGTTGAATATATTAGTTTTATATGTGCATGTATGTGTGATATATATAATATAGCTAGTTATGAGACTTTTAGGTGCAGCCATCTGGCATCAGTGCTATGCATGCCGATGCAGCCGAGGGGTATGTACCTCAGCTCACTGCACAGAGGTCAGATAGCAAGGGGGGACTTGGCTCACGTAGTGTTGTGTCTGATTAGAAGCCATCCCTCTAGGACGCTGCATGGCCACAACACTGCCCTGATGGCTTCAGCTACCTTATTTGTATTTAGTGCAGGATTTTCCATGGTGACATAGTTTGCAAAGCTGAAAAAACACATAAATTAATCCAGTTAGGCCTTTTATCCTGCAATCGAGCGGTAGGCAGAAAAAACCCATGAAGTAAAAGGTAACTTTTCTATTTTTAGGAAAGAAATTCCTTCCCGACTCCAATCTGGCAATAAGAATAATCCCAGGATCACCAACCCTCTTGAAGTAATCAGTGACTATAACATGTAATGTTGTTACTCAAGAAAGGCGTTCAGGCCCCTATTGAACCACCCCACCTCCCCCAGAAATTCCACCATTATTTTTGGGTTTTGTTTTTATATCATTCACCATTCGGTAAAAATAACACAATAACTTTCTTAACTGGATCAGTACGATTGCTGCAATACCAATTTTATATAGTGTAGCATTTTCAAGCACTAGGGTGGAGCCTCAGATGCAGTAGCCACAGGTCTGGAGAGTAGTCAGAGAAGAGCCAGAAGTCAGCAACAGGAGGTCTCAGTTCACAGTACAGATGGAAGGGGAAGGTAGTGTAGTCAGAAGGGAAGCCAGGGGTCAGCAACGGGAGGTCTCAGTTTGCAGTACAGATGCAGGAGGTGGGTAGCATAATCAAGCACTAGGGTGGAGCCTTAGGTGCAGTAGCCACAGGTCTGGAGAGTGATCAGGGAAGAGCCAGGAGTCAGCAACGGGAGGTCTCAGTTTGCAGTACAGATGGAGGGGGCAGGTAGCGTAGTCAAAAGGGAAACCAGGGGTCCACAACGGGTGGTCTCAGTTGAACAGCAGAGGAGCAGGCAGAAGTAGAGCTAGATCAAAGCTTGGAGCACAATAATTGCGCACGGTATTGGACAAAGGGCCAGGCTTTTATAGGAAGTCCAATTAATAGATATGGTGGAGCCAAAACAGGGACTGGATCAGGGGCACAGGAACAACACTATGTTTCAGAAAGGGATCTGTCTAAGGGCTGGATAGCTTGGTGGAGAAAGTGGCCGACCGGAGTGCAGGAGGTCCTGGGTTCTCTCCCCGACATGCATACAGATTTTTAATTTTTTCACTACTTTTTATTAAATCTCAAGCAGCTGTCCCTCTAGATGGATTCTGCATGAGTCGGGAAAGGTAACTATCTTTAGATAGTTACAGAAACTTATTTCCCTTTTCAGATCCATAGGTGTTTATTTCCCAGTTTATATCTGGATAGTTGAAGTCCCCCATAATAATTACTTCATTGCGATTTGCCTCTTCACCTGTTTGCTTTTTATGTATATATATATATATATATATATATGTATATGTGTGTGTGTATGTATGTATACGTATAATATATATGCTATCAGTCATATTTGCCTGGGCTGCTCCTTCCACTCCCAGCCTCTACAGTGCTCTCGGTCACCTAATTGTCACGAGATGACTCTGTACCCGGACATTAGTGGATGACCAAGACTACTGCACGGACTGCAGAAGCCAAGAATGGGTGAAGCCACAAAGGTGAGTACAACAATTTTTTTTTTCAATGCAATTTAGCAGACTATTTTAATTGAAATAATCCGCCCCTCTAGTGGCCCCAGGACCTGACTGGCCTACTGGGAACTTCCCCAGTGATTTTAATGTAATGATCAATCTGCCTCTGACTAAAAGATGCCAGATCTTGATTCATCAGTCCATAAGACCACCTTCCACTGTTCTGTAGTGCACTGGATGTGGCTTTCTTACTGATACTCTCTCTACTTGTCAGACCTGCAGATAGAAGTATCCTCTTTAAATAAAAACTCGTTCATTTTTTTCTGCTTTAAGCTGTGCTTGAAGATTTTGCGCTGTGAGGTTCCAAACACGCAAACTGTTGACTCTTAAAAACTGGTCATCTGATTTTGTAGTGGCTTTGGTCTGCCAGACCTCTTTTTGTCAGTTTCCTTAAAGGGGTTGTCCCGCGAAAGCAAGTGGGGTTAAGCACTTCTGTATGGCCATAATAATGCACTTTGTAATATACATTGTGCATTAAATATTGGCTATACAGAAGTTATATACTGACCCCCTCTGATATTGGCGTCCCCATCTCCATGGCGCCGACCGAAGCCTTCTTCTGCCTGGATTAGACACCCTCTGCCCTCTTCTGTCCCGCTCCGCCGTGCTCGCGCCGCAGAGGTCTTCTGCGCATGTGGCAATTGAACTTGCAACCTTCAGGTCGTGAGTGAGAGCTTAGGACTGCATTTTCTGCTGCCCTAGCACTCTGCGCCACACGAGGCTTTTCAAAAGTTGAGACACCTGTAGGAATAGTGTTTTCTGAAATAAATGGATACAATCATTAATTCTGACTATTGTTGCATTTTAGGTTAAAATGTCATAATATTTTTATGTTTTTAACTGACTTTTAAGTTAAAGACCTGTAGTGTGTTGTCGTACTGAATGGCTCCCTCAAAGCTATGAGATTCTACGGATAGTTACAAGGCAGGAAATACATCTAAGGCTAAGATTGCAGCAGAAAGCTGACGGACTATGGATTGGTAACTGAGCGCTGAGATTTCAGACCACACACACTTTGATAGATAACAAAAAGGTTTGCAGTAGGCAACCCAGCCACCAAGCATAGAAGGGGCCTGATTTTTGTTTCTCCAAAGACACACAATATTTTAGACTATCTGTCAAGCATATGTACAAATGCAGTATATTGTGTGGTGATATTAGAGTGAATTCCTTGCATAACCATGTTGGACTTTGGCAGATAGATACAATTGACTGATATTACATAGATAATAATTATATACATCAATCATTCATAAAGTTAACACCATTTACATGTGAAGTGAATAAAGGCCCATTTACACGGAGCGATGATTGCTCAAACGACAGTTTGAGTAACAGCTTTGAGCAATCATTTTGCATAAACTGTTAAGTAGCTACTCAGCTACTTAATAGCTATTTAGTATGCAAATGAAACCTTTAGGTTAATGTAGTTAATAGCCCGAGGGCTCTTATCTGCTTTCAGTTCCTTTGCTCCCCGGCGGGAAACAATTCTATCAGCACTACCCGTGGAGAACTGCTGATAAGACCGCACAACGATTTTTAGGTTGGCCTAAAAAAGTGCACGATGGCCGCGCGTTTAGACGCAATGATGATTGCTCAAATGATTGCTTTTTTGAGCGATCATCGCTCCGTGTAAAAAAGGCCTTAACTTTATCTCTTTACAACGACATCTGTCACCGGGTAGAATAAATTAGATAGCTATTGAACAGTCCACACAACAAATCCGCATGCATTAATTATTTTGCGGATGCCCATATCTCCCTATGGACGGCCTGATTTGCAGATCTCCTGCGCGAGCTCCGCAAATCAAAGCCGCCCGTGGACATGAGGCCTAATTGTGTCATTCTCCAAAAAGTGGAAGCCACTTTCCCCCATTATCTGCTTCGTGCATCAGATAGAAGGACCAGACCAATTACAGTAGGATAGTAGAGAGTCTGATCAACACGGACCACAGGGGGCTGACAATGTAAATTGTTTTTTGACCCTTCCTTATGTATGTATATCATCTGCAATGTAACAGTCATTTTATAGATCACGGAGTGGTAAGTGCCACACACTTTGGGTCAAAAGACAAATATTAACATTCAATAAATGCCAATCCATAAATCCCAAAGCCATAACTTAAAAAAATATTTTAAAAAACCTTTACTAATATACTCTCTAAGATGCACAAATACCCGTTAATAATTTTATTTTATTTAGTTTTATGGAGTTTAAAAATTATAGTGGGTATTATTGTATTTGTAGTCCATAATTAGACCCTCTAAAATCCATTTTACATTGTATACTTTTTTTAGTGTCTTGCTCTTCCTAGCGCCAGGCTGCATAATCTAATGTGACATTGAAGCATGCTATTTAAAGTGACACTCCAGTTTTGGAACAAAATTCTGATGCGGGGCAGGGGAGTGTATTACCTGCAGCAGTTCTTCTCGGCCACTCCTCCAATCTGCCTGTTTCAGACCCAGTTCTCAGCCTTTCAAGATGGCTACAACAATTTTCTAACCACCTGATGCACACACTGCACTGCTCTGTGATTGGCCAGTGCTGATCATATGAGAAGATAATGCTCCAGAAAATAATTTACATATTCCCTGTGCATTTTGGGAAGAGTTAGGAGTTGCTACGAGCAGGAAGAAGGCTGGGTTTAGCCAGGTCTAGCCGCTTGGATGACATCACCAGAATTTTTGCACTTAGTAAAAGCTTATAGCTAAATATCATTTAGAGAATTCTTGACTATTAGAAATTTGGAAGTGAACATCAACTGACTACGTGTAATATGGAAGAGGAGAGTATTCATATAGTGAGCTGCAACGTATGCTATATGTTAACAGAACTACCAGTAGAAAAGCCAAACGTCACCTGCCAGAAATGCAAGCTTGTCTCTGTATTGGAGGAAAAGGTGTAAAGTCTTCAAGAGAGAATGGTTACAGTTAAACTCATTAAGAAAGATGATTTCCTTGACAGAGCAAAAGTAACTCTTCAGAATTTTGAAAGAAAATACATTTTCAGTGTACATGTAAAAGCAGAGGAATGGAGGCCTGTGACCCAAAGAAACAGAAGGATCAGGAGGCTGTCAACACCCATACTCTCACGCAGGAGAATAACGAAAAAGTACTTCAAGATATGACTTTGCCTACAAAGAACAGTCTAGTAAGCGCTCAGAAGCCACTTGAATGGAGACAAAGTGTTGTGAAATAGAAAAGGAGAGTGGTGGTTGTTGGGGATTCCCTATTGAAAATAACAGAGACAGCTGTCTGCAGACCTAGCATAATCTCATGAGAGGTGCTTTGTCTTCCAGGTCCACAAACCTAAGATGTCGGTTAGGCCATCAAGACCCTTCAGTTCTACAGACAACTCCCCATTTCTATATACACATGTAGGGATAAATGACCATACAAAAACGGACCTTGCAACTATCTGCAAAGACTTTGACGACCTAGGCAGGAAAGTGAAGGAACTGGGAGCACGGGCAGTCTTTCCATCCATCCTCCCAGTGGATGCCAATGAAAGAGGGAGATGGAACAGAATTCTAGAGATGAACAACTGGCTATATCGATGGTGCCATGAACGAGGATTTGGATTTCTAGACCATGACGTAAATTACCAATATGATGGACTCCTTACTAGACACAGTTGTACCTTACAAAGACAGGTAAGCACGTATTTGACAGGCGTCTTGCTACGCTCATTAGGAGAGGTCTAAATTAGAACAATGTTGGAAGAGAAGTAAAAAGCCAGGCAAAAATATACAAGTAATGAATCTAATCGATAATCTTGCGATGAGAAGTAAAATAAACAAAGGTAAAAAGGAAGGAAAGTAGAGGAGTAAGAGACACAGATCACAAACTAAAATGTTTCTATACAAATGCCCAGAGCATGGGAAATAAGGGGAATTGGAGCTCCTAACACAGGAAGAGAGATGATGTCATAGGCATCACCGAAACTTGGTGGGATGATACACATGATTGGAATATAAAGTTTGAAGGCTATACCTTATTTATAAAAAACATTAATAAAAAGGGAGCAGGCGTTGCATTGTATGTTAGGAAAGCATATGTCTCTACAGAGATTGAAGATTCAAAGAATAGTAGTTCTGTAGAAACTGCTTGGGTAAGAATACAAGGTGAGGACAAGGACACCAATGTAGGCAATTACTATAGGCTAGCTAGACAATCAGAAGATATGGATTAACTTTTTCTACATCAAATGGCTAAGTTCTTATAAGAAGCATGACGCAGTGATCATGGGAGATTTTAACTATCCAGACATTTGTTTGGAATCTCTCTAGGACAAAAGTAAAATTCTTATCCGCTCTTGCTGACAACTTTATCTTCCAAAAGGTAGAAAAGAAAACAGGGGGATCTGCTATATTGGCCCTAATTCTTACCATTAATCCTTACCAACAAGGAGGAAAAGGTTGAGCAAGTGAGGCTGGGACCTTGGGAGGCAGGCATTATGCTGTCCTTGAATTTTCGATAACAAGGGGAGGAATACCAATAACAAGGGGCCCAATACCTGTGAGGACTTGGACTTCAAGGTTGAATTTCAGAAAGGCAGATTTTAATGGAATCAAAAAAGAGGGTAGGAAGGATAGGACAGAAATGCCCAAGAAAATTAGAAACTTTGGGAAATGAGATTCTCGAAGCACCATCTTTAACAATCCGTAAAAGAAGGAAGAATGGGAAGCATTTAAACAGACCAAGACAGATGAACACAGAACTAACACACATGCTAAGAAGGATTAAGATATGTTTATCAAATGGAAAGAGAAGGGCATATCTAAGAATATAATTCAGTCTGCAGAAATTGCAGGGCAACCATCAGAATAGCTAAGGCTAATAATGATTTGAGGCTTGTAAGAGAGGCCAATAGCAGTAAAAAGAATTTTGAGGGTATGTTAAAAACAAAAGAAAGTCAAAGATGATACAGGATGAAAATGGTGAATTGGTGAAATGGTGAAATATGATGTTGAGAAGGCTGAAATTTTAAATTCCTGTTTTGTATATGTCTTTTCATAAATGCAATGTCAACTGATATTCCCTGTACTATTGAAGGAATAAAATAATGCCGGCTATCTATACACAGACAGATGATGAGGGAACACTTAGCTAACCTAAACTTTTGAAAGTGAGGGTGATTGATAAGTGGAATTGGTTGCCACAGGTGGTGGTGAGTTCTCCTTCAATGGAAGTCTTCATATAAAAGTTGGACAGACATCTGTCTGGGAAGTTTTAATGAATCCTGCACTGAGCAGGGGTTGGACCCACTGATGCTGGAGGTCCCTTATAACTCTACGGTTCTATGATTCTATGCTATACTGGCTTTAAGAATACTGCACTCTTACGGTTTTCCTCCTATCTCTGTCATTACTCATTTGTGAGCTCTTCTATTTCTCTTCTCCTTGCTGTTAGGGTTCCTCAAGGTTTTGGTCTTGCACCCTTTCCCCTTTTCCATCTACATGGCCCTTATTGGACTACTGTCAGTAGATTTGGGTTTTAATACCATCTCTACACTGACAACACCCAGTTATATATTACCTGTGCTATCGCACCCTTGCTATAACAATACACCAATGGTTGTCCACTCTTTCTAACACTTTGTCGTCTCTCTTTGTAAAACTGAATCTCTCAAAAACTAACCAACCTAAATTTGATATATCCATCTCAGTCTGTGGTATCAGTATAACTCCTCGGCAGCACGCGTCTTAGGGTCATATTTGATTTCAACCGTTCCTTCACTCCCCATATTCAGTCACTTGCTTGCTTATATCACCTGCACCTCAAAAACATCTCCTGAATTCGTCCTTTACGGTGGAGACATCATAAACTCTTACTATCGCCCTTATACATTTTAGGCTTGGTTGCTGCAACTTGCTACTTATCAGTCTTCCCCTCACTAAACTCTTCCCTCTCCAATGCATCCTAAATTCTGAATGCCCACAGCTTTAAACACATCTTTTTAGGGCGGCCAAGCATATTCCCTAATCTAAACTCCTCCGCCTACCCTACTTCTGCACTCCCCTTTGGAAATGTCCTACTAGTTTATACACAAAAATGGCTGCCGATTGACTCACACTGCTTGTAAAGCGCTGTAGAATATGTTGCTGCTATATAAATAAAGATTATTATGATATATTAAAGGTAGTTTTTATATGTTTTTTAAGTTACAGCTTTGGAAACTCTGGATTGGCGTTTATGTAATGTTCATTTCTGAACTTTGCCCCCAACTGTGCAGCATTTTGTGAGCTGTAAAATGACTGTTACATTGCCTATCTGCAGTTGAGGAAGGGTATGGTAAGAACCTAAAGGCGTTATATGCCATTTACCTTAATAAAACCTTTGCTAACTTTGTGATTCAGTCTCGAGTGGTCCGTGCCAATCAAGCTGTCTTGTATCCTACAATTGTTCAGAAAAGTGAACTCTACTTTAGACTTTCAGCTATGTTGATCATAAGTCAGACAGACACTACCTGTGACTTACATCAAAGCCATCTCTGGCCTTGTGTTGACATTAGCAATCACCTTGGTGCTATACACACAACTTTGCCGGGGAATTCTAAGAAGATAATGCATGTCAGCCTCAGGTGGTGCCAACAGCAGACGTCTACAGTTGAACAGTTGAGGGGGAGATCACTTGCTTGTAAGGGTCAGACTGTGATCTCATCCTGCCTGACTGTGCGATTGCATTAGGAGAGGATATATTGGGATTTACAAAACTGTGATGCAGATCAAAGCTTAAGCAGATGTATCCTTACCAGGATTCGTCTAAAAGGCATTAGGGTGACATGCAGAAAATGTAACACGTCTGCGTATGATATGTCTGTGTCTCCATTCAAGGAGAGGACGCACCAAGTGAAAGCATAGTAAAACCTATAGCCGTATTAGTAAGAAGTTATATTTATATGTTGAAACAAAGGTCACACTATTCATTGTGGCTTTTCTATTGTTACAGAATGAAATTTGCTGCTGTGTGTGAAATCTAGTCAGTGCATGAAAAAGGCTTCCAAATCTACTTATGTGAATTTGGATACGTATGTGGATGTATGGATGTTTTTGTTTTAAACGCTGCTTTTATTAGACGTTTTTGGTCCTGCTGGGGCAGGTAGATTATATATAATCTCCTTGACTTGCAATTCCTCAATTCAACCTCCCTGTGTCAATAAAAAAAAAAAGTTGGAAAATCGGATCGATGGGAAGTGATGGGCAAGATTTTCAACTGATGGCCTGGTTAATTTACATTATTAGATTTTAAAGGGGTTTTCCAACACTAAAATATTGATGATGTATCCTCAGGATTGGTTGTCTGCTTCAGATTGGTGGTGACTAGAGATGAGCGCGCATACTCCATAAGGCAAACTACTCGAGCGAGTAGTGCCTTATTCGAGTACCTGCCCGCTCGTCTCTAAAGATTCGGGTGCCGGCAGGGGGCGGGGAGCAGCGGGGGAGAGCGGGGAGGAACGGTGGGGAGATCTCTCCCCCCCGCTCCCCCCTGCTCACCACCGCAACTCACCTGTCACCTGCGCCGGCACCCGAATCTTTAGAGACAAGTGGGCAGGTACTCGAATAAGGCACTACTCGCTCGAGTAGTTTGTCTTTATCGAGTATGCTCGCTCATCTCTAGTGGTGACCTTCTGCTGGGAATCCCCACTGATCAGCTATCTGAAGAAGCAACTTTGTTCGACTTAGCTCTGTAGCCTCTTCTCGTGTATGGGACGTTACATTCATCAATCACATGGCTTGTTAGCAGCTCAGTTCCTTTTAAGTGAACGCAGTGAAACTGCTGTTGCATTCACCTTTTCATCATGACCACTTCAGTTAGCTGATTGGCAGGGATCCTAGAAGTGGATCCCCACAATCTGTTATTGATGACCTATCTTCAAGATAAGTCATCAATATCTTAATGTCAGAAAACCCCTTTAATTGTGTGATTAATGTTTAGTAGTTCTTTACTGTAGTCTCTCACTTATTTTACCCCTTTGGGGAGAGAGAAGTAAGCCACAGGGTGTAGATATTCAGCATGCCTGGTCTTTTTTTTATCAACGGAAAGTTGGGAAAGGCTGAGACATACTTCCTTGCTCCGCACATGAAACACATGGTGCAGAACACAGTGTGGTCAGACCCTCAATCAACTCTTGAAGTAAAGGTGTGTCACAAAGACCCAATTCAGACTGTTGCTATATAACTCCACTGTTGCTATTCTGATATCTAGTGAAGCTGGTATGAGATTAATATACAACATCTTCATGAAACACAGGGGAAACATCACGGTTTTGTGCAGTTTTCTTTTTTGTTCACAATGGCAGATGAGACTGCATGTTCAGTTGAATGTTATACAGCAGCAGGAGGAGCTGAGCAGATTTTTAGTTTTGTGTGAAAAGATTCAGAACAACTTGTATTCATTGAATCCCTCTTGAGCCTGGGTTTAGTCCAGTGGGTGGTCCTATTCCACAGTTTGATAGCCATTGCTGTATGTACACATACATAGTGAAGGCCGTCAATCACTGAGGAAGACCACCCACTGGACTCCCAAACCCAGAATGAAGAGGGATTAAATGTATAAAGTACAAGATATATAATCTGCTTAGCTCATTCTGATTTATAACACGCGGACCATAGATTTCACATGATTTCCGAGGTGACATCAAAGAGTGATCCAAAAACTGAGCTGGGATTCGACGCATCAGCAGCTTTAGATTTTTTTTAAAAAATGAAAAAACCTGATTTATCCAAGAGAGGTTATTTTTAGTGCCTTTCAATCTCTTTAACCTTGATATACTTATCAACTCACAAAAGTATTCTATTGCACATGGCATAATGTACACTGTGCTGTGAAATATGAGGCAGAAGGACCTTGAAGGTATATAAAGTGCAAAAAGAGTAATATGCTTGTATTTCTGCTAAATCTGGTGATTTTGTTTAATGTATTATGTAACTAGCCCCTCAGTACATATAAGTCAGCTAGTATTCCTTTGTTTAGCTATACTTTTTTCTGAAACTCCTTGAGTCCTTCTTAAGTGGTCATGTGATCTCATTCTGACCAGCTCAGATTCACTTGGGTTTATGTGCTCTCAAATTATCCAGTTTTCAGCCATTTAATCTTGTTTGATAGACCCTACCACACAAGCTGTGCAGAGAGGGGACACAGATACTCCTATTGCAATTACTGACGATGATTAGAGGCTCCTGTCACACAGTTCTAATGAAGGGTGTAGTTCAGCTTCCTGACTGTATACTTATGGTCTGTAACTTAATTGGGTGAATGTACAATACAGAAAGTAATGGCTGTGTTCTCCCTTTAGGTGTGATGGTACAGTCTCTAGCTGTTTATGTGATAATGTGCTGATGCATCATGGGAGTGTTGGCAGAGCATAGAGAAAGTACGCAGGAAAAAAATCCCAGCATTAAGATTAATATCAGACAGGAGGATGCACTGCATGGAAGTGACTGCAATATATATATAGGAGACCTCCAGAGTGTGACAGAGGAGGGGTGCAGGGATGGAAAAATGGTTTTTGTCCAGAGTGAATAGAATTGTGAAAATTTGTGGACATGGAGGTTGACATGGTATTCAAGTAGGTAGTTTTACCAGCTTCTTCTTTGTTAAAGGTTTAAAAAAAAAAACAGCCAATATTTAACGCATTTTGGGGACGCAGCCCCTTCCTCAGAAATGACTGTAATCGTTGTGGGATATAGCAGAGGTTTTTCCTATCCTCACTAGCGTTCTTGAGAGCAGCGGGTACAACTACGTACTTGAATACCATTTCTTGAGAGTTGCGCCTGCATGTCCACAAATGTTCACAATTCCTTTCAATCTAATTGTTACACTCCGTTACAAACGGTTTGGAGTTAGTGGACTGTGGCAGCAACTTAGTTTATTTCATTAAAGGGGTTGTCCCGAGGCAGCAAGTGGGTCTATACACTTCTGCATGGCCATAATAATGCACTTTGTAATGTACATTGTGCATTAATTATGAGCCATACAGAAGTTATAAAAAGTTTTATACTTACCTGCTCCGTTGCTGGCGTCCTCGTCTCCATGGTGCCGACTAATTTTCGCCCTCCGATGGCCAAATTAGCCGCGCTTGCGCAGTCCGGGTCTTCTCCTCTTCTCTATGGGGCTCCGTGTAGCTCCGTGTAGCTCCGCCCCGTCACGTGCCGATTCCAGCCAATCAGGAGGCTGGAATCGGCAATGGACCGCACAGAAGCCCTGCGGTCCATGAAGACAGAGGATCCCGGCGGCCATCTTCAGCAGGTGAGTATGAAGACGCCGGACCGCCGGGATTCAGGTAAGCGCTGTGCGGGTGGTTTTTTTAACCCCTGCTTGGGGTTGTCTCGCGCCGAACGGGGGGGGGGTTAAAAAAAAAAAAAAAACCCGTTTCGGCGCGGGACATCTCCTTTAATTTGTTCCTATAGGGAAAGCGATCTTTCCTGCACACCAGCAGGAGGCGCTCCACCCATCTTCTTATTTACTCCCCTTTCTCCAGAGTGGTTCTTTTAACCCCTTAGAGACAGCCCTATCGTAAAACTACGTCCTGCTATTGCAGGACGTGTATGGAGGGAGGTAGCGGTGCTATCTCCCTCCATACAGCGCGGGCATCAGCTGTTTATTACAGCTGACACCCGCAGGCAATAGCTGCGCTCGGCCGTTCGGTCGATCGCGGCTATTAACCCTTTAAATGCCGCTGTCAATTCTGACAGCGGCATTTAAATCCCCCGAACACTGTTTGGGGGTCCCGCACGGCCCCCCCGCGGTGAGATCGGGGGAGCCGTGCAGGTGTCATGGCAGCCGGGGGCCTAATGAATGGCCCCAGGGCTGCCTTAGCAGACTGCCTATTAAGCCATCCACACAGGGTGGCTTGAAAGACTGCCTGTAAAAAAGCAGTATGATGTAATGCTATAGCATTACGTCATACTGCAGGAGCGATCAAAGCATCGCATGTTAAAGTCCCCCAGGGGGACTTCAAAGTAATGTAAATAAAATAATCAATAAAGTTTTTTTAATTAAATCACCCTCCTTTTGCCATATCCATTATTAAAAAATTAAAATCCTAAAATAAAAATCTGTATTTGGTATCGCCGCGTCCGTAAAAGTCCAATCTATCAAAGTAGTGCATTATTTTTCCCGCACGGTGAACGTCGTCTGGAAAAAAAAAATAAAGAACGCCAGAAATACACTTTTTTTAGTTACCCTGTCTCCCAGAAAAAACGCAATAAAAAGCAATCAAAAAGTCATATGTATTCCAAATTGATACTATCGGAAACTTCAGGACATCCCGCAAAAAATGAGCCCTTGCTCAACTACGTCGACGATAAAAATAAAAAAGGTATTGCGCACACAAAATGACCGCAGAAAATAATTGAAAAAAATTAAATATCTTTAAAAAAAATATTAAAGTACTACAGCAAAAACAATACTATACAAGTTTGGTATCATAGCAATCGTACTGACCCATAGAATAAAAATATCAGGTCGTTTTTGTTGCAATTTTTGTGTTGTAGAAACAGGACGCACCGAAAGATGGTGGAATGACGTTTTTTTTTCCATTTCTCTCCGCTAAGAATTTTTTAAAAGTTTTTCAGTAAATTATATGGTACAATAAATAGTGCCATTGAAAAATACAACTCGCCCCGCAAAAAACAAGCCCACATACAGCGACATCGATGGATAAATTAAGGAGCTGCGATTTTTTAAAAGGGAGTAGGAAAAAACAAAAATGGAAAAAAGCAAAAAAGCTCCGTCACTAAGGGGTTAATGATTATAGACTCTCTTATAGTAAGTGCATTCCTTAAATTGGCAAATACATGCATTATATAGTTGTATGGGGAAGAACGGGCACATTGTTACTGCATTCAATTGCTAATTTGTAAAGGTACTTTCGCACAGTACGACTGTCGGGCACATAGGCATGTGATAGTCATTCGGAGAACGGAAGTGGAGTGGGCTAGAGATGCCTTCCGGCTGCCCCTCTCCATTCGCTCAGAGATTGAGTGACTCCTGTTTACGCTGAGCCAAAAGTCGCTCAGTAGTCATTCTGTTTCAGCTCACTGGAACAAAGGGACTAGCGACTACTGAGCGACTTCTCACTCAGTGCCCATAATTGCCCGGCGCCCTGTTGGGGACCGTGTGTACACGGGCTGACAGTCGCAGATAATCGCCTGTTTAAGTCATTATTTGGGCATCTTATTGGCCTGTGTAAAAGTACTTTTAGTATACATTGCATAGAAAGTTTTTCAGTGTAATGAACAATGGTAATTAACTACGGTGCTACAATTACTTTGTGAAGCTGAAAGTCTATGAAGTAAATATACTAAGGAAGTGAAATGGCAATATCTAGTAGTTTCACTTAGATTTGCCTCTTGTTAGTCTTTGCCTCCAGTGTCCAGATGGTAATAAGATAGCAGGTTTTCCACCTTCTCTGACTGCATCCTGTCTTTCGGTTTTTATGGCCTTCCCATAAGATAAAGGCATTGTTCTCACCTCTGTGCAGATGAAGGAGATTTAAGAATCTTTATCCACTTTGATGCTAGCAAGAAACTTCAGAGCCAAAAGCGCTTCGGCTCAGGCCGTGGCTGAAGTTTTTGATTCTCTGATCCCTTTGGTCTGTGGGAATTCAGGATTTTCTTTCAATAAAACCCTGACTGTGAAGGATTTTCTTATTAAAAGCAGTGTCTGATGTATTTTTCCCCTCTGCTTGCCTGTTCTCTTTTGTTACACATCTTTTGAAAGGCTTCACAGTGACTTGACTTTCCAAAAAGCTTTCACTCTGCCACTCCAATATAGATTTGAAAAGTGAGAAGCCGCCAAGTGTAATCACTTGGCATGTAACACCTTCAATGCCATCGCTTACAATGGGTTTCTGTGTTTTACTGCTGTCAGTATCCACACCTTTTATATATACACACACATATACAGACACCAGGGTGGAAGATCACAATGACTAGCTTCATTCGCTCATTCATTCTAATTCAATGTGGTTGTGTTGCCAGTAAGCTCACTGCACACACTGCAGCCTTGCTTTCAATAGCATGAGCAAAAAACAGCGGAAGGGGGGTAAATTAGGCAAGATATGGCCATAGATACCAACTAGACCTCTCTGGGTAAAGTCTAATTCCACTCATAGCCTTGACGTTCAAGTGTTATTAATGTTAAATATCCAACTTCTCACATGTCCATATCATAGAGGACAAGAGCCTACGTTCCATGGAGGCCTTACACTGTAGAGCTGTGTAAGACTATATTCACACTTGCATTAAGTCTTTTCCATTACATTTTCTTGCTTTGTACATTTTATTATATAGGGGCAATCATTTTTCCTAAAATCTATGGAGGTATTGTGAAGTGGACACACGAGAGCTTGGATGGAAAGTGTCCTATTCATTTACACTGTAAAGTATTGCACATGCGCCATAATGGACTTGATTCTTAGAGGACCCTCACTGATCTTTGTTTTCAGGCACGCATTTATAATGGAGTTGAATCTTTTTTCCTCCTTTACGGTCAGTTATAATGTTAATTGGTAATCTTGCATATCTGGTCCATGAGCACCAGATCCATTTCCTGTTCCTCTGATAGTAAGCGCCTATGACACACGAGAGCTGGTTACTCCGTATGCATCCCAAGTGTGCAAGAATAAGACCCGTAGAATCTTTATTATAAGGAGCACCGCAAGTCCCAAAAGAGCACTAGAAAAATAGCTAAATGGAGCAAAGTTAGGTGTGGTTAAGTAGGAGTAATGCACATTCAGAAAGTTTAGCGGTGGTACTCAGAGAGCAATATTTGTCTGTAGCAAATTTGTATTCCCCAACCTATTCTCTACACACAATAACTATGCTGCCAGGGCTCCGGTAGGCCATTAGTGTAAACAAATGAGCAGTTAAAAGGTACACCTACTGCAATATATGAAGAAAAAAGTTGGTAGAAACGCAATTTTAATTTTACTATGAAACTTACATTTCTCTAAAATGAAAACCCTATTCAATCCGGAGATAATTTAGCATCTGTAGTTTGGATTTTAATATACGCAATTGATCAATATGAGAAAAGAATCATCAAAATTTGACACTTAAATAAAAAAAAAACATGACTTTGTGACCAGCCGTATAATAGCATTAAAGGTATTGTCCCACTTCTACCTATTAATGACCTATCCTCAGGATAGGTCATCAGTGGCAGATAGGCCGCCAAGGCGCCCTAGGGATGAGCGGCTTCCTGGAGTCAGTGATTTTGAGTACTAAGCTGTTTTGCTGCAGGAAAAAGATAGTTCCTTACATTGAGTAGTGGCCCAGTGAAAGCTGAGTCCTATTAAAGTGAATGAGACTCGGCTTGTAATACCATCCCTTGCCACTATGTGATGTAGAGAACTGTTTGCTTCCTGCATCAAAACAGCTCCGTACGTAAAACTAGAAGTGGAACAGGTCCTTTAACAATGGATTCTCTAGTGACCCAGTAAGTAGTACCTTTAAGGCTTAGCATGTGAAGACAGATTCCTTTAAAAGATAGCTGTCATCACTGGAAACTAAAAAATCAGAAGGGATGAATAGCCGGCACAGACAATGTTAAAAACAATGCTGAAAGCAGGTGCCAAAGTATTTTGCATGCAATTTCATTTCCTAGCATGGGAAGGGAAATTGTAATGTTGGAAACCACACTGTAAAGCAAAAGCAAAAAAAAAATCTAAGGTTTGTTGATGTTCATAAGGGACCAAGAGTTGGCTCTGAAGCAGGAATCTGTTGTTTAAACATCAGCACATGCCTATAATGTCAGTGATCCTTTAATGGGCCACATCTTCGTAAAAAGTGTTGAGTAAAAAGGTGCTGCTGTCTTACTGAACCCTGCAAATGTTATTTTATGACACTGTAGTTCTTTACAGCTTTGTTTGGCTTTGTGGGTCACTAAACTAAACTGTAACATTGTATTTCTATGTAACCCATCCATGAAAGAACATATCTTATCACATACAAGATTACTTCTTCCTGTCTTTACAATAGCCAGTTGGCTAAACTCACACAACCAAAATATTCAGGCTTAGAATGTTTTGTCCTTGAGGTGAACATAAAAAAAAAAACTTATAAAACTCTTAACAGTCTGTAAGGCCAAACTGGGACACTGGTTATAGCCTAGCAATAGGCCATCATTTAGTGTAATGAAAAAAATTATTTAAAGAGAGAGTATTGTCCAAGATAGCTGTTTAGTGCATTAGTGCAATATTAACCTAGTGACACATAGCCATATTCTCAGGTTGTGCGCTGTTCATGTAATTCCATGGAGAGCACACAGCCCCATTATAGCCTGTGAGGCCATACACACTAGATAAGAAACTATAATATAGGTTATTCTGCTCTTATTAGATTCTGCCCCTCCTCTCTGCACTGTCTATTTACTGAGAAGCCCATACACTGAGGGATGTGGTTACAGCTATTGCCGTAAAAAAATCTATAGAGTGTTGAGAAGGAAGCGGCTACAAGAAGAGAGAGGGAGATGCAGAGACATGGCTGCAATAAGGTTTTTATCTACCTCCAGTTCTGATTTCACAGCTACACTGCTCAGTACTGCGGTATAATGTCCTCCATGCTACTTCTGAATAAGAGATAGGGCAGTTGGTTCTTCTTTATATGGCTCCATTCAGATCAAGGTTTTGCCATATATTTAGTATGTATGCTTGGGAAGCTCAATTTCCATAGCAGTCCATTGGTCAGACGGAGGCCAAAATAATAAAGTATATGTGACAACATATAAAGTGCAAAATGGTAATAACAACCTTATTCCTCCTTTATATGGAACATTTCGACCTCATAGGTCTTTGTGAAGCATAGAATTGTATGGGAGCACATGCGCACAGCAATCTGGAGAGTCAGATTTCAGTGCTTCATGTAATCTTTGGCGGGTGACAGCACAGAGAGCAGGCGAGTATAAAAAATACCTAAACCGTCTCCCGGTAACCTCCCCTAGTAGCACCATAACTTAGTTCATGGGGCTGTAGGGAGGTGACAGGTTCCTTTTAACAAATGTTGGTTAGTTCTACTGAACAAATTGGTTGGTTATGGCTATAGCGGTTGCATCAAGATGACTAGTTTTCCGCTATCGATAGGATAGGGAATAATTTGCTGATCAGTGGGGGTCTCACTCCTGCTGATCTGAAAAATTGCAAAATGGGACTCCTGTGACCTGTTCAGCCAGTCACTGTGGATATCGCTTCTTCCCTCGCAGTGACATGAGCATGAAAAGAGCATTGGCAAGCATGTGCGATCAACAGTCCATCCATTTCAATGGGGCTGATGGAAATACCCGAGTGAGTGCTGCTCGCGTATCCTGGCAGCCCCATTCACAGTGAATGGAGCACTTTTGCAACCCGCACTCCATTCAGTCTCCTTCTCACTGCAGGTGGTGCAGTAACCCTGTGGGGAGGAGGAAGGGGTACACAGGACTCGCAATATCGAGATTGGCAAGGGTCCCAGCAGTGAGACTCCAACTAATCAGCAAGTTATTCCCTATCCTACAGATAGGGGATAACTTTCAATCTTGGTACAACTCCTTTTAAACAAAATCTAGCTTGGATTGCATACTAACTGTAATACCTACTTATTGCAAAAATGGACAGTTTACAGTAATTACTGGAACCGTTTTGTCGTTATCCAAAAATATGGTATTTGATCCCCAAAGGAAACCTTTTTTTTATTTATTTTTATACAAATGCCTTTGTTCATTTATTATACTTTTATGTTTCATAGAAAAACTTAAAATATCTAGCAGGTTTTAGACTTTTATGTAAAGCAAGCTTCATTGTCACAAAATATGAAGTTCTACACTTTTCTAAAATACTTTTGCTTTTCATATCCTTCCCATTTTTCATACCTGTGTGTGCTATCATTGAATGAAAATATTACTATTTACATCAAGTTCCATAAGAGCGTTCTGCAATAGTTATTCTTTCCAACAGAACATAGATAAAAGTATGGGAAAAAGATAAAATTGCCAATTGGTGTACATTCTATAGAGGGGGAAGCATTAAAGAGTTAATACTTCCCATGACATTACCTTTACTGCCACAGATTCCTGTATAGCACATACTGTATTAGAAGAATTTCCTTTGCATTCCCCTTGGAAGAGAAATGACAGATCTGTCTCTGAAGCAGGAATTAGATAACACCAGACTTGGGTTTATTGCATGTGTTGAATGTAGAGGGAATAACTCTCTATTTCTCCCTCTGCATGCTGGAATGAAGCTGGCTCTGATGTGGTGTTGGAACCCAGACACTGTGCTCATATTCTGTTTTATTTTTCAGTTTTTCGTGACTCTGCTCACACCCTTCACTTTTCTGCTGGAAAAGATTGAGAGCATCATGCCATCCAGTCTTTGGCACCAACTGACCCGCATGTAAGCATATCTCTAATGGGCAGGAGACAAAACCCTACAGCGTTTTGGACCTCTTCAATTTTGACCACGTTAACAGACCAAATATGAAATGTATTTCAGCTGCGGTCATTGGCCCTTTCTTCCGGACTCCCAAGATTTTATATCTGCTGAATAATCCATTTCACGGGAAAACAATAGGGCCAGAACAATGGGGGAATTTGTATTTAGGAGCTAATAAAAAAGTTCACGGATTGTGCCTCGTTAATGAATTTATTTGTCCTCTTGTGTTGGCTGTTTTGTCTCAAGTGTCCTACTTATTCGCTAATAGTTTTACTCAGTGATCAAGGCTTATTTCCTGTAACTCTTCCTGCTATTTTCGTCATCAGAAATGTGTGGAATGAACTTTCTGCGCAGCAGGACTATTTCCACAGTAGACGTAAGGAGGATTTATGTATGAAGGTATCCAGTGCTATGTTCCTTTTGAAGCTTCTCTTACTACGGCTAAGTTGCTCTATAGGTGCAATAATGGTACTATGTGCGTCTTGTATGCAAACGTGAGAGGAGGGGCACTAAGGTACAAAAGTCATTATGAGATGACTACAGAAAACAGGGCTAGTATTCATGGAATAGAAGAAAATGTTCATCACAAAAAAGTCAAGATTGAAGGTGTCAGGATATATTCACACAAGATGCCACACATGCTAAAATTCCTTTTAGACAGGATGAGCTGTCGGACAAACGATGCCTGACACTCATCCCAGTGATGCTCGCTTCCTTGCTGTTACACGGGAGCGAGTATTGTCGATATCACTCACAGCGCTGCCGGAATGAAAGTGGAGCGGGCCAGAGAAGGTTCTTCCCCCACCGCCTCCATTTACAGTAAGCAGACAGTAGTTCAAAAGTGAAGAACTACTGTTTGTGCTGAACGGCACCACGTTCGGTTTTCTGCATACAATTCTCGTTCATTCGCTGCATGCATTTACACAGGATGATTGTCATTCTGATTCCTACGGGGCACAGAAATCTGAACGATCGTCGTCTGTGTAAGAGGGTTATTGCAGCTTATATACACAGACGTATTACAGCTCCCATTTTATTCAAAGCCTTAAGGCTTCCATGGAGGCACATGTATGCTTCCAATTTCATATGACTCTGTAAGGCATCTAACAGAAAGGAGAGGCAGGATGCTCTATAAGGGTGCGTTCACACGAACGTATATCGGCTCGGTTTTCACGCCGAGCCGATATACGTTGTCCTCATGTGCAGGGGGGGGGGAGGCTGGAAGAGCCCAGGAGCAGAAACTCAGCTCCCGCCCCCTCTCTGCCTCCTCTCCACCCCTCTGCACTATTTGCAATGGGGAGAGGCGGAACGGGGGCGGGGCTAATTCCCGGAACTTAGCCCCGCCCCCGTTCCACCTCCTCTCATTGCAAATAGTGCAGAGGGGCGGAGAGGAGGCAGAGAGGGGGCGGGAGCTCAGTTCCTGCTCCTGGGCTCTTCCAACCCCCACCCCCCTGCACATGAGGACAACGTATATCGGCTCGGCGTGAAAACCGAGCCGATATACGTTCGTGTGAATGCACCCTGAGACTGTATGTACAGAAGTAGTCTTCCCTAGAATGGCTGCTTTTGGAGAAGGATAACTCTGTACACACAAAGTCCATTGGTGTCTGTATGGCTCCATACTAAGGATAAAAACTGGGCTCTTGCATTACATGAGCCTTAAGGTTGATCTTGTTCTTTGAGAATATGAAAGTTATTTTAACATAATTAGGATACCTATTCGGGGGTAACAGAAACGCATGCCATAACACTCATACACATTTAGTATCTGAATAAAATTGCACAACTGTTATCTATACTAATCCCACAAAAATGCATGGCTCTTAGCACATATTTTGATCAAAGCATATGGGTCCATTCGCCTCATCCAGGTAAACGTTATAGGATGGGTAGCAAACTCTAAAAGACACCTCTATTTGGACTGGAAGAATCTAATGGACTCAGGAAAAACTGAATACCTGGCTATATACTTTCATTAAGCTACTTAGGACATCTGGGTAAATAGAGTGCAATACAAAAGTGAGGGCAGCCACTCCTCCATCCATGCAATGCATATAGAACACAAAAGTCAACACTTCCAAAAGGTCAATTAAATGGCCCAAATAGAGGTGTCTTTTACAGCTGGATACTCATCCAATAAGGTTCGCCTAGACGTGGAAGATGGGCCCACATGATTTGATCAAAATATAAGCTAAGAACCTTGTATTTTTATGTGGTTAGTATAAACCGTTGTGCAATGTTATTCAGATATTAAGTGTCGATGAGTGCTGAGGCATGTGTTTCTCTAATTGTTGCAGCCACGGCTCACATACACCTTCACATTTAATTTATTTATTGGAAGCACTGACGTTTGTTTTTTAGATGATATTTAGGACTTGATGGGGGACATTTATCAAAACTAGTGCAAGGAAAAAGTAAAACGGTTGCCTATAGAAATCAGGTTGCTGCTTTTTATTTTTCAAAGAATCTGAAAAAAAAGAGAGATGGGTGCACAATTGCTCCAATTTTCTTTTATGCTATTTTCCCTGTGTTGTATATGACCAGCTTAGTTAGATTTAACCTGTCAGCATCTTTGAGCCCCATAAACTATGTTGTGGGGCTCAAAGGTGGGAGAACATAGGTTCCAAGGTGCTGTTTTTTTTTGTTTTTTGATTCTCACTGGGTCCCCCATTCCTGCACTGTGCCCCCAAGAAATCGGCACACACACACGGGGGGGGGGGACTCTTTTCAGAAGGCTATGTGCAATCGCTTGCCCATAGAGATCAATGAGAGAGTGTGTGCACATAGCCTTCGGAAAGGAGTCACCTTGTGTGTGCGTGCGGTTTTCTTGGGGGCACAGCACTGAAACAGGGGACTTTGTGAATATAAAAAGGCAGCTACCTGTTCCCTCACTTTTGAGCCCAATAACATAGTTTATGGGGCTCAAAGGTGCAGACAAGTTCCTTTTAACCTTTGGTCAATTATAACTTGTGAATAATCTCTGTGCTGTTGTGGTTCATAACTGATACTGAACTCCTATGTTATGTAGTTAACAATATTGAGTCTGAATGTATTATGTCCTTACATTTACAGTACTGCAGTTTGTATTCATAAAGAGGACCTGTCGGCTCACCTGACATGTCTGTTTCAGTAAACCCTTGCATTCCTCATAGAGTAAGAATATTGGATCATCATTTCTTCTCATCATTGAGAAAGCTGATTCTAAATGGGTTGTCCGGTTTCCAGAAAACTTGCCCCCTTTAGTGCCCACTGTATTTAAATAAGAAATGGAAGTGTGCTTACTCGTACTCCACTGCAATCAAGCTCTGCCGCCCCACTGTGGCTTGCGTTATGACAGATGATGTCACTGGAAGTCAGGTGACCGCTGTAGTGTCACTGCTCATTCTTCAAGCATCAGCACTCACATCCTGGGTGCCATGATGCCAGGAGTGCAGAACAGTGGTGCCGTAACTTCTGATTAGGTGCAGTGATCACCTGACCTTTGGTGACATCATCTGTCAGCAAAACGCTGGATCATGGCCACAGAGAATGGGTAAATACACTTCCTTTTCTTGTTTTAGCTCAGTGGGCGCTAAAGGGGGCATGTTGTCTGGTAACCTGACAACCCTTTAAACTTCTAGTCATCCATTGATTTCCAGGGGAATAATACAGGTGCAGCACAATGCGGTGTTCCAGGGAAAGATGTTTCAGAATGAATTAACGGGGAATGCAAGTTTTTTCTAGAGCTGATCTGTCTGAAGTGCTGACAGGTCCTCTTTAACATTGTTTTAAATAGTTGAGTGTATTTTCATGTTCCTCTACTGGACACTTTAGTTGTTCTTCCACACTTTTATACAGCATTAAGCATAAGTATAAAATCCGTGTTTATTCTTGTAAGATGGAAAAATTTCATAAAAATCTATTAATGTGGCTTCAAAATGTCCAAATAGTACAGTAAAAGGGACGTTTAGTGTTATCACACGTCAAGAAGTGAGTACCGACATGCAAAAACAAGGTGATGGGAACAGCTAGTTTAGAGGTCTTTGTAACCTTTGAACCATAACCATTCTTTCCACCACTGGATCAGCAGCCAGACAAGAGATTCTTCCAGTAGTCAGGGACATTCATTGTTTCCTGGACTATACCCAGTTACCAGCCGTAAAAAACAGGGAGGGGGGAGGAGGGATGATCTGCCAGGCTAAATATCAATTAAACACATATGTCATAAACGGCTCATTAAAATAATTTAACACTGATGTCCTTGTTTAAAAAGGTGGAGTTGGGTTATATTAACCCTTAAAGCCAAAATGTATGATTTCAAAGTGTAAAATCTGAACAATTTGTATTTTAAATACAAAATAATAATAATCGAGATTGTCTTCATTTTTGTAGGTATCCTCTTTCTCTTATGTCATTACCCTGAAATGTATGAGATCATGGGATTTTAAGTTAGGTGATCTAGAGATATAAAGGCCCATTTAGGGTGCCTGCCCATACATGCTGTAGATCTCCGCTGATTGCCAGGCAGCAACTAGACTTTTCATTTGTTTCAATTGACAGATACAGTTGCTAACGAGCAATCAGCAGAGATTCGGAGCTTATATGGGCACCTGTGGAGCAACCTTCTGTTCTCAGGACAAAATTCTGTCCAAGGACTGGAGGGGGTGTTTTATTACCTGCTCTTGGCCTTCTACATCAATGCCCGTGGATCTGCTGCTTCCAGGACGCATATTAGCCTTTTACTCCCCACTTCTACACAAGCCAACCTAAACAACCAATCACCGTGAATCAGCCAACTCAAATAACCAATCACTGTGAATCGGCCAACCCAAATAACCAATCACCGTGAATGAGTAAATCCAAACAACCAATCAGGTTGCGAATGGTGTGGAATTGGTGAGTAATATAGATATATGCTTCCAGCACGCATTTTTCACTCATCCAAGGTGGCTGTCTCAATCTTCTGACTACCTAATCTACATGGTCCATCGGTAGTGTTAGACTACCGATCCATTAACCTGCTCTCTACCATTGCTGCTCACATGATTAGCGCTGGCCAATCAGAGAACAGCATTAATTGCCTTGGTCTATGCATGAACAATGTGCATTAGGTAATTAGAAGATTGTGGAGGCCATCTTGGATGAGTGAAAATAGGCCCTGAAACCAGAGGATCTTTAGGACATTGGGGGAGAGGATCAACAGAAGGTAATATAATATATGTCCCCTCTAGTGCCAGGAAGATAAAGTTTGTCCTTTGACTGGAAGGTTGCTTTGAACAATTTTTCAAACCACCAACAATCACTTGCAATAATGTTTTTGATAGCTCAACAACGACCAAATTGTAACAATTCTTGTTAAATGTAGAGGGTTCTTGGCTCATTAGTGACAATTCTAAAATGGAGAATATATTAACATAAGAATTTTATGTATTTCTTGTACATACTATAATAATCCTATAGCGCCTGCATATTCTGCAGTACTTTTTAGAGGGTTCATGTACAAACAAACTCTGACATTACAGAGTAGCAGACTAATATTGAAACAAGAGGCATGAAGGTCCTGTTTGCAAGAGCTTTACAATCTATGAGGAAAGAGGGATGAGACACGTTCTCTACAGAGCAGTTACTTAACACGGGTTCAGTTTTTGTTTTTGAAATGCACACCAAAAGCTGCAATAATTGTGTTTCTACAATTTGGGGAGAAAACATTGTATACAGTAGCCTCCAGAAGTTTGGAAACAAACCTCAAAAATGTAAAATTGGTTATAAATAGTAAAAAAAAAAAGATGATTCAGGTTGTATGTGTTTATTGAACTAAAACAAAAAAACACTCAGGCTCCCAGTTGATTCTTGGAATCTGGAAATAGCTTCAGATTTCGGACTCCTCTGCAAAATATCCAGCCTTGCGTACTCTCAGCCAGCAGTGGACCAATGTTTAAGTTTTGCACTCAGGCTAGGATTGCATTCTTGGTGGAGAATTTTCCAGAGATGTTTTTGACTACTGATTTGTTGTTAGCACACATTTCTTTTTGCTAATCCCTTTCAGAGTTTATCTTTAAAAAGTATTTACTTGATTTAATGTCTGAGTGAACACTGGTAAATGCATGTAGATACAGAACATATACAGAAGTAGTCACAGAAAGTCAGGTGGTTTGAGGAGATTTGAGATAAGTTTACTAGTCCTTCCCAAAGGTTAGAAAGTATAATCTTAGACTAGACAGTCTAAAAACGTGGCAAGTTAAAGACAAGGGCTAGTGCTGGATGATAAGTTTGTAACATCTTTAGACCCTGTTGTTGTACTGCATACTACCTATTGGTTGGCTAACTACATCACAATTTTGGCCTGCATTATCACTTCATCATCATTCCCCTTTCCAGTTAAGCCATGTCTCTTTCACACTCTTTGCTTCATAAATATGTTTAGAACTTAATGTAATGTGCCAGAAATGCACTATATTTTGGTATATTTTTATGACCAGGTCTTGGTGCATTGTGTTAAAGAAAGGGCCTTTCCTTTGTAGAAGAGGAGGCATGGCCTAAATGTGACACTACCGTGTTTCCCCCACAATAGGACCCTGTCTTATACTAATTTTTGCCCCAAAAGAGGCACTAGGTTTTATTTTCAGGGGAGATCTTATTATACTTACCTAGCAGACTTGGTCCATGTACCTCCCGCTGCTCTTCATAGCTCGGATGTCCTTCCCGGAGTCCTCAGCTGCTCATACATCTCTTTTTGGTTACGGGATACATAAATCCTGTCTCCAGGAAGCGATGTCTGTGATTGGTTTATCCAGTGCTGCATTGATTGGCTAACCAGTGGTCAAAGAAACAGTCACAGCCATCACTTCCTAGAGGTGGGATTTATGAATCCTGTAACCAGGAAGTGATGTACGAGTGGCTGAGGACTGCAAGAACTGTGCTTAACATCTAGAGAGCAGCAGGAGGGACCTGGACCGAGCCTGCTGGGTAATATATTCTTTTTTTATATGTAATGTGACTAGGGCTTATTTTCAGAGTATGGCTTATATTTCAAGCCTCCCAAAAAATTAGGCTAGGGCTTATTTTCAGGGAAGCAGGGTATGCACCAAAAATGGTGCAATTTGTGTTGTAAACTAAACCAACTGATAGGTATTCTAAAGTTACACATGACAGTCTTAAAGGGGTGGTCTCGCGAAACCAAGTGGGGTTATACACTTCCGTATGGCCATATTAATGCACTTTGTAATGTACATTGTGCATTAAATATGAGCCATACAGAAGTTATTCCACTTACCTGCTCCGTTGCTAGCGTCCTCGTCTCCATGGTTCCGTCTAAATTCGCTGGCAGCTTGCTTTTTTAGACGCGCTTGCGCAGTCCGGTCTTCTCTATTCAGCACGAGCCGCTTCAGTGTGCTCCCCGCTACAGCTCTTCTGCGCATGCGCAGACGAGCTGTCACTGCTCGGGAGCGCGCTGCAGCGGCCATTCTGCACCTTCCTCTGTTAGAGGAAGGTGCAGAAACTGGAGCTGCCCAGCGGAGAAGCCCAGCCCAGCCCAGCAGCCCCGAGAAGCGTCCCAGGTAAGTGATGGGTCGGGGGGGAACTAGCGCTGCGCCGGGGGAACTAGCGCTGCGCCGGGGGGGGCTGTCGCTGCGATGGGGGAACTAGCGCTAGGCCGGGGGGGCTGTCGCTGCGATGGGGGGGCTGCCGCTGCGCCGGGCTGCGCCGGGGGGGGCTGTCGCTGCGCCGGGGGGGGGGGGCTGCCGCTGCGATGGGGGGGCTGTCGCTAGGCCGGGGGGGGGCTGCCGCTAGGCCGGGGGAACTAGCGCTGGGCTCCGGGGCCTTCACCTGGGCTGAGGGTCTAGCGCTGGGGAGCCGGGGGCTAGCGCCTTACCTGCTGCCTGGCGGTGGGCGTCTGGTCGGCGGCTGCGGGGCGTCTGGTCGGCGGCTGCGATGCGTCCGGTTGCTATGGAGACACAGCTGGCGGCGTCTCGGTAGCGCGCACGTCGGGCTGCAGCGAGCGACGGGGAAAGAGCCGGCGGCCATCTTGAGAAAACTTTATAAGTTGCTGAAACGCTGGAACGGTAAGTACAAACCAGCTAGAAATGTCATTTACAGGGGGGCTTAGTAATGTGTACTTAATGGGGGGGACTGGGCAAAAAAAAAATTTAACTGCTTCCTCGAGACATCTCCTTTAACATTCAACAGATTTATCATTGAGCACAGCTATTGTGATATTTTGTCACATTTTAAGACCGTCCAGTCTAAATTTGCACCATCTAAGCATTAAGGGTCATTTACATGGGAAGATTATCACTCAAAATTTGTTCAAACGAAATTAGCTGATAATTGTCCCATGCCATTGCCATAAAATCATTTACTACTCACTCCTTGTTATTAATGACTTTCCGTCAGCATAAAAATCATCACTGGATCCACGCAGAGTGTTAACCACTCAGTGCTTCGCATGGAATGTGAAGCCAGCAATCCAGCTGTTAACTCTGCCTGTCTAAATGCTCTGCATAAGCGCTAACGATCTTAGCAGTGAGCTCAGCGCTTGTGTAGTCGTTTAGACAGCTGTCGTCCAGTCTATGTGGGACATTAGTGTCACGTCCGCCATGAGTATAAGACCCACCACGCGAAGGACGAATGCAAATAAGAGGCTGAAGGGAAAGGATTGCGAAAAAAGAACGTGTATACATGCTCAACAACATAACAAAGTGAACTGCAAATGGGACTTGCGAGCAGACATCCAACAACAACTGACAAACTCGAAAACACTTACCTAGATTACCGATACGCATAAGCAGATGGAATAGCTAAAGTACATATAAGGCATTGGTTCGTGTTTTGGCCAAGATACTTAAGCTCACAAGCCTATGACAAGGGTCCTCGTCTCATTAGTCCCTACTCTAACAAGACAACTTAACCCCAGGGAGTCCTGCCTGCAAGCAGAGTGATCGTCCCAATAGGGATGGCCCCACGCTAGAACCTAGGGGGTCTGGCTCGCCATAGATGGTAAACCGCATACAAGCTGAACAGGACTCTGTTCACACTAACAGACGAGATTAAGCCCACCAAGAACCTCATGCAAGCAGGAACACATGCAAGACTCCACAAATACCAGGGTACTGAGAGGGAGTGAAGGGGAAGATAAATGACCAGCGTCCTCTAGAGCGGACCGGTGGGGATTGTCTGACACCCCCAGCCATCTCAATCATCCCACACCTGTGAAAGTGTGCTCTTAGAAACCCATAGTACTACAGGTCCAAGGACCACAACATGACAATTAGTAAATAAGCCCCATTGTATTTATTAGTGGATATCTTAGAAATGTTCTTGTATCATGGGGTGGGTTTGGGGTGGTCCCGGGTTTGTATGGTTGGTGATTAAAATAAACTGTTTTGTAACTTTTTGATATATTTTATTGTAATAATATTGTCTTTGTATCACAAGCACAAATATAAATCAATTCACGTTTCTTGTTTAACAAAATTAGTATAATTTCCCACGATATTTTTAGTTCATGAATTCCTAATTGTCCGCAGTCTCTAACAGTCCTCTTAAATCACGTTCATTCTTAAATTTTTGCTCTTGAATTTACAAGTTTCTTCATTTCGTATTATCCACTTAAAACATCCCCAGCCATCCGATAATTGTGCTGTGCGCGATCCCTATGTACCTTGTTCTCTTCACTCTACTGACAGAGTTAGATAAACAGATAATCCTCCTCCATTGCCTGGGAGACCACTTTAAGCGGATTAATTGTAGAAGGGTCTTAATAGAATTGTATCGTCAAGTGATCTAAGCAGAAACCATCATGCTGAGAAGCATTCTGTAAATACTTATTAGCTTATACTGAGAGCCTCTTGGGTCGTCATCAGCTCAGTGCAGTGCTCACACAGACTACTCTATTTCAGACTGTCTGCTTTGTTCTCGTCTACATCCCTTATTCTTTTACTGCTGGACGAAATTGCATCCACTCTTCACAAGGGCATTGACTTATTTTTATAGAATGGAAGAAAATAGCATTTGAATCAGATTTACAAATGGGTCACTTGTCTTATATCATTCCAGTAGTGTGCGTATATTTTGAATACTTTCCGCAGAACTTAAAGGGGTATTCTGGTCATGCAAAACTGCTGTCTGATCAATGCTAGTCAAAAGTTATTAACATTTACAATGTGGTTCTGCTTTAGATTTTGTTCTATAAACTAATACCTTCTTATGGCACTTTCAGAAGTGTTTATTCACAGCCTACCCTGGATCAATAGCCTGACTAATAGCAGGGATGCACACAGGAAGGAAGTACAGAGCGAGGAATTGTAAGAAATGTAGTTTCAAGCTGCATATAAGGATAAATGTAGCGGCCATCTTTGAAGATAGTGATGTGGGGAAACCTCAGAAATAGAAAATCGGGTAACAAGGGAAAGGCTCTTTGTATTATTCCCATAACCAATTGTGCATAAACATGGCACAAATACCTTTCATATCTGGAATTTTTGAAAATTCACAACCGAAACATGCTGACTTTTCCTTTATGCAGTAGAAGTCAACATTTGGCAGCCATAGGTAAATGTGGGGACTTGAGTGACTTTGATCGCAGGCAGATTGTTCATGCCCTGGGGTGTGGTGCCAGTATTTCTGAAACCGTTGCACTTGTTGGCGGTTCCCGGACCACGATACCAGAAGTTTACCAAGACATGTTGAATCATAGGCAGACATCCAACAAAAGATCATGCAGCAGCAGGCCATGTGTGGTTGATCTCCGAACGGAGCATTGGCTGGCACGTCTGTTTCTCAGCAATAATGTGCCAAAGTGGACCAACTGACCAAGTAGTACAACAGTGGGGAAGTTGGGCAAATTTCCACAATGAACATATGGTGTACCTTGCATCAACTGGAGTTCAGTAGCCGAAGACTGACAAGGGTGCCGCTGATGACCTATGTCATCGCCAACAATGCCTCAAATGGGCACAGAAAAGACACCAATGGACCTTGAATACATGGCAGAAAGTTGTCTGGAGTGACTATTTCCATTTCCTGCTGAACCATGCGAATCACTGGTTCCACATCTGACATAAAAAGCATGAAGTTGTATCCCATGGGTGTGCTGTTAGGGTTCAACAGGTTGGTGGTGGTAGTGTTGTCATTGGGAAGCATTTTCCTGGCATGGCCTAGAATTGCTCTTTGAATGGTTAATGCTACAGTGACCTATTAGCTGTCCAGCTGTACCCATATCTTTAGGAAGTCTTCCCGACCACAGTGCCATGTTTCAACAAGAGAACGCTCCATGTCATCAAGCTTGGATCTCTAGGGATTGGTTGGAGGAACACAATAATGAAATCTCCACACTGCCTTGCTAATCGCTAATCAGCATATGCATCAAGGTAATATAGGTGTTTTAGCAGTGAACCGCCCATACTGATTCTTCCAGCTAATCACACGTGGCTTATATTGGCTTTTTTGGTCATTGTTGAAGTTACAATATCCAACGAAAGACCAATGTACACAGTATGCTGGGAATATTGTAACCGTAGGCCATTGTAATCACTGCACATGATAGATATGCATTATTTTATGATATGTATATACTGTATATAGATATAGGCGTGTATACAGTCTGCGTACAGTATACAGTACCCGTACAATCTACATGTGTGCGTATATATGTAATATATATATATACTGTAATACAACAAGAGAATATACAGCACTCCCAAAAAATAAAGTGCATCAAATTTTTATTCACCCCCACGGGAGGTTTAAGCCTTCAAGCCTTTTTTGGGTTGAAGAAAATCTCAGTAAAAGGGTCTTAAACACCGCATTGGGGGGTGAATAAAAAAACTGATGCGCAGTTTTCAGCTGGGAGTGCTGCATATTTCTGTATTAGATGGTCTACGTTGATCTGGGATGGGGATTTAATACGCGGGCAGACCACTTCACTTGGTGCTGCAACGTTCTTGAGTAAACTTCTCTATAAGATCTGTAGACTTTGTTTATTTGTATAATATAGGATGTATTTGTAGGTATAAAATCTCCGAAGAGCCCATAGATTAAGATCTAGAAATTCCTGATTCATGCATTCCTGCAAATAGCTTGAACAGCAGGTACGCAATACTTTCCCCTGCCAGATAAATATAAACCGCAAGTACATTTTTTGACCGTGAAATTGTTGCAGTGATTAATAGATGTGTGGTAGGCTTTTATTTTCACTCCAGTTTCCTCTGGGGCCCATGTGGTGTGCAATCTACTGTAATGCTTTTTAAAGTTGAATGCCTTCCAGTGATCGCGTGGGGTTATAAATGCAAGAGCTCCCTCACATGCTTAAGGCCGACACTGGCTTGTTTCAGTTGTCTAAATGGATTCTGAGAAGTCGTCTTCAAGTTAAACTGTTATTAAATTATTTGTTGTATGTTGTGTAAGGTTCTACATAGTGGCACACAAATGAACATATTGTATTAACCCAATTTCCGTCTACGGTAACCTTCCATTGGACAAGTCTAAACCTGTTTACCTTTAGTAAAAAATGAAATATTGCCTGGTTCCTTGTAGTGTGACCACAAAGGGATGTCTCATTTGTCAATTGCTTCCATATCATTAAATGGCCACTCTTTTAGAGGCTCTTTTCCTTTTATGATGAAGCTTGCTGTAAGGAAATTTGACACGTGGCCTTGAAGTGTAGCATAAAATCAAGTGGGCAAGTTTTCCGTTGAACAGGTTGGGTTTGAATGCACATTAAATTGGAAAATCGAGCAATTTTGAATGACGCTGGGTCATTGGTGTTACAGCAGCCAAGGACTAATTTCAAGAACTGCCAACTAGAGATGAGCGAGCATACTCGCTAAGGGCAATTACTCGAGCGAGCATTGCCCTTAGCGAGTACCTGCCCGCTCAGAAGAAAAGATTCGGGTGCCGGCAGGGGGCGGGGAGCAGCGGAGGAGAGCGGGGAAGAATGATGGGGAGATCTCTCTCTCCCTCTTTCCCTCCCGCTCCCTCCTGCTCGCTCCCGCAACTCACCGCTCCCCCGCGCCAGCAGCCGAATCTTTTCTTCCGAGCGGGCAGGTACTCGCTAAGGGCAATGCTCGCTCGAGTAGTTGCCCTTAGCGAGTATGCTCACTCATCTCTACTGCCAACCTTTAGATGTTTTTTGACATTGGGGTACAGATGGCAGTCAGACGGACCCAGGCGTTTATTTCATACATTGACCAAGTGACTGCTGCAGTGCACCTAGCTACATGCAAAAATGTATTCATGTGAACTGCAGTTATAGTTCAGTTATTACATTTGGAGAGTCATATACAAATGGTCATACAGTAGCCTCAGCCTTGAAGCTTACCCAACTGTTCAGTTGACTTTCCAAAATATGCCACTATGTGTACATTTATCATTTATATGATTTGTTTTATGTATTCATGACCATTCTCCTCTTCTGCTTGGTGTTTATCTGGATCTCAATTCTCTCAGGACTGGTGGGAGGAATCTGTTGTTATACTGTCTTCTATACACTACATTGGTACATAGAAATGCAGATTATGTACTTGACACACACAAAGAGAAACATAACATCATATAGTACAGCCATACTGAGCAGTGTAGGTGTGAATAAACAGCTGTAAAGAACTCATCACTAGCTCTAACAGCACCTTTGTGTGAGTCTCTCCCTCCTCTTCCTCCTCTCTGCTCTCAGGGACTTCCATGAGCAGCATGACTCATTCAACTCCTTCACTTCCTGTTCTGCCCTTGGGCTCTGTCCTGTATCACAGTTGACAGCAGACAGTGTACAGCAAGTTAGGATGAAAAGAGACCCTAGGCCAGTGGTGGCGAACCTATGGCACGTGTGTCAGAGGCGCCACTCAGAGCCTTCCCTGCTGGCACCCGCCACCGTCGGCTGCTCACCACATTAGTGAATACCCCCAGGGGTGCCGCAGCTCCCTTGCCAATATTCGCTCAGCAGCATTGCTAGAGGCACTGACCCCGGCGCACAATGTGGCGTCAGTGTGCAGCCGGGATCCTCCTCAACATTTCCCTGATGTCTCCTACTTGGTTCCACGAGAGCAGGGGAGGGGAGGAGGCGATCGGCAGCATGTCACAGTGTGCTTCTGGGATCAGTGACGGCAGCAGTGCCGAGCAGAGGAGTGTGTGTGGGGGAGGAATATATGTTTTGGGAGGGGGGGGGGCGCTCTTACTACTGGGGCCACTGTGGGGTATCACTATTACTACTGGGGCCACTGTGGGGTATCACTATTACTACTGGGGGCCACTGTGGGATGTCACTATTACTACTGGGGATGCTGTGGGGTGTCACTATTACTACTGGGAATGCTGTGGGGTGTCACTATTACCACTGGGACCACTATGCTGTGTCACTATTACTACTGGGGGGCCACTGTGGGATGTCACTATTATCACTGGGGCCACTGTGCGGTGTCACTATTACCACTGGGGCCGCTGTGGGGGGTCACTATAACCATTAAAGCTACTCTGGAGGGGTCACTATTACTGCTAGGGCTTCTCTGGGGGGTCACCCTTACCGCTGGGACCACTCTGGAGGGTCAATATTACTGCTGGGGCCACTCTGGGGGGGTCACTATAACTGCTGCAATATGCTTACACGAGGTGGAAATGCTGCAGAATGTCCTCAGCGGAAATTTCCGTGGCAAATTCCACAGCATTTCCGCATCCAAAAGCAGTCAAAATCTGCCCCCGTCTATTTTGAAACAGCCTTGTCCTTTTAAGAACGAAGGGGGTAAAAATCATACATCGTGATAAGCCCCGCCCCCTGATATGTTGGCACTTTGCGATAAATAAGTGGGTTTTGAGTTGCAGTTTGAGCACTCGGTCTCTAAAAGGTTCGCCATCACTGCCCTAGGCTGTACTTACACAGGCGAGTTTCACATGCAGTTCTTGTACATTGCAAGATGATAGTTCAAGATCGATATATTGCAGCATGTCCTAATTCTGAGCAATCACCCATTATTTCTTATAGGTGCATGGGAAGAGACGTATTGCACTCCTTTGCCACACATTTGCATGCGACTGTGAAAATCATGTGAGATTTGTGCGTAGTAAGATGTATTAATCTTGCACAAATATGAACCCCATTCTTTTAAAGGGGGTTATATACATGAGCGATTTCCCCCCCCCCCCCCCCCCTACATTTTATCGTGGTGCGGCAAAAAAATCACGGCATGCCCTTTCTTTGTGTGTTCCCACAGAACGCCTCGCACATTGTTTTCAATGGGGCCAGAAAACACATTACATGTTGTACGAGGTGCACGTGAGTGCGATGCATGGTTTCTGATTAAAAACAATGGGAAACCCTTGCTGATCCTCCAACGTAACTGAAAGCCGTGCCAGAGAATCGCAACTGTACTGCAGTGATGGGGGGTGTTTTTGACACAAGAAAACCTCTCATCCACAGTTCACAAGCGCAAAATCGAGCTGAGATTCACGACCCAATATCACACTCGGCCGTGTGAAACTAGCCTAACGGTGATTTTTTAGCACAAAGAGCATCATTTTAGGTAAATGAAGTAAATTGTACTTTGGTTGGTTATCACACTGGCTGGCATATCAGCACAAGTTATTTGATAAGTTAGTGACCATTTAATGCTCTTTCCACAAAATTATAAGTATTAGTGAGGACTTTCCCAGTATTCCAACATAAATACTGATGAGTCTTATATCCCTAGACTTCAATTAAAAACCATTTGGCAAGTTTAGCTGCCAGTAGCAAATGTGTAGGTCCATTCTTCTCAATACTACCCCGTTTTCCCCAAAATAAGACCTACCCCAAATATAAGCCCTAGCCTAATTTTGGGGAGGCTTGAAATATAAGCCCTACCCCAAAAATAAGCCCCAGTTACACTACACTGAAAAAAAAATACATTACCTAGCAGGCTCGGACAAGGTCCCCCTCACTGCTCTCTAGAGGTTTGGCGCAGTTTCTGCAGTCCTCAGCAGTTCATACATCACTTCCTGGTTATGGGATTCATAAATCCCACCTCAGGGAGCAATGGCTGCGATTGGTTATTCGACCGCTGCTCAGTCAGTCAATGCAGCGCTGGATGAACCAATGTGATGGCTGTGATTGGCCGCAGCCCAGCCAATTCATAAATCCCACCTCTACAGTGTGATGGCTGTTGATTGGTTCTTCCACCACTGTTCAGCCAATCAAGGCAGTGCTGGATAAACTTATCACAGCCATCATATTGGTTCATCCAGTGCTGCACTGATTTGTTGAGCAGCGGTCGAAGAACCAATCGCAGCCATGGCTTCCTGGAGGTGGGATTTATGAATCCCGTTACCAGGTAGTGATGTTGTATAAATGACTAAGGACTGTGGGAAGCACATTGGAGAAGTGGAGAGCAGTGGGGGGGGGGGGGGGGGGACCTGGACCAAGCCTGCTAGGTAGGTATAATAAGACCTAGTGACTCTTTTGAGGCAAAATTTTGTATAAGACAGGGTCCTATTTTGGGGGAAACACGGTAGTACAGAGCTCCAGATCTGTATCTCTGCAATTGTGTTATCCAAACCTGAATCACCTACAGTACGTGTTTAGTAAAGAAATCTTGTAAGCACAGCGTTCCCAGACCTTACATAGTATTACAAGGAAGAAAGCATGGCCTCTATAAATTCAATGCAGATATGTGATGAATGAGGGCCTTTACATGCAGTCCTATGGCTTATTTTTAGCAAGTGCAAGTGACAAAAGTTGTACGTTGTGTTTGTGATATAATATACCAGTTTGAAACTAACATTTTTAACTAGATGTTCCAAGTGGTCACTGAACCTTCTATAGATGCGCTGCTTAAAATTTATTACAAATAGTCGGTCCATTATATAAATCTGCTGTCTTTCATTGCATCAGTCACAATAATAAGTATGCTTATAATTACATTAGAGAAAGTAATGATATATGTAGCCAATGTACACAAATGTCCACTTATACATGTACCATACAGTCTAAACAGTTGGTCATGACTAAAATACACAACATATGGCAAGTATGAGACTTGAATTTACAGATATATTGCTATCATAGTACCGTAACATACTGTGTTTTCTTAAAAATAAGCCCTAGCCTGATTTTTCTGGATTTTTGGGAGGCTTGAAATATAAGCCCTACCCTGAAAATGAGCCCTAGATAGAGTACATAAAAAAAATATACGAATACATTACCTAGCAGGCTCGGTCCAGGTCCATCCCTCTGCTCTCCAGAGCTTCAGCATAGTTCCCACAGTCCTCGGCTGCCCACACAAAATCACTTCCTGGTACCAAGATTCATAAATCACGCCTCCAGGGAGCAATAGTTGTGATTGGCTGAGCGTGCGAAGAACTAATCACAGCCATCGCTTCATGGAGGTGGGATTTATGAATTGGCTGAGTCGCCACTTCGTCAGTTCATAAATTTCACCGCCACGAAGCGATGGCTGTGATTGGCTGAGCGAGCTTAAAGAACCGATCACAACTATTGCTTTATGGAGGCGGTTTTTATGAATTGGCTGAATTGCCGCTTTGTCAGTTCATAAATCCCACCTCCATGAAGTGATGGCTGTGAATGGCTGAGCGCGCACGAAGAACCAATAACAGCCAACGCATCGTGGAGGTGGGATTTATGAATCGGCTGAGTCGCACCTTCGTCAGTTCATAAATCCCATGTTTGTGATTGGCTGAGCGTGCGTGAAGAACCAATCACAGCTAACGCTTCGAGGAGGCGGGATTCATGAATTGACTGAGCTGCGGCCAGCCAATTCATAAATCCCACCTCCATAACGTGATGGCTGTTGATTGGCTGAGCAGCGGTTAAAGACCCAATCAATGATGAACCAATGCGATGACTGTGATTGATTCAGCAGCGATCAAAGAACCAGTTGCAGCCATTGCTTCCTGGAAGCGGATTTATGAATCCTGTAACTAGGAAGTGATGTTGTATGAGCAGCCAAGGACTGCGTAACCCGTGCCAGAGCTCTGGAGAGCAGTGGGAAGGGACCCAGACTGACCCTGCTAGGTAAGTATAATAAGAACTCCCCGAAAATAACACCTAGTGCAACATTTTATATAAGACAGGGTCTTATTTTTGGATAAACACGGTAGTATGTAAGGCTGAAAAAAGACATATGTCCATCCAGTTCAGCCTATTACACCCCCAATGTAAATCCAGAAGAAGGCAGAACCCCCTAATGAGGTAGAAGTCAATTTTCCACATTTAAGGGGGAAAATTATTTCCTGACTCCAATGTGGCAATCAGAATAATTTCCGGATCACCGACCCTTCTGAAGTAATCAGTGGCTATAATATGTAATATTGTAACAATATAAATGTAGAATGTTATTAAAACCCAATATAAGTAGTCCTCTAAGAAGCCACATGGAAAATATATGTGTGAAGTTTTATGATGTGTATGCTATTAAGATTAATAATGTCATAGGGATCTGTTATAGGATGACGTAAAAGTACAAATACGTTTCTAGAACTGCCGAATATGAAAATGTAAAGATCATCTCACCGCACACGAAATGTGTACCTTACATCTCTACAATGCCTCTCCTCTGGTAATGTTATATGAGGACACAGTAGGAGACCACACATATTTCATGTGCACAATGCAAGTGACACGTTGTGGTTTCTCTGTTTATGTAGGTCTTCATTAAGTAAAAAATATTGTATGCAAATGTTTATCCTAGAACAGAACGTTTAGAGGAGCTATGATAGGTCGGATAATTACGCACTTATGTAGAAGACATTTAAAGTTTTTAATATCAAGAGGAAGGGTCAGAATATTAAATGACTGTATGCTAATATATGCATATTGTATACATGTGTCAGGATGTGGAATCAGCTACTAGAGTTGGGCATACATCAAGCATATTCGTATGCCCTGTTATCAAGATTTACCTGACAGTCCGTCACTTTCCTTGTTTGTGTAAGTCTTTGGTAGCTCATAACAATCATAAAGAACACTATATTCGGGATTTCACCATAATCTTAAAGGGATTTTCTAAGAGTTTAAGAAAGTAAACTAGCTGCCGGAAAGGTTATAAACTCGGAAAAAAAAAAAGATCACTCATCTGCTAAATCTACTTCTGTTCCAGTGAGGATGCTTTGGTGGTCCGGACCAGTATTCATTTACTTCTTAAAGCAGTGACATAGCTGCTGCTGAAATCATTGGCCTCAGTGCTGATGTTAGCATGTACTGCATGTGACTAGAGATGAGCGAGCGTACTCACTAAGGCAAACTACTCAAGCGAGTAGTGCCTTATGCGAGTACCTGCCCACTCGTCTCAAAAGATTCTCAATAGTTCCTGTGATCCTATCTTGTTGTAAGGATCAATTACAAGTAGTACTGGAACAGGAACCAAAATAACAAACAGGTAGCAGCACCGCCAGCCTACCATATGGGCTGGTGCTTCTACCTGTTTGTTATTTTGGTTCCTGTTTAGATAGAGGCGGGGGGTTTGTACGCTGGCTTAACTAGTTCCAGCTCTAATTGATTTGTACTCCTCATTTCTCTATCCTATTGAGAGTTGGTCCTTAAGATCATAAAGGGCTAAACTAGAGTAACCCTCTAACTACGCTGCTACTTAGTGGTTCCTGACAAAACTGTGCACTTACGGTGGAAACACGTTGAACCCCATATTCGGTGCTCGGAATCCATTCGTGGATATTCCTAAACCCGAATAAATTCAGACTATCAGAGCAGTTTTTTTCTTATGGATATATCATCCATATAGGATAGATCCGGTACTACTTGTAACTGATCCTTACAACAAGATAGGATCACGGGAACTATTAGTGGAGGGTAGAGGCAATTATCTTTGAAAAGAGTTATCGAGATTTAATTTTATCCTCTATACTACTTATTTGCCTCTATATAAGAGATTGGATTCTCCCTCCTTTGTATGTACTAGGGGTTATATGTTCTCCCCCCTTGGCTCTATGCTTCCTGGTCATTAAGGTGCATGGCAATTATATACCTTTTTGGTATTTTATGTTTGTGCGTTGTTTGGCTTTGCATGAAGTCTTTTAGACGAATAATTTATTAAAAGTTAAGTTTTATGAGTATAGAAGAATCCTCACAGTGAAAGTTAAAATCATCATGTAATTTACTCATTATAGTGAATGCCGTAAAAAAAAGTCAGAATTGCTGTTTTTGTTCATCTTGCCACCTAAAACACAACACAAAAAGCGATAAATTAATTTGCACCTCAAAATGGTACCAACAAAAATTTTGACTCATCCTGCAAAAAAATAAGCCTTCACAGAGCTCTTTCAACAGAAAAGTAAAAAAGGTATGGCTGAATATGGCTATGCAAAAAGTCTTTTGTATTATACAAAGTAGTAAAACAAAACAAACAAACCATAAATGTAGTATTGCCTGAAGCTGCAGAACAAAAATTCCTCTCTGTTGCTGGTTTCTCGGTCCATTCTGGTCTATTGGAGACCAAGCATTGGTCTGGTCTGGAACTCCTGCTGCTTCCTGGGAAAACCAGGAGTCTAACAAAGGTGCACAGCCTTTAGTCTGGCACTCTGGATGGGTATGAGGCATGGGCGTAACTATAGAGGATGCAGGGGATGCAGATGCACCCGGGCCCAGAAGCCTTAGGGGGCCCCTAAGGCCTAGCTTCTCCATATAGTAAGCCTATAGTATGAATAAAGCTTTATAGTTGGGAGCCCTGTTACAGATTTTGCATTGGGGCCCAGAAGCTTTAAGTTACGCCTCTGGTATGAGGTGATGGATTAAAGCATGCTAAGTCATTAGGCCTGTTGGGTAGTTAGGTGCAAACATTAATGTTACTTAGCAGCCAGACGGCCAGGGACTTTACACTTTGACATATAAGACAGTGTGAAGACCGTGTTATGATTTCTGTTGGCTGACCATAATACAGGACGTAGTTTACTGGCGTGCAACCATCCATCTGGTGGAGAAAAATGTCAATCTGATGAGCTAACAACCCCTTATATATAAGCCATGGCCAAAAGTTTGGAGACTGACACAATTTTTTTTTTCAACAAGTTTTCTGCTTCAGTTTTTATAGTGGCAGTTTGCATTAGTTCTAGATTGTTATGAAGAGTGGTCCGATGAATTGCAATAAATTGCAGTCATTACTTGTCATGAAAATAAACTTACTCACAAAAACGCTATTTCCACCAGTGCAGAGCTGGCTCAGGGATGGCAGCAGGCAGGTGTCAGTGCATCTACACGCACAGTAATGCAAAGGCTTTTGGAGGCCGGCCTGGTGTCAAGTAGGGCAGCAAAGAGGTCGGTTCTCTCCAAAAAAAGCAAGGGTAGGTTGGAATTCTGCAGGAAGTACAGGGATTGGACTGCAGAGCACTAGGGGAAAAGTTATTTTCTCTGCTAAAGTCCCTTTCAAATTCTTTAGGACATCTAGAAGAATTGGCCAGAGAAGAAAAGGTGAATGCTACCATGAGTCCTATGTCATGCCAACAGTAAAGCATCCTGTGGCCATTCATGTGTGGGGTTGCTTTTCATCCAAGGGAGTGGGACCACTTACAATTTTGCCTGAGTACACTGCAATGAATAAGAATGGTATCTAAACATCGTCCAAGAGCAATTTCTCCCAACCATCCAGGTGTAATTTGGTGATGAACAATGCATTTCCCAGCATGATGAAGCACTATGTCACAAGGCAAACGTGATAACTAATTGGCTCAGTGAACAAAACATCAAAAATTTTGTCTACATAGACAGGAAACTCCCTACCTCTCAATAATAAAATTTAGTCAACTCCTCCCTTTAGCTCATTTTTTGGATCTCACGTTCTACTAATCCTTATGTACCACATAACCCTTAGGTATTGTCCATTCTGTAGTAAATCACGAGGGGCTATTTTTCAAAATCTTTTTTTGATAAAATTCATACTTAAGAAACTACGGACAGACAGCTTTTGTTTAAGTTTTGTAATTTTGCCTAAGTTTTGTACGATGATAGTTAGTCTGGGCTTCGGCCCAGGAGGAAGATTGGCGCGCGCAGCTTCTTCTAAGCAGCCATTGTAAAAAGGAATTGGATCATAACAAGCACTACAAACGGCAGTCATTAAAATAGGGCGGTCGTTAAAGGAATGTAATTTCTAGGCACAACTCTCAAAGCTATGATGGGTCTAGAGTGGATATATTTTCTTTTTGGAAATAGCTGTATATTTGTATGGTCTGGATAGCACTAAAACATTAAGTTAAAAAGCTATTTGGACTCTTAGTTGACAGCACTAGTATTTAGCGTCATTGGCTCCAGTACGTATATTTCCATTCTTTATATGGCACTGTCATATTTTACAAGTCGAGTGACAAGCATGATCTGGTATACTGGCAGGTCAGTTGGCTTCCTATGAAAATATGTTGCCACTTCGCTGACTGAAACCTGGTATTTCTGTTTGAGAGATCTGTGTGGGTCTGGCTGGTGGGGCCTCCCTGATATTGTGAATTTAGCTGGAATGTAGCTTCATACCTGGTTAGCAGAATGTAAATTCCAGGGTCTCTGGAAAGACAGACAACGGGCTGATCTTTGTACTCATCATTAGGAATCTTGTGTCCTACAGTCCTAGTTCTGTATGAACAGCTGAAGGATAGTTATTCAAATCAATCACCACCATTCATGGCAGCCTGAAATTTGGAATTCTAAACAATTCCAGTTAATGTTTTCTATATGTAAAACTTGGTTTGTAGGACATAAACCAGCTCATCTCTGGACCATCTTCATTACCCCTGAGTCACAAACCTTTCACATTATTATTTTAGATTTTTTCTTAGGGACATTCACCCATTTTGACGTCTCTTTTCCATTAATTTGAATCCCACCAAGATACTCACATTACCGCTTTTAAAGTTAACACACAACTGAACTTCCTAAGACTTTCGACTGTTCTCACAATGCCAGTACCGGATTACCAAATAGGCAGAGTAGGCACTGGCCTATGGGCTTCGCAACAACAGATCAAAACAATATTGGTTAAATCTTGAAAGAAAATTACAATCAAGTTTTCTTAAATTGTTTCCAAAATATAATAAAAATGAATCCGCTCAAAGAAAAGAAAACTTTACATTAAATACTCTATAGAGAATATGACATTAATGTAATGTACCCATTAACTATAAGGGGCTACTCTGAAGGGTTAAAATGTTGCCATGACAGTGAGGCAGTCTAACAGGGTACTAGAGCCTTCTCCAAGTTTGCCCGTTTCACATCTTCTATCCAAGCTAGAGGCAGTACAGCAGGGTACTAGAGCCTTCATGCCCATTCGTAGCACATCTTGTATCCAAGCTAGAGGTGGTACAACAGGTTACTAGAGCTTCCATGCCCATCTATATCACATCTTGTATCCAAGCTAGAGGTGGGGCAACAGGGTACTAGAGCCTCCATGCCTGCCCGTATCACATCTTGTACCCATGCTAGAGGCAGTACAACAGGGTACTACAGCCTCCATGCCCACCTGCATAACATCTTGTACCCAAGCTAGAGGCAGTAAAACAGGGTACTAGAGCCTCCATGCCCACTTGTATCATATCTTGTACCCACGCTAGAGGCAGTACAACAGGGTACTAGAGCCTCCATGCCCCCCGTATCACATCTTGTACCCAAGCTAGAGGCAGTACAACAGGGTACTAGAGCTTCCATGCCCACTTGTATCATATCTTGTACCCACGCTAGAGGCAGTACAACAGGGTACTAGAGCCTCCCTTCAAGTGTTCAGGTATCCGAAATATAAATTATCCTTTTGCTCCGATATTGTAAACATACATTTATATCAATGTTTTAATCACAGATATGAAAAGTCATTTGAATCCGACAACTCCCAAGGGATGGATTATTTTGACAATGAGTGTATTTAGCCAGCAGGCCTGCTGCAAACAGAGATATTAGAGAGCATTCGAATGGCCATTTAAATTTCTGGACTGGATTTGGGAGTGAATTAAAAATTGTTGTATTGAAAAGAGTTGAGTCTGCGATCTCAGAGTTCTTGATACTGGTTAATATCAATAAGCAGAAGCAGAAACCAAAGAGTGGCCACAGCACGCAAAATACATTTACTATAAGTAAAGTATACATACCTATAATAATCAATACTCTAACCACATTACATAATGCAAGGTTCTTGGTATATGATTTGATCAAATCATATTGGCCCATGTCGAGGGTTAATTTGTTCAAACAGACTGGTCAGTTATGTTGTCGGTTCCAAATTGACCTAAGCAGGAGGAGCGCTCCTTTGAGAGTCAAAGTACTGACCATTACACACGGTATATGGTGAAGTAATGAACTCTGAGTGTTTATTGGCATAGTCTCAGTCTTTATAGAAGATCGCCCACGCAGGGACGCGACCTCTGGTAATACAGGGAATAACCTCATGATTTCCATACATATCTGACAATAAACTTATGACATAATCATTCATCAAAAACTCGTGGTATATGACATTAAGAAATAGCTGATTTCACATGTAAGAGCTAGCAACTTCTTTGCGGTTAGGCTATGTCTTCCGAGACATCTGGCCTTAGAACTTCCTGATTCCAATAGGTCAGACGTACTTCCTTAAAACCCTCATGACTTCTGCTACACATACAATATATTGCAATACATACATTTTGCTAAAATGGATTGATAAGCATATATTCTCATTTTTGATTAGCGACATATATTAATTTCTTTACAGCCCCTCTTGGCCCTTATCACCCATCTACCAATGTCCAGGTGACCAGGGGTTTATATCAATTATGTTCCTGATTTGCTGTTTTGTGGGAAGTGAAATGTTATTCCTTTACAGATGAACTGTATGTGACGTTGTGTGATTTATATTTCTGTTTTACGGGACTAATCTTAAGCTGCATAAAATGCTGAACGATGATCATTCAGTGTAAACAGCAGCCCTTCAGTACTGAACTGTGTTAAGTGAATAGCAAGGAGTGGGGGAGAGCGAGGATAGAAATCCCCTCCAGCCGCCTCGGCCCCCTGCTCGCCACTCTGTCAGAGAGCCAGCCATATTCGCTCCTGTGTAACAACGTGGGGATGAGTTTTGAGCATCATTTGCCCGACATTCGTCCAGTGTAAATGGGCCTTTAGTCGTAGCTAGTAATCTGAGGTAAAGGTTGATGATTTACTTGCTATTGTACTTTTACTTACTTGCAGTTTTCTGTTCTTAAATATTGCATGTTTGGTACTCCTCCTGCGGCATCGTATCCTGAATCTCTGTCGCTACACCATCACTTACAGCATAACAACTTAAAGTACATAAACCATACACATCATGTTGGCCAACCAAGTTTGGGTCCCCTTTTTCTAGGGACCGCATAGCAAGTTGTAGTTGGCCTCTGTATGCCTGAGGAAGGATCGTGAGAGGATCCAAAAGCTCGCTGTAACATCATGTATTTTTGTTAGCCATTAAAAGGTATCATAGCTACAAGATTACTTGGTTTCTTTTACATATATGGCCTTGAACCCCCTCCTTCTACTGTATGTGCTACACAGACACAAATCACTACTCCATAATCAAATTGTAAGAACCAACAATATAGACATTAAAGCATAACCGGCACTCTGAGGTGTAACTACCACTGTAGCAGCCGCTACAGCCCGTGTCTCAGGGGGGACCAAGACTGTTGGCCCCTCCTTGAAAATGGGGTTACTAAGTGTAGAAAGGCTGTAAAATATAAAAATGACAATTTTAATGCCCCCACCACTCAGTTGCTCCCTCACTTCCAGGTAACACGATTACGTGAAAGTGAAGTAGGAGTATAGCAATAGGGTGGAGGGGGTGGGAAGAGATGCGTATAATATTAGTCTTGCTGTAGTGATTTTGGTTTAATGTTAGTATCCACATAATGTGGATAGTGCTAAGTTTGCACCTTTTATATACAGTATGCGATATTATTAACCCCTTAACGTCTGCCCATACACATTTTGATGACTGACGTTAAGGGGCTTTGTTCTAATGCAATTACCTTTTTACCGCACAGCATCAGACGTTTGACACGGGTCTCCCGTGCCAGTCAGAGCAGTTGATTGGCTGTTGGATGACAGCCTGGCACTTGTTCATGCAGCAGGGACTGGAGGAGCCTTTGATCCCCTCTGTTTAGCCCTTTAAATACCAAGGTAAAAACAAATACAAAATCATGGTAAAAATAGCTAATTTTGCCTATCTTGCCTTACAAAAAATGAAATAGAAAGCAATCAAAACATTTTATGAATCAACAAATGGTACCATTAAAAAGTTTAACTTGTCCCGCAAAAAATACCCCTGCACAGCACCAGCTTTCACATCCATACATGGCTATGGGGAAAACGGCGGTTTGCACTATCCTGCATGCAGTTGCTATGCCGATATCCCTACTTTTACAAATTTTGTCCATGTTTAGCATCTTGCTTCGTCCCAATGCTATTTTACGTTTTATCTTTGGCATAAATTCTCCAGCCTGGTCAATTTTTGAAGCAAGGAAGATGAAGTCTTGCACGCGTTCTATGAACTCATTGTCGATTTTGCTTTGAATTTGGCCATTTTTTGCAGTTGTCATAATGTTAGTCTACTTTAAATTCCGTTAGAGGACCATTTTTTCACTTTCAGCTTTAATCTTACATATCAGCTGTTTCAGACCTGCTTCTGTTTCTGCAAGCAGAGTTGTGTCATCCGCATAATGGAGATTGTTGATGTTTCTGCCACCTATTCTCTCCCCGGTTTCCAGTTCATCTAGGTCCAATTTCTGCATGAACACTTCTGCATATAGGTTAAACAAGAATGGTGAGAGGATGCAGCCCTATCAGATGATCCCAAACCAATCTGTGTCCCCATACTGTGTTCTCACAGTGGCTTCTTGATTGGTATAAAGTGATTTTATAAGCCTGACTAGATGTGCCGATACACCCAGCTCTTGTAGGGCCTGCCACAGCTTGTCATGGTCAACACAATCAAAGAACTTGATTTAGTCGATGAAGCACATGTAGATATTCTTTTGATATTCTCTAGCTTTTTCCATGGTCCATCACAGGTTTGCATTATGGTCGCGGGTGCCGCATGCTCCCCAGAATCCTGCCTGCGCATCAAGGAGTGCTGTTTCGACTACTGATCTCAGTCTTTCCTGTATAATTTTGAGAAGGATCTTGCTTGCTTGCGGAGTGAGGGCTATTGTTCGGTACCTGGAGCATTTCTGGGAGTCGCCTTTCTTAGAGGTAGAGGGATGAAGACAGATCTTTTCCAGTCCTGTGGCCATTGTGTGGATACCCATACTGCCTGGCACAGTGCCATGATGGTTTTCACTGGTACAGGCAGCAATAGCTCTGCTGGTATGTTATCTATGCTTGACGCTTTATTTTTGGCTAGTTGTTTCACTGCCATAACCACTTCTGACTCCATAATGGAGGACTCCAAAGTCCACAGGCTCCACCTCACACAATGGTCCAGGTATGTGGTTACAGGTATATAGCTCCTCTGTGTAATCCCTCCACCTATCCTTAATACTCCGTTGGTCATTCAGTTCCTGTCCATTTTTGCCTTTGAGTGTACCATTGTGTGTCACAAAAGGTTTTTGGGCCATCTTGACTTGTGAGAATAGGCCTCGGATATGGCCTTTCATAGCTTCTTCTTCGAGTTGTTTGCAACACTCATTCCAGTCCATCTCCTTGTCTTTCCTTGCTGCTTACTGAAAATCGGCATTTAGTTGCCAAACTTCGTCTTTGTTGCCGGCCGCCTTTGCTGCTCTTCTTTTATCGGTTATTCTGAGGGTTTGCTCAGACAATGAATAGCGTTGTTTTCGTGCTTCTTATAGGTGAGATGCTTACTGGCTATTTCCATAGCTGTGGACTGCGTATTATTCCATATTTCCTCTGGATGCATTTCTGATGTGTTAAACAGTTAGAATCTGTTTGCTAGCTCAATAGTGTATGATTGGGGGATTTTAGAGGTGTCAAATCTTCTCAATGGAGCACCTTTCTTAATGCTACAGAATTTAATCTTGATCTTAGTTAGCTGCAAGGAGGTCATGATTAGTGCCGCAATCGGCGCCAGGAAAGGTTTTTAATGCAATGACTGAACTTCGCCAACAATGATGACGCCACCTCCTAATCTTATCGCAAGGGCACAGTTAAGGACCTCTGAACATCAATTACGACATTTAAATGCTGCTGTCAGAATTGGCATCAGCATTTAAAGAGTTAACAGGTGCAATCAGTATGAACACTCATCGCAACTGCTGCGGGTGGGTGTTAGCTGTCAAATACCACCATTGCCCTTTGTGTATGGAGTGGGATTGGCTCCCGATCTCACTGCATAGAAACCTTAGATGCTCAGAACATAACTGTACACCCTGGGGCGTGGAGGGGCTATAGAGGTTGTGCCAAGTTCTAAAGTTATCCCTATCCTCAGGATAGGAGGTAAGTTCATGGTCTATGGAGGTCCTTGCATGAATGGACCTGAGGTTGTGCATGCACATTTCAGTGGGAGCTCTGTGTCAGAAAGCCATAATGCAACTGCATTATAGCATCCGTAATTACTGCTGCAACACCTGAATGCCACCGAACCAAAGTTAGATCACCATAGAACTCTATGGTGAATGGAGCTCACTTCAGTAAAACTGCGGAAGCTCAGGGTTTTGTGGTCACAGGAAAATTGGGATACATTGCAGCAACTTGAAAGGTAACATTAGATCTTATTATTAGGTAGTAAAATATAACGTTTAATATACAAATCTTCATAACATTTTTGAATAATCATATTTCTAGCTTGTATTTAGCTAAATAAGTATAAACTGGGTTCACATTTAATCAATGTCTCTGTAAAACTAGTGGTTAGTGTATAATCTTAGCTACAGACATAACTAGCATATTTATTATATTTATGGTATCGTAGAGCTTAGCTCATAATACCTCAGATCTAAGCATGGCATTGGAATTCCCGCTGAGAAGTTGATTTGAGGAGGGTTTTAGGATAGAGGGATTAGGGGAACCATTGTTATATTGATCCTTGTGTCACAACATGATGTAAAATCTTAGCTTCCCACTGAGCAAATGCTCCCATATAGGAATATTGCTGTTTCTGTGTTTGCTCCAAGCTAGAAAATGACAAAAGCTCTAAGTAGTGGTAAATTTCAAAACTAACACCCTGGAGGTCACTTTAATACCTCAAAGCAACCAGGATTACCAGAACCAATGTTAAAGGTTTCCAAATATCATCAAATTCCTAAACTATAATGAATGGTCTCTATAGTGGAGGTCAAGTAAAATCCTGTATACTTACTGACATGAGCATGATTCCTTCTGAATAGGTAATATTGAAGTACTTAACAGAAAGATGACTAAACTATCAATACAGTTAATGCTAGAAGCATAGAATTCATTAATAGTTTAATAATCTACACTATCTATAATAAAATAATACAATTAGTGCTAGAAGCATATAGTATTTTTTTATGTTTTTGAAAGAATGGCAAAAAGGGACATTTTTTGAAGAATTTAAATACTGTACTGAAAATTCTTTTAAAACTCTTGATCAGTAACAAACTATTGACAAAATAATCATGCAGCAATGAAAATGTCCTTTCCTATAATTAATATATTGAAAATTCATACCAGTTTTTGCAGTATTATTCATACAATGAGATTCTTTTTTTTTTTAAATTCTTTATTTCTCATTTTTAGAATACATACTATTAACTTTAATCACGTCACAAAAGATGTTTATGCATTGTTGCAGGGTATATGAATGTCCATATTCTCAGCCGTTGTTATGAACAAGAATAAAGAAAACTTTAACCTTCCTGACTCAAGGCTTTGTTTAGGTCTTGTCTACTTGTATGAGTTACCTCCGTACCTAAAGCCGTCGGGTATTTCAATTGGAACAAGTGTAAATTGTAGCAATTAAACTGAACTTAAAGCCACGTGGCTGATTCTTATATTTTTCAAATACGGAATACAACTGGAACTATCTCGTGAATCTTGAAAGCAAATATATTAGGTAACGTAACGCCAAACACATTGGAGAATATGAGGAGATAATACAAAGGAGGAAAACAGGGGAGGGAGGGTTGGGGAGAGACTCTACGACCTTTGATTGTTGGTGTTTAGGAGCATCAGATATTCCGTCGAGTTCTGGAATTCAAACCAGTGATACCAAGTCTTCGTGAACTTTTCCTGCGTGCCTCTGACTGATGCCGTAAGGTCCTCCATCTCCATGATCCCCCAGATCGTGTTGAGCCACAGTGCCATCGAGGGTGGGGTGGTCTGTCGCCAGAGTTTTGGTATGCAGGACCTCGCCGCGCCAACCAGGTGGCGCACCACTGATTTCTTGTAGGTCGATAGAGGGATCTCGTTGTGATGTAAAAGGAAGAAGGCAGGTGATTTAGGAATAGAGTATTGTGTAAATTTGGAAGTGATTTGCCAGATCTCTGACCAGAAGCCCGCCAGCACTGGACAGTCCCAAAAAATTTGTAGGAGAGTCCCTTGTTCCACACCACATCTCCAGCACAAAGGGCAGACTGACGGATATATCTTGTGTAAGCGGGAGGGCACCCCATACCAGCGTGAGAGCACTTTGTAGCCAGATTCCTGAATTCTACTGGATATAGACGCAGAATGCGTGAGTGTATAGATTTTCTCCCTTTCCATTGGAGTTAGAGTAATGCCCAGGTCCTCCTCCCAACTCCGGACAAAGGCTGGGGGATGTGATTCAGGTTGGGAGTTGAGTATGTCGTATACCCGTGACAGTGTATGTCTTGAGGGGCCCTCTGTACTGCATATTGACTCGAATTGAGTTTTTGGGCGGGTGTAAGTGCTGAGGAAGAGAGCTAAGGAAATGTCTCAATTGTATTGTTTCCCAGAACGGAATAGGGGATGAGTCCAACATCCCCATAAGGGAGTCCATCGTGAGCCATTGATCGTCATGTAGGAAGTGGACAGCTCGGAATCTGCCTCGCTGGAGCCAGAGGCAGAAGACCTTGCTCTTGTTCCCCGGGGGGAATGCTGGGTTGCCCAGAATTGGGAACATTGGAGAGGGTTTAGGGGCGATATCTGGTCTTGCGAACACTCTAGCAACTGTCGCCAGGGTGGGGCCGATCATGGGGTGTTGGGCCAACTCCGGGGGGGTCTGTTCCCGTATCCAGGGGAGGACCCACAAGGGTATGGGTGTAGCTGTTTGTTCGATAGTGACCCATTGTTTGAGGGCCTTGTGTCTGTGCCAGTCAACTATGCGTGCCAGATGAGCCGCTTGGTGGTAATGTGGAAAATTTGGGAGACCCATACCCCCCTCCGCTTTGCGTCTTGTCAGAGTATTTCGGGCTATGCAGGTTGGTTTATCCGCCGAAACAAATTTGATCATGAGAGAGAGGAGATGATGGAAAATTGTTTGGCTACGTGGAAAGGGAGGGCCTGGAGCGTTTAAAGCACTATAGGGAGCATATTCATTTTGAATATCGCGCATCTCCCGAACCAGGAGAAGAGGCCTTTCGTCCATGAGTTCAGGTCTACCCTGATTTTACTCAAGAGCATTGGAAAGTTAGCTGAGTACAAATCCCCAGTTTCCGGAGTGAGGTTAATGCCTAAGTATTGGATGTGGCCTCCTGCCCAGGTGAAAGGGAATGAGCTCTTTATTTCGTTGACTAAGGTTTGGGGGAGGGATATGTTAAGGGCTGCGGATTTATGGTAGTTAATTTTAAAGTTTGAAAGATCGGAGTATTGTTTGATTTCGGATAACAGGTTTGGCAGCGAGATTCGCGGGTTGGTTATGAAGAACAAAAGGTCATCTGCATATGCGGCAATCTTATATTCAGTGTCGGCTAGTTTGATTCCAGTCACATTTGGGTTAGAACGGATATGACTCAGGAATGGTTCTAGACATAGGATAAAGATTAAAGGTGATAGAGGGCACCCTTGTCTTGCACCGTTCGAGATAGTGAAGGGGGATGAGATCTGGCCATTGACTCTAACCGACACCGTAGGGGATGAGTAAAGGCCAGAGAACCATTGCAGCATGTTAGGGCCCATTCCCAGGTGCGACATAGTGGCGAACAGGAAGTCCCAGTCCACTCTGTCAAACGCTTTGTCTGTGTCTGTAGATAATAGACAAATGGGGAGGGTTGATTTTTTGGCCAGGTGTATCAGGTTTATAGCTTTCGTTGTGTTATCTCTCGCTTCCCTGAGTTGAACAAATCCAACTTGGTCCCCGTGGATTGTGTGTTGCAGGAGAGGGGAAATCCTGTTCGCCAGTATTTTTGCAAATAGCTTCAGGTCTACATTCAGTAAGGAGATGTGGCGGTAGCTCTGACATTGTGAGGGGTCCTTCCCTTCTTTTGGGATTACCGTGATGTGGGCCGCTAGGGTGTCTCTGGGCATTTCTTTCCCAGTGGTGAGAGAGTTAAAGGCTCGTATATATAAATGCTGCGGTGTCAAGGTCTCTATGTATTTTTTGTAATAGGAGAGGGTAAGACCGTCAGATCTGGGGGATTTTCCAGTGTGGGTTTCTGTAATGGCTGCAACCAATTCAGACTGTGTGATCGGGGCGTCCAATACCTCTATCGCCTCCTGAGAGATCCTGGGGAGATTCAATTGTCGTAGCTAGTCCTGTAATTTAAAGTGGTTGTCCCGCGCCGAAACGGGTTTTTTTTTTTTCAATAGCCCCCCCCGTTCGGCGCGAGACAAACCCGATGCAGGGGTTAAAAAAGAAAACCGGATAGTGCTTACCTGAATCCCCGCGCTCCGGTAACTTCTTACTTACCTGGTGAAGATGGCCGCCGGGATCTTCACCCTCAGTGGACCGCAGGGCTTCTGTGCGGTCCATTGCCGATTCCAGCCTCCTGATTGGCTGGAATCGGCACGTGACGTGGCGGAGCTACGAGGAGCCGCTCTCCGGTACGAGCGGCCCCATTCAGAAAAGAAGAAGACCGGACTGCGCAAGCGCGTCTAATCCGGCGATTAGACGCTGAAAATTAGACGGCACCATGGAGACGAGGACGCTAGCAACGGAGCAGGTAAGTGAATAACTTCTGTTTGGCTCATATTTAATGCACGATGTATATTACAAAGTACATTAATATGGCCATACAGAAGTGTATACCCCCACTTGCTTTCGCGGGACAACCCCTTTAAGTTTCTGTGTGGCCCTATCGTGTTCCGTTAGTGGAGGTAATAAATTATAAAGGGCTTGGTAGTAATCACGGAAAGCCTCTGATATCTGTTGGGGTAGGTGCATGGTTTGGCCGGAAGCAGAGGAGATGTGAGGGACATAGTTTCTGGCTCTAGTCGCGCGGAGAGCCTGGGCTAGTGTGCAGCTGAGTTTGTCGCCGAACTCATAGAAGTGACGCTTGCATTTTGCTAGAGATCCTTTCGCCTGGGTCAAACAGAGTGAGCGTACGCGTTCCCTCAGTTGTACCAGTTTCGCCCTGCTGGTGTTATCCTGGTTCGCTTTGTGTAGAAGTTCGAGTGCCTGGATCTTGTCCAGTAGCCCCCGGAGGAGTGCCCCTCGTGCTTTTTTGATGCGGGATCCCAATCCTATGGAATAAAGCCTCAGATTACACATTTGTGGGCCTCCCAAACTGCCAGTGGGTCAATGTCTAGGGTGTGATTGTTCTCAAAGTATTCATCCAGAGCCCTCTGGATCTCCCCTGATGTCTCGAGTCCGTAGATGAGGAACTCATTGAGACGCCATTGTCAAATTCTATCATGGATTGTAGGGAGAGATAGAGATAGTGTAATAAGTACATGGTCAGAGATAGTGATGCTGTCTATTTTCGCGGAAACCAACGTGGGGAGGGTCTGGTGATGCAGCACGAAGTAGTCTACCCTAGAGTATGAGTTATACAGAGAAGAGAAGTATGTATAATCTCTAGTGTCGGAGTGTAAAACCCTCCAGACATCTATCAGCTGGTGTTTGTGGAGTGTCTTCCTGATCCTTCGTTGTGCAGCTAGTGTGAGACAGCTACTACCCCTAGAGGTGTCCGCGTGCGGGTCGAGGGGTATGTTGAAATCTCCTCCTAGTATCAGGGTACCCTCTTTAAATTCCTCCAAGTCCTCCAGAGTCCTTTTTTAGAAAGGTCAATGGTTAGAGTTGGAGAGGTACATAGTGGCGAGGGTGACTGGATTGCTTGCGAGCACTTTGACGAAGAGGCATCTTCCCTCAGAGTCACTTCTCGTTGTCGAGTGCTCCCATGGGATTGAGCTAGTGACCAGGATCGATTCTCCCTTCGACTTGGAATCAGGGTTTGTGCTGTGGTAGGCGTGAGGAAACCTGGCGTCCGAGAATCTAGGAATCGTTCTTGCACAGAAATGGGTCTCCTGTATGAAGGCCACTTGCGCCGTTTTCTTCCAGAGGAGACGGAGGATGGAGGACCTTTTCTCGGGGATGTTTAGGCCCTGTGCATTAAGAGAAACAACAGTGAGGTTTGAGGGGTCTGATGGCATTATTACTATTCTTAGACTTCATGTCTAGAGGTTGTAAAGGCAAAGATTGAGTTCGGAAGAGTTGGAGAGGGTCAGGGGTGGATGAGGAAGATGGGGGAGACACGGAGACAAAAGGGGTGTACTTACAGGGGGATAGACAAAACACAGAATGAGCTTTGTGATGCTTCAAACTCAATCAATCAGAGGGCCCGTACCCCCATCGGGAAGGGGGTGGGAGGAACTAGGGTCTCTAATGCCCTACAGATCAGAGCCGAGGGAAATGGAAGAGCAGAAATTTCGAGTCTATAGAATCTGATCTAGCGAGGCGCCGTTGGTCCGTCTCGCCACAGCTTGTATGTCCTGATTCTTTAGTGGAGAAATTGTTGTGGCTAAAGAGGGAAGGAGGGATGGGAAGCAAGAGAGGATACGGGAGAAAGCACATATTGGGGAGAAAGAAACAAAATGCGAACTGTTGTTTTGTTCTCCACTCCTTGGGGGAGAGAAAATGCTTTGAGAGCCAGGGGAGGGGTCGGGCGATAGTCCTGAAATTGTAAGGCGGACCATGAGCAAAGACAGCTGGGTAACGGCCTGAGTTTTGGGAACCAGAATGAAACCAGGACTTCCTTTTTGGCGACGATCCAAGACTGTAGGGTGGGTTGTATGCTAAGGGGTATTCGACGGGTCTTGGAGAGTCCAGTTCTCATATGTTCGGAGGAGCTGTCTCTGGAAGTAGGGTCCAATCCGGAATCGGTGTCGCTGGAACTCCCAAGAAGTTGAATGCTCCATCTAGGTCTGCCGGGGAGTGCACCGTGAAGAGGCGGCCGCGTTTTCAGAGTATCAGATGGAAAGGGTGTCCCCATCTATAAGTCGCATCGGCTCTACGCGTTGCATCCAGCAGGGGACGGATCAGCCTTCTACTATTGAGAGTCAGTCTGGACACGTCAGGGAGAATAGTTATCTCAGCGCCATTGTATTTGATCGGGCCTTGTTCCCAAGCCATGCGCTGTATTTCTTCTTTCTGTCTGTAGAAGTGCACCTGACAGATGACATCTCTTGGGAGGTTGCAGTTATGGATTCTTCCGCCTTGTAAACGGTGGACTCTGTCTAACTCGATCGCCCTGTTGTCAGGACGCTGCAGTAGCTTGTTAAAGATGGTGGACACATGGTCGTAAAGGTCTTCCGGCGGGATATCTTCAGTGAGGCCCCTTAGTTTAAGGTTGTTGCGCTGACCTCTATTTTCAATATCATCTAAGTGGAACGTCAATTCCCTGAGTTGCATCTGTTGTTTTTCAATTGTGAGCGCCATTTTTTGAAAGTCCATGTCCGGAGTCGCCACGGTCTGCTCTAAGGCCCGTTCCGTCAGGTCCTGCACTGAGTGGGTAACCTTATTAATGGCTGACGCGTGTTTTTCTTCAGTGCGCCTGAATTGAAGTTCAAGATCCGTTTTGGTGGGCAAGGCGCTGATTATCACCCAGAGTGCCTGTAACATCTGGGAGTCATCAGTTGGCGGGGCAGACATGTCTGCAAGTGCAGTATTAGTTGTTATTAGCGCATGGGTGCCGGGGGTATGTAGACTGAAGCTTGAGCCCCCCAACAGGGGTGTTGTGGTGATGAGAGTGGGCATAGCAGTCCCACCACTCTCTGTCCCGTACGGGCTTAACTTGTTATCTTGTAAGTGGCATTGGGCTGCTCCCTGATTATTTTAGCTGGTGCTTACTGGGGGTTTGCATATCTTTCCAGCAGCCTTAAAGGTGCAGAGTGCCTAGGGGGGCCCTTGTGGAGCATGGCAGTTCTGGTGTGTCCCCAGCTGTAGGTTCCTGTCTCCCTCACTGACCATGTTCAAATGTTGGCTGCCACGGAGTTGACGTCGGGTTTCAGTAAAGGGGGGTCCCTGATCTCCATGTTGGTCTGGCACCATGTGAGATGAGAAGCATGAGGTGTCAGTGGCACCCAGATCACCCAGTGGACTGCTCTTCTGTGGGCTGGAAGCTGATGGCAGATCCCCCTCACTTACTAGGTGTCTGTCTGGGCATTGTTGCAGGGATCCTGAGATGTCTGTGCAGGGGAGCACCCGCTGCACATGGCTTTCCGGCGCCATGTTGGAGAGGCAGTGCGGGATGTCGGCAGTCCCTACCTCTCCTGTGTGTCAGCTCCGCAAAAAGCCCAATGCTGCCGGCAGTTCTGCCTCCCCGGTTGCACGTCTGACCGTGCGTTGGGACAATGGCGTGGGATCCCCTGTACAGGAGGGCGCCCTTTCCACATGAAGATCCGACGCCTTGCCAGGGGAGCCGTGGTGCCCACGCCCATCAGATAGCGGCTCAGCAGAGTGCCGCTGGCAGGCGGCGGGTCTCCTCGCCTTCTTCCTCCTCTCTTCATGCCGGTAAGTGCAGGGGTATTCTGTAGAGACGTTTTTCACACAATGATAGATTATATATAATACACAACTAAAACGTGAAATACTTTTGAAAAAAAAAATAAAAACACATTATATGTAGGGGTATTCCCGGCAACAGACCTTTATTTTGATCAAATATCTCATAAAAGATAGATTGTGATCTGGGAGTTCGAACATCCACTGCCTTCAAGACTTAAAGTAACCCTCTGATTTCGGTAAAAAATTCTGTCCTGGGACTGGAGGGTGGAAGAGAATTATTACCTGTTCTTGATATGTTTAGCCGTTCCTCTGATGTGTCAGTAACCAGGCTTTGTGTACCCTTATTTAATGAGCAAAGCATTAGTAAAACACACACTCTCAAACTCCTTTATTGAAATTAAAACATCTTTTGCGAATTAGCTCTTGGCAAAGTCATTAAATGGAGTCTGTCAGCTCAAAAATGGTGTTTAAGCTGCAGGTGTCATGTTATAGAGCAGGAGGAGCTGAGCAGTATTTCCGGTTAACAGGACCCTTCGACTATGTTAACATCACTGTTTTAACTTTGTGTTATTCTGCTCTGCTTTAGGAGCAGAATAAGGAAAATAACACCAGACACCAGTGTCGCTAGATGTACTCCATTGATTACAGAAGGGTTTCCATCATAATGTTAGTGCAAACAAAACTGTGCAGCATATTACTATAAAAATTGTGCGACATGCTGCAGTATTTTTTCCAGTATTTTGGACGGAATCTGAGATGGAGTCTCCTAATGGAACTTCCAATGCTTTTGGGAACAAGCCCTTAGATGATAATCACATTTTATGAGTAATTAGTGCAGAAATCCAATTAATTCCAAAGGGTTCACCTACTTTATCTTGCAACTGTATATACATTGACAGTGAAAAATTATGAAAAACCTGTATGTGTTAGTTTTCTAGAGCTACAGAACTTTTAATTTCATCATTTCAGATGTGCTTGTGACTTGCTACATCCTATTCTCTACATGACTATTGGATTTCATGGTTGGGCGCTGCCTTCTCATGTTTATGCATGAGAATGGCCTGAAAACCACGTAGAAGTGAATACGCCGTAAGGCTTTTATACACAGGTGGTTTTACTTCATTCATGGCGTCTGAATTTTGGTGTGATCAATTTTCTTGACTGGAGAATTTTGAAATCATTTATGTCACCCAATATGAGTTTTCACGTACAAGAAATCTGATGCACGCAGATAATTTAATTTGATCCTGATCTCCTCTCAGTTCCACGTTAGTTTTCAGAGTATTTCAGATATGGTTCACTACCCCAGGAAATCTTACATCATGTTGGACTAGCAGTCAAGTAGTTAACAGCCTTTGGCTAGAGACCTATGTTTCCCTCATGTTTAGAATTAATAGACTTGTAGTTCTCATCTAAAATATCCTCCCGCACTAAGGTCTCCCACAGGTTACACAAATATTAGTTCAAACAAGTCAATAAATCTGCTCACAAGAGGCAAATGGACCTGTAGTTTTCTATCTCTGAAAATAGAGAAAGAAGCATATTGTAGCCTCATGTAGAAAACTAAGGATGGTAAAATATATAAACATCTCTAATTTAACCCATTAAAGCTCCAGGACGTATATTTATGTCATGGAGGTTCGGGGGTTTACATGGGGGGGGGTTCGGGAGTTGATTCTGCTCCATAAAATGCGGGTTCTGATTGTTTCTTAAAGCCGCGACCCATTCCCAACAGTTCCAATCAGCACTGCCGCTGTTTGCAGCTGTTAACCCTTTAAATGTCGCTGTAAATTCTGCCAATGAAATTTAAATTATCTGATTGCCCCCCCCCCCCCCCCCCGCGAAGAGATTATGGGGTGCCTTTCAGTTGCCATGGCAGTCAGAGGCTGTGGTGTGGCTTAATAGATTACCTGTTAGATTGCGGTATAATGTAATGCAATACAGGTCTCTACGTGTATGTCTGATTGTCTTTCATTTCTATGGATATGTTACACACTAAGAAGCCTCATGCATGTGTCCAGGTTCATGCAGACATGTTCAATGTCATGGTACCATAGTAGTGTGAGTTATTAAGATTGTCATGCTGCTGGCCAGAGTTTCAGGGAAGTTGTGGACTGCAGGGTGCATATAGAGGGCACTTTCACTTTGTGGGGGCACAGGAGGGGTACTTTAATTTTGTGGGCGCAATATACTTTGCGGGGTCACAGAGGAGCACTTTCACTTTGTGGAGGCACAGAGGGGGCACTTTAACTTTGTTGGGGCAATATAACTGGGATCACAGAGGGGCACTATAAATTTGAGGAGCATGGAAGGCACATTATTACATTGTGGCATTACAAAGGGGGCACAAGTACTATAGGGAAGTAGTGAGAGGGGCATTGGAATTAGTGACAAGATAAGGACAATATGCAGAAACGAGTTGTGACTGAAAGAAATCTTCATAGTGGTTTGAGCCCAGATAGAAAAAAAAATTGGCAACAGAAGAGTCCAATCAGAGAAATTTTTATTTGTGGATTTATGAGTAGGTAGTGGTGGCAATCGCTCCCCCCTAGATCTGTCCAGCTGGACTGAAATTTGCCCTATCACCACACTATTAAAACTGAGTGCAGTTTTAGCTTTCACAATCTTGTCCCTGCCTCTGTGTGCCATACAACAGCGTCTTGTGTTGCTTGATGAATCTTTTTTCCCTGGCTCTGCCTCCTCAATTAAAGCATCTCAGAACATCAGAGCAGAAGAGACAGATCCAAAGTGAGGAGAATTCAGATGCTGCACTGAGGCAGTAACAAGATTGTGAAAGTTCATACTACAAACCGCTTCACTAGAGTGGCAGTTAGGAGGGATTTGGGCACCAAAGGGCGCTATTACATTTTTTGGGCCACAAAAGCAGCAATATTATGTGACAAAAAGGGGTACTATTGTATTATGGGGGTACAAAGGGGCTCAATTTTCTTATGGGACCACAAAGGGGACACTATTATCCTATTGGGGCAATAAGAGGGCACTATTACTATGTGGAACAAAACAGGCATTCTTACCTTGTTGGTGGCACTATTACTCTGTGGCTGCATTAAGGGGCAATTTTTACTTTATGGGGTCACAAAGCAGACATTTAGATTTTGGGTGGACTCAGCAGGGAAATTATTACAATTATTATTGTGTGGGGGTACTATTACTTTATAGGACACAAAAGGGGGCACTTCTAGTGTGTACAGAACATTGAGAGGGGTAGAGGTAGCAGCAAGATGTAGAAACTGTTCAGAGACTAGTCATGGCTGAAAATGCTTTCATGTGGTCTAGGTCCAGATAGAGATGAAAAACAGCTATGGACGACTCCATTCATAGAAGACGTCACCTGCGATCACTGGAGATAACTATACTTTAATCATTATTACTGTGTAGAACTGGTATCTGACTATTAATTAGTTACTGCATTATTTAGAGGTATGTAGGGGGCTACCCTGCTGAAACGTCTGAAAGTGTACAAATGGCTGTAGCTGGCAAGCCCATAAAGGTTAATGTAGAACTTGATATTACAGTAGTATCTAGTGCCCAACACCTCTGGATTGCTTTCCCCTGAGTAATTTACTGATTGGTGTATTTGAGTCACCTGCTTAGAGAGTGTGCTCAGCAGGACTTGTGATGCAGGTGTGAAGAGAGTGATCATAGACCCTCGAAGCCAACCCCGCAGACAGAACGAGGCAGCCTCAGAAGCTGAAAGAGAGCTGCTAAATGCAGAGAAGTGACACGCAGTGAGAGGAGCTTACATCAATGGGTCTTCAGTGGCTCCTGTGAGGTCACGTCAGTACTGCTGGAGCAAAAGAATGGCTCCTGTGAGGTCGCGTCAGTACTGTTGGAGCAAAAGAATCAAGCACCTATAAGGAGTTGTCGTTTTGCTACAAAACCCGGCACGCAGTTAATCACTATCACTGTGTAGAACTTTTATCTGACTACATCATCTGGCGACTGCTTTATTTAGAGGAACAGTTAATATCAGGATGGAAGGGTCCATTAATTCATGCTGCTTGTGCCAAATTCCCACTTTACATCAGCATGGTGCATCAGAAAGCTGGATTCAACTGACCAGGTGATGTTTTCCACTGCTCGGTGATCCAATTTTTGTGCTTTTTTGCCCACTAGAGTCTTGCTTTTCTAATTCTCATAGACAGCAATAGGGCTGGAACTGATTGCTGTTAAGTCTATCTGTGTTAAGGAACGACGAGTTGTGCGCTCAGACACATTAGTTGTTCTCCTCTGACTCTTTTCAACAAATTGCTTATGTCCACAGGATCCCCTTTCTATGGATGTTTTCCCTATATCACACCAATCTTGATATACGAGATCAGAGGATCGCAGAGTTCACCCATTGCTTTCAATGGGGCCGGCATTGAAAACAATGGGGCTGCGAGGTGAGATCAAGACAGAGCGTGCTGTGATTCCTTTCTCGCATAGAATCGCATCACAGTGCTATGCTGGAAAACATTGCTCATGTGTATGAACCCATTCAAAAGAATGGGGTTCATATTTGTGAGATTGGTGCATGTGATTTTTTTGCCCGTATGAAGGCGGCCCAAAGATAAGATGATATTTCTGCATTTTAATCCCTTCCCGCTTCAGGACGTACATTTACGTCCTGGAGCGTCGGGGTATGTATGCAGGCTATTGACCCTTTAAATGCCGCTGTCAATTCTGTTCAGGGGTCCCGTACAGCCCCCCGCGGTGAGATCGGGGGAGCTGTGCAGGTGTCATGGCCGCCGGAGGCCTTCTGAAAGGCCCAAGGGCTGCCTTGAGAGACTGCCTATCAAGCCATTCCTGTGGTGTGGCTTGATAGGCTGCCTGTCAGAATGCAGTATGAGGTAATGCTATAGCATTACATCATACTGCAGGAGCGATCAAAGTATCGCATATTGTAGTCCCCCAGAGGGACTTAAAAGTTAAGTGAAAAAAGAGCAATAAAGTTTTTTTAATTGTAAAAGAAATAAAAGTTATAAAAGTTTAAATCACCCCCTTTTGCCATATCTATAATTAAAAAGTCTAAATAATAAAATAAAAATACATATTTGGTATCGCCGTGTCCGTAAAAGTCCGATCTATCAAAGTAGTGCATTATTTACCCTGCACGGTGAACGTTGTCTGAAAAAAAAAAAAAAGAACGCCAGAAATGCGCTTTTTCAGTCACCCTGTCTTCTAGAAAAAACGCAATAAAAAGTGATCAAAAAGTCGTACGTATTCAAATTAGTACTAACAGAAACTACATGACATCCCGCAAAAAAAAAAGCCATTGCTGAACTACATTGATGGATAATAAAAAAGTTATTGCGCGCACAAGATGACTGCAGAAAATAATTGAAAAAATTAAATGTCTTTGAAAAAAAAAGAGTAGTATAGCAAAAAAAAAATATCCAAGTTTGGTATCATAGTAATCGTACTGACCCATAGAATAAAGTTATCATGTCTTTTTTGTTGCAGTATGTGCGCCGTAGAAACAAGACGCACTGAAAGATGGCGGAATGTCGGGGTTTTTTTTAATTTTACTCCATTTAGAATTTTTTTAAAGTTTTTCAGTACATTATATGGTACATTAAATGGCACCATTAAAAACTACAACTTGTCCTGTGAAAAACAAGCCCTCATACAGTGACGTCGATGGATAAATAAAGGAGTTATGTTTTTTTTAAGGGGGGGAGGAAAAAACGAAAGTGGAAAAATTTTTTTTTTCAGAAGCCATAACTTTCTTATTTTTCCATTAACATTAGCATATGAAAGTTTCATCATTGCGTGGTGAGCTTTAGTTTTAATTGATACCATTTTGGGGTGACAGGGTAAAAGAACACCAATTCTGCCATTTTTCTTTTTCACCATGTGATATAAATGACAGAACTTGTTTCTATGGGTCAGTAGGATTATGACAGTGCTAAAATATTACATTTTTTAGGTTTTTCCACAATGAAAAAAACTTATTTGGAAAATATATGTATATTTGTTTTGCATGGCGGCATTCAAAGTCCCATAACTTTTTTATTTTCCTATTGAGGGAGCTGTGTGAACACTTTTTTGTGTGAAAAGCTGTACTTCTTATTGGTATGATTCATATGGCTTTTTAGATCATTTTCATTGCTTCTTTTGGGAAGTAAAATGAATACACCTGCGATCCTATAATCTCTCAGATAATACATTGCAGGATGTCTGTACTGCAGTGTATTACATCTTATCTTTCATACTATGAGCCATGGCACATCTGGAGGCCATTTTATTGCCATGGTAACACATTGGTCCTCTGTGATTGGTTGGCAGAGGGCTGATAACATTACAGAGGGAGCTTCCTCTTTCTGTTAACCGCTAAGGGCCCTTTTATACAGGCCAAGAAATTGTTCAGATTGCCATGATCAGCAAGAATCTGAACGGTTATCATTCAGTCTAAATGTATGCACAACTTATAATAATAATAATCTTTATTTATATAGCGCCAACATATTCTGCAGTGCTTACAAAACAGGGGAAAACAAATACAAGAAATAAAAATACAAAAAACACTGGTACATGAAGTAATCAATTGATGGAAACAAGAAGGGTGAGGGTCCTGCTCTACCGAGATTACATAATACAGATAATGGGGTAATACAGAAGGTAAAGGACTGGAAATGTGCGAGGTATGGCGAGGTGGAGAGTGAAGAACGCTATACACATAGACAAGGGTCAGACATAAGCAGTGTGGTGGTTGAATGGATATGACTGCAGGGGTGGTTGATTACGGCTAGCAAGGACTGCAGTTAGAGAGGCAGGGAGCATGTTATCAGGTGGAGTACAGAGGAGTTTGGTTTAGGGGATATGGTATGCCTCCCTGAAGAGGTGCGTTTTTAGAGTATGGCTGAAGTTTAGTGTGTCAGGGATTGCCTGGATAGTTTGGGGTAGCGCGTTCCAGAGGACTGGTGCTACTCTGGAGAAGTCTTGGGGGCGAGAATGAGAGGTTCAAATTAAAAGGGCACTTGATCTAATTTCATTAGCTGAGCGGAGGGTGCGGACTTGGTGGTGGATTGAGATGAGGCAGGCAATGTAGGATGGCACAGTGCTATGGGGAACTTTATGGATGAAGGTAGTGAGTTTGAATTGTATTCTATATTTGACAGGCAGCCAGTGCAGTCACTGGCACAGGGCAGAGGTGTCTGAGTAGCAGCTGGACAGGAAGATAAGCCTGACTGACGCATTCAGGATGGATTGGAGAGGAGAGAGTCTGGTGCAGTGGAGGCTGATCAGCAACGAGTTGCAATAATCAAGCCGGGAGTGGATGAGGGCAACAGTGAGTGCTTTTAGCGTATCCACAGTGAGAAAGGGGCAGATTCTTGCAATGTTCTTGAGGTGCATGTGATATGTTTGGGCAAGAGATTGGATAAAGGACAAAGTTGAAACTAATCTCAAGAGAGCGGGCGTGCTGTCTGGGAGCTATGGGGGTGCCACACACTGAGATAGGATGTCAGAATAAGGGTCAGATAGTAGAGGGCGGAAACACCAGTAAGTCAGTTTTTGAGAGGTTCAGTTTTAGGAAGAGAGAGGACATAGTGTTAGAAACAGTGAACAGACAGTCAGTGGCATTCTGGAGGAATGTTGCTGTGATGTCATGGGAGGAGGTGTATAACTGGGTGTTGTCAGTATAGAGATGGTACTGAAAGCCAAATCTCCCGATGGTTTGTCCAATAGGGTTTGTGTAGATGGAGAAGAGGAGGCGGCCAAGGACCAAGCCCTGGGGGACCCCAACAGCAAGGGGGGCAGGAGGAGAGGTAGAGCCAACAAAGGATACACTGAATGAGCAGTCAGAAAGGTAGGAGGAGAACCAGGAGAAAACACTGTCCTTTAGTCTAATGGAGTGAAGAATACTGAGGAGGAGTTTGCTGTCGACAGTGTCAAATGCTGTGGAGAGATTGATGAGGGTCAGTATGGAGTAGTCACCCCTTGATTTGGCCATCAGGAGGTCATTTGACACTTTAGGCAGGACAGTTTCTGTCGAGTGTAGAGGGCAGAATCCGGAATCTAGGGGTTCAAGAAGAGAGTGTTCTGATGAACAACTTATAAGGCAATAGTAAACCAGAGGTTCTAATAGTTTGGAGATGGGATGGTAGTTGGCAGCATCAGTCAAGACAAGAGTTGATCTCTTTAGCAGTGGGAATATGAGGGTCGCTAGTGCAGGTGGTGAGGCGAGCAGAGGAAAGCAATCTGGAGACTTCTTCCTCTGTTGTTGGTTTGAGTACAGAGAGCGAGCAGGAGCTAGACGCAGTACTGATGAGACTAGAGTCAGGGCTAGTCTGGGATTGGAAGATTATTTCCTGCCGGATGTCGTCGATTTTCTTTTTGAAATAAGAGCCCCCTCTTTGGCACTGAGATCCGTCACTGGGGGTTGCAGTTTAGGGCTGAGAGGGGAGTAAAAAGTGTCAAAGAGTCATTCAGGGTTGTGGGATAATGAGGAGACTAGAGAGGTGAAGTAGACTTCTTTGGCATGGTGGAGGGCGAGGTTATAGGTTCTGAGCATGAATTTGAAGTGGAGAATGATGAAAATAGGATTCTTTGTTCAGGTTTATTCCATTACTCCACTGCAGGTCTGTTATAAAGTAAGATAAAATATAAAAGGGGTATTCTGAGACCAAAGTCAAATTCCAAAATAGTCATAAATCATCTTATAGTGCTACAGTAAATCCATCAGTTACTTTTTTTTCTGCTTACCTCTTCATTCTGCAACGTCCGCTGTGCTTTCTCGTTGTTGACATCCGCACTTCCTGCTCACAGTCTTCCTGAATGTTAAATCCCACCACTAAACCAATGATGATCATTTAGATGCTCTCATTATTTCACAAAGCTGAACAGGAGGTGGAGCCTGTATCACTGCCACCAGCTATAGAAAAGGTAGAGCCTGTATCACTGTCATTAGCTGTAGAAGAGGTAGAGCCCATACCACTGTCACCAGCTATAGAAGAGGAGAGAGCCTGTATCATTGTCACCAGCTAAAGGGGAGGTAGAGCCTGTATCATTGTTACCAGCTATAGAAGAGGTAGAACCTCTATCACTGTCACCAGCTATAGAAGAGGTAGAATCTGTACCACTGTCACCAGCTATAGAAGAGGTAGAGCCTGTATCACTGTCATCAGCTATAGAAGAGGTAGAGCCTGTATCACTGTCATCAGCTAAAGAAGAGGTAGAGCCTGTATCACTGTCACCAGCTGTAGAAGAGGTAGAAACCATACCACTGTCACCAGCTATAGAAGAGGAGAGAGCATGTATCACTGCCACCAGCTAAAGGGGAGGTAGAGCCTGTATCATTGTTACCAGCTATAGAAGAGGTAGAGTCTGTACCACAGTCATCAGCTATAGAAGAAGAGAGAGCCTGTATCACTTTCACCAGCTGTAGAGGTATAGCCCATACCACTGTCACCAGCTTTAGAAGAGGAGAAAGACTGTATCACTGTCACCAGCTATAGCAGAGGTAGAGTCTGTACCACTGTCACCAGCTATAGAAGTGGAGAGAGCCTGTACCACTGTCACCGGCTATAGAAGAGGTAGAGCCTGTATCACTCTTATCGGCTATAGAAGAGGTAGAGCTTGTGTTACTGTCACCATCTATAGAAGAGGTAGAGCCTGTATCACTTGTACCAGCTATTGAAGAAGTAAAGCTTGTATCACTGTCACCAGCTATAGAAGAGGTAGAGCCTGTATCACTTGTACTAGCTATAGAAGAAGGAGAGCTTGTATCACTGTCACCAGCTATAGAAGAGGTAGAGCCTCTTATAGCTGGTGACAGTGATACAAGCTTTTCATTTAGAGCTTCTTCTCTAGTGATCTACTTCTAAAATTTCTACTCCTCTTGCAACTAATTTTATCTGTCATATAATCTTCATTTTCAGAGCCAGATTCTTGATGGTGGTCAAGAATCTCCAAGACAGCCATACTTCAGAAATGCCATTGATATACAGCGTTAAAGAACTCCCGAACACCATTGCTGGGATGTGATTGTATCACTTATCACTAGCTATGCTCGCTCATGACCTGTTTGAAAATAACAAGTGGAAACTGGAGAACCCATTAAAGACCATCATCCATTAAATGATCTGCACTTTGCCAGCTATTACATTAAATGAAGACCAAGTGCCCTCATTTGCCCACACTTTTACCACTGTAGATACCTAATGAAGATTGTCCGATGCAAATGTATCACTAATATTTTATTCTGTTCCTCTTTATAATGTATACGAATAAATAAATGTTCTACAAAATGTCCTTGGTGGGCAAAAGAACACAAGAAAAATGGTTGCAATATAAGTTTATATAGAATTTTCTTAAAAAAATATTAAAGCAGTATACACATCATACAAGCAAGTTTACAAAATGAGGGTGTGATAGTCACATCCGTAGTCATTAAAAACCAGAATCAGTCTCCATTTTATACTTATTTGACTTTAGAAGTTGGCACAGTGGATCCTCATTTTGTACATGTTCATTAAAGAAAAGTTTTTGAAAAATCCCTATGGCTTTCCAAGCAGCTTCGCAAAGGTTGGTGACTTTGCCAGTTCGAACATATTCCTCTAAACTGATATGCTGTAATCCAAGCACGAGGATGTCTCTAACCATAAAAATGTCAATGTGTGCATAAGTGCAGCTACATACATCCTTCCAGTGAACTTTATCCATGATTCTGAAAGTGGAGAACTGTTGCTGATCCCTTCACCGAAGGGGTTCCCAAATACTCAATATTTAGAGACTTCTGCAGTATGTTACTTTTAATTTTGCTTTTCTCATCAAAATATGTATGTATATTTGTAGCACATTGATCAAAAGCACTTGCATATAAGGACCAAACTCCATTAATGATAAAGCCACACAGCAGGAGAAAGCTGTAAAGCAGCAGTTTGGTGAGTACCGCTTGTAGACCAGGAATCACAATTTGAGAACCATTTTATTTTATTGCAAACTTTTCATACAAAAGGATTGGTTCTTACTTGGCCTTTGTTAGAAGGTCCACAGTGCATCCTGGGAAGTAAAGTCTTGTCTTTAGTGCCTTGCAGAATTACTTAAATAAGAAGCCATGCAGCCATACTACACTTATACCCAGAATCCCACGGGGCCCGGGACTTCTTGTCCGACGAGCAGTCCTTGCTTGAATTCATGTCTGGTCAAGCCATTCCGCCCTTTTGGGTGCTTTACATGTATGCACATCCACTGTCTCCTCACATTCTTTACACCGCACGGCACAACACCAATGAAATTTGCATTCGCATTTGGTTGTCCTGGTAACTCGGGTGGTGTCATAGCCCCTTCCACAACACATAACTTCACAGCCATCTGTCCCACGGGAGGTTTTGTTGCATACTCTTCCGGCAGTACCCAAGGAGCCTAGAAAGAGAGCAGCAAGTTGTAAGATTTGGCTACCTCAACAAATTACACTTACAAAATAGATTAAATGAAGGGGCGTTTAAATTTACATAGACACACTACATTCGAGCTCCATGTTCAGTGTGTAAGTCACAAAATACTAGTACTCCCAATGCATAGACGTCTAATCATCCCATACAGTTCAAGGTACTCTGTGGATCTTCTCCACAGCATGGGAATGAGAGTTCTTAAAATCTCTAGTTGGCCTGTACAATAATGCTCTGCTGACAAATCTTCATGTGGAGAATAAGCAGCGTATACACCACATGTGAACATATACTCTTCTGAATTTGCATACATTTTATACACATGGTAAGGCTGGTCTCACAGGTCTGGATTTGAAATGCAGATTCAGTGATCGGCATCCGCGTCGACAATCTATAGTAAAACACAGGCATTGAAAGGCATGTATTTTCGATTTTTCCTTTGCACTCGCGGATACGAATTGTGTATTCCGTGAGTGGAAGAAAAATCACAGCATGCTCTACTTTACCACTGATGTCAATGGAGGCATCCAACCTGCAGTCCATATGCAATTAACATTGCATATGGGCTGCGGGTACTCGCATCATCGCTAAGCTACGGCACGGGATATGCAAAAAAACTACAAAATACATTTACTGCGCATGACCGCCTGTGAGCCTCTGTGGTCATCCTCAATACAGGTAAGTGCTGTACGCAGGGTTACTGGCCGGGCTCACAGCCGATCCATGTTAGCCTGACCTAAGGCTGGGTTTACATCTGCACTAGAAGGAGGTTCCGTTGCATATCTGGCACAAAATACCGGAAGAAATATTCCTGCATGCAGAGATTTTTCTTCTGGTAAAATCCTGGAAGCTGAGCGGAAACCGAAGGGACCCAATTATAGTCAATGGGGTCCTTCAGTGAGGTTTGGTTCCGTCATAAGATGAATCTGTTCGGCTATGCAGATTCCACTTTTTTACTCTCGAAAGCGGAACCCCCGACGCAGATGTAAAAGCAGCTTAAGGCATTACTGTTAACTCTCGGCCCAGTTAGTGTTTATACCTTGAAATGCATGTTATATATTTTTCAAAATTATGACAATTGTATCAGTTCCAAGTATGAAGTCAAACTGGTATTTAGTTTAAGAAATCAGAATTCACCATATTACATATTATGGACGAAATACGGTTGGCTTGCGGATAGAACCTAGAGGCCAAAAAGAAAAATCTAGCAACTTGACCGTGGAATAAAATTCAAAGCCTCTTTAAATATTGAAAGACATGAAAAATGTGTGGAAATGTTCACAGTTGTTTCAAGTGTACTTCTGCTTTTACTGAACTTTAGTTTTTAATCTTTTTCGTTTTTTGTGTATTTCCAACATTAGTTCCGCTGTTGTTCCTGCCCCCTAGCTAATACTGCATATGAGGTACCAATAGCTAATTGTCATATGGCTCTGGATCAAGATGTTCCACATAGTCTCATCATGTGAAGTACCACAAAGTATTTTAAATTGTCTATTATATATCTACTACAGTGCATAGTCCTACCTGGAGACTGGACAGAGACCTTTTGCAAGTAACTATACAATAGCAGAAAAATGGCTGTGCTTGAACAATTCCCTATGAAATCACAGAACCTAGTCCTCTAAGCAGCTCTTACACACAAACTTGCAAAGGTGGAGACACAAGTGTGCGAGTTAATCTATATAGAAAAGACTTTCTCAGCCCTCTTTAGAAATTTTAATGGTAGGATATGGTGACTTTCTTGCACTTTTGGGCTTAGACGTCTACACTCACTACAAGACTCTTTCATTTTACTCATCTTATGTAAATATGGTTGTCATAAAGGCGGATATGAATTCAGCGTGCTACTAAACCATTTGACTTGGGGCTAGATCTGAGGGCTGCATGTGGGAATCCTTGGTTTTTACCCTTCAACTCCACCAATTAGCACCTGCTTTTCACTGTGGGGAATCCCAGACAGCTACCCCAGAGATAGTCTCAATTAAAACTTGGTCAGATTTACCATAGCGTGGTACCAGAGGGTGTAGATAGAGATATAGTCAAACAACAGAGGCGAGGTCAGGATAGGCGAAATTGTTGCATAGATAAGGAACAGGCCGAGAGTGAGAGCAGACAGCAAGCATTGAAATTGTAGACAATAAGCAAGGTGAGACCAGGACAGGAGAAGGAAAGGGCAGGCACGGATCAATAACCAGGGCATCAGCGAGAAACACCTCAGCACCTTTGCACATTAGGAGACACTCAGGCACCCTCTAGTGGGGTAGTGGGCCTTAAATAGACTGGAGCCTCTCCAGATTGGCCAGGGAAAACTAGAAAGCTGGGTGCGCACTGGCCTTTTACGACATAGGCAGAGTGTACACATGCAACCTCCAGCACCAGTTTAAGGAGGAAGGACATGGCGTCTGCTGCAGGTGCCATGAAGGTCATGGGGCTGGACATGTCAGATGACAGAAGGAGGTAAGAGACACTGTCAGCCATGACCAGCAGCAATAGCAAAGATACATTATGGTGAAACATTTTAGAATGCTGAATAAATACAAAGTTATAGCAACCAGTTACACCTTTGTCCTTGTGATTTGTCCCTGTCTGAGATTAGGCAAATATTGCTTGAGTTGGGTGCTATATGGCTACATGTCCATGCAAGACTGTTGTGCATTTTTAGTTTTCCTGAGGTTGCATGTTCTCAAATAATTCAGCATATGATATGAATGATTCATCATATTGTACAGTTTATTCTAGTAAACCGTAGTGGAAAACCCTTGTATAACACAATCATCTCAACAGAAATATTAAACCTACCGGTATTAATATTTTACACCAACCATTACAGCAGCAGGAGGTCCATCCATTTTATGGCCTACTACATTTATGATGTCTAATGCTCATCAATGAAACATAACCTGATAAAGAACATGATCATTTTTTCTGTTTTTTATTATTTCATCCCCTATATTTTTCCACACACATCCTCTGATACTAGGGATGACTTCTTAGTTCCAGGAAGCTGCAACACTATAGCCCTGTCACTCTGATATCTCCAAGTATTGTTTTGACATCTCCGGGTCTTGTTTGACATCTCTAATTGATATTGCATTCTTTTGGTAATAAACTCCTTTTCATCTTTTTTTCTGTGTGGCCTTCTTCATCTCCCTCCAGCAACTAGAAGAATGAAAGGATGAGACTTCCATTGAAACTTGTTAGTAATATTCCCTGAGGGCATGTGCTACTTGTAGGGTTACGTGAAAAATCATGTTCTCTTTAGCAAAATTAACTTCAGAGCTTAGGAGAATTCTCTAATGTGGAGCTTCACTATTGTTGTTAAACCTTTCCCTGTCAACAACTTCATCCCATTCTTCACAAATTGGATATTAGAAAAGACTTTCTGACAGTGAGGGTGATTAATAAGTGAAACAGGTTGCCACGGGAGGTGGTTAGTTTTTCTTCACTGGATGTCTTCAAGCTGGTGTTAACTGGATCCATCCAGAGATGGTCAAAAGCTGAGCGTTAGAGATTAAACCTCTGGATTCACCAATTCCTGTGTTCACCATCGACGTCTTTCTATTGGCATAGAAGTGTTTATAGTTCTGTTTTCCGGAACTTTGTCTAAAGATCAGATAATTCCATTCTGAGACTATCACTTTATATCATGAAATCCCTCCCAATGCAAGTAGTTCTAGGTTTGCCATGGTTGTGCTTGCATAATCCTGTGGTGGTTTGGAAGGAGGGAGACATTTCTAAATGGAGCCCATACTGTAAGAGTTGCTGTATATCAGTAATGGTGTCTTCCATTCAAGTCGATGAATTGCCTGAATTTATAGCTGATTTCGCTGATCTTTTTTTCAGGAGGGGGCAGACTAGTTACCACCTCACAGAGAAAGGGATTGCTCTATTGATCTTATCCCAGACTGTAAACTGCCAAAAAGCCGTATGTATAGCCTAACTGCTCCTGAGAGGCAGTCTCTAAAAGAGTATATCCAGGACAGTTTGAGAAAGATAAGCCACTCAAATTCTCCACTGGCCGCTGGGTTCTTTTTTGTCAAGAAAAAGGATGGGGATTTGTGTCCCTGTCTTGATTTCAGAGAGTTAAACAAAATCACCAAGCATAATCTTTAACCATTGCCACTCATTCCAGACCTGTTTTCTCAGTTGAATGGTCTCAACTGGTTTTCGAAGTTGGATTTACGAGGGGCATATAATTTGATTCGGATTAAGGAGAGGAACAAGTGGAAAACCGCCTTTAACACCCCTGAAGGGCATTTTGAGAACTTGATGATGCCTTTTGGCTTAACTAACACTCCAGCGGTTTTCCAGTCCTTTATTAATGAGGTCCTCTATAAATTTATCGGCCATTTTGTTCTGGTATACCTTGACAATATTCTTATTTTTCACCAGATTTGGATTCAAACATTTCTCATGATCGTCAGGTTCTCCAAGCATTGCGGGTTAATAATTTGTTTGCGAAATAGGAAAAATGTATTTTTTCCGTGCAAGTAATCACTATTCTGGGACATATTATTACCCCGAAAGATTTCAAGATGGATCTAGAGAAGGTCCGGGCAATGCGAGACTAGGTGCTACTGGAGAATGTGAAAGCTCTGCAAAGGTTTCTGCTGTTCGCCAATTATTATCGAAAATTTATTATGGGATTTTCAGTGGTGGTTGAACCTCTGATGGTTATGACAAAGAAGGGTTGTTTATCTCTAGAGATGAGCGAGCATACTCGTCCGAGCTTGATGCTCGTTCGAGTATTAGGGTGCTCAAGATGCTCGTTACTCGAGACGAGCACCACGCGGTACTCGTTTCGATTAAATGACCACTGACCATTGAATTCAATGGAGCTGGCAATACAGCCGGCTCCATTGAAAGCAATGGGCTGCCGGAGATCGCGGGATGAATTGTCGGGAAGGGCTTAAATATATAAGCCCTTCCCTGCAATTCATCCAGAAATGTGTAAAAATAAAAAAATATATACTCCCCTTGTCCCGGCAGAACGATGTTAGCCCATTGAATTCAATGGAGCCGGCAATACAGCCAGCTCCATTGAAAGCAATGGGCTGCCGGCGATCGCGGGATGAATTGTCGGGAAGGGGTTAAATATATAAGCCCTTCCCTGCAATTCATCCAGAAATGTGTAAAAATAAAAAAAATATATATACTCACCTGGTCCCGGCAGACAGAGTTCAGCGCGGCCAGCGGCAGTCCTCCTGAACTGCTCTGAACAGCTGTGAGTAGTATTCAGCAGAATGGGTGAGTGACTGCTGCCTCTCATCTGATTGGTCCCGCTGAGCCAATGAGAGGCAGCAGTCACTCACCCATTCATAAATTCATGAATGGGTGTGTGAGTGAGATCTGCCTCTGATTGGTCAGGCTGTGACCAATTAGAGGCAGCTCATTCAGCAGGCGGGGATTTTAAATCCCCGGCTGCTGAATACTACTCACAGCTGTTCAGAGCAGTTCAGGAGGACTGCCGCTGGCCGCGCTGAACTCCGTCTGCCGGGACAAGGTGAGTATATATATATTTTTTTATTTTTACACATTTCTGGATGAATTGCAGGGAAGGGCTTATATATTTAACCCCTTCCCGACAATTCATCCCGTGATCGCCAGCAGCCCATTGCTTTCAATGGAGCCGGCTGTATTGCCGGCTCCATTGAATTCAATGGGCTAACATCGTTCTGCCGGGACAAGGTGAGTATATATATATTTTTTTTTACACATTTCTGGATGAATTGCAGGGAAGGGCTTATATATTTAAGCCCTTCCCGACAATTCATCCCGCAATCGCCGGCAGCCCATTGCTTTCAGTGGAACCTGCTGTATTGCCGGCTCCATTGAATTCAATGGGCTAACATCGTTCTGCCGGGACAAGGTGAGTATATATATTTTTTTTTTTACACATTTCTGGATGAATTGCAGGGAAGGGCTTATATATTTAAGCCCTTCCCGACAATTCATCCCGCAATCGCCGGCAGCCCATTGCTTTCAGTGGAACCTGCTGTATTGCCGGCTCCATTGAATTCAATGGGCTAACATCGTTCTTCTCTGCCACAGCTGTTACAGCTGTGGCAGAGGAGAACGATCTTTATGCTGACAGTGCGGGGGGGGGGGGGGGGTCTCACTCTTGCCACTATTGTGGCTTACTAGTGGGACCTGGGAACTTGAGATGCAGCCCAACATTATATAGCCCCTCGCCTGCCCTATCCGTTTCTGTGTCGTTCCCCTCACTTTCTTGAATTTCCCAGGTTTTCACAAATGAAAACCTTAGCGAGCATCGGCGATATACAAAAATGCTCGAGTCGCCCATTGACTTCAATGGGGTTCGTTACTCGAAACGAACTCTCGAGCATCACTGAAAGTTCGACTCGAGTAACGAGCACCTGAGCATTTTGGTGCTCGCTCATCTCTATTTATCTCCTAAATAGTCCCCAAGGGCATTACAATTTTTTCATGCTTTGAAGAGATGTTTTGCAACAGCTCCAGTTCTAGTGCAACCAGACTGATCCAGAGCTTTTGTGGTGGAGGTTGATGTTTCAGAGGTTGCGGTTGGAGCAGTACTTTCTCAGGGAACTGGTACATTGCAAAATCCAAGTCCATGTGCGTTTTTTTCACGTACATTTTCTTCTACTAAGCAGAATTACGATATTGGTGACAGAGAGCTGTTGGCAGTTAAATGGGCTTTTGAGGAGTGTCATAATCTCCTAGATGGGGCTCGGAATAAGGTGACAATTTATACGGACCACAAAAACCTGATCTACTTAGAGTCAGCTAAAAGACTTAATCTGAGACAGGCGCTGTGGTCACTATTTTCCTGGCATTTTGACTTTGTTGTTACTTATCCTTTCCAGGAATTTTGTCCCGGGGGCTTTGGACGAACCTCCTGTACCCATTCTTTCTGAGGGGGTTGTGGTGTCAGCAGTTTCACTGGATTTGAAGAAGTAGGTCGGTAAAGCGCAGGATTTAGCCCGTCAAGGCGGCGGGAAAGCTTTTTGTCCCTATCCATTTGAGACGGCAGATGCTGTTGGACGTTCATAGTTCCATGTTAGTTGGGTACCCGGGGATTAATAATACCTGAAAATTACTCACTAGAATTTTTGATGGTCTTCTTTATGACAAGATGTATACAGTTTTGTCTTTTCTTATGAGGTTTGTGCCTAGACAAAATCGCCTCGTAATTCTTCTGCTGTGAGGTTGATGCCTTTAACTGTGAAACCTTGGACTCATTTAATTATGGTCTTTATTACGGATTTGCCACTTTCTGAGGATAACACTATCATTTTGGTGGTGGTTGATAGTTTTAGCAAGATGTGTCATTCATGTGTCATATCATCCAGAGACTAAGAGATGTAAACAGAATCTGGAACAATAATTGTGGTGTTATGTCTCAGAGAATCAGGGGATTGGTTGGGATTTTTGCCATTAGCGGAGTTTGCATTAAACAATAGATCATTGAAATCTACAGGGTCATCGCCAGCTGCTGAAGGCTCATTTAAATGCAACTGAAGCTGATAAAGTGCTAATGGGTCTTAGTGCCCATTAGTGCTTTATACAAAATGATCGCTAGAACTGTCAATCTTTCAATTGTTTGAAAGATTGTCTTTTCGTGTAAATGAGCCTTAAGAGTGCATTCACACGAGCATGTGCGTGTATAGGTGCACACAAAACCGTGCACCCACGTATGTGCACAAACACGTGTGAATGCAGGTCTGTGCAGCTTTGCTTTCAATGGGACCGCAGCTGCTGCCGGTGGCCCCGTTGAATGCAATAGGATGCCAGCAACCCCTGCAGTGATGAGCTGAGCGCTCTGACCAATCACAGGCAGCACTCAGCTGTCATTCAATGAATGTCTGAGCACTTCCTGTGATTGACTGTGCTCAGCTAATCAGATACAGCCCTTTCAGTGGGCGAGTATTTAATGTACCAATGGCTTTTTATCACTGGCTAACATGGTACAGCACCCTTGGATTATAGAAAAATGCAAACTATACGCTATGCACAACGTGTTTCTTTACTGCAGAAGAATATGCTGATCTAATTTGATATCTGTGGAGCAGTGCAATTTTTTAATTAATACTGGCCACTGACCAAAGAAATCAGTAAAACATCTACCCACCAGCCAATTGCCACTGGGGGTCCAAAACATTCCATTTTTATGTTGGAAAATGTACTTATGTGACTGATATCTGAAAGTTATTTGCCCAAAAAAATAAATCAAGTTACCCACACTGTATAATATACTGGAACCCTCATGCGCTACATAACTATATGTATCACACTTCAGAAACCTCTATTCACTAATAGCCATCTGTTGGTTTTTAAGACTACTCCAGGGATGTGACCTAAGGATTTCCGTTGTGAAAGTCCATACCCATATCCCACAAAGGTGTCACAAACCTAGTAGGACATATAGGGTTCCTTTTCACCAGTTTAGGATAAGCAATGGCAGTGTCGTAGTGCAGCATCTAAATAGGCCCCCTGGTCTTCACCAGGCCCACCACAAAGGATTATGGACTTAGTTGCTGTGGAAGCGCAGGTCCCAGGCCTCTACCTACCCCTTTAACATGGCTAATTAAAGATACACAGGTGATGATTTGAAGAAGCTATGCCAAATCACAATCCAAGATAACAGTCAAATAAAGCTAAGGTCCGGGTCACAAGCAATGGTACAGAAGCAAATTCACAAGCCAAGGTTAGATGCACAAATAGACAGTGTGCAGGGCAAATACAAGAGTTTCGGAGTGAGGATGCAACATAATACCTTGGCACGTGTTGGTGCTCAGAGCAAGGTGCTCAAAATTGTAGGTAGTGCCACATGCCAGCCAGTAGAGGGAGCTCTGGCATTTAGTAGCAAGTGCTAGCCAATAGGAGCTTCAGTGTTGGAAACAGCTGAAAGATTATCTCCGTACAGTTTTTGGAAGGATCGGACCTGTTACTTAAGGGCTATGCATCCTTTTGTTACATGAGGGGTATTTAAAGATGACCAGTGAACCATCACTACACCTCGGTCTACTCTAAAGTTACACAGTGATTCCATTGAGTGAACATTGGATGAGCCATATTGGAATATTAATGGGGGAGTTTGGAAAATAGATGTCAGTTAAATAATTGATCAGTTGGCTGCTTTTTGGCATTCATAGCTATTTAAAGAGGTTCAGCAGGCATATTGTACCTTCTGATCTGACACCGGTGTGGAGAGACAGAATTGCATGCTGGACAAGAAAGTTGCTGAGGGAACTATTTATCACTCAGTGAGTATTGTGCGTAGGTTTCAGAAGAGCAACTGCGCACAATACTTGCTGGGCGTCCGCTGGTTGCCTAAAGTGACCAATAAGCCATTTTTATATTTTTAACAATTCTTCACCCAGAACGTTTTTCCACCTAAACTATGCAGTTTTGTGCTTTAATAGCTTGTGATGTTATGTTTCAACCACCAAAGAAAGCTTGTTTTGTGACACCTAAGTTGTTTAAGGAAAACTAAGTTAAATGGTCACTAACTTTTCAAACAACTTGTGCTTATGTGATAGCCAATATGATAACTAGCAAACATATCATTTACTTTGTTTACTTAAAATGATGTTTTGTGCTGAAAAATCACTCTATATTTCTGGCCATTAATTCTAATTTGCTGTCCACTGCCTGTTGTCAAGTGATGCCCATCTCTAATAACTGAGCTAGCAAAATAGAAAATAGGAAGTGAAGGGGGGGGGGGGTGACACTCATAGAATCTATAGAAGGGGAGAAGGAGGTAGAGAAGCAGAGACTCACACTGAGGTGCTATTAGAACTAATGATGAGTTATTTACTGTTATTCACATCTCCAGGGATTTTTCTCTATGTGTTACAGACACTTAGAGAGCAGAATATGCAGTTTTCTCTGTACACAGTATATAGAAGAAATCATGACAGCAGGCTGCACTAGCTCAAAGAGAACTGAAAATTGGAGATATAGCCTGCAAAAGGGAAAATACAGGATACAAATCATATAATGGTAAGACATATAGTTATTCCTTTTGTACGCACATGGCAGCTTATTCTGAAAACTCATCTGAAAAGTTAGGGAAGCTTTAACTTAAAGGGCACGTGTCATTTCCTTCATGCTGCCCTGACCAACAAGGGATGAGTCTCACTTATTCGTGAGGTACCTCTAGCCACACCCACTCACCATGATTCATAATTTGTTTAGCTATTACAGTGCATACTGAGAAAATAATCAATCGGGGTGGGTGGGATGGGCTATGAGCCTCTCATGAATACGTGTAACTCATCTTTTGCTGGGAGCTGCACAAAGAAGCCATAGGCTCTCAGAAAACACTGCACTTTACCCTATAAGCGACAGACCTCAGTGGGAGTCGCAGAAGGGATATGGCAAGTTCCTCTTAACTACAAAATGATAATGTGGAATAAAACAATAGAGATCTGATATGTCAAATCTGCTTTTCGCGGTCAACTTTTAACCAAGAGTAAACTTCTGATTAGTCATGTTTTGGATGCCAGAAGATGAAATAAAGTCATGAATTTTGCAGGAATGGGACTGCAGAGAGCCTGAGGGCATTTACAGCACTTTAATGGAATGTTTCTTTAGAAATTCAAGACAAATGAGTCTTACCTGCAGACTTGTCCAGCACACAATAATCAGGAGAATTCTCAAAGTACACAAGATCCTTTTTAGTGGGTTTTTCAAAATTCTGATTGGCCACAGTGAAGCTAGTCCCATCTTGATTCATGGTGACCTGGATTGCTCCATTGTATTTCTTTCTGAGAAGGTCCCCTGTTTTTCGAAAATCCGACATGGTCTTCCAACAAGTCCTTAATGTACATGACCCACTGACCCCGTGACACTTACATTCATGCTTCATGAAACGTTTTACTGCCTGTTAGACGGAAGACAGGAATCAGATTGAAATATCACATAAAGATAAAGGTTTCTAGACACTCAGTACATCTGAGACAAGCTTTTACCATCACAATGGCATAATGATTCACGGCACCTAGCCAGCTCTAACCGACATTATTGAGTCAATCAGGGGTTTTATTTTCGTAAGTTCTCCTAGAAATAGGGATCTCTTTTTGTGAGGGGTATGCTTATTAAATGAAGTGCTGCTCATAGTAATGTTTACAACAATGTTATAAACTGCCTAATCTAAGCTTAATAATCTATGTAAACCTCATATATGACCCTGTTTGTAAAATAGGCTTATTTTTATCCAAAAATAATTTGTGACATAAGGGTTGACAAAGCAATTAAACTGTTCAGGAGAGAAAAAAATCTGAAATATCCAATTTGCAGATGATGCAGATTATTGGCTTTGGAAATCTGGCAGATTGTTTCCCATAAACCCCCTTCTCTTTCGATGTTGTCTTAAGACTCACCTTTAAATTATAACTATTTATGGAGGACCATAAATTTCCCAGAATGGAAATATATTTATTGCACAAAATATTCCTGCCTTAACCTCTAGTGGGCTTAATAACATTAATAGCTGAAAAAGTGTAGACATTTTGCCTAGATCTGGAGACATCTGGAAAAATTAGGTGCGGGGGGGGGGGGGTGTCTTCTTCTGCTTAATGGACTTTTTGGTTTTACACTTAACTAATTCAGCTAAACAGGTGAATTGTTGCTATGATCCAAGAGGAAGACTTATCATCTCTGTAAAGCATTCTTTTCAGAATTGTCATGTATGTCTCTATAAGACTCAGAGCAACTCACCATTCTTCCAACGCGGTTATTGTGCAAGTTCATCAATGCCCGGGCATCCCTAACTCTTTTTTCTTTGGCATCCACAAAATCCTTAGCAAATTTAATTCCAAAGTCAATGTTGTCACTGCAGCCTCCCCAGTCGAACTCTCCCTTTTCGTCCCTCCAGCGCCCTTTCTTTTTTGGGTCACAGGTACATGATTTTAGTTCACCTTGACTGCAAGCACGGGTAATTGCATATACCACTCCAGCATAGGAAATTGCATAGACAAAAGCTGCTTCTCGGCTACCTGTAAGAGATTAAAAAACAAAATGACTGCTATGTACATATTATCATTGGACTATGAAGTGAAAAACACTCCAAACTATACAGTAAAGTAAGAAAAGTACATTTTGAATTTTTTTAGAACTTATTATTAGAATTAGTGTACAGTGAAATAAAGATCGCGCCCATCTAGACAAGATTTTTCTGTGATGGATTTTCGATTTCCTTATATCCAATGAGTAAGCCGCCTGAATATAAATCTAGTACAGGTTTGAAACATATTGTGCTTTGTTTTGATACTAATAAAGGATACTAAAAAGTAAGCTGATTCTATTGCCACCAGAGCTCTGTTCTAACTACATTGAGGAAGTCATGTCAGATAGCGATATGTGTTGGGTCCTTACTAGAGATGAGCGAACACCAAAATGTTCGGGTGTTCGTTATTCGGAACGAACTTCCCGCGATGTTCGAGGGTTCGTTTCGAACAACGAACCCCATTGAAGTCAATGGGCGACCAGAGCATTTTTGTATTTCGCCGATGCTCGCTAAGGTTTTCATGTGTGAAAATCTGGGCAATTCAAGAAAGTGATTGGAACGACACAGCAACGGATAGGGCAGGCGAGGGGCTACATGTTGGGCTGCATCTCAAGTTCACAGGTCCCACTATTAAGCCACAATACCGGCAAGAGTGGGCCCCCCCCCCTCCCAACAACTTTTACTTCTGAAAAGCCCTCATTAGCATGGCATACCTTTGCTAAGCACCACACTACCTCCAACAAAGCACAATCACTGCCTGCATGACACTCCACTGACACTTCTCCTGGGTTACATGCTGCCCAACCGCCCCCCCTCCCCCCCACAGCGCACACCAAAGTGTCCCTGGGCAGCCTTCAGCTGCCCTCATGCCACACCACGCTCATGTCTATTTAGAATTGCGTCTGCCATGACGAGGGACCGCAGGCACACACTGCAGAGGTTGGCACGGCTAGGCAGCGACCCTCTTTAAAAGTGGCGGAGCGATAGCCCACAATGCTGTACAGAAGCAATGAGAAATAGAATCCTGTGCCACCGCCATCAGGAGCTGCACACGTGGGCATAGCAATGGGGAACCTATGTGCCACACACCATTCATTCTGTCAAGGTGTCTGCATGCCCCAGTCAGACCGGGCTTTTTAATTTATAGACACAGGCAGGTACAACTCCCTATTGTGAAGTCCCTGTCGACCCACAGCATGGGTGGCTCCCTGGAACCCACCGGTGGTACACAGAAATATCCCATTGCATTGCCCAACACAGCTGAGGTAGTAATGTCGTGCTTAATGCAGGTGGGCTTCGGCCCACACTGCATGCCCCTGTCTGACTGGGGTTCTTTATAAGTGTACAGATGTAGTAAAAACTCCGTGTGCACCTACAGCATGGGTGGGTGCCAGGAAGCCACCGGCGGTACATAGAAATATCCCATTGCATTGCCCAACACAGCTGAGGTAGTAATGTCGTGCGTAATACAGGTGGGCTTCGGCCCACACTGCATGCCCCAGTCTGACCGGGGTTCTTTAGAAGTGTACAGATGTATTAAAAACTCCGTGTGCACCTACAGCATGGGTGGCTCCCTGGAACCCACCGGCGGTACATAAAAATATCCCATTGCATTGCCCAACACAGCTGAGGTAGTAATGTCGTGCTTAATGCAGGTGGGCTTCGGCCCACACTGCATGCCCCAGTCAGACTGGGGTTCTTTAGAAGTGGACACATGTAGGTTAAACTCCCTGTGGACCCACTGCCTGGGTGGGTGCCAGGAAGCCACCGGCGGTACATAGAAATATCCCATTGCATTGCCCAACACAGCTGAGGTAGTAATGTCGTGCGTAATACAGGTGGGCTTCGGCCCACACTGCATGCCCCAGTCAGACTGGGGTTCTTTACAAGTGGACACATGTAGGTTAAACTCCCTGTGGACCCACTGCCTGGGTGGGTGCCAGGAAGCCACCGGCGGTACATAGAAATATCCCATTGCATTGCCCAACACAGCTGAGGTAGTAATGTCGTGCATAATACAGGTGGGCTTCGGCCCACACTGCATGCCCCAGTCAGACTGGGGTTCTTTAGAAGTGGACACATGTATTAAAAACTCCGTGTGCACCTACAGCATGGGTGGCTCCCTGGAACCCACCGGCGGTACATAAAAATATCCCATTGCATTGCCCAACACAGCTGAGGTAACGTCAGCTGTAATGCAGGTGGGCTAAAAATTAATTTGATTACACTGTAGGCGAGGGCCCACAAAAATTGCTGTATCAACAGTACTAATGTACATCCCAAAAATTGGCCATGGCCAGCCAAGAGGGCAGGTGAAACCCATTAATCGCTTTGGTTAATGTGGCTTAAGTGGTAACTAGGCCTGGAGGCAGCCCAGTGTAACGAAAAATTGGTTCAAGTTAAAGTTCCAACGCTTTTAAGCGCATTGAAACTTATAAAAATTGTTCAGAAAAATTATTTGAGTGAGCCTTGTGGCCCTAAGAAAAATTGCCCGTTCAGAGTGATTACGTGAGGTTTCAGGAGGAGGAGCAGGAGGAGGAGGAATATTAGACACAGATTGATGAAGCAGAAATGTCCCCGTTTTGGATGGTGAGAGAGAACGTAGCTTCCATCCGCGGGTGCAGCCTACGTATTGCTTACGTATCGCTGCTGTCCGCTGGTGGAGAACAGAAGTCTGGCGAAATCCAGCCTTTGTTCATCTTGATGAGTGTTAGCCTGTCGGCACTGTCGGTTGACAAGCGGCTACGCTTATCTGTGATGATTCCCCCAGCTGCACTAAACACCCTCTCCGACAAGACGCTAGCCGCAGGACAAGCAAGCACCTCCAGGGCATACAGCGCTAGTTCAGGCCACGTGTCCAGCTTCGACACCTAGTAGTTGTAGGGGGCAGAGGCGTCCCCAAGTATGGTCGTGCGATCCGCTACGTACTCCCTCACCATCCTTTTACAGTGCTCCCGCCGACTCAGCCGTGACTGGGGAGCGGTGACACAGTCTTGGTGGGGAGCCATAAAGCTGGCCAGGCCCTTAAAGACTGTTGCACTGCCTGGGATGTACATGCTGCTCGATCTACGCACATCCCCTGCTACCTTGCCCTCGGTACTGCGCCTTCTGCCACTAGCGCTGTCGGCTGGGAATTTTACCATCAGCTTGTCCGCAAGGGTCCTGTGGTATAGCAACACTCTCGAACCCCTTTCCTCTTCGGGAATCAGAGTGGGCAGGTTCTCCTTATACCGTGGATCGAGCAGTGTGTACACCCAGTAATCCGTCGTGGCCAGAATGCGTGCAACGCGAGGGTCACGAGAAAGGCATCCTAACATGAAGTCAGCCATGTGTGCCAGGGTACCTGTACGCAACACATGGCTGTCTTCACTAGGAAGATCACTTTCAGGATCCTCCTCCTCCTCCTCCTCCTCCTCCTCAGGCCATACACGCTGAAAGGATGACAGGCAATCAGCCGGTGTACCGTCAGCAGCGGCCCAAGCTGTCTCTTCCCCCTCCTCCTCATGCTCCTCCTCCTCCTCCTGTACGCGCTGAGAAATAGACAGGAGGGTGCCCTGACTATCCAGCGGCATACTGTCTTCCCCCGCCCCCGTTTCCGAGCGCAAAGCAGCTGCCTTTATGGTTTGCAGGGAATTTCTCAAGATGCATAGCAGAGGAATGGTGACGCTAATGATTGTAGCATCGCCGCTCACCACCTGGGTAGACTCCTCAAAATTACCAAGGACATGGCAGATGTCTGCCAACCAGGCCCACTCTTCTGAAAGGAATTGAGGAGGCTGACTCCCACTGCGCCGCCCATGTTGGAGTTGGTATTCGACTATAGCTCTACGTTGTTCATAGAGCCTGGCCAACATGTGGAGCGTAGAGTTCCACCGTGTGGGCACGTCGCACAGCAGTCGGTGCACTGGCAGCTTAAAGTGATGTTGCAGGGTGCGCAGGGTGGCAGCGTCCGTGTGGGACTTGCGAAAATGTGCGCAGAGCCGGCGCGCCTTTACGAGCAGGTCTGACAAGCGTGGGTAGCTTTTCAGAAAGCGCTGAACCACCAAATTAAAGACGTGGGCCAGGCATGGCACGTGCGTGAGGCTGCCGAGCTGCAGAGCCGCCACCAGGTTACGGCCGTTGTCACACACGACCATGCGCGGTTGGAGGCTCAGCGGCGCAAGCCAGCGGTCGGTCTGCTGTGTCAGACCCTGCAGCAGTTCGTGGGCCGTGTGCCTCTTATCGCCTAAGCTGAGTAGTTTCAGCACGGCCTGCTGACGCTTGCCCACCGCTGTGCTGCCACACCGCGCGACACCGACTGCTGGCGACATGCTGCTGCTAACACATCTTGATTGCGAGACAGAGGAGGAGGAGGAGGAGGAGGGTGCTTTAGTGGAGGAAGCATACACATCCGCAGATACCACCACCGAGCTAGGGCCCGCAATTCTGGGGGTGGGTAGGACATGAGCGGTCCCAGGCTCTGACTCTGTCCCAGCCTCCACTAAATTCACCCAATGTGCCGTCAGGGAGATGTAGTGGCCCTGCCCGCCTGTGCTTGTCCACGTGTCCGTAGTTAAGTGGACCGTGGCAGTAACCGCGTTGGTGAGGGCGCGTACAATGTTGCAGGAGACGTGGTCGTGCAGGGCTGGGACGGCACATCGGGAAAAGTAGTGGCGACTGGGAACTGAGTAGCGCGGGGCCGCCGCCTCCATGATACTTTTGAAGGACTCCGTTTCCACAACCCTATACGGCAGCATCTCAAGGCTGATGAATTTTGCTATGCGGACGGTTAACGTTTGAGCGTGCGGGTGCGTGGCGGCGTACTTGCGCTTGCGCTCCAACAGTTGCGCAAGCGACGGCTGGACGGTGCGCTGAACTACACTGCTGGATGGGGCCGAGGACAGCGGAGGTGAGGGTGTGGGTGCAGGCCAGGAGACGGTAGTGCCTGTGTCCTGAGAGGGGGGTTGCATCTCAGTGGCAGGTTGGGGCACAGGGGGAGAGGCAGGGGTGCAAACCGGAGGCGCTGAACGGCCTTCGTCCCACCTTGCGGGGTGCTTGGCCATCATATGTCTGCGCATGGTGGTGGTGGTGAGGCTGTTGGTGTTGGCTCCCCGGCTGAGCTTTGCGCGACAAAGGTTGCACACCACTGTTCGTCGGTCGTCAGGCGTCTCTGTGAAAAACTGCCAGACCTTAGAGCACCTCGGCCTCTGCAGGGTGGCATGGCGCGAGGGGGCGCTTTGGGAAACACTTGGTGGATTATTCGGTCTGGCCCTGCCTCTACCCCTGGCCACCGCACTGCCTCTTGCAACCTGCCCTGCTGATGCCCTTGACTCCCCCTCTGAAGACCTGTCCTCCTGAGTAAGCGTTGCACACCAGGTGGGGTCAGTCACCTCATCGTCCTGCTGCTCTTCCTCCGAATCCTCTGTGCGCTGCTCCCTCGGACTTACTGCCCTTACTACTACCTCACTGCAAGACAACTGTGTCTGATCGTCATCGTCCTCCTCACCCACAGAAAGTTGTTGAGACAGTTGGCGGAAGTCCCCAGCCTCTTCCCCCGGACCCCGGGAACTTTCGAATGGTTGGGCATCAGTGACGATAAACTCCTCTGGTGGGAGAGGAACCGCTGCTGCCCAATCTAAGCAGGGGCCCGAGAACAGTTCCTGGGAGTGTTCCCGCTCCTGAGCAGGTGTTATTGTAGTGGAGTGAGGAGGCTGGGAGGAAGGAGGAGCAGCAGACAGAGGATTCGGATTGGCAGCAGTGGACGGCGCAGAACTGCGGGTAGACGATAGGTTGCTCGAAGCACTTTCTGCCATCCAGGACAGGACCTGCTCACACTGCTCATTTTCTAATAACCGTCTCCCGCGTGGACCCATTAATTGGACGATGAATGTGGGGACACCAGAAACGTGCCTCTCTCCTAATCGCGCAGCAGTCGGCTGCGACACACCTGGATCAGGAGCTTGGCCTGTGCCCACACCCTGACTTGGCCCTCCGCGTCCTCGGCCGCGTCCACGTCCTCTAGGCCTACCCCTACCCCTCAGCATGCTGTATTACCAGTGATTTGATTTCACAGGCAGCTAATAAATTGGCGCAAGACTGCAGGCCAAATATAATTTTTTCCCTTTTTTGAAAACGAAAGGCCCCACTGCCTCTAGTGAATGAATAATCTAAGTTTAATAACTGTGCTGTTTTCCTGCTAATGTGTCACAGAACGTGAGGGTAGCAGAGTTATTAACTGTGGCAGAGCAGGTATTTTTTTTCCCAATTAAGGAAAGCAAATGGCGAAGCCAGGAGTAAAACGTAGCTGGGTGCGTCTGATTTTTACAGGTTGCACATGCAGCCGACACGTGTCCACCGCCCTTAGGACGGACAGAGGCAGGACAAATAGAATTATTTTCCGTTTTTTTGCACCAAAAGGCAGCACTGCGTATATTCTATGAACATGAGAAGTTTAATAACTGTGCTGTTTTCCTGCTAATGTGTCACAGAACGTGAGGGTAGCAGAGTTATTAACTGTGGCAGAGCAGGTATTTTTTTTCCCAATTAAGGAAAGCAAATGGCGAAGCCAGGAGTAAAATGTAGCTGGGTGCGTCTGATTTTTACAGGTTGCACACGCAGCCGACACGTGTCCACCGCCCTTAGGACGGACAGAGGCAGGACAAATAGAATTATTTTCCGTTTTTTTGCACCAAAAGGCAGCACTGCGTATATTCTATGAACATGAGAAGTTTAATAACTGTGCTGTTTTCCTGCTAATGTGTCACAGAACGTGAGGGTAGCAGAGTTATTAACTGTGGCAGAGCAGGTATTTTTTTTCCCAATTAAGGAAAGCAAATGGCGAAGCCAGGAGTAAAACGTAGCTGGGTGCGTCTGATTTTTACAGGTTGCACACGCAGCCGACACGTGTCCACCGCCCTTAGGACGGACAGAGGCAGGACAAATAGAATTATTTTCCGTTTTTTTGCACCAAAAGGCAGCACTGCGTATATTCTATGAACATGAGAAGTTTAATAACTGTGCTGTTTTCCTGCTAATGTGTCACAGAACGTGAGGGTAGCAGAGTTATTAACTGTGGCAGAGCAGGTATTTTTTTTCCCAATTAAGGAAAGCAAATGGCGAAGCCAGGAGTAAAACGTAGCTGGGTGCGTCTGATTTTTACAGGTTGCACACGCAGCCGACACGTGTCCACCGCCCTTAGGACGGACAGAGGCAGGACAAATAGAATTATTTTCCGTTTTTTTGCACCAAAAGGCAGCACTGCGTATATTCTATGAACATGAGAAGTTTAATAACTGTGCTGTTTTCCTGCTAATGTGTCACAGAACGTGAGGGTAGCAGAGTTATTAACTGTGGCAGAGCAGGTATTTTTTTTCCCAATTAAGGAAAGCAAATGGCGAAGCCAGGAGTAAAACGTAGCTGGGTGCGTCTGATTTTTACAGGTTGCACACGCAGCCGACACGTGTCCACCGCCCTTAGGACGGACAGAGGCAGGACAAATAGAATTATTTTCACTTGTTTTACAAGCAAAAGGCAGCACTGCGTATATTCTATGAATAATAACTGTGTTGTGGCCCTGCCTATACAATTCTTTCCCTGCAGTATCAATGGAGGGTGCAATGGTCTGCAGAGGCGATTTTGAGAAGCAAAAAAAAATGCAGCACAGCTAACAGCAGCCTGGACAGTACTGCACACGGTTAAATATGGCCCTAGAAAGGACCGTTGAGGTTCTTGAAGGCTACACTCACTCCTAACACTCTCCCTGCCTATGCAGCACTTCTGTCCCTAATGCCAGGTGCAACGCTCTGCAGAGACGATTTTGAGAAAAAAAAAAATTGCCACTGCTAACAGCAGCCAACACACAGCTATCAGTGGCCCTAATAAGGACCTTTGGGGGGTCTTGAAGCCTACACTAACTACCAATTCTTTCCCTACAGCAGCTCCGGTACAAACAGCACTGTCCCTCATCTAACTCACACGGCATCTGAGGCGAACCGCGGGAGGGGCCGACTTTTATGTTCGGGTGACACCTGATCTTCCCAGCCACTCACAGCAGGGGGGTGGTATAGGGCTTGAATGTCACAGGGGGAAGTTGTAATGCCTTCCCTGTCTTTCAATTGGCCAGAAAAGCGCGCTAACGTCTCAGGGAAGGAAGTGAAAGTAACCAGAACACCGCATGGTGTTCGTTGCGAATAACGAACATCCCGAACACCCTAATATTCGCACGAATATCAAGCTCGGAAGAACACGTTCGCTCATCTCTAGTCCTTACTTACTCTCTACCTCTGGTCTTACTACATAGTTTTTGGTATTCCTCTTATGTGGACATGAAACTGCTCGAGGCATTATTAAGTAGTAACACAGTATATAAGATCAAAAAAGACACATGACCATCCAGTTTAGCCTATTACCCCCCAATGTTGATTCAGAGGAATGCAAAAAAAAAAACAACAATGAGGCAGAAGCCAATTTTCCCTATTTCAGGGGAAAAAAATCCTCCCTGACTCCAATCTGGCAATCGGAATAATCTCTGGATCAACAACGACCTTTTTGAAATTCTGAAGGATTCTAACATATAATATTGTAACTCTTAAGAAAGGTGGCCAGGCCCCTCTTGAACTCTTTTATCGAATTCACCATCACCACATCCTCAAGCAGAGAGTTCCATAGTCTCACTGCTCTTACAGTAAAGAACCCGCTGCTATGCTGATATAGAAACTTTCTTTCCTCTAGACACAGAGGATGCCCCCTTGTCTAGAGGTAATAATAAGAATCTTTTTTTTATAGTATCAACTTATTCCGCAGCGCTTTCGAACCACATAGGGAACACAAATAATATGAAAATTACAAACGTTACATGTGGCATTCAATTATTGGAAAACAAAAGGGGTAGCGGTGATACAGAAGGTACAGGGGCAGACGGTGGAGCAAGGGGGAACACAGCAATGCGACGATAACGTGATATACAGTTGTTAGGAAACAAACGGGTTGGGGGTAGTACAGGAAGTATGGGGCAGGAAGTGAACATAAGAGGCAAAAGTGGAAAGCCATAGGGAGGGTCAGGGGGCATATTGTGGAAGTGGGGGATTAGATCAGGAGGTTTGGTATGCTTCTATGAAGGGGTGCGTCTAAAGTTCTGCGTGTCAGGGATTCTCCAGATATTTTGGGGTAGAGCATTTCAGAGGATCAGTGCTGCTCTAGAGAACTTTTGGCGGCGAGCATGTGAGGTTCGTATTAGAGGGGTGTTTAGTCTGAGTGTGTTAGCAGAGCGGAGCATGGGGATGGGTGATGTATGGACAGAAGGGAAGCAATATACGTAGAGGTATTCAATCTTATTGCAGGAGTATGATTCTAAGTAAATTGGCATCTTATTAGATATATTTCTATGTGTAACTGGTTGTACTTGTAGACTCTTATACGTGCATTTACGTATGAAGTCCTGAGCTTATTAGTGTGTGTGTGTGTGTGTGGGGGGGGGGGGGGGGGGTGGGTGGAGGATGAATATACACATATTTAGTTGCATTTTCTGATGATTGTATCTTTCGTTTTTAGTGTCTTAATCACTTTAGTTTAGATGCTCTAATAAAGATGTAATATTTTTTTGCTAATCATATGTAGTATTTTTCATTTCTCCACAACTATGCTTATATTGTACATTATCTCTTCCTGTCTTGTGCTAGATACAAATTATTACTGGACTATGTTGAATCAGTAAAAAATAATCTAAATTATACAGAAAAGTAAATTTAGTACTTTTCTTTAGAATGTACTATTAGATTTAGAATCAAGGTACAGTGAAACCTCTCCAATAGAGAAGACCAACTCTAGCTAGACAGGATTTTTCTGTGACAGATTTCCAATTTTCTTATATCTTATGTATGTTGGGCTTGTTCTTTGAGAGCACCGTCCTTCTAAAAGACTCTTTTCACTGGAAATTTAAGCGGTCATCTGCAAGAGGTTTTATTGTATTTGCATATTTTTAATAAACATGAACCAATGTTTGTTTTATAGGCAGAAAAGAAGAGGAACCAGCATACATTGCACATTATGATGCATATCACAGAAATATGAACTGGACCGGAGCGATGATAAACTGGGAAGTCAGCAAGTAAAGGTGGCCATATACCTTAGATAGCAGTCAGCCTAATGCGCATTCAGCTGTCAACTATCCCTTCTGATGCCCCCAAGATACATGCAGCTTAGCTGAGGGGAAATGCGGAGGGGAATAAGCCACTGCCAGACATCTTTTTGGGGTATATCTCCCTTCAAAACAAGGCATCAGGTATGTTTTCCCTGACATCTGTTGTCAGGGCAAGTCTAGTTACTCACACACACATTAGATGGTTAGTCAAACTCACCAAAATTGGCAGATTTGGCTGACGTTTGTCTACTGTGTATGGCCGTTTTAAGTAGTGGCAGGATGTAAGCAGTCAGCCAGTAGATGAAGATACCTGCTGAATTTTGAAGGATGATTTAGCACTTCTTGAGGTATATCAATTACAATTTTTGTTTACTCTCTCACCCATGATAGGACCTCTGCAGAGGACCTCCCACCGCTGGAAAGGAAACCTGAAGAGATAAAAGCAGGACACACCTCTCCCTACCTCAGTTCAGGTTTCCTGTCCAGCCGTTTAGTCTCTGGGAAGTACCGTCCATATTATTGGAATACACCTTGAGCAGTAGGGCCCCCTGGTTTACCTGACCTTTTGGGATGGTTTGTGAGGGCATAAGTCTCCTGGGGGAGCTATCCTTAAGTCTGGTGCAAGTCTGGGGTACTGCTCCTCTTGTTCCTCTTTGGAATGAACTTCTGGCTGAGCCAGTGTGCACAACTACAGATGCTAGTCCTTGGGGATGGGAAGCCCATGGACTGACAAGTTTTCATCAGGGTCAGTGGGGAACTCCTCTTCCCCTTTCTTTATCAAATTTCAAAGAGCTTTCGGCAGTCAATTGGGCTCTAAAGTAATTTCTTCCACAGATTTGAAACCGAAATGTGAAGATTTTTTGAGTAACACAACTATGGTGTCTTACATCAACAATCAGTGAGAAACGAGATTAAGCACACTGATGAATTTAACCAGCTGAATATTTTTAATAGCAGGGTCCCATCCCACATACCTGGCAGCAATACATCTGAAGGGGAAGGAGAATCAGACAGTGAGCTTTCTGAGCAGGTTCAGACTTGACTATTTGAAATGGTCACTAAATCTAGGGATTTTAATACTGATAGGGGTAAAGTGGGAAAGTCCATTGATAGATCTTTTTGCAACCAGGAAGAATGACAAGATTTGAGATTTTTCAAGATTTGAGATTTTTCTCCCTACAACCATCAGATCATTCCACAAGTCTGGATGCTCTCCTGCAGTCTTGCAAGAGAGAAAAGTGTTATGCATTCACTTCTATTTGCCTAATCCCTAAATAAAATCAGAGAACAGTGATTCTAATAGCTCCCTCTTGATCCAAGAGATCCTGGTTCACCTACCTAAGAACTATGTCCATAGACCAGCCTTGGAACTTACTGACTCATGAAGATCTGCTGTTTCAGGACCCAGTTCTTCATCCCAGGGTCCCGAGCCTTTACTTGATAGCCTGGATTCTGAAAGGGTGCTATTAAAACAAAGGGACTTATCTGATATTGTCATTACTATGATGCTTGTGAGCTAGAAAATGGTCACTTCAGACATCTACTTGAGAGAGTGGAAAGCTTTTTAAACTTTTTTCAGGATAAAGTTGATCCTCTCAAAGGTCCAACTTATTCTTAATTTTTTCCAACAGGTTTGCATGTTACCAAAGATTTAAGATCTTCAGAAAATCTCCCCAGATTAATGGGCAGCAACAATTGCTTGTCTAAAGATAATTGCTGATGTCTTTCCTCTTTGGCATTGGGTTTACACACATCTGAATACTCCAGGTCAGCAAACTGCCAAAATTTATGCTGTCACAGAAGTGGTCACACTTGCTGATGATCAATTAATGTTATTTGTCGGAGATTGTCTTTACTTACTTTTAAGACCTTCTAAGGACCAGATATATCTTATTATGTCCTGATACATAAAACCATAGAATTTAAAGATGGTGTACTTAGTTTTTCTCATGACTGTATATATGGAACTACTTATGGCCAGTTTGGGCCCAAATTGACTAAATTACTCAAGCACATGAAAGAACTGTATGTATGGAGGCCCTATGAACTTCATGAGGTTCTGAACTACACTTCAATTGCAACCATGTGATATCTCTGCATTGGGCTATATTACTGAGTTATTTTATCACCTACAGCATCCGAGGGAACATGGTAAAAAAAACTTTCCATATGAAATTAGAGGCATACATAGATAAAGTAGGAACACGTAAACTACTGTAGACATTGTATTACCTCCTCATGCAACTTGGAGGTTGTACTGAGTACAACCATAAAGAACTCCCCAAATTGGTTAGAAATCTTAGTGGTAGTGATAAAAGTCACAGTATGCTGAATCATTGGATTATTTATGCATATTATAATAAAGTTATGCATCAACAGTTGGTTTTGCACTTCTGCTTATATTTTATTTCTTAATATAGTTAATCTTTTTCTTGGCTAACCCCCTAACTCCTTCAAGTTCCCTTCATGAGGTTCCAGCCATTGGCATGCATAAGAGAGGGCGGTTCTATGGTGTAGAGTTTTGCCACATAGGACAAGAATATGTTTCCTCTTAAATGGAATTTCCATGCGGCTTGGGCCATTTCCCTTTTCCATTGTTTGTTAAAGATACATTTACTACATGGTCTGCCTCTATGGTATGTGCCCATTTGGCTCCAGCACCAGCTAAACATATCAAGATGATAATGGGCGACCTCTATGTTAGAATTTACAATAGGGGTCCTTAGAATCCTATTGGATATGTTGAACTGAATTGTTCCCTGAGGACTGGAGTTGGGAAACACTGTGTTAACAGGTTAAAGAGGCATTTTGGGAGTTTTTTATTTTTTCTATTGATGACCGACAGGGACTTGCCGCTCAGATCCCCAATGATCAGCTGATTCTTGGGGCTGCTGTCATTACAGTTAGCAGAAAGTACTGACCATAGTGCCTCAGCCTGGGTTGGTACTGCAGCGCATTTCCAGTTGAATGTAATGGAAGCTGTGCCTGCAATACCAACCTGGGATGCTGTGCTATGGTCAGTACATTCTGCTTCTCACACTGACTCCAGTGACAGTGGTGCTGGGAATCAGCTGATCGTGGGGATCCAATGGCAGTTCTCCACTTATCTATTGATGACCTGTCGGTTATGAATAGAAAAGTTTTTAAAAAGTCCGGGAATACCTCTTCAATTAGGTGAGTATACCCATATTTTAGGCCATTGTGCCCTTTCAATGGTTACTCAATATTCTATGTAAACAGACAGTAAAATGTGGATTTAAGGCCAGCGTCACACGATTGTATGCACATTTGTGCGCACTGAATGAGATTTTTTTGCACGCGTATCGGCGAATTTTACTGTACCTTGTCCGCCCGCAGGAAGTATAAATTTGCGCACAGCAAACAAAGACGATTGAAATGGCTAATTTGTGTAATGATTTCCAGATGTGTTCTTTTTCCAGTGGAATTACAGAATGTATTACGCATTTCCTTGCATATTACGTGCAGATCTTCACCTCCCATTGACTTCTATGGGGTCCTGTGGTGCGCAAATGCGCAGAAAAGTACAACATGCTGCTTTTTTTTGTGCGACTGAAATGCACACACAAAATATGTAGATGTCAACAAACTCATAGATATTATTGAGTTCTATTCTCTTGCATAAAATTTACATGCGCAAATATGCCAGTGTGGCACTGGTCTAAGAGATATTTTCATAATAGCTTTATCTTTCTATCACACTGTTAAAGAACATAACCAACGTCTCCTACTACGATGTACAAAGTTCCATAGTTTTCTAAATATACAAAACAGACTGAAATTGAAAAAAAATTGTTTATTGTCTTTAAAAACCATAAACTATTTCGTGAAGTTATAATCTTAAATACAGAACGGGACCTCGGAGAAACAGATTGTCTTAGCCAGGGCCCGGATTCAAAAATATTTTCTTGAAGACATTTCCTGAGCCATAACCTTACACCGCTCCTGAAACCTTACCCAAATATTTACATATCTGATTACTGTTTAGATATGTTGCTGTTGTTGTGAGACATCCTTAACTTGCATGGCCTTTGGAGCCGCAGTAAGCAGAGATGACCCTTTGTCTCATTTATGTAACAATTGAACTCCTAACAGTGGAGGAGGAAGGATAACAGAGAGACAGGCCACAACAGGCGGACGTGTTTACAGGAAACGGAGCGCTTCTTCTCAACATATCAGATGGAAATTCAGTTCAAAAGCAGCAGCCAATAAAATATTTTTGAATCTAATGAATATGGCCATTTACAACCAATCAACTGCTAGTCTGCAGTGTAATAGGCAATATACAAGCAAAAAAACACTTGAAATGCACCGATCTCCAGCTAGAACGTGATGTTTGTAAAATATTAGGCTTTTACAAAAAGTTGGATCAACATCGTGGTCATAATCTGGTAATTCAGAAACTTTTAATTTTTTCTTTTTCACCAGAAATGTGTCAACACGCTGCTAATTTTTATTTTAGATAGGTCCTACTTGAGGTTTGTCAATATGGTCTGTATGCCCACCATGTCCAGTATATAGATGGTTAAGGGTGTTTTAATACCGGGCAAGTTTCACACTCGAGTTTCATCTGATAGTGATATGGACGGAATTTGCGTGTGTAAGGCTACATTCACACAGACAAATGCGATATTGGGCCGAAAGCCCATAATCACACTTTTCACGGCGATGCGAAGCAGTTTTTTAAAATTCGCATTGCTTCTGTGAAATTGCGAATGCGCATGAGAGGATCAAAATGGGCAAAATTGCATTGTGCTCATGTACATATCGCATGGCATGCAAGTGCCACGTGATGTCTTTCAAAGTCCCATTGAAAACAATGAACAAGGCATTCGAGGGAACACCCAACTATAGAACATGCTATGATTTTTAAAAATAAAAGAATGGATTTCATCCATCACACATCGCATCACACAAAACTCGCGAGATAATCTTGATCATGTGAATAAGCCCTTGATTTTAATGTATTCATTCATATGGCCGATTGAAAAATCGCTGCATGTCCTATTTTTGGGCGCATTCTCATAAGCAATTGTGCATTGTGATCTTTAAAAAAGAAAATCGCATCCAACTTGCATGCCGTGTGATTTGCATGTGAGTGGGATACAGTTTTTTACCTTTGAACATTATTGGAAGTACTTGCGATTTTTTTCGCGCACGTGAAAAAACCTGTGTGAAAATTACAAGTACATAGATGTGAAACAATGCAAAAAAATGCATCGTGCTCACATCGAAAATCTCAAGTTTGCAAATGCAATATTGGTCCGAGTTTCTCGCCGTGTGAAAGCACACTAACATAAATGCTACAGTGCTTCACATAACCTAACCAATGACTTTAAAGGGAACCTGTCATTTCGCTTAATTTCCCTTTATTTGATGCTGTACTCACTGAGGGCAACATAAAGTAGTAACAGACATGATGATTTCAGCAATCTGTCACTTATGGGGTTAAGTGCAGAGGTTTTTAAGCACTTTTAGCTTGTTCCTGCAGTTCCGAGCAAGAGATGAGTGCAGTTTATCCATGAGGTGCTGTTTACCCCCCCGCCACCCCCTGCTCTCCATGATTGGTAACTTTCTCAGTATGCAGTATAATAGCTAGAAAACTGTCACTCAGGAGATGAGCGGGGCTAGCAGAACCTCATAAATAAACAGAACTCCTCCCTTTACTGGGAGCTGCAGGAGCAACCTGTAAGTTCTTAAGAACCAATAAATATTACCCATAAGTGACAGACCGCTGAAATCAGCATGACTGTCACTACTTTATGCTGCCTTCAGTGAGGACGGCAGAAAGTACAGGTGCCCTTTAACAATAGAATACCATATATTTGCCCTCATACTGTTCAAATATTAACATTAGCCAGCTCCATAGATCTATTGTTGTTAAAAAGAAACCACCATGGCAGCCCAGGTAAGTCGGGCTGAGTTTACACAGTGTTTCTATATGCGCTCAGCCTGTCCTTCATGGGATTCCATTTAAATCACAGAAACCAGCATGCAGACAGAACGCTGAAAGGAACCATAGACTTTCATTAGTGAACTGGAGACCGCGCTATTCTTCCTGGTACATATGCTTCCACGCTGACACTCATCTTTCCTTGATTGAACAACTAGAGAATATGTCCCCTTGCTTCCTCAATGACATTGGGGGAGATCTATAAAGCTGTCTTATAATAAAAATGTCCTTTGCTGCCCATAACAACCAATCAGAGCTCAGCTTTCATATATTTATGAGCTCTGGTAAAATTAAAGCTGAGCTCTGATTGGTTACTATAAGCAACAAAGGACATTCTAACTATTACCTGATTTTAAAATGGATCAACCTTTCTTTGAGAAGACACTCCAACTAATTATAGCTACTACGAATAAGGATGTCATTGAGTTCATGAAACAGCGCTATTTACTTGTAAACAATCTGGGCTGTGAAAACTGGCATCAACCTCTGCCTTGTCTCACTCATCGCCAGTCGTCTGATGGATATTTTTGGAAGTGTATTAAGAACTGTGCGTCATCGTGGGAGTCATCAGAAAGGATCTTGCTCTGAAAAGTCGCACATCTCTCTCAAAAAGTGGCTCCACATTGCCAACCTCCAGTGTTAGGAAACCTCTGAAAAGCTCTCTGCACAACTGACTGGAATAACAAACTCGCCATTGTTGACTTTTATAGTGAAGTATGTAGTGTCTACTTCCATACTAACTCCATTTTGCTTGGTGGCCTTGGTCATTATGTCCAAGTAGACAAGTCTTCTTATCAAAGCATAAAGTAACATCGTGGTTTTGCCCCAGATTGTGAAATATGGCTACTTGGGATTGTGGACACAGGAAGTCAGCTGTTGGGTGTATGGAAGTTGTCCCTGCCAGAAATGCTGAAACCCTTCTTCCAAGTGTTTGACATGTGTTGCATTCAGGTTAGGCCATGCACAGTCATTTCTGGGCTGCCTACAACGGCATTCACACTGAATTTCAGTCATGAATGTGTCAAACACAATAATCCAAAATTTTGATTAGTATCTTCAACTGGTACAACACAACCTGTAGATTCTTACTGGAATATTTGTAAGGCTTGTATCAAGATGAAAAGGGGTGTTCTTCATGATCTACTTCCAACATCTCTTGCAGAATTCATGCGGAGGGATCGGTTTGGCAAAGACGCATTTAACACCCTGCTTCTGCATATTGCAGAGCAGTTTCCTTTTTAGGATTATGCAGTATGATTATGTTAACATAACGCTTATATTGGCAGGAGACATATACATTTGTGTCAAATGACATTTATGTCCTAGGGGTATGTCCTAAAAGGACATGATCTTCGCTCGTTCCCATTTTCTTCAATGAGTTAAAAAGCTGCTTGGCCAATGATGGGCAACTTAAAACTTTTAAGATGATCTAGAACTAAATTCATGTGTTCTAAATAGATTGTTTTAGTATTATTCGCTATAATTTTTGAGCAATGAGGTCACTGTGAACTGACATATCAGCCCATTCACTTAATGGGTGTGCCTGTGAAGAGCAATGATTTACACACCCTTCCACCAAAGAATGTGTTAATTAACATACATACAGCTCAACCATGTCCGAATAGATTTCTGTTTTGCATCACATGGATTTCTGTTTGAGGAAGGTGCTGTTGTTTCTTTAAGAAGGCTGCTCTGCACTTGCTTGAGTATGCTGGAATTTCTCATGGTTTTAAAAAGTTAAATACAAAAGTCAGTTTGAAAACTTAAGTTAGTTTAGCGATGTTACATAGGCGCCATCATGCTGTATGCTAAGATTTCTTACCTATAAGCAGTTCAATAAAATTAATTTACAGCTAGTATTTGACTTTTCTTAGAGTTCCAAGCCTCAATACACATCAGTACAAAAAACTATCTAAAAATGTCATGTCTTGAAAATCACTGAACATGGGGTCCACAGGCACATATAGGCAGTACATCTCAGTGCCCTCTCTTTGGATAATAATTCAGGTAGACATAGATCATCTGAAGGAAAAGAATATAGATTGCACCAATCGCGTAATACTCTTTGACCAGGAGAAGGCAAAAGTGAAATATGGTAAACTTTTTGCTTACTTAGAAGAGTTGTGCAACCCCTGGCATGGACTCATCTTCTAGGAGATATGGGCCAGATGGAGCTAATGCATGAACAGCAGGGGAAATGCATTCCTCGTAATTTTATTGATAAAATGGACTGATGTCTTTATCAAGTTTTTTCAAGTCCGATAGCGAAATGTGTTGGTTTTATCAATACAATGACAAGGAATATATTTACACTACTCTTGCCTTATCAGAGCGATCATCGGTGCTATGGTGTAAGTCCCAAGATGTCCCCAAAATGGTACCAATAAAAACTACAGCTCATCTCACAAAAAATAAGCCCTCACAGAGCTCCACCTATGAAAAAATAAAAAAGTTATAGGACTTTGAATGCAGCGTATAAGAATTTTGGTATCGTAGTAATCGTACCGACCTGCAGAAAAACTGTAGTGTGTTATTTATGCTGCATGATTAACGCTTAAAAAAAAATCTATGGCAGAATTGATGCATTTTCTCTCCCTGCGTTCATAAAAAAATGATAAACGTTTTACAATGTAGTCTGTGTAACCAAAAATGGGACCAATAAAAACTACAGTTCGCCACGCAAAAAACAAGTCCTTATACGGCCGTGTTGACAGAAAAATAAAAAAGTTATGGCTTTTGAAAAGTGAAGATTAAAATCCGCCAAAAATCGTTGCGTTCTTAAGCCAAAAATAGGCCATGTCATTAAGGGGTTAAAGGGGTTCTGTCATTAAATAAAAAAAAATCTATGCTCACCTATTTCTTCCCCGTCAGTCTACTTACCTCATCTTCTTCTCCTCAATCTTCTCCTGTCTCCTGCAGTCCCGGGGGGTCACCTCACCTCCAACTGGCTGATTCCTCTGCTTCCTGTGAGGTAATGTACATTCATAGGCAGTCTCCTTCCTGCTTGGCAATGTACATTGCGTCCCAGTTCACAGCCTAGCAGGGAGTACTGAGCTATCGCAGAGACTGCTCATGCTTGCTGTCTCTGCAATAGATCAGCATTGCTTTTAGCCAGTGAACACTACGTCACAGGGACGTGACCTTCACTGATCTGCAAGAAGAAGGATGTGAGGAAAGCAGGCTTCATAACAAGGAGAAGAGGATCCGGACAGCATCCAGTGAGCTGACCTGGGGGACTGAAGAAGATCAGCGAAGATGGTTGTCTAGTTTAAATTACCCATTTTAGAGAATTCTGAGTTAGGGGAACCTCCATCCTCATATATGAATCGGAATCCAATATACCTACAAAGAGCATCAATCACCAGCTGTCCATATTTTAAGTGCCTCTTACACAAGCAAATGATTGATATTGAATGTTCATCTGATCGTTCATTCATCCAATCATCTGCTTGTTTGAAGGTAACAGCCCACAAACAGATAGTCAATTGCATCTTTTATGAGGCATCAAAAAGCATCTGTTGTCGGCAGCACATTGCTCTGTATAAATGAGATGTGCTGCCAACAACGGTGGACCTGCATGTGTCTAAGTGATTGTGCCAACTGTTGTTTGGGGGCATACAGTACTGCTAATTGCTCCATTTAAATGGACCTGAAGGAGTGCAGATTGCAAAAATGTTGATCCGCACTTGATCCTGGCAGAGAATCTGCTGGTGTAAAAAGACCTTTACACAGTTAAGTAATTTAAATATGTATTGCATAATGCTTCCCCTGTGGTGGTGCTAGTTTATCAACTGGCAATCCTTTTACCCATAATGGACTGTCCAAAGTGGGCACCCCATTTAATATTTATATCTACAGAGTTGAACAAGATAATTTGCTTTCTATTGAAAACCAAATATTAGGGTAGCTTAGTTAGCATTCTTTTTTTTCCACTAAATTTCCCAGAATTCTTAATTTTCATAAAACGATAAAAAAAGGCCTCTGTACAATAAGAGGGATAGGAGGGTGAGGTTCTCTCACAGTAATTGACTACCAGTATGGCCGGATAAGAAAGGGGGACTTTTTCAGGTGAACAAAAATCCAGTCTCATGAAACCTAATTTGACTGTCAGTGGTAGCTGTCAATTCCTTACTGTATGTGAAACTGAAGCCACAAGAAGTCTATATACTACAAGCCGCTCATACACTAAGTGAAGTACTGCACATAGATCATGCTTGTAAAGTTTTCATCTTGTAAAGTATACCTTAAATGGGTTGTCTGAGATTACAAATAGCAAGTCTGCAGCACCACTCTTGTCAGTGGGCTGGGTCCAGCATTGCAACTCAACCTCTATGCTTGTTTTCAAGACTAGACATAGTCGTAACGAGAAGTGGTGGAGTTCCAAGAAGCACAGCAAACTTTTTTTCCCTAATCTCAGACAACCCTTTAAGCAATGATAATGGTTACTGAAAAATGATTAGTGTCTACATTCCAAAGAAAATGTTGCTTAATTTTACTCAACCTCCCAAATATTTATGTAATAGGATAATAAAATCAAAAACCTTGCATAAAACACTCTAGTAATAATAAAACATGTGACAATGACTTTATGTAGTGGTGGTTTCACATTTGTTTTGGAGATTCTCCCCAAAAGCGGAATCCCTGCGGCTGAACGGCTCCATCTCTGGAAGGAACCGAACAACGCCGGATGGACCCCATTGACTATAATGGGATCCGTCTGCTTTCCGTCAAGCTGACTGGCTTTTGGACATGGTATTTTGAGTTTGATCTGTGATGGAACCCCTGGCTGGAGCTTCCTATGCAGATGTGAAACCGGCATAATTTAGGTGTATTAGGTAATATATTATAATTTAACATGGGAATTAGAATCTAATGTCCTAACTATAATGGTGAAAGCCTATACTATTTATACGTCTAGAATATACTCTGAATGCCAACTTCATTAGAGACACCCATCTAGTAGCACATTGGACCTCCTTTGGGCTTGAGTTGTTCACTTGGACACATTAGCTGGAGCATTAGTGTTGTATTGAGCTGACGTTAATTTGGCTGCGCACCTCCTGTTCATCAGAACAATTCTTGAAATCCTGCTCTGAACATTTTCATCAATTACTTGTCCACAGAATCCTCCTTCACTCTGTTTTCCCTTGATAACCCCATTCTTGGTGTACTCTCAACACAGTTACATAAGAAAACCCTAAGGAATTGTCAGTTTTTTGATTACCAACCCCTAGTCTTGCACCTCTTTCGAAGCTGTTCAGATTGCTTGATTTTCCCATTCTATTGTGGAGCCCCACTGAAACTGATGCACAAAAACTTGCTCACATAATTTTATTCTGCACTTCACATGTCTAAATTCCATACAGGGAAGGTCCAATCACGAAAGATTAGGTGTCTCTAATAAAGTGGTTATTCATTATGTTTGTCTCTATTGCGTGATACAATAATCCAAAATAGTAATCTTAATTGTATCATGCTAGGTTATATCACACAAGAATATGTAAGAATATCGTCATTTCATAATATATTCCCACAGTGCTTGTAGATTTAGTTTTAGGCATGACAACATACTTCTTAGCATGACTCTACCAAAGACTGTGTGATCTCTGTCCAGGGTGCTGCAGTTCCAGCGATGGTGCCTGAACTGATGCTGGCACTCTCTGATCCACTCCTTTGCTCCCTCACCAATGGCTTGCATAATATCAGGATGCTTCTGACAAAGGTGCCTCTGCCTGGGGACAAGTCCTGGGATATTATTACATATCACTCTTTCTCCAAGTGCTCCAATGTACCTGCAAGAGACAAAACAGTATTCATATGAATCACATTATGAGCAAGTGCAATTAACATCTACTTGAAGCTTAGTTAAAATCTCGCTTGAGGAATCCTCATAATGTATTTTTAATAAATTTGTGATTGTTAAGGTTATTATTTATCTGCTGCTTTTTCCATTCTTTTCAACTGATATATTAAAAACGGGGTTTAGACTCGAAATGTTGCTAATATACACACTGACATTTCTACATATGGTACTTTTTCTTAAGAGCAATCCATCACATGTATCAGTATAACATGTACAGAAAACACTACATATTGCAAGCACAATGGGGTCATTTACTATTAAGAATGCACCAGTATTCAAGCGCAGATTGCGCCAAAAACCTCTCTCACATGCTTTACACTGCATTTCTGGTGTGTTTTAGACACTTTTTTGTGCCACATCTGAAATGTTCCTAGTGTTTTAGAAAGGGGGGATAATCTGACGCAAAATCTGGCTTGAAACGTTGCCAACTAATAGGTGGAATAAAGTTAGACTAGATAATCTATAGATGTGCCAGATGTATCATCCAGTAACTGTGATAAACGGAGGCATTTTAAGACTGTGTAATCTATGTGTAATCATTAGACAGTGTTAGTAAATGTCTTGCAGAATATACACAATATCCATTTAGAAACTGGTTGTTATTAGGACATTTAGATTTATTGCTCTATTATAATTAATTGTTAGTGCTTTCTTTCTTGCAAATGAATCACTGGTCCCCGGTGTAAAAATTCATTAATGTAAACCCTATTAGTAAATTCTAAGTTAACAGAGGAGATTCCCTTGTTGAGGACTCTCATCTATTAGCCCGATGAGAGAGTGGCTACAAACAGCGCTCTATGACACCCAGCACATCTATATATTACACGGACAGTCCTTTGATTTCAGTGAGAACTTTGGAACACTTCACTTTTTGCTGTGGTGGCACTTCAGTAGTATTACAGATTAGAAATACAGCTGATCACCGGTGGTTCCAAACTGCCCTAGAAACTGTAGCAGATGCAGTTATGTGACTTGTGCACTTCTGGTAATATAAAAAAACACATTTTGTGGTTTTTTTTTACCAGAAGTCTTGATATTTTGTTGCAAAAGTTGTGTTTGTGAAAGTTTCTCTGGACTGTGACTTCTGTACTGCTGGACTACAATATGAGTGTATATCAGTGTAGTCTCTGCCTCATAGTGTTAGGCTGCCTGTTCATGGGCGTTGCGAAATCCTGTGGCGGATCTCCGCTGCGGGAACGGCCCCCCTGGAGCAGGAGCCGGCAGACGAATCTCGGTGGTGAGCCTATCTGCCCATTACGCTGTGGGATTCCTTCTCAGGTTTCTGTCACAAATAATAAAAAAATGGCAATGGAACCATTTACTGTCATTAGTCAAACGGATGCCATGGAGTCCTTGTCAAAAGGACATGAAAGTGGTGTCCATTTGAACAATGACAATGAGGGTTTCCATTTGGGGGTTCCATCTCAGTGCCATTTTCAGAAGCCTAATTGAAAAACTCATGGTACCACTAGCTTAAGTCATCCTGATATAAATCAAGAAATCAATGAGTGTGGTTAGTGTATGTTGGGTCATCATAAAAATCCATTTTTATTCATCAGTCTTAGGGCTTTTACCCACTAGCGATATTTTTTCCTGCGATGTGACAGCAATGATTATGAAACCAATGATTTTCAATGTTTTCATACTCATTTGCGATTCTTCACTCCAGCTTTGCATCGCAGAGAAGAAATCTGTGATATCGCACAGTGTTTTCAACGGTGCCAGCGGCACATAGGGAGTATATCGCTGACTTCTGCCACAGCTGTCACAGCTGTGGCAGGGGTTTCCTTTATCCCTGCAGGACCACTGGGATGAAGGAATCCTCTGCCACAGCTGTCACAGCTGTGGCAGAAGTCAGCGATATTATACCATTGCTTTCAATGGGGTCAGCACTGTTGCTGTGGCAGAGGAACGCGATTTTCTCCCTATGTTTTCAGTGGGGCCATTGCTGCTGCCGCCATCCTGATTGACAAGAAGGTAAAACCCCTGGATGTGACAGCATCCAGGGGTTTCACATCGAAGGAATCCTCTGCTGCAGCAAGGGATAGAGATCCTCTCCCATTGCTTTCAATGGGGCCGCACTATATGTGTAAATTTTACCATCATGTGACTGGACAACAAGTGCGAATTAAAAACGCATCTGAAGCTTCGGTCATGTGTTTTCATACATGCGTTCTGCATTTTTTTTTCATACACCTATACATGTGTGAAACATTTGCTGTCTGACTGAGCCCTCAAAAAGAATTTCAAATTTTGATGAATCTGACCACAGAACAGTTTTCCATTTTGCCTCAGTCTGTTTTGAGTGAGCTTTGCTCTAGTGCTTCTGGATTGTGTTGATATATTGCTTCTTTTTTGCATGACACAGCTTTAAGGCTCATTCAGACAAGCATGTTTATGTGCGTATAATCGTGCGCACATAACCATGTGTCTATTAGAACCATTGCTTTCCTATGATGTGTTCACATGTCCGTGTTGTACAGGTTTGAAAATGCGTGCACCTGCAAAAGATAGGACATGCGTGCACGTCTAGCCGCTCCGTCCCCCTGCACTGCTTTGAAGCTCTTTCAGCAGGCAGGGATTTAAAATTGAATAAATTGAATGAATGGCTGAGTGCTGCTTGTGATTGGCTGAGCACTGTGACCAATCACAGATGGCGCTCAGCTGTCATTCAATGAATGGCTGAATGCTGCCTATGATTGGCTGAGCGCACAGCCAATCAGACACAGCCCTTTCAGCAGGCGGGGATTTTGAAAATCCCCACGTACTGAAAGAGCTTCAGAGCAGTGTAGGGAGACAAGCGGCTAGATGCGCCTGAGCCCTGACAGCGGCGGAGAGGTGAGTATATACTTTTTTTTACACATGCTAGGGATGATTTTCAGGGAAGGGCTTATATTTAAAGCCCTTCCCCGAAAGTCACTGCAGGTGTTGCCAGCAGTCATTGCTTTCGATGTTTTTAATGCAGTGACACCTGAGGGTCTGAAGATCTTAAACATCCAATATTGACCGTCAGCCTTGTTCCTTCTGCACATGAATTTCTCCATATTCTCTGAATCTTCTGATGATAGTATGCACTATAGATAGTGGGATATCCAAAGTGTTCACATTATTACATTGAGGAACACTTTTCTGAAATTGTTTCACAATTTTTAGATGCAGTTTTTTACAGATTGGTGAAGCTCTTTGCTTCTGAGAGACTCTGCCTCTCTAACATGTTCTTTTTATACACTGTCATGTGACTTATGAAAAAAACTGACCCTTCAGATGTTTTTCATTAAAGGGGTTGTCCCGCGCCGAAACGGGTTTTTTTTTTTTTCAATAGCCCCTCGTTCAGCGCGAGACAAACCCGATGCAGGGACTTAAAAAAAAAACCACACAGTACTTACCCGAATCCCCGTGCTCCGGTGACTTCTTACTTACCTGGTGAAGATGGCCGCCGGGATCTTCACCCTCGGTGGACCACAGGGCTTCTGTGCGGTCCATTGCCGATTCCAGCCTCCTGATTGGCTGGAATCGGCACGTGACGGAGCGGAGCTACGAGGAGCCGCTCTCCGGCACGAGCGGCCCCATTCAGAAAAGAAGAAGACCGGACTGCGCAAGCGCGTCTAATCCGGCGATTAGACGCTGAAAATTAGACGGCACCATGGAGACGAGGACGCTAGCAGCGGAACAGGTAAGTGAATAACTTCTGTATGGCTCATAATTAATGCACGATGTACATTACAAAGTGCATTAATATGGCCATACAGAAGTGTATACCCCAACTTTGTTTCGCGGGACAACCCCTTTAACACTGAGATCCATTGACAATATGGAAAGGAGCAGGCACTTGCTGGAGTAGATGCGGGGGAGGACGGTAGTTTGGAAGATCAGGACAAGCAGGCAGATAGCTGGGTGACAGTTAGAAGGGGTAAAGGGAAGAGAACTAGGGAGGCTAGTTCTGAACTGGCACACCCCAATAAGTTTGCAAAGCTGGCAGATGAGGGGAATGCCATTACAGAGCCAGCACAGCTGCAGCACGACATACCCTTTGAACGCCAGGGAGATGACTGCTCCTGTAAGAAGGGGAGGCACAGGGCAGGCTAGACGATTTTAGGGACCTAGGATCTAAGCTTAGGGCGAGGACCTCCAAGGTAGTTTTCTTGGACATACTACCTGTACAACAAGCCCCACCAAAAAGGCAGCGGGAGATTAGGGAGGTAAAAAAGTGGTTCCAGTTGGTGTTAGAAAGAAGGCTTTGGGTTCCTGGAGAACTGGACTAACTTTGCTGTTGGCTACAGGCTCTACAGAAGGGACAGGCTGCATCTTAACGGGGAGGGTGCAGCTGTGCTTGGGGAGAAGATGGCTAGAAGGTTGGAGGAGTGTTTAAACAAGGGACTAGAGGAGGGCAAAAAGAGTAATGGGGGAAGACAGTGTGAACAGTGACCTGGGACCAAGTATTGGGAATGGGGTTGAGTGGGGGGAAGGGGTTAGTACAGTTAGAACTGATAAAACAGCTTATAGGACCATAAGTAGCATATTGAATACAAAGAATAACAACAACCGTATAAATTCTATGGCAACGAATGCAAGAAGTCTGATCAGTAAAGTCGGTGAGCTTGAATCAAGAATGTCTGAAGAAAATTACGACGTAGTAGAAATAACTAAACCATGGCTTGATGATAAGTATGATTGGGCAGTGAATTTGCAGAGTTACAAAGAGACCTTGTGAACCAGAAAGGGGGTGGGGTATGTCTATACGTTAAATCCTATTTTATGCCGAAGCTACAGGAGGTATATAGGTGTCGGAGATGAACACGTGGAATCTCTGTGGGGAGAAATACAGGGAGGGAAAAATAACAAAATCCTGATAGCGGTTTTCTATAGGCCACCAAAAATAACAGAAGAAACTGAAAACTTGTTCATAAGGCAGATAGAAGAGGTGTCAAACCACAATAAAGTAATTATTATGGGGGACTTTAATTATCAAGATACAATATGGGAAGACGAAAACTGCGAATCTTACAAGGGTGATAAGTTCTTGAGAACAATTAAAGATAAGTACCTTACCTAACTTTTGTGGGAGCCAACTGAAGGGGGGGCCATCTTGGACTTATTATTAACAAAAAAAACGGACAAAATCACAGGGGTGCATGTGGAGAGACACTTGGGAAATAGTGAGCACAATATAATTAATTTCCAACTGTCATTCAATAGGAAGCCTTATCATGGAGCTACGAAAAAAACTAAACTTTAGTAAAGCAAAGTTTGATCAGCTCAGAACTACTCTCGGCAACATTAATTGGGATAGCGTCCTCAAAAATAATAGTACAGGCGGGCGACAATTGGGAGAAGTTCAAAAACATTCTAATTACCTCATGTGAGTAGTTCATACCCTTTAAATATAAAAGAACTACAAGCAGAAGGAAACCAATGTGGCTCGACAAGACTGTAAGGGGAGCGCAATAAGCGAAAAAAGAAAGTGTTTAAATTATTAAAACAAGAAGGCAGTGAAGAAGCGCTAAAAACATACAGGGAGAAAAACTAATTATGTAAGGAAAAGATAAAAACTGCAAAGGAGGAGACAGAAAGATTGATTGCCAAAGAGAGTAAAAATAGCCTCTAACTATTTTTCAATTATATAAACGGAAAGGATTTGCAATGAGAGCACTGGCCCTTTAACAAATAATGCAGGAGAAATCATAGAAGATGATGGGGGCTATTAAATTGTTTTTTCTCAAGTGTATTCACGAAGAAAAAGAAATGTCACACAAGATGCAGGGGAATAAAATGAACCCCACACAAAATATCACCTGCCTAATGCAGGAGGAAGTGCAGAGCCGGTTAAAAAAGATTAAAATCGACAAATCGCCGGGCCCAGATGGAATACACCCAAGGGTTCTTAGGGAACTAAGTGACGTGATAGATAGACCGCTATTTCTTATATTCAAGGACACTGTTGAGACCAGGGTTGTACCACTGGATTGGCGTTTTGCCAATGTGGTTCCAATATACAAAAAGGGGTCAAGAAGGGAGCCTGGTAACTACAGGCCGGTAAGTCTCACTTCAATAATTGGTAAAATATTTGAGGGGTTTCTGAGAGGTGACATCCTAGAATACCTCAAGGAAAACAACGACATAAGCAATGGTTCATGAGGCGTTGATCATGTCAGACCAATTTGATCAGCTTCTATGATGAAATAAGCTGTACGCTGGACCTGGGAGAGTCTATTGATCTCTTGTATCTGAATTTTTCTAAAGCATTTGACACTGTGCCACATATAAGGCTGATATATAAAATGAGACATCTCGGTCTGGGCGAAAACGTGTGTAGTTGGGTAAAGAATAGAGATGAGCGAACGTACTCGTCCGAGCTTGATGCTCGGGCGAATATTAGGGTGTTCGGGATGTTCGTTATTCGTAACGAACACCACACGATGTTCGGATGTTCGGGTTACTTTAACTTTCTTCCCTGAGAAATCTTTTCTATATGCGCTCAATGGGGCCGGCGGCAGCAGCGCCAACCCCATTGAGAACATATAGAAGACAAATCCTTCTTCTCTGCCACAGCTGTAACAGCTGTGACAGAGAAGAACGATGTTTGCCCATTGAATTCAATGGAACCGGCAATACAGCCGACTCCACTGAATGCAATGGGCTGCCGGCGATCGCGGGATGAATTGTCGGAAAGGGGTTAAATATATAAGCCCTTTCCTGCAATTCATCCAGAAATGTGTAAAAATAAAAAATATATATATACTCACCTGGTGCCGACAGACGGAGTTCAGCGCGGCAGGCTGCAGTTCTCCTGAACTGCTCTGAACAGCTGTGAGTAGTATTCAGCAGCCGGGGATTTAAAATCCCCGCCTGCTGAATAAGATGCCTCTGAATGGTCACAGCCTGACCAATCAGAGGCCAGCCCTCACTCACACCCATTCATGAATGGGTGTGAGTGAGGGCTGGCCTCTGATTGGTCAGGCTGTGACCATTCAGAGGCATCTTATTCAGCAGGCGGGGATTTTAAATCCCGGCTGCTGAATACTACTCACAGCTGTTCAGAGCAAATCAGGAGAACTGCAGCCTGCCGCGCTGAACTCCGTCTGTCGGCACCAGGTGAGTATATATATATTTTTTATTTTTACACATTTCTGGATGAATTGCAGGAAAGGGCTTATATATTTAACCCCTTTCCGACAATTCATCCCGCGATCGCCGGCAGCCCATTGCATTCAGTGGAGTCGGCTGTATTGACGGCTCCATTGAATTCAATGGGCTAACATCGTTCTTCTCTGCCACAGCTGTTACAGCTGTGGCAGAGGAGAACTTGCTGTGTCGTTCCCATCATTTTCTTGAATTGCCAAGATTTTCACACATGAAAACCTTAGCGAGCATCGGCGAAATACAAAAATGTTCCGGTCGCCCATTGACTTCAATGGGGTTCGTTATTCGAAACGAACACCCGAACATCGCGGGAAGTTCGTTTCGAATAACGTGAACCCGAACATTTTGGTGTTCGCTCATCTTTAGTAAAGAACTGTTCAGGAAATAGAAAGCAGAGGGTGGTAATAAATGGATCATACTCTGATTGGGCCACCAGGGCCACAGGGTTCAGTATTGGGCCCATTCTGTTCAATATATTTATCAATGACCTGATAGAGGGACTGCACAGTAAAATATCGATATTTTCAGTCTATATGAAATTATGCGAGGTAATTAATACAACGGAGGACAATGTATGGCTACAAATGGACCTAGATAAGCTGGGGGATTGTGTAGAAAAATGGTAAATGAAGTTCAATATTGATAAATGTAAGGTTATGCACATGGGCAGGAGAAACGGATGTCATCAATATACACTCAATTGGGTACTGCTAGGGAAAAGTGATATAGAAAAAGACCTGGGGGTACTAGTGGATTGTAGACTTAACTGGGGCCATCAATGCCAGTCAACTGCTAGAAAAGCAAATAAAGTCTTGTGGTGCATTTAAATAGGTATAGGGGCGAGGGACGAGAACATTATTCTTCCACTATATAAAGCACTTGTCAGGCCCCACATAGAATACTGTGTACAGTTCTGGACACTGGTGCTTAGGAAAGACATTGCAGTGCTTGAGGGGGTACAAAGAAGGGCAACTAAATTAATAAACGGAATGGGAGGACTGGAATACCCAGAGAGGCTATCAAAATTGGGATTATTCGCCCTAGAAAAAAAAGATGGTTAAGGCACGACCAAATAACTATGTATAAATACATTAGGGGACAATACAAGGATCTCTCCCATGATCTGTTTATACCCAGGACTGTAATCGTAACAAGAGGGCATCCTCTAGGTGTAGAAGAAAGCAGGTTTCATCACCAACATAGAAGGAGGTTCTTTACTGTAAGAGCAGTAAGACAATGGAACTCTCTGCCCGAGAACGTGGTGATAGCAAAATCCATAGAGGAGTTTAAAAGGGGACTAGATGTGTTTCTAGAGTGCTTTGATATTACAGGGCATAGACATTAAATAACCAGCGGGTTTGCTGATCCGTCTCTTGCAGTCGGGTAGGAATTTTCAAACCTTGATCCAAGGATTATTCTGACTGCTGTTATGGAGTCGAGAAGGAATTTTTTACTCCAAAGAGGTTAATTGGCTTCTGCCTCATTGGATTTTTTTGCCTTCCTCTGGATCAACAAGGGGGAGTGGAAACAGGCTGTACTAGATGGACATTGTATACTTTCAGCTCAACATACTATATTACTATGTTACCTTATTACAGGTGTATGGGTTGGCTTTATAAAAAATGTTTGGTGACTACCTACAGGAAAGCACAGTGAGAACTGAATCAGATCCAAATTTCTAGGCTGTGGAGGTGATGAAGGTATTTGTGCAGAAGTAGGACATTGTGCATAGCTGCAGGAAAACTTAAAGTGGTTATCCAGTCAATTTTTTCTTTTTGAAAGGTGCTCATTGTGATGAAAAAAACATAAAATAAGAAATACTTGCCTCACCCTATCTCCTGCTGCTCCCATTACAACGGTGTCTGGTTTCCTGTTGCCTGCTACTTCCTGCTTCAGTGATGACGTGACTGACACCACGCATGTGAGACCACTGCAGCCAACCATCAGCTCACTTTGGCCACTGATCAACTGCAGTGGTTACAAGTGCCTTTGTCGAGCAGCAGCATATGCAGAGCAGCAGGGGACCAGCCTCCATCGAAACGGAGCCAGGGACGTGAGGGTGTCTTCTTTTATGGTTTTACACAAGTGAGAAGCTTTCTCAAAAAATGCAGGCCTTGGTAACCCCTTTAATTTCTAGGTTTTTGGTGGAGGTGTGTTTTGGTTGATATTATTACTTGTGATGATATTTTGTGTCTTCTTTCACTATTTGCTTATACATTTTAATTAGGTATGATCAAGTCAAGGCTTTACTATTACTCAACAGTGTACAGTATTTGAGATGACATGATTGTCCAGCTGTGACCATATAGAGGAATCTAAGTTGTGAATCATAAGAGGACTGGACAGGGATGGAATTGCTCACAAATATTCGTAAGTAGCTATATTGAGATTTTTAAAGGGTAACTCCATAATTAAATTCATTATGTAGCTATCCCCATATATATATATATTAGCTATTATTACCTTGGTTAGTCAGTCCTGTCTCTCTGAACCTCCTGCCTCTTTCTCCTCAGGTGGTCATATGATCTCAATTCCGACCAGCTCAGATTTACTTAGTTTATGTGTTCAGTTTCTAGTCAGTTTCACGGTCTTGAGATGCTATTACAGGGCATGTACCAAAGAAACTGCTTAGAGGGGGGACACAGACACTCCTATCACAGTTATGTCCCTTCTACATGGGACGAGAATCTCCTGTTTCTCATATGTCCGAGCGAACGGGCTGATGACGTCATTACAGCTCATTCGCGCTCAACAAGTGTGTTTAGACTGCGTGATTGTCGGTCAGAATTGTGTAGTTCTCGTTCACTAATTGTTCAGTGTTTCACATTCCTACGTAAAACGCTGAACGATCAGTCTTTAAACTGCATGATAAGTGCCTGAGCCGGCGCTGATTTTTATGCAGGCTTAAACTGAATGACGAAAGAGAAGCACACGATTCTTATTCATTGTTTAGCTGCTGGCTGTCTTCTAAACTGAACGATTATCATTTAGTTTCACCCATTTTAACGATTTTCTGAATGTAGACGCAGCATTACTGATATAATCATCACACGGATCTTGTCACACAGTTATAATAGAGGAGATCACAGTTCATTCTCCTGGTTGTATACTTATGGTGTATAGCTTACTTAGGTGAATATAGAAGGTAATACACATTAAACTGTCTACCCAGCAGGGATAAATGGTACAGCCTCTAGCTCATGCTATCATTAATCATGGGATACATCGTCTATCATGGAATAGATGTGAAAGTGAAAGCAAAAATCTCACCATCAAGATGTTGCCTGATAAGCATCAGACCGGAGGCTCCACTGTATTGAAAGGACTGCAATATACAGAGGAGACCTCCATAGTGTGACAGGCAACTAGGTGAGGAGTGCAAAGATGGAAAAAAGTATTTTTGCCGAAGTGGCCCATTAACTTTTTCCTTTCAGCATTGCACAATTTACAGTACAAAGAACCAAAGCTTTCCCTCTGCTCCTCACATACTAGTAAACTGACAGGCTGCAGTCTCATAAATGTTTATTCGGGACCCACAATCCTTTCTGTGTATCATTTCCAGATTTATATTAAAAAACAAATAGAGGACAGTAGCCTGGGGTCACACTGCACGGATTTACCGCGGAATTTTGCTGCGGCAGATCCGCCTGCGCCCGCTGATTCCGGGATTCACCAGCCATGTGGACAAGATTTGTCAAAAATGTCGTCCACACAGGGCCGCGAAGCCCGCAGAAACCAGCGCTACCCAGGATGCAGCATGTCCATTCTTTTGGTTTTCTGCTGCGGCCGCACTCTCCTTTATGGGGGAGCCGTCCGCCAGAGAACAGCATGCGTCAAAGCCGCTCCAAAACCCTTGGCTAAGTGCCGCGGGTTTTGAAGCTGCTCTTTCACGGTGGAAATCTTACAGTTTTTCTCTGTGGCAAAACTGTGAGATTTCCTCCGAGAATATGACTCGTGTCACCCCAGCCTTAAAGTCAATGGAGTTGAGAAAGTCAATTGATAACACAAAGCTTGCAATAAGGAAAAACCTGAAGGTTTTAATTTTCGATTCTTATCCTTTTCTTAATTAGTAATTACATTTTTTACTAATGACTAACACAAACTGTAACAAAACACAGATATGAATGAATATTTATGAGGCACACTCCATATGATTTTCCTAAGAAATTGGAACCGAAATGGGATTTTCCATATCTGTCCTCAACCCCTGGCCAGGTTTCTTACTTATCTAGGAAGAAATAACTATTCTCTGCGAGCTCCACGTGTCATGAATATGATGGAGCCAGCAGCTTCAGTGTTCCTTACATATGCAGAGTGTAGGAGTGCTGGAAAAGCTACTATTACCGACACTTCATTCCCAGTATAAATTTCTTAGTTGAGCTACTATCTTTCTCTGAATTTACCTACTAGTGAATTTTAAGTGTTTGTGTGTCACAAAGATCCTAAGTGTACCGTACTCAATAACACAACTATGAAGACATACCCAGTCACATATTAGACTGAGGGCCCCATCATCACGTGAGGATATGCCCCGTAAACGATACTCCTTTGCATGCGTATTGGCGCATACTACTTTACCTTTTGCACTTGCCGGGCCAGTTCACATAGGACCCCCCACCCACATTGTGATTTAAAAGTCTAATTAGCCTAATGAGGTGCATTTTTGTTCATTTTTCATGGAATTTGCACACCTCCCATTGTCTTCTATGGGGACTTGTGGTGCGCAAATATGACCAAAAATAGAGCATTCTGTGTTTTTTTTGTGTGCGCGCAGAATGCTCGTCTAAAAAAGAGTGATGAGAACGAACCCATTGAAATCAATGGGTTCTATTCTCTGTGTATTGCGCATGCAAATTTTGCAAACGCAAATACCTTTGTGTAAAGGGGTATTGAGACCACCATGGTTTATCTAATGTATTTGATGTGCTTAAGATTTTACAGAGAATTACACAGAAAAAGTAATAGAAAGTATGTTACGTTTCTCACACAGCCCATCAACGATCCTATCTGTTTTAGGAATGCTGGCAGTATGACAAGGTCAGATGAGGATGGAAAGTGTGTATTACTGGACAGCTTACTATGTGGACTGTGTTAAGTGCAGTCTGTTCACACTACTATTGTTAACTCTGTAATTAACACTATTGGTAATATCAAGGTATTTGTCTTTATCTTGCTTCCTCTGATAATTAGCTCACAAATGTTAATTGGTTGCTTTCCATGAATTCCTGGTCTCCACTAATTATTTTGCATGTCATCTTTAGGAAAAAGCATAAAAGCATAATCGTCTAACATCATTATGCAACTGGGCAGGATTAGAAGCTTTCGAGATACTATAATCAAGTTACTTGTACACTAACAATCATTACATGTTTAATATTGCATTTCTTCTGATGTTCATGAGAACAAGTGAACCTCTTGTCCATGTTTTTACGGTTTCATATCTTGAGTTGGTGCCACCAAGCTTGGCTGATAAGATATCGGAATGAATGGACCAGATGACCCTGGAGGTCCCTTCCAACTCTACGATTCTATGATTCTAGTGCAGGTGCACTGGTCTAACGTATTAAGTAATTTTTTATATATGTTGCATATGAGACTGTCATCATATACAGTTGCAATCAAAATTATTTACCCCCCAAAGTAAATTACTTCACAGAATAGGATTAAAAATATCCGTTATTGACTTAGATTAAAACCAGAGCAATTTGGCAGTAAGTGCCAAATAAAGATACAAAATTGATGTGAGGGGAGCCCAGATATAGACTCGTCCCTCTGATATTTCTTTATTACTGGGATGCTTAACACCAAAAATGATGCTACACTTAGGAGAGACCCCTTCAGTGAAAGGCAGTCATCAGAAATCTTATCGTCCTGAGGGACGAGGATTTCATGCGGACCTGAAGTCAGCAATGGACGAAAAGTGCATGGTAAGTGCACGATGATCACACATTTACACACAACGATTATCACTCAAAAGATGGCTTTTGAGCACATTTTAATTCTCATTGGAACCCTTCCATGTTAATTAGGTTTATTTGCCAAATTTGCAATCATTAAGTTGTTTGCAAAGATTAATCAAAGAAGAACAATTTGAATAGCTCAACACAACTAATGTAACAAGTAATTTCTCCAAATTTAACACAGAATGCCACTTTTAATGACTACTGCCGTCTCAGAATTATTCAACCCCCTCATAAGAGCATACATTTGCAATCAGGCATTGTTTGAAGCACACCTGATGCAACTTATCAAAGACTTCATTAGTTGCATCAGGTATGTTTGAGATAAAACACATTAAATACCTGAACTAGCTAGGGCTTTGTGCACCAAAGTCAGAGTGGACCAAAAGTTAGGAGAAGAGGTCACTGCTTTGTACAAACAAGGAGAGGAATACAAAATTATAGGTGTTGAATGTTCCTAGAGATATAGTTGGAAGCAAAGTTCACAAATTCAAAGTTAATGGAACATTGGCTACATTACCGGACATGGTAGAAGAAGGAAGCTATCACTGGCTGCCACTAGATTCCTGAGCAGATAAATGGCTACAAAAGACCTACAGCAAGATTTGGTGGAAGCAGGCACTGAGGTTTCTGCTTGCACAGTAAGATGCATATTAACTGCTGAAGATCTCAATGACCGAACTCTAAGACATACACTTCTACTGACCCAAAAGCATAAGAAAAGTTGGCTAAACTTGCTCAAAACCATATAAATAAGCCACAGAAGTTGTGGGTTTCGGTTCTTTGGAGCAATGAAACAAACCTGGAACTTATTGGGCCTAAGGATCAGCAGCATATCTAGAGGAGGAAGAATGAAGCATGGGCTGAAAAAAGCCTACAGTGAAACATGGCATTAGCTCGGTGATACTCTGGGACTGCTTTGCTTTCTTTGGCACTGGCAGCCTACAGCATGTGAATGACAAGATGAATTCAACGAAATATCAAGAACTCCTAGGAGAAAACACCATGCCTTTGTGAGGAACTGAAGCTTAGGTGTCATTGGACCTTCCATCAGGACAACACTCCCAATCATACCTCAAAGTCCACTAAGATTTAGTTTTACAAGAATTCGGGAGATTCTGGAGTGGCTGTTACAGTCGCCCGACTTGAACCCCATAGAAAATATTTGGTGGGATTTGAAGAAGGCGGTTTCAGCACACAAACCCAGGAATATTAATGAACTGAAGGCCCTTGTCCATGGGGAATGGCTAAGATTCCTCAGAAATGCTAACAGAAGCTGGTGTCTGACTATGCATCGCATTTGTAGCAAGTCATAATAACAAAAGAGTGTTACACTAGGCTTCCCTCACACAGACGTTTTTGTACAGCGTTTAGTGCTGCCTTTTCAGGGCTGTGCTAAACGCTGTACAACGCTCCCATTCCGTTCAATGGGGCTGCTCACACATGCATCAAAATGCAGCATCTTTAATGCTGTACTTTGACAGTGATGCATGTTCTATCTTTGGACGTTTTTAGCCCTGCGTCGCCCATTGAAATGAATAGGCAGCGGTTTCAGCACTGCTAAAAAAACGTGGCACAACTTGGTACCATGTTTCTGGCAGCACTAAACGCAAGCGCTAGCTGCCCTACCTAAAAAAAGAAAAGGGAATACTCACCTTGCTGGCACCATCGGGCTCCTGCCAGGCTGTTGGGTACTTGTCAAGCCGACAAAGCATCTATTTCTAGTGTCAGGGATTGACATCCCCGTCTCTCAGCGAAAGATTGCTTTGAGGAACACTGACTCCGCTAATCAGAGCCACTGTTTGATGCACCAATCACAGCCATTCATTGAATGACTGTGATTGGTGCATCCAGCGCTGGCTTTGATTGGCTGAGTGTCAGCAGGCTCAGCCAGTCAGAGCAATCTCTTGCTGGAGGCGGGGTCTTCAAACCCCGTCACTAGCAAAAGATCCTCTGTAGTCGATGACAAGTGCTGGGAGCTCTGGAAAACAGCAGCAGGGACCGGGACAGCGACAGCTAGGTGAGTATTGAATTTTTTCTTTTTTCAGCATCTTTGGCTGTGTTTTAAGCTGTGTTAAAAAAAACATAGCCAAAACATTACAAAAATGCATTACAACGCTGATGAAACCGCAGTAAACTCTGCATTGAAAAACAGTCTGCAAATGCCTGTGTGAGAGAGGCCTAAGTATTAAAAATGCTTGTCATGAAGGGGTTGAATAATTCTGAGACTAGAAGTCATTAAAAGTGGCATTTAATTTAGATATCAATCACATATTATGATCCTAAGACCAACTTAACATGTTTTAGTGGGTGACCACTAAAAACACTAAAAAAACTCCAATTCTGTTAAGCCAAATGCTGGAAGAAAATTTCTGTTTAACATGTATCTCCATTTCGGAAGCCATCGCAGCAAATCAGCATAACTGATAGAGGTCATGTAGCAATGACTTGCAGTCCTGACTTCAAAGAAACAGGATGAGTTGAGAGTCAGGTTCATGTATTATTCTTCATGCTTGAAATTTAAAGGGCCAATTACTGGATAGAAATAAATGCAACTTGCAGTTTAGTGCTTCTCAACTCCAGTCCTCAAGGTCCCCAAAAAAGTAATATTTAAGAGTTTTCCATAGAAAGAACACTTGTGGTTTTGACTGATGCCCTAATGTCCCCAATATATAAAGTATTGGGGTTACATGGGGACCCCAGCAGATTCAGCTTTAATAAGAAATTGTGCAAATTACCTAATATATGGCAAGCACTTTCCTTGTATAAGGTTATTGCTAAGGCTACTCTATCACACTGAGTATGTGTAATCTGTTGGATGTATATGTCAAGAAGGTCCCCAACGCATATGTTAAATGGATCTATTTTGGCCTCTATTTCGCAGGTGTCCACTAGAGATGCGTTTTCTTTTCATGGAATAGTGCAGCAGACTATTTAATTCCATCCAGACGCAACCTATAGAAAACGTGTCTGTTAAATGGATACAATAATAGACTATGGGCGACTGATGCCACAGTATGGCATCTATCATGAGCTTTTTATGGTGCATCATGTTAAATAGATACCATTATAGCCTATGACCTAAGGCTTCTTTTTCATTATGCTTTTAGTTTTCAATGCTGGTTCCATCCTGGTTTTCATCCTCCATTCAGAAACTTGCATGGTGGTGGAAATTAAGATGAATCTTGGAAGACACCATAGCGAAAAATATGTAAGATTGAGATGTTTTTGTTGTATTTTTTATATTCAAGCTCAGGCATTTGACTTGTACACAGATTCAGCACTGTCAGAACATGTGACTTTTGTGTAACAAGGAATGATAGAAAAACCTTTACTCATCAGGCTTTGTTCAACTTTTACCCAGACTACAGAAATGACAGGAAATTACGTCAGTGTTATTTCTATATACTATGAAAAATCAAGCATGTAGAAAAAAATTGCCTATGCGGGCAGTTTAGAAGTTTTCCCTGTGAATGTGTATTTTTGTTCTCTTCATTTTATATTATCAGTAAGTGGACTGTCTACTTTTGCAGTAGCTCTATTGAAATGTCGCTTTAGGATATGTATGGTAGGTCCCCCAGGTGATGAGCTGATACCCTTGGAAGTTGCTACCATGTTTTCATAACGCTCCTAAAAATACCTCTCCATTCTCTCTGCTCAGGCTGATGGGTGAAAACCAGGAGCAGGTACATTCCATCTATAGCATTTATATACCTAAGAGCTAGGAGTACTCCCTAATAGCTATTCATACATATAAGAACCCGCAGCTGTCAGCCGAAAACTTGTTTGGCCAACAAGTATCTTGTCTGACATCCCCATACACATGCACACATACATGTATTCTGAATGTAGAGAGAGCTACTGCCAGACCAGCTTACTTCCTCTAGAACAAAAGAATCTGCTAGTTGTAATCCTTATACCTGATCCTTTTTTTCCCCTGACAAATGTTGGTGGAGGGATGTCGGGAGACCACCACACATATTAGATGATTGCCCCTACTTGCCCAAATTCACAGTTTCGGATAAACAAAATCTAATGTGTATGGTTTGCCTAAATCAAGAACCCTATCGATTTCAGCACTGTAGGGCGGCAGATAATCTCATAGAATTGTAGTAATTACAGACTGACCAGCAGTTTGACTTTATCTTGGAATTGACTTGGAAGAGGACTTGCCGTATTAGAAGGGATTGACTAAATAAGAGATCTTAATAATAATAATAATAATCTTTATTTGTATAGCGCCAACTTATTCAAGATCAGCTCCAAATGGGGTCATCGAGGGTTAGAAAAGCATGGCTGTTTCTTCAAGAAATAGTGTCAAACCTGTCTATGGGTTGTGCCTAGTGTTGCAGCTCAGTTCCACTGAAGTGAAGCTCCATTGGAGCTGAAATAGCAATGCTGCATACAGCCTGTGAATAGGTGTGGCACTATATTTGGATGAATGCAATCTTTGACCACCCCTTCAATTTATTTGGAGCAGTTAACATTGGCCCTATAGTAGACAACAGTGAGCATGAGCAGAATTATTCTTAATGGGGTTGACCAGTTGTAAACTACTTTATTAATGGCCTGTCCTCAAGATAGACCACAAATATCCACTGCCCAGGACCCTTGCTGATCATCTGTTCGCCAGTTAGGAGCACTCATGCACTGAGCTGCTTTCTGCAAGAAGCAGACAGCTCAGTTCTCACTGCAGTGATCAGGCTCGGTATTGCATGCCATTCGCTTCAGTGGGAACTTAGCCTGTAATACCAAGCCTGGCCACTGCAGTTGGAACAGAGCTGTCTGCTTCCTGCAGAAATCAGCTCAGTGCAGGAGCATACCAGCTCACAGAACAGCTGCTCAGAGGAGGCCCCGGGTGGTATACCCTTGAAGAACTACTATTGATGGCCTATTCCAAGGATAGGCCATAAATAGTTTACAACTGGACAACCCCTATAATTATTACTACTACACTATACTATCGGCGTATCGGCACATATAGTCAAGATAATAAAATCACTTTATACAAATCAAGAAGCGACTGTGAGAACACAGTATAGGGACACAGATTGGTTTGGTATCGGCAATCTCCGCTGTGCGGATGAAACAATTCTGCTTGAAGAAATAGAAGCCAGTCTGAAGCAATATGTATCTGAGATTAAAACTGAAAGTGAAAAAATGGGCCTATACCTGAATTTAAAGAACACTAAAATTATGACAAGTGCAAAAAATGGCCAAATTCAAATCAAAATTAGTAATGAGGTCATAGAATGCGTGTACTCAATAAATATAAAAGGAAAAAAGTCCTCCGCGCTCTTTAAAAGAGATTATGGTCACCCGATATAAATATCCAAATCCAGGTTTATTAAAATTACATGCAACACGTTTCAGCCACTCGATCCTTTCTCAAGCATAAACATCTTCCTTAGCTCAAAAATTGACTAGGCTGAGAAATCTGGAAAGATAGGGATATCTGCATAGTAACTGAATGCAGGATAGTGCAAACCATTGTTTTGCCCATAGCCATGTATGGATGTGAAAGCTGGACTGTGAAAAAAAGCTGATGGAAAGAGGATTGATGTGTTTAAGCTGTGGTGCTGATGAAAGCTGCTGCGTATGCCCTGGATGGCGAGAGTAACTACAGCATCCTTGGAGCGAGCCCACAGCTGAGGAGATAGCGGGGTAGATGTCACAGAGTTCTACCATCTTCTCCCCTGGGGGTAGCACAGGACCCAACCAAGTTACTGCTTGGGGAGTTTCATGGAGGAAACCTAGTCTGCGGTTTACCTTAAGTCCTTGTCACTCATGATGCCACCTTTCCATTCCCTGCAGTGAATCCAGAAGTTGGAAAATAAGTAGTCCACACACAGGTATAACTTTCTGAGCAAAACTAGGAACGGTTAGTGAAGCTCGTTTACTTCAACAAATGGGTACAGTCCGAAACTTTACAAAGCCAGCAAGACACTGGAGCAGTCCAATAGTGTGTGACAGGGAGGATTCACAGGATGATAGACGAGTCCACAGTCCCAGTTATCTGTGGGGTTTTGCTCCCGGCCACTCTCTTTCTCTCTCCAGCTCTCTACCGGTCAACACTCACATTTGGAAGTAGCACTCAACACTGCATGGCGGCTCCTCTCACTCTCTCAGTCCTCCACATTAATAGCAAGAAAGCCTGGGTGAATAGGGCCCAGGGTACACATCAGGCCATCGCTTAGCCTCTTCCATCCTGGGGAACCTTGCAAAATGAGGCACAGTTTCTCCCACTCACTGAAATGCTCTCACTTTCCCAGAATCCAACCAACTTGCTGGCTTCTCTCTAGACTGCCTCCTGCTAACTCCCTGAAGATTCACTGGCATACACCTAGCAAACACATATATAGAACATGATCACGTGACACACAACAAGATACATTTTTCAGACATAACCCAGACGTTAACCACATCTAGTGCTGCAGAGGTGCAATACACATCAAATTCATACACATAGAAGACACAGATAATACAATTGCACAAGGCAAACACATTCATACTTATGGAGGGGCCCCGTTAACTCTGGGCCACTACATAACAAATAGGGAAGTCCTGAATCATATAAGACCCAATATATTACTGGAGGACAAGATGACCGAACTCACACTGACGTATTTTGGCCATGTAATGCGAGCAGAGTCGCTAGAAAAATCTTTAATACTTGGACAGATCAGTGGCAAAAGAAGAACTGGTCGCCAAAGGACACGATGGCCGATACTGTCAAAGCTGATACTGGCATGGATATCACATAACTGACAGAAGCGGTGCACAACGGAAAAACATGGAGGGAGCTCATCTTTAGGGTCGCCGAGGGTCGTGAACGACTAAACGGCTAACAACAACATGCTATACTATTATAATACTGTACTATTCCCTGATATTTCATTTCTTTTTCCCTTCGACAATTCTCTTTTTGGATTTATTTGGATTGTCACAACGTTCATATTAATGATATATCACTTGATCATGGTGTCTAGTCACGAAGTGTCATAGTAACTTTGTGCCCCAGTGGAAGTCACATCACTAGTAGAGATGAGCGAGTATACTCGCTAAAGGCAATTGCTTGAGCGAGCTCATCTATAATCACTAGACTATTAACAAGTAACTTGGAACTAGTCACAGCGTGGGAATAGTCCAGAATTTTTAAAGTATAATTTATAATGTATTTTAAAGGTTTAGAAGGTCTCTCAGGAATCTGTGAAAACTCCCTTAAGAGAAAATAGAAACCCTAAAGGCTCCTTCACACTGGCGAGGGTGGTATCAGACTGTGAATAACGCTCCAATATCGCACTTGCCACCATGTGAAAGCCCCGTGTATGCGAGGCATTTTCATGTGAAAACAGCCTTGCTTCACTGCGTTGATGAAGCAAATCGGGGAGTTCTTCCATTGCTTTCAATGGGTCCTGAGCTGCTGCTGCGTGCCATGTTGAGAACAATGGGCAATCTTGTAGAAAGTTAGGACATGCTGCGATTTTTTTTCCTGCATAACACTGCATCATGGTGCCATACAGGAAAACATCACTAATGTGAATGAGCCCATTCAAAAGAATGGGGTTCATATTTGTGCAAGATTTGAGCGTCTCGCAATGCACAAATCTCTTGGTCACTAGACACACATGGAGCCTATACTCAAGTTGTGCTACCAAACTCATTGTAATGTATCACAATTGATGCAATGGCTTATGTGATACTTACTTGCAGATCATGCATGATGTAAAGTCCGAGGAACATGGAGGCCAAGCAAGAAGTTTATTATCATCACGACCTGCTCGGCCAATCCATCTGTTTGGTAGTGGCCTACTGAGCTCACTTCTGACTTCATTGTGAAAATGAGGGGGTGCCTTGTCCTGTGCTATCCTGTTGGAAGATGAAACCAGGGGTTTCCTGCTAAAACTGTGGAAGAAGCAATATCTGTAGCGTCCAGGTTCGAAATCCCCATGATTGTTATCTTACGGAAAAACAAGGGGCCGTACATTTCCCTACAGGTTGCCACACATACGCTGCACATAGGCATGTGGTTTTTCATCCTCCAGATTCTGACATTATGTTCCATAACTGTGCCCGAAAGGTGGAAAGCGGCTTCATAACTAACACTAAAGATTACGTGAAACCATCACTTTGCATTAGAGTTTGTACACTCTGACAGAGAACGTCGCTGCACTTTGTCGTCTGGTTTCAGGGTCAGTAACTATTGCAATTGAAAAGAATTAATATTGAAAACATTTGGGCAAAATCTGTTACACAGTCGGCCGCCGGACGTCCAATTGTCAGCTTGCTCTGATGGTAGATTTCTAAGGACTTTGTGTGAAACTTGCATGGACGCGCTCCGCTGTCTCCACACTTACTGGTGGATGAATGGATGATTTTCACTTACAGATGCAACCTATTTCCTTAACATTGGAGGGCCACTAACGAATTGTGCGCCCACTAGGGGGGAATTTCCTCAAACTTTGTTTGAAAATAACGTTGCACACTAATAACAGACTGGTAGACGTGAAAATCAAGGACACAAAAAGCTCTTCTGTCCTCGCTGCTGCCATTTTATCTCATATCCCCCTAGCGATGACTACGGCAGAATAAAACTTTTTCGGCCTCATTTAGTAAAACTGTCTAACAGTAAGATGTCCTTATTGCTTATTTTATCTCCGCAGCTTGAGAAATAAAAGCTGCATTGTGATTGGCTGCTCTGGGCAACAAGGACTGTCTTACTGTTAGATGGTTTTGCTAAATGAAAGTTTTTGAGTTTCTTTTTCCATTGATATTAAATATATGTATCTGAGTGTCACCAAGGGTGCATTCACACGAACGTATCGGCTCGGTTTTCACGCCGAGCCGATATACGTTGTCTCTCTCTGCAGGAGGGGGGAGGATGGAAGAGCCAGAAGCAGGAACTGAGCTCCCGCCCCCTCTCTGCCTCCTCTCCCCCCCTCTGCACTATTTGCAATGAGAGGAGGTTGGGTGGGGCGGGGCTAAGTGGGGAGATTAGCCCCGCCCCCCATCCCACCTCTCCCCATTGCAAATAGTGCAGAGGGGCGGAGAGGAGGCAGAAAGGGGGCGGGAGCTCAGTTCCTGCTCCTGGCTCTTCCATCCTCCCTCCCCCTGCACACGACGACGACGTATATCGGCTCGGCGTGAAAACCGAGCCGATATACGTTCGTGTGAATGCATCCTAAGGGCTCCCACCCACTAGCGTTTTTTTTCACTGCGAAATTCGCACGTTTTTTTTTTCTACAGGGGGTCTATGGGACTTGTAAAGCTAAAATCGCGATTTACCGCGAAATCGCGATTTTGCGCAATCGCGATTTTAGCTTTACAACTCCCATAGCCCAAAGACCCCTGCAGAAAAAAAAAAACGCTGTGAATTTCGCAGTAAAAAACCGCTAGTGGGTGGGAGCCCTAAAGGTGATTTATAGGAGGTTCACATCGGGAAGATCATCTGTAATAACTTGTATATTACCAATCACTTGTTAATGCAACCTCCATTTAAATCAGATTTTTTCATGTCTTGCCTAAAAACAGAATCAGCAATTGGTAAATGCCTAATGTATAGAGGGCACGAGTTTAACCCTTTCAATGTCAAAGAAAGAATAAGACCTTATTGACTATTTTAACACAATAGTACTATATTCCTATTGCACTATTAACCATCTTGAATCTCAATTACCAATCACTTGAGCGTTGTATCTGAAAAAAATGCTTGGCTTGCACATAGTGGAGACTTTTGAGCTAAAATGTTTACTCCTGAAGTGGAAAGTACTGTGACATCTTTGGCAAAGGAATAAATCTTCTAGGGTTTTGTGAAAGCAAATATTCTATTTCATATCTATTATGCTAGAAGCAGCCAAGAATTTAATTTGCTGCATTTCCCAAGAACTATTTGCTGGTGTATTTTTGCCTAATTTATTACAATAGTAGTATAAGGCCTCATTCACTCGAGCGCTTTTATGCAGCTATTTAACTGCGATAAAACGTTAGCCAAAAATCGCTACCATGTGAATGCGTTCCAATGCATTCATTCACATGAGTGATTTTCGGGCACGTGAAAAAAACGCTCCATCAAAACCTCAAATCGGGACTGTTTTCGGTCATTGATTTTTCTCACTGTGTGTTTTTCTCATTGGTGTTGACCTATCTTTTGATAAAAAACACTGGAAGCTCCTATGGGAGCTAAAAAATGTGAGGGTGAGGGAGTTTACCTGTGTTCGCGGATTGGAAAAGAAGACAGCTGACGCTATTTAAGGTAATAGAAGTCATTCTGATGACCGACAGAATTCCGCGCTGCAGCGTATTTTTCACGCGATACGCCCATGTGATGGACAAGAAAATACTAACTAAGCTCAGAGCCTAATAACGGCTATTCTTTATTATTGCGATTTTACGGTGCATGCAGCCAGCGTGAAAACACAAATGCTTGTGTGAATGAGGCCTAAGTCTTGACTTGAGAAGATGAAAGTTCTGTGTCGAAAACTTGTATTCAAAGTTTCAAAATAAAGCTTGGCACTAATTCAATTCATTTGATTAATCATCATTTTGCTGAGGCCCGAATCTACTTTTGGGCACAATCAAGAAATTGGCATTAACCTAATTTGTCTAATGAGTTGCAGATGTGTTCTTTTTCCATCAGAATTACTCATTATTCCATGCATCTCTTTGCATATTGTGCATGCATTTGCGCCCTCCTCAATGACTTCTATGTGGATCCTTAGTGCACAAATAGAACCTATTCTATCTTTTTTGTGAGACCAAAATGGTCGCACCAAAATACAGAAGTGTGAACGGATCCATTAACATCAATGGGTTCTATTCTCTGTATATTGTCCATGCGAAGCCAGCATAAATCTCAGAGGTATGACTTGTAACTACTTGAATGCAATGCAAAACTTGCAACATGGCCCCAACTCATGACGCACCAGCTATGTGGCAGAAGGATCCAAAGCCCTGGTGTGACTATTACCCTTGTGGCACCTATAGCATGGCCCTGCTTAATCTGCTAACCAATTAAATCTTATATCTTTATTGCATTTTGGATGCAAGCTCCTATTAATAAACCCAGGTCTTCGATCATGTCCTTGTGGAGCTTGGACCTGCACAAAATAGCCTCAGCTCGATGTCCTTGCAATACTAATGGGTTCTGTAGTTTCCAATTGAATCCATTGATACTGTTAATAAATGACATTTTTATTCAGTCTATTTATTTCCAGAGAGGAATATTCCATCGCTGTGTGAGAAGGTGTCTTACTAATAAATATATGGAGATATGTTGCTACAAATACTCCCATGTTTGACTTTTTCATCAGTTTTATCTTCATGATTACCAATCATCGCTCGCAATGGAGATTAATTATGGAGATTCTGTAAAAGCAACATTTGCTGATCTTGTAACTACAGATGCCAGCTTATCTTGCCCGTGGCTTTGGCAGAAATGTGACTTATACATTGAATGTACGCAGTATTAGAGACATCTATCTATCAATGTGTTGGATCTCCTTTGGCCTTCAGAGTCCTAGCATTTTGACATAGATTCCACTAGTCTTTGAATATTGGCCCATGAGGACAGGATAGCTTCTTGCAGTTGCTACAAATGAGATGGAGGCACTGACATGCTCCAAACAGCCCATTCTACATTGTTTTAGAGATGCTCTATGGATTAATATCTAGGGTCCGTGAAAGCCAGGGAAGCAAGAAAAATTCATTGTCATGTTCCTGTAACTAATCCATAACTAAATACAACTCCTGTGGCATGCTGCACCTTTTGTTAAAAGTGGAAAAAAAGAGATGAACTTTGATGGCTACGATGCTTAGTTAAGCCCTTCTCTTCAAATAGCCTTCAAGAGGTATCAGAAGACTCAGGATGTGACAAGAAAACATTACCCACACCAGTGGTCCTCCACAGCAGCCCAAACTGTTGACAACTTACGGTGATTGTTGTGGCATGTTGACCGCAACATTGCCTCAACGTGATGGCTGTGATATGGAAGCGGGTCCGTGCTGACGTCACAGATTCAACCCAGCCCATGTGACTGTATGATTGCAGCATTGGTGCATGTGTCCTGTAATTAAGCGCTCAGTGCCGATGTGTAAAGATATCTCTGCTGTTGTGGGTCTTATTTGGTTGGCGGGAGGTCATTTTCCCAGCCGGCCAATCAGACAATATTGTGATATTTATATTCCAATTTCTCCTTTTAGAGGGCGCTGTTTATTCCTCAGCAAGGTGGGTACTAGTCCGGTCTGCGTCCTCTTGGGGTTTCCCTCTATTAAAATAAATTCCTGATCTTTATATTGTGTACCAGTGTAATACATCTGCTGCCTAGTTCCACTGTGTTTATTGCCATTTATATTCTGACATTTGTCACCACTTTATACCTCCTAGAGACAGTCTAGGTAGCCCCTAGGTTCTGGACATGGAGTTACCCTTGACAGGGCAATTGTCCTGCGTTTTGGCAGGGTTTTCCTGTGTTAGTATATGGGTTGAGGTTTCCCTTTCCCTATTTTTGGTTATGTTATTTATAGCTTGGTTCTCCGAGTTTTTACTGTGTGTATATCTGTTCTTTGGGGCAACTATTATATCTGATCCGGATGGGGTGATTCTGCATCCAGCTCAGACATAACATTGATTTATGACACCAAATTCTGAGCCTCCTGCCAGCATGATGTAACAGAAACCAGGAAATGTTTTTTTACTGCTCAGTGATGCAATTTTTGCATCTTTTCTCTATAGTAGTCTTGCCTTTGTTTCTTTTAAAAAAGTAATCATCTGCTGTTAGGGTCCATCCAATGCTAAGCAATATCAAGTTGGGTGTTCGCATATGTTAGTTGGAGCACCACCATTATACTCATCTGTAATTGTCTTGACTATGCACCACTTAGACTTGCTCACTAGATTTTATGCTTCCCTTTGGGGGTCACGTGTTTATAATTTCCATACAGGAAGGCTTTAATTGTGAAAGAGCAGGGGTCGCTGATAAAGTGGCTATCCAATGTATATCAATGGTTTATTAATTTCTTTGAACTTATATATTTATATATGAATTTATAGTTGAGTAATGAATTCTGCAACAATAAGGTTAAATGGATAAACTATTTTAGTATGTGTATTGCAGGAATATGCAGAGATAGATCTCATTTTACTATGTGGGTGGCTGATCTTTGCTGTCCTTTGCTTCTGTCCCTGGAGGCATGAAGCAATGATCAAATGATTCATCCTTTTGTGAAGCTCAATTAAAAATAGGAGCCCTTGGCATTTAAGCCAGTAGCTTAAATGAAAAACTAACACCACTCCACTGGGCTGCATTCATTATGCTCATTACATGGAATCATGAACATCTTGGCCAAGGCTACAAGAGCCGTGGTTAGGAGGATTTCCCATTGGCGTCCTGCCATTAGATTATAGACATCATAACCCTAGACAGTGTGTGGATAATTATATTCGTAACCCTCTGACTGTTGTTATTACTTGGAGCATGCTCAGAGGAACATTTATATGAGGATTTATAACTATTTGTCCAAGTTGTTCTGCTAACAACATTAACTGCATATGAGAGAAGGTCCTATTTTGCATACATGAAAAATTCCGCTAGCTGGCTACTTGACTGTACAAAAATCCAGATGACCTAAAAAAATGGGAAAAATAACGCAGAAGGCATGCTATAGTGTGGAGGTTTGGAATTCATAGTTCAGTACTCCTTGAAGGAGAACTATCTGTCCAAATGCTACTGTTTTACATAAATCTTGATATTATGTATTCTGCACTTTGAGAAAGTTATTGCCTTCATATGAAGAACACAGTGATCCACTTGAATTTGATTGCTGTTTCTTATTTAAAATGACTGCTCATGAATATTAACTAGCGGTTCTATTCTTTTAGAATACATTATAGATATACTGTAGAATCAATTCATCATTCATCGCTTTCAGGGTTCTACATGCTCTTCTACCCAGTTGTTTGAAAGATCAAAGACTACATAGCCAAAAGTATATGAAAACAACTTTCACTTAGTTTGGTAGGAGCTTCATTGATTGGTTTTCATGGCTGAACAGCAGCGGGTTAGCCTGTAATCACCATGTGTAATTCAAAGTTTATTATACTCTTTTAACCTTTTTTTTGCCTCACTAGGGGGCTTGAAGCTGCAGTAGCATTCATATTGTCTTGAAATATTGACTTATCCAAAACATTTTTCTTGCCAGTGTATCATGAATGGGCAACCTATTAGTCCATGCCTGTGGCTTTTGAAAGACCCTCATCTTCCCCCCACTCTGGCTACAGCCCCCCACAGTTGCGTCACAGGGATGCCAATGGGCTGACATCTTGTTAACAACATCTAAGGTATTATCTTATGTACAAGCCGGAAGCCAAAAGTAACTCATCCGGATTGGTTGTAATAGTTGCCCAAAATGATGGATATACACATTGTTACAAAACTCGTGCAAATAAAGAAGATAGAACAATGCCTCTGCAGCACCACCTATTGGATGGCAGCATTCCTTCAAATCAATGTCTGACTTTTTAACAAGTCTGTAAAACAGTGATTAGGAATAGGAATAGCCTTATAAGTCTCCTCACTCACTTTTCAGGTGTCTTCTCATACCCCTTCTGTCTGCTCTCCTTGGGGAGAGACAATACCATCCCCCAACCTACTCACCCCATAGGTGTCTCCACACACTTTTTGGGTGCTCTCCTTAAGGAGAGATGAGAAACCCTCTTGACCCACTACAAAACTAGTAGAATAAAACTATTAATAACAAAACAAAACAATGGGAATAAGGAAATCTCACTCTATCATACTAATATGGAAAACCCTGCCTAAAAACCAGGTAATCGCCCCGACAAGTATGGCCCCTATCCAGTACCTGGGGCTACCTAGTCTGTCCCTAGATAGTAAAAAATGGGTGACAATTGACAGATATAAATAAAAGTAGTCACAGCAGCACTAGGAAGCAGATGTAATAAAACCAAGACATAAGTAACAAGCTCATGGCAGAGATGACATGAGAAGGACGTGGGCCAGACCAGAACTTTCATCTACAGTGGAGTGGTGCCCTCTGAGAAGCAGGGACCAGAATTTATATACTACAACTAGCGTACCCGTCGCGCGTTGCTGCGAAGACAGACATACATACATACATTCGTTTTTATATATCTAGATGATGGCAGCAGCGACCACTGAGGTTTTGTAGGCCGCTGCTTCCCCCTTGCAGGCTGAATAAAATAGCCGTTGTGTGGAACATCCAATTTATCCGGCTGCTGTGGCTTCTTGGGAAGATATCCTAGTACATGTTTGCCCACTTCCAACTCCAATGGAGACTGACTGTAAATGGCTGGCGTGCTCTAGTATTTATGGTTTCAAGCTGTACTTGTCATTGCATACAGTCTATCTATCTATCTATCTATCTATCTATCTATCTATCTATCTATCTATCAGGGTTATTGCATACAGTCTATCTATCTATCTATCTATCTATCAGGGTTATTGCATACAGTCTATCTATCTATCTATCTATCTATCTATCTATCTATCTATCAGGGTTATTGCATACAGTCTATCTATCTATCTATCTATCTATCTATCTATCTATCTATGACATCAGGAAATGAGAGAATTAGATTCCGTACGTAAAATTTGAACGCTAATTCTTTGGCGCTTTGAATTGAATAATCGAGTTGGGACCCATTAACTTTTCCTATTTATGACATAATCAATGCTCGTGCCAAATTTTAAGTTTCTATGACATTGGGAAGTGAGAGAATTAAGTTGGGATGAGACATAAGGCCTTGCCCATAAGCATTCCCCTACCTCCAAGAACTGAACCTACCTACCTGAATGAGATTTTGTAGGCCGCTGCTTCCCCCTTGCGGGCTGAATAAAATAGCCGTTGGGTGGAACATACAATTTATCCGGCTGCTGTGGCTTCTTAGGAAGATATCCTAGTACTTGTTTACCCACTTCCAACTCCAATGGTAATTGGCTGGCGTGCTCTAGTGGTTCCAAGCTGTACGTGTCATAATACAGCCTTAATGACATCACAATGCAGCTTTATAGAACATGTTGGGGCATGTTCAAGGGCGTCCGATGTTGATGACATCAGTGATGACATCACAATAGCAGGTGGCTTACTTACTCGATCTACGTGGGGGGGGGGGCGTAACTTTCGACGACGCTCGCGCGCCATTTATCGTAGGATATTTGTACTATGCCTATAATCTTCCCAGGAGTGTACTTAACAACTTCCCAAAGTTTCATGGCGATCGGATGAATGGTGTAGTAGCGCATAAAGGACAAACAGACACGCACGCACGCAGACACGCACGCACGCACGCAGACAGACATACATTCAATTTTATATATATAGATTAAGGTTGATTGGTCGGATGGGAACACCAGCTCTCCGCAGACCAATTAAACCACATAGTAGATAAATGTTTACATGTTGGCGCCTAGTGCCGAATAATAGGGCGCATGTGCTAATGCCACAGTCACATGGGCCGGGCTGACACAACAGTGTCAGCCTGACCTGCTTCCGTGTCGCAGCACCATGACATATTAAACATTAGGATTTCTCCTGGCTTCTACAGCAAACGCACAAGCATGGATTTTCTGTCAGCACAGTCACATGGATGTTCTATTAGGGTGCAATAGTACATCCATTTGTGGGAATGGGTGAAAGCAAAAATTGGTTATGTCTTTAACGGATGAAATTGTTTACTTTATAATGTACAAGAAAGATTAAGTTACAATTACCATATTTAAAATAATGGGCAATTAATTATTTAAATGTATTAATTGTATGAGGTCTTTGGCCATTCCAGGTACCATATAGTTTTTTTTTATGGGTATGGTGATTAAATCCTGAACTCAACAAGATACCTCATCATATATGTTATATTATACAGTGTAAACTGTCTTAAGTAATTGTAACCGATTTGTATACTTGAACCATGTTATACTCTGGTTTGTCACTGAGTAATACAATATAATATGTTCTTTTATTTCTCAATAAAACAAGTTAAAAAAAAAAGTAATTGTGGCCCCAATCCTCTAAGACCTTCTGCATAGATTCCAAGTAATGTTCCTGAACAGTCACTGGTAAAACAGGAAAGCATCAATGGAAAGTATTACTACACTGGCAAGTATGCCAGCATGGTTAGGTCATACAGCTTTTGTTAAAGGCCAACAATTCAAGTTGACTACTAGACAAAGTATTTCTACATTTGTATTACTATGCTATTTTTGTTCTGGCCGTGGCAAAAATGAAGAAAAGTATCCCAGAATCACTGCAACCACCATAAATCTAAATCATGCAGCCTGAAAATATTTACACATAGCATAGATGTCTTTTTTTAGGCTTAAGATGGCAGATCATTTTTAATCTTTTGTGTAACAAGGTAATAATAAAATCATCATTGTTGATTCTACCCTCCGTCTTGGCAGCAAAGTTGGGAAGAATCCTATCACGCAACCTGAGTTACGATGAACTTGGCAGTGACACCGTTGGATCTGACATGATGGACTCCATCTGCCCGCTGTTTTTACTTCCCTTCTACTGTGATATAAATATTATCTATTCCAAGCCAGCTCTGCTGTAAAACATGTTCCAAGAACCGATTTACATTTCAGCCCCTTCCTAAGTCATTCCAAATTCAATTGTAGAGGTCTCAGAGTCACACTAGAAAATAGTAATGTTCATAGTATCATTAATAGTTATTGCTTTGCAACTTAGAAGCAATTAGTTAGGACTGTCGATGCAAGTTCTATTTAGAATATGTCAATATTCACCTGTAGACACTGTACATTTCATGTAAGGGACACTAGGCTATGGTTTAGGCCCCCTGTCCACGGGTGTGATTTCGCTGGTGGTAAATCGCCAACCAATCACACCGTTTGAAGCATTGCTATGGAAAGCGCCGGCCCTGTGTCCACGAGCAGAGAATCATTGCGATTCTCCGCTCGCAGCCGGCAATTCGCAGCTGCCAGCTCCAGCTCCAGGGCGGAGGCTCCCGCGGTGGAGATCCACCGTGGGACACTGCAACGCCCGTGGACAGGGGGCCTTAAACCTCTCTATAATATAAAGATGTAGCCATAGAGTTGTAGATGGACCAGGACTATTTATCCAATGGGTTTTTCGACAAAGCTTTTACACATACATACAGTATACACTTTTTGGTGCACCGGCAAAGGAACAGGATTGAGGTGATATCACACATCACGCTTGATGCATGTTATCCCGTATCCAGTGCATGCAGCCTCAGAAGTCCTTCAATGAGCTTAATATATAATTTACCCTTCTTCTGAAACTTGCTACAACATCTCATGTAGTGTATGGATTGATTGACCAACAGAGAGGTGTTTCCCCTAGCCGGCCAATCAGCCATAATGGAAGTATACTTACTCTTCGCCCGCCACTACATGGGCAGCAGTTACTGTCCTACCTGAGCTGTTTAGTGAAGCAGTGGACTCTTGTCAGCTAAGTATCTGTGACTATTTATACTGTGCGGGGCTTATTCACTTCTACCAAATATTGTGTTATATACATTGCTCTATCCACCTACATTTAACATCTTCCCTATCCTCCATCTAAAGACAGACTAGGTTCTTGACATGTGGCTGCCCTTAATGAGGTGATCACCCTGCTTCTAGACAGGGTCTGCCACACCACAGTTGGTTAGGTAGAGCATTCTCATCCCTGTATTTCTGTTTACCGTTATTTGCCTTATCTTGTCTTCCTCATGTTTTGGTGATACAATATTTGTCTATTGTGGACATTTATTATGTGTGGGTTTGACATGTAGATGGCATCCATGAAGGGTGCCATACTTGTGTCTTGCATGAATGTAACAACAGTGTTCTTATATCTCAAACATTGCGTAATGACATACTTAGCTGTTAGGTCGGAAAGATTTTGTGTTGTTGCTCCTGGGTTACTCTTTAAATTATACTTTTACAATATGATCCTTCCACATATAGAGTCACAAAATGTTTCTTAATGCATAACAATGTCCAATGCCAATTATCAGCTCAAGTACAGGAGGTTGACAAAGATGATTCCGACTTTCATTTTCGACACCACAGCAAACTACGCTATCATTTATTTAGTCTATTTCATTGTTTAATTTTAGTTGAATTGTTATCTAAGCTGTTATTACTGCTATACAAATAGATCAACGTAGCAGCTTTATCTGTAGTTAGTGAAAAACTCCCTCATACCACCCAATTCCTGTGTATTCTCTGTCCGTTTTTTGGGGGGATCTGGTCCAGAAGACAGTGTGAATGTGAAACAAAGAGTTGGGCTATAATTCGGCATGCCACATCTGAGATGTTAATAGTAGAGATGAGCGAGCACCAAAATGCTCGGGTGCTCGTTACTCGGGACGAAATTTTCGCGATGCTCGAGGGTTCGTTTCGAACAACGAACCCCATTGTAGTCAATAGGCGACTCGAGCATTTTAGTATATTGCCGATGCTCGCTAAGGTTTCCATTTGTGAAAATCTGGGCAATTCAAGAAAGTGATGGGAACGACACAGAAACGGATAGGGCAGGCGAGAGGCTACATGTTGGGCTGCATCTCAAGTTCCAAGGTCCCAATATTAAGCCACAATAGCGGCAAGAGTGGGCCCACACCCTCCCAACAATTTTTACTTCTGAAAAGCCCTCATTAGCAATGCATACCTTAGCTAAGCACCACACTACCTCCAACAAAGCACAATCACTGCCTGCATGACACTCCGCTGCCACTTCTCCTGGGTTACATGCTGCCCAACCCCCCCCCCCCCCCCGCACGACCCAGTGTCCACAGCGCACACCAAAGTGTCCCTGCGCAGCCTTCAGCTGCCCTCATGCCACACATGCCCTCATGTCTGCTTATAAGTGCGTCTGCCATGAGGAGGAACCGCAGGCACACACTGCAGAGGGTTGGCACGGCTAGGCAGCGACCCTCTTTAAAAGTGGTGGGGCGATAGCCCACAATGCTGTACAGAAGCAATGAGAAATCCAATCCTGTGCCACCTCCATCTGGAGCTGCAGACGTGGGCATAGCAATGGGGAACCTATGTGCCACACACTATTCATTCTGTCAAGGTGTCTGCATGCCCCAGTCAGACCGCGTTTTTTTATAAATAGTCACAGGCACGTACAACTCCGCAATGGGAATTCCGTGTGCACCCACAGCATGGGTGGCTCCCTGGAACCCACCGGCTGTACATAAATGTATCCCATTGCAGTGCCCATCACAGCTGAGGTAATGTCATGTTAAATGCAGGTGGGCTTCGGCCCACACTGCATGCCCCAGTCAGACTGGGGTTCTTTAGAAGTGGACACATGCAGTTACAACTCCGTGTGGAGCGACAGCATGGGTGGGTGCCAGGAAGCCACCGGCAGTACATAAATATATCCCATTGCATTGCCCATCACAGGTTAGGTAATTTCATGTTAAATGCAGGTGGGCTTCGGCCCACACTGCATGCCCCAGTCAGACTGGGGTTCTTTAGAAGTGGACACATGCAGTTACAACTCCGTGTGGACCGACAGCATGGGTGGTTGCCAGGAAGCCACCGGCGGTACATAAATATATCCCATTGCATTGCCCATCACAGCTGAGGTAATGTCATGTTAAATGCAGGTGGGCTTCGGCCCACACTGCATGCCCCAGTCAGACTGGGTTCTTTAGAAGTAGACACATGCAGTTACAACTCCCTGTGGACCCACAGCATGGGTGGCTCCCTGGAACTCACCGGCGGTACATAAATATATCCCATTGCAGTGCCCAGCACAGCTGATGTAAAGTCAGCTTTAATGCAGGTGGGCAAAAAATTAATTGGATTACACTGTAGGCGAGGGCCCCAAAAAATTGGTGTACCAACAGTACTAATGTACGTCAGAAAAATTGCCCATGCCCAACCAAGAGGGCAGGTGAAACCCATTAATCGCTTTGGTTAATGTGGCTTAATTTGTAACTAGGCCTGGAGGCAGCCCAGTTAAAATAAAAATTGGTTCAGGTGCAAGTTTCAACGCTTTAATGAGCATTGAAACGTATAAAAATTGTTTACAAAAATGATATGACTGAGCCTTGTGGGCCTAAGAAAAATTGCCAGTTCGGCGTGATTACATGAGGTTTTGGGAGGAGGAGCAGGAGGAGGAGGATGAATATAATACAAAGATTGATGAAGCTAAAAGGTCCCCATTTTTGATGGTGATAGAGAACGATGCTTCCATCCGTGGGTGCAGCCTATGTATTGTTTAGGTATCGGTGCTGTCCGCTGGTAGAGAAGAAAAGTCTGGGGAAATCCAGGCTTTGTTCATCTTTATGAGTGTAAGCCTGTCGGCACTGTCGGTTGACAGGCGGGTACGCTTATCCGTGATGATTCCCCCAGCCGCACTAAACACCCTCTCTGACAAGACGCTAGCTGCAGGACAAGCAAGCACCTCCAGGGCATAGAGCGCGAGTTCAGGCCATGTGTCCAGCTTCGACACCCAGTAGTTGTAGGGGGCAGAGGCGTCATGGAGGACTGTCGTGCGATCGGCTATGTACTCCCTCACCATCCTTTTACAGTGCTCCCGCCGACTCAGCCTTGACTGGGGAGCGGTGACACAGTCTTGCTGGGGAGCCAGAAAGCTGTCAAAGGCCTTAGAGAGTGTTCCCCTGCCTATGCTGTACATGCTGCCTGCTCTCCGCACCTCCCCTGCTACCTGGCCCTCGGAACTGCGCCTTCTGCCACTAGCGCTGTCGGATGGGAATTTTACCATCAGCTTGTCTGCCAGGGTCCTGTGGTATAGCATCACTCTCGAACCCCTTTCCTCTTTGGGTATGAGAGTGGAAAGGTTCTCCTTATGCCGTGGGTCGAGCAGTGTGTACACCCAGTAATCCGTAGTGGCCAGAATGCGTGTAATGCGAGGGTCATGAGAAAGGCATCCTAACATGAAGTCAGCCATGTGTGCCAGGGTACCTGTACGCAACACATGGCTGTCCTCACTAGGAAGATCACTTTCAGGATCCTCCTCCTGCTCCTCGTCCTCCTCAGGCCATACACGCTGAAAGGATGACAGGCAAGCAGCATGGGTACCCTCTGCAGTGGGCCAAGCTGTCTCTTCCCCCTCCTTATCATGCTCCTCCACCTCTTCCTCCTCCTCCTCACCGCGCTGAGATATAGACAGGAGGGTGCTCTGACTATCCAGCGACATACTGTCTTCCCCCGCCTCCGTTTCCGAGCGCAAAGTGTCTGCCTTTATGCTTTGCAGGGAACTTCTCAAGAAGCATAGCAGAGGAATGGTGACGCTAATGTTTGCAGCATCGCCGCTCACCATCTGGGTAGACTCTTCAAAGTTTCCAAGGACCTGGCAGATGTCTGCCAACCAGGCCCACTCTTCTGTAAAGAATTGAGGAGGCTGACTCCCACTGCGCCGCCCATGTTGGAGTTGGTATTCCACTATAGCTCTACGCTGCTCATAGAGCCTGGCCAACATGTGGAGCGTAGAGTTCCACCGTGTGGGCACGTCGCACAACAGTTGGTGCACTGGCAGATTAAACTGATGTTGCAGGGTGCGCAGGGTGGCAGCGTCCGTGTGGGACTTGCGGAAATGTGCGCAGAGCTGGCGCACCTTTCCGAGCAGGTCTGACAAGCGTGGGTAGCTTTTCAGAAAGCGCTGAACCACCAAATTAAAGACGTGGTCCAGGCATGGCACGTGCGTGAGGCTGCCGAGCTGCAGAGCCGCCACCAGGTTACGGCCGTTGTCACACACGACCATGCCCGGTTGGAGGCTTAGCGATGCAAGCCAGCGGTCGGTCTACTCTGTCAGACCCTGCAGCAGTTCGTGGGCCGTGTGCCTCTTCTCTCCTAAGCTGAGTAGTTTCAGCACGGCCTGCTGACGCTGGCCCACCGCTGTGCTGCCATGCCGCGCGACACCGACTGCTGGCGACGTGCTGCTGCTGACACATCTTGATAGCGAGACAGAGGTTGCGTAGGAGGAGGAGGAGGGTGATTTAGTGGAGGAAGCATACACCGCCGCAGATACCACCACCGAGCTGGGGCCCGCAATTCTGGGGGTGGGTAGGACGTGAGCGGTCCCAGGCTCTGACTCTGTCCCAGCCTCCACTAAATTCACCCAATGTGCCGTCAGGGAGTTATAGTGGCCCTGCCCGCCTGTGCTTGTCCACGTGTCCGTTGTTAAGTGGACCTTGGCAGTAACCGCGTTGGTGAGGGCGCGTACAATGTTGCGGGAGACGTGGTCGTGCAGGGCTGGGACGGCACATCGGGAAAAGTAGTGGCGACTGGGAACCGAGTAGCGCGGGGCCGCCGCCGCCATCATGCTTTTGAAAGCCTCCGTTTCCACAAGTCTATATGGCAGCATCTACAGGCTGATCAATTTGGCTATGTGCACGTTTAACGCTTCAGCGTGTGGGTGCGTGGCGGCGTACTTGCGCTTGCGCTCAAACACTTGCGCTAGCGACGGCTGGACGGTGCGCTGAGAGACATTGCTGAATGGGGCCGAGGACAGCGCAGGTAAGGGTGTGGGTGCAGGCCAGGAGACGGTAGTGCCTGTGTCCTGAGAGGGGGGTTGGATCTCAGTGGCAGGTTGGGGCACAGGGGGAGAGGCAGTGGTGCAAACCAGAGGCAGTGAACGGCCTTCGTCCCACCTTGTGGGGTGCTTGGCCATCATATGTCTGCGCATGTTGGTGGTGGTGAGGCTGGTGGTGGTGGCTCCCCGGCTGATCTTGGCACGAGAAAGGTTGCACACCACTGTTCGTCGGTCGTCTGCACTCTCAGTGAAAAACTGCCAGATCTTTGAGCACCTCGGCCTCTGCAGGGTGGCATGGCGCGAGGGGGCGCTTTGGGAAACAGTTGGTGGATCACCCACTGAAAGCTCTTGAGACAGTTGCCGGAAGTCCCCAGCCTCATCCCCCGGACCCCGGGAACTTTCCAAAGGTTGGGCATCGGTCACGACAAACTCCTCCGGTGGGAGAGGAACCATTGCTGCCCATTCTGGGCAGGGGCCCGAGAACAGTTCCTGGGAGTCTGCCTGTTCCTCAGAATGTGTAATTGTAATGGAGTGAGGAGGCTGGGAGGAAGGAGGAGCAGCAGCCAGAGGATTCAGAGTTGCAGCAGTGGACGGCGCAGAACTCTGGGTGTTCGATAGATTGCTGGATGCACTTTCTGCCATCCACGACAGGACCTGCTCACGCTGCTCATTTTCTAATAAAGGTCTACCGCATGGACCCATTAATTGTGAGATGAATGTGGGGACGCCAGAAACGTACCTTTCTCCTAATCCCGCTGCAGTCGGCTGCGATACACCTGGATCAGGAGCTCGGCCTGTGCCCACACCCTGACTTGGGCCTCCGCGTCCTCACCCGCGTCCACGTCCTCTAGGCCTGCCCCTACCTCTCAGCATGGTGTATTACCAGTAGTGCAGAAACAGAACGCTGTAATTAAATGTGCCGCTTATTGGCCTGTGGTTGGAGGCTGACTTCGCTTACGGAACGCACAGCAGAGCCAGGAAATAATTTTGCGCAAGCCCGCTGTAACACTTAGCTGGCTGCGTATTAATTAGGACTACTACCCCCAGCAGAGACGCAGTACAGTCAGGATGGTCACAGGCAGCCCAAATATATTTTTTTGTCCCAAATTTTTTTGGAAAAGCCCACTGCCTATATAGACAGTATATGTCTTTCACGTTTTTCACTGTCCCTGCCTCAGCACTACTGGCCCTATACTATGTAAAATTACTGCAGACTGTTTCCCTCTGGACAGGATGACAGCAATGATGTAACGGGCAACGCAGAGCCAGGAAAGAATTTTGCGCAAGCCCCCTGTAACACTTTGCTGGCTGCGCATTAATTAGGACTACTACCCCCAGCAGAGACGCAGTACAGTCAGGACGGTCACAGGCAGCCCAAATATATTTTTTTGTCCCAAATTTTTTTGGAAAAGCCCACTGCCTATATAGACAGTATATGTCTTTCACGTTTTTCACTGTCCCTGCCTCAGCACTACTGGCCCTATACTATATAAAATTACTGCAGACTGAGGACGCAATGCTCTGCACGGCCGATATACAAAAAAAAAAAAAAAGGTGCAACACTGCAAAAAGCAGCCTCAACAGTACTGCACACGGTCAGATGTGGCCCTAAGAAGGACCGTTGGGGTTCTTGAAGCCTAAAATAACTCCTATCGCTCTCCCTATAGCAGCTCCGGCACCAGCAGCACTTTCCCTGAGCTATGTCAGAACGCATCTGTGGCGAGCCGCGGGAGGGGCCGATTTATATACTCGGGTGACACCCGATCTCGCCAGCCACTCACTGCAGGAAGGTGGTATAGGGCTTGAACGTCGCAGGGGGAAGTTGTAATGCCTTCCCTGTCTTTCTATTGGCCAGAAAAGCGCGCTAACGTCTCAGAGATGAAAGTGAAAGTAACTCGAACATCGCGTGGTGCTCGCCTCTAGTAACGAGCATCTCGAACATGCTAATACTTGAACGAGCATCAAGTTCGGACGAGTACGTTCGCTCATCTCTAGTTAATAGCTTTCTGTATTTTACTATTGTTAGCATATTAAATTCTACATTTTATATGTTATTGTTCAAAAATAAAAAGTCTGGATTGTTCGAACTTGAACAATAATTGTTCAGTGTAAACTTGGCCAACAATTGAACGGTGAACAATAATTTGTTTCCTTATCATTCATTAGGGGTGTAACTATAGGGTATGCGGGGGATGCGGTTGCACCCGGGCCCAGGAGCCTTAGGGGGCCCATAAGGCCTCTCTCCATATAGACAGCTCAGTACTATAAATAAAGCATTATAGTTGGGGGCCCTGTTAAAGGTTTTGCATTGGGGCCCAGGAGCTTCAAGTTCATCATTCATTTCATGCAGGTATGAAAATCATTGTTGGCTCATTCGCTAATCGTTTAGTTTGAACATGAATTATTCAGTCTTTCTCATTCACTGGTACAGAGAACTGAAAGCCTAGCGGTGGCTGCACATGTGTGTATGCGCAATTGTGCACTCTTCAGCACAATATATTTGCGCTGTAAATGAGTCTCTTTTACACATGTGTTTGCATATTTTATTGTAATTTTCACCGCACATGGCATGTTTTTTGCACGCGGGACACAACCATGCCCCATTTTAAATGGCTATTTAGCCTAGTGAGTTCCAGATGTGTTTTTTTCCTGTAGAATTGCGCTTCTGCTTGCTTATTGCGCGCATTTGCGCCCCACCCCCCTATAGACTCCCATGAGAACCCTTTTTTGTGCACAAATGTGCACAAAAATGCAGCATGCTGCTTTTTTTGCGCTTGCAGAATGCACGCACAAAATAATGGTGAAGTACTAGTGGAATTAATTTTCATTATAGCACCTTTTTTCACAGACTGTACCATTAAGGGCGAGTAAACAAACTTTAGCTCTTCCTAATACCTAATGGTAACTGTACTCAGCGTGATTATTACTCAAATTTTTGCTGGAAACAGCAAATTTGGGTGGTAATTATCCCATGTAGAAGCTGACGCCAACAGGGCAATAAACCACAATTCGCTCAACTGTCAGAATTGCTTGGTTTTAAGCTCACCTAAAAACCAAGCGACTGTTGAACCATCTAAACAGGAGTTGCTCAATCTTTGAGCAACTGCTTGTTTACTATGAATGGAGGTAAGCGGGTAGAAGAGATCTCACAGAATGGCTATCGCTGCTGTGTAAAAGCACAGGAGCATTAGTTGCTTGACGGCTGTCCGATGCTTATGTGCCTGACAATTGTCCTGTGTAAAGGGACTTTAAAAAAGGACTAACTTAGTGCTCATTCACATCTGCATGAAGGGGTTCCGTTTGTTTGCTTCTCCGTTATGAGAACAGTAAAATGGCACTCACTGCCACTCTTATGACAGAACTGAATGGTACCAAATGACATAATCAACTATAGCGAAGTCCGTTTGGTTTCCGTCTGACCATCCAGCATCTTACAGGACGGAATAGCACTGTAACAACAGTATGATTTTCTGATGTGTCCGTAGAAAGTGTTGACTGTAATTTTTGGACAGTTATCCAGAAAAATAAAAAAAATTCAGGTTGGCAAGCCTAAAGGGAGTAGTCTGTCAGCTTGAACATGCTGCACTATTTCAAAAAGAAAATCACCATTCCTCCCTAAGGGCCTTTATATGGGCAGATGTTCTCGAATGAACCTTCATCCATCCAGTCATCTGCCATGTTAAAGTGCCACCAATCACTGCTTTTATGGAACATCAAAAACTATCTGTTGTCAGGAGCACATTGCTGTGTATAAACAAAAAGGTGCTATTACATGGAACTGTATATGCCTGAACAATTGTACTAATGATCGTTGGGCATATAAAGTGGTCCTTATTGACTTGAAAAAACATTAACTGAAGTTTGTTCCTGCTTGTCGATGTCAGGATCAGCATACATAGAACCACAGACTGCTTTGGCTTTTGGCCATATCCTTAGGTGACACCTGAGGTACCCCAGTCCTCTCCCTTTAGCCCCATTTGTAGGGATGTGGGCTTCAATACAGAGTCCCCAAGCCATTACTCAGGAAATAATGCTACTTTAGGCCTTGGCATGATACCTGAGGGTGAGAATAGGAGAATAGTCAGTTTGAGCCTGGTCACACTACAGCACAAGGAACAAGCCAGGGTTGGGTCCTGGAGAACAGGTTCAGCACAGTAAATCAGACTCGAAGCCAGTAGTGTAGTCAGTATAACAAGCCGAGCTCAGGAGCAGAGATGGTAACACAGGGATAGCCAATGTTAGGAGAGTCAGAACAAACATCATAGCACCTTCCATGAGACCAAAATGACCAAAATGCTCAGGCATCTCCCATAGGCGGAGAATGCCTGATATGTAGGGGTAACAACTGATAGGTAGGGGGAAAATATGTTTAAGAAAATGGTCAAATGTGCCCTCTGGGCCACATTCAGCACTATAGCAGACACTGGAGCTAGGCATCTGTGAAAGGGAAGTATATGTGTGCCGTGGCCACGAGGAGAGATAAGACGATGGCCGCAGCCACATACTCTAGCAGTCAATATTTATTTTTCTTAGACTTAGCTATTGCTCCGTTAATCAAGTAATGCTGACTGGATCTATAGATCTCTAAACGTACTTAGTCCTTCGTTCTTCCTCTTAACAAATTTGGTTAGCTGTTATTCTGCCTAGACAAAATCTAGATCTCTATTAGGTTGAACAAACATATGGAATTATGTATAGGTTGGTCCTTCAAGGACTCAAACTGTTAAAGACATTTTCACAAAAACATTTTACTTCATTTCTTAAAGATATTGACCTGTAAAGCAATTCCTTATGCAGCACTAGAGACAGGCATGTGATAGCATTACACAAAAGTAGTGTGAAAGAGACATCCTGGAGCAAAGCGGGGGAGGAGAGACATATGGGCCAATTAGATAGGAAACTAAAGTATATGAAAAATGAGGATGTATACAGAGTCTGGAAGTCTTGTTTGCCTGATGAATTCTTCCCAGTGACTCATTATCTAATGATAGTTTCCCTATTTGAATTCCATAGCAGAATTTTCTATATATCATCCACTATTGAGTCACCAAAGAAGATTCTTCAAGTTACTAAATTGAGTATTTTGACTTTAAAAGGACACAGGAGGAAACAAAGCTGTACTTAAATTATTATTAATTGATGTGAAGATCAGCTCTTCCATGTTGAGGCCACCTGGCTAGAAAATATACATAGATAGATATACGGCATGTAACACAGGTTCCAGATCAGCACGAAAGTTTTGACTATTGGAAGGGGCCAAGTATCTGTAACAGACAAATGATCGTGAGCCAAATCAACAGAAAATACACTGTTTGTAAAAAAAAAAAAAAACGAGCTTCTTGAAGGAGTTGTCGTTTTGCTGCAAAACTCAGTATGTAGTTCCATCTCAGGCAGATATGTAAATTATGAGAGTTGTGGCAAGATTAGATGAACGGTCTTGTCACCAGAGACTCTAAAAGGGATTACACCCTTGGACTATAAAAAGGCTCTCAGAGGCTACATGTGTGTAGTGACCTCTTTTTCCGTTTGTGTAGAACATGTCGAACACTAAACGCCTCTATGACACAATCAAAGTGATTTTTCCCAGTTAAGAGCGTTTGAGAGGGGGAGCATTCTTGGAATGTGAGAAGCTGGATGTTTGCATTGACGAATAGCCCACCACCTGGGCCGTTCTGACCAGACTGTTAGGAGGTGTTGGGACCAATGGAGGCGTTATGTTGTGCACCGTCAACAGACCACCAGTAGAGAGGATTGTTTGATCATCCTACAAGCAGCTACAACTCTTTCATTGTCCACCATCCAGAGACAGGTGACACCATTGTTACAGGCCTCTGTGTCTGTTGGATCCTTTTCAAGGAGCTTGGCTGCAGGACATTTGGTCCACAACGACCTTACATTGGTTTTGTGAACAATGAAACTGGACTGCTACAGAGTGGAAACAGTTTGTCTTTAGCAACAAATCAAGGTTTACTTTGGGCACTGATGATGACCGTGTTCGTGTTTAGAGACCTGGTGGTGCGCGTCTCGATCCTGCATTTGCATTGCAGCGGCACACTGCCCGAACTGCTGGTGTGATGGGATGGAGCACCATCGCATATGACAATTGGTCACTCCTAGTAGCGATTAATGGGACAATGACAGCTCAGCAATATGTTCAGGACATATGTGCAGCCACGTGTTGCTTCTCATGGCAGGGCTTGTAAGAGGCACTTTCCAGCAGGATAATGCTCAGTCGCACACAGCAAGGGTATCACAGGAATGTGTGTACAATATTGACACACTTCTGTGGCCTGCTTGGTCACCAGATTGATCGCCAATACAACATATATGGGACCATCTGGGATGCCAACTTCAACAGCCTATGAGTTTGCACGATCTAGAGACTCAGTTACAGCAAATGTGGACCAATATGCCGCCGAATACCATATGGAATTCGTATCCCTTCATGTCTGCCTGTATCACATCTTGCATCCAAGCTAGATGTGGCCCAACAGGGCACTAGAAACTCCATGCCTGCCTGTATCACATCTTGTATCCAAACTAAAGGCGGTACAACAGGGTACTAGAGCCTCCATGCCTGCCCGTATCACATCTTGCATCCAAGCTAGATGTGGCCCAACAGGGCACTAGAACCTCCATGCCTGCCTTTATCATATCTTGCTTCCAAGCTAGAGGCGGAACTACAGGATACTGGAGCCTCCATGCCTGCCCATATCACATTTTGTATCCAAGCTAGAAGCGGTAGAACAGGGTAGTAGAGCCTCCATGCCCATCCATATCACATCTTGTACTCAAGCTAGAGGTGGCACAACACAGTACTAGAACCTCCATACACACCTGTATCACATCTTGTATCCAAGCTAGAGGCGGTAAAACAGGGTACTAGATCCTCCAAGTCTGCCTATATCACATCTTGTATACAAGCTAGAGCTAGTACAACAGGGTACTAGAGCCTCCATGCCCCCTGTATCTCATCTTGTATCCAAGCTAGAGCGGGTACAATAGGGTACTAGAGCCTCCATGCCCCTAGTATAACATCTTGTATCAAAACTAGAGCATGTACAACAGTGTACTACAGCGTCCCTTCGAGGGTTCACGTTTCTGCAACAATTTATCCTTTTGCTCTGATATTGTAATCACTTACTCATATCAATGTTATAATCACACAGAGAAAGTTTCTTTTCATTCGACCACTTCTAGGGGAGGGGTTTGGTGCTGACAAGGAGTGTATATTCTAACATTAAAGGGGTTGTCCCGCGGCAGCAAGTGGGTCTATACACTTCTGTATGGCCATATTAATGCACTTTGTAATGTACATTGTGCATTAATTATGAGCCATACAGAAGTTATAAGAAGTTTTTCACTTACCTGCTCCGTTGCTAGCGTCCTCGTTTCCATGGAGCCCGTCTAATTTTCGGCGTCTAATGGTCAAATTAGACGCGCTTGCGCAGTCCGGGTCTTCTTCTTTTCTCAATGGGGCCGCTCGTGCAGGATGCCGGCTCCGTGTAGCTCTGCCCCGTCACGTGCCGATTCCAGCCAATCAGGAGGCTGGAATCGGCAATGGACCGCACAGAAGCCCTGCGGTCCACCGAGGGAGAAGATCCCGGCGGCCATCTTCAGCAGGTAAGTAAGAAGTCACCGGAGCGCGGGGATTCAGGTAAGCGCTGTGCGGTGTTCTTTTTTAACCCCTGCATCGGGGGTTGTCTCGCGCCGAACGGGGGGGGGGGGGGGGGGGGGATTGAAAAAAAAAAAATACCCGTTTCGGCGCGGGACAACCCCTTTAAGGATGTGGATCACAAGCACAAAAAAGTCTACAATTATCCATTTTGATCCGCTGAGATACTTCAAAGCGACCATCTAGTTTCGGGATAAAGTTCTGTCCTGGGATTGGAGAGGGAGGGGGTATATCACGTGCAGTTGTTCTTCTTTGCTACCCCTCTGATCCGTCAGTTTTCAGCCCTCCAAGATGCACACTGCTCTCTAATTGGCCAGTGCTGATCATATGAGTAGCTCTGACTCATTAGATTAGGTATTGTACATTAATAGTCTAACACTTTTAGTGCACTATGTGTGATTAGGTAGTCTAAAGACTATGACGACCATCTTGAATGTTTGAGAACAGAACTCTGAACCAGTAGATTGGAGGGACGACAGCAAATAACGACTGCAGGTGATATACCCCCCAACCCCCTCTCCAGTCCCGGGAGAAATTTTTGTCCTGAAACTGTTACTTTAATCAAGCATTTATACTAAAAGATCTGTAATAATTTTGCTTAATCAGTTTTTGCACCTGTCCAATTATCCAGAATGTTTTATTATAAAATATCTGCCAGTTCAAGCAGATGCTGCATACAAGTGTTCCCTAACTAGAGGATCAGGTGACACATTTGTTCTTTGAGGCGCCCAGAGTGTGGCTTCCATAACATTTGGCAGGTGCAGATTATTATTCACCTATTACAGCAATGATGTAATAGCATTATTGAGACTTGGCACCATGACTGGAATTACCGTATTTTTCTGACTATAAGACACAGTATTCAATGAGAAAAAAATCTTGCTGAAAAGCGTCAGCACCTTATCATCCAGAGGTAGGGGGGGTCTGATAGATCCAGAGACCCCTGACCGCTGCCTTAATGATCCGGCAGTGCACTGATCATTCGGAGTACTCTGCAGTTATACATACCGCGACTGCATAGTCCTTCCTCTTCCTGCAGCAGATTAACCCCAGAGATCACTCACATATCTCCCTGGGGTGCAGGTGGTTCCCTGTGCACACATGAAGACACAATAGTAAAGATTGAAGGTCTTGCAGGAGCAGCAAAATTGCAGATGTGTCCTGTCTCTAACAAAATGTCCTGCCTTTTTCTCAAACTTGACCTCTCAAAAACTGACCTTTTTGTTCCCCCCCTCAACCAAACGACCTTCCCTCAACATATCTATATCAGTATCTGGCACCATCATAACTCCACACAGCACGCTTGCTGCCTTGGGGTCACACTGGACTCTGACCTCTCCTTTATCCCCCATATCCAGTCTCTGGCCCAAACATGCCACCTGCACCTCAGGAATATTGCTAAAATCCAATCATTCCTCACCACGGACATGCTAAAGACACTTGTTGTCGTCCTCATCCATTCTCAACTCAACTACTGCAACGCCCTACTCATTGGCCTTCTCCACACCAGACTCTCCCCTCTCCAATCCATACTAAATGCGGCAGCTAAACTCATCTTCCTATCCAGACACTTTTCAGATTCCTCTGCGCTATGTCAATCACTGCACTGGCTGCCCATCCACTCAAGAACTCAATTCAAACTCACCCACAGTGCTCTTCATGGTGCCGCACCATCATACATCGCCTCCCTCCTGTCTATACATCACCCAGCCCGCACAATCCAATCTGCTTACACACTCACACTAAACACCCCTCTAATATGAACCTCACATGCTCTACTCAAGGTTTTCTTCAGAGCAGCACCGATCCTCTGGAATGCTCTACCCCAAAACATCCAGACATTCCCCGATGCACGGAACTTCAGACGCGCCTTAAAAATGCACCTATTCAAAGTAGCATACCAAACCTCCTGATCTCGTCCCCCACCCCCACAATGCGCCCCTGCCTAATATGTACACTTCATGCCCCGCACCTCCTGTACTACCCCCACCTTGTTTGTGTCCTAAAAACTGTATATCACATGTTATCATCGCATTGCTATATTCCCCATTGCTCTACCTCATGTCCCTGTACCTTCTGTATCACCCCTACCCCTTTGCCTTCAAGTAATTGGATACCACATGTAACTCTTATAATTCCTGTAAATTTCATATCGTTTTTGTTCCCTATGAACCTCAAAAGCACTGCAGAATAAGTTGGCGCTATAGAAATAAAGATTATTATTATTAGATGATGTCATAACTATGTGACTTGGAGCAGCTAGAGGGAGTCATGTATTACTACACTTGTAGGTGGGGATTTAGTGTTACTAAAATTTGTGTTTAACATGCCAACTGCAGATGTGTGTGTTTGTGTATGCAACAGTTCTGTGTGTGTGCATGTAGCAGAGCTGTATGTGTATATGTGTATGTCGCAGAGCTGTGTATGCTGCAGAGCTATGTGTGTATGTAGCAGAACTGTGTGTGCTGTGTGAATGTACAATGTGTGTGCAACAGTACCATGTGTGTGCATGTAGCAGGGCTGTGTATGCTGCAGAGCTATGTGTGTATATTGCAGAGCTGTGTGTGCTGTGCGCATGTGTGCGCAGAACTGCTGTGTGTATGCATATAGCAGAGCTGTGTATGCTGCAGAGCTATGTGTGCATGTAGCAGAGCTGTGTGTGTTGTGTGCTTATACAATGTTCGTGCAAAAGTGCTGTGTACGTGTATAATGTGAATTTATGTGCTTGCACCATTGTTTGAATGGACAAACTAGGTTTTATAAGAGCTGACTATTCACCCCTTTTCTATAGTAGTACACCAAAGTTAAAGGGGTTGTCCCGCGAAAGCAAGTGGGGTTAAACCCTTCTGTATGGCCATATAAATGCACTTTGTAATATACATCGTGCATTAAATATTGGCCATACAGAAGTTATATACTTACCCCCCCCCGGTGTTGGCGTCCCCGTCTCCATGGCGCCGTCCGAAGCCTTTTTCTGCCTCGATTAGACGTGCTTGCGCAGTCTGTCTCTTCTGTCCCGCTGAAGGGGCCGCTCCGGCGTGCTCGCGCCGCACAGGTCTTCTGCGCATTCAGGAAGCAGGAAAACAGAATCCCCTAACACTGATGTGAACCAGCTCTATTTGGGAATAGGGTCCCCCCTCTTCAGTGCAGAGCAGGGTAGAGGTTGTCTAGCTGAGAGGCCTTTAATGTAGGTCTGCACGAGGATAAAGGTTTTCCTTGGGGGGAGTGCCAAGTTGGCGTATGAAGTTTTATATAAGCCATGCAATGCTTCCTGGGAAAAAAGGTATTCAAATAGTAGATGGAAAAAGTACCTCCACAGCCTCACCTATTGGAAGTTGACATCCCTATAAAGCCCCCTGGACACGGGCGGAAATTCCGCAGCAGGATTTCCCACAAAATTTCTGCCTGTGGCCGCTTCCATAGGATTGCATTAGAAAACGTAATCCTAGGCAGACGGCCACAATTTGTCTGCGCAAAATCATGCGCGGAAAACAAATCGTGGCATGTTCTATTTCTGTGCAGGTCTCGCAGAGGCCCGCACAGAAATGTCAGTGGTGACGGGCCGTCTCCTCTCTGCGCATGCACCGGCTGGCCAGCAGCCGGCACACAGCGCAGAGAGGAGACGTCGGGAGCGGGTAAGCCGCAGGCCTCTGAGGGGCACAGGACCGCATCCCATTGCGAGAATTCTCACAGGAGGATCCAACCCGGCTGTCTGCAGGCGGCCTAAATCAGTGTTCAACCTTTCAACAGTCCTTAGATGTGGCATTACATAGCCTATATAAGATTCCCTACACCAATTAGATGCTCTCCTCAAGGTTAAACTTTATCCTCCCAGACCCACATTAAAGAGCTAATTTTATTAGAAATTGGTTGTAAATTCTAATGTTAATGCATTTATTTATTTCACTCTCATATATGTATAATCCATATATATTCCCCAGCACTGAACACAGATTGTTATCACTTACTTCGCACCCTTTCCTCATAAGGAGCTCACAATCTATGTTCACCTATTAGTGCTGTATGTTTTTGAAGTGTAGACTGGCACCAATGGGGAGAACATACAAGCTCCATGAAGATGTTGTCCTTGAACCCAAGACTCTAGTGCTGAAAAGCAACAGTGCTAACCAGCGTGTCACTGGGCTGCCACATTTAACATTTCTTTGAACGAGGTCCTTTCAGTAAAGTCTTTGACTGCAATCTATTAAGGGTTGTTTTATCATGACAATCCTTCTTAAAATAAGGCAACATGTCAGCATCAATCGGTGCAAAAAGTAGTAATTCAATTTACCATATTCTCCCATAACCGAAAAAAAAACAGCAACGTTTCAATCAAAAATAGGTCATTCAATAGCTGAGAGCTGCCTCTAATTGGTCCCTGCGCTCAGCCAATCAGAGGCAGCACTCACTCACCCATTCATGAATTCATGAGTGGGTGAGTGAGAGCTGCCTCTGATTGGTGAGGGCTGTGACCAATCAGAGGCAGCCCATTCAGCAGGCGGGAATTTTAAATCCCCTCCTGCTGAATATTACACAGAGGAGTTCAGGAGAACTGCTGGACTGACGCGGCTGAACTCTGGCTGCAGGAAAAAGGTGAGTATATATATTTTTTTTTTTTTACACATTTTAGGATGGTTTTCAGGGAAGGGCTTAGATTTTTAAGCCCTTCCCGAAAATTCATCCAGCGCTCGCCGGCAGCCCATTGCTTTCAATGGAGCCGGCTATATTGCCGGCTCCATAGAATTCAATAGGCGAACATCTTTCTTCTCTGCCACAACTGTTACAGCTGTGGCAGAGGAAAAGGATCTTTAGTATATGTTCTCAATGGGGTCGGCGATGCTGCCGCCGGCCCCATTGAGCGCGTATATAGAACACAAAGAATCGCAGAACGCAGATAGGCGCGTTCTGCGAATTGTTGTGTCCTATAATTTATCGCACATCTCCATAAAAAGCGGACATGTGACCGATCCCATTGCAAAGCATTGGGTCTATATCTACGCAGATCGCATGCGCGTGCACAAATTGCGGGAAAAAACGCCGTGTGACCGAAGCCTTAGTAGTTAGGGGACTCTCCTTTATAATAATTATATAGAGAAAGATTTTGAAAGGGGATGTGCCACCATAGAATTTATATTTATTTATGCAGAAAATGTTATATTAAAGTGACCATCCGGTCTTAAGACAAAATTCCGTCCCAGGACCAGAGCGGGAGATATCACCTGCACTTGTTCTTCTGCATCGTCCTTCTGATTGTCCTGTTCTACGACCTCTTTTTGGCTATCCGACACAACCTTCAGGCTACCTAACCCCACAGTGCATTGATACCAAGTTAAAAAACTGCTGCAGCCATCTTGGATGGCTAAAAACAGTACCTGGAGCCGGCAAATTAGGAGAGAGGGAGAGAAGAACAACTGCAGGTAGTATACTCTCATGCCTCTCCTGTCCTGGGATAGAATTTTGTCCTGAGATTGGAGGGTCACTTTAAATATTTTTGCCATTTGAACCCTTTAAAATGATGCCTTGTTACAAAGTATGCACATTGTTGACACTACTTTCCAGTTCCCCAACACTGTGGCACTCGTACTGCGCATGCACAGTGTTAAAACTGTATTCTTCCGTCAGCTCTATTTGAATTCAGTGATAGGTGAGCACCTACAGGATGCAAGGAAAGTCTCAAGCTATTATATACAGATGTTCCATGTACATACCCAGCTTTCACTGAACTTGAATAGAGACGACAAAGGGATATATTGTTTCAACACCATGTTGGGTAACTGTAAATCTACCTTATGCTCTTGCTAGGCAATGAACATTCATTAAGAACATACCCAGCGCCAAACATTTTATTCAGCTAAGTATGATCTAATGGAACAAAAACATGTAAACTTTCATTAGAAATGTAATTTTTATCTTCCTATTATTCAGTCCTGTTCACTCCAGATTAGAGGATTAGTGGAATTAGTTTTTATGGCATTTTGGCACTCAAAAGGTGTGAGTTTTTCAGTTGATGGCGAATAGGATACTTATTTTTGTTGGCTTATGAGTAAGAAATAGTTTGGAATATGTTTGACTTAGTTACGGCATCTGACGTACAATTACTAATATATCACATATACTTTTGGGCAATGTATATCAATGAATTACAGCCTATAGAATAGCATAATCATACAAGAAAGACTATTGCTTGGAAAGTGTGCTACATTAATGGACCAATAATAGCATTTTCATGGACCCCTAATGACAGTTCCAGGATATCATTGGAATAAGATACACCTAACAATAATAAAAGTGAGTGTTACAAAAATGATTTAAGATTGTGAAGTAACAGTATTGGTACATGTTCCTCACAGTGGTCATGGCTGAAAGAAAGGGGAAATAGAAGATGTTAAAAGCTGCAACAAATTCAATAACCAACAAGATGAAATGATTAGATGGACATCATCTCTCAAGAGTTTGTTTGAAAGGCGTGTGCATCAGTGAAGGTTAAAAAATGAGCGTCTTTGCATTGGCTGTGTAAAACGTGGGTGGGATTAGCTTGAGTTCACAGGAGGAAGCCAACATGTAAAAATCAAAGCTTTGTACTCTCGACAGCCAATCGCTCTGCCTTTAGGTATGTAAATTGTAGGCCCCACCAAACGATGAACCACTTCCCTCAAATTGCTAAACAACTGAATGAATTTCATTTAAACCAAACGAAAAGCGAACTGCCAAACGATTGATTTAAAGTGGACTGCAAGACAATGAGGAATGAATTACTAACGAAAAGTGCACGATGAGCGCGCGTTTAAACATAACAATAATCTCTCACTTTTGACACTTTTAACAAATTTTGAGCGATTATCATTGCCTCTAAATGGGCCTTAAGAGGCTATGGTAAGGACCTCCAATGGTGACACAGAATTGGGAAAGGCGTACCCCAAAGCTGCATCTTATCCTCTACATTGTTCAATGTGTATGTAGAAACGAGAATCCAACATCAGAGTCAAGGTCGGTAGAAGAAATATCAACAATTTCAGATATGCAGATGAAACAACCTTACTAACAGAAAGTCAGAAAGATCTTGAATAGAGATGAGTGAGTATACTCGCTAAGGCACTTTACTCGAGCGAGTAGTGCCTTAGCCGAGTATCTCCCCGCTTGTCTCTAAAGATTCGAGGGCCGCCGCGGGTGACAGGTGAGTTGCGGCGGGGAGAGAGGGAGAGAGAGATCTCCCCTCCGTTCCTCTCCGCTCTCCCCCGGCCTCCAAATCTTTAGAGGCGAGCGGGGAGATACTCAGCTAAGGCACTACTCGCTCGAGTAAAGTGCCTTAGCGAGTATACTCGCTCATCACTAATCTTGAATAATTAAATTTAAAGAAGGAAGTGAAAAAGGAGGCCTATACTTGGATGTCAAGAAAGCTAAGATCATGACAACAGGCAGTTACTGGCTGAAATCAAAGCAGTTCAAGACTTCATGTTCCTTGTATTGAAAATCGACCACAATGGAGAATCAGGATCCAAAATCTAATGACAAATCATGCAAAGTATTGATAAGATCGGTAAAAATGAAGACATAAGCATTGCAATGAAATGCCAGATAGTCAACACAATCATCTTCCCAATCACAACTTACAACTGTGGAAGTTGGACACTGACGAAAATGGTCTATAGGAAGATTAATGCCATGAACTTTGGTGCTGGATGAAACTCCCACAAATTGCTTGGACCACAAAGATCCTGAACAAAACAGTCCTAGACCGAATCAAACCAAAGCTTTCATTGGATGGCAAAATTAAGAAACAGATACTCTCATACTTCGCCCACAAAATGTGAGCTAATTCATTAGAAACATCGGGCTTCATGTGCTCAGCAGTAAAAGAAGACCTGGCCACCAAAGAATGTGCTGGCTTAATACTATCGAAGCCGACACCAACATGTAAATGATGGAACTGAGAGAAGCAGTGCAAAGCAAAACCGCATGGAAAGAGCTGATCCATAAAGTGTCCAAGAGTCGGCCCCTGACTATACAGATTAAGAAAGATAGGTACATGAGTTTAAGGGTTATCCAGCTTTTAAAAATTGAGGCGTATCCTCAGGATAGGCCATCAGTACCTGATTTATGGGGCCCCGATGTCTGGAGCCTCTGCCGATTAGCTGATTGAAGGGACCACTGTGCTCATCCGAGTGCTGCGGGCACTTCAATGTTTACATGCGAGTATGATCCTATTCATACTCTGAGTGCTGCAGCACTCGGACAAGCGCCATGACCCATTCAATGAGATGATCGACAGGGGGTTTGGGCAAGTAGACCCCCACTGATCAGATGTTATTGATTTTAGTCCCCAATATGACATTTCTGTAGGGATATGGACAGCTAAATATCTCTTCATTGTGAGTCCTGTGAGTATGATGTTAAAGGTATTGTGTTATCAGAAAGTGACCCATTATTTAAATAAAGTAATGTTAAACACATTATTTAAAAAAAAAACATTTTTTTTTTAAATTTTCCATATCAAATTTTTAAAATCCCTAATATTGCAGTTTTCACTCTGGCCATAAAGTTTCATAATAGGCTGAGACATCCTGTTCTGTAGAGAAATCGGTTTTGTATTCATATCATTATCACAGGAAGGATTATTATAAAATGTGACATATATGTATATAGATAACATACAATCTAGCATTCAAAATAGGCTATGGTCGGAGCTCACTGAAGCAAACTGAAAGCATTCAGTGTTTTTGAAACCCCATTTAAATCAATGGGGGAAGCAACTGAAACATTTATTTCAGTTTTACTTCTGTTTCTCTCCTCTAAAAATGTAACAGACAAACGGAAGCCCTGAACGGAGGTTAAACACTAATGTGAACTCACCTACTCTTTAACAAAAAGTCATTAAATATACTGTTGGTATTAAGCTGTCCCATCCAAGCCCCCATGCCGCTTGTTTTCTACAGACCAATAGTAACCGAGTCTTAAAGTAAAGACTGGTTGTCAAGGTCTTAAAGGGGTATACCCATCTTAGACATTTATGGCATGTCCACATAACTGTCTCATAGATGGATGTCCCAAATTTGAGACTGCACTTATCGCCAGAAGAGGGGTTTCCCAGCCTGATTCTTGAGGTAGCTGTCGCATCTAGTTGGAGAATGAATGTGAAGGTGACCATTTATGTGCACAACTGTCTCCATTTCTATGTAAGCCCCAGAAACAGGTTTTTCTGTCACTTCTATAGAAGTGAATAGACAAAGATGTGGACTGCCCCACACATGATAAATTAGTTTTTTATTCTTAAAGAGTTCTGATACCATTTTCTGTGATGGTGTCAGTAAGAGAGATACAATAATAAAGGATAACTTTTATTTAGATAACATTAAAATCTGAGAGCTCATGACAATGCTCATTGAAATACAAAAAATATCAAAAGAACCAGCAATTATAGAATGGAATGACCCTGGTTCATAGACACTAAAAGGTTGTCATCACATAAGGGTGCTCAAAGAAAAAGAGAGAAGAAAAGATAGATAATGTGTATGTGACTAGCTACAATCAGGATCCCTCATAAAATAAATCTTGTTCCCCTTCCATAGACACAAAGAGAAAAACCTTAAATCCTCATCTCAAACTGCACAGGACAGATAGAGAGCGTATTAGCTCACTTCCCGTACAGAAAAATCCTTGCCTAATCCAGCTGCTATACTAAAGGCTGTTGAGCTATCATGCTAGACAAATCCTACTCAAAAACTCATCCTATGAGTTTCAGCAGCCCTGTCCCTAGCTACCTCATCAGGGGCATCAGTATTAAATATAAGAGATAAAGAGGATAAAGAAAATAATAGAAACATCCAGCCTTGATGGTAGACTGGGTCCCGGAAACAAGAAACCCGAAGCCAGGAGATGCACCCAGGGCAGATGTGTGTGAACGTCTTGGCCTAACTTCACTGGCGGGCGAGTGCTTGTGCCCTTCTCAGGGTGTGTGATCTTGGCTGTTCCATTGGCGAGTATGATTCAATCCAGTCTGAACAGGGAGGTCGAGTCATGAGTAATAGGTAGGGCTTTGAGCTATTTAACCTGGCGTCCACGTGACTTTGAGTTGCTTGAATCCGGGCCCCAGTCTACAATCAACACTGGGTATTTTTATTATTTTCTTTTTCCTCTTTGTTTCTTATATTTAATCCTGATGCCCCTGATGAGGTAGCTAGGGACAGGGCTGCCAAAATGCATAGGGATAGTTTATGAGCAGGATTTTTCGGGCATGACAGCTCAACAGTCTTTAGTATAGTAGCCGGATTAGGCAAGGATTTTTCTGTATGAAAAATCAGCTAATACACTCTCTATATGTCCTGTGCAGTTTGAGATGAGGATTTAAGGGTTTTTGTATTGTGTCTATAGAAGGGGATCCTGAATGAAGATTGTCACATACACATTATCCATCTTTTCCTCTCTCTTTTTCTTTGAGTACTCTTATGTGATGACAGCCTTTTGTTAACTATCAACTGGGGTCATTTCATTGTTTAATTGCTGGTTCTTTTGATATTTTTTGTATTTCAATAAGTTTTGTCATCAGCTCTAAGTTCTTAATTTTATCTAAATAAGGACTCCTTCAAACTGTCGAGGGCGATATTGGGCCATGATTTATGGCCCAATATCCCACTTTCCACCATTTGAAAGCCCCAAGGAAACGCGAGGCATTTTCATGGGAAAACAGCCTTGCATCAGTATGGTGAATCCCTTCATCCATGCCAGTGATGAAGGGATTTCCCCATGGCGATGAAGCAATTTCCCTGCCGGCGATGAAGGGATTCCCCCACTGGCAATGAAGGGATTCTCCTGCCGCAGCTGTGACAGCCACGGCAGAGGCCTCCCATTGCTACCATTGAAAATCATTGGTTTCATAATCCTACATTTCCATTCACTCTCGCATCGCGCAAAAATGCCGCGATTTTTTCGCCAGTGTGTAGGCACCCTTAAAGTTATGTTTCAGTATTTTATCTCTCTCAGTGATGTCTTATAAGTAAAGGAGAGGTGTAGGGATCATTCTTTAGTGAGCTCATTTTCTGTGATATGTTTATAATTATAGTCTTGGGATTCACAAGATGATGAGGAGCTTGAATGTGGCTTGTAAGGCTGCCTATTTTGGCCAAAATAACAATAACTCCTTTTTATTATTTTTGCAGCAGGCAGTCTCTGCTTGAGATGTCAGGGGAGCCTGGGGTGTCAGTTTCTTGTGTAGTCCACTTGGAAAATATGGGACAATTAATCTAATATAATGAGCGTAAATAATAGGCTGTGAACCTACATGGTGCATTACTTGTTAGGCCGTTTTCATATCTGCATTGGAACCTCTGGTCGGAGGTACCATTGCATATTCAGCACTTTTTCTTCCCGCTAAAAGCTGGGCAGTTGGGCAGAAAGTGAACGGATCCCATTATGGTTAATGGGGTCCATCCGGCGCTGTTCGGTTCCATCATAAGACAGAGTCGTTTGGCCATGGGGATTCCCCTTTCCTGCTCACCAAATGGGGCAGGAAAGCAGAGCCCCAAACACAGATGTGAACCCACCCTTACTGTGTGATGAGTACCATATTGAAGCCTTATCTGTCTGCAATTGTAATACTAACCATCCACCCTCTTTTTGAATATGGTAGGTGTTTGGGTGAATATTTAGCAATATTTTGTACCTGTGCCTCTTCCCCGTATAACACTCTAGCTTTGCATGCTGGGAATAAGTGTTTGCATGGATAAGGATACTTTACATGACATTCATTTAGGAACAATAGTCTTTCAGTGAATTAAGGCAAAGCATGATCTCTTTCAACCACTCGCCTCCATTCACAGTGAACCATCAGTCTTTCAGAGATAAAGGATCGCCTGTTTACACTAAGTGAGACATTGCTCATTAGTCGCTTCATTTCAGTGAACTGAAATGAAATGACTAGTGCCAAAGAATGATTTCTCGCTCAGTACCCTGTCAGGTCTCGCTTTTACACGGAACGACTATCAGTCAAAATCGCTTGTTTGAGTGATTTCCAGCCAAGAGTTGGCCCATGTAAAAGTACCTTAAGTGTGGCCTTTTTGTGTGATTTTGTCCAGCATAGTGCCCTTAACAGTAATAGTTTTCCTCTACAATGCCCCCAAAAGTAACTTTACCAACCAGAAATACATCTGGAGTAATAGTGTTCCCTCAAGGTTCCCTCCAAATGTTTTGGTGCCAGTGTGACCTCCCATAATAATAGTACCCCCAAAAGTGTCACCAAAAGTAATAATTCTCCCAAATAGTGCCCATTCGTAATAATGCCTCATCATACTACCCTTAAAAGTAATAGTTCTGCCTCCTAGTGCCCCCATAGTAATAATTCTACTCTATGCTACCTCCATTAGTAATAATGTCCTCATAGTAATAATGCCACCCGCAGTGCTCCTATTAATAAGAGTGCCCCCAGAGTGCCCTCTTCAGTAATAATGCTTTTCAAATGTAAGTGTTGTGTACCACACAGGGATAGAACAAAAGGAAGTCAATAATTACCTAACCCCATTTCATGCCACCTTCAACAGTGCAGTTGAGGCCGCAGGCCTCTTCAGGCCAATACCCTGTGCTGCCTGCAGCTCAGCACAGGCAGTAATGGTGATATCCTCATGCCACATGGCTTTTGATCCTCCCTTTCATAGGCTACAGGCCTAAAATGGTCCAAGGCTTATGAAGGTGAGCAGTGAGTTAGGTAACTATTGGGCTGAGGATGCCAATGCAGTTCATATAGGCAAAAATTCTGGGGCAAATGCCCTAGAAGCCCAATGCTAGTAATGCCTTTGTATAAAATAGTATAAAAACAGTACTGTACAATGTCTAATTAAAACTGCTATACAATTAAAGGGGTTGTACCAAACTCAACTTTTATCACCTATGCACAGGATAATCGATAAAAGTCTGATCAGTGAGGGTCACCATTGAAACCCCCTCTAGACCTGATAATGGGAGTTCCAGGTCCCTCTCTCCTCCCCGTTGCAGACTCACTGCATTTCCTGCTGTGAGAAGGAAATCAATTGGAGTAATGCATGGAGCCATTCCATTTATCTTCAATTCGGCTGCCTGAGATAGCCGAGTAGAAGTGTGGATAGGTGATAAACGTTGGTTTTGGTACTACCCCTTTATTATTAAGATTCATTGTAGTCACATGCCTCACGTACAATGCAAGCGGCATGGACAGCTCTTGCACCTTGTGTGACATACCACTAAAGCTAGCTGTGGTATCTCAAAACACTTTTGCCCTATACTACAGCCAAGTCATGCCATTACCAGTGTCAAGCTGTGGTATTAATCAGATTTTTATTAGATACATTGAAATAAATCAGTTCATCAACAACATTTTAGGAAATTATATCTGCATACAAATTATATCCAGTTTTAGTGTTTTGATACTAGCTAAGTGGTTTGAAAAAGTCTAGATCAAAAATGTATCTGGAATGAATTTTGAGATGGATTAATCCCAATGTTTTACAATAATATCTAATCTGATTACACTGTGTTATTGTTTTTGCTTCTGTTATAAATTAATATATTGCCACTCGTAAATTAAGTTTATCTGCTGTTTTTAATTCATTTTTTGTTGGCTCACTTAAAATATTTTTATGAATCTATGACCTCTGTAGTACTATGTGAGAGCCCAAATACTATTGCATTATAAAAAGGAGGTGTAGATGGTCACGAGTCATAATGTCTTACTCCGCTAAGGTGATGCATGGTTTCCTATAGTCTTGATACTGGCATTCAATACTACAGTTTAGACCAGAAAATCAAGTTTATTGATTAGATTTGGAGTTCCCTGTGTTTATAGAATGACTACAATTCAAGCAATGTCGTTATTGGCTGCATTTGTCTAACATGAATGATGAAGGGATAAAATAACAGTCGAAATCAATAGGTGTTCTGTATTCTTAGAATTACTTAAAGGGGAAAACCATCCAAAAATGATCCTCTGACATATCATAAGTACATGCCAGAAAATCACATCTGTGAAGTCTGAAAATATCAAAAATTTCTAAAGCAAATACGTTTTTGTGCTATATAGAATGCTTGAAATCCATGGGAACTCAAGGATCTCAGAGATTACGTTTACTATAAATCGGTTGTCCAAAGTACCATTGATTATTTTGCTCAGAATGTTGCATTAGAGACTTGCAGTATGGACATACCTTAAGCAGCGCTAAATAAATTTAGCTGCTCATCATGTCCAAAGCAGGGAGCGATCTGAACTCATGAACCCTTTGCGGTCTTCTCACGTGTCTCAATGACTTGTCAGAAGATCCCTTTTGGTGGGATTTCCACTTTAAGAAGCTGAGGGATTAATTGATTTGTTCCTTGAGATATGAAGGGTGCCAACTGTCAAAAAAGGCTCCGGGAAAAGTTGTACTTGGTTAAAAAAACTTGGAAACAATGGTGGCCTAAGTCAATTATTATATGGTGTAGATCTTTAAAGAGCATATGCATAATATGTCTTATAATATACTTTAAAATGGGAATTAAATATATTTTTTAGAAAGGACTCCATAAGTACATTTCATAATTTGCCTCCTTTTTGTGCTGACGCTTCAAGTAGATCAATAAAACACATCAGTACAAATTGGGATAGAAGGAGTCCCAGTCACCATGTTGCGTTCACATTAAAGCTCGGTAGATAACTGTGAAAGTTCTATTTTTCAGTGAGCTGTTTAAAAACTGTTTTTCTGAAATGCCGATGCTTTGTCTTAGACAATACTGCTTAATAGCAGCACAAAAGCAATACACATTATGAGCTTTCAAAGTCAGTAGCACATGGTGAAGACTGACCTTATTAAAAGTAATATATGACCTAAAACCTCTGTACATCTACATTATAGTGACTTAGTGTGGAGTTTATGAAGGCCAATCTAGGACAATGTCAATAATCTGATCACACTCAAGTCCCTGGATAATTTATGAGAACATTGTTCAGTCTTGGATAGTATTACTTATGGTGAATAATGCATGTCTGACCACATCTATAACATGGGCCAAACCCCTGTTCCAGGCTTCATACTTTAACTAATGATTACTATACTTGCCCTAACTGCATAAGGTTTATTGAACTTAGGACATGCATTTACTTTTTTCATGTGGGAATGTGACAAACGAGCTAGCTGCTCGGATAGGTGGTCACAAAGTACTGTAGGATATGTCTTTGCAAATACTACAATACTATTCCAAGTTTGACACAATTTACTGATAGGCAACTTTATTACTGTCACTTTATAAATAGGTCAAGTGCAGTTCAAATTAAAAAAAGATTCGGAGAGGGTGTCTACGGGGTACTAAAACTCAATGAGGGAATGCCTTCATTATTTTATACACTATCATACACATATGAAGAGAATATGGTATGTCCTATGCCCTAGTAAATACACAGCATGATTAGGACTAGTTTACTCAAATTACATAAGGTATAGAGGTATGTATGTGTAGTGTCTTTGAAAAGCAAAAATCATAAACTAGTTATCAGTGTTTTTGGCAACACACACATAAAAAAGTACAAAACTGAAGAGAAATAGTAACAGTAATTGTAAAAAGGTGCCAACTTTGATCGATCTGTGTGATGTAAGTATGACATTAGGGACACACCTAACAATTAATACATAGTATTATTAGCTATATATACACAATTGGAGCTAAATATTAATACCTTGGATTGTGTAGCACAGGGCAGGCTGGGATTTGTATAAGCTCTTGGCTAACAGTCTGAAGCAGTATTTTGGTATTATGTTTTATGACCACTACGATTAAATATGTGGATTATTCCACGGTCTAATAAAAAGAGGGACTGTACACCGAGTGATTTTACTATACTTCATGTTAACATAACACATGTGAATATACAGGAATATTACCTTTACAGTGTTTATTCTATAAATGTATTACGAGTATACTGGTTATTTTTCATAAATGGCTTTATCTCTCTTTAGTGGAACATCCATTAGAGTCTAAGATAATGACATTTCTTGTAAGAATGACTAGACCTGTGTGTTTAATGTTGTCTTTTGTTCATTGACCTTTGACTTATATATGGCTTTTTACAATAGTTATGATTTTACGTTCACGACTGATAGTTGACTTGTGTGATTACTGATCTGCAGTAAAGAAGTGGATTGAATATATAACATGTGGCTGCCTACATATGACCAGCTCTGACTCAGTTCATGTTCAGTCTCATTGTGACTGCTGAGTTTGTAAATATTTCCTGAATTTCAGGAAGAAAGGCAAATGACTTTGCTATTTTTTTTGCTAGATAACAATAACATAAAATAAAGAAATCAAGCAAAGTAAAAAATGTGAAAGGAAGTAAACTTCAATAGTCTGAATCTCTAATATTATCTATCTCATATCTATCTATCTATCTATCTCATATCTATCTATCTATCTATCTTCCTTCTATCTATCTATCTATCTCATATCTATCTATATCTATCTTTCTATCTATCTATCTCATATCTATATCTATCTCTCTCGCATATCTATCTATCTATCTATCTCATATCTATCTATCTATCTATCTATCTATCTATCTATCTATCTATCTATCTCATATTTATCTCTCTATCTTATTTCTATCTATCTTATTTCTCTCTATATATCTTCTTTCTATCATCTATCCTATCTATCTATCTATCTATCTATCTATCTATCTATCTATCTATCTATCTATCTATCTATCTATCTATCTATCTATCTATCTATCTATCTCATATCTATCATATATCTCTCTATCTATCTTATTTCTCTCTATATATCTTATTTCTATCTATCTCATATCTATCATATCTCTCTCTATCTATCTTATATCTATCTATCTATCTTAGTAAGTGTAAAAAAGATTAATTTCTGCACCAAAATATTTGCTGTGCAACTTCTTTTCACATAGGCTGACGGTGACAGAAAGGTCTATGGGAATCAGCTATGTTCAGAATGTAGCATGAATATTTTAATGTCTGGACCTAAGGAATTTGTTAAGCCCTGAAGGGTCAACCTTATTGTCTAGCTTTTATCTTGCCCGCAGATCAGTCAGTTCAATATACAAATTGCAGTGTATCAGTTTAACTCCTTTACAGCATGACTTGAATAGCTTATTACAAGTCACACTTTGTTGGAGAATGCCGGTAGATCAACTTTAAAACAAACAGCTGCCTTACCAAATATCTACACCGCATCATTGTTCCAGCCAAAATATACTTGTAAAGCTTTCACACCACTAAATATCCCCATATCCACATTACTGGGATCTGTACATAGTTATCTGCTGGAGGCAATGACAGAAAGCAGTGTTCTGCACACTATAGTATTTGTACTTAGTGTAAGAGTCCTGTGATAATACAAAGATGTGGATCATTCCAAAACTACAAAGACTATGTTGTCATGTGCTGGATTAGCGCAAAAGAGATGGATTGCAGGTATAAAGCTTAATAGTAATCACAACAAATGGAAAAAAAAGAAAGTTTTTTCCCCCCAAAATACGTTAACAAAAAGCATTGACTGTAATCTTTTAAATCTCATCCCCTCAAGGTTTTTGGAATAGCAGCAGAAGAGAATGGATCTCAGTTTCTTGCTTGCCTTTTAACTGTTTAAATGCATTAAGCAAATGACAGGTCCATGTGGCAGGGTGTTAATGGATAGGGCTACTTACCACCAGGAAGAATCAACTCTTGGGGTCAGAATAAGCAATATTAATAGGTAGGCAACATACATCCTGCAGTTCGTTTGTACATTATCTGTTGAAGCCACTGTCCTGTGGCAATGCCTTAATCCTGGAGTTGACGACATTCTAGGGTGACTTCTAAATGGCTCTCCCAGATAAGACAGTCCCAGCATCTTCACACTATCTCCAAAAAGTGCTTCGTAGGCAGGAGAGAAGAACAACTGGAAATCCAGGCTATCATGCAGGTAAGTACTTCACTGCATAGAATAACTTGTTTTTAATCCGAGGTCAAAGGAAGCAAATCTAGTATCTTAACAAATATCAGTTCCTCCATAAATCGGTATATTTCATTCTGTGAAAATAATTGACATCTTATTAAACTACTCATGGTGAAATTGTTCTTGAAGAAGGAATGAGGATATAGTTCTGACTCTTCTTTGCCAGTTTTTTTTCCCAAGCTATAAATGTAATTCTGTATTATGGAAACACAAAATAAATTGGAAATTGGTGCTGCAAAAATGTCATAGTTTCCCCAACTAGTTAAAAAAATAGATATATAGAAGTGGATGCTGAAGAAATTCTTAAGAAAACTTGGCTGCTCTGTGTCCCTGGAGATGGAGGAGGGAAACCCATAGGTTCTGGATGTTGCTGGTGGTGAGGTCTTCCTTGTGTGATGAAGAGGACAGGCAGGGATGATCTGACTTGCTCCCTTGCTCTGTGTCTCATTGGATAGGGAGAAGTTTGATGAATTCCTGGATTCACTTGAGAGGTAGCAGATCCAAGAGTTTGCTGAAACTCCCCCTTAGTGTGAAAGTGCCTCTGCACTGGGTGAGGGTAGACTGAGCTACCTATGCAAAGGGGTGTAGCAGCAGCAGTATACCACCACCTGCTGCTGTGATATAGACACACAGATAGTAGGAGGAAGACACATGAATTCAGTTATAGACAGTGCACAAGGTTGAAGCTGACACTGTCTACATGGTCTTAGTGCTCTCAGATTCACACTACATCATCACTGCAAAAAGTGCTGTTTCCTCCGAAGACAGCTGGCTCAATGAAAATAGCTAAGGTTGCTCTTATGTAATAGATTTAGATTTGTAAACCCTCACTGACTACGATGAGGAACTATAATGATAGAAAACTGTGTTTTGTAGAATAAACTAGATTAAGCCAGAGTTTTGCATAATGTATAATTACTGTTATCTACATCACAATTATAGACAGGCACAATATAACTAAACTGATAACAAACAGTTGTACCGTTCATGTCTTTTAGTGATCGCATTGATTAAACTTCCAAAGTGCACAGAGAAAAGTAAATTAATCTCTGTGTTAATCATTTCTTCCGAAGCTGATTGACAAATGATCTTTTAATTAAGGAGATTGGAAGTATGGGTTTCACAGGTGCTTTCCCTATTAAATAAAGACATAAAAAGCTTGGTTACTAACAAGTCTGTTGTTCTTAACAAGGATTGGTTGTCTCAATGCAAATAAGTTCCATAAGATCTTGGTAGATGTGTTATAAAGAAGCAGGGAGCTGAACAAGTTTCAAAATCATTGCTAAAAATCTGGGTGTGTATTAATCAACAGTTTCAACAAATTATCGACAAACCGAGAAAATTGCTACTTTTCTTTAGAGTGAGCATCCTGTTAAGATCACTCCAACAGCACAACAGGCAATCCTAAAAGTGGTGAGAAAGAACCTAATTACAGCCAAAGACTTACAGAAGACTGCAGAAAAGCTTCTGCTCAGGTGTCTACTATTAACAAAGCATTGAACAAGAATGGTGTTCATGGAAGGACACCACGAAAGAATCTGCTACTGTCCATAAAAAATATTGTTGCCCTTCCTGTATTTGGCCTGAGACCATCTGGATGTTCCCCAATGCTTCTGAGAAGATATTCTTTGAGCAAATTATAGAAAAGGGGACCTTTTTAGCACAAATGCACAATGTTTGGAGAAAAAGAACACTACACATCAACACAAAGACCTCATCCCAACTGCGAAGCATGGTGGACTGAAATCATGGTTTGGGGCTGCTTTGTTGTGTCAGGGCCTGGACGCCTTATGATTACTTAGGGAACAATGAATTCTAAGGTATGTCAAAACATTTTACATCATAATGTAAGATCAGCAGCCCATAACCTCAGGCAGACAGTACATTGGGTAATGCAACAATCCAATGACCCAAAAGTCGAAGTAAATCAACCACAGAAAGGTTGTGATAACCATATCAAGATGCTCTGGCATGACCTGAAGAGGGTTGTGCATTCAAGGCATCCCAGAAATATTGATGAACGGAAAGACATTTGCAGGGACGAAAAGTTCAAAATTTCTCTTTAATGTTGTGTAAATCTTATTTATAGCTACAAAAATTGTTTGATGGGGCTGATTGCTGCTAAAGGAGATCTTTAGGTTATTAAATTTGAGAGATCACTTACTTTTTCCTCCTGCATTGTGGATGCTTACGCGATGTTCTCAATAAAATACATGAACGCTGCAACTATTTGTATGTTACTAGTTTAGTTAGATTATATTTTCTCTCTTTCTCTAGTATATAGTGCAGTTTGGAAGTGCAAATATATACTATTCAGATCTCTTGTACTTTTTGTAAACAAATACTGGTATATTTTATACATTTAGCATCCATATAGTACTTTAAATAGCTGCATGGGGGATATTTGTTTACTTTACTGCATCCGTAAATGTGTAGCGTCCCAAGGCCATAGATGAAGTGATCATGTGATTATAGAATGTGACCACTAACGCATTAGAGTATATTCTGGAAACCCCTGTCAAGTGGTTCCAAGTGGTCTCCAGCAAGAGACTCTCCACAACAGCTGTTGCAAAACTCCAACTCTGAGCATGTAATTTCGAGAATTGCAGTTTCAAAACAGCTGGAGGGCCGCAGGTTGGAGACCACTGCTGCAGTCAGTACCCATACCTACTTATATATAGAAAACATGAAATCTTCTAAACCTGCTGAAAACATATAAGTAATGCTGTTATTACACTGTACAGTATCGCCTGTTGCTATATTGCATATGTATTCACTTAAATTCCAAATGCAAAATTTTTTTTTACAGATATGTCATTTTATTAAAACAAATTCAACTGTGGTTTTACTGGAAGTAATTTGTAAACTGCTATTTGATTTGCAAATTGCTGTTACTGTTGGCTTATAGTGAGATTCATTGATTCTCAGGGGTACTTTTGAAGAAATGTTCTGCAATCCATGTGTCTTGTATTTCTTGTATCTATGGTTTTGGTATCATTTAATCTGGCCATAGAACCCTGAAGATGCCCTAGGGGTTTAATGCCTCTTAAATTTTATTAACCCTCTTTTGTCTTTTTACATTTTTTTACAATGTATTTCTGGTTTAGGTTTGCTTTAAACGGTTTGTCTGGTTTCGTACACCAATAGTCACATACCGAATTGCAAGACTCATCATCTGCAACCCCTTACAGAATACATCCATCGCTGATTTTGCTAAGGCCAGTCACGCATGTAGTATTATATGGCAGACATTCAATGGCCTTCCATGTAATACAAGAATGACTTGAGTTTGCCAGAACGGTAGCCACTCTAATAGAACAGCTTTCTCTTCAGACTTATACAGGGCTGTCCTAATAGTGCATATTATTAGGCATTGTCTTCAAGATACAACCCTTTTACCAGAGTTTCTCATTCAGGATCTCCTTCAATTAATCACATTCTCAAGGGAGTCTATTCTGTCCCTGCCTAACAGGAACAGCCAAGAAATTTCAATGGGTATCATGTAATGCTTTATTTCTCCTGTGGTGGCGCTGCAGGGAAATGGAGTAGATGTTTCAAGGTTCCTCCACAAAGTTCACAATAGGTAAAAGGCGGCGTGGTTTAGTGATTTGGCTTAATGCAGTGTGATTAGATAGTTATGACCTCCACATCAGCATATTTTTGCCCTGTATGGCTATCATAAATACACATACGTACTTGGGCGAAAAGATTCGGGGGGTGCCGTGGGTGAGTGGGGGTTGCAGCGGGGAGTGGGGGGGGGTGAGGGAGAGAGAGAGGGCTCCCCCCTATTCCCCGCTGCTACCCCCCGCACCGCCATGCCTCCCCCCACCCCCCAGCGCCCCCCGAATCCTTTCACCCGAGTACTGAAGTACTCGAAAATCGCGGTGCTCGATCGAGTAATTACTCGAAACGAGTAGGTTCGCTCATCTCTAGTATATATCAATGTAATGAGAGAACGAAGTTTACTGCATAGTATGAGAACTGAACTTACTAAATAGATACAGTAACAAAACAGAGATTACTACATAGACATGGTACCAGAATCAAGATTACTACATGCCATAGATGTGGTAACAGGACTGACCTTACAGAACACATTCAGTAACAGAGCCAAACTTACTACTTTGATGCAATTAGAGAACTAAGCTTATTACATAGGTATTGTACCAGAACTGAGCCTGCTACATAGATATGGTGCTAGAACGGAGCTACATTGATATAGTACCAGAACAAAGCCAAGCTCAGTAGCAGAGCCAAAATTACTACATGGATATAATACCAGAAGCAAGCTCAATACATAGGTATGGTACCAGAACTGAGCTTACTACATAGATATGATACCAGAACCTAGCTGGCTACATAGATATGGTACCAGAACCTAAATAACTACATAGCTACGGTAACAGGACTGAGCTTACTACATAGGTATAGCACCAGAACAAAGCTTACTGCCTAATTAGAATACGAGAGTCAAGCTTAATATTTGCAGACAGTTTCAAAATCAAGTTTACTGCATAGATATGGCACCAGCACCAAGATTACTACATACACTAGATCAGGTAACATAACCGAGTTTATTACATAGATATGGTATCATAACTGATCTTATTTCATTGATATGTTAACAGGACTGAGGCGTCTGTATACAACACCATATCCAAGCTTAGTACATAGATACAGGGACAGGACCAAGCTTACTACACAGATATGATAACATAACTGTGCTTACTACATTAATATAGTAACAGGACTCAACTTTCTACATAGGTATAGTAACACAGCTTACTATGTAGATATGGTATCAGAGCTGAACGTACTAGATAGATAAAGTAACAAGACCAAGTTTACTACATATATATGATAACAGAACTGACCTCACTACATATATTCAGTACCAGAACCAAGCTTTCTAAAAAGCTATGGTACAGGAACCAACCTTATGGCATAGATATGATAACAGAACATATACAGTACTGTGCAAACTGTTTAAGCAGGTGTGGAAAAACTGCTGCAAAGTAACAATGCTTTAAAAAATAGAAGTCACGCTTGTTTAAGGCTGATGCTCAAGCGAGCATCGGTCTTTTCGAGTAACTGATTAACTGATTACTCGTCGGAGCACCATGCGGGGGGCGGTGGGGAGCGGGGAGGAGCCGGGGGGGGGAGAGAGATCTCTCTCACCCTCCCCCCAGCTGCCCCCCACGCATGGTACTCGGACGAGTAATCAGTTACTCGAAAAGAACGATGCTTGCTCGAGCATCAGCTTTAAAGGGGTTGTCCCAAGGCAGCAAGTGGGTCTGTACACTTCTGCATGGCCATAATAATGCACTTTGTAATGTACATTGTGCATTAATTATGAGCCATGCAGAAGTTATAAAAAGTTTTATACTTACCTGTTCCGTTGCTGGCGTCCTCGTCTCCATGGTGCCGACTAATTTTCGCCCTCCGATGGCCAAATTAGCCGCGCTTGCGCAGTCCGGGTCTTCTGCAGTCTTCTATGGGGCTCCGTGTAGCTCCGTGTAGCTCCGCCCCGTCACGTGCCGATTCCAGCCAATCAGGAGGCTGGAATCGGCAATGGACCGCACAGAAGAGCTGCGGTCCACGGAGGAAGAGGCCATCTTCAGCGGTGAGTAGAGAAGTCACCGGAGCGCGGGGATTCAGGTAAGCGCTCCGGTGAGCTTTCTTTACCTCCCTGCATCGGGGTTGTCTCGCGCCGAACGGGGGGGGGGTTGAAAAAAAAAAAAACCCGTTTCGGCGCGGGACAACCCCTTTAAACGAGTGTGCTTGCTCATCTCTAGTTACCACCGTTTGCATTTAAAACAGCATCAATTCTTCTTGATACACTTGCACACAGTTTTTGAAGGCATTCAGCAGGGAGGTTGTTACAAACATCTTGTAGAACTAAGCACAGATCCTCTGGGGATGTAGCTTGCTCAAATCCTTCTGTCTCTTCATGTAATCCCACTGAAGATAGTTCTTAATGACATTGGCTGCATGTTTGTGGTCGTTGTCCTGCCTGCTGAAGAATACATTGAGAAACAATCAGATGCCTCCCTGATAATATTGTATGATGGATAAGTATCTTTCTGTATATCTCAGCATGATTTGGTGGTCAGTAGGTGTAGGGGGGGTTGTGTGTCTCTAATGTTTCCTCCTCAAATATTCACCCCATGTATGTTTCTATGATGTCTTTACATTATATAGTTGTGCTTTGTTTATTAAAGGTGTTGATCACTTTAAGGAGGAATATTTGAGATACAAGCGCCAACAGGAAACAAGACATGCATCTACCTCAGAGCGAGTTAGTGCGCCATCTAGGACAGACATGTGCAGCCTTTTCTTCTCAAGGGTACCTGGCTCTGCTGCAGCAGCTCCGGGTAATCTACGAGTCACCAGAGCCTAAGCACTAATGTATTGCCCACCAGCGTGACATTCTACAAGCAGAATACTAGCAACTAGCATTTGGCCCATGGCCTTCCAAACACTCGTGTTTCCAATTTTGACGCCGGCAATGTCCATTTCTCTCCCTCTGCTGCACACGAGGTAAAACTGAATTGCCACACGCTCCCTTGGCTTACAGGGTGAATTGCAGCTAGAGACTCTAGTATAATGGTTCAGATACAGAGAAGTTATCTAAAACCCTGTCTGCTTATAACTGTTTGTTTATATGCTGTGCCCTGGACTTTCCATAGATAAGACGTGCTACTTTTGGTTTCATTAAAAGTTCAGTTTCAGCATTGAACCTGTGTCCACCAGTGGTATGTCTGGTGCTACCTTGCAGGAAATAGATGTCCGGGCTAGGGGCTATTGTCCTCCCCCATGTATCCATGGTCGTGGACAGACTCTGGAGATGTTATTGGAGCCTACACCCATTCTCCCAAGGCCCAGGTCTTCCACTCCAATACCTAGGGCAGGGGGCTAAGTCTAGCTACATCACGAAAAGGTAGAGTATCATATTTTGTGGGACTCACCATTACCATCACCTTCCACAGTCCCTTGACAGGTGAAGGAAAGCTGAGAGAGACACACACAAACTAATACATCCTCCCCCCAACAGGAATTGCTGCAGAGGAACTAAACACTTGTTGCCATGTTCCCCTGTAGACTGCATTTGGTCACGGGGTGGGTCCCAGTTACCAGAAGCCCTATGTTCAACTTACAGTTCCCTTCTAACAAAATTAGTTAGAAATTAAAGTTTTTGTCCAATGGGGACAAGAACTTTAATAAAATGCGTAACTGCAGCAGCATGGAATGTATGATTTGTTTGCAGTCAGCACCTGGATATACATGTACAGAAAGTATATAGAAGGCAGGCTAATTCTAATATAATATCTCTATCCACTGAACAGTCAGGGTCAGAGAATCTTCAAAATGGCAGGTAGTTAGGGCCTATCTAAATTGGCCCAAGGAAGTGACCCAGTGGCAGAGTCTTGGAAGGCCAAGCTCAGTCATGCACTTAGGGAGCAAAAGCTAGATCTGTGGTCTAATCCCACTTAATATACCATAATTCTCTGAAAAAATGAATGCTGACTATGATAGTCCAGTCAAAACAAGCTGCTGTGGGGTATGCTGAAAGAAGAGACCATAACATCATAATTTATAGCATCTGCTGCTAATGCCTTAATGCCAGACACCACAGGGCACGTTCTGAGGTTTTTTGAAGTCCATGCTTCAAGAGGTCAGAGCTGCTTTGGTCACATGAGGGGAACCTACATGATATAAGGCAGGTTGCTATGACTGCTCGGGATGTCTATCTATCTATCTATCTATCTATCCGATCTCCCCTGGAACTTACAAGAGATTCCAAGGAAAAGGGGAAACCTCCCAGACTTCTAGAACAGTTGGCAAGTTTCCTACATACTGCAAAACCTCTGCCTCCCTGAAAGCGGTGCTCCCCTCTGCCCAGCACTATGTTGTTTCTACCACCAGGCGAGGAGTGCGACTATATATAGTCCTGACAATCTCTGCAGAATGGACTCTACCTGCATCTGTTAAATATTACTTTCATTGAAGTTCTTCCCAGCAGTTATTACTTTTTTAATTACCTGGACTGTCACACACAACATAGTGTCTGACTGGCTCTGTGTGCATCCTTACTCTTGCTCCCCTGTGTCCTGCTTTCTGGGGGAAGGATGTCAACTGAACTTCTGCATCCACACCCATGAGCTTTAATCTACGCCCCTGCCCACAATCGGTGATTGTAAGTATGCCGGTTGCCTACCGCAGTGATCATCCAGTTTCTTATACTGGTGCTCTGTATGAGGAAAACAGCTGATTCTTGGGCCGGAGCCCCGAATACTTACAGATTGTGACATGTAAAAAAAGGGGTGTGGCTCATGGAAAGGCGAAAATTGGCAAGTAAGATATATACACATCTAAGCAAATAAATATAAATATTGTGCTTTAATTATAGATTTGTGTAAACTTACTACTTTTGTTCTTTGCTTTTTATTCAATCAGTAAATCTACTTCAATGCCTTTTGGCTTAGTGCTTTATGATGACCCATTTTCTCCAGACAACAGCTATGAAGAAGGGAGAAGACATGTCAGTATGTCTGGAACTTGGGGGTTTCCCTCAGACCTCTGAGTAGCAATGTTCAAATCATTGAGGCAACAGCCAAAAATGATGGAAGCAGGTATCAATGCCAAAATATGAGCAGCATGGGTTTCAATAATATCAGCTTTCATTGAGCTCTACGGAAAGCAAATTCTATCGATCTACAGTATTGTAAGTTGGATGACTTTTGCAACAGGGAGATGAAAAAAATGTTTTTTTCTTCTATTTGTTTCAATGCTCTATGCAACATATTATAAGGAGCTAAATGCAGCAGTGATAATGGCATAACACAAAGAAGAAAAAATCAGAATACAAACACACTCAGATGCATCTAAACCAGCTATTATCAACCATTTTACTATTGGACAATCAATGAAAATATTGACACTTCCCATAAATTACGTACTCCTATCCTGCTAACACGGCCAACTTGGTCTTTCTGAGGCCAGATCTACAAATCTTTATTGTCAGATCTGCAATTAAAATTAGATATTGAATTTTGAGGATAATCCATCAATTTTTAAAGCCAGGATAAACCCTTGGAAATCTTTAGTGAAATATTTGACTTTCTTAATTATACATGATAAGAAAAATGCTTTAGAATAACTGAATCTACAGAAACGTGTTAGTATGTTTCCAATAAAATTACTATAATATTTAACCCTTTCCAATCCACTGTCTGACGTGTGAAGACATTATGATTTAAGGCTGTACAGCTCCAATGTTGGAAGACGTCCGTCGGGGTTCTCTTACTGTATATTGCCAGCCTATCTAACGTGTCACCTCATGCAGTACTGGCTTTAGCCAACAGATAGCGCCATTATATAATGGCAGAAAAAGAGTAAACCCTCTAGGAAAACCAGGATACAAATTGGATTGGAAAGGGTTAATCTTCATTATCCCACAGATACCCAAAATGGTAACAAGAGCAACAGCTTACAATAAAAACTAACCTAAATGCCCTGAATAGAAAAGGGGTAATAAAAAAATATACTGCAGTACTCTCAATTCCTTGGCCAATAATTCGAATTTGATTGTGAAGAAGAGATTGCAGTGTCCGCTAGTTTGATTAAGATGTATGGAGGGCTTGACGTCTTTTCACTTCTATCAACAGTTCGTTCTAGTAATTTAGTCTCAAAAAGAAATAATTATATGCATAGAGTTCCAAACATTTGCACTGAAAGCGAGAAAAGACGTCGGTAATTGTATTTTACTGTATATTTTTGCAAGCTGGAGGCTGTTAGTAGAATGTCTGGTGCTTTTCAGTGACTGTTCAAACCTAATTCCCATCATGATCTCAACTTCATCTTTCGGATGTGGAAAGATACATAATGCACATTAGATATGCAGTAAGGAAACATTCTATCCTCCATCAGGATAAAAAGCGATAACTATAGCAGAATATGAATCAGGTCCACAACTCATACGGCACATTTGTATATAGAATGGACCAATAAAGAGAAAATTGTTGTACTGTACTTTCGAATCAACTCTTCCCATTTAAAAGCGTAGGACAGAGTTTCCCAACTCCAGTTCTCAGGGACCCCCAACAGGCCATGTTTTCAGGATTTCCTATAGTAAGAACACCTGTGGTAATGTCTGAGGCACTGACAATAATTATATCACCAGTGCAATACTGAGGAAATCCTGAAAACATGACCTGTTGGGGTGCCTTGAGGACTGAAGTTGGGAAATGCATAGGCTTTTAGACACATTTGACAATCCTCTACAGCCCCTCCACCCTTTTTGCCATTGTGTGTGTGTAAGCTGTTCCGCACTAACTTGTGTCACGCGAATGGATTTTAATTGCGGAATCTGCGAAAATCCGCGGTAAAACACGGGCATTGACAGGCATGCATTTTTGATTTTTCATTCCCACTTGCGGGTACACATTGCGTATTCTGTAAGTGGAAGAATCACAGCATGCTCTATTTTAGTGTGGATTCAGCATGAACGGCCCCCATTGAAGTCAAAGGATGCGAGTGTTTCAACGCCTATACGCAATTAAGATTGCGTATGTATGGAGGAAACACTCGCAACTTCACAGGAAAAGCCGGAATGTTGTCCGAAGGGGAGAGAGAGATCATTTTTCTATGTGGATAATACGTTGTGCATAGCGTACATCCATGTGGAAAAACTCTTACATCCGCAATTTTCCGTGATCATTCGCAATTACTTTCCACGAATGATCGCAGGTCTTCCATTTGGGAAATCCACATGTGGAATCCAACACATTGGTGTAAGCCCGGCCTATCTCTATCCTGTCCATGGACAAAATGCCTCAAATGTATCTATGTGTGGAGACTGCAGCTTCCACACCATAAGATAAAACTAACTTATAAAATACCATTAATGTCATATCGTAGTCTACATTATTGGTCCATAAGCATTTCTAGTAGAGATGAGCGAGCATACTCGATAAGGCAAACTACTCGAGCGAGTAGTGCCTTATTCGAGTATCTCCCCGCTCGTCTCTAAAGATTCGGCTGCCGGCGTGGCTGACAGGTGAGTTGCGGGAGTGAGCAGGGGGGAGCGGGGGGAAGAGAGTGAGAGAGAGATCTCCCCTCCGTTTCTCCCCGCTCTCCCCCACCGCTCCCCGTCCCCTGCCGGCACCCAAATCTTTAGAGACGAGCGGGCAGGTACTCGAATAAGGGACTACTCACTCGAGTAGTTTGCCTTATTGAGTATGCTCACTCATCTCTAATTTCTAGTTCTTTACTTCTAGATTGCGGCTGGTATTGGATCTAATCCATTATTATTAGTTGTTTTTATGAAAAAACATACTACATAAAATCATTAGTGTGGATATGCCCTAACACTGTCCGAAGCCTAATTAGTACGCTAACAGCACCAAGCTACATGAAGAAGCTAGGGGCCAGACTATTAACTCGGTGATATTTAGGATATGGATGTTAACTGCCAATAAATTGAATGGCAGATAATCCTGACTGAGCTATGATACCCCACATGGGATCATATAAAACCCTAAATAAATCCTCGTAACTTGTATATTCTCTTAACATTAAAAAGAATAGTGGATAATGCTGGAATTCCGTCTTTTATAGCATGTATCACAAGCACAGATTTTTTTTTTACCTTTTTAACTGTCTTCTTCTATTTCTTGTAGAAGAGTCCTGCCAAGAAAAACACGACGTCGAAAAAAACAGAAAGTGCAGAACATTGTTTTAGATAATGTTTATTTTTTAGAAGCAGTGGGATTAATGAATTCATTTAACCTGTATCCAGGAAAATGTTTAGCTCCAGCTTGCGTAACTAAACACTTTTTACTGTTGCATGTTATCAAGTATGACATGTTTTGGACTTGAATACGCACATGGTCACCAAATACAATTGTGAGATTGGCTCCTTCTCCCAACTTTGGATGGATGTGGAACAGCAAAGTACATATTAGTCTGTTCTGAAAGCAACCTTCTCAGTGTCAGAACCTCTTAAAAACCGTTCTTTCTCTTGTGACTGTACACGATTAGACTTCTTCACCAAGTTCTTTTTTTTTTTCAACGCCAAAGAATCCTGTAAAACATTTGCCTGTTGGACCTTTCTCCACAGACAGGATTCATTAGCTTAACAATGCACAGATGTACCCAAGACAGGTTGTGTCACAAAAGAACGCTCTGGCGGAAGGTTCATAAAAGCCAAAAAAGCACAAAAAAACCCACACACAATTTAGTTTTACAAGTCTATGGCAAACCAGTGTCATTCCTTGGGAAAGGCATGCAAAGAGAAATTCAATATATCAGGCTCAAATTTGCAGTAAACTTGGCTGCATCCATACTTGTCTCAAACACACATCTCAGAAGGAAAAAAAAACAATACGAGGATGTCAAGAAATCAGTCACCTGCGTTTTGCATTGTTTCTACATTGAATCTAAAGAGTTCAGCAGAAGGGCTAGGATTGGGATATGTGCCGGTGCCTATTTGTTTATATGCTTTTTGCTATGTTAAAAGATAAATTGGGTCGAATATGTACAGGGGAACAATATCATATAAAATACAAACGTACAACTGTGAGGCCACTGAATGTCCTAGTAAAAAATGTATAATTTAGAATAGAAGTGATTTTTGTATTGGCATGCTATTGTATGCTGCTAAAGACACTTTAGTCAAAGATATGGCCCATAGGACCTATGGGTCACTGTATACATTTGGATACTTTTTTGATAACCCAATGCATAATTGTGATATTGCCCACAAACATGGTGTAATTAGAGTCTTACTTAGTGCAGTATAGATCATTTAGTATTTAATTATCGCCTTTATTTATATGTAGAGATGAGCGAGCGTACTCGGTTCGGGTGTTTTTGCACTCGAGCACCGCTTTTTCCGAGTAACTGACTACTCGGACGAAAAGATTCGGGGGGCGGCGTGGTGGAGCGACGGGTAGCAGTGGGGAACAGGTGGGAGCTCTCTCTCTCCCCCCCACTCCCCTCTGCAACCCCCCGCTCACCCCCGGCGCCCCCCGAATCTTTTCATCCGAGTAGTCAGTTACTCGGAAAAAGCGGTGCTCGAGTGCAAAAACACCCGAACCGAGTACGCTCGCTCATCTCTATTTATATGCTCTCCATGTAGCATTGCTACAAATATCCAAATGATAAATGCAATCGTGTTTCCAATCTCCCTATACTCATGTGAAAGTTGGGTGATCAGGCAGATAGAAGGAAAATTGATGCTCTTGAACTATGGCGCTAAAGAAGTACGCTGCGTATGCTGTGGTCGACAATGGTCACTAACAAGATGGTCCTAGAGCGTATCAAACAAAAAATGTCGCAATAGGGCAAAATCACCAAACTTTGGACATATTATGCGAGCCAATTCTCTGGAAACAACATTGATGCTCGGCACAATTAGTCGGTCATGAAAACGCCATAGAACACTCTGGTTGGACGCAATCAAGGCTGATACAAACATGCACATGGAAGAACTGAAAAAAGCAGTCAAGGATAGGAAAGCATGGAGAACAATGATCAATAAAGTGACCGAAAGTCACTTGACTGAGTGGATAATCATCATCAGCATTATGCAGCACTTTACGTCACTTGATACTGGGTGCTGTCCCCACTTGGGCTCACAGTCTATATTCATCTATGTTTTTGGAGTGTGGGAGGAAACTGGAGAACCCAGAGGAATCTATGTATACACAGAGAGAACACACAAACTCCATGCAGTATATAGTGCAATGTGAACATGCATATATGTTATTTATAACATGCACACAACTATAGTACAGGTTTCTGTATTGATGCAGGAAATAGAAATAAAAAATAATTGGTGCAGAAAAAAATCTCCAGTGCTCCCATTCAAATGAATGGACTGTCAGTGCGCATGTGCAACCACGGCTCCATTCATGAAGGGATTTTCGGGTTGGATTCCTACCAATCAGAATGTTATCCCCATACTGTGGGTAAGGGATAACTTTCTAAAAACACACTTTTATTAATCATATGTTAAAATTATTTTGGGCAAAAAAAGATTATCTTACGCGTTTCGAACAGCTGTATACTTAATCATAGCTGTGATGTAGCAATTGCAATTAAAGGGGTTGTCCCGCGGCAGCAAGTGGGTCTATACACTTCTGTATGGCCATATTAATGCACTTTGTAATGTACATTGTGCATTAATTATGAGCCATACAGAAGTTATAAAAAGTTTTTCACTTACCTGCTCCGTTGCTAGCGTCCTCGTCTCCATGGTTGCCGTCTAATTTTCGCCGTCTAATGGCCAAATTAGACGCGCTTGCGCAGTCCGGGTCTTCTTATCTTCTCAATGGGGCTCCGTGTAGCTCCGCCCCGTCACGTGCCGATTCCAGCCAATCAGGAGGCTGGAATCGGCAATGGACCGCACAGAAGCCCTGCGGTCCACGGAGGGAGAAGATGCCGGCGGCCATCTTCACCGGGTAAGTAAGAAGTCACCGGAGCGCGGGGATTCAGGTAAGCGCTGTCCGGTGATCTTTTTTAACCCCTGCATCGGGGTTGTCTCGCGCCGAACGGGGGGGGGGGTTGAAAAAAAAAAAACCCGTTTCGGCGCGGGACAACCCCTTTAAGCCTATAACAGCACTTTGTCCATTATACTTCTACTGTGATATCACTCTCTGTGCAATTCCTGTGTTGTAACTTTATGGAGTATAATGTCCTTGTACCCTAACATGATGCTGGACATGATTTCTGTATTGTGACTTCACTGAATTAATTATCCAATTAGAGTGACATTACTGTGTATATTCTCTTAATGCTGTTATGCCCTTCTATGTATTATGTACTATGACTAGAGATGAGTATACTCGCTAAGGCACATTACTGGAGCGAGTAGTGCCTTAGCCGAGTATCTCCCCGCTCGACTCTAAAGATGCCGGGGCTGGCGCCGGTGACAGGTGAGTTGCGTCGGGGAGCAGGGGGGAGCAGGGGGGAGAGAGGGAGAGAGAGATCTCCCCTCCGTTCCTCCCCGCTTTACCCCGCCGCTCCCCGCCCCCCGCCCACCCCTAGTCTTTAGAGACGAGCGGTAAGATACTCGGCTAAGGCACTACTCGCTCGAGTAATGTGCCTTAGCGAGTATACTCGCTCATCTCTAACTATGACCATTTTGTGCATTTTACCTGTGTGTTAGCGAAAAATGAATGGTACCGAGTGAAGAGCAAAATATTCCTAAGCTTTTCATGTTCTAAACACCCTGTATATGACTGTAATGAATAGGGTGCTCCAGTTATATAAACATATCCACATTTTGGAGATTTGGGATATGATTTCAAATTTCTCCCATTTTAACAGCAGACGTACTTAGGCAGCTTTCACATCTGTGTCGGGGGTTCCATTTTCCTGCTTTGTTCGGGGAGTTGAAAAGAGGAATCCCATGGACAAATGAGTCCATCTTATGACAGGACCAAACACTGCTGAACAGACCTCATTGACTACAATGGGATCCATTCGGTTTACGCTCAGCTGCCAAGCATTTTACCGGAAGAAAAGTTCTGCATGAACTTCTGAAGTACTATCTATCTATCTATCTATCTATCTATCTATCTCATATCTATCTATCTCATATCTATCTATCTATCTATCTATCTCATATCTATCTATCTATACTTATATATATCTACCTCTATCTATGTATCTATCTATCCATATCAGGCTGTCTATCATCTATTTATCTATCCACATCTCTATCTATTTCTATCTATCTACCATCTATTTATCCATCTGTCTATCTATGTATCATCTATCTATATATCTCATATCTATTTATCCATCCATATCTGTCTATCTATCTATCTATCTATCTATCTATCCATATCTATCTATCTCATATCTATGTATCTCATCTATCTATCTATCTATCTATCTATCTATCTAATCTATCTATTGATCTATGCATATCTACCCAATATTTATCTATCTATGTCTATCTGGCTATCATCTATATTTATCTATCTATCTATATCTATGTATCCATATCTATCTGTCTAACATCTACCAGAAGAAAAGTGCTGCATGAACTTCTGAAGATCTATCTATCTATCTATCTATCTATCTATCTATCTATCTATCTATCTATCTATCTATCTATCCATCTATCTCTACCTAATATCTATCTATCTGTCTATCTATGTCTATCTGGCTATCATCTATATCTATCTATCTATCTATCTATCTATCTATCTATCTATCTATCTATCTATCTATATCTATGTATCCATATCTATTTATCAATCTATATAACTATCTATATCTATCTAATCTATCTGTCTCATATCTATCTAATCTGTCTGTCTGTCTGTCCATCCACCTATGTATCGAATCTATCTCCTATTTAGCCATATCTATATCTATCTATCTATCTATCTATCTATCTATCTATCTATCTATCTATCTATCTATCTATCTATCTATCTATCTATCTCATATCTATCTATCTATCTATCTATCTCATATTTATCCATATCTCTATCTATCTCATATCTATCTATCTATCTATCTATAATATTAAACTGAATTTTGTTGCTGCCTCCCTGGATCCATTAAATATTAGTAACCGATACCTTTAGTTCCCTGTTCTTGAAGGGTTTGGTAAAAAGCAATGTGTCTGCTTAATTTATCTAACAATTTAAATTGCTTTAAGCATAAATGCTGAAACAATAGAAACTTCCCTGAGTTAATGGCCTGAAATATATAAACACTTTTGTGTCAGTAATCACATTGTCATAGTTATGGGAATCTGTGGATTGCAAAGAAATCCAAATGACAAGCCAAGGCCCTGCATAAATAGCACTTCCACATGAATGCAGCCAGGTATCTCTTCAGGCAGTTTCTTCCATTTACACAGTGAACAGCCCATTCTCGCACTTTTGCGAACGGCCCTACTATCTTTCGTGTGCTGCCAAGCTGACTGTAGAGCTGTTTTCTGCTAATTTCCTAATCTCTTTGAATCTTCATGGGTACACATGTAACCTATTGAATAAAACAACACAGCATGCTGATTATAGCTTTACGGCATCTGTAAAGGTTTAGTGAGCTAGTGAGCCGGCAGCAAGCTGTAAGAGGTCTACTTCATTTCAGACATCCAACTAAAAGTTTTATTAACCTTTTCTGGGAAGGAGATATTTTCAGACTGAATATCTTGTTGCGTTGAAATACAAATGGAAACCTAGAATTGTAAGAATTAGCAAAAAGACAGAAAAATAAATCATTTAAATCTGAAGGCTAGCTTTACACCTTCCCAAATTAAGGTAATTTTTAACAATTTTACAGTTTTTTACAATAGGTTGAAACAATGGTTTGCAAGCTGTGACTCTCCAGCAGTTGTGGAAATATGACTCCCAGTTTGCCCATGTTACATGTAGATGACATAGCCACACAGATGCAGGATACGATGCAGCAGAAGGAGTTACCTAAATAGGCAATATTTGTTTACAGACAGGAGTAATGTTATAATAACAAGTAAGCAATTAAACTGTTAGGCCACTCTCACACATGCGTTGTTTTCAGCATTTAATGATGAGTTTAAAATGCAGTGCTAAACTCTATTAAATACTAAGATTGATTTCAGTGGGGCTTCTAAGACATGTGCTAAAACGCATAGTTTTTCGAGTACTGTCTGTTCTATTTTCCGGCGTTTCAGCTTTTTAAAACACGATACGTCACCCGTTGCAACGAATGGGTGACGGAATTCACCCCCTCACTTTGCTGCTACTGTAAATGCTACGGAGGGTCCACACAGAAATTCCTCTGCAATTGCGCCCCTTGTGAACAACACCTAAGACGTCACTATGATCAATGTAGTCTATCAGAAATACAATGTATGAAGTCCATTTGAAACATCTCTACTCCATAGGCTTGCATCCCTATAAATTTACTAACAGTCCAGGTCCATTGGGCATAGTGCCCTCCTATACAACAGGCCTCGTAATTAGCTAGTTGCTTCCCTAATGGAGTGCACACCCAATATCTAAGTTGAGGCCTGCCTCACAGTTTTATTGTATGGGAATTGCCCCTTTGATTGTCTCGGGCTTGTCCCAAGTGAGGAGTGCAACTCTACTGCGCTATTTGCCTTGCTACATCAGTGGACTCTCTTCAGGTCAGGTAGTCTTCAGTTCTTAAGCACAATGTCTCAGGTCCTCTTGTGGCTCCCGCAGCAGGCGAACATTGATCCCCCTCTGTAACTCACACACTGTACTCTACACGTAGCTTCTTGTCTCACAGTCTCTAATCTGCTCCAGTGCTGTGCCTCTCACTGTGCAGATGACAGCTCCTCTGCAGACTATCACACCTCCTGCTTTATGGTGTGGCATAGCAAGGAATTAGTCCTTTTACGTGGTGATGCAGCATCTAAAACATTTGGGCTCTGCAGTGCTGACAGGTGCTGTAACTTTTTGGCACTTCTTGTACCACAGTCTTCATCCTGATTCTGGATCATGACCAGCCTTTCCCTCACTCCACTCTCCTATGTGACAAGAGGGCGGAGTCTAGCAAGGCCCATGCGGCCGCTTACAGAGTGGCTGTGAGCTGTTTTATTGGAAAAAGGGGTGCAAGGTAGCGCTTACCCCTCTTACACCCAAACATCTACTCTCTATCAGGCTGGTAGTTGTAGTTTCACAATAGCTGGAGAGACATAGGTTTGTGAGCACTTGGGTAAAAAGTTTGTTTTAAATGGAACTGAGCTGATATTTCTGTATTTAAAGATCAGAAAATGTCCATTTCTAAATTTAAAGGAACAGTCAGACTCCATAAGTATTCCTATCAGCAATGAACGGAACAAAGTACTGTACATTGATATGCACAATTCATATTTAGAATGGACCCTTAACAGGAACTGTCATCTCCCATGACTTGTCTTTTTCTGTGAATACTTGTATTTTTTATTAAGTAAGTACCAATTCTGAAGTTTTTTTCTGAATTGTGCTACTCCTGTTATCCCTCCTGGAAATTATGAATAAAGTGACAACTAGATGTCATCATATCCCATGTCAATTGAAGTGTTTTCCTGCATATTCAAATACTATCCAATCAGTGCAGATAGTATATATCAGATTATGTCAAATGACCATTCACAATATAACTAATGCGAGAGGCAACACTAATGCTCAAAGCCGACAATTTAAGCCCTTAAAGACATGGCTTATTTTGGCATTGAGGACACAACGATTTTTGGTAAATTTTCATCTTCATTTTTCAAAAGCCATTACCTTTTTATTTTTCCGTCGACACGGCCGTATAAGGGCTTGTTTTTTACGTGGCGAGCTGTAGTTTTTATTGGTGCCATTTTGGGGTACGTAAGACTATGTTGTAAAACTTTTCTTAATTTTTTTATGATAGCGGGGAGTGAAAACGCATCAATTCTGCCATAGATCCTTTTTACAGTGTTAATCATGCAGCATAAATAACACAATACAATTTTTCTGCAGGTCGGTACGATTACAACAATACCAAAATTATTATTTTTTTTCTATATCGCTGTAATTTTGTTGGTACCATTTTGGGGTATATACAGCTTTCTTGATCACCTTTATTGGGTTTTTTGGGAGGCAAAATGAAAAAAATAAGCATTATGCCTCAGTTTTTTTTTTACGGTTTTTGCCGTGCAGGATAAAAAGCATGTTCAATTTATTGTGCACATCGTTACAAATACGATGATGCCAAATATGTGTGATTTTAATTTTTAAAAACTTTTTTTATGACAATATGGGAAAAAGCACAAAAAAGGGTTTTTGTTAGTTTCTTTTACATTTTTCTTTTTTTTACATTATTTTTATCCTTTTAAAAAAAATTTATGTCCCTGTAGGGGACTTGTACAATAACACCTATGATTGCTCTGATAAGGCATTGCAGGACCTCTGTCCTGCAATGCCTTATAGCTTGTATTAGCGATCATAGTCACTGGCAATGCAGGATGCCTGAGCTGGCATCCTGTTGCCATGGCTATTACATCGCAAGAGTCCCATGACTTCACAGAGGGAACGCGCTCCCACTGTGAACCCTATACATGCTGCGATCTACGTTGCTGTTCCGAAGCACCCCCCGCTGTTGCAGTGACAGCCAGCTCCCACTGCTGGATAGCGGGAGATCTCTTATGATCTTGCGCTATCCTCAGGGCATAACTGTACGTCCTGTTGTGCTAAGTACCTCCCTGCCAGGACAGCCCTGTGGCATTAAGGGGTAAACTAGTTATTTTTGGACACAGTGTAGGACACTGTGAATAATGATAGGAACATAGGAATGTCATTATCTCACATATAAAGATGCAATAAATATGTCAGAAGCAGCTGAATACAGTTTATAGGAATCTGAATGTGAAAAAAGAAACATAAAAAAAGAAAACTTTTAAAGCATGTATAAAAAGTTGAAGATGCAATGCAAGTGCTCATAGCCACAGCCACATAAGCACTGGCCAGCACAATTTAAAGGGATTTTCTGTCACTAAAATTATATATTCTATTACTAGGATAGACCATCAATATCAAAACGGTGGAGGCTGAACTCTGACACCTCCATTGATCAGTTGATTGAAGAAGCAGCAGCACTTGGTAAAGCACCAGGGCCCCTAGCATCATCTGATTGGTGAGATAACGGGAGAGAGTCCCCTACTAATCTGATACTGATCGCCTAACCTAAGGACAGGTCATCAATGTAATAGTCCATGAAGGCTCCTTTAATCTCAATACAACATGGATTTTTTATGCCCAATTATTGTGTAGGGTTACACAAGGTAAAGTTGAACAGCGCACACAACCAACTTAAAATGTGAGCAATTTAGTCAAATCACAGATCTAAACATGGCACTACTTCTACCTACCATATGCTAAGAATCACACTTGGAAGGTCTTAACACCTTCTATGCACTTAGTCTTTCCCTTTGTGTTCACTCAAGTGTCTATGCTGTATAATGTTTCCCATGATCTAAAAGCACGTGCCAAGGCGGCCAGGAATAAAACATTACCAGCACAGTAATATGGATTTAGATCATGCATGTGTCTAACTTGTGTTTATGTTTAGTTCTATGGAATAGACAAGTAATGCTGTTAGATGTGTCTTTTCATTGGAAAAAAAGTCAGACGATCTTTTTCCACAAAGAAATGTCAATTGCTTTTCAGAGTATTTAGATGCAAACCATATGTCACAATCACTGCCAGCTTTCTGCAAGGATTTAAGATGCTTGGACTCACCTGGAACACATGTGACTTTTGTTGCCATCTTTTGTGCTAATAATATAATGTCAAAAGGTAGCAATTAGAGGTAGGTCTATCTATCTATGTATCTCATATATCTATCTATCTATTTATCTCATATCTATCTATCTCATATCTCTATCTATCTCATATCTATCTATCTCATATCTCTCTCTCTCTCTATCTCATATCTCTCGATCTCACATCTATCTATCTATTTATCTCACATCTATCTATCAATCTCATCTATCTATTTATCTCACATCTATCTATCTCATCTATCTATTTATCTCACATCTATCTATCTCATCTATCTATTTATCTCACATCTATCTATTTATCTCATATCTATCTATTTATCTCATATATGTCTATCTCATATCTCTCTATTTATCTCACATCTATCTATCTCATATCTCTCTATTTATCTCACATCTATCTATCTCATATCTCTCTATTTATCTCACATCTATCTATCTATCTATCTATCTATCTATCTATTTATCTCATGTCTATCTATCTCATCTATCTATTTATCTCATATCTATCTCATATCTCTCTCTATCTATCTCATATCTATCTATCTATCTCATATCTCTCTCATATCTCTCGATCTCACATCTATCTATCTATCTATTTATCTCATATCTGTCTCATATCTCTCTCTATCTATCTCATATCTATCTCATATCTCTCATATCTCTCGATCTCACATCTATCTATCTATTTATCTCACATCTATCTATCTATCAATCTCATCTATCTATTTATCTCACAGCTATCTATTTATCTCATATCTATCTATTTACCTCATATCTGTCTATCTCATATCTCTCTATTTATCTCACATCTATCTATCTCATATCTCTCTATTTATCTCACATCTATCTATCTCATATCTCTCTATTTATCTCACATCTATCTATCTATCTATCTATCTATCTATCTATTTATCTCATGTCTATCTATCTCATCTATCTATTTATCTCATATCTATCTCATATCTCTCTCTATCTATCTCATATCTATCTATCTATCTCATATCTCTCTCATATCTCTCGATCTCACATCTATCTATCTATCTATTTATCTCATATCTGTCTCATATCTCTCTCTATCTATCTCATATCTATCTCATATCTCTCATATCTCTCGATCTCACATCTATCTATCTATTTATCTCACATCTATCTATCTATCAATCTCATCTATCTATTTATCTCACAGCTATCTATTTATCTCATATCTATCTATTTACCTCATATCTGTCTATCTCATATCTCTCTATTTATCTCACATCTATCTATCTCATATCTCTCTATTTATCTCACATCTATCTATCTCATATCTCTCTATTTATCTCACATCTATCTATCTATCTATCTATCTATCTATCTATTTATCTCATGTCTATCTATCTCATCTATCTATTTATCTCATATCTATCTATCTATCTATCTATCTATCTATCTATCTATCTATTTATCTATCTCATATCTATCTATCTATCTATCTATCTATCTATCTCATATCTCTCTATTTATCTCACATCTATCTATCTATCCATCCATGTATCCTTCCAAAAATGGAGACTAGAGAAAAAAATGGAACAGTTGAAATGAAATACTTTTTATTTTGAAAGAAACTTTCATTGCACATGGTATATTACAAGCTTAAAGACACAGATCTGTGAAATACAGAGGTGATTACAAGTGTTGCTGAATGTGATTGGCCAGACAGTGAAATTGTCCCAATTTTCGCCAAATCGGAGTGGGTGAATCTGATCTGATTTCTGACAAAAATCGCAGGAAAATCGAATTGTACCAAAATGCCCACTACAGAGTGCAGTGAAATCAGCAACCAAGACACCTTGATGATGTCACCAAATGTATCCTCCATCTTGCATATGGGCAGCAGTTTCATTGGTCACCTGCATCACATGACCTAGCCATATTGAACATAGGTACTGTATCGCCAGTGGCTCTTTTACATCGGAGCACAGGACAGATAAGCTACATCACATTTATATGCCTATATAAAGGCTTGCCCCTCTGCCAATGTGCTCTCAGCAAGGGTGTTCAGCACAACTGGGAATATGATAACTGAAAGATGCATCCACCTGTCTACAGACAATGTGGATTATTTGACATTTATAAAAATGAGCCAGACATAGATTTCACCTGACTTTTGCACCCCCATTGCAGATTGCACTGATTAGTTAGCATGCTGGCAATTTTTAATGACATAAAATTGAGTAAAATTTTATATCAATGACCACACTGTGCCGTCAAGATACAGATGCTGCTGTCTTTCTCTTGTTTCCACCATATTCCATCATCCTCTCATATTGAAAATTTTCTAAAGCACAAGATACATCTTTAGCTCTACAGCTTTTCCTTGGAGAAGGCCGTGCTTGGGTTTTCTGTTCACCTGGTAGAATTTGTCCTTTGCAAAATTTATGACTGCTTTTAAAACAAGCAGCCCGCCTGATGTCTCCCTTCGTGTAATTTTTGGTATCTGTATTGCTTTTTCTTGGAGGAGTAGGCCAATGCTTGGGTGTTTTGTTCGCCTGGTAGAATTTGTCAGTTTCAAAATGTATGACATTGCTTTTAAAACAAGCACCACACCTTTGTTTTATGTAATTTTTTCTAGCTCTACAGCTGTTCCTTGGAGAAGGCCGTGCTTGGGTGTTCTGCTCACCTGGCAGAATTTGTCTTTTGCAAAATTTATGAAATTGCATTTAATACAAGCAATACAACTGCTTTCTCCCTTGGCATAATTTTTAATTTAGTAGACCCTATGTGGGCCCTCTTTTGTTTTTGGTGACACCCCTGTGCTACAAGTGATCCCCATATCACTGTACATTATTTTTTACCAATTTTGTAAGGAGTATAATGTTCTCCATATGTGTGGCTATATTCCCATGTAATTTGTTTTTTTTTGGCTGCAATAGGGACCTTCTGGAGGGTAAATTAGTGAACCCAGTTTTTACTTCAATGGGAGTCAGAATAAGCAGTCCCTATTCACAATGATTTTGGTGAAATTGTCCCCATTCCGATCCACTATTAAGACATCACTAGTGACTAGTAATTATATACAGTAAAACTTCTACTAGCATTGATATCTACTAAGGCTGTTATTTTAGCCAAAATTGTGTCTCTAGTAGCATTGGTTGCCTCCAATAACACCGGCGTGTATTGGCCCATGTTACCTTGCTGCTGAATCCACATGATCTACTGCTCTGCGTCTCCTCCTCTTCCTCCTGCTGCTAACGCAACCCACCCTTTTCCATCATCGGTTGCAGGTAATACACTAGTACTGTACAATTGCACTCCAATATAACAGCACGGAGAACACAGTGATAAAGCTGAGGACAGATCATGATGTCACCTGCAGTCCTATGTTACAGCACAGAGAACATAGTGATAACGCTGAGGACAGATTATGATGTCACTTGCAGTCCTATGTAACAGCACAGAGAACATAGTGATAATACTGAGGATAGATCATTACTTCACCTGCAGTCCTATGTAACAGCACAGAAAACACAGTAATAACGCTGAGGACAGATGATGTACTGGAGTACAGCAGATGTCACTTGCAGTCCTATGTAACAGTGCTATTTACTATACACTGGCCTGAGGGATATAGATCTTTTGATTTGGTTCCTTTTGAACATTTAGCCCATAATAAAGGTATTTCTAAAGGCCCATTTACACTGGACGATTATTGCCAAAAATTCGCTAATCGGCGATCGTTTTAGCGATAATTGGTGTGTGTAAATGGGCGCGGGGCACCCGCATTTACGGCACTTAGGTGATCCTTAAAATCAAGCTCACCTAAAAATCATCACTCACTTTTATCTTATGTTCTCCACAGGGGAGTGCTGATAGCATTGTTTCCCTGTGGAGAACAAAGGATCTGAGCTCAGATAATATCCTTGGACTAGTAGCCTGCCTTCAGGGAAGACTTCATTTGCATAACTAATTGGTATTTAAGTAGCTGAGTAGCTACTTAAATACCACTTATTTTTTATGCAAAATAATCGCTTAAACTGTAGTTTGAGTGAGGTTTGAGTGATTATCTGCTTGTGTAAATGGGCCTTAACAAAGATTTACAGATAAGGCACCTGCTATCAAGTGTGGATGCAAATAAACCTTATATCTAAGGATGAGCGAGTATACTCGCTAAGGCACTACTCGTCCGAGTAATGTGCTTTAGACGAGTATCTCCCTGCTCGTCCATAAAGATTCGGGGACCGCTGCGGCTGACAGGTGAGTCGCGGCGGGTAGCAGGGGAGAGCGGGCGGGAGAGAGGGTGAGAGAGATCTCCCCTCCGTTCCTCCCCGCTCTCCCCCGCAGCTCCCCGCTCCGCGGCGGCCCCCGAATCTTTAAAGACGAGCGGGGAGATACTCGTCTAAAGCACATTACTCGGACGAGTAGTGCTTTAGCGAGTATACTCGCTCATCCTTACTTATATCCCATTAGTAGCTCTGAGATCCCATAAGTCTTCTTTGAGAACAATTAGGCTAGGACCACAAGGTGACTTTTGGCTGCAACTGGGGTTGCACGTGTAAGCGTGGGACTCCTTAATAATTTGTTGTGATAAGAACCGTGAATGATGATGATGACTGATTTTTATTTCCTTTATTTGCACTCGGTTTATGTATCAGTAATGGTCTGCTACCACCTGCTGGCTTAACCCCTTAAGGACACGGCCTATTTTGACCATAAGGACGCAATAATTTTGCGGGGGATTTTCATTTTTTCTATCGACATATGAGGGCTAGTTTTATTTGTGGTGAACTGTAGTTTTTTGGCGGGTAGGGAGAGAAATCATCAATTTTGCCATTTTTTTTTTGCATTGTTACTCATGCAGTATAAGGGCTTATTTACATGAGCGTATATTGGCTGGTGTTTTCAGGGCCGGCCGATATACGCTTCCATTTGAGCAGTTCCCCCTACCCTCACCCTCACCAGCTCTCTGCCTCTCTCCTCCACTCTGGCGTTTGCATTGGGAGGGGGCGGAGCTAAGCTCTGCTCTGTCCTGCCCATTCCCATTGCTGGTTGCAGACAAGGGGCGGGAACTTAGCTCCACCCCTGCCCCACCCACTCCCATTGCAAACAGCAGGAGCGGAGGAGAGAGGCAGAGAGCTGGTGAGGGGGAGGGAAGGAGGGTACTGCTCAGATGGAAATGTATATTAAAACGCCGGCCGATATACACTCGTGTAATAAGCCCTAAATGACATGATAAATTTTTTCAATGGGCCGGTATGATTAAGCTGTGACAGCTGTGGCAGAGGGGCGCATCTTCTCCCTATGTTTTCATTGGGGCCGGCGCTGCTGCTGCCGGCCCCATTGACCACAAGGGGAAACCCCCGGATATGACAGCATCCAGGGGTTTCCTATCCAAGGAATCCCCTGCTGCAGCTGTCACAGACGCAGCAGGGGATAGCGATCCGCTCCTATTGTTTTTAATGGGTTGGCAGTAGTGCCAGCCACATTGAAAGCAGTGGAATGGCATCATGCTCCTCTGCCACAGCTGTGACAGCTGTGGCAGGGGATTCTTTAGCCCTTGCGGGGAGTCCCTCTCATCGCTGAACATTGTGCTAGTGCTGTTACAGTGTTCAGTGATAAGGGGACTCCCTATAATGCTAAACAATGTCACAGACCGACGGCGCGCATTCTAGGCACGCATGTCCTATCTTTTGCAGGTGCAAGTATTTTGTGCCTCTAAAAAAACGGACATGTGAACACTACATAGAAAACCAATGATTCTAATAGGTGCGCAAAAAAAAAACCCACTCGTCTGACCGAAGTCTTAATGGAAAACCACTTAGCAAAATTGACATAGAAAAGGACTTTGGGATTTTGGTTAACTGGAAGCTTAACTGCAGCAACCAGTGTTCCTCCTCTTTACAAGTCACTGGATAGACCACACATGGAATATTGCGTACAGTTTTGGGCACTCATACTCAAGTAGGACATATCACAGCTTGAGTGGATACAAAGGCGGCAACTAAAGTAATAAATGGAATGGGTTGACTACAATACCCAGGGAGGTTATCTAAATTTGGGTTATTTAGTTTAGAAAAAAGACAGCTGAGGGGCGACCTAATAACTATGTATAAATATATCAGGGAACAATACAGAGATCTTTCTCATCAAATATTTATACCCATCATCTATTTATACCCAGGACTGTAAAAGGGGGGCGCTCTAATAACTATGTATAAATATATCAGGGGCAATAAAGAGCTCTCTCCTATGATCTGTTTATATCAAGGACTGTGATTGTAACAAGGGGGCACCCACTATTTCTAGAGGAAAGAAGGTTTCTGCACAGAAATAGAAGCGAGTTCTTTACTGTTAGAGCAGTGAGACTATGGAACTCTCTGCCTGAGGACATGGTGATGACAAATTTGATAAAAGAGTTCAAGAGGGGCCTGGACACCTTTCTTGAGTGATACAATATTGTATGTTATAATCATTAGTAACTTCAAAAGAGTTGTTGATCCAGAGATTATTCCGATTGCCAGATTGAAGTCAGGAAGGATTGTCTTTTACCTCATTAAGGTAAATTGTCTTTTACCTCATTAAGTTTTTTTCCGTTCCTCTGGATCAACATTGTGGGGTAATAGGCTGAACTGGATAGACACATGTCTTTTTTCGGCCATACATAGTATGTTACAGGTAAGGGCAGTTGCAACCATGCCTATTTACAGCAGCATCCAATGGGTGTAGATGCTTTCCCAGAGTCCTATAGATACCCCAAGAGCCCCGGAGCTCATTCCTCCTGTAGGCGGACTTTATCATGATTCTCCCAAACTCCCAGCTACCTCAATGCCCAATCCTGACAGGGGCCCCAAATGTCATCCAGGGGTTCTAATTACACATGGTCAAAAATTGCTGTGTGTTCCTGTGACCTTGCACTTACATTGAACTGAATGAGGTTGAAGTGTCAGTCGCAATGCAATGTCATTCAGTTTTTAATTGCCTAACCTTTGTTGTGGCCAAAAGTCACTTTGTAACCTTAGCCTGAAATACATTTCCATGTTCTACTTTTTACCCAACTAGAGCTCTTTGAAAAATGTATTGATATACTAAGATGGAAAACAAGATTAGTCTTTGGCTACTGTATCTCTTAGACCATGTGTATACCTAAAGGGTTTAGCCATTGGGAATTATCTCACAAAATTTTCCTCAGCTGGCATCTCACCCCAGTTTGTTTGGCACATATTAATCATACTTATAAAAATGCTTGTTGGAGAGGCTGTGGTTTTTGTGGTATGTATCTTCATACTTAGTGGAAATGCCCCAATTTCCACGCTTTCTGTCTGGCTGTGTTCCAGTTCATTAACAATTTATTCCACCTAAAAATAACCCTGAAGTCTTAGCAATTTGTATTGTACAGGCCTCCCACATTCTCCATCAACTAGTTGTACCCGTTTCACATTTAATTATAGCAGCTAGTTCCTGCAAACTTAAAGGGATTTTTTAATTATCATAAAAACTTTTCTAGCAGCTGGGCCCACTACAAAATAAAAAAAAATTGATAATACTCACCTCTTCTCAGACCCGTGAAGCAGAGCTGAGTGGCTCACACTGCCCCAGTGCTGGCTTCCAGGTAGACTGACAGGTGGAAGCACATGATTTTTTCTACTGCTGGTTGGGATGCCCGTCAGTCAAATGATTCCTAGCACCGCTGTCAGTACAGGCAGCGCAGGAAGCAGATTGCGCCACCCGTATTACTGTATTGGGAACCCAGTGGGTCTTTGACACGTGCCTGTTAATTTCATTAATGCATGAGACACAAGGTATATGACTCACTATATATGGCTCAATGATAAGAATGTCTTTAAGGCTGGGTTCACACAGAGTGGATTTGCCATGGAATTGCCGTGTGGAATTTAGCTGCGGCCGCTAATCTGGGGTTTAGCCAGCTATATGGATGAGATTTGTCAAAAATCTCGGCTACACGGGATGCCCAATCCGTTGCGGCAAAGCCAGTATTAGCCGGCGCTGCGGCATGGATTCCCCAGCTGCAGCATGTCTATTTTTTTTTCTGTTGCTGCTCTCGATAGGTGCGCCGGCCACAATGGAAAAGCATGCGGCCAAGCCGCTTCAAAACCCGCTGCTAAGTACCGCGGGTTTTGAAGCTGCGCTTTCCCAGTGGAAATCTCGCAGCTTTCCGCTGCGACAAAACCGTGAGATTTCCGTCGGGATTCCGCCCTGTGTGAACCCAGCCTAAGGGCTCATTCAGACAAACATAATTTTCGCGCTGCATGAATGGAGCTGCTACCAGCTATTTGAAGTAGCCCATTCACACGATTGCAGGTGCATGTTGGGCATTATCCAGCTCCCAATAGGAGTCAATGGAAAGTCCTGCGCAGAACGCAGCAAAAATAGGACAAGTCGTATCTTTTGTGCGCACTATGGAGCTACATGCGATCTGCACTTGCATGTCCTATCTTTGTAAGGTGCGTGCCATTTTGTGTGCCTAACATTCCCTCATGTGAACGCTTCTCTAGGAACTTATTGGTACCTCAGAAAATCGCATTCCGTGCACTGCTAGCAGCGCGAAAATTACGTTAGTCTGAACGAGCCCTAAATTGTATTGTACCTTCGAGTGCCATGTGGATGGGTACGGAAATACTGGGAGGAGTGACTACTGCTCAGTGGTGATGTGGTGCAAAAGAAGACCCACCAGGTGAATATAAGGGAGTGCACTGGGCATAAGTTATAAGGAGCAAGGGGTGGTGATGCTGAGGACAGGTCATTAATAGAAAAAAATCCCTGAAGTCTCAGACAACTAATTTAGTGATTATAATCGATGTTACTTCAGAAGGCACTCACTGCAAGAGAACACAGGGTAGCAGGTTTCACCCAATAACTTTAGTCCACTTTATAGCTCACCCAGTGCTTGACTGGCTAATGGTGCAGACGTCCAGGTGGTGGTCCAGAACCACCCCACTAATTCAGGAATGCTTATTTAGGGAAACTCTCCGCAGATTTCAGTTCTACGCAAGGCTACAGTCCAGTGTGGCAGGCTACTAGCCAAAGGATCCTAGTCTCCATGATTTGGCTCTAGGCTTGCTGGACCCTATTCCAATTCTCAAAGAAGAATTTATATGGCTCTTGTACTCCAGTAACTCTTAGGCTCACTGGCCTTGGCGCACTCTTGCTGCCACAATGTTACATCAACAACAATCATGAGGCACACAACGCAGCCCTACTTATAGCCTCAGAGTCTGCCCTTGACAGAGTCTGCAGCGTCAGAGGAGCGGGCCCCAGCCTAGGAGACGGCAGGGGTAGAGTAGTTCACTTGTCACAGTGGCTCTATTGTCTCCCACCCGCAGGGTAACTGGGGATGCATCTAAGGGGCGAGGGCAGACTATTTTAAATAGGGAAACCCACTAGTGGATTACCTTAGTCCTTGAGTCACGGTTGACGCCACTGTTCCTTCCTCCGCGGTGATCTCTCACAGAAACAAATAGACTATGCACACACGGGGTAAAGTTTAAAGGCCAAACCGGAAATGATCAGAGAAGCTGTTTACTGTAAATCAACATGTAACAGTTCCAACAATTACAGTCCACTTTACATCCACCGGCAGTACAGTAGTGCAGAGGAACACGTGATATGACAGGGAGAAAAACACGGGAGTGACTTACACAAGCCTAGTTATCTGCGGTTCTCTGGTCCTGGACACCGTCTCTTGAACAACTCCACCAACACTCTACCAGTCCACTCTCACAGGATTTTGTAGAATTGCACTGCACACTGCACGGTGGGAAATTCGCACTTATTGCAGCACCCCTCATATACTCCACTCCACACGAGGAAAGAAGGGGTTCACGGCATTAGCAGTCTATCTGTTCAGCCTCTTCCATATTCAACCCCACACAGACTGAAGGTGTCTGTGTGTAGGGCAGCTCCCCTCCAAAACTCTCAGGAAGGACAGACAGGACAAAAAGCCCACTCATGCACTTTGCAATCACACACATATATATATATATATATAACAAGGTCACATGACATACAAATAGATACTTTTCCAGACATAACCCAGACAGTAACCCATTCAGTGCTGCAAAGCTGTAATAACCATCATATTTACTCACATAGAAGACAGTGGAAATACACATAAGCAGAAGACTACATAGATCATCCAGAAACATCCAGAACGTATGCACATCAACTTCTGTACACTACAAGTCCTTGAGGCACTATACTCAAGGGGACACCCTTCTGTGCTGCTTTCTCAAAAAGGGGGTATGTCTTGCCGGGAGGGGGCATGGCCTCTCAGATCAACACATTTTTGCATAATTAATGCCAGAAACTGGTGTAAATTATACAAGAAATCTTCTCCAGCTCCCAACTGACATAGATTTCTAAGTGCACAGAGAAGCCGAGATGCGCCTAATATATGAAAAGATGTACACCTCATGACATAATAGGCACATCGTGTGATGGTGTAAATGATATTAAGATTGGTGTTAGAAATGTTGGTTTTAATAAATTTCCCTTTCTGAGTCTATAATCCAGGACCAATCACATACAACATAATTTAACTGGGAGTTAAATGTTTAAATGCCGCAGTACCTGCAAATAGATATGGTTAGCGCATGGCAAACAGCACAATATGAACACAACAGTTCCAAACATGATAGTCGCAGTCATGGTAATCAGTAATAAATGGTGGCACAGTTCAATTTGCAAATTCGGGGCATGGGGGCTGCAGATATGACAATATCTATCATCAACGAACCTCTAAGACCACCTTCATACGCTTGTATGCTTTTTTGCATTACATTATTTTACTGCACTTTTTGAGCCTGCAAGACATGCTCATTTGCGCCTTGCAAACAAAGACGCACTGCTTGAAATAGCTAATTAATTTAATGAGTTCCAGATGTGTTCTTTTTCCTGCACAATTATGCAATATTTCACTTGCAGGGGGACTTTGGGTGCGCAAATGTGCAGGAAAATAGAGGATGCCATACTTTTTGTTCTGCACAGGAAAAAATACACACATGTGAACGAACCCTTTAAAATCTACGGATTTGATTCTCTGTGTATTGCATGCACAAATTTTGCATGTGAAATACGCCCATGCAGAGTGGCTCTAAGAGGCAGACTTGTGGTCTAATTGTTGCTTTAGAAATTCTTGCCCTATGTTACATCATAGGATACAACATAAAATAGTTGCATTAAATGCTATTTAGCACATATTCGTTTTCCCAATACGTTTTATTGTGTGCTGTAGCATATAATATTCATTGCCATATTATACGGTATCCAGAAACATAGTATACTGTGGTACGTTTGCATCAAACATACATATAGATTCCTAAAGGCTGCAGTTCAAGAAACTCCTGTGGCCACAAATTCTAATGTTTTGTTTCACATACAACACACATTTTTTAACTTTTCCTGAAGACATTCTTTAAATATAATTAAATTAAGGTTAATGATAGATTTCCTTTAAAATACTTTTAGAAGAATTCTGTAAAGATGAAGGAAATGGGAAACATTATTCAAGGTGAAACTTCATCTTTGAAACCTCACGTAGCCCCATCCAAGCACGTAGTGTAACCTCTGTATCACTGCCCCTTGTCTCCCGCTCTCCTTCTCACACTGACCCAGAGAGCTTGAAGGGGAAGCAGCATGCCGTTTGCTGACTGATAACACCAAGATAACATTCCTCACAGATTTTCTCCTTAGTCCCCTTTGGACTTTGCTACAAAATATGTATTTGTGAGACCAAGAAAAATATTATTCATGGATGTAATTATATACTAGAAGTTACATAGTTTTTCTTAGTTGCAATGATCAGATTGGCTCTAGGACTTGAGGTTTATACAGCTTATATGTACCAGCATCATGGTCTAGTTAACCACCACAGTGCCAATAATATCCCAAATACAACAGAGTACATCACAATGCTGGTAGGCTTAGTTTTAAACCCTTAAATAAATTGTGAAATTTGTTGGGGACTGAAGCCACATAAACAGGTACAAGAAGGGTGTAGCTAAAGGCTCACCGGCTCTGGTGCAAATTCAACTTGCCCCCACCCCAAAAAAAAAAATTACAATAAAATATACACTGTATATTCATGACAGCATACCAATACTACCTATAAGGCCAGGTTCCCATCTGCGTTGGAATTTATGTTCTGAGGTTCCGTCGCAGATCTGTCACAAAATACCAGAAGAAATAGCGCTGCATGCAGCGTTGGTAAAATGCCAAGCAGCTGAACGGAAATCGAATGGACCCCATTATAGTCCATGGGGTCCACTCAATGCTGTTCGGTTCCATCATAAGCCGGACCACTTCTACCAGGGGATTCCCCTTTTCTGCTCCCCGAACAGAACAGGAAGGCTGATCCCCTGTCACAGATGTGAAAGCAGCCTAAAACAGTTTTTAGAACATGGTGAGCTTAGATACAAGCAGCTCAGCTGTAATATACCTCTAAATAATGCAGTAACCATATAATAGTCAGACACCAGCTCTACACAAAGATAGTGATTACAGTGGAGTTACCTCCATTGATCACATGTGATGTCTTCTCTGATTGGTGACCAGGCGGCCATGATGAGTCCTTTCAGCCATGACTCTTCTCTGCAACTTGAATGATCCTCATCTCGCCCATAACCCCATAATACTTGTGTCCCTATTTTTGCCCTACATAGTACTATTGCCCGCTTTTGAGCTCTGCAAAGTAGTAGTGCCCACCACAAGAAATAATGCTTCCTTTGTGCTCCACAGAAATAATACTCCCTTATGTGCTCACATAGTAATAATCCCCTATTTTGTTCTGCTCCACAAGGTGATAATACCCTTCTCTGGGCACCACATACTAATTAAGTCCCCCCTCTCACCCCCACAAAGTAATTCCATTCTCTTTAGGGAAGCCCACAAATTGTAACCTCTTCTGTGATTCCTCACAAAGTACTTACGTCTCTTCTGTGCTCCCCTCAAAGAAATTTTAGCTTTTAGCTCTGTAGACCCCTCACGATTCTTGTGCCAAGTATATTATTCTCCCACAATGTAGTTGTTTCCAGTTTGTGAGCCCCCTCCCTAAACTCCATCCTGCAGCATACACTATGACGGCGCTGGGACCCCACTTCTTCCTTTCTAAACGCTTTTCTGCAGTGTACATCATTACTTGGGCTTACAGCAAGGCAATACTGTGTGTGTCCTTACCCTGAACCCCCCTACTGCCTCCTTTCAGTGCTTTGAGTTAGGTATGGAGCCAGAGCTACCATAATGTCCCGATATGAGCACAAGTGATGTACACTGCAGTATAGAGTTTAGGGGCTTAATTATGACGGTTCTGTCATTGTTTGGTGTGGGGAGGAGCTGCAGATTCCCCTGGTTAAGGGCCTAGTCACAATTGTGGACTCTGTAACCCCTATAGCTACACCACTGGTTACAAAATAAAGCAATGGTCAATTCAATTAGACTACTTTGTATAAACTACCCATGTATGCTCTTCATACTGTATACAAGGAAAGTTACATCACATGAAAGTCTTATGCGTCTAATATATGTTTTCAAAATTTTGTGTTTGTAGCTAATGGCAACAGTGATCTAGGCACGCGGGAAAACAAAATGGCGGAGTCTAAGGCAATATTCACCGCAAATGAGAGCAGAGAAGGAATACAATTCTTGTTTCTGCAAGGAAAGTCCACGTAGGATATTCATGGTGATATGTCGCAGACATTGGGGGATCAATGCCCGTCATATTCTACAGTTAACAACTGGGTTGCCAAATTTAAAGCGGGCCACTTCAGCACCAATAATGAGGAACGTCCTGGATGACCGAGAGAGGTTGTTGTTCCAGTGATCGTCGATGCTGTGCACAACCTCATACTGGAGAATCGGTGAATTTCAGCTAAAGGAATAGCAGACATCATGGGGATTTCTCATGAACGTATTTGTGCCATTATCCATGAACATTTGAACATGAAGAAGCCATCTGCAAAGTGGGTCCCCAACTGTTTGACAACAGATCAGAAAAGCATGCGAGTGAAAACTTCCAGGTCCATTTGTCAGCGTTTCCGGACTGATAAGAACTTCCTGGATTGACTGGTTACTATTAGAGATGAGCGAGCATACTCGTCCGAGCTTGATGCTCGTTCGAGTATTAGGGTGCTTGAGATGCTCGTTACTCGAGACGAGCACCACGCGGTACTCGTCTCGATTAAACGAGCACTGACCATTGAATTCAATGGAGCCAGCAATACAGCCGGCTCCATTGAAAGCAATGGGCTGCCGGTGAGCGTGGAATGAATTTTCAGGAAGGGCTTAAAAATATAAGCCCTTCCCTGAAATTCATTCAGAAATCTGTAAAAAGTAAAAGAATAAATATACTCACCTTATCCCTGCAGACGGAGTTCAGCCGCGGCCGGCCGGGAGTTCTCCTGAACTGCTGTGAGTAGTATTCAGTATTCATGAATTCATGAATGGGTGAGTGAGTGCTGCCTCTGATTGGGTCAGCGCAGGGACCAATCAGGGGTAGCTCTCAGCTCTCAAAAAAATATATACTAACCTTGTCCCTGCAGACGGAGTTCAGCCGCGGCCTGCCGGTAGTTCTCCTGAACTGCTGTGAGTAGTATTCAGCAGCCGGGGATTTAAAATCCCCGCCTGCTGAATGAGCTGCCTCTGATTGGTCACAGCCTCACCAATCAGAGGCAGCTCTCACTCACCCATTCATGAATTCATGAATGGGTGAATGAGTGCTGCCTCTGATTGGCTCAGCGCAGGGACCAATCAGGGGCAGCTCTCAGCTGAATGACAGAGCTGCCTCTGATTGGTGAGACTGTGACCAATCAGAGGCAGCTCATTCAGCAGGCGGGGATTTTAAATCCCCACCTGCTGAATACTACAGAAAGCAGTTCAGGACAACTGCCGGCTGGCCGCGGCTGAACTCCAGCTGCAGCGGAAAGGTGAGTATACATTTTATTTTTACACATGATTATATTTTTAAGCCCTTCCCGAAAATTCATCCCGCGCTCGCTGGCAGGCAGCCCATTGCTTTCAATGGAGCCGGCTGTATTGCCGGCTCCATTGAATTCAATGGGCTAACATCATTCTTCTCTGCCACAGCTGTTACAGCTGTGGCAGAGGAGAACGATCTTTATGCTGACAGTGCGGGGGGGGGGGGGTCTCACTCTTGCCACTATTGTGGCTTAATAGTGAGACCTCGGAGCCGAAATGCAGCCCTGCATGTTGCTCCTCGCCTGCCCTATCCATTTCTGTGTTTTTTACATGACTTTGGTGATTTGCTAAGATTTTCACAAATGCAAACCTTAGCGGAGCACCAGTCATATACAAAAATGCTCGAGTCACCCATTGACTTCAATGGGGTTCGTTACTCGAAACGAACTCTCGAGCATCACTGAAAGTTTGACTCGAGTAACGAGCACTCGAGCATTTTGGTGCTCGCTCATCTCTAGTTACTATGGATGAGACCTGGATTTATTTGTATGACCCTGAAACCAAGGAGCAGTCAAAAGAGTGGAGGCACAGTGGTTCTCCTCGCCCAAAGAAGTTCAGGGTGCAAAAATCAGCCACTAAGGTGATGGCGTCTGTGTTCTGGGATAAGGAGGGCGTGCTGCTAATGGACTACCTTCAAAATGGTTCTCATGGGCAACTATATGTGGCGTGCTCCTGTGTATACAGCCCACAAATCCTTTATATTATAACTAGAGATGAGCGAACGCGTTCGTCCGAGCTTGATATTCGTGCGAATATTAGGGTGTTCGGGATGTTCGTTATTCGTGACGAACACCATGCGGTGTTCTGGTTACTTTCACTTCCTTCCCTGAGACGTTAGCGCGCTTTTCTGGCCAATTGAAAGACAGGGAAGGCATTACAACTTCCCCCTGCAACGTTTAAGCCCTATACCACCCCCCTGCTGTGAGTGGCTGGCGAGATCAGGTGTTCGCCTAATATAAAAGTCGGCCCCTCCCGCGGTTCGCCTCAGATGCGGTGTGAGTTAGATGAGGGACAGTGCTGTTTATACCGGAGCTGCTGTAGGGAAAGAATTGGTAGTTAGTGTAGGCTTCAAGACCCCCCAAAGGTCCTTATTAGGGCCACTGATAGCTGTGTGTTGGCTGCTGTTAGCAGTGGGATTTTTTTTTTCTCAAAATCGCCTCTGCAGACCGTTGCACCTGGCATTAGGGACAGAAGTGCTGCATAGGCAGGGAGAGTGTTAGGAGTGAGTGTAGCCTTCAAGAACCTCAACGGTCCTTTCTAGGGCCATATTTATCCGTGTGCAGTACTGTCCAGGCTGCTGTTGGCTGTGCTGCATTTTTTTTGGGCTTCTCAAAATCGCCTCTGCAGAGCATTGCACCCTCCATTGATACTGCAGGGAAAGAATTGTATAGGCAGGGCCACAACACCGTTATTATTCATAGAATATACGCAGTGCTGCCTGTTGGTGGGAAAAAACTGAAAACAAATCTATTTGTCCAGCCTCTGTCCGTCCTTACGGGCGGTGGACACGTGTGAGCTGCGTGAAAAACATTGCTAAATCATACGCAGCCAGCTACGCTTTACTGCTGGGTTCGCCATTTGCTTTCCTTAATTGGGAAAAAAAATACCTGCTCTCCAAGAGTTATAATAACTCTGCTACCCTCACGTTCTGTGACACATAAGCAGGGACACAGCGCAGTTATTAAACTTCGCAGGTTCATTGAATATACGCAGTGCTGCCTGTTGGTGGGAAAAAACTGAAAACAAATCTATTTGTCCAGCCTGTGTCCGTCCTTACGCCTGTGGAGACGTGTGAGCTGCGTGAAAAACATTGCTAAATCATACGCAGCCAGCTACGCTTTACTGCTAGGTTCGCCATTTGCTTTCCTTAATTGGGAAAAAAAATACCTGCTCTCCAAGAGTTATAATAACTCTGCTACCCTCACGTTCTGTGACACATAAGCAGGGACACAGCACAGTTATTAAACTTCTCAGGTTCATTGAATATACGCAGTGCTGCCTGTTGGTGGGAAAAAACTGAAAAGAAATCTATTTGTCCAGCCTGTATCCGTCCTTACGCCTGTGGAGACGTGTGAGCTGCGTGAAAAACATTGCTAAATCATACGCAGCCAGCTACGCTTTACTGCTGGGTTCGCCATTTGCTTTCCTTAATTGGGAAAAAAAATACCTGCTCTCCAAGAGTTATAATAACTCTGTTACCCTCACGTTCTGTGACACATAAGCAGGGACACAGCACAGTTATTAAACTTCTCAGGTTCATAGAATATACGCAGTGCTGCCTGTTGGTGGGAAAAAACTGAAAACAAATCTATTTGTCCAGCCTCTGTCCGTCCTTACGGGCGGTGGACACGTGTGAGCTGTGTGAAAAACATTGCTAAATCATACGCAGCCAGCTACGCTTTACTGCTGGCTTCGCCATTTGCTTTCCTTAATTGGGAAAAAAAATACCTGCTCTCCAAGAGTTATAATAACTCTGCTACCCTCACGTTCTGTGACACATAAGCAGGGACACAGCACAGTTATTAAACTTAGATAATTCATTCACTAGAGGCAGTGGGGCCTTTCGTTTTCCAAAAAGGGCAAAAATTATATTTGGCCTGCAGTCTTGCGCCAATTTATTTCCTGCCTGGGAAATCTAATCACTGGTAATACAGCATGCTGAGGGGTAGGGGTAAGCCTAGAGGACGTGGACGTGGCCGAGGACGCGGAGGGCCAAGTGAGGGTGTGGGCACAGGCCAAGCTCCTGATCCAGGTGTGTCGCAGCTGTCTGCTGCGCGATTAGGAGAGAGGCACGTTTCTGGCGTCCCCACATTCATCGCCCAATTAATGGGTCCACGTGGGAGACGGTTATTAGAAAATGAGCAGTGTGAGCAGGTCCTGTCCTGGATGGCAGAAAGTGCTTCGAGCAACCTATCGTCTACCCGCAGTTCTGCGCCGTCCACTGCTGCCAATCCGAATCCTCTGTCTGCTGCTCCTCCTTCCTCCCAGCCTCCTCACTCCACTACAATGACACCTGCTCAGGAGCGGGAACACTCCCAGGAACTGTTCTCGGGCCCCTGCTTAGATTGGGCAGCAGCGGTTCCTCTCCCACCAGAGGAGTTTATCGTCACTGATGCCCAACCATTCGAAAGTTCCCGGGGTCCGGGGGAAGAGGCTGGGGACTTCCGCCAACTGTCTCAACAACTTTCTGTGGGTGAGGAGGACGATGACGATCAGACACAGTTGTCTTGCAGTGAGGTAGTAGTAAGGGCAGTAAGTCCCAGGGAGCAGCGCACAGAGGATTCGGAGGAAGAGCAGCAGGACGATGAGGTGACTGACCCCACCTGGTGTGCAACGCTTACTCAGGAGGACAGGTCTTCAGAGGGGGAGTCAAGGGCATCAGCAGGGCAGGTTGCAAGAGGCAGTGCAGTGGCCAGGGGTAGAGGCAGGGCCAGACCGAATAATCCACCAAGTGTTTCCCAAAGCGCCCCCTCGCGCCATGCCACCCTGCGGAGGCCGAGGTGCTCTAAGGTCTGGCAGTTTTTCACAGAGACGCCTGACGACCGACGAACAGTGGTGTGCAACCTTTGTCGCGCAAAGCTCAGCCGGGGAGCCAACACCAACAGCCTCACCACCACCACCATGCGCAGACATATGATGGCCAAGCACCCCGCAAGGTGGGACAAAGGCCGTTCACCGCCTCCGGTTTGCACCCCTGCCTCTCCCCCTGTGCCCCAACCTGCCACTGAGATGCAACCCCCCTCTCAGGACACAGGCACTACCGCCTCATGGCCTGCACCCACACCCTCATCTCCGCTGTCCTCGGCCCCATCCAGCAGTGTAGTTCAGCGCACCGTTCAGCCGTCGCTTGCGCAAGTGTTCGAGCGCAAGCGCAAGTACGCCGCCACGCACCCGCACGCTCAAACGTTAACCGTCCGCATCGCAAAATTCATCAGCCTTGAGATGCTGCCGTATAGGGTTGTGGAAACGGAGTCCTTCAAAAGTATCATGGAGGCGGCGGCCCCGCGCTACTCAGTTCCCAGTCGCCACTACTTTTCCCGATGTGCCGTCCCAGCCCTGCACGACCACGTCTCCCGCAACATTGTGCGCGCCCTCACCAACGCGGTTACTGCCACGGTCCACTTAACTACGGACACGTGGACAAGCACAGGCGGGCAGGGCCACTACATCTCCCTGACGGCACATTGGGTGAATTTAGTGGAGGCTGGGACAGAGTCAGAGCCTGGGACCGCTCACGTCCTACCCACCCCCAGAATTGCGGGCCCCAGCTCGGTGGTGGTATCTGCGGAGGTGTATGCTTCCTCCACTAAAGCACCCTCCTCCTCCTCCTCCTCCTCTGTCTCACAATCAAGATGTGTTAGCAGCAGCATGTCGCCAGCAGTCGGTGTCGCGCGGTGTGGCAGCACAGCGGTGGGCAAGCGTCAGCAGGCCGTGCTGAAACTACTCAGCTTAGGCGATAAGAGGCACATGGCCCACGAACTGCTGCAGGGTCTGACACAGCAGACCGACCGCTGGCTTGCGCCGCTGAGCCTCCAACCGGGCATGGTCGTGTGTGACAACGGCCGTAACCTGGTGGCGGCTCTGCAGCTCGGCAGCCTCACGCACGTGCCATGCCTGGCCCACGTCTTTAATTTGGTGGTTCAGCGGTTTCTGAAAAGCTACCCACGCTTGTCAGACCTGCTCGTAAAGGCGCGCCGGCTCTGCGCACATTTCCGCAAGTCCCACACGGACGCTGCCACCCTGCGCACCCTGCAACATCACTTTAAGCTGCCAGTGCACCGACTGCTGTGCGACGTGCCCACACGGTGGAACTCTACGCTCCACATGTTGGCCAGGCTCTATGAACAGCGTAGAGCTATAGTCGAATACCAACTCCAACATGGGCGGCGCAGTGGGAGTCAGCCTCCTCAATTCCTTTCAGAAGAGTGGGCCTGGTTGGCAGACATCTGCCATGTCCTTGGTAATTTTGAGGAGTCTACCCAGGTGGTGAGCGGCGATGCTACAATCATTAGCGTCACCATTCCTCTGCTATGCATCTTGAGAAATTCCCTGCAAACCATAAAGGCAGCTGCTTTGCGCTCGGAAACGGGGGCGGGGGAAGACAGTATGCCGCTGGATAGTCAGGGCACCCTCCTGTCTATTTCTCAGCGCGTACAGGAGGAGGAGGAGGAGCATGAGGAGGATGAGGAGGAGGGGGAAGAGACAGCTTGGCCCGCTGCTGACGGTACACCGGCTGATTGCCTGTCATCCTTTCAGCGTGTATGGCCTGAGGAGGAGGAGGAGGAGGAGGATCCTGAAAGTGATCTTCCTAGTGAAGACAGCCATGTGTTGCGTACAGGTACCCTGGCACACATGGCTGACTTCATGTTAGGATGCCTTTCTCGTGACCCTCGCGTTGCACGCATTCTGGCCACTACGGATTACTGGGTGTACACACTGCTCGATCCACGGTATAAGGAGAACCTGCCCACTCTGATTCCCGAAGAGGAAAGGGGTTCGAGAGTGTTGCTATACCACAGGACCCTTGCGGACAAGCTGATGGTAAAATTCCCAGCCGACAGCGCTAGTGGCAGAAGGCGCAGTTCCGAGGGCCATGTTGCAGGGGATGTGCGTAGATCGAGCAGCATGTACATCCCAGGCAGTGCAACAGTCTTTAAGGGCCTGGCCAGCTTTATGGCTCCCCACCAAGACTGTGTCACCGCTCCCCAGTCACGGCTGAGTCGGCGGGAGCACTGCAAAAGGATGGTGAGGGAGTACGTAGCGGATCGCACGACCATCCTTGGTGACGCCTCTGCCCCCTACAACTACTGGGTGTCGAAGCTGGACACGTGGCCTGAACTAGCCCTGTATGCCCTTGAGGTGCTTGCTTGTCCTGCGGCTAGCGTGTTGTCGGAGAGGGTGTTTAGTGCGGCTGGGGGAATCATCACCGATAAGCGTAGCCGCTTGTCAACCGACAGTGCCGACAGGCTAACACTCATCAAGATGAACAAAGGCTGGATTTCGCCAGACTTCTGTTCTCCACCAGCGGACAGCAGCGATACGTAAGCAATACGTAGGCTGCACCCGCGGATGGAAGCTACGTTCTCTCTCACCATCCAAAACGGGGACATTTGTGCTTCATCAATCTGTGTCTAATATTCCTCCTCCTCCTCCTCCTGTTCCTCCTCGTGAAACCTCACGTAATCACGCTGAACGGGCAATTTTTCTTAGGGCCACAAGGCTCACTCAAATAATTTTTCTGAACAATTTTTATAAGTTTCAATGCGCTTAAAAGCATTGGAACTTTAACTTGAACCAATTTTTCGTTACACTGGGCTGCCTCCAGGCCTAGTTACCACTTAAGCCACATTAACCAAAGCGATTAATGGGTTTCACCTGCCCTCTTGGCTGGCCATGGCCAATTTTTGGGATGTACATTAGTACTGTTGATACAGCAATTTTTGTGGGCCCTCGCCTACAGTGTAATCAAATTAATTTTTAGCCCACCTGCATTACAGCTGACGTTACCTCAGCTGTGTTGGGCAATGCAATGGGATATTTTTGTGTACCGCCGGTGGGTTCCAGGGAGCCACCCATGCTGTAGGTGCACACTGAGTTTTTAATACTTCTGTACACTTCTAAAAAACCCGTCTGACTGGGGCATGCAGTGTGGGCCGAAGCCCACCTGTATTACGCACGACATTACTACCTCAGCTGTGTTGGGCAATGCAATGGGATATTTCTATGTACCGCCGGTGGCTTCCTGGCACCCACCCAGGCAGTGGGTCCACAGGGAGTTAAACCTACATGTGTCCACTTGTAAAGAACCCCAGTCTGACTGGGGCATGCAGTGTGGGCCGAAACCCACCTGCATTAACCCTTTCCAGTCCACTGTGTGACCTGTGAAGACATTAGGGTTTAAGGCTGTACAGCTCCGTTGTTGGTAGACGTCCGTCGGGGTTCTCTTACTGTATATTGCCAGCCTCTCTGCTGTCGGAGCCTATCCTACGTGTCAGCTCATGCAGTACTGGCTTTAGCCAGCATATAGCGCCGTTGTATAACAGCAGAAAAAGAGTAAGCCCCCTAGGAAAACCATATACAAATTGGATTGGAAAGGGTTAAGCACAACATTACTACCTCAGCTGTGTTGGGCAATGCAATGGGATATTTCTATGTACCGCCGGTGGCTTCCTGGCACCCACCCATGCTGTAGGTGCACACGGAGTTTTTACTACATCTGTACACTTATAAAGAACCCCAGTCAGACTGGGGCATGCAGTGTGGGCCGAAGCCCACCTGCATTAAGCACGACATTACTACCTCAGCTGTGTTGGGCAATGCAATGGGATATTTCTGTGTACCGCCGGTGGGTTCCAGGGAGCCACCCATGCTGTGGGTCGACAGGGACTTCACAATAGGGAGTTGTACCTGCCTGTGTCTATGAATTAAAAAGCCCGGTCTGACTGGGGCATGCAGACACCTTGACAGAATGAATAGTGTGTGGCACATAGGTTCCCCATTGCTATGCCCACGTGTGCAGCTCCTGATGGCGGTGGCACAGGATTCTATTTATCATTGCTTCTGTACAGCATTGTGGGCTATCGCTCCGCCACTTTTAAAGAGGGTCGCTGCCTAGCCGTGCCAACCTCTGCAGTGTGTGCCTGCGGTCCCTCGTCATGGCAGACGCAATTCTAAATAGACATGAGCGTGGTGTGGCATGAGGGCAGCTGAAGGCTGCGCAGGGACACTTTGGTGTGCGCTGTGGGGGGGAGGGGGGCCGTTTGGGCAGCATGTAACCCAGGAGAAGTGTCAGTGGAGTGTCATGCAGGCAGTGATTGTGCTTTGTTGGAGGTAGTGTGGTGCTTAGCAAAGGTATGCCATGCTAATGAGGGCTTTTCAGAAGTAAAAGTTGTTGGGAGGGGGGGGGGCCCACTCTTGCCGGTATTGTGGCTTAATAGTGGGACCTGGGAACTTGAGATGCAGCCCAACATGTAGCCCCTCGCCTGCCCTATCCGTCACTGTGTCATTCCCATCACTTTCCTGAATTGCCCAGATTTTCACACATGAAAACCTTAGCGAGCATCGGCGAAATACAAAAATGTTCTGGTCGCCCATTGACTTCAATGGGGTTCGTTGTTCGAAACGAACCCTCGAGCATCACGGGAAGTTCGTTACGAATAACGAACACCCGAACATTTTGGTGTTCGCTCATCTCTAATTATAACAAAAGATGGCAAGACCAAAACCTGTGCTGACACAGCAGATTGCAGTTACATTCCTTTCACACTTTAACATTTTTACGTTTCAATAAACAGCAAAACACAAATTAGACAAAAAACACAAATTCCACGCAGACGAAGTCACGGGTAACAAGCTAGTAAAAATCATTTAAAAAAAGGGTTTTATTGTGCAAAATTGGAAAAACCTAAAAAGACAAAACAGGATGAACAAATACAGCGCAATTCTGTAAAAAAAAAAGAACACATCTGGACTTCATTAGGCTGAATAGCCTTTCAGATGACAGTGTAGGTGTGTTGCATGCGCATGTGAACAGATCTTGTGGAGTGCACAAAAACACATATGAAGCCACCCTAAGACTGAACAATTATCATTCACTTTCGCTTGTTTGAACTATTTTATGAACGACTAGAAGATATACTGGTGCGTTTCACAGCGATTATGACCAGCAGTCCTGGAATATACAAAGTGGTCCACAACAATGAGCCCCGCACCACACTGGTATGGAAGCGGGCCAAAAGAAAATCTGTGGTGCCTATAGCAACCAATCACTGCGTAGCTTTCATTTTACCTCAGCAGTATAAGAAATGAAATCTGAGCTGTGATTGGTTGCTATTGGCAACAAAAAATTCAGGGGAAGTCGGTGAATTTTCGATTTTTAATTCCGACAGTATTTGTCGCCTGGTGCTGAAGAACGCTCATGCAAAATTGCACTCAAATCAGACCCGAACTGTGGATTTGTATACGACACAAACAGACAGATTTTATATATAAGACAATCATTCCATGTAGAAGGGCCTTTAAACGCTGTGTTTATTTTGCAGGAGGCAGGAATAAAGACAACCTTATGATCACTGTCGACCATCATGCACAGGCTGAAGATGGAGGCATCTTTAGCACCTGCCTGCCTCCAAAGACGTCAACACCTATATCAGTCCGGACCTCCTGGATCGCTGCTTTGGCAGTAAGTTCTCAGAACATTTATGGCTATTTTTATAAATAGAAGTTGAACCCGTTTCATCCTACAATGGCAGCCAGCTGCAACAGTGGGGATCGATGAGAACAAGTTTAGGTCCTGTTACGTTAAGTACTATGCGCCCAGGATGTAAACTTACATCCTGTGGTGTTAAGGGGTTAATACAGTCCACAAAGCGTGTTATTACTGGTAGGCTGTCAAGTTTGGTTTTTGGATATTTTGTGAATGCTATAGCTGGAGTATCAGTTGCGGTTGTGGTAGATACAGAATAATCATTAAATGATCACTAACATTTCCTAAAACTTGTGTTTATTTTATAGCCAATGTGATAAGTAGCAAAAGAACATATCACTTTTTTTTAAACCTAAAATTATGTCTTTCTGCTGAAAAATTGCTCTGAATTGCTGGCCACTACGGGTCTCCCTTCCTTCTAATTTGCTGTCTACTGTCTGTTGCCATGTGAGGTCTGTCTCTAACAGCAGAGAGACATACCCAGTGTGAACACACCCTAAAAGTAATGGCATGGCAGGGGATGCCGCTGTGGAAGTGACCAATTCCATTGCCTATGTAGATATGATACTGGCGGTTAAAAATGGAGTCTTCTTGCAATGTATTCCCTGCATTTCTGGCTGAGTCCTCCACCAACACTTAACATATTTAACCATATCATTGCCAATCAAGAGCTGGCCATACATGTGCATTCGCAATGGATAGACTATCTTAGTGTAGTTATAAGGTAAGGCCTGATGAAGGGGTTAATTCTACTCTGAAAAGCATAGTCTACCCAATAAAGATACTTACATGTACCATATGCTGGAAGACTTTATACTTCTGCTACTGGGCGGCGCTTCCAACACAGCTCTTTTTGCATTGACCAGAATCTTAAGGCAATGTCGGATTTAGGTGTCTAGGGCCCACCTGTAAAATGATTCTGCAGGCCCACTGCACAGCTACATGCAAATATTTCCTGATCCCTGTTTGCAAATTTCCAGCCTTCGCTTTCTTCATACATTTCACTAAAAAGGTGGTTGCATCTCCACTGAAGTATATGGAGAATGTGCTGGACAGAAATTGTTGGTCTCCCATTCAACCAATAGGAATATATCCCACAGTTGGCATCTGTAAAGGGTGAGATCGCAGGAAACAGCTGTGCCACGGACGAAGTGCGCCAGCATGCAGTTTTATCACAAGATGGCGCAGTTTTCACAATTACTTTTAATGACTTTGCAGTTTGCCTCTTATTATAAATATTAGTATGAATCTAAGTTTAACGGAAATAATTTTTTTAAATAGAAAAGCCGTATTTTGGAATATCAAAAGTTCCTGCTCCCAGAGTTAGTGCACACTTTTAGCTATGCACTGTGTCTAGAGAGACTTCCCTTGTCTATGAACAAAGCAGGTGTTATTGTTATATTAGGGAAAGGCAAAAACTCATTGACGATTGAATCTGATCTTATTTCTCTAATGAATATGGATGGAAAGCTCCTGGCAAAGGACGCCTTTTTTGAGCGATACAATATTACGTGTTGTATCACTGATTACTTTAGAAGGGTCAGTGATCCGAGGATTATTCTCATTGCCAGATCGGGGAGGAATTTCTTTTCTCTGCCTCATTCACACAGGCGATGAATTATTACACTGGCCGCATTGTGGCTGAAAATCGCATGAACAGGAAAAAGCTGCAATCAAGTTGCAGCTAAAATTAACGTATATACGCCACAGCCTGGAATTCCTTCGGTTGGCATAAATCCTCGAAATGACTTCTAATGCCTAAATAGAAGCGCCTGTCATGTTTCCACAGTATCAGCTGCTGCTAAACTCCCTCCCCTTTCCTTCTTTTGGCAGCTCCTATAGGAGTCTATGGGAGCAACCAGCGTATATTGGCCAAAAGATAGGGCCGTGTATAAAATCAGTCAGTGTGAAATCTATATCATTTTAGGTTGTTTTCCTTTAAATAGAGATTGTGACATTAAAAATTCACCAAAAATGATTTTAAGAAGTGTATACCATAAAAAATTGAATCATACAAAAAGTTATTTTCTGATGACACTTTCCTCCAAATGGAGAACCATAGTGGGTAGTATTAGAAGAGTTCTTGATTGTCTATAATTTGTAGCATCACATTTAGAGAGAGGTGGTTTGCCTTCTCTAGATGGGATGAAAGCTTTTGATACAGTGGAAAGGACTTTCCTATGGGAAGCACTGGCAGATTTAGCCTTGGGGATCACTTCATTAATTGTTATAAGAATTTATATAAGGAACACACGGCATGAGTGGGTCTAGATGGAATAAAATCTCCCCCTCTTTTGGGTTAAGAAAGGGTATCCATCAAGAGTGCCCGCTCTAAGGCCTCATGTCCATGGGGAAAATCAGGCCCGCTACGGATTCTCCATGGAGAATCCGTAGCGGGTCCCTCCTGCCCCGCGGACATGAGCGCTGAAAATAAGAATAAATAAGAATTAACTCACCTCTCATCCGCTCGGGTTCTTCCCTTTGCCGTGGCGTCATCTTCTCTGCGTCGTGGCCGGATCTTCTTTCTTTGGCCCGGCGGATGCGCAGGGCCCGTCGGTGACGTCGGTGATGTGCCCCGCGCATGCGCTGGCCTGAAGAAAAACGATCCGTCCGCGACGGAGAGAAGATGGAGCCGCGGAGCGGGTGAGTAAATTCCGATTTTTGTCTCCCGCGGATCCGGATGGCTTCCATAGGCTTCAATAGAAGCCCACGGAAGCCGTCCCCATGGGAGACCCGCACGAAAATGGAGCATGGTCCAGATTTTTTCATGCTCCATTCTTTTTAAAATCACTTTTATTGACCATCCGCGGGTATTTATCTACCCGCGGGTGGTCAATGCATCCCTATGGGGCGCGGATCCGCGGGCAGGAGAAGAGTTAAAATCCGCTGCAGATTTTAATTCTTCTTTTGCCCGTGGACATGAGGCCTAAAGGTATTCACTTTATAACTTAGAGCATATGATTGGATCAAGATTGCACCTTCAGGTTCTATATGGACAAGATATCTTTGTACGTAAATGAAATGCTTCCTTTGATAGACAATATGGAGTTGGTGGGGGATGTCATGTATGCATATGAAGAGTTTTGTCAGCTCACAGGTGTTAAGGCCCTTTTACATGCAAAGATAATCTTTCAAATGACTGAAAGATTGAAAGATTTAGTGATCTATTTACATGAACTGTTAGTGGCCATTTCAGAAAAAAGAGTTGCACAAGCAGCACTCACTTATTGCCCACAGGGCGGGATCCAGCAGTGCAAAGCCACAAAAAAGGAACCCAGACTATAGTTCCAAGATAACCCATGAGAGACACATAGTCTGCGGCAGCACAATGATGCCGTAGAAAAGTGAAAACCTTTTATTCCTCTATTTCAAAGCATGCTTGACAAAGACGGGTGTTATACTGGTCGAAACGTTGCAGCCATTCCTTCGAAATGGAGGAATAAAAGGTTTTTACTTTTCCACTGCATCATTGTGCTGCCACAGACTATTTGCTAATGGACATGAACACTTTATCATCTTCATTTGCATGTAAAAGGGCATGAACGAGTTGTTTGCCGAGCCCAGCGTGTGTTTAAACACACTCCCAGCTGTGCATGTAAAAGGGCCTGCACGAGTTGTTTGCCGAGCCCAGCATGTGTTTAAACACACTCCCAGCTGTGCATGTAAAAGGGCCTGCACGAGTTGTTTGCCGAGCCCAGCGTGTGTTTAAACACACTCCCAGCTGTGCAAACAGCTGCCACACATACCATTGTTCTCCCCAAGCAGTGGCTGAACGATGGATTTTAAGTTAAAAACTTACATTTATTGTTCAAACGAAAAGTGCACGATGCCCGTGTTTATACATAATGATTATCATTAATTTTCGAGCGTTTGAATGAATTGTGAGCAACAATCGTTGCATGGAATAGGGCCTTTAAAATGAACTGGAGTAAATTTTATTTGATTTCTTCTGACTTCAAGTTCTTACTGTCTGAGGGATTTAAATTGGTAGACCAATTTGGCTAATTGTGGATTAATGGTTCAAAGGTTTTAAGAGAGTATGTTAAACTGAATGTTTATCCACTAATGCTAGAGTTAAACAGTAAAGGTGAGTCCATGGAAACAATTTTTCCTATCAAGAGCTGTAAAGGTAAAATTGGTTTTGCTTCCAGAAAATTCTGCATTATTTTGTTAATTTTCCAGTGCAGCATCTGCAGAGGAGGCCCACAGCTGAAGAGACAGCGGGGGTAGAGATGGTCACTTGCCACAATGGCTCTACTGTCCCTTCCCCAGTTCCGGGTAGCTCGGGACCCATCCACGTCACCACAGGGGAAGGTCACGGGAAAATAGACAGGAATGGTAACCGGACAAAGTGACCTGAAAGTCTTTAGTTGTCACGGATGACGCCACCATTCCTTTCCTTTGGTGCAACTCTTTTTTGGAATCAACAGAGGCCAAACAAAGTGGTACTTTTCTGGACACACCGGGAACGGTTGATAATATTCACTTTACTGAACAACACAGAATACAATCCAATGGTAGAATTTGGCAAAGCAGCAGTAGAGGTACACGGGGCATCCATACAAAGTCCACAGTCAAGTTATCTGTGTCTTGCTTTCTCTTCCAAAATAAATGCTCTCAACACTGGCTTGCGCACAATAACTCACTGAACATTTGCATGCAAACAACTCTTTCTCTCTCAGTACCCATCATCGGCATCGAGGATGCTTTAGATTATCCGCGGAGGCAGCACATCCGGCAATCTCTCGGCCTCCTCCATCTTCTCCACACTCAGAATGAAGGTGTCTGAGTACAGACTAACTAACTACCATATACCTTGTAACTCAACTCTCAACTCCACTTACTCACACCTTGCAAATACATATATATAACACGATCACATACCGGAAAACACTTAACCCTTGAGAGGCTGCAGGCATAGATCTACACCTGTCAAGTCAAGTTGCACGCCATCTTAGTCTTGATTTTTAGAACCAAGAAGTAACTGAAAATAATAAGATTGTATATATAAAGAAAGATAGAGAAAGAGTTATCATTGAATTTATTTAATGTAAGAAGAAATTCTCCAATCCTCCAACCCCACAAAGGACAAGTGTTACCTGTCAACTGCCTAATGAAGATTCTGAATATTGTTTTACCCGTTACCCTGACTCTTGGAGCTTCCTTCTCATCTAAGACCACCTGCACTGCTCCCAATACTACACTACCCTCCAGGGAAAGGGACTATAACCTCCAACAACCCCCTTTCCTTTAAAAACTTAGTTCGGGGGCGGGCTCAGGCACTGCTATGAACTGGTGTCATGACAATTAACATTGTCATCCCTACTCGACTACAAGAAGAATTAGTAGTTTTAGTGCCAACTACTAATCACCACCGTTTTAGGGGAAAGTGCGGACGGTAAACACCGTGAATGGGCATCTGGCCCTAAGACCACTGCTCGCATTGTCCACAAAAAGCGCCAACACTTTCACCCCCATTCTGGCTATAGCACGCTGCTGCAGCTGAATGAGTGCAACCTGGTTCCTAAAGATTCCCTAGAATGTTGCTAAGATGAAGGTCCTGTACAGCCTAAGTGAACCCAGTGCCAAAACCACCCCTAACTCCATTGTGAAGGTCAGGAAGCCAAAAGTTCAATTAGACTGTTTCCTGAGTTGCCTTTCTGTTACTCACCCATAAAGAGAACTGTGTTTATAGTATCCAGGTTTTACTATTCATTTTATGCAATGCCCTGTATTCCGGTCGGAATGCCCAGTCAAGTTACAGCAAAACTTTGACATATGAGCTATGGGTAGCTAAATGCACCATACAGTGTGGTGCCTCTTGGGAGGTATAAAAAAATGCAATTTCACTTATACATTAACAAGCACTGTCATTTTTTTGAATTTTTTGTGATATTTCTTGCCACACTTCTTCCCATTCTACAGATCAGTAGAACAAAAGGTGTATCTCTAGTGCTGCTAAAAAAATATCCAAAAACTAGGCTAAGCATTTAAAGGGCTTCTAAAATATCATACACAGATTTTACCAGTTTTAAAGGATTTCAACATTTTCCATCTTGCTCAAGGACAAAATTGACACTGCAGCATTTTTCTCTCTCAGTATAATAAAACAAAGCACTGTTCATTTGAAATTTTTCGACTTAAATAATCCTCGCAGGCAGGATGATCTCATATTCTTGCATTTTCCAAGGTGACAAAGCTTTGTATAAATATACTGTTATTAACTGCTTATTTTTGGATGTGACATTGAGATGATACATTGAATATCGACTTCTGCTTAATAAATTTTAAAAGGACAAATTTAACACAATGCTTGGCAAGAAAATGCTGCTAGTGTATAATATATAGTCACTTGTGATTAATACCATAGCATTTACAGCATTAACTCTTCAACTATTGTGCCTTAAAAACATTTGTATTTCCAAGTTGCACTCTGGGTACAAGACTGAAACTGCAAGTGCACTTCTTAGCTTACTTTGACTTTTATTGTGTCGTTTGCAATATTTTGAAATGTCACTCTGCCATAATTGTAAGAAGGGGAATGATAATGTAACTTGAATGCAATGTGGTACAGAAATATGAATATTGAAAATCCATAATAATTGAAAAATAAAAGTTAACCATTTGCAATCCAATTTTGGATTCAAGGTTTCCTAGGGGGTGTTTCTCTTTCTGTCATTATACAATGGTGCCACCTGCTGGCTAGAGCCAGTACTGCGGTATTGGACATGCTGGAGACAACAGAGCGGCCAGTAATATACAGTATATATACAGTAAGAATACCCTGCTGGACGTCTTCCAACATTGGAAGTTTTACACCCTTCAATCAGAATGCCTTTAGACGTCAGACAGTGGATTGGAAAGGGTTAAAGAGCTACTCCCATGATTTTTTTTTAAAATTCATTATGTAATAAGCCGCCCCCAGGTTATATTTGTCAGCTAGTGTTACCTTGTTTAGTTATTCCCCTCCATCTGAAAAAAAAATACTTTCGGTTGGGTCATATGATCTCATGGTGACCCTCCTGGGAATTACTTGCCTTTCCGTTCTCTCGAGGGATCATCAGAGCTCAGTCACCAAAACCTTCTGTCTGATAAAATTACTTGAATTGTGTCATGCATGCAGTAACTCCTATAACACTGCTACTGATGATTAGAAGGAAGAAGATGATAGTTTATCTTGGTCTTTAGCTTATTTAAATGTTGTGTAGATGTTAATGATATTTACACTGTCCTCCCAGCAGGCAAAGATGGTGCAGTCTGTACCTACTCATGTAATGCTGTGCTGGTGCATCATGGGATTGATAGCACAGAACTCAGTGAAAGCAACATCAAGATGGTGCCTGATAGGCATCAGACAGGAGGCTGCACTGCATTGAAGAGAGTGGAATTTATATAGGAGACATCTAGAATGTGACAGGCAGTCAGGTGAGGTTTGTAGGGATGGAATAATGTGTTTTCATGGTAGTGCTTCTCTAAATGATTCTTATATGTCACCTCTTACATGGAGAGGGTAGTACCCCTCACCTACCAAAAAACTGAGGAGGAGGAGGCTTAGTTGTGAATCTATAGGTGGACTATTTAACTTTGTATCTTATGGTCAATCGCTGATGGAAATCTAACAGACTTTCTAGCTAGGCAGATTTAAATGGCCACCAAACAGAACAGGAATGTCATAAGTCTCAAATATGAGGCAAGTAGTAATATAAACTACTTTCTTTTTTTCACACTAGTGAATGCAACCCCTTACCTTACTTCATAGCAGGAAATGAATCTTATCTGATGGCCGCTGGGGAATATAACCAGTTTCCGTGGCTCTATAGAAAACAAGATAGTATAACCTACCTCAACCATCCCAATGGGCTACAAGAAATGCAACCTATATGTTCCTCCCCACTAAACAGTCAAAAAAAGAAGATACCAACATGTCAATAGAACATCTCAACAAAATCCTTAATGGAAACTTATCACTAAGGTATTGCAGTACATTATAGATATTATTGTTCCTTTCCCCAGTAGGTTAAAAAGAAAAGTTTAATAAAAATGGTTAAAAAAAACATTTACTACAATGGTAGTAAAACAAAAAATTACAACTCGTTCCACCACACCACTGATGGGAATAAAATCTTAGAAAATCTTAGGAGTCTTTGAATGCAGTGATACAAAAGAATACATATTTTATTTAAAACGTGTGCAAAAGTAGAACGAAGTAAAAATATCTAAATTTGGTATTGACAAAATTATACTAACTTGCACAATTATTTTAATATGGTAGTTATACTGCACTGTAAATGCCAGAAAAATAAGTAAAAAATAGAGATGAGCGAACATGTCCGTTACGGACACATCCGCATCCGGACACCGGCTTTGCCGAACACTGCAGTGTTCGCGCGTAAAGGTCCGGGTGCCGCCGGGGGGCGGGGAGATGCGCGGCGGCGCGGGCGGCAGTAGCGGGGAACAGGGGGGAGCCCTCTCTCTCTCCCTCTCCCCCCCACTCCCCGCCGCACCCCCCCGCGCTGCCACGGCGGCCCCCGAACTTTTTTCGCCCGAACACTGAAGTGTTCGCAAAGTTCGGTGTTCGGGCGAAAAAGGGGCGGGGCCGAACGTGTTCGCTCATCTCTAGTAAAAAACAATTCTGGAACGTCAGATTTTCTGCTAATCTTGCCTCCATAAAAATTTAATAAAAAGTGATCAAAATGTTGAAATATAAGCCCTACCCTGAAAATCATCCCTAGCAGTAGAAAAAAAAAGTTAACTCACCTAAAAGCGCTGTCCAGTTCTTCTCCCTGTCCCCAGCAGTCTTCTGTATTCTGATGGCTGGGGATTGAAAAATCCTGGCTTCCAGAAAACACTGTCTCTGATTGGCTGAGCGCTGTTACCAATCAGAGGCAGCACTCAGCTGTCATTCAAAGCCATGGAACAGCATCAGGGTCCTCTGCCACAGCTGCAGTCCTCTCATCACTGAACACTGTGACAGTGGTGTCACAGTATTCAGTGATGAGGGGACTCCCCATAGGGATTAATGGAACCCTCCGGGAGTCCCCTTATCCCCACAGGACTAAGGGGTTAACAGCAGGAAACTCCTGAAAAGTGCGCACCTATGTCCTATCTTTTTTAGGTGCACGCTGTTTTGCACTTTAAATTTTGCGCATATGAAGGCTTCTATAGGAACCCATTGGTTATTTTAGAAGCATGCATTATGCACGCACAAAACACACGCTTGTCTGAATGAAGCCTAAGGCCTTAGTCACACGGGCGTTTTTTCACGCGATTTGAGGATCGCATGACGGATGCGCATCCGCAAATCGCGTGACCGGTGCGCGCAAGTCGCCCGCAAATCGCCCGAAAATCTGCTCCTAGCCGCGTTACATTAGAAACGGGCCGGAGCTGTCCAGCGCATTGCATTCAATGGAGACGGCAATAGAGCCGGCTCCATTTAAAGCAATGCGCTGCAGGCGAGCCCGGGATGAATTGTCGGGAAGGGCTTAAATATATGAAGCCCTTCCCTGCAATTCATCCTAAAATGTGCAAAAATAAAAAATATATATATACTCACCTTCTCCCGGCAGCCGGATGTGAGTCAGACCTGCCCCTGATTGGCTCAGCGCTGAGAGGCAGCAGTCACTCACCCATTCATGAATTCATGAATGGGTGTGTGAGTAAAACCTGCCTCTGATTGGTCAGGGCTGTGACCAATCAGAGGCAGATTATTCAGCAGGCGGGGATTTTAAAGCCCCGCCGGCTGAATAGTGCCGAGAAGCAGTTCAGGAGAACTGACAGCGGCCGCGGCTGGACTCCGGCTGCAGCGGAAAGGTGAGTATACAATTTTTTTTTATTTTAACACATTTTAGGATGAATTGCAGGGAAGGGCTTATATATTTAAGCCCTTCACGACAATTCACCCCGCGCACGCCGGCAGCCCATTGCTTTCAATGGAGCGGCTGCTGCCGCCGGCCCCATTGAGCGCATATAGAGAAGAGAACAGGAATCGCAGATCGCAGATAGGTGCGATCTGCGATTTCTGTTCTATAATTTATCGGACGAGCACATAAAAAGCGCTCATGTGTCCGATACCATTGCAAAGCAATGGTTTTATAAAATCGCCGGACGCATGCGCATGCGCAAATCGCGGCTAAAAACACCCGTCTGACTAAGGCCTAAGAAAGAATCTTATAATCTACATAGAGATTGTCAAGTATTTATGAACAAACATATATGAAGGTACATCACAATGTTTTGTACCGGTACATGTAAATCATCCAAATTCTCATGATTCATAATATTAAAATGAAATTCTAATTTGGATGCACCTGCAATACTCTTTACCTGTGGCAGTAATGTTGACCTACAGGACAGACAAACCACAGAGAAATATACTAGAAAATAGTTGGTCATCTGAGCACTCTACAAGTATTTATGGGGAAAAATGTAAATCACATTGGTGAGACGATTTAAAAAACAGGGGCAGTGCTCCAGAGGTCCACAACAGGAATTAAAATTATATGACGGTAACTCACCCAGTGTGAACAGCCTATCCTACACAGGGAGGACTGTCACACCTTGATCCACAATGTCATTGAAATCAATATAAATTCACTTTTGGTTGGAAATCCTTGTCCTACTTGGGACATCCAAAGATGGCGAGTGTCTATGGAACTATGGAAGAGTGTAGAAACAAACAAGATTAAAGAAGGGGAAAAAGAGTTTCAGCGCTCTAGAGGTTGTGTAGATGACATATGTTCAAATTAAAGCGGCATGTAGAGAAAAACAATATTTACATTTTGCTTTAAATCAATCACTTGGAAAGATGCGGTCGACGAACCCAAATTCTGAACTGGACACTGTTTTACTGCTAGAATATACATACAGAAATAAGAGTTGTGCAATGTGTTTTGGAGGAAGTTCCCTCTTTATCTAGCATAGAGGAAAGCAAAAGGACACTTGATTTATAAAGCACATGGTCTCTTGGTTATAATCTCCTGCCAAAACGCTCAACTGGGTGTGTCAATGCCTGCCAATTTGGGCGTTAGTAAAGGCCGACAGTAATGACGCTTATTTAAATGTTGTGTAGATGTTAATGATATTTACACTGTCCTCTCAGCAGGCAAAGATGGTGCAGTCTGTACCTACTCATGTAATGCTGTGCTGGTGCATCATGGGATTGATAGCACAGAACTCAGTGAAAGCAACATCAAGATGGTGCCTGATAGGCATCAGACAGGAGGCTGCACTGCATTGAAGAGAGTGGAATTTATATAGGAGACATCTAGAATGTGACAGGCAGTCAGGTGAGGTTTGTAGGGATGGAATAATGTGTTTTCATGGTAGTGCTTCTCTAAATGATTCTTATATGTCACCTCTTACATGGAGAGGGTAGTACCCCTCACCTACCAAAAAACTGAGGAGGAGGAGGCTTAGTTGTGAATCTATAGGTGGACTATTTAACTTTGTATCTTATGGTCAATCGCTGATGGAAATCTAACAGACTTTCTAGCTAGGCAGATTTAAATGGCCACCAAACAGAACAGGAATGTCATAAGTCTCAAATATGAGGCAAGTAGTAATATAAACTACTTTCTTTTTTTCACACTAGTGAATGCAACCCCTTACCTTACTTCATAGCAGGAAATGAATCTTATCTGATGGCCGCTGGGGAATATAACCAGTTTCCGTGGCTCTATAGAAAACAAGATAGTATAACCTACCTCAACCATCCCAATGGGCTACAAGAAATGCAACCTATATGTTCCTCCCCACTAAACAGTCAAAAAAAGAAGATACCAACATGTCAATAGAACATCTCAACAAAATCCTTAATGGAAACTTATCACTAAGGTATTGCAGTACATTATAGATATTATTGTTCCTTTCCCCAGTAGGTTAAAAAGAAAAGTTTAATAAAAATGGTTAAAAAAAACATTTACTACAATGGTAGTAAAACAAAAAATTACAACTCGTTCCACCACACCACTGATGGGAATAAAATCTTAGAAAATCTTAGGAGTCTTTGAATGCAGTGATACAAAAGAATACATATTTTATTTAAAACGTGTGCAAAAGTAGAACGAAGTAAAAATATCTAAATTTGGTATTGACAAAATTATACTAACTTGCACAATTATTTTAATATGGTAGTTATACTGCACTGTAAATGCCAGAAAAATAAGTAAAAAATAGAGATGAGCGAACATGTCCGTTACGGACACATCCGCATCCGGACACCGGCTTTGCCGAACACTGCAGTGTTCGCGCGTAAAGGTCCGGGTGCCGCCGGGGGGCGGGGAGATGCGCGGCGGCGCGGGAGGCAGTAGCGGGGAACAGGGGGGAGCCCTCTCCCTCTCCCCCCCACTCCCCGCCGCACCCCCCCGCGCTGCCACGGCGGCCCCCGAACTTTTTTCGCCCGAACACTGAAGTGTTCGCAAAGTTCGGTGTTCGGGCGAAAAAGGGGCGGGGCCGAACGTGTTCGCTCATCTCTAGTAAAAAACAATTCTGGAACGTCAGATTTTCTGCTAATCTTGCCTCCATAAAAATTTAATAAAAAGTGATCAAAATGTTGAAATATAAGCCCTACCCTGAAAATCATCCCTAGCAGTAGAAAAAAAAAGTTAACTCACCTAAAAGCGCTGTCCAGTTCTTCTCCCTGTCCCCAGCAGTCTTCTGTATTCTGATGGCTGGGGATTGAAAAATCCTGGCTTCCAGAAAACACTGTCTCTGATTGGCTGAGCGCTGTTACCAATCAGAGGCAGCACTCAGCTGTCATTCAAAGCCATGGAACAGCATCAGGGTCCCCTGCCACAGCTGCAGTCCTCTCATCACTGAACACTGTGACAGTGGTGTCACAGTATTCAGTGATGAGGGGACTCCCCATAGGGATTAATGGAACCCTCCGGGAGTCCCCTTATCCCCACAGGACTAAGGGGTTAACAGCAGGAAACTCCTGAAAAGTGCGCACCTATGTCCTATCTTTTTTAGGTGCACGCTGTTTTGCACTTTAAATTTTGCGCATATGAAGGCTTCTATAGGAACCCATTGGTTATTTTAGAAGCATGCATTATGCACGCACAAAACACACGCTTGTCTGAATGAAGCCTAAGGCCTTAGTCACACGGGCGTTTTTTCACGCGATTTGGGGATCGCATGACGGATGCGCATCCGCAAATCGCGTGACCGGTGCGCGCAAGTCGCCCGCAAATCGCCCGAAAATCTGCTCCTAGCCGCGTTACATTAGAAACGGGCCGGAGCTGTCCAGCGCATTGCATTCAATGGAGACGGCAATAGAGCCGGCTCCATTTAAAGCAATGCGCTGCAGGCGAGCCCGGGATGAATTGTCGGGAAGGGCTTAAATATATGAAGCCCTTCCCTGCAATTCATCCTAAAATGTGCAAAAATAAAAAATATATATATACTCACCTTCTCCCGGCAGCCGGATGTGAGTCAGACCTGCCCCTGATTGGCTCAGCGCTGAGAGGCAGCAGTCACTCACCCATTCATGAATTCATGAATGGGTGTGTGAGTAAAACCTGCCTCTGATTGGTCAGGGCTGTGACCAATCAGAGGCAGATTATTCAGCAGGCGGGGATTTTAAAGCCCCGCCGGCTGAATAGTGCCGAGAAGCAGTTCAGGAGAACTGACAGCGGCCGCGGCTGGACTCCGGCTGCAGCGGAAAGGTGAGTATACAATTTTTTTTTATTTTAACACATTTTAGGATGAATTGCAGGGAAGGGCTTATATATTTAAGCCCTTCACGACAATTCACCCCGCGCACGCCGGCAGCCCATTGCTTTCAATGGAGCGGCTGCTGCCGCCGGCCCCATTGAGCGCATATAGAGAAGAGAACAGGAATCGCAGATCGCAGATAGGTGCGATCTGCGATTTCTGTTCTATAATTTATCGGACGAGCACATAAAAAGCGCTCATGTGTCCGATACCATTGCAAAGCAATGGTTTTATAAAATCGCCGGACGCATGCGCATGCGCAAATCGCGGCTAAAAACACCCGTCTGACTAAGGCCTAAGAAAGAATCTTATAATCTACATAGAGATTGTCAAGTATTTATGAACAAACATATATGAAGGTACATCACAATGTTTTGTACCGGTACATGTAAATCATCCAAATTCTCATGATTCATAATATTAAAATGAAATTCTAATTTGGATGCACCTGCAATACTCTTTACCTGTGGCAGTAATGTTGACCTACAGGACAGACAAACCACAGAGAAATATACTAGAAAATAGTTGGTCATCTGAGCACTCTACAAGTATTTATGGGGAAAAATGTAAATCACATTGGTGAGACGATTTAAAAAACAGGGGCAGTGCTCCAGAGGTCCACAACAGGAATTAAAATTATATGACGGTAACTCACCCAGTGTGAACAGCCTATCCTACACAGGGAGGACTGTCACACCTTGATCCACAATGTCATTGAAATCAATATAAATTCACTTTTGGTTGGAAATCCTTGTCCTACTTGGGACATCCAAAGATGGCGAGTGTCTATGGAACTATGGAAGAGTGTAGAAACAAACAAGATTAAAGAAGGGGAAAAAGAGTTTCAGCGCTCTAGAGGTTGTGTAGATGACATATGTTCAAATTAAAGCGGCATGTAGAGAAAAACAATATTTACATTTTGCTTTAAATCAATCACTTGGAAAGATGCGGTCGACGAACCCAAATTCTGAACTGGACACTGTTTTACTGCTAGAATATACATACAGAAATAAGAGTTGTGCAATGTGTTTTGGAGGAAGTTCCCTCTTTATCTAGCATAGAGGAAAGCAAAAGGACACTTGATTTATAAAGTACATGGTCTCTTGGTTATAATCTCCTGCCAAAACACTCAACTGGGTGTGTCAATGCCTGCCAATTTGGGCGTTAGTAAAGGCCGACAGTAATGACGCTCAATTACAATGCCTGGAGTGCATAAACTTGTACTTGATTGACCCGAAGTTCGAAGGAGTGGTCAAATACTCCAGCGCATGGCTTTCCACCATTTCTGCATGAACAGGCACCAAGAGGGTGACACCCACATGCATCACTGGAGCGCACATTCCTGCTTTCCAGCGGCCGGAAATGGTTGGTGGAAAAACAGGGCTATGTTGTAAGAATTATGGTGCACTGTTAAGTTTAAAAACTAAATTAAAAAATCAAAATATACTTAAAGAAATAGGACTTCATTCACCATAAATAGACAATAGGGACATAAATATATATAAACAAAAAAGATTTTTTTTTCAAAGTAGTATGCCACTAGATTGTAGGGGAGATTATGATGAGAATACACTAATATATAAAATTAATAAATAAATAGATAAATTAGTATGGTCAAGATCATACGGCCGACATATGTGAAAGAAATAGGAGGGGTTTAACCCAAGATTCACATGGACCCCCCCCCCACGGGAATAACAAGATTAGCGCTCTTCACATTGTTTAAAAACGGGATGAAGTTATGAGAAGATTGAGTATCTTCACCTGAGAGGTTTTATTTAATTTCTCCCAACATTTTTATCCAAAACTTTTAATAGAGCTCCAGCAAGTATAATCCTCTGTTGATTTTTTATGATATTTTGATTGTTTACTAGAGATGAGCGAGCACCAAAATGCTCGAGTGCTCGATACTCGAGTTGAACTTTCGGTGATGCTCGAGAGTTCGTTTCGAGTAACGAACCCCATTGAAGTCAATGGGCTTCTCGAGCATTTTTGTATATGACTGGTGCTCCGCTAAGGTTTTCATTTGTGAAAATCTTAGCAAATCACCAAAGTCGTGTAAAAAACACAGAAATGGATAGGGCAGGCGAGGAGCAACATGCAGGGCTGCATTTCGGGCTCCGAGGTCTCACTATTAAGCCACAATAGTGGCAAGAGTGAGACCCCCCCCCCCGCACTGTCAGCATAAAGATCGTTCTTCTCTGCCACAGCTGTAACAGCTGTGGCAGAGAAGAACGATGTTAGCCCATTGAATTCAATGGAGCCGGCAATATAGCTGGCTCCATTGAAAGCAATGGGCTGCCGGCGAGCTGAATGACGGCTGAGAGCTGCCCCTGATTGGTCCCTGCGCTGAGCCAATCAGAGGCAGCACTCACTCACGCATTCATGAATTCATGAATGGGTGAGTGAGAGCTGCCTCTGATTGGTGAGGCTGTGACCAATCAGAGGCAGCTCATTCAGCAGGTGGGGATTTTAAAGCCCCGGCTGCTGAATACTACTCACAGCAGTTCAGGAAAACTGCCGGCCGGCCGCGGCTGAACTCCGTCTGCCGGGACAAGGTGAGTATATTTTTTCTTTTACTTTTTACACATTTCTGGATGAATTTCAGGGAAGGGCTTATATTTTTAAGCCCTTCTCGAAAATTCATCCCGCACTCGCCGGCAGCCCATTGCTTTCAATGGAGCTGGCTGTATTGTCGGCTCCATTGAATTCAATGGTCAGTGCTCGTTTAATCAAGACGAGTACCGCGTGGTGCTCGTCTCAAGTAACGAGCATCTCGAGCACCCTAATACTCGAACGAGCATCAAGCTCGCTCATCTCTATTGTTTACCCTTTTGACTTGACTATCACGAGACTGACAATACTCACAAACAAGTATCATTGCTTCGTTTAGCACAACCATTGTCATTTTCCAAATTGGACAGTAAATCGTACCTGTGGAATTTGCATCTTTATATCCAACTAGCGATCTTTCTAGCTAATGCTTCCATTTTGTCAATACCGCCAACTATTGGGCTCTGTAGATAGCTTGGTCGAAGTCTTATGATACTTGAGATCTAGTTGGCACAGTGGTTTCCTATCAATATGTGAATTTCTAAAATAATCATGTTTGATTCTGCACTAAATAAAATGTTTGATTGATAAAATTAAATGGGGATTTTTAATGGGGACGAGATTGTTTAAAATATTTAAAGTTTTGTTTAGCTCAATAACAACTACTCCTTACAGAATGGAAAGCATACATCTCTCACAATAGAATTCGCATTTCCAATCACAACTATGCTTGAGAGGTTGGAATAACTTTTATGTTGCAGAGTATAAATTGCCATGTAAGAAGGAACAGCATGGCTGAAATTAGGGTGACAGAATGGATAATTGCTTACCAGTAAGGTTGCTAACTAGAGAGGAGCGAGTATACTCGCTAAGGCACATTATTCGAGCGAGTAGTGCCTTAGCCGAGTATCTCCCCGCTCGTCTCTAAAGATTCGGGGGCCGACGCGGGTGACAGGTGAGTTGCAGTGGGGAGCGGGGGGGAAGAGAGGGAGAGAGAGATCTCCCCTCCGTTCCTCCCTGCTCTCCCCCGCCGCCGGCCCCCGAATCTTTAGAGACGAGCGGGGAGATACTCAGCTAAGGCACTACTCGCTCGAATAATGTGCCTTAGCGAGTATACTCGCTCATCTCCATTGCTAACCATTTGAGCATAATGGTCTGTCTATAAATTTAGGGGATATTTGATCAGTGTCTGTGATAAAAGGATACATGTGTCGATTAATTATTTATTTTTAATCTGAAGGGTCCAATAGGTTTTAAGGGCCACAATAAATGGTGTTCATATTAATATTCAGATTTTTAGATATGTATCACTGAAAATGTAGTTATAGGTAAACTCTTCCTGCCTGAATTATTCTAGATTTCATTTGAAGCTTCAATTATTACTGTCTAGTGGTGATGGTGAGAATGAATCTCATAAAGCATCTACAGCAAGTTCTTGACACTCTATGTAGGGTAAAAGTAGCATTGGATAATAATAAGTGAACTTAGGTGGCCTGACCTACTAGTTGATGTATTTTTTTGACTATAAAAAGCAGTTTTTATCAAGAAATAATCTTGCTAAAATGTGTGTGCATCCTGTAACTCAAGGTCAGGAAGGTACGGCTGTGCCAAACCCCCCTGATTGCTTTCTTAATGATGGGAAAGAGCACTAGGGGATTTTAAACTGGCTAATTACTGTACACAGGCCATTCTGATTATTAAATCAGAATATTTGCACAGAGATGTGTGTATGAAGTTTATATGTGTATATATATATAAGAACTATGTCTTGTATTTGTGTGAAGTTTGTGTAGCTGAGCTGTATTTGATAAACGTGCATATTTTTTGTAGTCCCTAGCTATGTGTATATGTATTTATATTCAATTGAGTTATTTAAATAATATGCGTACTGCGGAACTGTGTGTATATGTATTATATGGGTGCGCTCACAGTTAGCAGATTTGATGCATCAATCTTCATCAAACTGCACACAAAAGGTGTACATTTGATGCTTTGTATGAATCCACCAAATATGCAGCTAAGCTGTGTGTGTATATGTAGTGTGTGCTGGAGAGGGGTGTGTATAATGTCATTAAGGGAGTAAAAAAAAACTTAAAAACATAGAATACATAAAAATAGGCATGTTATGGAGATATTTGCAAGGATAGTAAATTGTAAGGTTTCTATGTATGCCATTACAATTTGTTTCAGTGGTCAACAGAGGAGGCAACATTAACAGAAATGGACTGTTGGCCATTAATTATTGTTGCTTATCTTGATCGGCCGGGCGATAGAATCATTACAATTTTCATAAAGTTGAATCTTGTTAGTCCAAACCAATTTTTGGCAAAAATCGTGGGGGAATTGAATTTCTCATAACCTGCTGCAGAGGTCAGTGTGCAACCAATCAGCAGCCAGGGCACATTGCTGATGTCCCCCATCTTGCATACGGGGAGCAAGAGCAAGATATATAACATAGGCACATTGTAACCAGTAGCGGTTTTACAGTTGAGCACGGGACAGAACATTTATATGCCCTAATAACAAATGGTCTGTTATTAATTGGATCAGATATTCTACAGAAGATATATTACTGCTGAGCTTATTTCAGAAGGAGCACAGAAAAAAGCCACATCATGTTTATATGCCTATATAACATGTGATCTGTTGTTAATATAGACAGATTTTCTACATGGGATATATTCCTGCTGGGTATGATAGCTTGTATACCAGCAGAGACCTTAAATGGGGTTCTATTGAAGGGTGCAGAGAAAGAAGCTGCATCACGTTTATATGCCTATATGAAATGTTGTCTGTACATTGAGAGTGGATATATTTCTGCTGCTTCAACATGTATAGCAGCAAAGCAGACAGACAAAATACACTTTGGCGTGGGGAATTTTGCAGTTCTTTGTTTGTAGTCTCAGACATCATGCAGAGTCACCAGACCAGCTGCTACAAATTATTTGCAGACCTTTTACAGCTAGCAGTGGGATTTAGGGAATTTAATTACACTGCACCAAATAGGTACAGTGCACAAAGGATACAAGCTTTACTCTGTGGCCTTCTGTTCTCACATATCATGCTTCCCAGGGATTGCAGCTTTGGTAATTGGTGGTGCTTTTTTGGTTAAAGGAGTTCTGTCATTAAAAAAAAAAGAAAAATCTATACTTACCTATTCCTTCCCTGTCAGTCTACTTACCAGATCTTCACCTCATCTATCTTCTCCTGCAGTCCCAGGGGGGAGGGCGTCACCTCACCTCCAGCTGGCTGATTCTTCTGCTTCCTGTGACCTTATTCACAAGCAGTCTTCTTCCTGCCCGGCAATGTACACTACATAACAGTTCACAGTCAAAAAGGGGGAGCCGAGCTATTGCAGAGACTGCTCATGCGCGCTGTCTCTGCAATAGATCAGCATTTCTTCCTAGCCAGTGAGCTCTACGTCACAGGGATGTGACCTTCAGTTACCTGCAGGAAGAAGGATGCGAGGAATGCCAGCTTCATAACAAGCTGGCCGGCTAGAGGTGACGTGACTCAGGGCACTGGAGAAGCTCAGCGAAGAGAAGATGCCATAAGGAAACTGCCTGTGGAGGAATAGGTGAGTATAGAATTTTTTTTCTTTATAAAAAAAACCCCTTTAATATAAAACAAGAAAAAAACAAAGAGGGAAACAGCAAAACCACAGAATGCGTGTCAGATGCCTCAGGCATTGTTCAAAGTCACCAGCTCAGCCACCACAAATTATTCATAGCTTTTCCTTGGAGAAGGCCCATGCTTAACTGTTCTATTCACCTGGTAGAATTTGTCCTTTGCAAACTTTATGAAATTGCTTTTAAAACAAGCACACCTGCTGTCTTCCTTGTCTCAGTGTTTGATCTAGCATACCCTCTGTGGGCCTTCATTTGTTTTCAGTCACACGTGTGCTACAAGTGACCCCCACATCACTGTACACTATTTTTTATCAATTTGTGGGAGGAGCACATTGTTCCCCAGATGTGTGGCTGTATCCTCATGTAAACTGAGGGGCTTTGACTGCATTAGAGACCTTCTGGAGAGCAAATTAGTAAACCCAATTTTTACTCTCAATGACTTTAATTGGAGTCAGAATCGACCATTCCAATTCTGTAATGATTTTGGTGAAATTCGCCCAATTTTGACACGAATTGATTCTTCCACTAATCGCTCATCCTTACTATTAACTACCTCACCTAATGCACCAAAGTTAGTGACATTAATCCCTCCACTTTCTTAACCCCTTGAGTGGCAGGTTTCCTACCACCCTGTCGTGCCCACCAGGGCAGGTTTTTTAAAATGGTCTAATCATTGAATTTCAACTAGTTTTGCAGTTGCGTCTCAAGAGCCATAACTTTTTCATTTTTCCATTGACATGGCCATATAAGGGCTTGTTTTTTGCGGGACAAGTTGTGATTTTTTAAACAGGGGGGAGGAAAAAAAGAAATGGGGAAAAAAGAAAAAAGGGGCCATGTCATTAAGGGGTTAAATAATGTATTAACTTCCTTCTCTGGGTCATTACGACGCACATGGATACCACATGTGTGATTGTATTTTTGATTTTTTACAAAGTAAAGGGAGACAAGTGTTTTTTTTATTTTTTTAATAATTTTTTTACTTTTTTTTTTTTTAATTTTTTTAAAATTTTTTATTTTTTTTTGTCCCTTTAGGGGACTTCCACAGGGACCCATCAGGACCCCTGATCACATTCCAGGGGTCCGATGGTGACAGCCCTTTACATGCTGCAGTGACAGCCCTTTACATGCTGCAGTCACATAGACTGCAGCATGTAAAGGGTTAACACAGCAGAGATCGGAGGTTTTCTCTGATCTCTGCTGTAAGAGCTAGTACCTAGCTGTCCTCTGACAGCTAACAACCAGCTCTCCCTGCCACAGAGACCATCGGCTTGCTTCTGACAAGCCGATGGTCTCTATGGCAACCTGTAAACAAAGCAGGACATTGCCGACATGTCGGCAATATCTTCTGCTGGTTTTTCAAAGCCCTTGCACTGCTCTGTGTGGGTCTGTGCAGGCAGAGCACAATGTCACAGCTTGTGGCATTGTACTCTGCAGCTCCCATAGTGATACATAGCCCGGAAATCTTCCGGGCTATGTTGCTATGAGCAGTGGAGCTAGTCACGGAACTTTTCCGGGCGTGCCACTCAAGGGGTTAAACCACCAGGAAAAGTTTATTTTGTAGGTACATCTTATAGTCAGGCGTGTCTTATTGTGTGAAATATATGGTATATAGGTAAATTTATAACCTACTATTTCCCAAAGACAATGCCATTAGCATGGAATCCTTTATGCAAAACACATCCCTAGATCTCTATGATGAAGTTAGTTCTCAGTATGTTTTTGATACTAATGGGACCATTAAAGTAATACATGTGTATCAACACATCAGCTATTCTTACTGTGAATTTCTCATTAAGGCAAATTTATTGTGTGACTGATATAATCATACCCACTGAAATCCAATAAATCAAAGTTAAGGAGAACTTTAGTTGTTAAAATCTCACTATTATAAAAGAAGGTTTCTTGGACACCAATCTCAATACATCACTTAAACAATGACAGCTGTAGACTGTGAGCCAGAGTTTCCCTTATCTTCAATCAGTTTCCCATATTTTCTGCTAATAATCCAACAACCAAACTGCCAACCCAAATTTGCATCACAAAGCTTTGTTTCTTTTAACCCATTAGAGACCTTAATATGCCTTTTTACTGACCTCACTATTGGGCTTTAAACCTGCACATATATCTCTTAAAGCCGGTGACTTGGCTGACTACTGACAGCCAGGCTCCTGCTATAACATCCAGTGGTAGATAAAACTCAGAGCCTGGCAGTTGAAACCCTTACATGTCACAATCAATAGCAACTACAGCATTCAAGCAGATGACAGGGGGAGGGGCTCCTTCTGTCACCCATCGACACTACACAATTCGATTGCAAAATACCAATGGGTTCCCATGACAGCCAGAAACCTGACAAAGGTCTTCATGTCTGTCATGTAACTCAGCGGAGTCTAATAGGTTGTTGTCGTAGACTTAGTAGATTGCACTACATAAGTAAGGCAATGTACTATTCCAGCATCGAACAATTGCATCTTCAATTTCCCTTTAGGGACTAAAATATAGTGTAAATGAAATTCAGTACATTTCAATTAAAAAAAATCCAGTTTAAAGAAATATGCATTTTTCCTTACAAAAAGGGCTCAGTCACAGTATTCAGTGATTAAGGGACTCCCCACAGGGATGAAGGAACAGCTGTCGCAGCAATGGTAGAGGAGCGAGATCTGTGACAGCTGTGGCAGGGGATTCCTTCATCTCCACGGGGAGTTCTCTCATCACTGAACACTGTGACAGCACTGCAGCAGCGCCAGAGACCAGTGGGAGGGACCCTGACGGCACTTGCTAGGTGTTTTTTTTTTTTCAGCTTCCTTGGCTGTGTTTTCAGCTATGCTAAAAAACGCTGCTTTTCCGCAAATGTGTGAGGGAGGCCTTAGGATGGGGCAATGCAGATTCAATTGTTTTTCTTTAAAGACTTGTTTTTATTGTGCAAAAGTAATAATGAAATCTCTATAAACTTGGTATCTCAGTAATCATGATTTACATAAGAAGATTATATTATTTTTACCGAATGGTGAACAAGAAAACCCAAAAACAATGGCCTAATTTCTGGACGTCTATTTTCATATCCCATCCACCCCCCAAAAAAGAGTACAACTCGTCCGCCCCCAAAAAAGACTTCAACGGCACTTTTAATGTGATGATGAAAATCACTTGGTCCTTAAGGCATAAAGTTGGGGTTAGGCAAATGCAAAAAAAAAAAAAAATACATATTCATATTTTATGGAATATGTTATTGTTCTCTTGTGTTCTTTGTGTAGAATGTAACATTACCTGCAGAGTATAACATAGAAATCCCTGATTATGTACTTATTGTGACCACAAAACCACTACTATTATGGTGCCTGACCAATAATGCGGCACCTTTTTTGCAGCAGGATGCAGCAAAATGTTCAAGACACCCTGTTTAGAGGCAATCTAGACAAGAGCTTCTCAGACTCTGTCTCTCTACTCCTCAGCCAGTAGGCACACAATGACCCAGTAGTGTTACTAAACCACAAATTTGTGCAGTCAAAGAAAAGCTTTGCAGCTTATACTCACTTTTGTGAAAATTGTCCCAGCCTTCTGCACTTTACTGGTGAGCCCCACCTCTCCATTAGAAAAGCACTAGACTCATGGTCCCCTTCACAACACCCACACAAATTAAAATTATTTTCTCTGCTCTGTCTTACTGGTGAATTACAGATGTAGCAAAAGTTAATGTCACTTTTAACTTAACTACCATTGTACTCCACCCAATGACAGAGAAAGAAGTCTCCAAATTGCTCTCCTCTGCTCATCCCACCACCTTCACTATGCGATTCTCTCCCCTCACACCTCCTCCGGTCCCTCTCCCCAGTAGTTATCTCCCATCTTACCACTATATTCAACCTCTCTCTGACCTCTGGCATCTTTCCCTCTTCTTTCAAACATGCCATCATATCCCCACTGCTAAAGAAACCGACTCTTGACGCGACTGATGCTGCCAACTACCGACCAATCTCAAATCTCCCCCTCATCTCCAAACTATTGGAATGCCTGGTTTACTCCAGCCTTGTAAGCTATCTATCAGAAAACCCTCTTCTTGACTCCCTACAGTCCAGCTTCCGACCCGTACACTCGACAGAAACTGCCCTTACAAGGGTGTCAAATGACCTCCTGACAGCCAAATCGAGGGGCGATTACTCCCTACTTATCCTCCTCGACCTCTCCGCAGCATTCAACACTGTTGACTACAAACTCCTCAGTATGCTTCGCTCCATCGGTCTAAAGGACACTGCGCTCTCCTGGTTCTCCTTCTACCTATCTGACCGCTTCTTCAGTGTCTCCTTTGCTGGCTCTACCTCCCCTTCTCTTCCCCTTGCTGTTGGGGTCCCCAGAACTCAGTCCTTGCGCCCTTCCTCTTTTCCATCTACACAGCCTCTATTGGACAAACCATCAGGAGTTTTGGCCTCCAATACCACCTCTACACTGACGACACCCAGCTATGCACTTCTTCCTGTGACATCTCTGCACCTTTCCTCCAAAACATCACCAACTGTCTGTCTGCTGTCACTAACACTATGTCTTCTCTCTACCTAAAACTGAACCTCTCAAAAACTGACCTCCTGGTATTTCTGCCCTCTACTAACTGACCTCATCCTAACATTTCCATCTCTGTGTGTGGCACCACCATAGCTCCTAGGCAGCATGCCCACAGCCTTGGGGTTATATTCAATGCTGATCTCTCCTTTACCCCCTACATCCAATTTCTGGCCCGAACATGTCAGCTGCACCTCAAGAACATCGCAAGAATCCACCCTTTTCTCATCATGGACCTGCTAAAAACGTTCATTGTTGACGTTATCCACTCTCTGCTTGATTATTGCAACTCGCTGCTGATCGACCTTCTCTGCACTAGGCTCTACCCCCTCCAATCCATTTTGAATGTGGCAGCCAGATTCGTCTTCCTGTCCAGCTGCTACTCGGACGCCTCTGCCCTGTGCCAGTTATTGCAATGGCTGCCTGTTAAATACAGAATTCAATTTAAACTCACTACCTTCATCCATAAAGTTCTCCATGGCGTTTTGCCACCATACATTGCCTCCCTCATCTCAATTCATCACCCAGCTCGCGCCCTCCGCTCTCTTCTCACGAAATCAGACTGAGTGCCTCATTAATTCGAGCCTCTCATTCCCGCCCCCAAGACTTCTCCAGAGCAGCACCAGTCCTCTGGAATGCACTACCAAAGGCTATCCCGGCAATCCAGGACTCACAAAACTTCAGGCGTGCTCTAAAAATATACTCTTCAGGGTGGCATAACATATCTCCTAAACCAAACCCCTCTGTATGCCACATGATAACATGCTCCCTGACCTACTGACCGCAATCCCTGCTAGCCACCATCAACTGCCCCCTGCAGTCACACCATTTCTGCCATCACAGGGCTTAATGTCTGACCAGTATTTATGTGTATAGCATCCCTCACTCTCCACCTCGCCATACCGGGCACATCTCAAGCCCCTTTACCTTCTGTATCATCCCATTATCTGTAGTATGTAAGCTTGTAGAGCAGGACCCTCACCCCTACTGTTTCCTCCAATTGATTGCAACATGTAACCAGGGTTCTGTAATTTGTGTACTTTTGTTCTTCTGTATCCCCCTGTCTATGTAAGCGCTATACAAATAAAGATTATTATTATTACTACAATGCTGTAAATCAAGCTATTGCAATGCACCAATCATGTTAAGGATTGCTACATCTGTATGTTAAATTTTAAGTGTGAATTCAATATTCGATAATCCTCACTAATTCTCCCGAATAGATGAAGCATAAAATTATGTGTACAAATACAGTTTTATTTTGCTACAACATACTCAAAAACTTCTCTTTTCTTATCTTTTTTTTGCATGTGGCCCACTTGTTTTTCTCATGAGCAAAGTTTTGATGTAGCCTAAAAATAATGCAGCACTTTATCACTCTACCTATTTCCATTAGCACAACATATATTTGCATAACCACTCCTATAAACAGTATGCAAATTAGAGAACTTGATTTGTCCACTATGCCTTTAAGCATTATAACTCTGATGCTTTTTTAGGATTACAAATATTTTCTAAGTATTGAAGAAAGTATTAAAAATAATCAAATAAATAAAATTACTAAATTCAGAGGTCTCCTGAAAGTCAAAGATAGTCCAAAATGCTCAAACAAGGACATTTTCAATATGCGGACCTTCAGAACTCTTTACCGATCCCTGTTTTGTCTCTCTTTACACTCCTCCATAATGGTTTTCATGGCAAACAGGGTACGTTGCTGAAGGCTGCTACAGTGATGCGTCAACTTTACCAATGTCACTTAAGTTGGCCATGACTGGCTGGACACCTCACATTCTGTATCATTCCTATATAAAACATGTCATCGTAGAGAGTGTAGAGAGAGATGCAGCAGTTGACCCCCCCCCCCCAAAAAAAAAATTAAAAAATTCAGCAAAGATGTAGAATTGTGAAGATAACTTTATTGAGATTTTTTTTATTTCAGCACTTTGGGCTTGCGACCTACATCATAGCAAGCATTGTTGAAATGAGACATTAACAAAAAAAAATTAAAATTATATAAAAAAATCTTTTGCAAAATGTTACAGGTATCCTGTAATTTTCTATCACCGTTACTGATGATTTTCACACAGCTCCTGTCACACAGTTATAATAGAAATAATCACAGCTCATCTTCCTGACTGTATATGTATGGTCTGCAGCTTATATTGGTGAATATAGAAAGTAATAATAATTACACTGTTCCCCCAGCAGGCAGATATGGTATAGCCTCTAGCAAATGCTACGCGGATGCATCATGGGATTAATATAAAAGTGAAACAAAAAATTCTTACCATCAAGATGGTGGCTGATAAATTTCAGACATGGGGCTGCACTGTATGAAAGTGGCTGCAATATACAAAGGAAACCTCCAGAGTGTGACAGGCAATCAGGTGAGAGGAGTAGGGATGAAAAAAATCTGTTTTCTCCAGGGTGGCCCTTTAATTTATAAATACAATTAATAGATGCTGTATTGTCACACCTTTAGTGATTGATCTACAGTGTTTTACAGTCATCTGTGAGTTGCGCTTTGTATTTCGCATAGATCACACAAATTAATATAAACTATGATTCGCACAAGGTGAAAAGTTCATTAAAATCTGCAGGACACAATCACTTCTTTAATATGTAATATGTTCCCCGTTCACAATAGTTGCTGATATTGAACTACAAGATTTCTCATTTTCCAATTTCTAAAAATTAAATTCCATGAACGTGACACAACTGTGGAGGAGGCATGGAACACAGGGAAGGGTGTTGCCCTTAGAAAAACATGATCACCAGTCCAGTTCTTGTCTGGAACTTAGTGTGATTAGGGGTGAATCATTGAGCAGCCCTCTCCTTCTGGTTGGAATTATGATACATATCTAGGTTTGGCTTCTATGGTGAAATATTGTTTCAAAAAGAGAATATAATGAGGCTCCAAAACCAAGCAACTTGGTCCATAGACTGTAGCGCCTATATATAACTCTCCTGAATTGTCCACAAGAAGTGAACATTTCCTTTGCATCCCAATATGTTCCGATTAACTCAATGGGGTTTCTAATGAGTAGTCGCTGCAAATTTTTTTTTGTGGGATTCCCGACACTAAGCATATTTATTCAAGGGAAACTAATCTGCCTATTTTGTATGTGTCTGTTGGCTGGTAATTTATGAATCACAATGGGTCAGTAGTGGAAATGTACTGTATTAGATGAACACAAGTTAGAAAAATCATTTATATGAGGAGTTAATACTGCAATTTTGTGTAAAATAGAGATTCTCAAGTAACATGAGTCCCATTTATGAATATATAAAAGTCTATAATGTCCAAGTAAAATTGCAGGAAATGGTAAATAAATGGATGAAATAATGTTGCAAAATTCTTTTTTTGCTTTTGTGGAGTAGTGGCTGGTTCCGTATCTGTTGTGCACTCCATCCATCCATCTGTCACGGGCCTTTGAATTAGAGTATATAGGTTGGTATCCTACTTTCTCTGAATCCATTGAAGACTTAAGCCCAAGCATAGGTATTTGTTAGATTCAGGAATCTATCTGAAAGCAATGCTCACCAGGACGTGGCAGATGGGAGCACATGTTTTGATCGAAATATGCACTAAGAACCTTACATTTTTATATGGTTAATATATACATAACTTTGCAAAACTTTCAGGAAAGTGTGACAAAAATGCTGCTAAGTATGGATGCTTTCAAAAATAAAAAACGTCTGATTGGCTGCAAATTTATTCTGCAGCCGGACAATTACCCCAAACATACAGCCAGTAGAAGAACAAGGAGTCCTGGAAGTGATGATATGGCCTACGCAGAGCCCTGATCTCAACATCATCCAGTCTGTCTGCGTTCACACAAAGAGACAGAAGGATTTGAACAAGTCTACATTCACAGAAGATCTGTGGTTGGTTCTCCAAGATGTTTGAAACATCCTCCTTGCCAAGTTCCTTCAAAAACTGTGTGCAAGTCTACCTAGAAGATTTGATGCTGCTTCGAAGGCAATGCGTGGTCACTAGAGATGAACGAGCATACATACTCGCTAAGGGCAAATACTCCAGCGAGTATTGTCCTTAGCGAGTACCTGCCCGCTCGTGAGAAAAGATTTGGGTGCCGGCGGGAGTGAGCAGAAGGGAGCGGGGGGGGGGGGGGGGGGGGGGGGAGAGCTCGCTCCCCCCCCCTCCCCCCCCCCCGCCAGCACCCAAATCTCACAAGCGAGCAGGTACTCGCTAAGGACAATACTCGCTCGAGTATTTGCCCTTAGCGAGTATGCTCGCTTATCTCTAGTGGTCACACCAAATTTCAGTTTGATTTAGATTTCTATTTCTTCATTCACTTTACATTTTGTTAATTGGCAAGAAAAAGAAAAGTGATTCACTAGCTTTTAGTAGCTCTTTCTGACTTTGTTGTTGACCTGCTTATTTTTTATTTTGGGTTGACATTTTGGGGGTTTGGAGCCAATTATGAATTTTCTGTATTGTTATTGAATCAAGTTACTATGTATTCAAGTTACAAATTTTTTCTGACCATGATAACTCTACAAGTCATTTATATTTAAGTGTAATTAAATGTTTTACAGGGCTATTACAAGATAAGATAGAGACAAAGAGTAAACTTTTTCTTTGCACAGGGAGTAGAAGTAAGTGTGCAAAGAAACAAAAAAAGTACATTAACAACAAGGTATCCACAAGCTGAAGTACATATACATGGAAATCAGTTTGGTTTCCAAGTTACACTGCAGTCTTCTTTTCTGACATCAGTTTGACATGATAGGATACTGTAAAACAAAATAATCAGAATCTGTTTTTTTTTCTACCAGAGTACTATTAGGGCTCTTTTACACGAGCGTATATCAGCCGCCGTTTTCATAGCCAGACGATATACGCTACGATATGATGCATTTGATTCCAATGCATGAGATCACATGGCCGTATTTCCGCGGCGTAAAAGCACCTGGCCGGCCAATATAGCGCCGGGTGCATTTACGTTGGGTCAAAAAGATAGTTCTGGAACTATCTTACTGGCCAGAATGTATAGGCCGCTGCATTGACTCCTATGGGAGCCAATGACAGCGGCCGGAGAAGGGAGGTGGGAGAGAGCTTAGCAGCATGACTGCTAAACTCCTTCCCCCTTCTCTCCTCCCCTCTGGATGTTTGCAATGGGAGGGGATGGGACGGGGCAGAGCTAAGCGCCACCCCGTCCCGCCTCCTTCCATTGCTGGCTGCGAACAAGGGGCGGGAGGAGGCTGTATCATGTCTTGTATCCAAGCTAGAGGTGGCTCAAGAGGGTACTAGAGCCTCCATGCCACCCGTATCACATCTTGTATCTAAGCTAGAGGTGTTACAACAGGGTACTAGAGCCTCCATGCTTGTCTGTATCACATCTTGTATCTAAGCTAGAGGTGGTACAACAGGGTACTAGAGCCTCTATGTTGCCTGCATCACATCTTGTATCCAAGCTAGAGGTGGTATAACAGGGTACTAGAACCTTCCTTCAAGGGGTCAGTTTTCTGCAGTAACTTCTCCTTTTTCTGTAATATTGTAATCACTGACTTACATCCCTGTTACAATCACACAGAGAAAGTTTCATTCTGACAACACATTCTAGGGGAGGGATTTTTTTGCCAATGAGCATATATATTTAGGAAAAAGTCATTGTCATTCTGCTAATAAGTTTTTGGGGCTTTCCACATTTCCCCAAAATGTTATCTGTGGACATAAATATAATAAATATATATTTTAAACATAAAAGAATAAATACTTCAATAGACACAAAATAATTCTACAATATTGCATCTCAAGCTGTAATATTTTAGTAATGGCCCAATTCCAGCATCATTCTATAGATCTAACCATTGTTGTTCTGGGTTTTATTCATTGCGAGACTAGAGAGGTCATGATGCCAGGTGACTAGAGATGAGCGAGCGTACTCGGTAAGGACAGATACTCGAGCGACTATCGTCCTTACCGAGTACCTGACTGCTCGCCCGCAAAGATTTGGGTGCCGGCAGGGATGAGCGCTGTGTTGCGGGAGTGAGCAGGAGGGAGCGGGGTGGAGAGAGAGATCTCCCCCCAGTACACCCCGCTCTCCCGCACCAGCACCCGAATCTTTGCGGGCGAGCAAGCAGGTACTCGGTAAGGACGATACTCGAGCGAGTGTCGTCCTTACCGAGTACGCTCACTCATCTCTACAGGTGAAACATACCCAGTTACTTACAAGTTTTTAACCAAACAGACCCAGCCTTAAGCTGTACTTAGACGGAAGGAATGTCAGGCAAACGATGCTCGATACTCGTTACCGCACATACTAGCTCACAAGCTGCTGCACAGGAGCTAATATCGCTGGCTCACAGCAGGGAGGCTGGAGGAGATTTCTGTCCTTGCACTCTCTCGCCCCTCTCCATTGACATAACATAGCGGCCGTTCAATACAGAACGGCTGCTATTTACACTGAGCGATCAACTCATCGTCCATCATTTATGCAGCATAAACGATGGCCGATAAGCTGATCGCTCAGTGTAAATAGCAGCCATTCAGTGCTCAACGGCCGCTATGTTAAGTCAATGGAGAGGGGCGGGGGAGCATGAGGAGAGAAATCTCCTGCAGCCTCTCCACCCGCCTGCTGGCCGCTTTGTGAGCGAGCCAGTGATACAACATTACGGGAGCGAGGACACACAGGGACGAGTGTCGGGCATCGTTTGCCTGACATTTGTCCCATCTAAATGGAGCTTTATTTAAATCTGCTTCTCTGTATTTCCCAAGGGCACGCATACAATGTAGACAGACTATGTAGTCGCCAAGTATTTCAGCCCTGATTGGATATATTTGCTTTGCTGCTTCATGGTAAGAACTAGAGATGAGCGAACGTACTCGTCCGAGCTTGATACTCGTTCGAGTATTAGCGTGTTCGAGATGCTCGTTACTCGAGACGAGTATCACGCGATGTTCGAGTTACTTTCACTTTAATCTCTGAGACGTTAGCGCGCTTTTCTGGCCAATAGAAAGACAGGGAAGGCATTACAACTTCCCCCTGCGACGTTCAAGCCCTATACCACCCCCCTGCAGTGAGTGGCTGGCGAGATTAGGTGTCACCCGAGTATATAAATCGGCCCCTCCCGCGGCTCGCCACAGATGCATTCTGACAGAGATCAGGGAAAGTGCTGCTGGTGCCGGAGCTGCTATAGGGAGAGCGTTAGGAGTTATTTTAGGCTTCAAGAACCCCAACGGTCCTTCTTAGGGCCACATCTGACTGTGTGCAGTACTGTTGAGGCTGCTTTTAGCAGTGTTGCCCAATTTTTTTTTTTTGTATACCGGGCGTGCAGAGCATTGCGTCCGCAGTCTGCAGTCATTGTACAGAGTATAGGGCCAGTACTGGTGAGGCAGGGAAAGAGATATTCAGGCTATATAGGCAGTGGGCTTTTTCCAAAAAATTGGGGACAAATACTATATTTGGGCTGCCTGTGACCGTCTTCAGTTTACTGCGTGTCTGCTGGGGGTAGTAGTCCTAATTAATACGCAGCTAAGTGTTAGAGAAGGCTTGCGCAAAATTGTTTCCTGGATCTGCTGTCTCTGTTACATCAGCGCCGTCATCCCGCCAGAGGGAAAGAGTATACATAATATTATACGCTGCCTACAGTATCTATCTGCTGGGGGTAGTAGTCCTAATTAATACGCAGCTAAGCGTTACAGCAGCCTTGCGCAAAATTCTTTCCTGGATCTGCTGTCTCTGTTACATGATCGCCGTCATCCCGCCAGAGGGAAAGAGTATACATAATATTATACGCTGCCTACAGTATCTATCTGCTGGGGGTAGTAGTCCTAATTAATACGCAGCTAAGCGTTACAGCAGGCTTGCGCAAAATTGTTTCCTGGATCTGCTGTCTCTGTTACATCAGCACCGTCATCCCGCCAGAGAGAAACAGTATACATAATATTATACGCTGCCTACAGTATCTGGGGGTAGTAGTCCTAATTAATACGCAGCTAAGCGTTACAGCAGGCTTGCGCAAAATTGTTTCCTGGATCTGCTGTCTCTGTTACATCAGCGCCGTAATCCCGCCAGAGGGAAAGAGTATACATAATATTATACGCTGCCTACAGTATCTATCTGCTGGGGGTAGTAGTCCTAATTAATACGCAGCTAAGTGTTACAGCAGGCTTGCGCAAAATTGTTTCCTGGATCTGCTGTCTCTGTTACATCAGCGCTGTCATCCCGCCAGAGGGAAAGAGTATACATAATATTATACGCTGCCTACAGTATCTATCTGCTGGGGGTAGTAGTCCTAATTAATACGCAGCTAAGCGTTACAGCAGGCTTGCGCAAAATTGTTTCCTGGATCTGCTGTCTCTGTTACTTCAGCGCTATCATCCCGCCAGAGGGAAACAGTATACATAATATTATATGCTGCCTACAGTATCTATCTGCTGGGGGTAGTAGTCCTAATTAATACGCAGCTAAGTGTTACAGCAGGCTTGCGCAAAATTGTTTCCTGGATCTGCTGTCTCTGTTACATGATCGCCGTCATCCCGCCAGAGGGAAAGAGTATACATAATATTATACGCTGCCTACAGGATCTATCTGCTGGGGGTAGTAGTCCTAATTAATACGCAAGCGTTACAGCAGGCTTGCGCAAAATTGTTTCCTGGATCTGCTGTCTCTGTTACATCAGCGCTGTCATCCCGCCAGAGGGAAACAGTATACATAATATTATACGCTGCCTACAGTATCTGTCTGCTGTATCAGCTCAGCATTTTAAAAAAATAGAAGCAAAATACTCAAGGCCTACTACTGGCCTTTGGCCACTTGACTGCTTCTGCGCTGTGAATTCCACCAGCTCAGTCATACGCACCTACGTCTCACTACAGGCGTGCGCAAAATTGTTTCCTGGCTCTGCTGTGCGTTCCGTAAGGAAAGTCAGCCTCCAACCACAGGCCAATAAGCGGCACATTTAATTACAGCGTTCTGTTTCTGCACTACTGGTAATATAGCATGCTGAGGGGTAGGAGTAGGCCTAGAGGACGTGGACGCGGGTGAGGACGCGGAGGCCCAAATCAGGGTGTGGGCACAGGCCGAGCTCCTGATCCAGGTGTATCGCAGCCGACTGCTGCGGGATTAGGAGAGAGGCACGTTTCTGGCGTCCCCACATTCATCTCACAATTAATGGGTCCACGCGGTAGACCTTTATTAGAAAATGAGCAGTGTGAGCAGGTCCTGTCATGGATGGCAGAAAGTGCATCCAGCTATCTATCGACCACCAAGAATTCTGCGCCGTCCACTGCTGCAACTCTGAATCCTCTGGCTGCTGCTCCTTCTTCCTCCCAGCCTCCTCACTCCATTACAATGACACATTCTGAGGAGCAGGCAGACTCCCAGGAACTGTTCTCGGGCCCCTGCCCAGAATGGGCAGCAATGGTTCTGAATCCTCTCCCACTGGAGGAGTTTGTCATGACCGATGCCCAACCTTTGGAAAGTTCCCGGGGTCCGGGGGATGAGGCTGGGGACTTCCGGCAACTGTCTCAAGAGCTTTCAGTGGGTGAGGAGGACTATGACAATGAGACACAGTTGTCTATCACTCAGGTAGTAGTAATTGGAGTAAGTCCGAGGGAGGAGCGCACAGAGGATTCGGAGGAAGAGCAGCAAGACGATGAGGTGACTGACCCCACCTGGTTTGCTATGCCTACTGAGGACAGGTCTTCAGAGGGGGAGGCAAGTGCAGCAGCAGGGCAGGTTGGAAGAGGCAGTGCGGTGGCCAGGGGTAGAGGCAGGGCCAGACCGAATAATCCACCAACTGTTTCCCAAAGCGCCCCCTCGCGCCATGCCACCCTGCAGAGGCCGAGGTGCTCAAAGGTCTGGCAGTTTTTCACTGGGAGTGCCTGACGATCGACGAACAGTGGTGTGCAACCTTTGTCGCGCCAAGATCAGCCGGGGAGCCACCACCACCAGCCTCACCACCACCGGCATGCGCAGACATATGATGGCCAAGCACCCCCCAAGGTGGGACGAAGGCCATTCACCGCCTCCGGTTTGCACCGCAGCCTCTCCCCCTGTGCCCCAACCTGCCACTGAGATCCAACCCCCCTTTCAGGACACAGGCACTACCGTCTCCTGGCCTGCACCCACACCCTCACCTCCGCTGTGCTCGGCCCCATCCACCAATGTCTCTCAGCGCACCGTCCAGCCATCGCTAGCGCAAGTGTTGGAGCGTAAGCGCAAGTACGCCGCCACGCACCCGCACGCTCAAGAGTTAAACGTGCACATAGCCAAATTTATCAGCCTGGAGATGCTGCCGTATAGGATTGTGGAAACGGAGGCTTTCAAAGGTATGATGGCGGCGACGGCCCCGCGCTACTCAGCTCCCAGTCGCCACTACTTTTCCCAATGTGCCGTCCCAGCCCTGCACGACCACGTCTCCCGCAACATTGTACGCGCCCTCACCAACGCGGTTACTGGCAAGGTCCACTTAACAACGGACACGTGGACAAGCACAGGCGGGCAAGGCCACTATATCTCCCTGACGGCACATTGGCTGAATTTAGTGGAGGCTGGGACAGTGTCAGAGCCTGGGACCGCTCACATCCTACCCACCCCCAGAATTGCGGTCCCCAGCTTGCTGGTGGTATCTGCGGCGGTGTATGCTTCCTCCACTAAACCACCCTCCTCCTCCTCCTCCTCCTATGCAACCTCTGTCTCGCAATTAAGATGTGTCAGCAGCAGCATGTCGCCAGCAGTCGGTGTCGCGCGGTGTGGCAGCACAGCGGTGGGCAAGCGTCAGCAGGCCGTGCTGAAACTACTCAGCTTAGGAGAGAAGAGGCAAACGGCCTACGAACTGCTGCAGGGTCTGACAGAGCAGACCGACCGCTGGCTTGCGCCGCTGAGCCTCCAACCGGGCATGGTCGTGTGTGACAACGGCCGTAACCTGGTGGCGGCTCTGCAGCTCGGCAGCCTCACGCACGTGCCATGCCTGGCCCACGTCTTTAATTTGGTGGTTCAGCGCTTTCTGAAAAGCTACCCATGCTTGTCAGACCTGCTCGGAAAGGTGCGTTGGCTCTGCGCACATTTCCGCAAGTCCCACACGGACGCTGCCACCCTGCGCACCCTGCAACATCGGTTTCATCTGCCAGTGCACCGACTGCTGTGCGACGTGCCCACACGGTGGAACTCTACACTCCACATGTTGGCCAGGCTCTATGAGCAGCATAGAGCTATAGTGGAATACCAACTCCAGCATGGGCGGCGCAGTGGGAGTCAGCCTCCTCAGTTCTTTACAGAAGAGTGGGCCTGGTTGACAGACATCTGCCAGGTCCTTGGAAACTTTGAGGAGTCTACCCAGATGGTGAGCGGCGATGCTGCAATCATTAATCTCACCATTCCTCTGCTATGCCTCTTGAGAAGTTCCCTGCAAAGCCTAAAGGCAGACGCTTTGCGCTCGGAAACAGAGGCGGGGGAAAACAGTATGTCGCTGGATAGTCAGAGCACCCTCCTGCCTATATCTCAGCGCGTTGAAGAGGAGGAGGAGGAGCATGAGGAGGATGAGGAGGAGGGGGAAGAGACAGCTTGGCCCACTGCTGAGGGTACCCATGCTGCTTGCCTGTCATCCTTTCAGCGTGTATGGCCTGAGGAGGAGGAGGAGGATCCTGAAAGTGATCATCCTAGTGAGGACAGCCATGTGTTGCGTACAGGTACCCTGGCACACATGGCTGACTTCATGTTAGGATGCCTTTCTCGTGACCCTCGCGTTACACGCATTCTGGCCACTACGGATTACTGGGTGTACACACTGCTCGACCCACGGTATAAGATGAACCTTCCCACTTTCATACCCGAAGAGGAAAGGGGTTCGAGAATGATGCTATACCACAGGACCCTGGCGGACAAACTGATGGTAAAATTCCCATCCGACAGCGCTAGTGGCCGAAGGCGCAGTTCCGAGGGCCAGGTAGCAGGGGAGGCGCAGAGATCAGGCAGCATGTACAGCACAGGCAGGGGAACACTCTCTAAGGCCTTTGACAGCTTTCAGGCTCCCCAGCAAGACTGTGTCACCGCTCCCCAGTCAAGGCTGAGTCGGCGGGAGCACTGTAAAAGGATGGTGAGGGAGTACGTAGCCGATCGCACGACCGTCCTCCGTGACGCCTCTGCCCCCTACAACTACTGGGTGTCGAAGCTGGACACGTGGCCTGAACTCGCGCTGTATGCCCTGGAGGTGCTTGCTTGTCCTGCGGCTAGCGTCTTGTCAGAGAGGGTTTTTAGTGCGGCTGGGGGAATCATCACAGATAAGCGTACCCGCCTGTCAACCGACAGTGCCGACAGGCTTACACTCATCAAGATGAGCAAAGCCTGGATTTCCCCAGACTTCTCTTCTCCACCAGCGGACAGCAGCGATACCTAAACAATACGTAGGCTGCACCCGCGGATGGAAGCATTGTTCTCTATCACCATCAAAAACGTGGACCTTTTAGCTTCATCAATCTGTGTATAATATTCATCCTCCTCCTCCTGCTCCTCCTCCTGAAACCTCACATAATCACGCCGAACGGGCAATTTTTCTTAGGCCCACAAGGCTCAGTCATATCATTTTTGTAAACAATTGTTATACGTTTCAATGCTCATTAAAGCGTTGAAACTTGCACCTGAACCAATTTTTATTTTAACTGGGCTGCCTCCAGGCCTAGTTACAAATTAAGCCACATTAACCAAAGCGATTAATGGGTTTCACCTGCCCCCTTGGTTGGGCATGGGCAATTTTTCTGACGTACATTAGTACTGTTGGTACACCAATTTTTTGGGGCCCTCGCCTACAGTGTAATCCAATTAATTTTTTGCCCACCTGCATTAAAGCTGACGTTACATCAGCTGTGTTGGGCAATGCAATGGGATATATTTATGTACCGCCGGTGGGTTCCAGGGAGCCACCCATGCTGTGGATCCACAGGGAGTTGTAACTGCATGTGTCCACTTCTAAAGAACCCCAGTCTGACTGGGGCATGCAGTGTGGGCCGAAGCCCACCTGCATTTAATCGGACGTTACCTCAGCTGTGATGGGCACTGCAATGAGATACATTTATGTACAGCCGGTGGGTTCCAGGGAGCCACCCATGCTGTGGGTCCACAGGGAGTTGTAACTGCATGTGTCCACTTCTAAAGAACCCCAGTCTGACTGGGGCATGCAGTGTGGGCCGAAGCCCACCTGCATTAAACATGACATTACCTCAGCTGTGATGGGCAATGCAATGGGATATATTTATGTACCGCCGGTGGCTTCCTGGCACCCACCCATGCTGTCGGTCCACACGGAGTTATAACTGCATGTATCCACTTCTAAAGAACCCCAGTCTGACTGGGGCATGCAGTGTGGGCCGAAGCCCACCTGCATTTAACATGACATTACCTCAGCTGTGATGTGCAATGCAATGGGATATATTTATGTACTGCCGGTGGCTTCCTGGCACCCACCCATGCTGTGGGTCCACAGGGAGTTGTAACTGCATGTGTCCACTTCTAAAGAACCCCAAAGTGACTGGGGCTTGCAGTGCGGGCCGAAGCCCACCTGCATTTAATCGGACGTTACCTCAGCTGTGATGGGCACTGCAATGGGATACATTTATGTACAGCCAGTGGGTTCCAGGGAGCCACCCATGCTGTGGGTGCACACAGAATTCCCATTGCGGAGTTGTACCTGCCTGTGACTATTTATAAAAAAACGCGGTCTGACTGGGGCATGCAGACACCTTGACAGAATGAATAGTGTGTGGCACATAGGTTCCCCATTGCTATGCCCACGTGTGCAGCTCCTGATGGCGGTGGCACAGGATTATATTTCTCATTGCTTCTGTACAGCATTGTTGGCTATCGCCCCGCCCCTTTTAATGAGGGTCGCTGCCTAGCCGTGCCAACCCTCTGCAGTGTGTGCCTGCGGTTCCTCCTCATGGCAGACGCACTTATAAATAGACATGAGGGTGGTGTGGCATGAGTGCAGCTGAAGGCTGCGCAGGGACACTTTGGTGTGCGCTGTGAACACTGGGTCATGCAGGGGGGGGGGGGGTTGGGCAGCATGTAACCCAGGAGAAGTGGCAGCGGAGTGTCATGCAGGCAGTGATTGTGCTTTATTGGATGTAGTGTGGTGCTTAGCTAAGGTATGCATTGCTAATGAGGGCTTTTCAGAAGTAAAAGTTGTTGGGAGGGGGGGGGGGGCACTCTTGCCGCTATTGTGGCTTAATAGTGGGACCTGGGAACTTGAGATGCAGCCCAACATGTAGCCCCTCGCCTGCCCTATCCGTTGCGGTGTCGTTCCCATCACTTTCTTGAATTGCCCAGATTTTCACAAATGGAAACCTTAGCGAGCATCGGCGATATACAAAAATGCTCGAGTCGCCCATTGACTTCAATGGGGTTCGTTACTCGAAACGAACCCTCGAGCATCGCGAAAATTTCGTCCCGAGTAACGAGCACCCGAGCATTTTGGTGCTCGCTCATCTCTAATGAGCAGCTGTTTAAATTGTTTCTAAAGTTGGACAACTACTTTAAAGGGTAGCCCTATCATTAAAGTGCAATTGTGCTTTCAAAAAACCTTTCACATGTTATATGGTCATCAGCTTGTATAGGATTTTAAAGCTGGATTGAAAAGAAAGAAGAGACCATATTATCAGCTGCCAGAGGTTGAAGTAGACTGATTCTGTTCAGAGTTATTCCCCAGCAATACAGATTAACATTAGCACGAAAGCAAGCACTTTAATGCAAAAACAGTTATATAATGTCCTTTCAGGACTTTTGATCAGTGTTCCCTCTAAACTTGGCAGTCTCTAAAGGAAAGAGTTAAAAACAACATACTAATGAGATATAACGAGCACTATTGCAGATATACCTGTCTGCAGAATGTATTTTTTTAACTTTATCATTTCCAGAGCTCACAGTTTAGAGGGAATCTTGATTTTGGTATGAAAACGACTCACGTGATAACTCTCATGTATAGCTGGGTAAGAAATTGATGAGCTGTATGCACATGTTCTCTTCTTCACTCTTATGTGTGTATGTACAAAGTACTAAATAGAGACACTTAGTAGAGCAGTACGCTGCAGAAAAAATGAACTAGAGTACAAGTAAAAAAAGAGCAAGAAAAGCTTTAAATAATGGCCTCTTTAGACGCGCGCATGCGTAATACACTCATGGCTGCGCAGCATATTTGCGCATGTACCAGTCAAACGTTCAAACTTTGCGCATATAAAAACTACGTGAAAGATAGTGCAAAGCCTTTTCTTTTTGCACGTTGTTATATCACGCGAGAATAAGGGCTCCTGCACACTTGCGTTTTTCTTGCATGCTTTTTTCATGCAATTGTCAATGGGACAATGTTAAATGTTTCCAATGTTAAAAATGCATTGCACAAAAGTTGCAAAGCACCAACTTGCGATGCGTTTTTAATAGAGATGAGCGAGCGTACTCGTTAAGGCAAATTACTCGAGCGAGTATTGCCATTTTTGAGTACATGCCTGGTTGCCCGAAAAGATTCGGGGGCTGGCGGGGGAGAGTGGTGGGAAACGGGGGAGAGATCTCTCTCTCTCCCCCCGCTGCCCCCTGCTCACTCCCGCAATTCACTGCTCACCCCCCGCCTGCTTGCCAGAATCTTTTCGGGCAAGCAGACATGTACTCGAAAATGGCGATACTCGCTCGAGTAATTTGCCTTAACGAGTACGCTCGCTGATCTCTAGTTTTTAACATTAGAAAGTCCAATTGACAATCGCATTAAAAAAATGCAGCAATATAGCGTGAAAAAAACCCGCAAGAAAATTGCAAGTGTGCAGGAGCCCATACTCTAGTGAAAACGAAACCATTTAAATCAATGGCTTCTTTTTATCACATTTTATGCATCTGTTTAAGCCCTAATGCAAATAGTACAACGATGGGATGGGTTCACTGAATTTAAAACCAATGTCATAGGTATAACTATGAGGAATAATAATAGAGACAGTTATACTGATTATGATGATATTAATCTCAGTATAGTGAACACATTTACTGTCTTTTCAATATTGTGGAATTGACAAATAATATAATGAAATGGTATGGTCCAAAAGGCTGGGAATAGGTGCCACCCTTAAATAGATATGCACATGTACAGGTGTTTCTCATTAACATTTCTCAGTTTTTATTTGGTAGAACCAACCTTAAAAACTCGTTTCCAAGCAATGCAATACTTCTTCTTCAGTATCCTGTCCCACTACTTACGAGTGTGTGTCCCCAGCAATACTGAAGAAGAAACATTGCTTCAAAACAAGTTTTTTTTAAAGCTGGTTTTGCCAAATAACAACAACAATATGGTTGCGCCTTTCTCCCAGCCTTTAGTCTATAACATTTTATTCTGGATACGTCTACCTACAGACGACCTGCATTCGACATCCCATGCACCTACCTTTCTTGCTACTTCACCATCAGGATACTTAATTTGGACAAGGACCTACTCACCACCGCTGCACTTGACCTCCACCTAGGTAGCTCCACTCCTTTTTCCACACCATATCATCTGACAAGAATTGATTTGCCTTTTATAAAAATAGGTAGAAAGACGTAGATAGAACTGTTGGATTAGGGCGCAACCCTCCAAAAAACGTATTGAAGATCTGGTTAGCTAAACTGAGAAAGAGGCTTTGTTTTCGAAACATGGTTCTTTTTGCTGGCTTTTAATTTCGTCCAATAAAAAGTTCCTTCTACTTAATTGGTTCTTTAATACGTTTTTTGGAGGGTGACGCCCTAATCCAGCAGTTCTATCTACGTCTATCTACCAGTTTCACACTCTGTCCATACAGGCACAACTCTGGTTGGCTGTACCTTCACAAAAATCTCTGGATATAGACCCTCCCCCGACCCCGTATGGGCCTCCAGTGACAATATCTAGCCTACATACACCACCACGGGGGTTACTCCACCTCCTTTGCCACTTCTGTCTCTTATCAAAATAGGCACGTTACTTTAAATCATGAGTGCCTAGTTAGCTGTGGCTTTAAGAAGCATATTTAGGGACCTTTCACATGCAGATGCAAATTTTGTCACTCAGTGCTGATTTTTAACTGCAAATTGCCTTCTGCAGAACATCTTGTAGAATTTCTTGCACTTTATTCTACAGACTTTAATTGTGAACTTACATCTCCTGTAAATTAGAAATTCACAATAATTCCGCAAGGCATCCTTATATCTGCAGCAGAAAGGTTTTCCAAACGGATAGCATAGGGACTCAGAAATGGCCACACGTCTTAATTCTGTCCTGTGTGAATGGTGTTGAAGTCATTATACTATGTATTAAAAGGTTCAGAGTAAAATAAATTGCTTTATCATTGTTTTTGACATAAATACACATTACTACATTGGTGATAAATGATTCTGTTTTCCCTCAGTGGTAAACACTCTGTAAGCACTCATTACATTTTCAGTTATGCAGGAGGCTTCCAGAGGCCTACTGTATGCAGAAATTGTTTGTATGTGTAAGTCTACGTTTATAATGTTAATTTAAACAGATTTTAGGGAAAAAAAATTGAAAATAAGAGACCTGAGTAATTGTAAGACCATATGAAATATGTTGATGTTCATTTTTTTGTAATGAGTATTCATCAAATATGAGTTGTATTTTTACATTTTAATAAATTGATCCAATAAGGACCAAGCATCATAAATTTACTTTGCTTGATCCTGGCCTTTAATCTTGGCTGTTGATAAAAATACGACACAGGTTTATCACAGCTAAGGACCCAAAGGAGAAGGCAGGAGCAGTTTTTCTCTCTTGCAGGCTACATAGCTCTCAATGAGTGCCATGTAGTGAATAGAGGAAGCAGAAGTGCTGGGTGCCCCCTGCAACGACAGAGCTGAAGGGTCCTAGCAGACCCAGATCATTTCTGTTAGTGACTATTGTCACTACATGGGAATGTTTTCCCCTGTAACTGGGGCTCCTATGGATGCCATGGCTACACTAGAAAAGTGTGAAGGACCCCCAGAGCTCTTATATGATGTCATGGAGGACATAGATATTAAAAAAAAAATAGTTTCAGAATAAGTTTAAAAAAATAACAGAGCAAAAAATAAATAAATAAATTAAAAAAAAACCTTATATATATATATATATATATATATATATATAGAGAGAGAGAGAGAGAGAGAGAGAGAGAGAGGACAACCTAAACCAAATGGAAAATCAAATGGTATGTATTTGCTCAGTTTTTCAGCGGCTGAGCACGATGCCTGCGTTTACATGTAACGATTATCACTCATTTTCGGCTGTTTGGATGAATTTTGAGCAATAATCATTGCGTGTAAAGGGCCTTTACCTAGTTGAGTAGTGTCCAGCTCTTTTTTGACCAGCGGAGCTAACCATTCCCCCTTCCTCTTGAAATACAGCTTGTCGCAGCCCGCATGCTACAGGAAACCCCGCTAATCTAGAGAATGGGTTGTGGCTAGCTTGGCAACTTATGAACCAGCATGACTTTCAGCAAGATTACTCTTTTCTGCTTACCGGCATATGGTATGTGATAGCTTTAGACCATAATTGTGGAAGGACATTGATTCATTAGGAAAAGAGAGGACATTAGAAGGGATTGATTTGTCACCCCCTGCCCTGTCAGCCAATTAAGTTAGTTGTGGGGAAATAATGGTGGTGACAGGCTTCCTATAAGGCCTGAATTATACAATTACATTTTTGAAACATATGTAATCAAAACTATTTATGGGTGGTTTTATGCTTTTATTGTGCAAAAGTAGTAAAAAAATATATGCAAATTTGCTATTGCTGTATCTACACTGACCTGCAGAGTAAGAATAACACATCGCTTATACCAAATGGAGATCAGATAAAAAAATAACAATGTGGGAATTATGTTTTTTTGAACAGCTTGTCTCCTTAAGGCCACTTCCATATGGGCAACTTTACCGTGTGATTTTGTCGCATTGCGACAATGCTATAAGTCGCATGTATGTAGAACCCATGGTTTCCTATGGGTTTTTCACACGAATGATGTTTTGTAGCCTGCAACATTGCAAGACTGCAATATCGCGGCATGCTCTATTCAACCATACTTTGCGATTTTTTTTGTAGCCCATGTTTCACTATGGAGTCTTCCTTTCTGTTGCATCGCATCACATGAAAATCCTACTATAAAAGCCCTAAACTAAGCCCTAGCTGCAGAAAAAAATAAAAAAAATAATAAGACATGCCTAAGCCAGGGTTCCCCAACTCCAGTCCTCAGGGACCGTCAACAGGTCATGTTTTCTGGATTTCCTCAGTATTGCACAGGTGATATAATTATTGTCAGTGCCTCAGACATTGCCACTGGTGTTCTTACCATAGGATATCCTGAAAACATGACCTGTTGGTGGCCCCTGAGGACTGGAGTTGGGGACCCCTGACCTAAGCGGCGCTGTCATAAACCAATCCCAGCCATTCAATGAATCAATGAATGGTTGTAATTAGTTCATCAAGCGCCGGCTCTGATTGGCTGAGCCACGGCACTCATGAACCAATCACAGCTAGCCCATCCTAGAGGCAGGGATTTTGATCCGCCGATCCAGGAAGGGCTGGCAGAAGACTTCAAGCAAGTGCTGAGGAGCTTCAGGTCAGAAGGTGCGCCAGAGATAACAGCACTTCTTAGGTGATATTTAATTTCATTTATTTTTTACTGCAGCTAGGGCTTATTTTTGTGGTAGGGCTTATATTTTCAGTTCCCCCTTCCTGAAAATTCCTCGCATGTGGTGCTGCAATGTCGCGCGACTTTGTAGCAACACAAAATCACGGACGACCGAAGTGATATCGCTGTGATTTTCTCACATCCATATCATTTCGCCTGTGTGGAAGCGGACTAAAATGCAATAAAGCGATCCAAAATTTTTTCTGCACACGATAAAGGTACCAATAAAAATTTCTATGTAATCCACAAAAAACAAGGCCTCACAAAGTGTCATATGGGGTCATGTGGCATCACGGCTTCCATTGTTGGTGACATCATAGGAGAGCAATGGGTTGTTGCCTCATTAAAATAATGAGACCCTCTTTCTATCATTGCGGGAAGATTTTAAACTGTTTTGCTATGGCTGTTTGCAGTTCTGAAATAAGAAAGCAGCTCAGATAAGAATATACCATTTTATTAAATTAATCACTGCAAAGTTTGGACCAATTTAGATGAAATTTGAAAACATGGGTACACTTTAACGTTAAGACTTCAGTGTAAAGTTCTTAATTATTACCCCCTAGCTTGTTACCCGCGGCTTCGTCCGCGTGGAATTTGTATTTTTTTTTAATCTAACCTGTGTTTTGCTGTATTTTGAAATGTAAAAAGTTGAAATAGTGAAAGGAATGTAACTGCCGTATACTATGTCAGCACAGATCTGTACACTATGTTTTTGGTCTTGTCATCTTTTGCTAGGATATAAAGGATTTGTGGGCTGTATACACGTGAGCATGTCACATACAGTTGCCCATAAGAAAAACATGTTTTTTTCTAAATGTACACCTTCTATCAAGGGCGTTTGCCGTTGAGCCTAATTGATCATCATCGCAAATACTATTTCTAGAGGGAATTGTAGCCTGGTATTATCGAAATGTGTGGAATTAAAACACTTTCTCCTTTTGCTATTCCAGTCATAATAATGGCTCTTACAATATTTCGCCCCAGGTGTCTAATTTGTAATTGAGTGCTGTTGAACAGTTTTGGTGCATAAAGATTACTCATTAATAGGACCGGAACACCAAGTTTTAACCCCAGCTTATGGAAGGCACTCCTGACAATTCCAAAGGGTTAAGGAACTCTACAGGGTATGAGGTGACTTGTTCAGTGTCCATAACATTATCCACTGACAGATACTCCACAATTTCTCCTTCGACTTGTGAAATTTTTTTTTCATTCATCTGTCATTCAGCTCCATTAGTTGGTACCCGAATTGCCCTTTGACGCAACCATTCTTTATTCCCCATATTAGGTTGCAGATGAGAATAAACCATGCAAAATCTGTCTGTTTTTGTTGTACAGCTCAGCTTTAATTTGTTATTCTGCTGAGATAAAATGAAACCTGCGTTGTGATTGGTTGCTGGAGCTCAGCTTTCATTTCTTACACAGCTGAGGTGTAATAAAAGCTGCGCTGTAATTGGTTGCTATTTGTTATACTGCTGAGGTAAATAAAAGCTGTGCTGTGATTGGAATTTGTGATTTAGGAAGCAACAGAGGTAATTGCTGAGCCACTCGCCATAATCTTTGAAAATTCCTGGAGAACAGGAGAAGTCCCAGAAGATTGGAAGTCCCAGACGACTCAAAAAAGGGAAGAAGGTGGATTCAGGAAACTATAGGCCTGTGAGCCTGACTTCTATACTGGGAAAGATCTTTGAACAAATTATTAAACAGCATGTATACAAGTACTTGGATGAAAATGGAGTAATTAACCAGAGCCAGCATGGGTTTGTAACTTATAAGTCATGCTAGACAAATCTTATTTCCTTTTATGACAGAATCACACTTATTGAAAAAATGATTAAATATGGGATTGACTAGGCAACTGTTAAGTGGATTCACAACTGGCTGAGTGATCTACTCAAAGAGTGGTCAGAAATGGCTGCACATCCAAGTGGAAGAATATTTCAAGTGGGCTACCACAAGGTTCTGTCCTAGGCCCAGTGTTGTTCAACATTTTTATAAATCATCTGAAGGAGAAAATTGATGGGAAACTGATCAAATTTGCTGACAACACAAAGCTAGGAGGGATAGCTAACACTAGGGAAGAAAGAGAGAGTATTCAAAAAGATCAAGAAAAGCTTGAACAGTGGGCGGTAACTAACAGAATGGTATTTAACAAGGAGAAATGCAAAGTCCTACATCTGGTCAAGAAAAATGAAAAAAGCACATACAGAATGGGAGGAATTGGGCTAAGCCGCAGCACATGTAAAAAAGACTTGGGTATACTAATAGATCATAGACAGAACATGAGTTAAAGGAGATGTCTCGAGGAAGCAGTTAAATTTTTTTTTTGCCCAGTCCCCCCAATTAAGTACACATTACTAATTACCCCTGTAAATGACATTTCTAGCTGGTTCGTACTTACCGTTCCAGCGTTTCAGCAACTTATAAAAGTTTCCTCAAGATGGCCGCCGGCTCTTTCCCCGTCGCTCGCTGCAGCCCGACGTGCGCGCTCCCGAGACGCCGCCAGCTGTGTCTCCATGGCAACCGGACGCATCGCAGCCGCCGACCAGACGCCCCGCAGCCGCCGACCAGACGCCCACCGCCAGGCAGCAGGTAACCGGCGCTAGCCCCCGGCTCCCCAGCGCTAGCCCCTCAGCCCAGGTGAAGGCCCCGGAGCCCAGCGCTAGGTTCCGGAGCCCAGCGCTAGGTTCCGGAGCCCAGCGCTAGTTCCCCCGGCCTAGCGGCAGCCCCCCCCCGGCCTAGCGGCAGCCCCCCCATCGCAGCGACAGCCCCCCCCGGCCTAGCGACAGCCCCCCCATCGCAGCGACAGCCCCCCCGGCCTAGCGACAGCCCCCCCATCGCAGCGACAGCCCCCCCGGCCTAGCGGCAGCCCCCCCCGGCCTAGCGACAGCCCCCCCATCGCAGCGACAGCCCCCCCGGCCTAGCGGCAGCCCCCCCCGGCCTAGCGACAGCCCCCCCATCGCAGCGACAGCCCCCCCGGCCTAGCGCTAGTTCCCCCATCACAGCGGCAGCCCCCCCCGGCGCAGCGACAGCCCCCCCGGCGCAGCGGCAGCCCCCCCCCGGCGCAGCGACAGCCCCCCCGGCGCAGCGGCAGCCCCCCCCGGCGCAGCGGCAGCCCCCCCCCGGCGCAGCGACAGCCCCCCCCCGGCGCAGCCCGGCACAGCGGCAGCCCCCCCCCGACAAATCACTTACCTGGGAGGCTTCTCGGGGCTGCTGGGCTGGGCTGGGCTTCTCCGCTGGGCAGCTCCAGTTTCTGCACCTTCCTCTAACAGAGGAAGGTACAGAATGGCTGCTGCAGCGCGCTCCCGAGCAGTGACAGCTCGTCTGCGCATGCGCAGAAGAGCTGTAGCGGGGAGCACACTGAAGCGGCTCGTGCTGAATGGAGAAGACCGGACTGCGCAAGCGCGTCTAAAAAAGCAAGCTGCCAGCGAATTTAGACGGAACCATGGAGACGAGGACGCTAGCAACGGAGCAGGTAAGTGGAATAACTTCTGTATGGCTCATATTTAATGCACAATGTACATTACAAAGTGCATTAATATGGCCATACGGAAGTGTATAACCCCACTTGGTTTCGCGAGACCACCCCTTTAACAATGTGATGCAGCAGCCAAAAAAGCAAACACAATTCTGGGATGTATTAAGAGAAACATAGAGTCCAGAGGTATTTATGAGGTAATTATCCGCCTCTACTCTTCCTTAGTCAAACCTCATTTAGAATACTGTGTCAGGTTCTGGGCACCCCACTTCAAAAAAGACATACACAAACTGGAGCAAGTTCAGAGAAAAGTTACTAAGATGGTGAGCGGTCTTCAAATCATGTCCTATGAGGAACGGTTAAAGGATATGGGAATGTTTAGCTTGCAAAAAAGAAGGCTGAGAGGAGACTTAATAGCTGTCTACAAATATCTGAAGGGCTGTCACAGTGCAGAGGGATCAGCCCTATTCTCATTTGCAGAAGGAAAGACTAGAAGCAATGGGATGAAATTGAAAGGGAGGAGACACAAATTAGATATTAGAGAAAACTTTCTGACAGTGAGGGTAATCAATAAGTGGACCATGTTACCAGGGGAGGTGGTGAGTTCTCTTTCAATGGAAGACTTCAAACAAAGGCTGTTCAAATTGAATGTAAAAGTTGGTTGCAGCACACCACAATAAACCACCTAGTGGGAGAGTAGTCAAACGCAGATAGGTGGACAGACTTCTTGTTGTTTGGGTCTGGACTAGAGATGAGCGAGCATACTCGCTAGGGACAATTGCTTGATCGAGCATTGTCCTTAGCGAGTATCTCCCTGCTCGGAAGAAAAGGTTCGGCTGCCGGCGCGGGTGAGAGGTGAGTTGCGGCAGTGAGCAGGGAGAAGCGGGGGGGAGAGAGGGAGAGAGAGATCTCCCCTCCATTCCTCCCCGCTCTCCCCAGCCACTCCCTGCCCGCCAGCGGCAGCCAAATCTTTTCTTCCGAGCGGGCAAGTACTCGCTAAGGGCAATGCTCGATCGAGTAATTGCCCTTAGCGAGTATGCTCGCTCATCTCTAGTCTGGACTTAATGACCCACTCCAAGCATAATCACCAGATCAATAAACGGCGAAGTCAGCAATCCAGGACTCCAGCATAAACGTGCAAAATTCTATTTAATCTTCCATAACAACCGCTGCGACGTTTCGACCTATATTAGGTCGAAGCGTCGCAGCGGTTGTTATGGAGGATTAAAGAGAATTTTGCACGTTTATGCTGGAGTCCTGGAGTGCTGACTTCGCCGTTCATTGATCTGATGTTCAAACAAAGGCTGGACAGACATCTGTCTGGGATGATTTAGTGAATCCTGCACTGAGCAGGGGGTTGGACCAGATGACCCTGTAGGTCCCTTCCAACTCTATCATTCTATGGTTGCTATGGGCAGCACAGATTTTCTTTAAAATCTCAATCCATGTTAATGTGTTTTTCATTCAAGTTTTAAACTCTGGCAATGCTGGGTATCCCTGCTAGCTTAATAAACACATACGTGTGGCAATGATGCCTGCCCTCACACGTCTGCCTGTTTGGGGAGGCATAGCTTATGATGTGCACTCCCCTTCCCTCCGCTGCACTTAATAATCACATACCTGCGAAAACAATGTCTGTCCTCACGTGTCTGCCTGTTGATGTAGGCATAGCTTATGATGTGCACCCACTTACCCTCCACCTCGCCGAACGGCGCGGCGCCAGAGTGGAGGTGCACCTGCGCATCGCCAAATAAATTTGTCTTGTCATGCTCCCTAGAAAACTCCATAAATTTTGGGGTTAAAACGTAGCCTATGTACTTTCTCAAGATGCAAGCCATATCCCTACCAAATTTCATCAAAATCGCTTCAGCGGTTTTGTTGTGAAAAGGTAACAGACAGACAGAGTTACTTTTGCATTTATGATATTAGTATGGATTCTATTCTTGTATCTCTCAGTGCTGACACTTTCTTTACCTTTTTTTGTTTTGTTTTTCAATTGGATTTAATATATACTAATGTTAAATACTTGGGGGACAATAAAATGAAATATTGCTTGACCAGTGTACTCTAACCTACAGATATTCTTCCAGTCTTCTTTCTAATCTGCAGAAGGCGTGGAAACAAACTTTACATGTATTAAGCTAATCCTGTAGCCCTTTGTTTTGCTTGCATGTTACAGTTACCATATGGAATTATCTATAAATCATATACAATTTATTTTCTTACAACCTGCACTTAAAGCTTTTCAGACCTTAAAATGCAAATATTTATAAAATGCCTGTTTTTACTCAATATGACCATCAGACTGCAAGAGAATTCATCAATTGATAATTATTAATACTGATAAGCAATTAGTGGAAAAATCAGTTTGTGTTGGTATTGGGCTGTTTTTATGAAAATCACGGTGAATCAGGTCACTTGAATCCAACCCCCATTAAAGTCAATGGGAGTAAAAATGGGTTCACTAATTTGCCCTCAAGTATGTCCTCAATGCAGCCAAGTCTCCCCAAATTGCATGGGAATACAGCTACATGTCTGGGGACCACTGTGTCCTCTTAGAAATCGGTCATATGAGTGTACAATGGTGTAGGGGTCAATCATAGCACAGAGGTCCAAACACATATATAGGAGCCATACTCAGGATCTCATCTTCAGCAAGATTCTTGTAGAAAAACTGGTAAACATTTATGCCTCCATAAAATATATGCTGCAACGTTTCGACCAAAACAACTATGGTCTTTGTCAAGCATTTCATGAGAGCAGTTCCTGAGTGCGGCTCCTATATATGTGTTTGGATTCGATTCAAGGGATGGAGGGTCTACAGCTCTTTCCTTGTGGATGCCTGCACCAGTACAGAGATACTTCCCCACAGTGTGGTTATATTGGGAGTGCCGCTGACATACTGTTTGATTCTGGTTGACATCATAGCACAGAGGTGTCACTGGAAGCAAAAGAAATCCCATATAGCATCTCCTGGATCAAATATTGTGCCAAGGAAGACAGCAGGTGTCATAAATTTTACAAGGAAAGCCAGGTGAAAACAACACTTAAGCATGGACCTGCTCCAAGGAACAGCTGTAGAGCTACCAAAAATTGTGTTAGGCAAGACAGCAGGTGTTCTGTTTGTTGTAAAAGCAATTTCATATTTATTACAAGGAGAAATTCTGCAAGGTTAACACAACACTAAAGCATAGGCCTACTGCAAGGAATAGCTGTAGGGCTACCAAAAATTTCACTACACAAGAGAGCAGGTGTGCTGCTTGTTTTAAAAGCAATGTCATAAATTTTACAGGGAGAAATTCTGCAAAATGAACACAACACTCAAGCTCAGGCCTGCTCTAAGGAACAGCTTTAGGGTAAAGTCACACGAACGTATATCGGCTCGGTTTTTACGCCGAGCCGATATACGTTGTCCTCCTGTGCAGGGGGGGGGGGGGGGGGAGGATGGAAGAGCCAGGAGCAGGAACTGAGCTCCCGCCCCCCTCTCTGCCTCCTCTCTGCCCCTCTGCACTATTTGCAATGAGAAGAGGTGGGGCGGGGCTACGTTCCGAGAATTAGCCCCACCCTCGTCCCACCTCTCCCCATTGCAAATAGTGCAGAGGGGCAGAGAGGAGGCAGAGAGGGGGGCGGGAGCTCAGTTCCTGCTCTTGGCTCTTCCAGCCTCCCCCCCTGCACACGAGGACAACGTATATCGGCTCGGCGTGAAAACCGAGCCGATATACGTTCATGTGGCTTCACCCTTACAGCTACCAAAAGACATCAGCTGTGCTGCTTGTTTTAAAAGCAATGTCATAAAGTCTGCAAAAGACAAATTTTACCAAGCGAACAGAACAGCCAAGCACGGGCCTTCTTCAAGGAAAAGCTGTAGAGCTACAGCTGTCTCTTGTGATTTACAAAAAAATTTGTTTTGATCAAGTGTGATCGAGGTCAAGTGTGCTCCTCATGCTCTTCATTTTATTATCACTATTCTCACTCCACACTGATTATAATAATTATTATATGCTGCCTGAGCAAACCAACTTGTGAGCAGGCATCCAATATAAGTTACTACATTTTAACAATCAGTTATTATTAGAGATGAGTGAGCGTACTCGCTAAGGCAAACTACTCGAGCGAGTAGTGCCTTATGTGAGTACCTGCCCACTCGTCTCTAAAGATTCGGGTGCCGGCAGAAGGCGGGGAGCGGCGGGGGAGAGCGGGGAGGAACTGGGGGGGGGGGGGAGATCTCTCTCTCTCACTCTCTCCCCCCTGCTCCTCCCTGCTCACTCCCGCAACTCACCGTTCTTCCCCGCTGGCACCCGAATCTTTAGAGACGAGCAGGCAGGTATTCGCATAAGGCACTACTCGCTCGAGTAGTTTGCCTTAGCGAGTATGCTCGTTCATCTCTAGTTATTATATATTTCTTACATGTATATCGTGATGTCATCCCATGGGTGGGCATTCCCTACTACAAATGCCAACACCCCCCCCTTTTACTAATGAATTTTTCTACTGTCCTGTTTTAAAAGCACAGCTTTCCAGTTTATGTGTATGCTTGAGAAAGGGTCCCTGAGTAGCCACGAAATGGATTGCAGCAACCCTCACTTGTTTTTATGTGTCTTTTTTTCTTATTTGTATTATATACAGTATGTCTTATTTAGAGTAATAAATATCCCTTCATTGTACCTTCTGGACAAAGATTCTTCATTTTTGGCTGAAAGTTGCTATCTGGGAGGACTCCTGAAGAGAGACCTCTACAAAGAATAAGTGTCTCTATTCATTTACCCTTTTTGCACTTATCCTGTGAGCACTGGATCATTGTTTTCTTATATTATTCGTCGTGGAAACATGAGAGCTGTAGCTCTGTATTTCCATCTTGACATATTTTTAATTTGGGGAGAATTAGGAGAAAAAAACATGGTGGAAGTAGGAAAAGGAGAGCAGCAGCACCACTACTACCACCAGCAGCAGTAACAGGACTTTAAGGGCAGTATGTGCTTTTCTTCGATAAATGAAACCTGTAGCTTCATATTTTATATTTCCATATTGACATATGGGGTCAGGCAGGGTAAGATAGTGATAGTTATAAGTTTATATTCCCCTGGGTATGGATTTAACACATGATGGAATTCATTCATTTGCTTAATGGCATTATTTATTAACACATTTATAGTTACACATTCATGTCAATCTATAAAATGAAAACTGGGATTGAATATGTAACAAACTATAACCCCAAGTTCAGGAGGTAAGGAGTTAATAATCAGCTGCTCCCCTTGATTTTAGTTGCACACTCTTTATTAAGGAAGCTGTGTGGATTGCTCACATAAAGTGATCAAAGCTCCAGCAGAAACTGAAATGCGTCCTTGTTCATTTTTAATTGGACATGTAACGGTACAACTCTATTGAAGCATGGCATGTCCTGTTTTCACTTTTGAAAAAACAGTCTCCGTGGAGTCAGGAAGGGGAAGATGTTTTGTTATGACACCAGTCCACATATGGGTAGGAACTAGAGATGAGCGAACGTGTTCTTCCGAGCTTGATATTTGTGCGAATATTAGGGTGTTCGTGATGTTCGTTATTCGTAACGAACACCATGCGGTGTTCGGATTACTTTCACTTCCTTCCCTGAGACGTTAGCGCGCTTTTCTGGCCAATTGAAAGACAGGGAAGGCATTACAACTTCCCCCTGTGTTGTTCCAGCCCTATACCACCCCCCTGCAGTGAGTGGCTGGGAAGATCAGGTGTCCGCCTAATATAAAAGTCGGCCCCTCCCGCGGCTCGCCTCAGATGCCTGGTGAGTTAGATGAGGGACAGTGCTGTTTGTACCGGAGCTGCTGTAGGGAAAGAATTGGTAGTTAGTGTAGGCTTCAAGACTCCCCAAAGGTCCTTATTAGGGCCACTGATAGCTGTGTGTTGGCTGCTGTTAGCAGTGGCAATTTTTTTTCCCTCAAAATCGACTCTGCAGAGCGTTGCACCCGGCATTAGGGACAGAAGTGCTGCATAGGCAGGGAGAGTGTTAGGAGTGAGTGTAGCCTTCAAGAACCTCAACGGTCCTTTCTAGGGCCATATTTAACCGTGTGCAGTACTGTCCAGGCTGCTGTTAGCTGTGCTGCATTTTTTTTTACTTCTCAAAATCGCCTCTGCAGAGCATTGCACCCTCCATTGATACTGCAGGGAAAGAATTGTGTAGGCAGGGCCACAACACAGTTATTATTCATTGAATATACGCAGTGCTGCCTTTTGGTGCAAAAAAACGGAAAAAATTTCTATTTGTCCTGCCTCTGTCCGTCCTAAGGGCGGTGGACACGTGTCGGCTGCGTGTGCAACCTTTAAAAATCAGACGCACCCAGCTACGTTTTACTCCTGGCTTCGCCATTTGCTTTCCTTAATTGAAAAAAAAAAAACCTGCTCTGCCACAGTTAATAACTCTGCTACCCTCACGTTCTGTGACACATTAGCAGGAAAACAGCACAGTTATTAAACTTCTCATGTTCATAGAATATACGCAGTGCTGCCTTTTGGTGCAAAAAAACGGAAAATAATTCTATTTGTCCTGCCTCTGTCCGTCCTAAGGGCGGTGGACACGTGTCGGCTGCGTGTGCAACCTTTAAAAATCAGACGCACCCAGCTACGTTTTACTCCTGGCTTCGCCATTTGCTTTCCTTAATTGGGAAAAAAAATACCTGCTCTGCCACAGTTAATAACTCTGCTACCCTCACGTTCTGTGACACATTAGCAGGAAAACAGCACAGTTATTAAACTTCTCATGTTCATAGAATATACGCAGTGCTGCCTTTTGGTGCAAAAAAACGGAAAATAATTCTATTTGTCCTGCCTCTGTCCGTCCTAAGGGCGGTGGACACGTGTCGGCTGCGTGTGCAACCTTTAAAAATCAGACGCACCCAGCTACGTTTTACTCCTGGCTTCGCCATTTGCTTTCCTTAATTGGGAAAAAAAATACCTGCTCTGCCACAGTTAATAACTCTGCTACCCTCACGTTCTGTGACACATTAGCAGGAAAACAGCACAGTTATTAAACTTCTCATGTTCATAGAATATACGCAGTGCTGCCTTTTGGTGCAAAAAAACGAAAAAAATAATTCTATTTGTCCTGCCTCTGTCCGTCCTAAGGGCGGTGGACACGTGTCGGCTGCGTCTGCAACCTTTAAAAATCAGACGCACCCAGCTACGTTTTACTCCTGGCTTCGCCATTTGCTTTCCTTAATTGGGAAAAAAAATACCTGCTCTGCCACAGTTAATAACTCTGCTACCCTCACGTTCTGTGACACATTAGCAGGAAAACAGCACAGTTATTAAACTTCTCATGTTCATAGAATATACGCAGTGCTGCCTTTTGGTGCAAAAAAACGGAAAATAATTCTATTTGTCCTGCCTCTGTCCGTCCTAAGGGCGGTGGACACGTGTCGGCTGCGTCTGCAACCTTTAAAAATCAGACGCACCCAGCTACGGTTTACTCCTGGCTTCGCCATTTGCTTTCCTTAATTGGGAAAAAAAATACCTGCTCTGCCACAGTTAATAACTCTGCTACCCTCACGTTCTGTGACACATTAGCAGGAAAACAGCACAGTTATTAAACTTAGATTATACATTCACTAGAGGCAGTGGGGCCTTTTGTTTTCAAAAACGGGAAAAAATTATATTTGGCCTGCAGTCTTGCGCCAATTTATTAGCTGCCTGTGAAATCAAATCACTGGTAATACAGCATGCTGAGGGGTAGCGGTAGGCCTAGAGGACGTGGACGCGGCCGAGGACGCGGAGGGCCAAGTCAGGGTGTGGGCACAGGCCGAGCTCCTGATCCAGGTGTGTCGCAGCCGACTGCTGCGCGATTAGGAGAGAGGCACGTTTCTGGCGTCCCCACATTCATCGCCCAATTAATGGGTCCACGCGGGAGACGGTTATTAGAAAATGAGCAGTGTGAGCAGGTCCTGTCCTGGATGGCAGAAAGTGCTTCGAGCAACCTATCGTCAACCCGCAGTTCTGCGCCGTCCACTGCTGCAAATCCGAATCCTCTGTCTGCTGCTCCTCCTTCCTCCCAGCCTCCTCACTCCACTACAATGACACCTGCTCAGGAGCGGGAACACTCCCAGGAACTGTTCTCGGGCCCCTGCTTAGATTGGGCAGCAGCGGTTCCTCTCCCACCAGAGGAGTTTATCGTCACTGATGCCCAACCATTCGAAAGTTCCCGGGGTCCGGAGGAAGAGGCTGGGGACTTCCGCCAACTGTCTCAACAACTTTCTGTGGGTGAGGAGGACGATGACGATCAGACACAGTTGTCTTGCAGTGAGGTAGTAGTAAGGGCAGTAAGTCCGAGGGAGCAGCGCACAGAGGATTCGGAGGAAGAGCAGCAGGACGATGAGGTGACTGACCCCACCTGGTGTGCAACGCTTACTCAGGAGGACAGGTCTTCAGAGGGGGAGTCAAGGGCATCAGCAGGGCAGGTTGCAAGAGGCAGTGCGGTGGCCAGGGGTAGAGGCAGGGCCAGACCGAATAATCCACCAAGTGTTTCCCAAAGCGCCCCCTCGCGCCATGCCACCCTGCAGAGGCCGAGGTGCTCTAAGGTCTGGCAGTTTTTCACAGAGACGCCTGACGACCGACGAACAGTGGTGTGCAACCTTTGTCGCGCAAAGCTCAGCCGGGGAGCCAACACCAACAGCCTCACCACCACCACCATGCGCAGACATATGATGGCCAAGCACCCCACAAGGTGGAACGAAGGCCGTTCAGCGCCTCCGGTTTGCACCCCTGCCTCTCCCCCTGTGCCCCAACCTGCCACTGAGATGCAACCCCCCTCTCAGGACACAGGCACTACCGTCTCCTGGCCTGCACCCACACGCTCACCTCCGCTGTCTTCGGCCCCATCCAGCAGTGTAGTTCAGCGCACCGTCCAGCCGTCGCTTGCGCAACTGTTGGAGCGCAAGCGCAAGTACGCCGCCACGCACCCGCACGCTCAAACGTTAACCGTCCGCATAGCAAAATTCATCAGCCTTGAGATGCTGCCGTTTAGGGTTGTGGAAACGGAGTCCTTCAAAAGTATCATGGAGGCGGCGGCCCCACGCTACTCAGTTCCCAGTCGCCACTACTTTTCCCGATGTGCCGTCCCAGCCCTGCACGACCACGTCTCCCGCAACATTGTACGCGCCCTCACCAACGCGGTTACTGCCACGGTCCACTTAACTACGGACACGTGGACAAGCACAGGCGGGCAGGGCCACTACATCTCCCTGACGGCACATTGGGTGAATTTAGTGGAGGCTGGGACAGAGTCAGAGCCCGGGACCGCTCACGTCCTACCCACCCCCAGAATTGCGGGCCCCAGCTCGGTGGTGGTATCTGCGGAGGTGTATGCTTCCTCCACTAAAGCACCCTCCTCCTCCTCCTCCTCCTCTGTCTCGCAATCAAGATGTGTTAGCAGCAGCATGTCGCCAGCAGTCGGTGTCGCGCGGTGTGGCAGCACAGCGGTGGGCAAGCGTCAGCAGGCCGTGCTGAAACTACTCAGCTTAGGCGATAAGAGGCACACGGCCCACGAACTGCTGCAGGGTCTGACACAGCAGACCGACCGCTGGCTTGCGCCGCTGAGCCTCCAACCGGGCATGGTCGTGTGTGACAACGGCCGTAACCTGGTGGCGGCTCTGCAGCTCGGCAGCCTCACGCACGTGCCATGCCTGGCCCACGTCTTTAATTTAGTGGTTCAGCGCTTTCTGAAAAGCTACCCACGCTTGTCAGACCTGCTCGTAAAGGCGCGCCGGCTCTGCGCACATTTTCGCAAGTCCCACACGGACGCCGCCACCCTGCGCACCCTGCAACATCACTTTAAGCTGCCAGTGCACCGACTACTGTGCGACGTGCCCACACGGTGGAACTCTACGCTCCACATGTTGGCCAGGCTCTATGAACAGCGTAGAGCTATAGTCGAATACCAACTCCAACATGGGCGGCGCAGTGGGAGTCAGCCTCCTCAATTCCTTTCAGAAGAGTGGGCCTGGTTGGCAGACATCTGCCATGTCCTTGGTAATTTTGAGGAGTCTACCCAGGTGGTGAGCGGCGATGCTACAATCATTAGCGTCACCATTCCTCTGCTATGCATCTTGAGAAATTCCCTGCAAACCATAAAGGCAGCTGCTTTGCGCTCGGAAACGGGGGCGGGGGAAGACAGTATGCCGCTGGATAGTCAGGGCACCCTCCTGTCTATTTCTCAGCGCGTACAGGAGGAGGAGGAGGAGCATGAGGAGGATGAGGAGGAGGGGGAAGAGACAGCTTGGCCCGCTGCTGACGGTACACCGGCTGATTGCCTGTCATCCTTTCAGCGTGTATGGCCTGAGGAGGAGGAGGAGGAGGAGGATCCTGAAAGTGATCTTCCTAGTGAAGACAGCCATGTGTTGCGTACAGGTACCCTGGCACACATGGCTGACTTCATGTTAGGATGCCTTTCTCGTGACCCTCGCGTTGCACGCATTCTGGCCACAACGGATTACTGGGTGTACACACTGCTCGATCCACGGTATAAGGAGAACCTGCCCACTCTGATTCCCGAAGAGGAAAGGGGTTCGAGAGTGTTGCTATACCACAGGACCCTTGCGGACAAGCTGATGGTAAAATTCCCAGCCGACAGCGCTAGTGGCAGAAGGCGCAGTACCGAGGGCAAGGTAGCAGGGGATGTGCGTAGATCGAGCAGCATGTACATCCCAGGCAGTGCAACAGTCTTTAAGGGCCTGGCCAGCTTTATGGCTCCCCACCAAGACTGTGTCACCGCTCCCCAGTCACGGCTGAGTCGGCGGGAGCACTGTAAAAGGATGGTGAGGGAGTACGTAGCGGATCGCACGACCATCCTCGGTGACGCCTCTGCCCCCTACAACTACTGGGTGTCGAAGCTGGACACGTGGCCTGAACTAGCGCTGTATGCCCTGGAGGTGCTTGCTTGTCCTGCGGCTAGCGTCTTGTCGGAGAGGGTGTTTAGTGCGGCTGGGGGAATCATCACAGATAAGCGTAGCCGCTTGTCAACCGACAGTGCCGACACGCTAACACTCATCAAGATGAACAAAGGCTGGATTTCCCCAGATTTCTGTTCTCCACCAGCGGACAGCAGCGATACGTAAGCAATACGTAGGCTGCACCCGCGGATGGAAGCTACGTTCTCTCTCACCATCCAAAACGGGGACATTTCTGCTTCATCAATCTGTGTCTAATATTCCTCCTCCTCCTCCTCCTGCTCCTCCTCCTGAAACCTCACGTAATCACGCTGAACGGGCAATTTTTCTTAGGGCCACAAGGCTCACTCAAATAATTTTTCTGAACAATTTTTATAAGTTTCAATGCGCTTAAAAGCGTTGGAACTTTAACTTGAACCAATTTTTCGTTACACTGGGCTGCCTCCAGGCCTAGTTACCACTTAAGCCACATTAACCAAAGCGATTCACCTGCCATCTTGGTTGGGCATGGCCAATTTTTATTGAGGTACATTAGTACTGTTGGTACACCAAATTTTTGGGGCCCTCACCTACAGTGTAATCATAGCAATTTGTATGTTCTTCGCCTGCACTCATGGTACAGAAAGGTGTGTGGGGTTGGCCTACACTTTAGCTACATAAATGTAACTCGGGCCTTGGCTATACTAAGGCTACTAAAATGGAACTAAGACTGCGCTCCCGCTATACTGCTGCTTCGGAATTGTTACTGGGGCCTGTCTTGAGTGCTACTATTGCTGACATGGAACGAAGACTGCGCTCCCGCTATACTGCTGCTTCGGAATTGTTACTGGGGCCTGTCTTGAGTGCTACTATTGCTGACATGGAACGAAGACTGCGCTCCCGCTATACTGCTGCTTCGGAATTGTTACTGGGGCCTGTCTTGAGTGCTACTATTGCTGACATGGAACGAAGACTGCGCTCCCGCTATACTGCTGCTTTGGAATTGTTACTGGGGCCTGTCTTGAGTGCTACTATTGCTGACATGGAGCGAAGACTGCGCTCCTCCTATAATGCTGCTAGTGATATGTTAGTGGGGCCTGTCCTAATGCTACGGCTGAAATGTTACGAATTCTGGCCTCTGCCTATACCGCTGCTAATGGTATGTCTCTGGGGTGTGGAAACAGAGGCTTCCCAAAGACATGATGGCGGCGAGGCCATTTCCCACCAACGCGGTTACTGTAAAGGTGCATATAACCACGGACACGTGGAGAGGACACGTAGTGCCTCAAAAACATCCCCCTCCTCCTCCAACAGGGAAAACATTCTTGGCAAATGTCTTTGCATTGGTTCGTCTGGTGGCAGTCCAAGAATTTCACCTTTACCGACACAACGAGAGCACCCACACCATCCCCCCGCCACGGCCCACTTAATCCTGGCCGCATTCCGAAAACCAACAAAATACAACCGTGCTACTAGGTCCGCAGTCACCACCACATTACCACCAACGCGGTTACTATAAAGGTGCATATAACCACGGACACGTGGAGAGGACACGTAGTGCCTCAAAAACATCCCTCTCCTCCTCCAACAGGGAAAACATTCTTGGCAAATGTCTTTGCATTGGTTCGTCTGGTGGCAGTCCAAGAATTTCACCTTTACCGACACAACGAGAGCTCCCACACCATCCCCCCGCCACGGCCCACTTAATCCTGGCCGCATTCCGAAAACCAACAAAATACAACCGTGCTACTAGGTCCGCAGTCACCACCACATTACCACCAACGCGGTTACTGTTAAGGTACATATTACCAGTCTGACTGGGGCATGCAGACACCTTGACAGAATGAATAGTGTGTGGCACATAGGTTCCCCATTGCTATGCCCACGTGTGCAGCTCCTGATGGCGGTGGCACAGGATTCTATTTCTCATTGCTTCTGTACAGCATTGTGGGCTATCGCCCCGCCCCTTTTAAAGAGGGCCGCTGCCTAGCCATGCCAACCCTCTGCAGTGTGTGCCTGCGGTTCCTCCTCATGGCAGACGCACTTCTAAATAGACATGAGGGTGGCGTGGCATGAGGGCAGCTGAAGGCTGCGCAGGGACACTTTGGTGTGCGCTGTGGGGGGAGGGGGGGCGGTTGGTCAGCATGTAACCCAGGAGAAGTGGCAGCGGAGTGTCATCCAGGCAGTGATTGTGCTTTGTTGTAGCTAGTGTGGTGCTTAGCAAAGGTATGCCATGCTAATGAGGGCTTTTCAGAAGTAAAAGTTGTTGGGAGGGGGGGGGGGCCCACTCTTGCCGGTATTGTGGCTTAATAGTGGGACCTGGGAACTTGAGATGCAGCCCAACATGTAGCCCCTCGCCTGCCCTATCCGTTTCTGTGTCATTCCCATCACTTTCTTGAATTGCCCAGATTTTCACACATGAAAACCTTAGCGAGCATCGGCGAAATACAAAAATGCTCTGGTCGCCCATTGACTTCAATGGGGTTCGTTGTTCGAAACGAACCCTCGAACATCGCGGGAAGTTCGTTCCGAATAACGAACACCCGAACATTTTGGTGTTCGCTCATCTCTAGTAGGATCCCATTCCGAACAAAAATAATAATAAGAAAAAGTGGAGAAATAAAGATAACAGGGGTAGAACCTCTATCCCCCTGGAGTACATAGTATAGTACCTCAGTTCAGATATTAGGTTGGTGGAAAGGGACTCCAGGAGTCAGGTTGCAAAGTAAACCAAAACTACTTTATTCCTCTAGAGCAGATGAGAGTTCTGGTTTAAGTACTTTTAACAGTTCATACAAGATCACTTTGTGGTAAGCAGTTACATTTTTCAGGAATTATTCTCTTCTGCATTTTCCTCAGGGGGTTTGGTACAAGGCAACACATCTGTACACTCTGCTGTTCCTTTGAGCTTTTCTCCCTGGCTGTGCCTATGACTGTCTGACTTTGTTTTCTTTCCTATACTTAATTTCGTCTCTTTTTTTCCTCTGATTCTCTCAGTAACAGTTCCTTGCTCTAGCGTACTCACACTTGTGATGTTGTTTCACTGCACTGGCTGGCTCTGCGATGACTTACAGAGACATTCACCTTCTTCACGGTCTCTATCTCAGGATGTGCTGGACTATACTCTTGGACTAGACTGATTTAGCTCTACCCACTCTTCTCTCTTACACTGCCACACTAGCTCAACCTATAATGGGGATCTAAACTGACAATCTCTCTGTTCTGGCTAATCCTGGCTAACCATTCCCCCAGCTGTTGCTAGGTGACCTGTAGTGCTAAGGGACTGGAGAACATTGCCAGTAAATACAGTGAGGCATGAAACACATCATTACAACAGTAAAACATCAACTTTACAACGCATGAAAACTAACATGAATTAAACCTTTTACATAAACAAAGAAGTGCAGTGTAGTTGTCCAGTACATGCTTTCCTGGCCCCCTCCATATTGTCATACATTTATGTCTTATGTAGATGCACTGTGCAAAACTGTGTTGTCATTCTCTTATGTGTATTGCACAGCTGCATCGTGTGATGGGTTAATGTCTGCAAAGTGTGAGCTGACTGTCTGTAAATGTATCAATTTCATCCTGTCACATGGTATGAGAGAGTCTATAAATGTGAGTGTTTGAGAGAGGGAAAGGAGTTCCATGTCTTCTGAAGTCGTAGTCAGGAGGTCCAGCTGCATGAGGGCACCTTCAGCCCTCATGTAGTGAAGCATGGAAGAGGAGGAGAGATTTCCTGAGTGCCTGCTATCTATGAAGAAGGAGTGAGCCCCCAAAGAGAGAGAGAGAGAGTGAGTGAACAACGAGTGAGTGTTTAATTCTAAGGCCTAGTGCGGAGGTATTCCATCCTAACAGTTTCACACCCACGAGTCCCGAAGTCTGGGACCGCCAGGTGGAGGTACTCTACTTTCATTGTTCACACTCCAGCATCCTGAAGTCTAGGTCTGCCATGTGGAGGTACTTTGTCCTATCTAATTCCAGCACTTTCCAAACTTGTCATTTGTGCCTTGTACTGCTGAAGTTTCAAGTAAAGTTATTTCCAGGCCCTGACCGTTCCCTGGGACCTGGGGTACTATACAACTGTCTGTGGCTCAGTTATTTCCCCGCTGATGTTCATGTCGCTGTGTGCTGGAATGGTGGTGTCACCCGTGACAACCCCTTCACCTGTCCTACTGTTCAGTGGGCATCCAGCGCTGCCTTGGCTTTGCCTGCATGCGTCCCTCCGGGAAAGAGCATGGTAAGTGCCACCGTGACAAGCCAGCATCTTGCCCTTCCAGCTCTTTAGCATTTGCCATGTGTCCGGGGTCACCCTACGGGATGCTCCAGCAGTAGTACCCAACTTTGGGGTAGTACACAAGCACCTCTAAAGCATGTTGTGCAAGCTCTGGCCACTCGTTTAGCTTAGACACCCAGAAGTCAAAGGGGCCAACTCCAGGTCTGAGTACATCAACGTGGTAACTGACATAATCTTGGACTATCATGGATAAGTGCTACCTGTGACTTTCAGGGCTCAGTCACATGAGCATTTGTACATGCGTTTATTCACGTGTAAAAAAGATTGCAAATGCACGCTTAAAAAAAACGCATGACCACGTCCATTGCCAACCACATGTTCTATCTTTTGTAGGTGCGAATTTCATGCGCATGTAAAATTCGCACATGTGACCGCTCCCTGAGCCCTCAGTCCTACCATGTGCTTTTGCTGCAGACTGCAACAGGTGGAAAAAACTATGACACATCTCTATTAGACTTCCCCTTCCACTGGTGGTGCTGCTGCAACAGCTTCCTATTAACAGCAGACCACATGTTATATAGGCATATAAACGTTATGCAGCTTCTCTGCCCTGTGCTTAACAGTAAAATGGCCGCAGGTTACATTGTGTCTATATTACTGCGATTCACTGAAAATAAGACCTACCCCTAAAATAAGCCCTATCCTGATTTTTGGGAAGGGGGCTTGAATTATAAGCCCTGCCCTGAAAATAAGCTCTAGCTACACTACATTAAAAAACGCAATACATTACCTAGCAGGCACCGTCTGGGTCCTTCCCGCTGGTCTCTGTAGTTCCGGCAGGCTCGCTTGCAGTTCTCAGCAGCTGACAGAAGTTTGCTTGCTGGTAACAGGGGTTGTATTCATGTGCCAAACCTTTTAACATTGGAAAGGGCAATGTGCATTAATGTACAGTAAATAAACTACTGCTATAAATGATAAGAATTGGATAGAAAAATGAAAAGGTGATGTTTTTATATTTGCTCTCAAATCTGTTTATCCGATCATCCTCTATTTTGTGAAGCTACAAAAATCAGGATTGTAGCCTAATTTTTTTCTTTACACTGAATTTGTAGATGTATGTTTCATGATTGACAAAGTAGAAAGGTAGAGATCAGTGTAACGATCTACAAATAAAATGGTTTTAACCACAACCGCAGCTGTATGCACTTTCACATCTGAATGTAATACAGCTTAAGTGGATTCTTAAACTAGTTATAACTTTTGGAATGTTTACTGGCCACCAAACACTTGAAGCTGTTTTCCTACTGGAAAAAAAAACACAACCCTAAAAGATGTAAACTTGGATATCATCAAGTAGGGACAAGCAGACGAGTGATATGAGTATCCAGTGTATACCTGGCCTGTTTTATAGTAATCATATCTACTAGATATTTGACATCAGGGATATATTCACGTAAAATATGTCCTACTTTTTTTTTTGTTACCCTGAATTGTAACTAAATGTACTGACCATATTCTCATGGGTGTACCTGGAGAGATTGTATCACGTTGTTGTACAGGATTTATGGACTCATACAGTCCTCTCCAAGATTCATGTCTGTGTTACTCCTGCACCTGGCGACTTTATATTTAGATAGAGGTTTTATCGAATATTTTGTAATAATTTCTTAGAAATACTTAGAGCTTATATTAAAACTGAGAAATATAATGGTTTATGAGTATAATGGTCCATAGTAAGGGTACATGTTCATGGGTGACTTAAAAGTTACTCCCATTATTCTCGAGCACTACTCACATTAGACAGCACTTGGACCTCCCACCTATGTGCTATCTGATATGCTGAACATAGTACATCGATATGTGCTATTCACGTCCAGAATCTGGATACGAATAGAACTTTTTTAAAATCTGAGTATTAGGCCAAGAAAAAAAAAGCCTCTGTGCATATACCCATTCAGATTAATATTCAGTCAGAATTCCATCCGATTTTTGGACCGACTTTTCGGTCCGAAGAATGGACAGAAAAATAGTCCATGTGCATGTAACCTTAGTGTCAGGGGCATAGTATAGGGGCTGCAGAGGGTGCAGTCGCACCTGGGTCCAAGAGCCCTAGGGGGCCCATAAAGTCTCTCTTCCCCATATTGCAAACCAATACTATTAATGAAGCTTTATAGTTGGGGGCCAGTTCCAGATGTGGCATTGGGGCCCAGCCAGGGGCTTAACTAAAGGCTCAGGGGCCCTGATGCAAAATGTGAGCTGGGGCCCCCCCTCTATCTGTATCTGTACCCGTACCCATACCTAAACCATGCTGCACAGAAACATAACTTGAAGCTTTTGGGCCCCAATGCAAAACCTGTAACAGGGGCCCCAACTATAATGCTTTATTCATAGTACTGGGCTCCCTATATGGAGAAGAGAGGCCTTATGGGCCCCCTAAGGCTCCTGGGCCCAGTGCAACCGCATCCTCTGCACCCTCTATAGTTACGCCCCTGGGCCCAGCAGCTTCAAGTTACGCCTCTTCTTAGCGAGTTATATTCTTAAAGGGAGTGTATGAGCTTAGAAAAGGGTTGGATTTCTTTCAGCAACATCACCACTCTTATGAATGGGCTGTGTCTGGTACTGCAGCTCAGTTCTAATATTATTTCTCTAAGTCCATTCTCACACATGCGTTCACAAAATGGCATGTTCGAAATAGTGGCATGTTACAGTGATTTCAAGCAGCATTTTTGAACGCGTGTCACAACCTTTGACAACATTTATTAACGCACCCCATCATTGTGATGGGTGATGAGGTGCATTAAAAAACACGAAAATGTGCACAAATTGAACAGACAGCACTCGAAAATCGCACAGGTCTGCGATAGGGCATTGTACTGCAATAAGCAGGGTGTTCCAAACACCGCGCTACTTGCAATGAAAAGCGGTCAGTATGAGAGCAGCCTAAGGGCTTATACAGACTGTTGTAGGCACAACTAGCGTAGTTGAGCCCGAACGAGGGAAAAATCTTCCCCTTTGCCAGCTTTTCAAATTCAACGCCAGTGCACAAGAGTTTGAAAAAAGAGGTGGAAAGACAGGTGCTGTCTGATATCTCCTATCTTTTCCTGGCCGGGCGAAGAGATGGCTGGGAAATGAGATTGTGATTATGAAGCCACTGAAATCCCATAGAGATCAGTAGTTTGGTTTTGTCCCATTATATGGTTGTGATTATCACGATCGTATAAGGGGACACAACCATGCTCATCTGAATCTGCCCTAAATATGTCACTCAGAATTAATTCCTGGATCAGTTAGGGTATGGTCGTACTTCAGAATTCGCAATGAAAATTTCCATGTGAATTCCACCTCTAAAATCCGTGGATTTGCATGCCGATCCGCATTGGGAATTTGCCCTGTCAATGAGGAAAATCCATGTGCGGAATTTCGATGTGAAAGTGTACGTCCTGGCTGCAGGGTACTTAATGCAACAGGGCGTACACTTACGTCCTCTCGATAGCTATCCTAGATGTCATCGGACTCTCGCGATATAATCGCGGGCGGCCAATGAGTTGCCATGGCAACAGGACGCCAGATCTAGGCATCCTGCTTTGCCATTGCCTACGATCGCTATTACAAGTGATAAGGCATTGCAGGACTTCTGTCCTGCAATGCCTTACTATAATGATCATAGGTGTTATAGTACAAGTCATTTAGCTGGCGACTGAGGTCCCCCTTTTCATACTAAATCACAGGATTTTGTCTGCTTATTGCACTTCTGGATGTTATCCATAGCCAGGCTGAACTGTTAACCCCTAATACTCCAAGTTTCTTTATATGCTTGATAAAGGGCATTTGAGCCCAAAACGTTAACATTGCCTTAGTCCAAACCATTTATTTTTGCCCTATCTTTCTAGCACATAGTTTTTCTTTGCACATGAATGAGTAATTTTTGTGTGCATATTGGCACATGGTACTGTAATTTTTGCCCCCACGTGACATGTTTATATGTGCGCACGAAACACCCTTCCCCTGATTTAAAAGGCAGTTCGGCCTAATAAGGTCAAGATATATTCTTTTTCCCACGGTTTTGCGAGGCTTATTGGGCATTTGAAGGGGTATTGACTGCATATTTGCACACAACTGTAGTGACCAGGCGGTCCTGCAGAGTAGTCAAAAAGAGTTAATAAGTTCCTGGGACCTCACTATAAACCTCTAGGGGACATAGAAGGTGCCCCACCTGAGATAAACGCTGCTATTGCTGGGACATCTACCCCAGCAACAGTTTAGACTCCTTTATTACTATGTGAGTGCATGCTATGCTGAACAGAACAGAAATAATAGAATAAGTCCTAAAAGAAATCCCTTTAATGATGATGGTGAAACCTTCCTTTCTCTACATGTAGTAAAATGTTTCCGAACTAGTCCCTTCGGGAGCCACATATAACTATTGGGCCTCCTACATGTGGTTACTTTGCTGGTGGCAGCTCTACATACTATATACAATTTTTCCTGCAGCACATGGATGAAATTTTGAAAATCTCATCCACTTTGCTGCTACTGTAAGTAGCACAGATTTTCTGCGTGGAGGTGCGCACAGAAAGACCGCCCCATGTGAATGCAGCCTAAGGGTCAATGTCACCTGCCATTGAACGTTTTATACATTTATACAGTATGTAATTGATTCCATATTTGTGTTGTTTCTGCACTGCTACTTGTTTTACACATAAGACATGGAAGAGAAATATTAGATCCCACCTCCATAAGTAAAAGAGGTGGTCAGGGAGTAATCCACGATGCAGGGAGTACTATCTATGTGACACCAGGCCAGCCCCTAGCTTAGTACACCTCTAGAAGGGTGAACTACAACACAGGAACAAAAATAGTCAATAAAGTCATAAACACTAATTTCTAACCACTTTTATTCCAGAGTTGGAATTTTCCCTTCTAGCCTAGTTGGGTAGGGCATAATATTCAGATAATTGCTATATGTTTTGAGCCATTTTCATTTTTTGAATAGCCACTTATTTCAATAGAAGAGAGAAATATTAGACAAATCAGATTGCCTGGACTGTGGCTTGGATGACTACTGTGTTGTAGATTAGTCTTACCATGTGCATTTGATTATCCTTCATCTGCGCATTCCAACAAATGTTCAGCAGCATAGCTTACAGTAGACAGCTTGCAGAATGCCATTTTGGTGATCCATCGAGGGTAAAACATGTATTAATGTGTATTTAATCCCCTACAGCCTTCTGCTTAGCCCTTAGACATTGCCTAATGATTGGAATAATGTAGCATTTTACTCGTCTGAATGAAAGATGTGAGCGTTCAATGAGATTTAACTCAGACTAGCTATTAATGGATATTGTTTCATAGCTGTGACAGTGATGTGTGATACTCAGTAGGAATTTAAAGGGACAGATCATTGAGGTACGTTATCTGTAACCTGCAAAGAACTTCATAAACTTTGAAACTATTACTGTACATCTAGCACTTGAAAATATATCCTATTATAGGTTTGGTGAAACTACAGAAATATAACTAAAATTTTCATATAAAGCAATTTACAACTACGTGCTTTTGTAAAGACTTTCAGAATCTCACCGGATGGGTCCTGATCATGTCCGTGGCTCTAAACAAACATACTTATCTCTATATCCTTATGCAATGTTAGGACCGAAACCCATATTTATGGAGCCCTTGTGTCACTTTTTCAAACCTGTCTAAATGCATTGGGAGTAACAGCAATAGCACAATACAGCGTTTTTTAAAAAAGAGATACTCCAGCTAATTATTCAATCTGGAATACAATTACTGTATTTACTTGATCAGACATGTCAGGAGAGCTGAGAGGTCCTCATTTATATGACAGCCATTGTAGTCATTGGCATAACTATAGGGGATGCACTGGATGCGATTGCACCTGGGCCCAGGAGCCTAAGAGGGCCCATAAGACCTCTCTTCTCTATATAGGGAGCCCAGTACTATGGATAAAGCATTATAGTTGGGGGCCCTGTTACAGGTCTTGCATTGGGGCCCAGGAGCTTCAATTTATGCCTCTGCCTTAAGGGGTTAAGAGAAGTTGGGGGGCCCCAAGATAAACTTTTGCACCCCGGCCCATGAGCCTTCAGCTACGCCCCTGATTGTAGGATTAGAAAACTTCAATTTTTAAGAGTCTCTCTGCTTTGGCTCATAGCAGGTGGTCCAAAGTTGGTAACCCCCTCCATGCTGTCCATATGTCCTGAGAAGGCAAAGGTAAAGCAGTGGTTGAGATAAAATAAAACTGTGGCTTTCCTGCTGCAGAAAATACATAATCAATACAGCTCATGTGAACATACCCCAAAGGTCTCTTGCACACAACAGAGCCTTATACATAGAGTTAGTACAGATGCACATGGAGTCCCTTCAATCTTTGCAGTTGTAGGCACTCTGTGCTGTCATATTGTGCTCCATATGGGACCATAATATACAATACTTCTAGGGGAGGATATTCTATAAAATAGCATCTGAGTTGTTTTCTGTTAAATTCTGTATGAATGTTGCATATAAAATACTAATATAAAGTTCCATACAAACAGGGTCTTTTGCAGTTCCCTACAACTCAGAGCTTGTAAGCGCCCAAAATATGGTTGTGTGCGCTAGTCCTTACATTTAGCATGAATGGGACTTCAAATTGATATTGTGATGGCTATTCACGGTTTTGGTTAGTAACTGATCCCATACGAGAATCAATTACTTCTACCATCTATCATAATATTCCATATTAGTGCTTGCCTATTTTCCTGGTGTGATATTTTAGATAATTTCATCCACTTATACAGTACATCACCATAATCCTAATAAAGTCTTATTTCATGAAGCTCAAATCAAAAATTGTTTTTTCTATGTTGGTAAAGTAAATGCCACATGGTCTCTGGAGGACCCTACCTTAAATGAACTTCATCAACATTGTTCTCTTTTTACAGATTGTCTACGGAATAGCCCATCATTTTATCCAAGTGATCCAGATGATATTATAATGGACCTTGCAAATAATTTGGAATTAAAATATACACAAGGGTGTTCTAAATATAGTAAAATACGCCTGGGATTAAATGGGGTCTAGAGCTTATAGCGGCTTAGGAACATGGGCAGACTGGGTGGGCTAAGCTGTTTGTCTTTGGCGTCCGGTAGGACTATTCCAAATTTTCTACATAGTGTGCAGCTAAGTCAATGTGACATCTATCACAGACCTGGTCAATCTTACTTAAATATTACAGCTCAGCTTATTAGTTGTCTCTTCATGGATTGCGTGTTGTCAGAGATCACTTGAAGAGTCCATGAAAGAAGTGTTTTCCCTTATTGTACATTAAACCCAAAAGAATAAACACAACTTTGTGTAGAAATGAAAAAAGCTGTGTTTTTCCTGCTGTTCAGCCAATAAATCCAATTCTTAAACTGATGTCTATTGCCAAAACATCAATGTTTTAATCCATTTGTATATAGTTTATTTCTCTGAGAGCAAAACAAATGAATGGCTGTGAGGTTAATGAGTTATATGGAATTTGCAAGAAGCTTCTCATGCAATTGAAGGATCATGTTAGTGAAATTTGCTGCTCTGACAAACCTCTGAGCTATAGCATAGCTATGCAGAGTGCAAAAGTAGAAATCACAACCGGACATATACTCTTTGGGTGCCCATTGGCCTCTACGGATATACAATAAGCACTAGCACTGTATGCAGGTGACATGGTCGCACAATGTTGTTATATTTCAGTTATATTATCAAGTTATACAGAGTTATCTCATTATAGAAATTATGCATTAGCAAGTTGTGTCAATGTAATAAGTTAAATGGGTTGTCGCCGAGCAATAGAGAGAATATAAAAGTAAGTTAAGTAGGGGTCCAAACTCAAGAGCCCCCACCGTTGCTGAGAATGAGGGGCCTTAGTCTCCATTCTGAGCCAGAGAACAAGACGAGCATGTGCTATCCTTCATAAGCTTCAGTGGTGTGCTGGAAGTCACCAAACATGCTCTGGCAGCCCGAATTAGCGATTATAAAAAGTTGCATTTACAAAACTATAGAAGGGTTTGTTGTGGAACAACTATTTAATAGTGCTAAGGCTGGCATCATGATGCATAGTGAATGTGGTGACATTTAGTGGAGAGTTTACTTTATCACTCTGCATTTCACCTGTCATTTTCCTTAGTGAATACACTGGTGCAAAAACTATTTAACAGATTTGCTTTCTCCTCCTCATCCTGTACTATTTTTCCTTTATTCCCTCATTCAAGCCAATACTTTTCATTTTAATCTTTCTGCTATTATATATAGTTGAAAAGCAGCTTAGGGTTAGTTTTATAGTTTTTTTGAGTCTGTCTTCTGCTTTGCGCCTTTCATTTGTTTTTTACATAATTTAATTGTTTTTCCTTATAGCTTTTTTAATGCTTCTTCGCTGCCTTCTTGTTTTAATAGTTTAAATGCTTTCTTCTTTCTGTAAGGTATAAACTGCTCACATTAAGTATTTAAGATGGTTATAACAATTTCCCAATTTCTTGTTTGTACTCTTATTTTTGAGGATATTCTACTGGTCAAAAAGGTTAAGGGCATCTCTGAGCTGATTGAGTTTTGCCTTCCTAAAGTTTAGTATTTCCGTAGTTCCCAATGAAACTCCCTATTCAAGGACAAGTGGAAATTTATTACACTGCGGAACAAAAAAAAACTTTTTGTGGTGTTTCGAATTTTAAACTTTATTCTGGGTATTTTTGTGCTGCTGATTTCAAAAATACCACTTGTGGAAGCTCTAGTTTTTGAGAGATTGCTGATGTCGTTGTCTATTGTTTGTATGATCACTTTATGTTTGTGCCAGCATTTGTTCACTATTAGTACTCATGATACTTATGATTTGTATGTTCTGTTGATGTTGTTATTTTCATGTGTATTTGATATGTCCTGATGTGTTTAATTTCTATTACAAGTGTTGACATGACAAAGAAAATATCAAAATCATCCTGATTAGAGATGAGCGAGTATACTCACTAAGGCACATTACTCGAGCGAGTAGTGCCTTAGGCCTCATGTCCACGGGGAAAATCAGATCCGCTGCAGATTCTACATGGAGAATCTGCAGCGGGTCCCTCCTGCCCCGCGGACATGAGCGCCGAAAATAAGAATTTAAAAGTATTTACCATCCGGCGCGGGCGGAGAAGATCAGCTGTTCCTCACGGCCGGATCTTCATTTTCGGCCGGCGGATGAATTCCTGACGCCGGCGGCACGTCGCCGGCACGTCGCCGACGTGCCGCGCGCATGCGCCGGGCACATCCGCCGAGCCGAAGCAAGGAAGATGCGGCCGTGAGGAACAGCTGACCTTCCCCGCCCGCGCCGGATGGTAAATACTTTAAATTCCTATTTTAGGTCTCCCGCGGATCCGGACGGCTTCCATAGGCTTCAATAGAAGCCCGCGGGAGCCGTCCCCGCGGGAGACCCGCACGAAAATGGAGCATAGTTCGGATTTTTTCATGCTCCATTTTTTTTTAAATCCCTTTTATTGACGATCCGCGGGTATTTATCTACCCGCGGGTGGTCAATGCATCCCTATGGGATGCGGATCCGCATGCAGGAAATCCGCTGCGGATCCTAAATCCTATTTTGCCCGTGGACATGAGCCCTTAGCCGAGTATCTCCCTGCTCGTCTCTAAAGATTCGGGGGCCGGGGAGCGGCGGGGAAGAGCGGGGAGGAACAGAGGGGAGATCTCTCTCTCCCTGCTCCCTCCCCCCCCCCCCCCGCTCCCACCTGCTCCCCGCCGCACCTCACCTGTCACCTGCGGCGGCCTCCGAATCTTTAGAGACGAGCGGGGAGATATTCAGCTAAGGCACTACTCGCTCGAGTAATGTGCCTTAGCAGGTATACTCACTCATCTCTAATCCTGATGTTTTTGTTTCATTTGCGGGGAGTGCATGATCCTTCAGCACAGAAAAAACAGAACTGACTTTATTTGGCTTATTTCAAAGTAAATCTGGAGGACCAAGATAAGCCTTGTATGTAAAATATGTACAGAGCACCTGGAACAGTGAACATATGGGGAAAGGAAATGCGTGAAATTTGGTATACAAATGGTATGACGGGAACGTAAAAACCACCATGATGATTGTTAGTTTCTTAGTAAATGGCAAGGGCACCAAAGCGAACATAAAATCCCTTCTTTCTGTACACTTGGTTATAAGGGCGGCTTCACACAAATTTTCACGCATTTTTGTGTGTGTAAAATTTACATGCGCAATGGGCAGAGAATAGAACACATTGATTAAAGTTGCGCTCGCTCTAATTTCCTGATTTTGCATGCGCAAAAAAAATGGAACCTGCTCTCTTTTTGTGTGCATTTGCGCACCAAGGGACATCAATAGAAGTTTATGGGTGGTGCGAAAATGCACACAGATGCGCAATACACTGCGCAATTCTGCTGGAAAAAAGCCCACCTGAATCTCGTTAGGCTAAATAGCGTGTTTGTCTGCTGCAGGCAAATGAACATGACCTGCATATGCAAAAAGTGCAGTAAAATGCGCCGACACACATATAAAGAAAAGTTGTACGTAAAAACGCATATGCCTGTACGAAGGTGAGCATCAAATTGCTTTACCTGCATAGTCATTTGGTTCAATTTCCAGATTGCCTTAGTGATGCAATCGTGAGCGATTTCACAAGGAAATAAGGACCTAGGAAGAACAATACCGTGAACGATGGGATACACATATGATGGCGGACTACTGTTGAATCCAGCATGAATGTCCAGGAACATCTCACTGCAGGAAGTCACAGAAACGTGGTTTCAGTAATATGTCTCAATGAAGAAACTTTTGTTTTGTTGTTTATGTTCTAGGCTTCTTGGGTTTAATCCTTTGATTCATTCCATGTTTAATACAATATGCATACATATATAAATTTATATGGTTGCATGTTATATTTTCTTTTTAATAATTTTTATTGGGTTTTATAATAAATAGAGATGAGCGAACGTACTCGTCCGAGCTTGATACTCGTTCGAGTATTAGCGTGTTCGAGATGCTCGTTACTCAAGACGAGTACCACGCGATGTTCGAGTTACTTTCACTTTCATCTCTGAGACGTTAGCGCGCTTTTCTGGCCAATAGAAAGACAGGGAAGGCATTACAACTTCCCCCTGCGACGTTCAAGCCCTATACCACCCCCCTGCAGTGAGTGGCTGGCGAGATCAGGTGTCACCCGAGTATATAAATCGGCCCCTCCCGCGGCTCGCCACAGATGCATTCTGACAGAGATCAGGGAAAGTGCTGCTGGTTCCAGAGCTGCTATAGGGAGAGTGTTAGGAGTTATTTTAGGCTTCAAGAACCCCAACGGTCCTTCTTAGGGCCACATCTGACCGTGTGCAGTACTGTTGAGGCTGCTTTTAGCAGTGTTGCACAATTTTTTTTTTTGTATATCGGGCGTGCAGAGCATTGCGTCCGCAGGTGAATAAGCCAAAAAACAAAGATGTGGGCTCACCTCACCAGCAGTAACTTTCAATGTTGCAGGAAGATCTGGGATTCAACAGGAGCTCCATCCTCAAGTAGCCGACGGCAAACGGCCAGATTCCATATGAGCAGAAAATAGAGATGGAGGGGAGCTGCTACCGTTAAAAATTTCCTTCTTTATTGAATAAAATAAAGCATACAGCTCACAAGTGCACGCTGAACGCGTTTCGGCAAAAGCCTTTGTCATTGCGTCCGCAGTCTGCAGTCATTGTACAGAGTATAGGACCAGTACTGGTGAGGCAGGGAAAGAGATATTCAGGCTATATAGGCAGTGGGCTTTTTCCAAAAAATTGGGGAAAAATACTATATTTGGGCTGCCTGTGACCGTCTTCAGTTTACTGCGTGTCTGCTGGGGGTAGTAGTCCTAATTAATACGCAGCTAAGTGTTACAGCAGGCTTGCGCAAAATTGTTTCCTGGATCTGCTGTCTCTGTTACATGATCGCCGTCATCCCGCCAGAGGGAAAGAGTATAGATAATATTATACGCTGCCTACAGTATCTATCTGCTGGGGGTAGTAGTCCTAATTAATACGCAGCTAAGCGTTACAGCAGGCTTGCGCAAAATTGTTTCCTGGATCTGCTGTCTCTGTTACATCAGCGCTGTCATCCCGCCAGAGGGAAAGAGTATACATAATATTATACGCTGCCTACAGTATCTATCTGCTGGGGGTAGTTGGCGGGAGCACTGTAAAAGGATGGTGAGGGAGTACGTAGCCGATCGCACGACCGTCCTCGGTGACGCCTCTGCCCCCTACAACTACTGGGTGTCGAAGCTGGACACGTGGCCTGAACTAGCGCTGTATGCCCTGTAGGTGCTTGCTTGTCCTGCGGCTAGCGTCTTGTCAGAGAGGGTGTTTAGTGCGGCTGGGGGAATCATCACAGATAAGCGTACTCGCCTGTCAACCGACAGTGCCGACAGGCTTACATTCAGCAAGATGAACAAAGCCTGGATTTCCCCAGACTTCTCTTCTCCACCAGCGGACAGCAGCGATACCTAAACAATACGTAGGCTGCACCCGCGGATGGAAGCATTGTTCTCTATCACCATCAAAAACGTGGACCTTTTAGCTTCATCAATCTGTGTATAATATTCATCCTCCTCCTCATGCTCCTCCTCCTGAAACCTCACGTAATCACGCCGAACGGGCAATTTTTCTTAGGCCCACAAGGCTCAGTCATATAATTTTTGTAAACAATTTTTATACGTTTCAATGCTCATTAAAGCGTTGAAACTTGCACCTGAACCAATTTTTATTTTAACTGGGCTGCCTCCAGGCCTAGTTACCAATTAAGCCACATTAACCAAAGCGATTAATGGGTTTCACCCGCCCTCTTGGTTGGGCATGGGCAATTTTTCTGACGTACATTAGTACTGTTGGTACACCAATTTTTTGGGGCCCTCGCCTACAGTGTAATCCAATTAATTTTTTGCCCACCTGCATTAAAGCTGACGTTACATCAGCTGTGCTGGGCACTGCAATGGGATATATTTATGTACCGCCGGTGGGTTCCAGGGAGCCACCCATGCTGTGCGTCCACAGTGAGTTGTAACTGCATGTGTCCACTTCTAAAGAACCCCAGTCTGACTGGGGCATGCAGTGTGGGCCGAAGCCCACCTGCATTAAACATGACATTACCTCAGCTGTGATGGGCAATGGAATGGGATATATTTATGTACCGCCGGTGGCTTCCTGGCACCCACCCATGCTGTCGGTCCACACGGAGTTGTAACTGCATGTGTCCACTTCTAAAGAACCCCAGTGTGACTGGGGCATGCAGTGTGGGCCGAAGCCCACCTGCATTTAATTGGACGTTAGCTCAGCTGTGATGGGCACTGCAATGGGATACATTTATGTACAGCCGGTGGGTTCCAGGGAGCCACCCATGCTGTGGGTGCACACGGAATTCCCATTGCGGAGTTTTACCTGCCTGTGACTATTTATAAAAAAACGTGGTCTGACTGGGGCATGCAGACACCTTGACAGAATGAATAGTGTGTGGCACATAGTTTCCCCATTGCTATGCCCACGTGTGCAGCTCCTGATGGCGGTGGCACAGGATTATATTTCTCATTGCTTCTGTACAGCATTGTGGGCTATCGCCCCGCCCCTTTTAAAGAGGGTCGCTGCCTAGCCATGCCAACCCTCTGCAGTGTGTGCCTGCGGTTCCTCCTCATGGCAGACGCACTTATAAATAGACATGAGGGTGGTGTGGCATGAGTGCAGCTGAAGGCTGCGCAGGGACACTTTAGTGTGCGCTGTGGACACTGCGTCGTGCGCGGGGGGGGGGTTGGGCAGCATGTAACCCAGGAGAAGTGGCAGTGGAGTGTCATGCAGGCAGTGATTGTGCTTTGTTGGAGGTAGTGTGGTGCTTAGCTAAGGTATGCATTGCTAATGAGGGCTTTTCAGAAGTAAAAGTTGTTGGGAGGGGCACTCTTGCCACTATTGTGGCTTAATAGTGGGACCTGGGAACTTGAGATGCAGCCCAACATGTAGCCCCTCGCCTGCCCTATCCGTTGCTGTGTCGCTCCCATCACTTTCTTGAATTGCCCAGATTTTCACAAATGGAAACCTTAGCGAGCATCGGCGATATACAAAAATGCTCGGGTCGCCCATTGACTTCAATGGGGTTCGTTACTCGAAACGAACCCTCGAGCATCGCGAAAATTTCGTCACGAGTATCGAGCACCCGAGCATTTTGGTGCTCTCTCATCTCTAATAATAAACAAAAAAAAAATACAGAAAGTTTACATATTTGTTGCGTTAGGGTACAATTTCTGTACCGTGACATAAATATTTTAAACATTCAATGCGTTTCTGAATAGTATTGAAACTAATGTTCATTCTTACAAAAGAAAAGAAAATAGTTGCCAGGTTAATGCAGTGCGTCACTTGAGTACTTGACATCAACTGTGAACCAGAGACTATTGATTATTGATCACCCATTGTCATTGGACATACATGGCCAGTTTGAACAACTGTAATGTGGACTAAAATGTGTACGACTGCATCTGTGAAACAATTGAATACCCAGTGATTTTTCACTTCGTGGTTGATCAATTATTAATAGAGATGAGCGAGCATACTTGCTAAGGACAATTACTCGATTGAGCATCGTCCTTAGCGAGTACCTGCCCGTTCGGAAGAAAAGGTTCGCTGCTGGCGCGGGTGAGAGGTGAGTTGCGACAGTGAGCAGGGGGGAAGCGGGGGGGGGGGGGGGGAGAGAGGGAGAGAGAGATCTCCCCTCCGTTCCTCCCCACTCTTCCCCCCCGCTCCCTGCCCGTGCCGCCGGCAGCCGAACCTTTTCTTCCGATTGGGCAGGTACTCGCTAAGGGCAATGCTTGATCGAGTAATTGCCCTTAATGAGTATGCTCGCTTATCTCTAATTATTAACTTCTATCTAGTATGTATGGCCAGCTTAAAGTTGTATTGCAGAGACTGGGTGAAATGTTCAAAATTTCCTTATTATTTCCACTTATTCCAAATGTCCATCTAAACAGCCAAACTGAACTCCAGAACCTCTTTTTTTGCTGACCTGTGCCACTGGTACTTTTCAGCCAGCTTCAGTTTTTCACATTTCCAGGGAATGCAAAAACTAGGTCTTCCATTATGCCCCATTGTCAGTTATTGACAGGTGCACATTCACAACTGTACACACTGTGTCCAGTAAAACAGCGGAGCGTACAGGTCATAGCTATTGAATACCAATAGAGAACTAAATGGGTGTGGGGACCACAATTAAAGCAATGTCTCTACAGCTTCGTAATAAAAAGTTCTAATATTATATTGCAAAATTACATGTTATCGCCTTATGAAAAATACAACTTCTACTTTGAATTGCCAGAAAACCCCTTTAAGCCATGGTGAGCAGAATAGTAAAAGAATGGTGGAGTGACCCCAGCAACAAAATTGAAAAATAAATTGAGGATAATGCCTTCTTTTTGAAGGGCATTGAAATGAATTTTTTGGATACCCAACTGGTTAGATGTTTAAATAGCAAATGCCAAAATGATTAAAAAAATGAGATACAAGGCGTGACCTATAGATGCATTCAATTACATGAGATTAGTTATTGCTAAAATCAGCATAAATACACTTTTCCAGGTCAGCAGACCTCTTCCTCAATACTTGCTAGGGACACGTCTGGATGCTGATGGTCGTCATTAGGAGAATGCCGAATCTTCCCCTAAGGACAACCGTCAGCAGCTGCATAGTGTGAACTTTTGTTTAAATTAAGTAACGATTACCAAAAGTGTGATGAATATGATTATTAACAAATATCTTTGTGTGTATATTACTAAAGTGATCTATTGACTATTGGCCTACTGAAACTTGTTGGCCCATTTCTTGCAGTTGCCATGCAGCGCATATTCCCTACTGTATTGTTTATATAGACGATGCAAGAAAGTATCTCTTTTTCCCCAGTATGGCCACCAAAGGGACATTTAAAAAAAATAGCAAATAAATAGCTACCACGCTAAAATAATAATTAGATTCATAAACACATTTTTGTTTTATACTGTAGGAGTCATTTCAAATCATAGTACATTATAGGAACGTTGTAACTTGCTGAGTTTTTTTTACGGCAAGATTCGTGGAGCACAATGTACAGTTTGAATATTTGCTGCAATGGGTGAATGGTGACTATTCTATTATATAATTAAAGGTGGAGAACTATTTTTTGTTAATTGGCTCCTGTGACTTAACATAAAATAAAGCAGTGTATAGCTTTTTAAATATCCATCCCCTTATATTTAATAGCACTATGTGTGCATATTACAGTAGGGTTTCCATATCTAAACCCATTCATAACAGCTGGCATACACAAGGATTATTTGAAGCTCTAAGTTATTCAGTCAATAGGTCTCTGTGCAGACATTACGTGAGTGATATTCGTCTGTTGTCAACAAGTAACATGTGCAGGATATAGGTATTAGGTAAAAGAGTTCTGTCATTCATATTTATATCTGAAATGACGTGTCTTCCCTCACTATTTGAATGTCAAATTTCCAGACCATTCATGTATTTGTGAAGAAAGATTTCATTAACTAAAGTCATTTGGAAGTTGTTAATTCATAAAATGAAAGTGAGGAACAATTAGATCAGGAATCTAATGCTTGCAGAACACTTAGATGAAGAGGCTGGTATTATGTAAATAACATTTAGCCATTGTACAATGACAATTCTTTCAATTCTTTACTCTTCACGTTATGCTGTTATTGAATGTCAAGGCATGGCTGTTGTCACTGGTCATTTTGAAATGTGTTTTCCAGCCCCTAGAAGTTGTCATTTTAGTGCAAAACTCAGCATGCAGTTACATCTCAGACAGATATGCAAAATATTAAAATTGCAATGTGATTAGATGAACGGTCTTGCCACTTGAAGCCCTAAAAGTGGTTCCACCCTTGACCTAAAAGAAGGCTGTCAGAGGGTCCCTGTCTTTAGTGACCTCTTCTTCTGCTTGTGTGGAGCTTGTTGACCACTAGACGCCTCTACAACGCAGAGAAGAGATTTCATCCCCGTTACCAGAGTCTGAGAGGGGCGCATTATTAGAATGCAAAAAGCTTGATGGTCATATGGATGAATTGCTTGCCACCTTGATTGTAATGACCAGACTGTTATGAGGTGTTGGGACCAGTGGATGTGTGAGAGCACACACAAAAGGCAACTGGGCTCAGAGCGCCCTACACAGACCAGTAGAGAGGATTGTATGATAGTCCAGAAAATACGAGCAGCTCCAACTACTTCATTGGAACTATTTTTCAGGTGCTTGGCTGAAGGCCTTTAGACCAGTAGAGAGGATTGTATGATAGTCCAGAAAATACGAGCAGCTCCAACTACTTCATTGGAACTATTTTTCAGGTGCTTGGCTGAAGGCCTTTTAGTCTCATGGCACCCATTACATTATTGCCTTTAACACGCTTTCACCAGCACCTCCATTTGCAGTGTTATCATGAATGACAAAACTGGATTGCTGCAGAGCGTAACCAGGTTGTCTTCAGAAATTAATCCAACTTTAGTTTGGGCACTGATGATGACCATATTCATGTTTAGAGACGTAGGGGTGAGCACCTCAATCCTGCCTTACCTATAGAGTGGCACACTGCCCCCACTGCTAGTCGTGGTATGAGGGACAATGACAGCTCAGCGATATGTTCAGGACATCTTGCAGCCCCATGTGTTGCCTTCCAAGAGGCATTTTCCAGCAGGATAATGCTGAGCCGCACGCATAAGGGTGTCACAGGAATGCCTCCACAATATTGCCACACTTCCAGTCACCAGATTTATCGCTAATAGAACATCTGTGGAACCATCTGGGACACCAACTTCGACAACCTGTTACAGCAAAAGTGGACTGATATGTCGCAGGATACCATACAGAACCTGTATGCCTCCATGCCCGCCCATATCACATCTTACATCAAATCTATGGCAGTCCAACATGGTACCAAAGCCTCCCTTCAAATGTTGTTTTCTGCGATAAAGTATCCTTTTGCTCTGATATTGCAATCACTTATATCGCTGTTACAATCAAGCCGGTATATATTTTGGAGATGTTCCCCATTTATACCTTTGATAGAAGGCAAAAACAAAAGAACAGAGGCCAAAATATCTTACAGCTGAGGGTTTACTTCAGTTGTATACAGTGTACATAATACTCTGTGAGCTAAACATATCAACAGCACTAATATCTTTTTTATTCATAATTTTTTCTACAATGTATCAGATTTTGGTTTAGAAAATTCTCAAATACCGTATTGGGGAATTCTGAGTTATTACATGGGATCTTTTTATATGAGTGGAAAGTGAGTACAAACTTTTTGTTTGTAAGATCCAGCATGTCCATACAATGCAGCTTTCCCTTCAGTGGGAATAGTGTAATGCTTCATTTCCTCTGTGGTGGTGCTGTAGGGGAATTGGACACTACCAATTCTTCTCCAGATTACAGCTGATCACTAGAAGACATTCTCATGTGTTCAGTTTATTATCAGAGGACGCTTTCAAATAAAAAAAGGATATATCAGAATAAAAATTTTAATTGCGTCATTTTTATTATGGTGTTTCAAAGCCTATCTACTTCAGAATGGCAGCATAGATAGGTAATAAAAAAAAAAATCATAATTATACAATATGTCTATGTACCATTGTAAACATTGTAAAACAATGATGAGTTTCATCACATACCTTGTGGATTTGTGGAATGGCAACCATAATATCATATGACCACAATATGTCTTCTACGTCCATACATGGCTGCCAATGGAGAACTTGCCTATCACTGGTCAAGGCTGATCAGAATGAACATCTTTGTAATGCTTTGAATTTGCAGCTCTAAATTTTCACAAGGTAAAGCTGAAGTTCTTCCAAATCCCATGTTCTTCCTTAGTAGGTGAACAAAGATCAAACGTGATGTTCTCCTGGCATCAGGCCATGGTTCCATGTGAGTGGAAAGAAAGAGAATGTCATTGATCATTGGTGGTTTTGTTTATAGGTGAAAGACTGCTTTTTAACTGTCTGGTTCTGTACGTCAGGAGCCTGAAATTAGTATGAGATTCCACAATCTGAGCCTCTCTAGCACATTCGTAAAGTAAAAACCTGTATGATAAATTGACATATGGGAAATATCTCCAGTAGATTGGTTTTTCTAGTTAAGTCTTGTAGATTTCAATACCTTGCAAACTCCAGGTTCACTACTGTAAATGATATATCAGCTTAGGGTCATTGATACCTCAATGCTCAGGCCAAGCTTTACACTTTTGGTATACATCTCTTTGAGAGCCAATATCTTTTTAACAGCTTTTAATGGCTTTGCAAATGAAACATCCTGATGCTATAGAACAGCGGTAAAGATTTCTATCAGGTGCTTCTTGTTATATTGCTATATTCTTATAAACAGATTATAAGATGCAGAGAATACACACACCTATATTAGGAAATGAGAAATACATGGAAATTATAATGTTACATTATATTGCATGAAGATTGTTTAACCACTTTTTTTTTGTTAAAAACAAAATTTGGTTCCCCCTTTCCACTTTCAAAAATCATATTTCTTATTTTTCCATTGACATAGCTGTCGGAGGGCTTGATTTTTGGTGGACAGGTTGTATTTTTCAATTATACGATTTACTATACCACGTAATGTACTGAAACAAAAAATTATGGAGAGCGCCTTACACGTAACCAATTAGCAGCAGTTGATATAAAGAATTTAAAATCAACTTACCCGGTGCCAGGCGGGATACTTGCAATTGATACCCCGCCTGCACCTCAAGTCCAAGTGTGCTTTTAGACTCGCAGTAGTGGAGGTTTCTTCCAATAATCCAAAATCTTGGAGAGCTGCAAAGTTTTTAGGGTGCCCCCATTTTTTAAAAAAAATCTAAAAAGATGGGTAGAGAAACTACTTCAAATGGACCAACCTCTATAGTCCACTATAAACGGTTTTACAAACAGTTTAATTGACATGAAAAAAAATACACTCCAATTTAAAAAACAATTACCGGTAGGTCCTCTTCATGGAGGGCAAAATGTGCGTCGCGTTTCGGCATCATCAGATGCCTTTATCAAGCATATCAAACATACAAGAAAACAAAGTTTATATAGTAAATAGACCTACCACATTATAGCAAACATCTGTGGTGTATTGCGGCGGGGGACGCTGCTTCAGGGCCAGGGGATAGTGGATCACTTCTGGCCGCATCATCCGGATACTGCTGGAACGCACATAGCGCTCCACAGTCCCGGTCACATGATCGCCGAGTCAAGGTCAGCTGACTCTCGAGGGGAGCGGCTCTTTAGCCTGCAGACGGACAGCTCATGGAGCGCATAAAGCGTTCCACTCTACTGGTCATATGATCGCTTCAGGATATGTCAGCTGGTCCGCTGACATTATCGCTATATGCTATTACAATTATAGCTATAGCGGTCCGGTGACCAGATATAGTTATAATTGTAATAGCATATAGCGATAGATGACCAGTAGAGTGGAACGCTACTGTGGCAAAAATGACATTAAGGGTGGGTTCACACGAGCGTGTTTTTGTGCTTACTTAGGTGCGTACATACGTGCTCACCTAGGAACGAGCAAAAACACGCGTCAACACAGCTGTGTGCTTGTTGTCAATGGAGCCGCGGCTGCTACCGGCGACTCCATTGAAAACAACGCTCTGCCGGTACCCCAGTATTCTTTTTAAGGGAAGGGCTTTACATATAATCTCTTGCCTGAAAAAGAAACATTTTAGTGTAAAAAAAACAAAAAAAAAATGTATCTCTCCGCTGCTGCCGTGACCCCCGCGGGCATGAAGAACACGCGGCAGATGTTTCCTTCACCCCTGCTAGTTAAAAGAATTCCCTGCTGCTACAGCTGCCACATTTGTAGCAGATGCAGCAGAGGAATCCTTTAATTCTCAACCGCAGCTGTCACACATGACAGCTGCGGCAGAGAATCCTGTTGCCGGTACCCTGTCATTGGATTTCAGGGAAGGGCTTTAAACATAAGCCCTTCCCTGAAAATCCAAGGAAAGTAGTGTTAAAAAAAAAAAAAAAGCATACTCACCTCCCTTCAGCTGCCGGGGCTCAGCCGCGACTTCTGGCGCTGTCTCCGGCTCTGTAGTTCTCAGCTATCAGCAGCCGGGGATTTAAAATCCCCACCTGCTGGTAGCTCTAATTGTGATTGACTGCTCAGCCAATGCGTGTGTTAATAACTCATTGATTTCAATATGTTTAATCACACAAGCGATTTTTCGCTCACAGCAATGCTGCCAGATTGAAAGATCGCTGCATGTCCTATTTTACAATTGCCCATTATTTCCAATGGAATCTTAAACTTGCATGCCATGTGATTTGCATGAGAGTGTGATACAATTTTTGCCATTGAAAACTATTGGAAGCACTTGGTTTTCCAAATACATTGTTGAAAGGTGATGCATTTTTAAGCAAAAACGCATCATGCTCGCATCCAGAGTCACAATTTTCCAAAGGTGATATCAGTCTGAGTTTTTCGGACAGATGTTGCGTTTGCCCGTGTGAATGCACCCTCATTCTGAGAAATTCTTTGTGCATGCTTTTCTTACATCCTTTCTGTTAACAGACTTCATGTGCCGCTCTTACTGCATCTCTCATAATTCTTGTGGCTGCATCTTAGATGGTTCAGTATCCTCCACCCACAACTAATGAATGCTAGACCCCACCAACTGAACCCAGGATCAGTCTGCTCCCCTCGATGATTTACTGAGGTTACTAAGAGAAAGGGTCAATATCACAGTGTCAGCAGCTATAACTGCAACTGTAATAAACGGTCATAGAAGAAAACTATCCTAGTGTGTAGTGCATTATCAAACTGTGATATACTGTGACTGCATTCCACTTTAGTTTAAGATGCCCCTGGTAGTAATAGTGCTCACCATTAGAGATGAGCGAGCACCAAAATGCTCGGGTGCTCGTTATTCGGGACGAACTTTTCGCGATGCTCGAGGGTTCGTTTCGAGTAACGAACCCCATTGAAGTCAATGGGCGACCCGAGCATTTTTGTATTTCGCCGATGCTCGCTAAGGTTTCCTTGTGTGAAAATCTGGGCAATTCAAGAAAGTGATGGGAACGACACAGCAATGGACAGGGCAGGCGAGGGGCTACATGTTGGGCTGCATCTCAAGTTCACAGGTCCCACTATTAAGCAACAATAGCGGCAAGAGTGGCCCCCCCCCCTCCCAAAAACTTTTACTTCTGAAAAGCCCTCATTAGCAATGCATACCTTAGCTAAGCACCACCCTACCTCCAACAAAGCACAATCACTGCCTTCATGACACTCCGCTGCCACTTCTCCTGGGTTACATGCTGCCCAACCCCCCCTCCGCACGACGCAGTGTCCACAGCACACACCAAAGTGTCCCTGCGCAGCCTTCAGCTGCACTCATGCCACACCACCCTCATGTCTATTTATAAGTGCGTCTGCCATGAGGAGGAACCGCAGGCACACACTGCAGAGGGTTGGCACGGCTAGGCAGCGACCCTCTTTAAAAGGGGCGGGGCGATAGCCCACAATGCTGTACAGAAGCAATGAGAAATATAATCCTGTGCCACCGCCATCAGGAGCTGCACACGTGGGCATAGCAATGGGTAACCTATGTGCCACACACTATTCATTCTGTCAAGGTGTCTGCTTGCCCCAGTCAGACCGCGGTTTTTAATTCATAGACACAGGCAGGTACAACTCCCTATTGTGAAGTCCCTGTGGACCGACAGCATGGGTGGGTGCCAGGAAGCCACCGGCGGTACATAAAAATATCCCATTGCATTGCCCAACACAGCTGAGGTAGTAATGTCGTGCTTAATGCAGGTGGGCTTCGGCCCACACTGCATGCCCAGGTCAGACTGGGGTTCTTTACAAGTGGAAACAGATGCATTTATAATTCCCTGTGGACCCACAGCATGGGTGGGTGCCAGGAAGCCACCGGCGGTACATAGAAATATCCCATTGCATTGCCCAACACAGCTGAGGCAGTAATGTCGTGCTTAATGCAGGTGGGCTTCGGCCCACACTGCATGCCCCAGTCAGACTGGGGTTCTTTACAAGTGGAAACAGATGCATTTATAATTCCCTGTGGACCCACAGCATGGGTGGGTGCCAGGAAGCCACTGGTGGTACATAGAAATATCCCATTGCATTACCCAACACAGCTGAGGTAGTAATGTCGTGCTTAATGCAGGTGGGCTTCGGCCCACACTGCATGCCCCAGTCAGACTGGGGTTCTTTACAAGTGGACAGATGTAGGTTAAACTCCGTGTGCACCTACAGCATGGGTGGCTCCCTGGAACCCACCGGCGGTACATAAAAATATCCCATTGCATTGCCCAACACAGCGGATGTAACATCAGCTGTAATGCAGGTGGGCTAAAAATTCATTTGATTACACTGTAGGCGAGGGCCCACAAAAATTGCTGTATCAACAGTACTAATGTACATCCAAAAAATTGGCCATGGCCAACCAAGAGGGCAGGTGAAACCCATTAATCGCTTTGGTTAATGTGGCTTAAGTGGTAACTAGGCCTGGAGGCAGCCCAGTTTAACGAAAAATTGGTTCAAGTTAAAGTTTCAACGCTTTTAAGAGCATTGAAACATATAAAAATTGTTTACAAAAATTATATGACTGAGCCTTGTGGCCCTAAGAAAAATTGCCCGTTCAGCGTGATTACGTGAGGTTTCAGGAGGAGGAGCAGGAGGAGGAGGAGGAATATTAGACACAGATTGATGAAGCAGAAATGTCCCCGTTTTGGATGGTGAGAGAGAACGTAGCTTCCATCCGCGGGTGCAGCCTACGTATTGCTTACGTATCGCTGCTGTCCGCTGGTGGAGAAGAGAAGTCTGGGGAAATCCAGGCTTTGTTCATCTTGATGAGTGTAAGCCTGTCGGCACTGTCGGTTGACAGGTGGGTTCGCTTATCCGTGATGATTCCCCCAGCCACACTAAACCCACTCTCCGACAAGACGCTAGCCGCAGGACAAGCAAGCCCCTCCAGGGCATACAGCGCGAGTTCAGGCCACGTGTCCAGCTTCGACACCCAGTAGTTGTAGGGGGCAGAGGCGTCACGGAGGGCGGTCGTGCGATCGGCTACGCACTCCCTCACCATCCTTTTACAGTGCTCCCGCCGACTCAGCCTTGACTGGGGAGCGGTGACACAGTCTTGCTGGGGAGCCATAATGCTGGCAAAGGCCTTGGAGAATGTTCCCCTGCCTGCGCTGTACATGCTGCCTGATCTCTGCGCCTCCCCTGCTACTTGGCCCTCGGAACTGCGCCTTCTGCCACTAGCGCTGTCGGATGGGAAGTTTACCATCAGTTTGTCCACCAGCGCCCTGTGGTATAGCATCACTCTCGAACCCCTTTCCTCTTCGGGAATCAGAGTGGAAAAGTTCTCCTTATACCGTGGGTCGAGCAATGTGTACACCCAGTAATCTGTAGTGGCCAGAATGCGTGTAACGCGAGGGTCACGAGAAAGGCATCCTAACATGAAGTCCGCCATGTGTGCCAGAGTACCTGTACGCAACACATGGCTGTCCTCACTAGGAAGATCACTTTCAGGATCCTCCTCCTCCTCCTTTTCCTCCTCCTCAGGCCATACACGCTGAAAGGATGACAGCCCAGCAGCATCTGTACCCTCAGCAGTGGGCCAAGCTGTCTCTTTCCCCTCCTCCTCATCCTCCTCATGCTCCTCCTCCTCCTCCTCAACGCGCTGAGATATAGACAGGCGGGTGCTCTGACTATCCAGCGACATACTGTCTTCCCCCGGCTCTGTTTCCGAGCGCAAAGCGTCTGCCTTTATGCTTTGCAGGGAACTTTTCAAGATGCATAGCAGAGGAATGGTGATGCTAATGATTGCAGCATCGCCGCTCACCACCTGGGTAGACTCCTGAAATGTTCCAAGGACCTGACAGATGGCTGCCAACCAGGCCACTCTTCTGTAAATAATTGAGGAGGCTGACTCCCACTGCGCCGCGCAAGTTGGAGTTGGTATTCCACTATAGCTCTACGCTGCTCATAGAGTCTGGCCAACATGTGGAGCGTAGAGTTCCACTGTGTGGGCACGTCGCACAGCAGTCGGTGCACTGGCAGATTAAACCTATGTTGCAGTGTCCGCAGGGTGGCAGCGTGCATGTGGGATTTGCGGAAATGTGCGCAGAGCTGGCTCACCTTTCCGAGCAGGTATGACAAGTGGGGGTAGCTTTTCAGAAAGCGCTGAACCACCAAATTAAAGACATGGGCCAGGCATGGCACGTGCGTGAGGCTGCCGAGCTGCAGAGCCGCCACCAGCTTACGGCCGTTGTCACACACGACCATGCCCGGTTGGAGGCTCAGCGGCGCAAGCCAGCGGTCGGTCTGCTCTGTCAGACCCTGCAGCAGTTCGTGGGCCGTGTGCCTCTTCTCTCCTAAGCTGAGTAGTTTCAGCACGGCCTGCTGACGCTTGCCCACCGCTGTGCTGCCACGCCGCGTGACACCGACTGCTGGCGACGTACTGCTGACACATCTTGATTGCGAGACAGAGGTTGCGTTGGAGGAGGAGGAGGAGGAAGGTGCTTTAATGGAGGAAGCATACACCGCCGCAGATACCACCACCGAGCTGTGGCCCGCAATTCTGGGGGTGGGTAGGACGTGAGCGGTCCCAGGCTCTGACTCTGTCCCAGCCTCCACTAAATTCACCCAATGTGCCGTTAGGGAGATATAGTGGCCCTGCCCGCCTGTGCTTGTCCACGTGTCCGTTGTTAAGTGGACCTTGGCAGTAACCGCGTTGGTGAGGGCGCGTACAATGTTGCGGGAAACGTGGTCGTGCAGGGCTGGGACGGCACATCGGGAAAAGTAGTGGCGACTGGGAACCGAGTAGCGCGGGGCAGCCGCCGCCATCATGCTTTTGAAAGCCTCCGTTTCCACAAGCCTATACGGCAGCATCTCTAGGCTGATCAATTTTGCAATGTGCACGTTTAACGCTTGAGCGTGCGGGTGCGTGGCGTCGTAGTTGCGCTTGCGCTCAAACTGTGGCACTAGCGACGTCTGGACGCTGCGCTGAGAGACATTGCTGGATGGGGCCGAGGACAGCGGAGGTGAGGGTGTGGGTGCAGGCCAGGAGACGGTAGTGCCTGTGTCCTCAGAGGGGGGTTGGATCTCAGTGGCAGGTTGGGGCACAGGGGGAGAGGCAGTGGTGCAAACCGGAGGCGGTGAACGGGCATCGTCCCACCTTGTGGGGTGCTTGGCCATCATATGCCTGCGCATGCTGTTGGTGGTGCCTCCCCAGCTGATCTTGGCGCGACAAAGGTTGCACACCACTGTTCGTCGGTCGTCAGGCGTCTCTGTGAAAAACTGCCACACCGTAGAGCACCTTGACCTGTGCAGGGTGGCATGGCGCGAGGGGGCGCTTTGGGAAACAGTTGGTGGATTATTCGGTCTGGCCCTGCCTCTACCCCTGGCCACCGCACTGGCTCGGCCTGTGCCCACACCCTCACTTGGCCCTCCGCGTCCTCGGCCACGTCCACATCCTCTAGGCCTACCCCTACCCCTCAGCATGCTGTATTACCAGTGATTTGATTTCCCAGGCAGGAAAGAAATTGGCGCAAGGCTACACTCAACCGTAGCTGGTTGCGTCTGATTTTTGTACGTTGTCCACGCAGCACACACGTACACGGAGACCTTAGGACTGACACAGGCTGGCCAAATATAATTTTTTGTCCTTTTTAGCAAAGGGAAGACCCCACTGCGTATATTCAATGAACAAGAAGTTTAATATCTGTGGTGTGGCCCTCAAAAAGTGTCACACAACTATAGTGTAGCAGAGTTATTAACTCTAGCAGAGCAGGTATTTGCCAGTCAGGAAAGACAATGGCGCAAGCCTGCAGTAAACCGTAGCTGGTTGCGTCTGATTTTTGTACGTTGTCCACGCAGCACACACGTACGCGGAGAACTTAGGACTGACACAGGCAGGCCAAATATAATTTCTTTTCCTTTTTTGCAAAGGGAAGCACCCACTGCGTATATTCAATGAACAAGAAGTTTAATATCTGTGGTGTGGCCCTCAAAAAGTGTCACACAACTATAGTGTAGCAGAGTTATTAACTCTAGCAGAGCAGGTATTTGCCAGTCAGGAAAGACAATGGCGCAAGCCTGCAGTAAACCGTAGCTGGTTGCGTCTGATTTTTGTACGTTCTCCACGCAGCACACACGTACACGGAGACCTTAGGACTGGCACAGGCTGGCCAAATATAATTTTTTGTCCTTTTTAGCAAAGGGAAGACCCCACTGCGTATATTCAATGAACAAGAAGTTTAATATCTGTGGTGTGGCCCTCAAAAAGTGTCACACAACTATAGTGTAGCAGAGTTATTAACTCTAGCAGAGCAGGTATTTGCCAGTCAGGAAAGACAATGGCGCAAGCCTGCAGTAAACCGTAGCTGGTTGCGTCTGATTTTTGTACGTTCTCCACGCAGCACACACGTACACGGAGACCTTAGGGCTGACACAGGCTGGCCAAATATAATTTTTTGTCCTTTTTAGCAAAGGGAAGACCCCACTGCGTATATTCAATGAACAAGAAGTTTAATATCTGTGGTGTGGCCCTCAAAAAGTGTCACACAACTATAGTGTAGCAGAGTTATTAACTCTAGCAGAGCAGGTATTTGCCAGTCAGGAAAGACAATGGCGCAAGCCTGCAGTAAACCGTAGCTGGTTGCGTCTGATTTTTGTACGTTCTCCACGCAGCACACACGTACACGGAGACCTTAGGGCTGACACAGGCTAACCAAATATAATTTTTTGTCCTTTTTAGCAAAGGGAAGGACCCACTGCATATATTCAATGAACAATAACTGTGTTGTGGCCCTGCCTACACAATTCTGTCCCTGTAGTATTAATGCCGGGTGCAATGCTCTGCACAGACGATTTTTAGAAAAAAAAAAAAATTCAACACTGCTAACAGCAGCCAGCACAGTACTGCACACGGTTAAATTTGGCCCTAGAAAGGACCGTTGAGGTTCTTGAAGGCTACACTCACTCCTAACACTCTCCCTGCCTATACACCACTTCTGTCCCTAATGCCGGGTGCAATGCTCTGCACTGCCGATTTTGAGAAAAAAAAAACAAAAAAACACTGCTAGCAGCAGCCTGCACACAGGTAGATGTGGCCCTGAGAAGGACCGTTGGGGTTCTTGAAGCCTACACTGACTCCGAACGCTCTCCCTACAGCAGCACCAGCACGATACCACTTTCCCTCAGCTATGTCACAATGCATCTGAGCCGAGCCGCGGGAGGGGCCGACTTTTATACTCGGGTGACATCAGATCTCCCCAGCCACTCACAGCAGGGGGGTGGTATAGGGCTTGAACGTCACAGGGGGAAGTTGTAATGCCTTCCCTGTCTTTCAATTGGCCAGAAAAGCGCGCTAACGTCTCAGAGAGGAAACTGAAAGTAACCAGAACACCGCATGGTGCTCGTTACGAGTAACGAGCATCCCGAACACCCTAATATTCGCACGAATATCAAGCTCGGACGAGTACGTTTGCTCATCTCTACTCACCATGTGTCCCCCGGTAGTAACAGTGCTCCCCTAGTTTCCACTAGTAGTAACAGTGCTCCCCTAGTATCCCCCTAGCAGTAACAGTGCCCTCCTTGTGGTCCCCGGTAGTAATAGTACTCACCATGTGTAAAGGGCTACCGACAAATGGTTAACACAGACACTATTAAAGGGGTTGTCCTGCGACAGCAAGTGGGGTTATGCACTTCTGTATGGTCATATTAATGCACTTTGTAATATACATCGTGCATTAAATATTGGCCATACAGAAGTTATACCTTTACCCCCTCCGGTGCTGGCGTCCCCGTCTCCATGGCAGCGATCAAACTTCTTCTTTGGTCGCACGAACAGTTGGGCTTGCGCAGATAGGAATTCCCTTCTGGAAGGTTCTTGCTCACGAGCTGCGTCCTGGCTCCTCCCCCTTCTCAGCGTCATCACGTAGCTCCGCCCCTGTCACATGGTGCCGATCAGCCAATGGAGAAGAACATCCACGGGGCACCATGGGAGAAGACCCGCAGTGCACCATGGGAGAAGACCAGCGGTGCACCTTGGGAAATGACGGCGGCCATCTTGGAAGAGGAATTTTTATAACTTCATGAAACGATCTAACGGTGAATAGAAACTCTCTTTAAAATCGCTTTCCATGGGTAGATTATCATGTTTGCTTTAGGAGGGGGACTGGGCAGAGAAAAAATTTACCATTTTGCCGCGGGACAACCCCTTTAAGTACAGGAGGAAGTTTAGGATTTCTGTGATGTCATCAGCCCAGAGTCAGCCCCTAGATATATGGGATAGTGTATAGGGGTGAGCCTGCCCCTTTCACAGGTCCTAAAGTCAGTAGTTACTAGAAGGGATTGTAACTGTAGATCTTCTCTGTTTAAGGAGCTGCTGATCACAGTGCTCTAAATGTCTGTTATCTCTATGGAAATCACAGAGAAAACAATGCAGACAGTAGAGCCCGCACCCTCTGAATGCTGGCAGCATTTGAGTTGAACATCACAGATGTAGTGGGTGAAAGCAAACCAGAACACATGGGGGGAACAAGGTATTGAGTAGCAGTGAGGACTGAAGAAGAAGGATTTTGGGAAGGGAAGAAGGCAAAAATTAGCATAGCTGGATGAATTGCGCAGGGAGGTTTTTATGGAGAAAATGCTATGCATTCAACTTTTACAAAGGCAACAGGACTACAAGAGGTGAAGTCCCACCCAGAAAGAAGCCATGCACAGCATCTGCAAAAGAGGTAAAACTGCAAGATGGGAACAACCCTTTACTAACTCTGTATTCTCAGCACATGAAGTCTTGAAGTGAATGGTCTACAGAAGCCAGGATTGGGGTAAGTAGAAAGGGGGTGTAGACAGTGACCAATCACTCTGGGAAATGGCTGATTGAACAGAATAAACTTTATGAGTTAAAATACACCACTGCCTTGGGCACCAAGAGAACTTGTCCCAATCTTTGACAGCAGCAGAAGACCTCAAAAAGTTTAACTTCTGCTTAAAACTATGAAACTAAGGTGGAACTGGATAGAAGTTTACCAAAACTGCCACCTTGCCCTGTCCTAATAGTTCAAGCTAATCGTGGAGCTGCATTGGCATAAGGTGTAGTGTAATGGTGTAATGTTTTCTTACTACACATTAGTACTTCATAATACCATCTGAGAATTTTTCAAATACCACAGTCTGAGTATTTTTGTTGACCATGAGTATTTTTTGATGACCACTGTGTACCTATGTTTTAATGGCTACTTCCAGCAGGATAACATGCCATGTAACAAGCACTTGTCATCTCAAGCTGGTTCCACAGACATGAAAATGTCAAATCACCTTATCTCAATCCAAGAAAGCACCTTTGAGTTTTGGTTGATGGGAGATGACCATTATCGTCCTGCAGGTTAAAAAAATCTGTAGCAGCAACGTAAAACTAGTAGAAAGCCCATCTAAGGACAACGGCTGCAATATATATGTAATTATCCATGCTCAGGAAAATTACTCAGTCGAATTAGGAAAACTAGTTAGAATGCAAAGGCATCAGCTATTTCGAATATACAAAATACTCAGGGCATACCAATGTGAAGGTCCCTTCATTGTCTCATTCCCTTTACTGGGACAGTTTGGTGCTTCTCTTCACTATTACATATTCAAGGATGTACTATAATTTCACAGGACTTAAGTTTGGAATTTGTTAAGTCAAGATTTTGCCACTTTGTGAAACCATTCTTGTGGAACGTCACCAGATGATTGATGAAAAAATAAATTTTACAATGTAGGCTTGTGTGCTTGATTGGGAGAGATAGCTTTGTGCACCTTGTGTAGATGGAGATGATGTGAGGCAAGAAGTTTGTTGTAGATGCTATGGTGATGATGAGTGAGTACATAATGCATACACATATGAGAGCAGAGTTGTTTTGATAACTACGGCTACACATCAGTCAATGGGGTCCATTCAGTGATGTTTAGTTACATCATAAGATGGCCCCATTCGGCCAGGGGAATCCTCTTTCCTGCTCTCCAAACAAAGCTCTCCGAAATAATAAAATGTAAGACTTTCCATTACAAAGGTGATTTTTAGATGCTCTGGTTTATTCATCAGGTGTAAAGCCTCTTTTCCTGGGCTTTAGTGCACCTTTTTCTTTAGACACTTTGGCTGAATTTAACACATCATTAAAAGAGATTTTAACCCAGTTACCAAAAGAGAAACATTCTCATTGATGGACTGTTATAAACAGAATGCTTCTAATAGACTGATAAATGAGCTGCAAATTGTGTCCTGTGAGTGTAACACATTATAAAAAAAATATATATGCTTATAGAATGAAGAATGCCAAGGAAAGATAGTACTTACAATATATTTACAATGGAAACACTATCAGAATGGAGGCACTTATCGAAGCATTACACTCTTTTACAAGTAAGTCTATTATACCCATTGTATTTGTTTACAGTTCCAAAGCACCTTCTCCCTTTTATCTGTCATTGGCAATGTGCCTAACAAGTGCTCTGGGATCTCAGAACCATCAATTACTCTATTTGACATCTTAACCATTCAGCTACCATCATATGAAGGAAAGGATTTGCCAAATATATATGGATTATATTATCGCAACAAAGAATAGTAAAAAGGAGTAGTCTATATTTTGGAATCCCTTTTAGTTTTGAACCCCTAGAAATAGGCTGAACACAATTTATCCTTCTGTTAGGACTCATATTGATCAGTTTTAATCTCTAAGAGAACGCAGCAGCGAATTCTCAATTTCAGTTTAGCACCACCAGGGTAGCTCTAGGGTGGCTTCACATCTGCGTTGAGGATTTTGTTTTCCAGCTCGGTTTGGGGAACAGGAAAGGGGAATCCCCATGGCTGAATGGTTTCGTCTTTGACTATACTTTCCGACCAGCATCCCTGCATGCCGCACTTTTTCTCCTAGTATTCTCAGACGTATTGATGATGGAAATTCCGGCCGGAGATTTCGATAAAGATGTGAAACCGGTCGTATATGGTGTCTAAATCAATGAGCCTTTTGTGTATGAATTGCAAGAATGTGCCAGGTTCACTCTTTGAAGCCCATCTCTGCCCTGACTGATGAAACACACTAACTGAGGGATCCCCACTATTAACTCTGTATGCTATTGTAGGTACTTGAAACAAAGTCTAAAGAATATACGCATTATTACAAGAAACAAAATCATATTTACCCCTAGGCAACATCTGCTGTACATGTACGTAGGCAGGTTTATTTAGAGTGGGCTCGGGAGCCAGGCCCACTCTATACATGACGGGTGTTTTCTGCCTCTGATAGCTGACACAAGGTTGCAGCACCGGGGATTGGAAATGAATCTGATCCCAGCCATTCATCATATAAATGCCTATGTCAATATTGATAGCAGCATTTAAATGTCCCAGCTGAGGAAAAGTGTCCCCTAAAAGGCACCCATGCAATGAGATCGCAAGGTGCTATTCGTTTGACATGAAGTCTGGGTCCTTGTGAAGGTCTTCATGGCTGCCATTGATGTTTCTCTACTAAGTTGTTTTTTTAAAGGATATTTTATTTTTTTAAAGTAGTACAACAAAAGAAATAAGTAAATTTGGCATCACCACTATCATACTGACCCACACAATAAAGTTAACATGTCAAATTTGCTGCACCATGTACACCGCAAAACACAAGACCCACCAGCAAAATGGCACAATAGCGTTTTTCTATTTCATCCTACTTAGAAATTAAAAAAAAAATCAGTACATTATATTGTACAGGGTAGCCCAAAGGTATGGAGACACCTGAATAAATGGAAAGTAGTGGTTGGGAATGACATTCTGTGTGTGTGGCATGTTGGTAAACGGAAGGGGAAAAATCTGAGAGTGGCAGTGTCCAACACGGTGGCCATTTTGAAAGCTGCCATCGTGGAACAAAGTTGATACTTTCAAATGTAAAAGAGTATTTAAAAAATTGTTCATACCTACAACATTTGCAATCACTTCTCACTTTTACATTACACATATAAAATAAATGCTAACATGTATATATCCCAATAGGATTCCGGAAAAATCTTCAATTTGTCCAGAGAAAGAAAAACAACCTATGTGAACAAGACATAAAAAAGCTATGGCTTTTCAGGGGTCAAAGGGAAAAATAGAAAAAAGTCATGTTCTGAAAAAATGGCTTGGTCCTTAAAGAAATTTTCTGGACTAGAGCTATTGATGACCTATCCTCAGGAAAGGTTAGCAATAACAGATTACTGCTGTCTACTGTCTTGAAACCCCCAACAATCAGCTGATGTAAAGGAGTTTGCAGTTGACCGGAAGTCTCAGAATGCCATCCACTCCTAACTAGTATGGTAGTGCTGTCTCTTCCATTTACTTCCATGGGAGACATTAGCGCTATCATACTGGGCTACTTCAGAAAGAACACCATATTGAGACTACCCGTCAGCCATAAGCTCCTTCACATCAGCTAATTGGCCGGGGTCCTAGGCAGTGGAACGCATACTTATTATATTTACCATAACAAATTAGATGCATTCTTAGGCCTCGTTCAGATGAGTGTTGTTTTAGTGCAGTACTGGTGCCAGAAAAGATTGTGGCTCTACTGCACTAAAGATAGCGTGAACGGGTGATTTCCAGCCATTTTAATTAGCTGTTCACACCATAAGAGGTGTGTGGTGCGTGTCTTCCAGCTCTCATAGGAGTCTATGGAAAGCACGCAGCAAAGATAGGTCAGGTCCAATCTTTTTTCGCACCATGGACCTTAGATGCGAGCTTGGCAGTCGTATGTCCTATCCTTGATTGGTTTGACTATTTAGCGTGTCTAAAATTCCTACCATAGGAAGCGATTGTTTCTAATAGACGCAATCTTTTCACGCGCCTCTAATGCGCTAAAACAGTGCTCGCCTGAACGAGGCCTTACACTAATGCTCTGCAAGACTTTGTAACATATTATAACATGTTTTGCACACTATATTAGTTTTTAGTCATTATTTTTGGTATAAAGAATTTTATTGACATGGTGCCAAACCAGAGGAAGCCATCTGCACTGGGTGAATGAGTCTATGTGCCCAGAGAGTGAAATATTTATTTCATGTTATGTTTCGACTCTCCAACATTCTCTTGTATCCTCATCCCACTACATAAAATCACGGTGATGTATGTGAAATGCATTCAATGTAATGCATTCTCACCTAGAAATTACATACTATTACTATTATTGAACTATGATTAATCTCTTGTACTTGTCTTTCCTTACCACACTACTAAAAGCTCAAGAGAAATCTAATGCCTTGCACGTTAATGGGAATTGGCTGCAGGAGATGGTCTGTTTTATTTTAGTTTTTTTTTTAGATTTGTATGCAAAATTACATTACTGCATTTCGCTTATGCAAGCATCACCCGGTAACCAAATTCCAGATGTCTCAGAATGACGTGCCATCACTAATGAGATCTGGTTAGGGCAGTTTACAAAAAATACCATACAAGTTTGCTAATGGAACCTGTGGATTTTGTCTCACATTCCCAGTGACAATGATACATCAGGATATGCTTTTAATATCAACTGAGGTTGGTTGCCTTGCTGTACATCACTGAGTTTTGTGGTTTGCAGAGTGCTTAGCGGTATATTTCAAAGCTGACCACAAGTGGCATATGGTTGGAAGGTGTAGTTTTGCAATCAAGTGTAATAACTTACTCAAGTGACCATAAGAGAGACTGTTAAGATCTTTAAAGGTAATTAGGGGCAGGTTTATGGTTTTCACCAACAAACTTTTCCATGTAGTTATGTCTTGTGAATGATTCATTTTCGAGACATGTTACACATTGTGTAAAGAGAAGTCAAATAAAATCTTAGAAAAAATAGGAAGTGCAAACTGTTATGTTTCTTACAGGGTCAATGGAAATGTAAAACAAGCACTATCTTATAAATGTGATTTGGTAAGCATTACTAATTTTCTGATTCAGAAAAAAGTAAACAGGGAGAAGTTTCAAATTAAGCTTTATGGCGGGCTAGACTTAAGGCCCATTTACACCAGCCGATGATCGCTAAAAAATAGCTAATCGGCGATCGTTTTAGTGATAATCAGTGCGTGTAAATGTGTGCCCATTGTGCACTTTTTGGGCACTGCTGGCTGATCATTAAATTTAGTCCAACATAAAAATCGTCACTCACTTTTATCAGTAGTTCTCCACGGGGAGGGAGGGGGGGTGGAATGCTGATAGCCTTGTTTCCCTGTTGAGAACAAAAGATCTGAGTGCAGATAATAGCCTAGGGCTATTAGCTGTGTTCAGGGAAGGCTTCATTTGCATACCTAATTGGTATTTAAATAGCTGAGTAGCTACTTAAATACCAGTTCATTTTTAGGCTAAATGTTCGCTCAAAGCTGTTGCTCAAACTGTCCTTTGAGCGATCTTTGAGCGATCATCATCCCGTGTAAACCAGTCTTTACAGATCAAGATTTCTGCTGCCCAATGAGAGACATGTTAACAGTGTTCCTTACTCAAATGTATTTATACAGAGTGTCGTAGCTTGAGGGTTATTCACTCCTGGACCACCATCTTTCTTTCATAAGATGGGTGGCAACACATCAGGAATTTACTTCTACACCGTAGGTTTAGTAGAAAAAAATGGGTTAACCAGCCTTTTATTGCAGCAGTTCAGCAATATTCACACGGTTATGCATGCATAAGACATCACAGTGCACATGCCAAGACAATACCTGTCTGGCTGCTAACTAATACCGGATATTGAATCCCAACTATCCGGCCTAATGCCTCAATGTATCACAGCAATATATCATAGTCCATACCATTGCATTCTGGGATTGATCTCAGGGGCGTCTTTCCCTGTCGAGATCTAACCTGCCCTCATCCCAGTGAGGGCAGTCTACTCCTGCCTTGAGGGGAGTCAGCAGGTCTGGGTGTGGCAGAAATCCAAATTTTACTTTCCTTTCTGGCACACCCACACAGGTGATCTCTCCCATCATTCTAGCAGAATGACCACTTTAGAGCCCTCTGCTGGTTATTCTGCTAACTGTACTATCACATGGGATAAAATTAGAAATGCTATGTTGGTATGGTTTCAGGAGAGCCAAGTTGGGTAAAAAAAACTATAAAAAAGTATAAAAGTTAGTTGTCAAACTGACATGTGAACTGATATAAAACATGTCAAGTGGCTAATTACAATGTTTAATGCATTTACTATCTAGACTATTACCCATTCATATCCCATATCATTCTCATCTAGTACCACCATCTATCTAGCACTCAAAAGGGAATTTCCAATTTTGCCAGATACAAGAAAATACATAATGTACAAATAGTCCCCATACCCATTATAATACATTAACAAATAGTTAAAACCATTTAATCTTTATTTAACACTAGCTTACCCGTCGCGCGTTGCTGCGAAGACAGACAGACATACATTCATTCGTTTTTATATATCTAGATAACAACCAATCACAGCGCAGCTTTCATGTTACCTCAGTGGTATAATATATAACAACCAATCACAGCGCAGCTTTCATGTTACCTTAGCAGTATAAAATATAACAACCAATCACAGCGCAGCTTTCATGTTACCTCAGCAGTAAGAGAAATAACAACCAATCACAGCGCAACTTTTATTCTGCCTCAGCAATATAAAAAATAGCAACCAATCACAGAGCAGCTTTCATGTTACCTCAGTGGTATAATATATAACAATGAATCGCAGCACAGCTTTCATGCAACCTCAGTAGCATAAGAAGTAGCCACCAATCACAGCACAGCTTTCATGTTACCTCAGCAGTAAAAGAAATAGCAACCAATCACAGCACAGCTTTCATTTTACCTCAGCATTCTCAATATCCAGCAAATGTCTTGCGAAACGTTCGGCGGATGCATCATTTTCTGGTTGAACACGCATCCCGTTGCTCGTAATGCCTTTTGCTTTCGTGCTTGAGATGGAAATCAAACGATCTTTGTCTGGGGGGCATAACTGTCGACGATGCTCGCACGCGCGCCACCTATCGTAGGATAGTTGTACTATGCCAGTAATCTTCCCAGGAGTGTACTCAGCAACTTCCCAAAGTCTCATGGCAATTGGATGAATGGTGTAGTAATGCATAAAGGACAGACAGACATACATTCATTTATATATATATTTCAGGAAGTGAGAGAATTAGATTCCGTACGTAAAATTTGGACGCTAATTCTTTTGCGCTTAGAATTGAATAATCGACTTGGGACCCATTAACTTTTCCTATTTATGGCATAATCAATGCCCATGCCAAATTTCAAGTTTCTATGTGAGAAAATTACATTCCGTACGTAAAATTTGGACGCTAATTCTTTTGCGCATAGAATCGAATAATCGAGTTGGGACCCATTAGCTTTTCCTATTTATGGCATAATCAATGCCCATGCCAAATTTCAAGTTTCTATGTGAGAAAATGACATTCTGTACGTAAAATTTGGACGCTAATTCTTTGGCGCATAGAATTGAATAATCGAGTTGGGACCCATTAGCGTTTCCTATTTATGACATATTTAATGCCCGTGCCAAAGTTCAAATTTCTATGTGAGAAAATGACATTCCGTACGTAAAATTTGGACGCTAATTCTTTGGCGCATAGAATTGAATAATGGAGTTGGGACCCATTAGCATTTCCTATTTATGACATATTCAATGCCCGTGCCAAATTTCAAGTTTCTATGTGAGAAAATTAGATTCCGTATTTAAAATTTGGACGCTAATTCTTTGGCACTTACAATTGAATAATCGAGTTGGGACCCATTAGCTTTTCCTATTTATGACATAATCAATGCTCGTGCTAAATTTCAAGTTTCTATGACATTGGGAAGCGAGAAAATTAGATTCCGTACGTAAAATTTGGACGCTAATTCTTTGGCGCTTACAATTGAATAATCGAGTTGGGACCCATTAACTTTTCCTATTTATGACATAATCAATGCTCCTGCCAAATTTCCTGTTTCTGCGACATCGGGAAGTGAGAGAATTAGTGGCAACGATGGAAATCGAACGATCTGCGTGGGGGGGGGGGGGGCGTAACTGTCGACGATGCTCGCATGCACGCCATTTATCATAGAATATTTGTACTATGCCTATAATCTTCCCAGGAGTGTACTCAACAACTTCCCAAAGTTTCATGGCGATCGGATGAATGGTGTAGTAGCGCATAAAGGACAGACACACAGACAGACACGCACACATTCAATTTTATATATATAGATAATTAAAAGGATAGCCATACACATAAAAGCACACACACAAAGGCAGGCAGGCATAGCATGATCTTAGCAAATAACCATAATTACAACCCTAATTCCAAATAGGTTGGGACACTGTGTAAAATGTAAATAAGTGCAAAGTAAAAAAGAATGCAAAGATTTGGAAATCTCATATAACCATATTTTATTCACAATAGTGCATAGAACATATCAGAAGGTGAAAGGGAGACATTTTTCCATTTCATTTTTAATTTACTCATTTAGAAATTGATGGTAGCAACATATCTCACAAAAGTTGGTACAGGGTTAACAAAAGGCTGGAAAGGTAAGTGGTACCAGTGAAAAACAGCTAAAGAGTAGTGATGAGCGAACGTACTCGTCCGGGCTTGATGCTCGGGCGAATATTAGGGTGTTCGGGATGCTTGTTACTCTTAACGAGCACCACGCGGTGTTCGGGTTACTTTCACTTTCCTCTGTGAGACGTTAGCGCGCTTTTCTGGCCAATTGAAAGACAGGAAAGGCATTACAACTACCCCCTGTGACGTTCAAGCCCTATACCACCCCCCTGCTGTGAGTGGCTGGGGAGATCAGATGTCACCCGAGTATAAAAGTCGGCCCCTCCCGCGGCTCGCCTCAGATGCCTTGTGAGTTAGCTGAGGGAAAGTGCTGCTGCTGGTGCTGCTGTAGGGAGAGTGTTAGGAGTGAGTGTAGGCTTCAAGAACCCCAACGGTCCTTCTCAGGGCCACATCTATCCGTGTGCAGTACTGTGGAGGGTGCTGTTAGCAGTGTTGCACAATTATTTTTTTTTCAAAATCGGCTGTCTGCAGAGCATTGCGCCCTGCAGTTATAGTCCAGGGACAGAAGTGGTGGTTAGGCAGGGAGAGTGCTAGGAGTGAGTGTAGGCTTCAAGAACCCCAACGGTCCTTCTTAGGGCCACATTTAACCGTGTGCAGTACTGTGCAGGCTGCTGTTAGCAGTGTTGCATCTTTTTTTTTCTCAAAATCGGCTGTGCAGAGCATTGCGCCCTGCAGTAATACTACAGGGAGAGAATTGTGTAGGCAGGGCCAGAAGACATATATTATTGATTGAATATAGTCAGTGGGCCTTTTCTTTAAAAAAAAAAGGGAAAAATTCTATGTGGCATGCCTCTGACAGTCCTCAGCGTTCTGTGTACGTGTGTGGTTAGTGGAGATAGTAAAAAAAATCATACGCAGCCAGCTACGTTTAACAGCAGTCTTGCGCCAATTTATTTCCTGCCTTCCTGGGGAAAATCACCGCTCTGCTGCACTTCATATAACTGCATTTCTGTGGAACAGATTTCTTATCTGATTGAATATAGTCAGTGGGCCTTTTCTTTTAAAAAAAAGGGAAAAATTCTATGTGGCCTGCCTCTGTCAGTCCTCAGCGTTCTGTGTACGTGTGTGGTGGGTGGAGATAGTAAAAAAAATCATACGCAGCCAGCTACGTTTAACAGCAGTCTTGCGCCAATTTATTTCCTGCCTTCCTGGGGAAAATCACCGCTCTGCTGCACTTCATATAACTGCATTTCTGTGGAACAGATTTTTTATCTGATTGAATATAGTCAGTGGGCCTTTTCTTTAAAAAAAAGGGAAAAATTCTATGTGGCCTGCCTCTGTCAGTCCTCAGCGTTCTGTGTACGTGTGTGGTTGGTGGAGATAGTAAAAAAAATCATATGCAGCCAGCTACGTTTAACAGCAGTCTTGCGCCAATTTATTTCCTTCCTGCCTGGGGAAAATCAACGCTCTGCTGCACTTCATATAACTGCATTTCTGTGGAACAGATTTCTTATCTGATTGAATATAGTCAGTGGGCCTTTTCTTTAAAAAAAAAAAGGGAAAAATTCTATTTGTCCTGCAGGCTTGCGCCAATTTATTTCCTGCCTGGGAAATCACTGGTAATACAGCATGCTGAGGGGTAGGGGTAGGCCTAGAGGACGTGGACGTGGCCGAGGACGCGTAGGCCCAAGTGAGGGTGTGGGCACAGGCCGAGTCCCTGATCCAGGTGTATCGCAGCCGACTGCTGCGCGATTAGGAGAGAGGCACGTTTCTGGCGTCCCCACATTCATCGCCCAATTAATGGGTCCACGCGGGAGACCTTTATTAGAAAATGAGCAGTGTGAGCAGGTCCTGTCGTGGATGGCAGAAAGTGCTTCGAGCAAGCTATCATCCACCCACAGTTCTGCGCCGTCCAGTGCTGCAAATCCGAATCCTCTGGCTGCTGCTCCTCCTTCCTCCCAGCCTCCTCACTCCACTACAATGACACATGCTCAGGAGCGGGAAGACTCCCAGGGACTGTTCTCGGGCCCCTGCTCAGATTGGGCAGCAGTGGTTCCTCTCCCACCGGAGGAGTTTATCGTCACTGATGCCCAACCATTGGAAAGTTCCCGGGGTCCGGGGGATGAGGCTGGGGACTTCCGGCAACTGCCTCAAGACCTTTCAGTGGGTGAGGAGGACGATGACGATGAGACACAGTTGTCTATCGGTGAGGTAGTAGTAAGGGCAGTAAGTCCGAGGGAGGAGCACACAGAGGATTCGGAGGAAGAGCAGCAGGACAATGAGGTGACTGACCCCACCTGGTGTGCAACGCCTACTCAGGACAGGTCTTCAGAGGGGGAGGCAAGGGCAGCAGCAGGGCAGGTTGCAAGAGGCAGTGCGGTGTCCAGGGGTAGAGGCAGGGCCAGACCGAATAATCCACCAACTGTTTCCCAAAGCGCACCCTCGCGCCATGCCACCCTGCAGAGGCCAAGGTGCTCTAAGGTCTGGCAGTTTTTCACAGAGACGCCTGACGACCGACAAACAGTGGTGTGCAACCTTTGTCGCGCCAAGATCAGCCGGGGAGCCACCACCAACAGCCTCACCACCACCACCATGCGCAGACATATGATGGCCAAGCACCCCACAAGGTGGGACGAAGGCCGTTCACCGCCTCCGGTTTGCACCGCTGCCTCTCCCCCTGTGCCCCAACCTGCCACTGAGATCCAACCCCGCTCTGAGGACACAGGCACTACCGTCTCCTGGCCTGCACCCACACCCTCACCTCCGTTGTCCTCGGCCCCATCCACCAATGTCTCGCACCGCACCGTCCAGCCGTCACTAGCGCAAGTGTTTGAGCGCAAGCGCAAGTACGCCGCCACGCACCCGCACGCTCAAGCGTTAAACGTGCACGTAGCCAAATTTATCAGCCTGGAGATGCTGCCGTATAGGGTTGTGGAAACGGAGGCTTTCAAAGGTATGATGGCTGCGGCGGCCCAGCGCTACTCAGTTCCCAGTCGCCACTACTTTTCCCGATGTGCCGTCCCAGCCCTGCACGACCACGTCTCCCGCAACATTGTACGCGCCCTCACCAACGCGCTTACTGCCAAGGTCCACTTAACAACGGACACGTGGACAAGCACAGGCGGGCAGGGCCACTATATCTCCCTGACGGCACATTGGGTGAATTTAGTTGAGGCTGGGACACAGTCAGAGCCTGGGACCGCTCACGTCCTACCCACCCCCAGAATTGCGGGCCCCAGCTCGGTGGTGGTATCTGCGGTGGTGCATGCTTCCTCCACTAAACCACCCTCCTCCTCCTCCTCCAACGCAACCTCTGTCTCGCAATCAAGATGTGTCAGCAGCAGCAGCGCGTCGCCAGCAGTCGGTGTCGCGTGTCGTGGCAGCACAGCGGTGGGCAAGCGTCAGCAGGCCGTGCTGAAACTACTCAGCTTAGGAGATAAGAGGCACACGGCCCACGAACTGCTGCAGGGTCTGACAGAGCAGACCGACCGCTGGCTTGCGCCGCTGAGCCTCCAACCGGGCATGGTCGTGTGTGACAACGGCCGTAACCTGCTGGCGGCTCTGTAGCTCGGCAGCCTCACGCATGTGCCATGCCTGGCCCACGTCTTTAATTTGGTGGTTCAGCGCTTTCTGAAAAGCTACCCACGCCTGTCAGACCTGCTCGTAAAGGTACGCCGGCTCTGCGCACATTTCCGCAAGTCCCACACGGACGCTGCCACCCTGCGGACCCTGCAACATCGGTTTAATCTGCCAGTGCACCGACTGCTGTGCGATGTGCCCACACGGTGGAACTCTATGCTCCACATGTTGGCCAGGCTCTATGAGCAGCGTAGAGCTATAGTGGAATACCAACTCCAACATGGGCGGCGCAGTGGGAGTCAGCCTCCTCAATTATTTTCAGAAGAGTGGGCCTGGTTGGCAGACATCTGCCAGGTCCTTCGAAACTTTGAGCAGTCTACCCAGGTGGTGAGCAGCGATGCTGCAATCATTAGCGTCACCATTCCTCTGCTATGCATCTTGAGAAGTTCCCTGCAAAGCATAAAGGCAGACGCTTTGCGCTCGGAAACTGAGCCGGGGGAAGACAGTATGTCGCTGGATAGTCAGAGCACCCTCCTGTCTATATCTCAGCGCGTTCAGGAGGAGGAGGAGGAGCATGAGGAGGATGAGGAGGAGGGGGAAGAGACAGCTTGGCCCACTGCTGACGGTACCCATGCTGCTTGCCTGTCATCCTTTCAGCGTGTATGGCCTGAGGAGGAGGAGGAGGAGGAGGATCCTGAAAGTGATCTTCCTAGTGAAGACAGCCATGTGTTGCGTACAGGTACCCTGGCACACATGGCTGACTTCATGTTAGGATGCCTTTCTCGTGACCCTCGCGTTGCACGCATTCTGGCCACTACGGAAATACTGGGTGTACACACTGCTCGACCCACGGTATAAGGAGAACCTTTCCACTCTCATTCCCGAAGAGGAAAGGGGTTCGAGAGTGTTGCTATACCACAGGACCCTGGCGGACAAGCTGATGGTAAAATTCCCATCCGACAGCGCTAGTGGCAGAAGGCGCACTTCCGAGGGCCAGGTAGCAGGGGAGGTGCGGAGATCGAGCAGCATGTACAGCACAGGCAATACAACAGTCTTTAAGGCCCTGGACAGCTTTATGGCTCCCCAGCAAGACTGTGTCACCGCTCCCCAGTCAAGGCTGAGTCGGCGGGAGCACTGTAAAAGGATGGTGAGGGAGTACGTAGCTGATCGCACGACCGTCCTCCCTGACGCCTCTGCCACCTACAACTACTGGGTGTCGAAGCTGGACACGTGGCCTGAACTCGCGCTGTATGCCCTGGAGGTGCTTGCTTGTCCTGCGGCTAGCGTCCTGTCGGAGAGGGTGTTTAGTGCGGCTGGGGGAATCATCACAGATAAGCGTACCCGCCTGTCAACCGACAGTGCCGACAGGCTTACACTCATCAAGATGAACAAAGCCTGGATTTCCCCAGACTTCTCTTCTCCACCAGCGGACTGCAGCGATACCTAAGCAATACGTAGGCTGCACCCGCGGATGGATGCATCGTTCTCTCTCACCATCCAAAACGGGGACATTTCTGCTTCATCAATCTGTGTCTAATATTCCTCCTCCTCCTCCTCCTGCTCCTCCTCCTGAAACCTCACGTAATGACGCCGAACGGGCAATTTTTCTTAGGGCCACAAGGCTCACTCATATAATTTTTCTTAAAAATTTTTATACGTTTCAATGCTCTTAAAAGCGTTGAAACTTTAACTTGAACCAATTTTTCGTTAAACTGGGCTGCCTCCAGGCCTAGTTACCACTTAAGCCACATTAACCAAAGCGATTAATGGGTTTCACCTGCCCTCTTGGTTGGCCAGGGCCAATTTTTCTGATGTACATTAGTACTGTTGATACAGCAATTTTTGTGGACCCTCGCCTACAGTGTAATCAAATTAATTTTTAGCCCACCTGCATTACAGCTGACGTTACATCCGCTGTGTTGGGCTATGCAATGGGATATTTTTATGTACCGCCGGTGGGTTCCAGGGAGCCACCCATGCTGTGGGTCCACAGGGAATTATAAATGCATCTGTTTCCACTTCTAAAGAACCCCAGTCTGACTGGGGCATGCAGTGTGGGCCGAAGCCCACCTGCATTAAGCACGACATTACTACCTCAGCTGTGTTGGGCAATGCAATGGGATATTTTTATGTACCGCCGGTGGGTTCCAGGGAGCCACCCATGCTGTCGGTCCACAGGGACTTCACAATAGGGAGTTGTACCTGCCTGTGTCTATGAATTAAAAACCGCGGTCTGACTGGGGCATGCAGACACCTTGACAGAATGAATAGTGTGTGGCACATAGGTTCCCCATTGCTATGCCCACGTGTGCAGCTCCTGATGGCGGTGGCACAGGATTATATTTCTCATTGCTTCTGTACAGCATTGTGGGCTATCGCCCCGCCCCTTTTAAAGAGGGTCGCTGCCTAGCCGTGCCAACCCTCTGCAGTGTGTGCCTGCGGTTCCTCGTCATGGCAGACGCACTTATAAATAGACATGAGGGTGGTGTGGCATGAGGGCAGCTGAAGGCTGCGCAGGGACACTTTTGTGTGCGCTGTGGACACTGGGTCGTGCGGGGGGGGGGGGGGGGGGTTGGGCAGCATGTAACCCAGGAGAAGTGGCAGCGGAGTGTCATGCAGGCAGTGATTGTGCTTTGTTGGAGGTAGTGTGGTGCTTAGCTAAGGTATCCATTGCTAATGAGGGCTTTTCAGAAGTAAAAGTTGTTGGGAGGGGGGGAGGGCCCACTCTTGCCGGTATTGCGGCTTAATAGTGGGACCTGTGAACTTGAGATGCAGCCCAACATGTAGCCCCTCGCCTGCCCTATCCGTTGCTGTGTCGTTCCCATCACTTTCTTGAATTGCCCAGATTTTCACACATGAAAACCTTAGCGAGCATCGGCGAAATACAAAAATGCTCGGGTCGCCCATTGACTTCAATGGGGTTCGTTACTCGAAACGAACCCTCGAGCATCGCGATAATTTCGTCCCAAGTAACGAGCACCCGAGCATTTTGGTGCTCGCTCATCTCTACTAAAGAGTCAATTTTCTACTAAGTCTCATGACTATGTTTAAAAAGAGCATGCTTAAGAGGCAATTTTCATTCTTAATGTATTATTATGGGCATGTGTATTATGTATTGGTAGTTGAGTGTTTAATACACATTGTTGGTATTTATTGACACACTTTTTTCCATTTTTGGGTTCACAATATAAGAAAGGTACCAGTACCAGCAACATTATCTCCACTGGAGTACTCATGAAATAAGTTGGTCGCTGATACTATGGTACTACCTTTCTTGTAACTGGAAAATAACAGTTTTTGAGAGGTTGCTTTTATGGGCTACTCAAGCAATAGCATTTCTAGATATTACACTAGGGCATGAAGAATAAGGGACTACAGTGGAAATAGTTTCATAGCAGTATGTGTGATACAAGAAAGAACCAAGGGGATCAATGAGGAATTTTGCATTCTGAGAAAAAAAACATGTCTATTGACTATAATTGCTACCAAGGCTACCCATCCCAAAAAGACTGATTTGTTATATTATGATTTTATTGAGGATGTATCATACAGTAGGTAACAAATTCCTTATCAATTCAAAAGACATTATAGTGATATTGTTATTCCCTATGATCAAAGGTATCATTGAAAGTGGTATGGAGGAACTAAACCTGACTTGACCTTTAAAAACTCACTTTTGGCTTGTAATCACGAATAATTAGTCATTATAAGCCAAATAAGAATTACTAATGATTGGCTGCTATGAGTAAGAACCCATTTTTGGGTTGGGGGGATGGGGGACCATTGATATAAATAAGCAGGAACCATCATGTGTTTAACCCCTTAACGACCAGCCCATAGTGTTTTTACGTCCTCCCGAAGTGAGCTTTATTCTCTGAGGACGTAAAAACACGTCTCCTGCAGAGAATAAAGCCCCTCGGGCTGTGGACGTGACAGCTCCATGCTGTCGGTGCCCGCAGGTAGCCGACAGCATGGAGCTGTCATCCCGGGCTGCAGGGACCCCCCCCCCCTCCCCGGCATTGCGATCAGCGCCGATCGCAAAAAAGTAAATAAAAGTGCCCAAAAAGTTGAGGTTTCAGCTGCCCTGATGAATTGGATCCATCAGGGCAGCTGAAAATTCTCACCTGGCTTGTCGGCGGTGTCCCCCGGAGATCTGGTCCTCCCGCACCCGCCGCCGCTCTTCTGCGCATGCGCGCCAGACGATGACGTCACGAGCACGCGCAGAAGCCCGGGAGCCCCCGACAAATTCAAAATCTCCTGGCTCCCGGCTCCTGAAGGTAGCCGGGAGCCAGGAGGTGTTACCGGGGACCGCTCGCGATCGCCGCTATCCAATGGATAGCGGCGATCGCGAAAAAGTAAAAAAAGTTTTTAAAAAGTGCTAGTTTCACCTCCCCTCATGGATCGGATCCATGAGGGGAGGTGAAAATACTCACCTCAGGTCCGCCGATGTCCCCGGTGTTCCGGGACCCAAAGTCCCCCTCTGCGCATGCGCGCCCGATGATTGACATCAGGCGCGTGCACAGAGGGGCTTGAGCCCCGGGAAATTCAAAATCCCTCTGCTCCTGGCTGCCATGTGCAGTCAAGAGCAGAGGGATGTCACTGGGGACATGATCACTGTCATCCAATGAATGACAGTGATCATGTAAAGTTAAAAAAAAGTGTAAAAAAATTTAAAAAAAAAGTTTTAAAAAATTTAAAAAAAGTTTAAAAAGCGTACGTTTCATCTCCCCTCACGGATCATATCCGTAAGGGAGGATGAAAGGATGAAAGTACGTACATAAGACCCCCAGATTTATCCACGGACCTTACCCCAGCTTCTGCGCACACGCCCGTCGCAAAAATGGCGGACGCATGCGCAAAAGCTGTGGATTGCCAGGATAATTGAAATTCTCCCTGCTCCTGGCTACAAAACTGAGCCAAGAGCCTAGAGATTTCACGGGGGGCCGCGGTTCCTGATCACGTGTTCGCCGTTATACAATGGATAATGGCGATCACGTAAAAGTTTTTAAAAAAAATTGAAGTTTCATCTCCCCTCACCGATGCGATCGGTGAGAGGAGATGAAACTTTTTACCGGAGGCCTCCGTATTTGCACCCCGACGCGATCCTCATCCGTGAACTTACTCGGATTCTGCATACCTGACCGCCAGCAGAATACCGGACACATGCGCAGGAGTCGGGGAGCTCCAGGAGCCTGGAGCAGTGACGGGTGGCCTTGTTGAGCGGTCGCTGGTCACGTAATAAAAAAGTAGCGCTCTAACATAGGGCGGTCTCACATGACTGGATAGGAATTACGGATTCTGTATGCGTCTGATCCGCGCTAATACGCAGATCAATCGCATTGGATTACACAATTCCGCTCATATTAGCGGGTCGGAATTGTGCAATCCACTCGCAGAAAACAGAACGCAGCAGGTTCTATTTTACCACGGATATCTACAACATAGAGCCCATTGTGCTCCGTGGTCGTAGATATACCCGCTGCCCATATGCAACTACGTTGTGTACGGGCTGCGGGTACCCGCGTCATCGCTAAGCGACGGTGCGGGAAATACAAACAAAAAAAAGGTGTACTGCGCATGACCGCCCGTGTAAGTACGCAGTTATGCGCAGTACATTACGCGGCCGTACGCAGGGTCACGGCCGGCTCTCAGCTGGGATCCGCTGCGGGACTCCGCAAGCAGATTCTGCCTACGGCTGCGTGAGCCCGGCGTTATTTAGACCGCTACCTGTAATACGTGTTTTACAAGAAGCCCCGGGAACGCTTGCCTTCATGCAGTTCCAGGAGCAGCTTGTTGAGCGCCTTCTCTGCGAGACCGCCGCACCTCATCAAGCTTACGGAGACTCACAGAACGCCACTTTTCACACCCCATACCCGCCACTAAGATCATGAAATACCCCCAAAAAGCATGAGAGGAGGGGGGATACACGGTTTTATTTTACAAAAAAAATGTTTTTAAATTTAAAAAATTGCCAAAAAAATTGAAAATTGTAACTTTTTCCTTCTGCTTTGCTTAGATTCATTCAAATACTGTGGTACAACCCTAGATGAATTTGTTAAGGGGTCTAGTTTTCAAAATGGAGTCATTTGAGGGGGTTCTTTATAGTTTTGGCTGCTCAATGGGTCTATAAGTGGGCAATTGGGCCTGGAATTTATTCAGTTGTACCCTGAATCCAACGGGTATTCCTTTCACTGTAGGCCTAGCCATGTGTCCTGTAAGTCTATTAGGGCCACAATGTGTATGTTTCTGAACACGGGACAAACAGGGGTATCCATTTTGGGGTGAAAGTCTTCATTTATATATGTGTGCTGTACAAAAAAAAATGTTTTTAAATTGACGCAATAGCCCAAAAATTGAAAATCGTAATTTTTTCTTACTGCTTCACTTAGATCTATTCAAAAATTGTAGGGTTAAAATACACAGTACACCCCTAGATAAATTCGTTAAGGGGTCTAGTTTTCAAAATGGGGTAATTTGTGGGGGTTCTCTATGATTTTGGGCGCTCAAGAACTCTACAAGTGGGCAATGGGGCCTAAAAGGACTTTAAGCAAAATCTATGTTCTGAAAGCCACCGACTACTCCTTTCATTTTGGGCCCCGTTGTGCATGCGGACATAAGATTAGGGCCACAATGGGTATATTTCTGAAAACAGCACAAATAGGGGTATCCATTTTGTGGTGCAAGTCTTCCTTCATATGTGTGCTGTATAAAAAAAGCTGTTTTTAAAATGACAGAATTGCCAAAAAACGAAAATCCTAATTTTTTCCTTTTGCTTTGCTTGAATTTATTCAAAAACTGTGGAGTCAAAATACACAGTACACCCCTAGATAAATTCGTTAAGGAGTCTAGTTTTCAAAACGGGGTCATTTGTGGGGGTTCTATATGGTTTTGGGCGCTCAAGAGCTCTACAAGTGGGCAATGGGGCCTAAAAGGACTTCAAGCAAAATCTATATTCTGAAAGCCACTGACTACTCCCTTCATTTTGGGCCCTGTTGTGCATCCAGACATAATATTAGGGCCCCAATGGGTATATTTCTGAAAAGAGCACAAATAGGGGTATCCATTTTGTGGTGCAAGTCTTCATTCATATGTGTGCTGTACAAAAAAAGCTGTTTTTAAAATGACAGAATTGCCAAAAAAACGAAAATCACAATTTTTTCCTTCTCATTGGCATGAATTCATTCAAAAACTGTGGGGTCAAAATATGCAGTATACCGATAGATAAATTCCTTAAGGGGTCTAGTTTTCAAAATGTGGTCATTTGTGGGGGTTTTCTATGGTTTTGGGCGCTCAAGAACTCTACATGTGTGCTATGGGGTCTAAAAGGACTTCAAGCAAAATTTCTGTTTTGAAAGACATTGACTACTCCTTTCATTTTGGGCCCCGTTGTGGACTCAGATATAACATTAGGGCCACAATGGGTATATTTCTGAACACCGGAGAAATAGGGGTATCCATTTTGGGGTGTAAATCCTCATTTTCATGTAAACTATAGGAAAAAAATATGTCTTTAAAATGATAGATTTGCAAAAATATGAAATTTTACTTTTTCTCCTCTAAATTGAATTAATTCTTGAAAAAAAACTGTGGGGTCAAAATACTCATGACACCCCTCAGTGAATACACTAAGGGGTGTAGTTTTTAAAATGGGGTCATTTGTGGGGTATCTATTATTCTGACACTCATGAGCCTTTTCAATCTTGGCTTGGTGTAGGAAAATAAAGTGTTCCTCAAAATGCTAAAAAGTAATGTTAAATTTGTACGTCTCCTAAATAGTTAAAAAAAAAAACAAAGTTTTTCCAATGTGCACCCAAAATAAAGTAAACGGGTGGAAATATAAATCTTAGCAAAAATTTCTATATTATGTTTGCACATATTTAAGATATTGCAGTTGGAAATGTGAACAAAAAGACGATTTTTTCAAAATTTTCCCAATTTTGGCGCTTTTAATAAATAAACACAAATTCTATCGGTCTAATTTTTCCGCCTAAATGAAGTACAACATGTGCCGAAAAAACAATGTCAGAATCGTTTGGATATGCAAAACCTTTCTGGTGTTTTTCCATGTTAAAGTGACACATGTCAGATTTGCAAAATTTGGCCTGGTCATTAAGGCGCAAACAGGCTTGGTCACTAAGGGGTTGAATTCATGAATTTCTAATGCATATCAATAAATTGGATTTTTAACCTTTATTATTTTCTCTGGTGCTGGACTTCAACCTTGCTATTACGTAGAAGTACTAACCAGCAACAAAAGAATGGTTGGCCTATTATAGAATCTGTGTCATGAATTGGATATTCAACAGGATAGGTGTAAGTTTTCTAATAGTACTACCTACCAACGCTTATTATCATCTTATGTGCCATCACAGAAACATGGAACCAACTGCCCTACGGTTACAGATATAATTTCCAATGTTATTCCTTTCTGATAAATACTATGTGTGTTATACAGATGTGTTCTTCTCTTCCTTTCCTCTTGGTTTGAGATATTTCAAGATGAATGACACAAGATGGCCAATTTGCAAAAAAAAAAAAGATTTTGTGTTACTTGTGGTCACGTTTAAACCTTTCAAATCCAATTTGTATCCTGGTTTTCCTAGGGGGTTTACTCTTTTTCTGCCATTATACAACGGCGCTATATGCTGGCCAAAGCCAGTACTGCATGACGTGACACGTTGGATAGGCTCTGACAGCATAGAGGCTTGCAATATACAGTAAGAGAACCCCCGATGGATGTCTTCCAACATCGGAGCTGCACAGCCTTGGAAAGGGTTAAGGAAAAAGGATTTCATCTTACACTGTTGAGAGAGTAGAGAAATGCAAAATCTTTTTTTTTTTAAACTTGATCACCTTGAGATATCTTAAACAACACAGAAAGGTAAGGAAGTACCCATCTATATGTACATACTGTAGATGCATACATATTTATCTTTAAACAATGGTAAAACCTTATGCATGGTTTGGGTATTAGCTCTCACAAAAAGTCAAGGGCAATCATCCTACAGGATTAATAAAAAAAATGAGTTTTATTTAGATAGTATGAGACAGAGGGCCACAATGATGGATAAAGAAGGTGATTTCTTAGGTGCTTCAGGCAACTACAGTAGCAGTCTTGAACATATTCACCTTTTCAAATGTCATTCGACTGTATATAATACATTCTCTTAGCTTCCATTTTTCATATATTCATAAAGCCATAGACTTGAATTGAGGTTCCTTGTGCTCACCAGTGGAAATGATCCACCTTCATTTACACACAGCATGAGCATGCCCACTTTTAATTGCATTATAATCTTTGTTGCTATCATTGCATATGCAGAGCATACCAACAATTAAACCTAATAGGTTGTGTGAGTCAATGCATAAGCTATAGACCCCAGGCACAAGTCATTGGATTCGAAGTTATCGCCAAATGGAATTGCTTCTGCTGGACCTTTTGAGAGACACTTTTGTTTTAGAATCTGGTCCCACTTAGGATCCTCTGATACTCCAGGGGGCCAATGCTATACAGACTAACAGTAAAGTTGTAACCACTTACAGTATGATTACCATGTGTAGCTATGCAGTGATCATTTGAACACGACAAAGACATGATACTCTTTTAATGGATAAAAAAACTTTAATCATTGCAGAAGGCATTTCACTCATAGAATCATAAAGTAGAAAGGCACATCCCAGATAGATTTCTGCCCGCCTCTGTTTGAACACTTCCATTGAAGGAGAACTCACCACCTCATGTGGCAACCTGTTCCACTCATTGATCACCCTCACTGTCTAATATCTAATTTGTGTCTCCTCCCTTTCAGTTTTACCCCATTGCTTCTAGTCTTTCCTTGTACAAATGAGAATAGAGCTGATCCCTCAGCACTGTGACAGCCCCTCAGATATTTGTAGACAGCTATTAAGTCTCCTCTCAGCCTTCATTTTTGCAAGGTAAACATTCCCAGATCCTTTAACCGTTCCTCATAGGACTTGATTTGCAGACCGCTCACCATCTTGGTACTTGCTCCAGTTTGTATTCGATAGCTGCTCTTTCATCAGGCAGGGATGTTTACACTGAAAAGCTCCCATGCCTGATAAAGATGTGCCATAGATATTAGTGTAATTACTCTGACATGTGAACACTTTCCCTTGATCATAGATCTTTCTCACATCTATGTGAATGAAATGTCTACTAAGGTAACAAAATAATTCAAACGGAATAACATCAGCAAATCTTTGTATGGACATATTGGTTCGAACAAATAAAGAATTCTACTGGTGTATTTAAAGGTGTCAGTCTAAAGTAAGCTGAATGCGGAATACGTTTGGGCGATAACAAAGAACACAACATTGAGTGGAAGACAATATGGTCTCAGACCATCCAAAGATGAAAGGTATTTCTCTGTATGCTTAGATGACCTTTACTCTGAGATAATTACATAGCTAGTAAAGGTTCCAAAGCAATTCTCCAATAAGCGATGAAGACAGCATAGTATGGGAAGACTGCCTTTTTCCCAAACATACCTCTTGTGCAGGGAGGGGTGGAAATACAATAATTTGATGGCACATTTTCTAAAGAGTGTTTCTACGTGGGAGCCATGCCAAGAGAACAAATGGGGTGTTACTCTATTCGGAATTCAAGATTTGATATTCGTTTGTGAAATAGGTAAAGTGGATAAAACAAGGGTCAGATTAGCGCTCCACACAGTATCTAATGAATAAAAAGTAAGGAAAATAAGCAAAAATAGCGGGACTTACCCGGTACTTAGTAGGGTTCCATATAAGGGCACCCCACTAGTACCTCCATGTCCCGACAAACTTGTAATAATGAATCGATATTCCTCCACGATCCTTTTTCCCCAATCCTTTAAATCAGGAGAGCTACTCAGGGTGCTTGAATTCCCCAATGAAGCAGGGGACCCAATGGTGAATAGCTGAGATAAAATCGAAGAAAACTACCCAGCGCTTCCGAGGATGGACCACAGAGTTCTTCTTTCATACATTATAGTGACGCAATCGGCGTTAGACGGGGCTGGACGTCGGCGTGATTACGTGTAGACGTGCTGACGTCACCGCGCAAACACGTGTAAACGTGACTGTGTATCGGCGTCATTACGCACAAGCGCGCCGATGTCACAGCGCTCGGCGTCCCCAGATACAACTAGTCACGTGTGAATCATGGGACTTAACAATGATGGCGTCGGCATCTAGCTTTATTATTGCACATGCGCAAGTCAGTTGCATCATCAGAGTCGTATGATTAAATGACACCTACACGTCATCACGCCGACGTCCAGCCCCGATCGCGTCACTAACCACGCCTCAACATGGCGTCCGCCAAACACCGGCATTGCTTTCTGAATGTAAGTGATAATTTTTAATTTTTGTATATAAATGATTCAATTTATGTAATACACTATGCTTGACAAAAGCTCCACGAGCCAAAACGCATTTCATATTCAATAAAAGAAGTTAATATAATATATGAAATAAGAACTCTGTGGTCCATCTGACATAAACACGTCTGCATCAAATTTTGCACATCTTTCCAATGGATGTTGATGTGGATTTTTGTTAGAAGACACTGCAGATTCTGTTCAATGCAAAGGTCGTAATTCCACCCCATTTCCACAGCAAATCAGCATGGAAATCCGCATTTGAAATCCACATTTTTATGCCACATGTCAATGCCCCCTTATGATTCTCAGACCATCATGATCTGCAAAGTGATGCAAACGACGGTCAGCTTCGTAAACAGACAGCCAATCATCTATTAATAACTGCCTGTTTACTGTGAATGGAGGCGGGCAGCCAGAAGCAATCTCTGGCCTACTCCACTTTTATTCACGAAGCGATTATATTGCTGGCATGACTGTCAGGCACTACAGTGTCCAACAATAGTCCCGTATAAATGGACCCTTAATGTAGAAGCAATTTGTCCACATTGACTAGACAGTATTGTCCATATTATCAAATAGATCAGTCCTGCCATGAAATGTAACCAGAAAAGAAAGGACTGTATTCTAGATATCAACACCATGCAACTGCTTTTTACAACATTACAACATTGCATATTGTTAAGTCATATCTCATTGTATGGAAATAGGGCACACATTTCATGGCACCTACCTTTAATACCCTTTCCAATCATGCTGTATATATGTATGTGCATGTAGTAAATAACCAAAGTCAAATTAAAGATAATCCAGTAGTCAGATCATTTAATACGTAGTCTTTAAAAAAGTTAATTTGCTAAGGTTTGGGCGCAGGTGGAATAAGAGGCAGTGGACAGATTCCGAAAGGCAGCAATAAACTTTACTTGGCGGCTGTTTCTATGATACAATCACTTAACAGGAAACAGCGGTACATTCGCTTGAACTCAATACACAGTTTTAGAATGCTGCAACACAGTTTAGAACATTTTTGAAACTTTGTAGTAGCTCACGGCCTTCAGAGGAACAACTTACATTTTTTTGCACAAACACACTTCTGTTACAAATTACTACACTTCTCAAATATGCACAGTCGGTTACATTGCACGGCACTTTAGTTACACAGTTTCCTAATTACTAACAGGCCTCTCTTGTCTATAAGGGCTCACAACACATCATGATGTACTTGAATGCTCACAGTTCTTGTGGTCGAGGGCTCTCTCACTTTTTATCAAATAGCTGAAATGACCGGTTCTCCCACATTTCCACTGTCAAATGTCCGGCACATCAGTCCGAACAGGAGATTCAAGGGAAATCACACACAACATCTCATATAGGCTTTCAGTGCTTTCTACACATTGGCCACATCCAGCCTTGCTTGACCCACAAAGGTTTGCTCACACTTTTCACCTCCTTGGCACACATCAACTATGACAACAACCCACGCACCAAAACTTGTGTGCCACACCTGCCTTTTAGCCCATTCCCTGCCCTTAGGAACTTTTTCAAAACTTCCAGAAAACCCTTTAAATCTGCTAATGTTCTCTGCTTTGTTGAATTCCTATTGCTAATTTACTTTGTTTTCATAGTTAAAACACACCAAAATAAAACATTTTAGGAAATCAGTTACTAGAACTGTGCCCTTTACGAATGTAGAAATGTGTACTGTATGAACAACAAAAGCAAAACGGCCGATAAACAATGAATGAAAACTAGGAAAATATCATGACCAAACAGTGGAGTGCGAATAGGAAAAAAAATATTCCTACAATAAACGAAAATCATTCCCACAATACAAAAGGTTGGGTGAAGTGGTATACTCTCTAAATGAGAGTGCACCTTCAATAAGAGTAGTTTCACATGTGCATTGCAACCTCCAGTTGGAGGCTCCACAGCAGATCTGGCTCAAAATACAGGAAGAGAAAGCATTTTTTCTTCCAGATAAAGCCGGCCAGCTGAGTGGAAAGTGAGCAGACCCCATTATAGTCAATGGGGTCCGTTTGGCACTGTTTGGTTCTATGCTGAGACTGAGTCATTCGGCCACTGGGATTCACCTTTACTGCTGCCTGAACAGAGCAGGAAAGAGGAAAGCTGGGCACATGTGTGAAACCACCTAGAGCTGCTGGTGATTTCACTGATGTTGCTACATTCACTTCAGTTGGATTGCGAGAGGTAGCCAAGTTCATGCCCGGCGGTGGAGCAGAGGTACAAGCACTGCTGACTGCATTTCAGGACACACTGTATCGTCTGTTCTTCGGATCAGTGGTGGTACCAATAGCTAGACTGTTGACCAGTGCGTAACGTTCAAACATGGTACAACCCTTTTATTTTTGTATTTTATCTAAATAGTTGTTTAAATGCTGCAATGTCTCAGAAAAAGCCTGTGAGTGCAGCTTCCTCTCCGGCACACCGTACTTGACAACTTTACAGGTGTTAACTTTCTATGCAGAAAAGCTTATGAGTCACTCTTTGTAGGAAGAGGTAGTGGGACCCGTGGACTTCCTATATGAATCACGGCACTATTTTAAAAGTTTTAGGTTTTTGTTTTTGCAAAAAAATACAGCAAATCATAGAAAACTGTATATCCCAGAGCTCTGCATCCCCCTTCCTATCCTGGGATGGATAGCACAGAAAAACGGAAAAACGCAAAATACTGTAATTTCATACCTAAGTTAACAGTCAGTGGTTATGAGAGCTAGACTTTTCTGCGCTATTACTCTATAAGATGTGCCATGTTTTGCTTTTACTATAGAAGAGAGTTGTGCTAATAGATGATATTGATAAATAATAATATTAAAATGCTGATATTTTCCCAAAAATGAATGCTGTCTCCATTTACTATTATGTTTTCTTCTTTTTTGCAAACACCAACTTTTTTTTTTCTTTTTGTTTTCGTTAAGAATGAGAAAAAAAAAAAGGGAACAGAACCAAGCAGGACAGGACAGAGAACAGAAAGCAAAAACAAATTTCCAAAAGTCTTTGTGATGTCTGCCAAAACACCATTGCTTCTGCAGCTCATTCCCTTCAGAGCTTATTCAGGACAGATTTATCCTCAATTTCTCTTTATGAAGTTACGTTTCCTCTCTTTTCGAAAAATTGAAATTGGTAATTATGAATTGCAGACGTCTGGCAAAACTGCAATAGCATTTAGTTACCAAATCAGCGTCTTTGAAAATGGTCCAGTAGGAAAGGATTCCCTCAGACTTTTCTCCTTGTAATGATACAGCTATAAATGAAAATGACAGGATTCAGGACTGCAGTTATTTTTTCAATTCAATGAGGGTCAAGAGTCCAGATTAACAAATCCTACTTGTAGCGCAATGCAAACTCATCATTTTCATTCTTTCACTCTGGCTCTTCCAGGGGTTATAACAACATGTAGGACAATTGTAAACTTTTTTCAGACCTTTATTTCATCTATTTTTATTGATACTTGATACCTCGTAAGTGATAGTACATATAAGCTGCCGCTATGTAAGATTGGCTTCTGCTCTGAGGGACCCTGCCAATCCATGCATCATAAGGTTGACCATTCATTCGAAAGGTTGGCATGTATTGCTGCATTTTCCCTGCAAAGACCATAGCAAAAGGGAAATGTATTGTCAGCAGGGGCTTCTACTGATAATAATAGCTGATCATTGAGATTACCTCTATTTAAAAAGGGGAAGTCCTGGTGGAGACTACCCATTTAATGCTGTCAAAAGCAATTTTTAGCAGGGTGGGGTTAGTTTGGGGGTAGGTTATGCTCTCTTAGCTCATGTTCTACCTGGATATTTGCAGACAATCTAAACACTTTATCTGGAGAGCTGTTGCTAATAAGTCTTGGGACTCCAGAAAGGGATTTGTCTTGACTTCTGTGCCTTGTTAGAAATACTGTATGGTTCACCTAGCTCTAGTTTTTGGCAATACTCTTTGTGCATTCGTACTAATGTGGGATTACCCGAACATACCATCAGGGGAAAAAAATTGCATGTTGTGTGTATTGTTACCTGGTCGAAATGTTGCTATCATGTCCTTGGAAGAATAAAGACTTGTTGTTACAACTGATACTCAAAGAGAAGAAAAGAAAAGTATACCTGATAGTCTAGTAGTTCACATGCAACACACCATATAAGCAATGGAATGTACAGAATTCAGATTAGAAGAAAGCTTCTTACAATAGGAGATATCTTAGAATCCTCGATGTTTCAAATCACAAGAGGCGGTCCACGGAGAGCGAGAGAAAATTTCAAACTCATCTACTTTTCTGTGCTTTTATTGTGATTTACTTGTCACTAAAATAGCTTAAAGTGAACTCAACATTTTGCAATCTGACTTTGCTTCCACCCAAGAAGGAATCAGGAGTTAGAGCGGCTTCACACGTGTGTGTTTGCGCGCATTCTGTTACACAGAGAATAGAACCCATTGACTTCAATGGGTTCACTCTCAGTCTTTGTTTTACTGTGCCAATAAATGCAGCATGCTCTATTTTAGTGCACATTTGCACTTCAAAAGCCCCATGGGAGTCTATGGGGGAAGCACAAATATGCACCTGATACCCACACAATTGCACAATACGCTATGCAACCACATGCGTTTTTGCAAATAAGCCTGTGTGAAGCCACCCTAAATCAGAATTTCCCTTCTGATTAAAAACTATGGATGTCTTTTTTTTAATATTTTTTTCGCATTGTAGGTATTTGATTAAATAAAACATATTTACAATTCATTTTATTTAAAAATTTTAGTCAGTTTATCTTCTGCAGCTTAGGGTCATTTGCATCTCATTTTCCTATATGTTCTGGGTCTCCATGCCAGGATTACGTCTGAATCCCTGAAAATAGAGACCAATAAGGACTCAGTTTAAGCAGCTTTCCATTTGTTTCCCTATTCTTCCAGATGGAACCCTGGGACATGTATATGAGATGTGAATGGCCCTTTGCAATGCAATAAAAGCTGCTCAATTCCATCCAGTGTTCATTCTATCACACAAGCAACTCTGTCATGTCAGTATGTAGCGCCACTAGGTGTTCTCTTGATCTAAGCCGACATGCTATTTCATATACAAGTTTATTTTATGTGATTGTAACACTGTCAACTTAAATTAATTTTCAGACCAGAGAGGTGAGCTGGAGACTGACCCGACAGAAGGTTCATCTAGCAGAAGCACTAAATGCCAACCATCAGCTTATTTTGTAGTTAAAGGGAACCCGTCACATCCCAACAGTACCATAAACTAAGATATAGTGCTGTTAGGGGACGTAATGGGGAGCCGGGTAATGTATTTTTTATACTCACCCGCTCCCTGGTTACTGCGGTGCCCATCATTGAAGATTGTGCACAGCACTTAAAATCTAACTCTTTTCACAGTGCCATGCGCAGGCTGTCCCATACAAGACTATGGGAGAGTGGACTAAATCTGGACTAAAGAGCTTCTCAGATCACTTGGGAAGCAAAAGACCTCAAAACACAAAGAGTTAACCACTGTTCTGCTGCAGCAAGCAAGAAGACGGAACAATGCCTCCTACAGCAACGCCTATTGAAAGGCAGCATTCCTACAAGTCAATGTCAGAACTTTTAATAATCCTTGTTACAATGACTGGGAACTGTGAGCCAAAGACAGGACCTTCTCCAGAAAGAAGATGGCCATGTACAGAGAGCTGTTTCGGGGTGTGTCCCCCTCATCAGTGTGTAGTAGGTTTCTGGATTAGCTAATGAGAGGCCTATAGACGTGCGTCAGGAAGGGAGTTTTTTCTCCATAAGGAGAGCATGTGAAAGGTGTGAGAAGACTAATAAGGCCACCCATGCTCCTCTGCAAAATATGTAACTGCTAGATGGAACAATACCTTCACAGTACAACCTATTATTCCATTTTGCATTTGCCACAGGAGCATGCATGGCCTTATATGTCTCCTTACACCTTCTATGTGCTCTGCCTAAGGAGAACTGATACCCTTCCTGACTCATGCCTATAGACCTCTCACTAGCCAAGCCAGAAACCTGCTGCACACTGATGTAATGACCTTGAAACAGCTATCTGAGCATGGCTGGCTTCTTTTGGAGAAGGTTCTGGCTCACAATTCCCTATTATTGTTACAAGCCTTGATAAAAAAGTGGGCAAACACTTGCAGGCATGCTGCCTTCCAATAGGTGGCACTGTAGAGGTATTGTTCCACCTTCTATTTGCACATTTCCTAGAGGAGCATGGATGGCCTTACAAGTCTCCTCACAACATCTATGTGCTCTCCCTAAGGAGAAACCATACCCTTACAGATCTGATGCAGCAAAGCATGGAGAAAAGACAAAGAGTCCAATAAAAATGATCTAAATGAGTTACAAACTGATACATATAGAGTGAGAACCATACCCATGGTGGCTTATAATTTACAAGGGGAGATAGTAGGTGAGAGTAGATAAAAAAAGCAAATTGTGTGTATCAGCTGTGGAACTTCCTTTTTTAACCACTTTAGTTTGGCTTTTGGTATGTTGCCTAACCCAAGCTTTAAGTGGTTGAAAGTTATCTAGTAATTCTCTAAGTATTGATGGTGGAAACAAAGCAGGAAAATGTAGCAATATGAGTGGTTTTTGGTAGCAACTAAAGTTGAGTTGTTTTAGATGGGTCAAGATTAAAGGAGGTTTATGAGTTAGTGAAAAAATCATTGAAGGGGCAGTATTTGGTTTAAAACAATAAATTAGGTCCTATTCACTGCTCTGATCCCCTACCGGTTCACACTGCCACTCCTATTCTCATGGCCTTTCTATGTTCTCTTTGGCTGCAGCATTTGCATTCTGAATACATGTGACAAATGTGACACGAATGTAAGCTAATTCCTGGTGGTTATCAGGACTGAATATATAGGAGTTGTTCTGCTTTGAGATGACTGTAACACAGCAGCATGTTGGGGTTTGTATTATGCCTGTACTATCCAGGCCCCTCATTGTTCTTATGGGTGGAATATAGTGATCTAAGTTTGGTTTGGTAGAATCACAGGGTGCTCACATGTTCATAATCAAACACTTATGAGTGAAATATACCTATCTGAGAAAGCTCAGAAAGTACTGGCCATAGAGAAAACCTTTATGCTGGATTTTCTTTCATTTGTTCCTTTAAATTACACTAAAGTTATCCTCTCTCAAGTCGAAAATGGCCAGTAAGAATAAATTGCCCTCATCTGCAGAGCATATGTAAATGAAACTCAATGGAGGTTTAGTATCCCTTTAAAAAGCAAATTCAACTCTACTACATCTGTACTCTACAATTTCCCAGCATTGCTGATTCGCTTGTCTTGACTTAATAATATTAATTGTAACACTGAACAGCCAAGAAATATATTTTAAACCAATCCTCAGCTATTGACAGCAACAGGTGGTTTCAATATTGAAGTTTCTAAACCGTTTTTTTCTTCAACCCAACAACCCTGTTTCAGATTTTGAGAAAACACAGCGACCTTCTGAAGACTGTCAGTAATATTTAGTAAAAACATGTAGCTTGGCATATATTGTTCTTTAGCATAGCAATTGTTTATGTGTGTGGGATTAAATGGAATAGAAACCCACAAACCCTCAAAAAACACTAAAAGATTGCCTTAGCCCCAGGCAATAATCAAGACGTGAACCCCATTCCCTCTGTAAACTAAGTAATGGCCAGTAACCAGTCTCCCACATACTGAATGTCTCAGTTTACATTATATACTTTTATGTTTAATTTGTATGTTTTTTTCTAAGAATATGAAATCATTGTGGAGTTTCTTACGTTTGTTTTCACTCTTAAAAGTTAGGGTGCATTTACACTGGCAGGTGCAATATTGGTCCAAGACACTTAGACCAATAACGCACTGGTATACCTACCATTTTTTGTGTGAGTGTGATGCGTTTAGCAAGAAAAACGCATTGCATCACATCACTGCATCACCTCATGTGCATGAAAATCACGTTATTCCAATAGCAAAAAAAAGAAAATCACATGCAATTCGCATGTACATGTGAGAGTAATGCAATTGTTTTTCATCGCTCCAATGGGAAAGAATGAGCAATTCTTAAAAGAATTACCCAATAGAACACCTGAGAGATCGAGTAAAGTTTTTGATCAAATTTCACCTTTGTGCTGGAGATGTTCCAAGGCCATAGGCACTATGACTCATATCTGGTGAGAATGCCCCCCATAGCTGCATTCTGGTGGGTTATCATGGCCCTATACAACTATACATGGAGGTAAATCATTACACTTACCCCACTCTACTGTTTATGTTCCCAGGGCCTGTCCCCCTCATTAAGAAAGGCCTCCTGCAGTTCTTCGTTCTTGACACTAGACAAATTATTCCTAGGAAGTCACGTTCCTCCACACCACTCTGTGGACGGATGCGATAAATACCCTCATGAGATAAGAGGAGATGCGGGCAGACAAGGAGAATACGCACCCTCGCTTCTACGCTACCCGGCAACCCTGCATTACTGTCCAGGAATCTGCAAGGTTCGACAGGTTTCTATGATGTAATTGTGCTAGCAAAACTGAGTTTTGAGATTCTGCATTTTTGAACATAAAAGAATCACCCAAAAATAGGACATGCTTAATTTTTCTATCTCATGGCATCTCTGCAATAGAAAAATCGCACATCCAAAAAGACCCAATTAAAGTAACAGCTGTCTGTGCATGGTTATTCTGGCTTTGTCTTACAAATCCCAGTTATTGTTACAAACCTTGTTTAAAAAGTCTGACATTGACTTAGAGGAATGCTGCCTTCTAATAGGTGGTGTTGCAGAGGTATTGTACCATCATGCATTTGCATATGTCCTAGAAGAGCAGGGATGGCCTTATAAGGTTCCTCACATGCCTTCTCGGTGCTCTCCTTAAGGGTACCTTTCCACTAGCCTTTTTTTATCGCTGTGTTTTTTTTTCATGCAATTGTCAATGGGACTTTCTAATGTTAAAAACGCAACGCAATGCACCAAAAACGCAAGTTAGTAGAAATTATACCCTCCCTGGCCTTTCCTAAGCATACCTAAAATAATCCTTTAACCCTCTCCAATCCACTGTCTGATGTCTAAAGACATTATGATTTAAGGCTGTACAGCTCCGATGTTGGAAGACATCCGTCGGGGTTCTCTTACTGTATATTGCCAGCCTCTCTGCTGTCGGAGCCTATCCAACGTGTCACCTCATGCAGTACTGGCTTTAGCCAGCAGATAGCGTTATTGTATAACAGCAGAAAAAAGAGTAAGCCCCCTAGGAAAACCAGAATACAAATTGGATTGGAAAGGGTTAAATGTTTTTTCTGGCTTTTTTTTAATTGCTAAACTATCCTCAGGATAGGTGATTAATATAAGATCATTGGGGGTGTGACAAATGGCATTCCTGACGACCAGCTATTTGCAGCAGACCTAGCACAGTTCCATATACAGTACAGCAGCAGTCTAGATTGGCATTACAGGCTCAGTCCCATTGACTTCCATGGGATGTTTGTTTTTTTTAATCCATAAAGATTAAACCCTAATGTACATGCACTTAAAAATGATACAAGTAGATATTCAAATATGCAGGTATATAGGAAATATAACTTGTCCCGAAAAATACAAGACCTTATATAGCTACATCAAAATGATAAATTCCAGATGTTACATGCGGAATAGAGTGCTGTACGTTTGGTTAGGTACAACCACAGGGAGTCTGAATGCTACATCTTCAATATGGACAGTTAAACATTGTTATAAAACACCCTGCCTTACTCCTACTTTCCATTAAATTTTGCAAATTATTATTTCTAAATATTTTTAACTTAAATGTCAAAGCTATTCAGATGGAGAATGGCAGTAATATTTCATGGATAAAGAAATAACAGTTAAAGCTTTAAAGATCTTTCAGCTTTTCATGGGAAATTACATTTCACAATACAATATGGCCTAGCTTGTGTGGGTTTACTTCCTCACTAAAGTGTTTACAATAACTTCATAGATATGTTTCCAGAAGGCGTGGGCCAGAAATACAATACCAGCCCGCTAGTCCTTGACGTCAACATCAACATCACAGATGAATGGTTATGTCTGAGTTAACTCCAGAAGGTAATGTTAACGAATCAACAGCATTGTTGTCGAGCTTCCGAAGAATTTCTTCAAACTCATTCACTGAGACTGGGATTACACAAAAAGATGCACATTAACAAGTTACAGTTTCTTCTAACCACAATACATATAACATAGAGGTAATGACCTAAAGTTCTCTGATATAGTTCACCAGAAGAAGGTGGAATTAGCCTTTAAGTAAAATGTATTCAAGATGCAAGTCAGTATTGTGGTGAGGTATCTGACGTAGCTAGCCAGATCTCCACACTGCCCCGAAATGCCCAAAATGTCAATATAAAGTCATGTTTTATGACTGTAATGGCTCATGCATGTAGTGTATTACTTCTCCATCCGTCTGCCCTAATGAGGCAGCTACAATGCTGCATAAGATCTTTATTGTATCTTTATATGCCTCTAATTTGACATAAAAACATATGGTTGATTTCCTTTTGGAATTCTGTACGAATTCTCACAGACAAAAATTGTAACATGCTTTATTAGACAGTCTATGTACGAATAGAATCAGACGAATGGTCTATAAACTGTATGCCAACGTACACGAATTCTTAGGCTGGTTTCAGATAACTGTAGTACAACCACATTTGAATGCTCATACTACACAAGACACGGACGCTTTGTGTTTCTACTGAAATGGATTTATGGTTAGGTGCATGGGATCTTGGGACTTAAGGGCACTACCACATTTTAGAATGTGAAGGCAAACATAATAAATAACACATACTACCAAGGTGTTATGGAGAAAGTGAACCCAAAACAATGGAATTTTCAAGGATAGACTAAATTTTGTGACATATAAGCGCTATGTTTTTGATGTTTAACACTTTGTGGATTTAGATGTATGCACTGATAGTAGCATCTTAAATTGCCTTAAACAGTAGACTGAAAGTGGATGTCTTGTATATGCGTATTTTTCTTCTATACTGGAGGAGGATAGCACTGGAGGATACGAAAGCTACCAAAATACTGTACATTGGATTGTGATCAAAAAAAAAAACCTACTGCATAAAAATAAAATCTTAAATAAACTATAGGCAATATTCCAAAATGCTCAAATTGTAGACCAGCACAGTTCATTCCTAATTCTTAAGGGGGTTTTCCAGATCTTAAGAATTGTTGAACTAGTCACAGGATAGGTAACTATGGTCAACACTGAAATTGTTATTGACTAAAAAAGGTCCTTATCTGTAGTATCTTGGTGTGCTGAACACGAACATGACCATGAAAAAAAATTTTGGCTCTTGTTTTGAAGATATTTCTTACAGTGCATTTTCTGTGTTTCACCATGTAAATTTATCCAGTAGGACTATAACAACATCCTTACAGTTACAGTTATGATAACTTAAGGCAGCTACTAAATTCCATTGAGTATAATAAATACAGCTGGCACCTCTGTGGTGATTTGAAGGTAGTTGCCCTTTTAATTGAACTGCAGCATAGATATACAAAATACATGTGTTTTTTATGTGAGTGAGATAGCCAAGCAAGGGAATTGTACTACTTGTGGAAGGAATGGAATTGCAGACAAAATGTAACAGCTGGAGAGAAGAATATCCAGCACCCAGCTCTGGTTGAGGCTCACAAAATCCTGCTACCACCCCTTCACATCAAACTAGGTTTGATGAAGAACTTTATGAAAGCCATGTACCAGACTTCGCCGGCTTTCCGATACCTTCATGAAAAATTCCCTTAAGGGCGCCTACCTACTTGCGATTTTTTTTCCTTTGCGTTTTACGTTTTTTCTGAAGAGCAATTAGGATAGAATGTGTTCTTGTCCATTTGCATTTTTTTTTCGGTCCGTTGCAATTTTTAACATAGGAACTGTCAGTTGCATATGTGTCCTTATTTTTCTCTTAATGCACCCATGAATGTCAATGGAAATTAACGGAAAAGGCGCGAAAAAGCCGCGAAAAATGTGCCAAAAACGCCAGTGGGTAGGCGCCCTTACTCAGCAAGGCAAGGATTAAAGAGGGAGTTTTTGTGGGTCCTCAAATTTGAGAGCTCTTCAAAGATGACCGTTTCAACAACTTGCTGCAGGGTGATGCAAAACAAGCATGGAATGCTTTTCCCCTAGTGTCTACAAATTTTCCTGAGAATATTAGGACAGAAAACTACATGGAACTAGTAAAAGACAGGCTGATGCAGTATCAGAAACTTGGCTGCAATATGTCTCTAAAGATCCATTTCCTTCATTCCCATTTGGATTTCTTTCCAGACAACTGTAGCATGGTTAGTGATGAACATGGCGAACGTTTTAATCCAAGATATCGCAACAATGGAACAAAGATACCAGGGAAAATGGTCCACTACCATGCTGGGTGACTACTGATGGGCGCTCCACAGAGATGCTCCCGAGCAGCTGTACAAGAGACAGGCAAAGACATCTAAGACGTAGTCTGTGACTTGATGTTTTACAGGTATTAACCATAGGCCTATAACTATTGGCGTGCATTTCATGATGTAAACAATTATTGCAGATTACAAAAAAAATGGAACCAATTTTTCATTTTGACTGTCATATTTGTGTTGAGCAAAAATTGAGAAGAAATGACTAATTTTATTTTAGCAACATGACTTTTGTAAAAAATTGTTGACCAGTGAGTCAATAGCTGATTGGTGACATTAAGCCACCCATGACTCAGGATGATCAGCTATTTGCTTGGCTTGCTGCCACCTTTTATGAAGCTGGAAGTAGATAGCTCTATACTTTGTGCAGTAGCCCGCTATGGTATTGTAGGCACAGCTCTGATCCACTTTAATGCGAACTGTGCCTGCTACACCATGTCAGACCATTGATCAAAATATGATGCTATCTCATTCCTGCATGATGACATGATGACAGCTGGCCCAGCAAAAAGCTGATCAGCCGAGGCACCTGGGTGGTGTATCCCTGCCAACCAGTTATTGATGGAAAGGTCAGCAAGATCTAGAAAATTCCTCTAAAGACTGCTTGGTTACCAATTCTTACTGTGCTGGTTGACCACAACCTAGTTGCTTATCATACAGTATAAAATGATGTTTCTCAACACATGCTTTGAGTGAGAAAGCAAGTAAAATGTATTTGTATCCATTAGCTAGTAACAATTTGATAAGGGTTGGTTCTTGCCAAAATTCCATCCATGAGGTTTGCACATGTAGCCGTTACAAAGAGATCTGGAAGGATAGACTTTAACGTTACCTCACATGATTTGCAGATGTCATTTAAGGAGAAGTACATTTTTTCCCGCTTAAATCAATGTGAACAATATTATACTGTAATGGCAGTTACTAATAACACTGACCGTAAATGAACAATGCAAAGCCTTTAGTCCTTAAAGGCCTTTATAGGTTAAACAATTCTTAATACAACTTTATAGTGGATGGAACTCTAATTTTCCAGTAATGACAACGGCTGGGCTGTGGACGGCAAAACTTGACTTCACCTATAGCAGTCACCTTTCCTCAGTAATAAAGGTGGCTTCCAGTGTTCAGCTACTCCCAGAACTTAAAATAGAGCTTAATAGAGCATTAACATGGCAGTTACAAGTAGAGGTGACCTGGGCCAAGGGGGCAGGGTGATATGAGACCCCCAGGCTGGTCCACCTGCAACTGTTTAGGGCTGCTCTACCTATTGTTATGCCTTGCAGAGTCACATTTTCGTAGAGGCGGTTCCAGCAGCTTTCCATACTCTGACATTTGGGGAGGGAGGGGTGGAATGGGAGCACTGATGCAAATCTCCTGAGGTTACATGAGGATGGACTACTCAATCAATGGACACCTGGATGCATCGCTCTCTATGCCGAGCAGCTGATTCCTCCCCCCATCATGTCAGTCCCCTCACTGCATCTCCTTTGTGTTCCCACCTTTTCCCAGTAATACCACTGTAGCTTAATCACTGAAGTATTGCTGTAGCACACCTCTTTGCAATTTTTTCCTGTGGTACCACAGAGAATAACTGCAAAGACAGTGAATGTAATGTAATGTTAGGAGCACTATTACCTAGAAATGGTCAAATAGAGGGGCCACTATTGCGGCGAGCTAGAGTCGGCAGATGTAACTCAGGCGGTTGGTTCTAACTCAGGCCTGGTCATGGTGATGGCTACACTGCATAGTACGAAGGCCCACGCAGCAGACGGATCACAGAAAGATGGCCGTTGACTTCAGTAGCAAAAGGTCTATTTGACGCCAGTGCCTCAGAATATGATGCAGCGATGAAATAAAGATTTCAGACTCGAAAAACTTTAGTGAAACCAGAGGCACACGGTTTACTCAATATTTGCATAGTTCAGAAACAGTTCAGACTTTGCAGATTCTCATGTGATGACAACTTCAGCTGTTTTCCTGACAGCAAGAATAACAAACGTTGATTCTTTAACTTCTTCTCTTTTTGGGAAGACAAGCCCACCAGCCTCAGTTATTTGGGTGTTGCGCTGGGTAGTTATTTGTGGAGAAGTGAAGGGAAACAAAAGGTTCCTTCTTTCTCTAATACATGCTGACTTCTGACCTAGTCGGGATAATTTACACTCACGAGTCCTAGGCCTGTCTTCCTTCCAGATTCCACGGGGTCTGCCCTGACTCATATTTGCAGTCGTGCAGAGCGGAAAAAGACACTCCAACATATCTATCTATCTATCTATCTATCTATCTATCTATATACATTGAGGTAACTTCTTGTGCTGTATTCATGTTAGATAGATAAACAGTACAGGTGTGGAAACAGACTGTTTGACTTGCCGCACAATATTACCAGTGATTCATGCAACCATTGGCTGCTGCAGGTGTGTATTATTTGGCTGAGTATTGTCAGCCGCACCATGTGCTTTTACCCCTAGGGGCTGTTGCTGTGTGTTTGTCCCCCAGGCTAAAATTTGAAAGTCAGCCCCTGCTCACAAGAGAAAATATATGAAGCTTGTATTAACACAAATAGTTAAAACAAATGACTAGGAGTTCATTAATAGATCACAGGAACAGAATGATGATGGTAATTAGCTAATAATGAAGGTGATGATGATGATGACGATGAGAAAAGCAGTCAGTTAACACAGAAGATGATTGATGGAATCAACAACCTGACAATACCTAACTCTAACACTAGCTCTCCCTAGGTCTCTCTATAAACTATCTCTATCCCTGACACGGGCCCTAACACCAGACACCACTTTCTTTGAAAAGCCCTCCGATATCCCTAATGACAGTCCTATCCAAAATACTGTTCCTGAGAAACATATAAGAAGGCACTTAGGACCCAGAGACAAGAAAGCAAACTGATTACGAGAGAGGCAGGGCAGATGCAAACTTGGAATAAGCAAACAAACTACAAGGTTAGGAACAAGCAATTGACTAGAAACAACCACAGGAACAAACCTATACTGACAGGAAATAGGACTAGACTAGGAACAAGAAACTAGAAGCATAAACGGAATTTTGGATTTGAATGCACATTGCTGCTGCTATCACCAGCACCACACCGCAGAAGCCAATAATATTTAAAGAGAGACTAACATACACTCCTTTCCAAATCAGGCTAGATTTAGCAGTGTGCTCAGTTTGCCCACCAATGGATCAGCTGTGAGACTTTTGTATAGAAACTGCCCCAACAACAGAGCGCGAGATAACAATGCAGCAGAATTCCTGCTGATTGTTACAATACAGAGGTCCAAATCTCCCGTATGGATGTAGAGCTAAATGAGAGCATTCTGCTGCTGCGTCATCCATTAGAGGAAGCTTAGTACCCCTATTTATAGTATCAAAGAAGTGCTCCCCAGTAAGAGTGTTATGCAGACTCCCTCATATTGAGAGTGTCATGCAAACTACCTCCTATTAAGAGCCCCTCTCCCCCCCAAAAAAGAAAAAAAAATCCCTGCTTTCAATTCTTTAATTGTTTCAGGTCAGAAATATTTTAGGTCTTCAGTACCGAGCACAATTTAGCCAGTTGGAATATGTGTTTGGTTAATAACTACAGCTCATTTTATTTATTGAACTTTCAATCTTATTTTGCACTCTTTATTTCATAACAAATATAGGTTTATTGTATAATTATTTTTGTATACACAAATGGTAATTTGTTATGGCTCACAGTGTGTAAAAACTGTCATAATATATACTTTTAAAATTGTAATAATTTTTGCAGTAATCACACGGAGATATCCAAATCATAAATAGACTTTTTAGCCATGTTCATCATTGCCTAACATTACAATGATTTTTCAGGCGAAAACTATTGGTGACCAATCCTCATAAAAGTTCACCAATAGAAGGCTTCTGGGGGACCCTCACTAATCAGCTAATGAGAGGGAACTGAAAATGGCCAGAACTTTTAAAATGCCATATGCAGCACAGTGACTGTGTATGATTGCAGAAACCATCCACAGCTCCTTACCGGTGGGGGTTTTGGGCAGAGGTCTCTGCTAATCTACTATTGGCGATCTAATGATTAGTTACGAATAGTTTTCCCTTGGAAAACTCCATTAATTTTGATATACACACCCCATTTAACTGAGTTGAGGCTGGTGCTACAGCAGTTATTTGTGAGGGCTGTTTCCTTAAGTACATTTTTTTACTTTATTTTTTATGTTTGTAGTTTGCCTCTTTAAGGCCAGAAAATATTATTCGATGACTTTTAGATTTATTTTATCTATTATAGTAACCATTTTCACTGTTAGGGCTGAGATAGGGCTAGTTAGACTCACCATTGCAGTCTTGCTAATGGTATCCATTGTATAAAATGCACTAATAGAGGCAACGGCACAGCCTGGAAACTGCTTCTGTGTCCTCTTCTGGATTTCTAGCAGACCTTGACATCAAATTTAGGTGTAAGAACCAGGATAACGTGCCGTAAATTTAAAGAAGTAGAAGAGTGGAGGAGGTGGCAGCATAAAATGATGCAGAGAATTAAGTCATACAAAGGAACATGTTTATTGCATCCAAGATAAGATAGGCAACGTTTCAACCTATAATTAGGTCTTTGTCAAGCCTACAAATAACAAAGAAGTACTAATAAAAAAAAAAACACAAAACATACGAGATATAGATGAGATATAAAACAAACAGTAAAGAAAGTATAGAGAAAATGTATGGTTGCAAACTACATTAAGCACACAGGTAGGTAGTTGTGAAATACACTACCGTTCAAAAGTTTGGGGTCACCCAAACAATTTTGTGTTTTCCATGAAAAGTCACACTTATTCACCACCATGCGTTGTGAAATGAATAGAAAATAGAGTCAAGACATTGACAAGGTTAGAAATAATGATTTGTATTTGAAATAACATTGTTTTTACATCAAACTTTGCTTTCGTCAAAGAATCCTCCTTTTGCAGCAATTACAGCATTGCACACCTTTGACATTCTAGCTGTTAATTTGTTGAGGTAAGCTTGTGAAATTGCACCCCACGCTTCTAGAAGCATCTCCCACAAGTTGGATTGGTTGGATGGGCCCTTCTGGCGTACCATACGGTCACCGAGGGAATCACTAAAATATAACTTTTATTAGGTAAAGATAAAAATAAAAATGTATAAAAGGCGTGGACTCTTATTCCAGTTACACTCCTACTGGACAAGTAGATATTCTAACAGTAGTAAGTCCATATAAGTATATACCAGATGATGCGCTAGGTTCTAACTCCACAACCACAATGACCCCATCTATATTGTTGGTGCATGGGTCGAGATATATATTATGGTTGTGTACAGCTCCACGTGTATAAATGGCCACAAGGGCTAACAAAGCACAATGTAGGTTATATTTTTTGTATTTATACGTTGGAGCCGATAAATGGGTAAAGGCCAGAATAATAAATGTAACCCGCGTCTGGCAGAGTATTGAGGCATATATTAATGCCCAGGAAATATAGCATCAATCAGGTATATACTATGTGGTATATCCCCTATTATGGTGGATTATACCCTGATGCGATAACCAGCTATAGTAAACACGGTCACTAATTTTATCTATATAGTGACTCGCTTGACTGACGTCATTTAGCGTGTTTATCTAGTTTATATAAAAGCTGGCAAATAGACTGCAGCGCTGAGTGGTCTGTAACTCGGAGTTACATGGTGCAAGGACATATTACAGCACCAAACGTTCCTTTTGTTTTACCACATTCCCATTAGGGACAGACACAGCGGACAGTCTTAGACCAGGGTCATTAACTCATAAGACCCTGTCACATGGACTAAACACTGCTGAGTGCAGCTAATAAAAACAGCTGATCACTGCTTCACTAAAGATGAATGCCGCTGTTTGTGAGATTTTATAATCACTAGCAGCTACGAGCAGCTGAACTGAAGAGGGTTCAATAAGATATATAATGAACCCTCTTTGTCAGTAACTGCTGCATTCACTATCACCATTTAAGCATAGATAGCCCGATATACAATGATGTGGACATCTGTGGCATGTCAAGCACAACAATAAGGCTATCTTAGGCTGGCTAACACCATCTACGCGTTTCCACGGTCCTTAATGCAGTGACCGCATCATCAGGATGGTGAATCTAGGTTATAGAACCGAACAGCCTGAACGGCTGTGTGAAAATGAGCAGCAATGGTATGTTGCCCAGAGCAGAGGCTTTTTAAAGTACAAGCCACGCCTCCCAGCAGGAGGGCTCGTCCCCAGTGCTCCAATGAGCATCAACCAACACTAAACTGTGCCTCAGCGAAAACCCGTGATGGAACGGGATTCCCGCACATGTGCAGTAGCCCCGACGGGTCCGGGACGCCAACCACTGCCAACCTTAGGAGGTATAGCAGAGTCGGCGCCCGGCACCCCGGAACCGCTGCGCGCGGCAGAGATAAGTGCTGCTGAGGATAAAGAAGCCTTTTTTGCTGCATTAGTATACAACGGTGCCCAGATGGAGTTTAACGCTCAGTATGTTAATCCTTCAGTATCATGGCCCAAAAGAACGCATGGATAGAATACCCAAGTGCTTCTGTATAATAATATTTGATGGACCGAACCCGGTTATTGGGAACACTGTATGTATATAGAGAGAAGGGGTATATATACATAGTTTAAATGACAGTAAAAATAAAAATAACAGTAACGACAGGTGACTACCATTATTTGGCAACATATAGTATTATGCAAACAATAAACATTACATGATAATGCTCCAAGATGTCAAGCATAAATGTCCTATATACACTGACTCGCATATACAGCCAAGTTTATATAGTCTATGCATGGTGTGTCCGCACCAAAGATGGTGTAGTACAGCGGACGCGTAATTAAATGTAATAAATACTGTACATGGTATATTGTTGCATCAGTCACCTATGATGTTGATCCTGTATTATATAAACGATGCATAAGAGAGACAGTCATTTAGTCCCTTGGGGCTACAACATTGCAGGCGGTGAATCCACCGTGTCTCCTTTTGTGTTAGTAACCTGTCTCGATTACCTCTCCTCCCATTCTCCCTAATAATCTCAATCCCTTGGAATTTAATGCATGTAGGATCATTGTCATGCATATCACGTATGTGTGTCGCTATGTTGGTATGTTCTCCACGGTTCACATTGCCAACATGTTCCAGGATACGTCGCCTAAATTGGCGGATGGTTTTCCCAACATAGTCCAACGGGCACGGGCATGTGGCTTTATAGACAACGCCGCTGGTGCGGCAGTTTATAAAGTCCCTTATGTGGAACACCTCTCTTGTAGTGGAACATGTGAAGGTGTTACCTCGAGCAATAAAGCCACATGCCTTACAGCCCGCACATCTGAACGTGCCCTTTGGTAAGTCCGATCCTAGCCATGTCTTGGTTGACAACTTGGGTGGAAGTAGGCTGTGGACCAATCGGTCTCTCAGGTTACGTCCGCGTCTATACGTGATTTGGGGATTGACCGGGAGATGTGACACCAGGTCCATGTCCTTCAAAAGAATATGCCAATATTTACTGATGATATGTCTCACTTCTTTTGATTGGTCATCAAATGTACCAATTATACGCATCTTATTGTTCTTGCCATCTCTTTTACGAGTTTGCAGAAATTGATCTCTGTTAGAATTTTTTGCATAGGTGTTTGCTCTCTCCACCACTGCTGTTGGGTAGCCTCTGTTACTGAATCTACGACTCATTTCTTGCGATTTTTCTGAAAAATCGCCTTCAACCGAACAATTTCGGCGGGCCCGGATGAACTGTCCTTTAGGGATCCCACACTTCAGGGGTAGAGGGTGGTGGCTATCCCAGTGGAGGAGAGTATTTGTGGCCGTTTCTTTCCGATATATTGATGTTTCCAAGGATCCACTGTCTGTTTTTGTTATCAGAAGATCCAAGAATGTAATCTTATGGATATCAATATCTGATGTTAAAAATAATCCAAGATCATTTCTGTTTAGTTGGTCCACGAACTTGTGAAAGTCCTCCACTTCCCCTGTCCACAAAATGAGGATGTCATCAATGAAACGCACCCACATATCAACGTGGGTGGTCCATCTCTCATTAGTCTCACCAAAAACGATGGTTTCCTCCCACCAGCCCAGGTACAGATTAGCATAACTGGGGGCACATGGGCTCCCCATAGCTGCGCCCCTGAGCTGGTGGAAGTACTTCCCTTCAAAAAGGAAATAGTTTTTGGTGAGAACAAAGGACAACAATTGGAGAAGTAAGATGTTATGTTTTTTAAGGTGCGTACCTCTCTGATTGAGGTAGAACTCTATAGCTTTAGTCCCCCCCCCATGTGGGATGGAACTATATAGAGCCTCTACGTCTAAACAAGCTAGCATGGTGTTGGGGGCCACCGTGATCCCCTCTAGCCGTTTAAGGACATCAGTAGTGTCCTTTACGTACGCAGGGAGGGCTTCAACAAAAGGTCTTAATAAGATGTCAAGGTATGTACTTATTCCCTGAGTGAGACTATCATTACCAGCAACTATGGGTCGACCTTTGAGAGGGCTTAGTCCTTTATGGACCTTCGGTAGTCCGTAAAATGTCGCTATTTGAGGCGTTAGGGGGTAGAGAAACTGAAATTCTCTCAGATCAATTAACTCATCATCCTTCGCTTGTGTGAGAATATATTTCAATTCAGCCAGGAAATTATCTGTTGGATCTGATGCAAGTACTTCGTAGTTATTTCTATCCGAGAGGATCCTGAGACACATATCTCTGTAGGTGTCTCGGTTCATCAAGACGATATTGCCCCCCTTATCGGAGGGCTTAATGATGATATTTTCGTCTCTCTCGATCGCCGCCAAGGCTGCCTTTTCGGCTGAAGTAAGGTTTTGATGTTTATATTTCTTCTCTCTTGACAATTTATCCAAATCATCAGTAACCATGGATTCAAAGATATCAATGTACGGGGAATCACCGGAGGGGGGCAGGCTGGTATTTTTGGATTTCAGATTGGTAAATGGGCCTTTACTAGGATCACGCATGGACTCCTGCTCCAGTGATTCCAATACTTTTATAGCATCAAGATCTTTGATATCCACCCCTAACTCAGTACATTTTTTCCTATCCAGAATGGCATGATGCTTCCTCCAGCGCAATTTGCGCAGAAAAAGGGCAATGTCTTTTGTCCATTCGAAGGAATTGAACTTATTGGTGGGGACAAACGAAAGTCCTTTTTTGATGACTGATTCTTCCTGCGCTGTCAACGTTCTTGAAGACAGGTTAATAATCTGTAATTCATCCTCACTAACAGATGTTGAGGCGACATTGGATCTACTCGGTGTTTCTATGGTTGGGAATGTCCTGGTTGAAATTGAGAGGTCTCGGTCATGGTCCGGTTCCTCGTCATGTAGTGGGTGATGGGTTGCCCTAAAAAATGACCCTCACCCATATTACCTCTACCTCTGCCTATGTTTTTCCCTTTATAGGCACCTCTACCTCTCCTTTTGTTCATATAGCCTCCCCTCCTAGAGTGTTCATTGCTAGAGTGTTCACTTTCAGATGAACTCATCTCAGTTTCTGTTTGGGGTCTAACTTCATAAGCACGGTTTTCCGTAAAGTCACGTAAATCCCGTTGGTACTGGTGGTGTTTACGTTCCTTTAGGTAACCTGTGTACCTTTCAATAGTTAACTTCAGAGAATTTTCTCTCTTTTCATAGTCTGCTTCTGCTGAAAATCTTTTCCCTTCTTTTATTAGATCCTCCAAATTCCTACTTGATTTTTCCAAGTTGATCTTTTCCTCTTCTAACAACAAATTCATGAGTCTCAGGGAATTTTCTGTCGACTCTCTTTCCCACTTGCTCATGAATTCAACACTTCTAAGCTTGAGGGGTGGTAATATGTGACTTCTGAGACCACGAGGTACAATTTTATTTTCTAGGTAATTAGTAAGTGCCTGCACTTCCCACCATGTTTTTACAAAGTCTTTATACGCTTTAGTTATATTTTTGAAGGCCTGATTAAGGGATGTAACTTGTGAGCGTGTGTCTAATACTTTATCTGAGAACACCGTTTTTGCCTCCATGAGCCAGGAGGCTGTATTAATGCTTCCGGAAAGGAAGCCTGCCATTTTTAAATCAGTATTTGTCACCGTGACAGAAAGGAAAACCCTGTGTGTCAACAAGCCTATCACCGAGGGAATCACTAAAATATAACTTTTATTAGGTAAAGATAAAAATAAAAATGTATAAAAGGCGTGGACTCTTATTCCAGTTACACTCCTACTGGACAAGTAGATATTCTAACAGTAGTAAGTCCATATAAGTATATACCAGATGATGCGCTAGGTTCTAACTCCACAACCACAATGACCCCATCTATATTGTTGGTGCATGGGTCGAGATATATATTATGGTTGTGTACAGCTCCACGTGTATAAATGGCCACAAGGGCTAACAAAGCACAATGTAGGTTATATTTTTTGTATTTATACGTTGGAGCCGATAAATGGGTAAAGGCCAGAATAATAAATGTAACCCCCGTCTGGCAGAGTATTGAGGCATATATTAATGCCCAGGAAATATAGCATCAATCAGGTATATACTATGTGGTATATCCCCTATTATGGTGGATTATACCCTGATGCGATAACCAGCTATAGTAAACACGGTCACTAATTTTATCTATATAGTGACTCGCTTGACTGACGTCATTTAGCGTGTTTATCTAGTTAATATAAAAGCTGGCAAATAGACTGCAGCGCTGAGTGGTCTGTAACTCGGAGTTACATGGTGCAAGGACATATTACAGCACCAGGTTTTCGCTGAGGCACAGTTTAGTGTTGGTTGATGCTCATTGGAGCACTGGGGACGAGCCCTCCTGCTGGGAGGCGTGGCTTGTACTTTAAAAAGCCTCTGCTCTGGGCAACATACCATTGCTGCTCATTTTCACACAGCCGTTCAGGCTGTTCGGTTCTATAACCTAGATTCACCATCCTGATGATGCGGTCACTGCATTAAGGACCGTGGAAACGCGTAGATGGTGTTAGCCAGCCTAAGATAGCCTTATTGTTGTGCTTGACATGCCACAGATGTCCACATCATTGTATATCGGGCTATCTATGCTTAAATGGTGATAGTGAATGCAGCAGTTACTGACAAAGAGGGTTCATTATATATCTTATTGAACCCTCTTCAGTTCAGCTGCTCGTAGCTGCTAGTGATTATAAAATCTCACAAACAGCGGCATTCATCTCTAGCGAAGCAGTGATCAACTGTTTTTATTAGCTGCACTCAGCAGTGTTTAGTCCATGTGACAGGGTCTTATGAGTTAATGACCCTGGTCTAAGACTGTCCGCTGTGTCTGTCCCTAATGGGAATGTGGTAAAACAAAAGGAACGTTTGGTGCTGTAATATGTCCTTGCACCATGTAACTCCGAGTTACAGACCACTCAGCGCTGCAGTCTATTTGCCAGCTTTTATATAAACTAGATAAACACGCTAAATGACGTCAGTCAAGCGAGTCACTATATAGATAAAATTAGTGACCGTGTTTACTATAGCTGGTTATCGCATCAGGGTATAATCCACCATAATAGGGGATATACCACATAGTATATACCTGATTGATGCTATATTTCCTGGGCATTAATATATGCCTCAATACTCTGCCAGACGGGGGTTACATTTATTATTCTGGCCTTTACCCATTTATCGGCTCCAACGTATAAATACAAAAAATATAACCTACATTGTGCTTTGTTAGCCCTTGTGGCCATTTATACACGTGGAGCTGTACACAACCATAATATATATCTCGACCCATGCACCAACAATATAGATGGGGTCATTGTGGTTGTGGAGTTAGAACCTAGCGCATCATCTGGTATATACTTATATGGACTTACTACTGTTAGAATATCTACTTGTCCAGTAGGAGTGTAACTGGAATAAGAGTCCACGCCTTTTATACATTTTTATTTTTATCTTTACCTAATAAAAGTTATATTTTAGTGATTCCCTCGGTGATAGGCTTGTTGACACACAGGGTTTTCCTTTCTGTCACGGTGACAAATACTGATTTAAAAATGGCAGGCTTCCTTTCCGGAAGCATTAATACAGCCTCCTGGCTCATGGAGGCAAAAACGGTGTTCTCAGATAAAGTATTAGACACACGCTCACAAGTTACATCCCTTAATCAGGCCTTCAAAAATATAACTAAAGCGTATAAAGACTTTGTAAAAACATGGTGGGAAGTGCAGGCACTTACTAATTACCTAGAAAATAAAATTGTACCTCGTGGTCTCAGAAGTCACATATTACCACCCCTCAAGCTTAGAAGTGTTGAATTCATGAGCAAGTGGGAAAGAGAGTCGACAGAAAATTCCCTGAGACTCATGAATTTGTTGTTAGAAGAGGAAAAGATCAACTTGGAAAAATCAAGTAGGAATTTGGAGGATCTAATAAAAGAAGGGAAAAGATTTTCAGCAGAAGCAGACTATGAAAAGAGAGAAAATTCTCTGAAGTTAACTATTGAAAGGTACACAGGTTACCTAAAGGAACGTAAACACCACCAGTACCAACGGGATTTACGTGACTTTACGGAAAACCGTGCTTATGAAGTTAGACCCCAAACAGAAACTGAGATGAGTTCATCTGAAAGTGAACACTCTAGCAATGAACACTCTAGGAGGGGAGGCTATATGAACAAAAGGAGAGGTAGAGGTGCCTATAAAGGGAAAAACATAGGCAGAGGTAGAGGTAATATGGGTGAGGGTCATTTTTTAGGGCAACCCATCACCCACTACATGACGAGGAACCGGACCATGACCGAGACCTCTCAATTTCAACCAGGACATTCCCAACCATAGAAACACCGAGTAGATCCAATGTCGCCTCAACATCTGTTAGTGAGGATGAATTACAGATTATTAACCTGTCTTCAAGAACGTTGACAGCGCAGGAAGAATCAGTCATCAAAAAAGGACTTTCGTTTGTCCCCACCAATAAGTTCAATTCCTTCGAATGGACAAAAGACATTGCCCTTTTTCTGCGCAAATTGCGCTGGAGGAAGCATCATGCCATTCTGGATAGGAAAAAATGTACTGAGTTAGGGGTGGATATCAAAGATCTTGATGCTATAAAAGTATTGGAATCACTGGAGCAGGAGTCCATGCGTGATCCTAGTAAAGGCCCATTTACCAATCTGAAATCCAAAAATACCAGCCTGCCCCCCTCCGGTGATTCCCCGTACATTGATATCTTTGAATCCATGGTTACTGATGATTTGGATAAATTGTCAAGAGAGAAGAAATATAAACATCAAAACCTTACTTCAGCCGAAAAGGCAGCCTTGGCGGCGATCGAGAGAGACGAAAATATCATCATTAAGCCCTCCGATAAGGGGGGCAATATCGTCTTGATGAACCGAGACACCTACAGAGATATGTGTCTCAGGATCCTCTCGGATAGAAATAACTACGAAGTACTTGCATCAGATCCAACAGATAATTTCCTGGCTGAATTGAAATATATTCTCACACAAGCGAAGGATGATGAGTTAATTGATCTGAGAGAATTTCAGTTTCTCTACCCCCTAACGCCTCAAATAGCGACATTTTACGGACTACCGAAGGTCCATAAAGGACTAAGCCCTCTCAAAGGTCGACCCATAGTTGCTGGTAATGATAGTCTCACTCAGGGAATAAGTACATACCTTGACATCTTATTAAGACCTTTTGTTGAAGCCCTCCCTGCGTACGTAAAGGACACTACTGATGTCCTTAAACGGCTAGAGGGGATCACGGTGGCCCCCAACACCATGCTAGCTTGTTTAGACGTAGAGGCTCTATATAGTTCCATCCCACATGGGGGGGGGACTAAAGCTATAGAGTTCTACCTCAATCAGAGAGGTACGCACCTTAAAAAACATAACATCTTACTTCTCCAATTGTTGTCCTTTGTTCTCACCAAAAACTATTTCCTTTTTGAAGGGAAGTACTTCCACCAGCTCAGGGGCGCAGCTATGGGGAGCCCATGTGCCCCCAGTTATGCTAATCTGTACCTGGGCTGGTGGGAGGAAACCATCGTTTTTGGTGAGACTAATGAGAGATGGACCACCCACGTTGATATGTGGGTGCGTTTCATTGATGACATCCTCATTTTGTGGACAGGGGAAGTGGAGGACTTTCACAAGTTCGTGGACCAACTAAACAGAAATGATCTTGGATTATTTTTAACATCAGATATTGATATCCATAAGATTACATTCTTGGATCTTCTGATAACAAAAACAGACAGTGGATCCTTGGAAACATCAATATATCGGAAAGAAACGGCCACAAATACTCTCCTCCACTGGGATAGCCACCACCCTCTACCCCTGAAGTGTGGGATCCCTAAAGGACAGTTCATCCGGGCCCGCCGAAATTGTTCGGTTGAAGGCGATTTTTCAGAAAAATCGCAAGAAATGAGTCGTAGATTCAGTAACAGAGGCTACCCAACAGCAGTGGTGGAGAGAGCAAACACCTATGCAAAAAATTCTAACAGAGATCAATTTCTGCAAACTCGTAAAAGAGATGGCAAGAACAATAAGATGCGTATAATTGGTACATTTGATGACCAATCAAAAGAAGTGAGACATATCATCAGTAAATATTGGCATATTCTTTTGAAGGACATGGACCTGGTGTCACATCTCCCGGTCAATCCCCAAATCACGTATAGACGCGGACGTAACCTGAGAGACCGATTGGTCCACAGCCTACTTCCACCCAAGTTGTCAACCAAGACATGGCTAGGATCGGACTTACCAAAGGGCACGTTCAGATGTGCGGGCTGTAAGGCATGTGGCTTTATTGCTCGAGGTAACACCTTCACATGTTCCACTACAAGAGAGGTGTTCCACATAAGGGACTTTATAAACTGCCGCACCAGCGGCGTTGTCTATAAAGCCACATGCCCGTGCCCGTTGGACTATGTTGGGAAAACCATCCGCCAATTTAGGCGACGTATCCTGGAACATGTTGGCAATGTGAACCGTGGAGAACATACCAACATAGCGACACACATACGTGATATGCATGACAATGATCCTACATGCATTAAATTCCAAGGGATTGAGATTATTAGGGAGAATGGGAGGAGAGGTAATCGAGACAGGTTACTAACACAAAAGGAGACACGGTGGATTCACCGCCTGCAATGTTGTAGCCCCAAGGGACTAAATGACTGTCTCTCTTATGCATCGTTTATATAATACAGGATCAACATCATAGGTGACTGATGCAACAATATACCATGTACAGTATTTATTACATTTAATTACGCGTCCGCTGTACTACACCATCTTTGGTGCGGACACACCATGCATAGACTATATAAACTTGGCTGTATATGCGAGTCAGTGTATATAGGACATTTATGCTTGACATCTTGGAGCATTATCATGTAATGTTTATTGTTTGCATAATACTATATGTTGCCAAATAATGGTAGTCACCTGTCGTTACTGTTATTTTTATTTTTACTGTCATTTAAACTATGTATATATACCCCTTCTCTCTATATACATACAGTGTTCCCAATAACCGGGTTCGGTCCATCAAATATTATTATACAGAAGCACTTGGGTATTCTATCCATGCGTTCTTTTGGGCCATGATACTGAAGGATTAACATACTGAGCGTTAAACTCCATCTGGGCACCGTTGTATACTAATGCAGCAAAAAAGGCTTCTTTATCCTCAGCAGCACTTATCTCTGCCGCGCGCAGCGGTTCCGGGGTGCCGGGCGCCGACTCTGCTATACCTCCTAAGGTTGGCAGTGGTTGGCGTCCCGGACCCGTCGGGGCTACTGCACATGTGCGGGAATCCCGTTCCATCACGGGTTTTCGCTGAGGCACAGTTTAGTGTTGGTTGATGCTCATTGGAGCACTGGGGACGAGCCCTCCTGCTGGGAGGCGTGGCTTGTACTTTAAAAAGCCTCTGCTCTGGGCAACATACCATTGCTGCTCATTTTCACACAGCCGTTCAGGCTGTTCGGTTCTATAACCTAGATTCACCATCCTGATGATGCGGTCACTGCATTAAGGACCGTGGAAACGCGTAGATGGTGTTAGCCAGCCTAAGATAGCCTTATTGTTGTGCTTGACATGCCACAGATGTCCACATCATTGTATATCGGGCTATCTATGCTTAAATGGTGATAGTGAATGCAGCAGTTACTGACAAAGAGGGTTCATTATATATCTTATTGAACCCTCTTCAGTTCAGCTGCTCGTAGCTGCTAGTGATTATAAAATCTCACAAACAGCGGCATTCATCTCTAGTGAAGCAGTGATCAACTGTTTTTATTAGCTGCACTCAGCAGTGTTTAGTCCATGTGACAGGGTCTTATGAGTTAATGACCCTGGTCTAAGACTGTCCGCTGTGTCTGTCCCTAATGGGAATGTGGTAAAATAAAAGGAACGTTTGGTGCTGTAATATGTCCTTGCACCATTTAACTCCGAGTTACAGACCACTCAGCGCTGCAGTCTATTTGCCAGCTTTCATATAAACTAGATAAACACGCTAAATGACGTCAGTCAAGCGAGTCACTATATAGATAAAATTAGTGACCGTGTTTACTATAGCTGGTTATCGCATCAGGGTATAATCCACCATAATAGGGGATATACCACATAGTATATACCTGATTGATGCTATATTTCCTGGGCATTAATATATGCCTCAATACTCTGCCAGACGGGGGTTACATTTATTATTCTGGCCTTTACCCATTTATCGGCTCCAACGTATAAATACAAAAAATATAACCTACATTGTGCTTTGTTAGCCCTTGTGGCCATTTATACACGTGGAGCTGTACACAACCATAATATATATCTCGACCCATGCACCAACAATATAGATGGGGTCATTGTGGTTGTGGAGTTAGAACCTAGCGCATCATCTGGTATATACTTATATGGACTTACTACTGTTAGAATATCTACTTGTCCAGTAGGAGTGTAACTGGAATAAGAGTCCACGCCTTTTATACATTTTTATTTTTATCTTTACCTAATAAAAGTTATATTTTAGTGATTCCCTCGGTGATAGGCTTGTTGACACACAGGGTTTTCCTTTCTGTCACGGTGACAAGTACCATACGGTCAAGCTGCTCCCACAACAGCTCAATGGGGTTCAGATCTGGTGACTGCGCTGGCCACTCCATTACCGATAGAATACCAGCTGCCTGCTTCTGCTGTAAATAGTTCTTGCACAATTTGGAGGTGTGTTTAGGGTCATTGTCCTGTTGTAGGATGAAATTGGTTCCAATCAAGCGCTGTCCACTGGGTATGGCATGCCGTTGCAAAATGGAGTGATAGCCTTCCTTATTCAGAATCCCTTTTACCATGTACAAATCTCCCACCTTACCAGCACCAAAGCAACCCCAGACCATCACATTACCTCCACCATGCTTAACAGATGGCGTCAGGCATTCTTCCAGCATCTTTTCATTTGTTCTGCGTCTCACAAACGTTCTTCTTTGTGATCCAAACACCTCAAACTTGGATTCATCCGTCCACAACACTTTTTTCCAGTCTTCCTCTGTCCAATGTCTGTGTTCTTTTGCCCATCTTAATCTTTTTCTTTTATTGGCCAGTCTCAGATATGGCTTTTTCTTTGCCACTCTGCCCTGAAGCCCAAAATCCCGCAGCCGCCTCTTCACTGTAGATGTTGACACTGGTGTTTTGCGGGTACTATTTAATGAAGATGCCAGTTGGGTACCTGTGAGGCGTCTGTTTCTCAAACTAGAGACTCTAATGTGCTTATCTTCTTGCTTAGTTGTGCAACGCGGCCTCCCACTTCTTTTTCTACTCTGGTTAGAGCCTGTTTGTGCTGTCCTCTGAAGGGAGTAGTACACACCGTTGTAGGAAATCTTCAATTTCTTAGCAATTTCTTGCATGGAATTGCCTTCATTTCTAAGAACAAGAATAGACTGTCGAGTTTCAGATGAAAGTTCTCTTTTTCTGGCCATTTTGAGCGTTTAATTGACCCCACAAATGTGATGCTCCAGAAACTCAATCTGCTCACAGGAAGTTCAGTTTTGTAGCTTCTGTAACAAGCTAGACTGTTTTCAGATGTGTGAACATGATTGCACAAGGGTTTTCTAATCATCAATTAGCCTTCTGAGCCAATGAGCAAACACATTGTACCATTAGAACACTGGAGTGATAGTTGCTGGAAATGGGCCTCTATTCACCTTTGTAGATATTGCACAAAAAAACAGGCATTTGCAGCTAGAATAGTCATTTACCACATTAGCAATGTATAGAGTGCATTTGTTTAAAGTTAGGACTAGTTTAAAGTTATCTTCATTGAAAAGTACAGTGCTTTTCCTTCAAAAATAAGGACATTTCAATGTGACCCCAAACTTTTGAACGGTAGTGTACATAATAGTAAACAAATTGTGTAAAATGCACTAATAGAGGCAACGGCACAGCCTGGAAACTGCTTCTGTGTCCTCTTCTGGATTTCTAGCAGACTTTGACATCAAATTTAGGTGTAAGAACCAGGATAACATGCCGTAAATTTAAAGAAGGTAATCATTAAAGAGGTATATTAGAAAAAACGTTTTGACAATGAGGATGATCAATGAGTAGAACAGGTCGACACAGGAGGTGGCGTGTTCCCCTTTAATGCATGTCTTTAAACAGAGGCTGGACAGACATCTGTCTGGAATGATTTAGTGATACCACATTGAGCAGGAAGTTGGACCCGATGACCCTGGTGTTACGGTACTAGTGGGATGCTTAGGTACGCACGGCATGAGGCTCCCTGATCTACACCTATGCCACTGTCCCTTCCTGGAGATAGCCCTGATGGTGGACAAGTCCAGGCCACCAACTCTAACCCTACGCTTACTAGTGGGACAGGCAGGGACCGCAGTACCTATGAAAGAGACAACTACCCACTAGCACCGACAGGAAAGGCAGATGACAAGAACCAACATGAAACAATACAAACAGAACAGAGGCAGATTGTAAGGCCTGACTGAAAACAGCGAAGTCTAGCAGACAAGCTGAGAGAAGCAAGAAACAAACGGAGGAGGACTGGAAAACCATGGCTAATAAAAGCGAGGTCTAGCAGACAAGCTGACAGAAACAGGATACCAAACGATGCAGACTGGCTAGTAGACTGAGGGAATGGCACAAAGTACCAGGGCCAGATTACCAGAAGGTCAGAGTAGCTGGACTACTCAGCAGACACTGAAACTGAAAATAAAAGCAAGGTCTAGCGGAGAGGCCTGACAGATAACAGAACGTAAAGCACACAATAGCACGGTCCAACAGACAAGAGAATCAGAACAATAATCAGCAACTCCCAAGCAGCATGAGCTGGATCTTATAGGGAGGCGGGAGGAGCCGATAGGTGGATAAATCTGTCAATCACCAGCACACATCTCAGACACATAGCAGGGTAATTAACCTGACTGGAAGGCACAGGAGATGTTAACCCTGGCTCGTCTGGACAGAACAAGCTGCGCTGGCAAAGTTAGCTAAGAGCAGACAGGTGTAACACCTGGAGGTCCCTTCCAACTCTATCATTCTATAATTCTATGAGGAATGGTCATATATGTGCGTCGATCTCTCCAGTCATATGTATGAAAGTTTCAAAAGCAGCAGAGCATGCTTGAGTCCTGTTGGGGGATCCCTATTTTAGAGATAGACGTAGGTCAAGAAGTTGGACCAGCATCTATCCGACATTTATATCATGCCCTGTAGATATAACACTAATGTATATGATGAAAATATTCCTTTAAGCAATTAGAGTCTATGGAGTAAACTCATGATAGACACGCCAGCAATTGTGAAGGATGTTTCCTATACTCATTTACTAATACTTGTACCCTTTTAATGTGGTGCATCATAGACATTTACCGAACCCTCCCTATTTCCTGAAGACAGATGAACAAATTGTATTGTATCTTCTAGCAATTTGTTTACCGACACATAGTTCTTTTCCCCTTTCTGGAAACCAGAGCCAGATTTTCAGTATTTTCTTACGTCTTCAATTTCTACCTAAAAACCAAAATATACAGTGTTTATAGCCAAATGTTTGCTGTCTGCCACACTGTTTACATGTTGCTCTGACATGTTTACTCGAACGCAGAGAGCACAGCATTACGTTTCCAGGAATATGAGGCATAATAGAATTGCTTTGTAAACTCCGAAATTGCAAGAAAAGAATTCGATTTTTGCATATGTTCTCAGTGCTATATGGGCATCTTATATACATGAGGAACATCATATATATGTAATGGGGGGGGTATGTGGCTGGTGTTGCAGGTTGCGTGATGGTGCAGTGATGACAGACTGAGGTGGAGGTAGCACTATTGTATAAAAACTACTTAATAACAGCAGGAAAAGAACATTACTTCACTCTATAACAGGGTCTTCATACTTAAACCTTGCATATTAACTTGACATAAACTTTCTTAAGGTGACAGTGCTCTACATATCATCCACGACTCAAATGTTATTCTGCCGTATCTGGCGTCACTCACTGACATATACATTCCCTTCATGTGTAAGGCACATGACTTTCTACATGAATATCCAGCATTTCTTAACTGCGGCCTAACTGCCACCTGACATAATTAGGACCCCGATGTCTAACACTCCATAAGAGCAGCATCCTTCCATACAGAAAGTGATATGCACTTTTAAGAAACATTTTTATGCATCACTGCATTCAAAGTCCCATAACTTTTTACATTTTCCATAGTGGGAGTTCTGGGAGGGCTTGTTTTTTTGCGTGATGAACTGCAGTTTTTTATTAGTACCATATTGGTTTTTGCCATGTGGGATTAATAGTGCATTGAATTTATTGTATAGGTTGTTATGGATACGATGATACCAAATATGTATTTTTTTTTCTCCAAATAATTTTGATTGGGTTTTAACAGAATACATGCATTAACATACGGTAACTTGTACAATCATTGATGGCACGTGGAGACAATGATAAGTCGTCTGACCTCGGACCAGAGTGAACGTAATTTACAGTCTCCTGTAAACACTTCTTTCAATAAGTATAAAATTACAGGTTAAATTTGACAGATATCTCGATTTATAAAGAGTCTGATACAGAAGGAAAAAAGGAAACAAAATAATTAGAACAAGAGAAAAGAAACAAAATATGATTTCAACAAATAACACAGCCAGGGATACCATGGAAAGTTAAATTTAGGAAGGTTATCATTAGCTTTAGCATGCATTTTCTCATAAGAGCAGTGATCATGTACCTTATCATGTAGTTCTTTGATATTAGGGGAAAGGATGGATTTCCACCTTCTAGTTATTGATATCTTAGCAGATATAATGTGTATTTTTTTTTAAACAAAGAGAGAAAGCGTGCAAAAAAGTGATTTTTAGTTACTATTTTTTTAAACATTTTTTATGTCCCTGTAGGGGACTTGAACCAGCAAAGCTATGATCGCTATAATAATGCATTTGCAGTATTTCTCTACTGCAATGCATTATCGCTTACAATAGTGATCACAGGCCCTGGCAGGCCCGAATGCCATTGCCTGACGTCCAGTTCCCATGGCACGCCATTGTCCTGCTGCGATTACATTGTGGTGGGCCGATAACATTACAAAGAGAATGCACTCCCTCTCTGAACCCTTTACATGCACAGATCTACATTAATTGCAAAATGTAAGGGGATAACAATGGGGATTATTGTTCATAGAGGTCAAATGTATCCAGAGGTTGTCGCACATCTTGCTGATCCCACACCACTGCTTTGTAACATTATACATTAACATACACATATTACAGTAACCACCCTGCAAAGCCTTGCATTACTTAGTATATGACATCATCAGTATACTACACTCCCAGGAGTACTTTTCCCACACCCTGGCCCAGAATTTTACATTACGCAGTCCCAGGATAGAAGTACACTCACACTTGCTCGATACACATTTAGCCCTTCACTTCCACTTCCTTCTTTATCTGTGATACCTCCAACACATAGACCACTCGAAACGTTTGATGCACCACTATCTCCAGATGTTTGTGAGGAGGAAGCCTACCTCTCCTCCACGTGCAGTAACCTTTGTCCCAAGGTATTACATTACACTACAGGAGCGATCAAATGATTGCAAGTTCATGTCCCTGACTAAAAGAAAATGTAAAAAATGAGTAAAAAACAAGTTTTATTAATTATTAAAAAATAAAAGGTAATAAAAACCCCACCCTTTTCCCATATTTATAATAAAAAAATCAAAATACAGAAAATACAAAAACATATGGTTGCATCCGTAAAAGTACAATCTATCAAAGTAATGTGTTAATTATTTCACATGGTGAACACTGTCATAAAAAAAAAATACACAACGTTAGAACTGCTTTTTTTTGGTCACCCAGTCTCCAAGAAAATTTGTAATAAAAAGCGATCAAAATGTCATATGTACTTCAAAATGGTACTATAAGAAACTACAGGATGTACAATCGTACCGACCCATAGAATAACCATAGAAACAAGACCCCTAAAAATGAATGGCTGTGATTAGTCACAGCGCTCAGCCAATCAGAGGCAGAGCTTCCAGGAGACGGGGATTTTTCAATCCCCAGCCAGAAGAAATGAAGAAGACCAATGCCCAGGACCTGGAGAGAAGATGTGCGGGACACGGACAGCGCTTCTAGGGGGATGTATTTTTTTTTTTTTATTTTTCCTGCAGCTAGGGTTTATTTAAGGGCTTTGACAGTAGGTTTTCCTACAGTCAAAGTTGCATCCCATCGCACAAAAACCTCGTTTTCATGCAATGCAATGTTCCGCTTTTTTAAACACTGTCCTATCTTTTGCAGGTGCAATTTTCACGCTTTCCTTGGAAAGTATTGGTTCCAATAGAGACGCTTTTTAAAATAAAAGGCTTGTCTGACCACGGCATTGAAGTGTCTTCAATACACAGAATAGACCTCCATACTGTGACAGGCAATCAGGTGAGAAGGATGAGGGGGCCAGGTACGGAAAAATGTGTTTTCGCTTTAAAATATAAACTTTAATATCATGCATACCTTAAGAAAACTTTATTCACTATGCTAAAATTCCTTTACCATTATTGTATCAGCTAAGATAGGCATCTCCGACCTCACTGCTAGGCATTGCTTGCTGCATGTTGCCTGGTTGGATATAGCCAGGCAGCTGTTTTGAGTATCTATATGTTTATTCCATCTCCAACATGTGAAAATAGACAAGAAAAACAAAAGCTATATCAGATTTACCAGAAGCAAAATAAAGTGACCCATTCAATCCGCATTCCTCCTTAACAAGCTATAAATTTGGATAAGAGCTTTCTATTTGTATAGTTTACATGTTCAGTAGCTATTACATGATGGTAATAAATACATGTAAATCCAAGTGAGTTATCACAGCATATCAGAGGAAAAACATCCCAACAAGTTTTCATCTGGCTCAAAACTTAACATGAACTTAAAGCTATCCACCCCACTTTCAAAAAATCATAACTCTTTTTTTTATTCATCAATGTAGATGTCTGAGGACCTGTTATTTTTTTACTGGACGAGTTGTATTTTTCTTTGGTAGCCAGACGTTCAGTAATTTCTAGTGGCACTGTTTTGGAGTACATTTGTCTTTTTTACCGCACTTTATTACATTTTTTATTGTACACAGGGTGACTAAAAAAAGCATAATTCTGACATTGTCTATTTTCTGATGACATTCCCCGTATGTCTTTTAAACGGCTCCCCACTCGAACACCACTGTACAGTTCCATAAGTTGCTACAGCGGTTACGTGCTGTTTATCATTGTTTGTTATTCACATGAGGACCCAATTACTGTTCTCAGCAGTCACATTGTTACGGCACTCTGCCCCCCGAGTGCCAGGTGGGGTGCCCTGAACTTCCCGCACCCCACTGCCCCTGCCTACTTGCCTCGGCCCTGGCTAACCCCAGGCGGACAACTGGGCGGCGGTCCCTGCACTGGCTAGGGACCTGGCGACTACCTAGATGGAACTAACTAACGGGGGACAGAGTGCCGACAGAAGAGGCAGGTGGAACAGACCAACAGAACTTACAAGGCAGATCACGGCTGGAGATGGAGCTCACAGGCAAACTCGAAGGACACTGACTAGCAACTAGAGCAGACTGAGACAGACCTGACTAGAGGCTAACAGAACCAATAACTGGCAGTGAGCTCAGGTCACTGCCAGCCTTTTAACTTCAAGCCTCCTCCCAGGGGCGGAGAGTGGGAGGAGCCGACTCTCCCAATGTTGCATATGGAAGGTGGGGGAGAGCGGGCGGCACCCTACGGGCGGACACGCCCACGCCACCGCACGCTGGCTGCCCCACGCCGCCGGGAGAGCCCCGACTGCAGAGCTCCGGGATGCCGGAGCCGACATTGGAGCGGCGCGCGCCGGCCGCGGGACCCAGCGCCGCCCTGCATGGTAACACACATGCCATTCATACACTAAGGCCAGTGATTCGATGAGTAGTCACGTAAATTATGAAGAGGATGTGACCACTACAGCACCTTCCAGGACTGTTCGCCCCAGCAATTTGTTTTTAAGGCCTCGGTCAGACAAGCTTCTTAAGGGCGCAAAATGCAGTGCACTTAAGAAAGATAGAATAGGCACTATCTTCGGTATGCGACAGGCAGGAGTTAATAGAAAATCTTACGCATGGAATAGCTTCCCCGCTACTTACAGCAGAACATTTCCAAAGGTGCTTTTGGCCAGAAGCACCCTTTAAATCTCCTTCTGTAAGCAGCGGGGTATTCCTCATGTCCCCCTGCTGGGCATTTCACTAGTAGCGGGGGGCAGTAGGGGGCTCCCCCCACCTCTCTCCACAAGGGATTTCCCTATTGCGGGGAGAGAGAGGGCCGCAGGGTTACAGGGTTCCCCCAAGGGCCTCCCCCAACAGCGTGTGAGGAGGGGGTGGAGCTAGACAGATCACCCTATAGCCCTGCCCATCGAGCCCCACCCCCGATGGTTTGCTATAGGGATTCTCTCTGAGAATCCCTATAGCCCCACCCACTCACTCCCCGTTATGGGGATATCCCTTGGGATTTCCCCATAGCAGGAAAATTTAACGGAGCTAGGGGCCATTTTCCCATAGCAAGGGACAGAGAATGTACCAACACCGGGGCAGTAGTAAATGCTCTTTTTAGATGACTAAAAGCCACTAGGGCCTCAGATAACCATCTCACCAAGTCAGCCCCTTTCTTAGTGAGATTGGTCAAGGGTTAAGCAATAACCGAGTAATTCTTAATGAACTTTGGGTAAAAATTTGTGAAACCCAAAAACCGCTGGAGAGCCTTAATTATCTGGTCTGACCCATTGAGAGATTGCAGCTACTTTATCAGACTCCATCTGAATCCCCGTGGGTGAAATCACATAGCCCAGGAAAGATACTCGTTCGGTACCAAATATGCATTTCTTTAACTTGACAAACAGTTGGTACTCGCGCAAACGGGTCAGAACCAACCTCAAGTGCTGCACATGTGAATCCCAGTCTGGGGAATACACCACAATGTCATCAAGATATATGACCAGAAATACCCCCAAGAAGTCGTGGAAGACTACGTTCATAAAACCCTGAAACACAGCGGGGGGCATTACAGAGTCCGAAGTGCATAACCAGACATTCAAAATGTCCTAACGGGGTGTTGAACGCGGACTTCCATTAATCTCCGTCTCAAATGCGAATTAAATTATAAGTCCCTCTTAAGTCCAGTTTGGAAAACCAGTGGGACTCCACCACTTGAGCCAACAAGTCCAGAATCAGAGGTAAGGAGAACTGGTTCTTCACAGTAATTTTATTCAGAGCCCAATAATCCACACAAGGCCTCAATGTCCCATCCTTTTTCTCTACAAAGAAGAGACCTGCCCCAGCAGGGGACCTGGACGGCCAAATATGTCATTTGGCCAGAGACTCTGAGATAAAGGACTTAAAGGAGATGTCTCGAGGAAGCAGTGAATTTTTTTTTTGCCCAGTCCCCCTAATTAAACATACATTACTAATTACCCCTGTAAATGACTTTCCTAGCTGGTTTCTACTTACCGTTCCAGCGTTTCAGCAACTTATAAAACTTTTTCCCAAGATGGCCGCCAGCTCTTTTCGCATTGCTTGCTGTAGCCCGACGTGCGCGCTCCCGAGACGCTACCAGCTGTGTCTCCATGGCAACCAGACGCCCCGCAGCCGCCGACCGGACCCCTGGAGTGAACACGGCCGACCAGTCACCCACCGCCAGGCAGAAGGTAACTGGCGCAGCCCCCCCCATCACAGCGGCAGCCCCCCCGGCCCAGCGACAGCCCCCCCCGGCCCAGCGCTAGTTCCCCCGGCCCAGCGACAGCCCCCCCCGGCCCAGCGCTAGTTCCCCAGACCCAGCGACAGCCCCCCCCCCCCCCGGCCCAGCGCTAGTTCCCCCGACGCAGCGACAGCCCCCCCCGGCCCAGCGCTAGTTCCCCCGGCGCAGCGACAGCCCCCCCCCCCGGCCCAACGCTAGTTCCCCCGGCGCAGCGACAGCCCCCCCCGGCCCAGCGCTAGTTCCCCCGGCCCAGCGACAGCCCCCCCCGGACCAGCGCTAGTTCCCCCGGCCCAGCGACAGCCCCCCCGACCCAGCGCTAGTTCCCCCGGCCCAGCGACAGCCCCCCCCCGGCCCAGCGACAGCCCCCCCCCGGCCCAGCGATAGCCCCCCCCCGGCCCAGCGCTAGTTCCCCCGGCGCAGCGACAGCCCCCCCCGGCCCAGCGCTAGTTCCCCCGGCGCAGCGACAGCCCCCCCCGGCCCAGCGCTAGTTCCCCCGGCCCAGCGACAGCCCCCCCCCGGCCCAGCGCTAGTTCCCCCGGCCTAGCGACAGCCCCCCCCCGGCCCAGCGACAGCCCCCCCCGGCCCAGCGCTAGTTCCCCCGGCGCAGCGACAGCTCCCCCCGGCCCAGCGCTAGTTCCCCCGGCGCAGCGACAGCCCCCCCCGGCCCAGCGCTAGTTCCCCCGGCCCAGCGACAGCCCCCCCGGCCCAGCGCTAGTTCCCCCGGCGCAGCGACAGCCCCCCCGGCGCAGCGACAGCCCCCCCATCGCAGCGGCAGCCCCCCCTGGCGCAGCCCGGCGCAGCGGCAGCCCCCCCGGCCCATCACTTACCAGGACAGCTGGACGGCGGGACAGCTGGACGGCTTCTCTGGACAGCTCGGCAGCTCTGCACCTTCCTCTAACAGAGGAAGGTACAGAATGGCCGCTCCAGCGCGCTCCCGAGCAGTGACAGCTCGTCTGCGCATGCGCAGAAGAGCTGTAGCGGGGAGCACACTGAAGCGGCTCGTGCTGAAAGGAGAAGACCGGACTGCGCAAGCGCGTCTAAAAAAGCAAGCTGCCAGCGAATTTAGACGGAACCATGGAGACGAGGACGCCAGCAACGGAGCAGGTAAGTGGAATAACTTCTGTATGGCTCATATTTAATGCACGATGTATATTACAAAGTGCATTAATATGGCCATACGGAAGTGTATAACCCCACTTGGTTTCGCGAGACCACCCCTTTAAGGGCTTCATGCTCACACCCTGACAAATTGAAAATGGCTCCCTTAGGGATGGTACTGTCGGGAATCAAATCAATACCCCAGTCCCACACCCTATGGGGAGGCAAAGTCTCAGAGAGTTTCTTGGAGAATATGTCCTGGAAATCAGACAAATACTCCGGGACAAACATGCTGAGCACAGGGATATAGTAGTTAAGTGATTATGACAAGACGGCCCCCAATATGTCAATTCCCAGGTGGACCAATCAAATTGGAGGTTGTGCTGTGCCAACCAGGGCATACCAAGCACCACATCAACCGACATCCTTTCCATAACTAGGAAGGACAAATTCTCAGAATGGAGAACACCCACAGTGAACTGTAGAATGGGAGTCCTCCATTGCACAACACCTGCAGATAAAGGAGTTGAATCAATAGTGGTAAAGTGTATGGGGGACTTTAGCGTGGAGAATTCAGTTATCAGGGGACGGACAAAATTTAAATTAATCAGATTGGGGGCAGCACCCAAATCAATAAAGGCTTGAACGGACCAAATAAAATCCCGGAAGCTACCCTGACAAGGCACCAACAACTTAGGGAGTATCTGTGATCCTAGGCGATCCTCCTAGGATCTGTAGTTTTCCACCGGTTCAGACTGATGTTGCCATTGCTTCTGTGGACAGGTTGCTACCTGATGTCTGGCTTCCCCTTAGTAGAGGCAAAGACGATGAGTCATCCGGAACTGTCGCCGTTCCTTGGGACTTAGCTGGTCCACTTCCATAGGCTCGGCTCCAGGAGATGGCCTGGGAGAAGTAGGAGCAGGTCTGTAGGACTCCCTAGTTTTACAGCCCTGTCATTCCTTTTGTGTAGATCTCAACCTCCTGTCAGCTTTTACTGCCAATTCCATTGCCTTACTAAGTGTTGCGGGAGCGGAATAGGAAAGAAGTAGATCCTTGACAGCATCAGAAAGGCCCAACAAAAACACATCCTTGAGGGCACTATTGTTCCAGGAGGTTTCACCGGCATACTGCCTAAACTTAGAGCAATAGTCTTCAGCACATTGCTGCCCCTGACGTAACGCCATGAGATGAGATACTGCTAACCCCGCCCGGTCCGGCTCATCAAAAATATCTCCCAGTTCCTGAAAAAATGAGTTAACAGACTGCAAGCAAGCCGAACTCTTGGGCAAGGAGTAGGCCCATGCCTGGGGGGGACCCCACAGTAGGGACATAATCATTCCCAGCTTCTGGGACTCTGAACTGGAGGATCCGGGCCACATCTGGAAATACAGTCTGCATGCCCACTGAAAAACAAAAAATTTACTTCTCTCCCCGGAAAACACCTCAGGGAGAGTACACTTAGGCTCAGTGCTGGGAGGTTCAGCAGAAACATACACATTCTGCTGCCGATCCTGGGCCACCATACGACCAAACAGGCCTTGGACCACGCCCGTCAAACCCTGCAACTGACTTGCGCGGTTACTCACGGCCTCCATTGGAGAGCAAAAGCAGGGCCAGTTATTATGTTACAGTAATCTACCCTGGATACGCCAGCCTGGGTTGCCCTGGATCTTACCCGTAACCCCTGTCCCTGCCTACTTGCCTCCACTCCTGGTTTATCCCAGGCGGGCAACTGGGCGGCGGTCCCTACGCTATCTAGGGACAGAGAAGGAGCGCTGGCGTACCTTAAAGAAATGGGTAGACTATCAACAGGACAGGCAGATGTAAAAGAACCAACACAAAATAATACAAGATAGGACCGAGGCAGATGGAACAACCTGGCAGATGGTAACCAAATAGCAGACAAGCTGACAGAGGAAGGAGACCTGCAGATGAAGACTAGCTATTAACCTAAAGGAAACCAATAACTGGCAGTGGATGCACCTCACTGCCAGCCTTATAAACAGAAGCCTCCACCCAGGGGCGGAGAGAGGGAGGCGCTACTTCCCAGCAGGATCCAGTATACAGGAGCTCATGAACGGATCCGAAATCACAGTCGTGCGTGGCGCCGCCCGGACCCACGAGTGCTCGCACTGTGCTGACCAGCCACCCACACTCCCACCTAACAACAAGCCGGGGGAACGCACCCCGGCCGTAGGAGCCAGCACCCGGCCACCGCCGCATGGTAACAAAAACTCTACCCCTGGCACTTGGAGCATGTGCCCTTTGTCTACAGGTGCCAATTACCTCTCATCTCAATTGTTATAAATGAATATAGCCTATGTCTAAAGTATTTTAGAATATAAAGTAAGGCACTTGGGGAGAAGAAATCCTCAGATTGAGTATCGTACCGGCTGTTCTGTGTTAGCTAGGACTTCAGAATAGAAGAATTTAAGGGTTCTGATTTCTGACAGCTTTAAATATAGTCCACAGTGCAATAAGACAGTAGGGAAAGCAAGTAGGATGCTCGGCTGCTTAGTTAGGGGTATTACCAGTAGAAAGACAGAGATTGTGATGCTGTTGTACAGAGCTCTGGTGAGACCACATCTGGAATACTGTGTTCAATGCTGGAGCCCTCATCTATAGAAAGACATTGATAAAATAGAACAAGTTCAAAGATAACTACAAAAATGGTGGAAGGCCCCCAAAAAACTTCTTAGGAAAGACTTAGATAACTTAATTTGTATAGGCAGGAGGAAAGAAAGGAGAGGGGGGGGGGGGGGGGGGGAGGACATGAGCAATATTTTTAACTATGTTAAATGTATAAATTAGTTTCAGGGTGGAATTGTATTTATTAGAAAGCTAAACACTAGAGCAAGGGGGCACAATCTGAGAAAAGTTGGAGGAAAATCAGAAGCAGTGTCAGGAAATAATTTTTTACTGAGAGAGCAGTAGATGCAAATGATGTAAAAAGGTTATAGTGTGGTAATAGTATTAATATTAACAATAGGTGGCTATGAACCTCCCCCCTTTAATAAAAGCTAAAAACAGTAAATAAAATCAAAGGAGCAGGGTCATGCATAGAAAATGGCCATGTGTAGAAAACATGAATAATTCCAACCCAATACTTTCCAACTTCCCCATAAAGGCAGAGAGCAAGAAATGGATCAAATACACCAGCTTGCCAAAAAAAAGGCAATCCAGGAGACAACAGTATTGTATGTACAAAAGGGAGCCAGTGCTCATAGGATAAGTGCAGAAAGGGTAAATAGATAAAGCCACTTACTCTTTACAGGAGGTCCCTCTCCTAGAGACCTCACAAAATAGAGACTTAGAGCCAAGAATGGAGAGTCCTTATCTAGAATGAATTGTATTCTGAGCCACAAGGAGCAGCCAGGAGTGTTACAGTTAGTAAAAAATGCTACCGGTGATACATTTTTGGGAGGCGCAATATTCTTCAGAGCAGCTGCTGTCAGTGGTTGGTAGGTATAGTGGTACACACCACGAAGAGAACAGAGACCACAGTATCTGGGAAGTGAGACAAGAGTCAAGTTGAGTATGTCGTGGATACTGTGGAAGTAAAGATGCAAAGGCCTAGAGCAAGACAAAATCTGCAAACGCTTCTACGAAGGACTCTGGTGCTGCTGGATTGATCCACCAGAGATTAGCTGAAGAACACAGCTGGACAACAACAAACTGTAAGTGAAGCCGACCTCAAGTCTAATATTGGGTGTGAACACCAGCAGGTACAAGGATACTAAATTCACAGGTCTGTTGGATAATTGGGTGTTAAATAAGTGTTTGGGGTTGTTACTGATAGAAGCAGGCAACCCCCACACAAAATGTGTCAACCAGCAACCTGTATAGGAGCAGAGTGACTAGTCTGCTTCTGCGTCATGGTTAACGAACCACAGCAAATTCGGAACTGACAAGCCGTTACAGATACTAAATCCACAGGCCTGTTGGATAATTGAGTGTTAAATAAATGTGTTGGGTTGTTACATTAACAGACTAAACAGTATAAAGTGTACCACTCGCAAGTACAGACTGAGATAAGTACAAAGAAGCATGAGCTTATATTATAGAGACGTTATTCCAGAGTATATAAATGGGACTTTCTACATAGCATCACCAGGATTATAAACCAACTCTCCCACAGTAGACTTGACTGGAATAAATTCACCAAAGAACAGTATTTCTAGGGACTAGTTCTTTATATATAGCATTGAGTTAGCATATAGTAAAAGTTTAATTGTCCACTTATTCCTATATTCTTATTCACTTACATTTTGGGTGTTTCTTTAATGACTATTGCCTCTGTTTGGATTTCCTTTTGCTGCATTGTATCCAGAACTTGCGTCGCTAAGCCATCTCCCACGGCAGTAACTGTCATCAAAACATAATAATTGGCAGCAGGAGGTACACAATCATACATGGCAGTTAAACTGGCATTGTAAAAGGCAACTGAATCATCTTCGGCCATCATATACTTGCTGAGGCAACTGGCTCAACCCACTCCAAGCAGTATCTTCCTACAATTCGATATTTCGAAGGTACAGTTTTGTAAAACATACAGTATGATGCATCCAGTGGTTGGCTATCTGCCACCCAAATTACAGTTGCTGATGTCCCATTACTAGAAAAATCACTTGACAGAGTGAGTACATAACTATTAACATGGCTATATTTCTAATGTGCAGTCACTTTTCATTACTGGGTCTTTCCAAGAGGGAGCTTTTGATAGATATTCAACTCCAATGTTTCGTAGAAGGTCATAACTAGAGATGAGCGAGCACCAAAATGCTCGGGTGCTCGTTATTTGGGACGAAATTGTCGCGATGCTCGAGGGTTCGTTTCGAGTAATGAACCCCATTGAAGTCAATGGGCGACTCGAGCATTTTTGTATATCGCCGATGCTCGCTAAGGTTTCCATTTGTGAAAATCTGGGCAATTCAAGAAAGTGATGGGAACGACACAGCAACGGATAGGGCAGGCGAGGGGCTACATGTTGGGCTGCATCTCAAGCTCCCAGGTCCCGCTATTAAGCCACAATAGCGGCGAGAGTGGGCTCCCCCCCTCCCAACAACTTTTACTTCTGAAAAGCCCTCATTAGCATGGCATACCTTAGCTAAGCACCACACTACCTCCAACAAAGCACAATCACTGCCTGCATGACACTCCGCTGCCACTTCTCCTGGGTTACATGCTGCCCAACCCCCCCCCCCCCCCCCCGCACGACGCAGTGTCCACAGCGCACACCAAAGTGTCCCTGCGCAGCCTTCAGCTGCACTCATGCCACACCACCCTCATGTCAATTTATAAGTGCGTCTGCCATGACGAGGAACCGCAGGCACACACTGCAGAGGGTTGGCACGGCTAGGCAGCGACCCTCTTTAAAAGGGGCGGGGCAATAGCCCACAATGCTGTACAGAAGCAATGAGAAATATAATCCTGTTCCACCGCCATCAGGAGCTGCACACGTGGGGATAGCAATGGGGAACTTATGTGCCACACACTATTCATTCTGTCAAGGTGTCTGCATGCCCCAGTCAGACCGCGTTTTTTTATAAATAGTCACAGGCAGGTACAACTCCGCAATGGGAATTCCGTGTGCACCCACAGCATGGGTGGCTACCTGGAACCCACTGGCTGTACATAAATGTATCCCATTGCAGTGCCCATCACAGCTGAGGTAACGTCCGATTAAATGCAGGTGGGCTTCGGCCCACACTGCATGCCCCAGTCAGACTGGGGTTCTTTAGAAGTGGACACATGCAGTTACAACTCCGTGTGGACCGACAGCATGGGTGGGTGCCAGGAAGCCACCGGCAGTACATAAATATATCCCATTGCATTGCCCATCACAGCTGAGGTAATGTCATGTTTAATGTAGGTGGGCTTCGGCCCACACTGCATGCCCCAGTCAGACTGGGGTTCTTTAGAAGTGGACACATGCAGTTACAACTCCCTGTGGACCCACAGCATGGGTGGCTCCCTGGAACCCACCGGCTATACATAAATGTATCCCATTGCAGTGCCCATCATAGCTGAGGTAACGTCTGATTAAATGCAGGTGGGCTTCGGCCCACACTGCATGCCCCAGTCAGACTGGGGTTCTTTAGAAGTGGACACATGCAGTTACAACTCCGTGTGGACCGACAGCATGGGTGGGTGCCAAGAAGCCACCGGCGGTACATAAATATATCCCATTGCAGTGCCCATCACAGCTGATGTAACGTCAGCTTTAATGCAGGTGGGCAAAAAATTAATTGGATTACACTGTAGGCGAGGGCCCCAAAAAATTGGTGTACCAACAGTACTAATGTACCTCAGAAAAATTGCCCATGCCCAACCAAGAGGGCAGGTGAAACCCATTAATCGCTTTGGTTAATGTGGCTTAATTTGTAACTAGGCCTGGAGGCAGCCCAGTTAAAATAAAAATTGGTTCAGGTGCAAGTTTCAACGCTTTAATGAGCATTGAAACGTATAAAAATTGTTTACAAAAATTATATGACTGAGCCTTGTGGGCCTAAGAAAAATTGCCCGTTCGGCGTGATTACGTGAGGTTTCAGGAGGAGGAGCAGGAGGAGGAGGATGAATATTATACACAGATTGATGAAGCTAAAAGGTCCACGTTTTTGATGGTGATAGAGAACAATGCTTCCATCCATAGGTGCAGCCTACGTATTGTTTAGGTATCGTTGCTGTCCGCTGGTGGAGAAGAGAAGTCTGGGGATATCCAGGCTTTGTTCATATTGATGAGAGTAAGCCTGTCGGCACTGTTGGTTGACAGGCGGGTACGCTTATCTGTGATGATTCCCCCAGCCGCACTAAACACCCTCTCTGACAAGACGCTAGCCGCAGGACAAGCAAGCACCTCCAGGGCATACAGCGCGAGTTCAGGCCACGTGTCCAGCTTCGACACCCAGTAGTTGTAGGGGGCAGAGGCGTCACGGAGGACGATCGTGCAATCGGCTACGTACTCCCTCACCATCCTTTTTCAGTGCTCCCGCCGACTCAGCCTTGACTGGGGAGCGGTGACACAGTCTTGCTGGGGAGCCAGAAAGCTGTCAAAGGCCTTAGAAAGTGTTCCCCTGCCTATGCTGTACATGCTGCCTGATCTCTGCGCCTCCCCTGCTACCTGGCCCTCGGAACTGCGCCTTCGGCCACTAGCGCTGTCGGATGGGAATTTTACCATCAGTTTGTCTGCCAGGGTCCTGTGGTGTAGCATCACTCTCGAACCCCTTTCCTCTTCGGGTATGAGAGTGGAAAGGTTCTCCTTATACCGTGGGTCGAGCAGTGTGTACACCCAGTAATCCGTAGTGGCCAGAATGCGTGTAACGCGAGGGTCACGAGAAAGGCATCCTAACATGAAGTCAGCCATGTGTGCCAGGGTACCTGTACGCAACACATGGCTGTCCTCACTAGGAAGATCACTTTCAGGATCCTCCTCCTCCTCCTCAGGCCATACACGCTGAAAGGATGACAGGCAAGCAGCATGGGTACCCTCAGCAGTGGGCCAAGCTGTCTCTTCCCCCTCCTCCTCATCCTCCTCATGCTCATCCTCCTCCTCCTCAACGCACTGAGATATAGACAAGAGGGTGCTCTGACTATCCAGCGACATACTGTCTTCCCCCGCCTCTGTTTCTGAGCGCAAAGCGTCTGCCTTTATGCTTTGCAGGGAACTTCTCAAGATGCATAGCAGAGGAATGGTGACGCTAATGATTGCAGCATCGCCGCTCACCATCTGGGTAGACTCCTCAAAGTTTCCAAGGACCTGGCAGATGTCTGCCAACCAGGCCCACTCTTCTGTAAAGAATTGAGAAGGTTGACTCCCACTGCGCCGCCCATGTTGGAGTTTGTATTCCACTATAGCTCTACACTGCTCATAGAGCCTGGCCAACGTGTGGAGCGTAGAGTTCCACCGTGTGGGCACGTCGCACAGCAGTCGGTGCACTGGCAGATGAAACCGATGTTGCAGGGTGCGCAGGGTGGCAGCGTCCGTGTGGGACTTGCGGAAATGTGCGCAGAGCCGGCGCACCTTTCTGAGCAGGTCTGACAATCGTGGGTAGCTTTTCAGAAAGCGCTGAACCCACAAATTAAAGACGTGGGCCAGGCATGGCACGTGCATGAGGCTGCCGAGCTGCAGAGCCACCACCAGGTTACGGCCGTTGTCACACACGACCATGCCCGGTTGGAGGCTCAGCGGCACAAGCCAGCGGTCGGTCTGTTCTGTCAGACCCTGCAGCAGTTCGTGGGCCGTGTGCCTCCTCTCTCCTAAGCTGAGTAGTTTCAGCACGGCCTGCTGACGCTTGCCCACCGCTGTGCTGCCACAACGCGCGACACCGACTGCTGGCGACGTGCTGCTGCTTACACATCTTGATTGCGAGACAGAGGTTGCGTAGGAGGAGGAGGAGGGTGGTTGAGTGGAGGAAGCATGCACCGCCGCAGATACCACCACCGAGCTGGGGCCAGCAATTCTGGGGGTGGGTAGGACGTGAGCGGTCCCAGGCTCTGACTCTGTCCCAGCCTCCACTAAATTCACCCAATGTGCCGTCAGGGAGATATAGTGGCCCTGCCCGCCTGTGCTTGTCCACGTGTCCGTTGTTAAGTGGACCTTGGCAGTAACCGCGTTGGTGAGGGCGCGTACAATGTTGCGGGAGACGTGGTCGTGCAGGGCTGGGACGGCACATCGGGAAAAGTAGTGGCGACTGGGAACTGAGTAGCGCGGGGCCGCCGCCGCCATCATACCTTTGAAAGCCTCCGTTTCCACAACCCTATACGGCAGCATCTCCAGGTTGATAAATTTGGCTATGTGCACGTTTAACGCTTGAGCGTGCGGGTGCGTGGCGGCGTACTTGCGCTTGCGCTCCAACACTTGCGCTAGCGACGGCTGGACGGTGAGCTGAGAGACATTGGTGGATGAGGCCGAGCACAGCGGAGGTGAGGGTGTGGGTGCAGACAGGAGATGGTAGTGCCTGTGTCCTGAGAGGGGGGTTGGATCTCAGTGGCAGGTTGGGGCACAGGGGAAGAGGCAGCGGTGCAAACCGGAGGCAGTGAACGGCCTTCGTCCCACCTTGTGGGGTGCTTGGCCATCATATGTCTGCGCATGCTAGTGGTGGTGAGGCTGGTGTTGGTGGCTCCCTGGCTGATCTTGGCGCGACAAAGGTTGCACCCCACTGTTCGTCGGTCGTCTGCACTCTCAGTGAAAAACTGCCAGACCTTTGAGCACCTCGGCCTCTGCAGGGTGGCATGGCGCGAGGGGGCGCTTTGGGAAACCGTTGGTGGATTATTCGGTCTGGCCCTGCCTCTACCCCTGGCCACCACACTGCCTCTTCCAACCTGCCCTGCTGCTGCACTTGCCTCCCCCTCTGAAGACCTGTCCTCAGTAGGCGTAGCAAACCAGGTGGGGTCAGTCACCTCATCGTCCTGCTGCTCTTCTTCCGAATCCTCTGTGCGCTCCTCCCTCGGACTTACTCCAATTACTACTACCTGAGTGATAGACAACTGTGTCTCATCGTCATCGTCCTCCTCACCCACTGAAAGCTCTTGGGACAGTTGCCGGAAGTCCCCAGCCTCATCCCCCAGACCCCGGGAACTTTCCAAAGGTTGGGCATCGGTCACGACAAACTCCTCCGGTGGGAGAGGAACTATTGCTGCCCAATCTTGGCAGGGGCCCGAGAACAGTTCCTGGGAGTCTGCCTGCTCCTCAGAATGTGTCATTGTAATGGAGTGAGGAGGCTGGGAGGAAGGAGGAGCAGCAGCCAGAGGATTCAGAGTTGCAGCAGTGGACGGCGCAGAATTCTGGGTGGTCGATAGATTGCTGGATGCACTTTCTGCCATCCTCGACAGGACCTGCTCACACTGCTCATTTTCTAATAAAGGTCTACCGCGTGGACCCATTAATTGTGAGATGAATGTGGGGACGCCAGAAACGTGCCTCTCTACTACTCCCGCAGCAGTCGGCTGCGATACACCTGGATCAGGAGCTCGGCCTGTGCCCACACCCTGACTTGGGCCTCCGCGTCCTCTCCCGCGTCCACATCCTCTAGGCCTACCCCTACCCCTCAGCATGCTGTATTACCAGTAGTGCAGAAACAGAACGCTGTAATTAAATGTGCCGCTTATTGGCCTGTGGTTGGAGGCTGACTTCCCTTACGGAACGCACAGCAGAGCCAGGAAACAATTTTGCGCACGCCTGTAGTGAGACGTAGGTGCGTATGACTGAGCTAGTGGAATTCACAGCGTAGAAGGAGTCAAGTGGCCAAAGGCCAATAGTAGGCCTTAAGTATTTTGCTTCTATTTTTTTAAAATGCTGAGCTGATACAGCAGACAGATACTGTAGGCAGCGTATAATATTATGTATACTCTTTCCCTCTGGCGGGATGACGGTGATCATGTAACAGAGACAGCAGATCCAGGAAACAATTTTGCGCAAGCCTTCTGTAACGCTTAGCTGCGTATTAATTAGGACTACTACCCCCAGCAGATAGATACTGTAGGCAGCGTATAATATTATGTATACTCTTTCCCTCTGGCGGGATGACGGCAATCATGTAACAGAGACAGCAGATCCAGGAAACAATTTTGCGCAAGCCTGCTGTAACGCTTAGCTGCGTATTAATTAGGACTACTACCCCCAGCAGATAGATACTGTAGGCAGCGTATAATATTATGTATACTCTTTCCCTCTGGCGGGATGACGGCGCTGATGTAACAGAGACAGCAGATCCAGGAAACAATGCGCAAGCCTGCTGTAATGCTTAGCTGCGTATTAATTAGGACTACTACCCCCAGCAGACACACAGTAAACTGAAGACCGTCACAGGCAGCCCAAATATAGTATTTTTCCCCAATTTTTTGGAAAAAGCCCACTGCCTATATAGCCTGAATATCTCTTTCCCTGCCTCACCAGTACTGGCCCTATACTCTGTACAATGACTGCAGACTGCGGACGCAATGCTCTGTACGCCCGATATACAAAAAAAAAAAAAAAATTGTGCAACACTGCTAAAAGCAGCCTCAACAGTACTGCACACGGTCAGATGTGGCCCTAAGAAGGACCGTTGGGGTTCTTGAAGCCTAAAATAACTCCTAACGCTCTCCCTATAGCAGCTCCGGCACCAGCAGCACTGTCCCTGAACTATGTCAGAATGCATCTGTGGCGAGCCGCGGGAGGGGCCGATTTGTATACTCCGGTGACACCTGATCTCGCCAGCCACTCACTGCAGGGGGGTGGTATAGGGCTGGAACGTCACAGGAGGAAGTTGTAATGCCTTCCCTGTCTTTCTATTGGCCAGAAAAGCGCGCTAACGTCTCAGAGATGAAAGTGAAAGTAACTCGAACATCGCGTGGTACTCGTTACGAGTAACGAGCATCTCGAACACGCTAATACTCGAACGAGTATCAAGCTCGGATGAGTACGTTCGCTCATCTCTAGTCATAACACTTCAACCTCACCAACAATAAGTTATCGCATTACATCACAATAAAAGCTGGAAAAACAGTATGCCATATATAAATATTAAACCCCTCCATTCATCTTACTGGTCTCTCTTTTGCTATGCCATGTTTTCACATCCTGAAGAATGTGAAAATCTGAACATTCTGGTCACTTGCTAGATGTGATTTATTGAAAGGGTAAAACAAACTTTCCTCGACTTTCACTTTATGTCAACTTTCTCCTTCTTACATCTACTGTAATTCTTTATTAATACATTGATGCATTGCTTTTCATTGGACTAGCAAAAAAAGGAGCTTACAATTAACCCCTTCCATGGAGTCACCTAGTAGCTACATTTGAAGAGAATGGTGGAGTTAAACATTTTTAATAGAGATGAGCGAACACCAAAATGCTCGGGTGTTCGTTATTCGAAACGAACTTCCCGCGATGTTCGAGGGTTCGTTTCGAATAACGAACCCCATTGAAGTCAATGGGCAACCGGAGCATTTTTGTATTTCGCCAATGCTCGCTAAGGTTTTCATGTGTGAAAATCGGGGCAATTCAAGAAAGTGATGGGAACGACACAGCAACGGATAGGGCAGGCGAGGGGCTACATGTTGGGCTGCATCTCAAGTTCACAGGTCCCACTATTAAGCCACAATAGCGGCAAGAGTGCCCCCCCCCCTCCCAACAACTTTTACTTCTGAAAAGCCCTCATTAGCATGGCATACCTTTGCTAAGCACCACACTACCTCCAACAAAGCACAATCACTGCCTGCATGACACTCCACTGACACTTCTCCTGGGTTACATGCTGCCCAACCGCCCCCCCTCCCCCGCACAGCGCACACCAAAGTGTCCCTGGGCAGCCTTCAGCTGCACTCATGCCACACCACGCTCATGTCTATTTAGAATTGCGTCTGCCATGACGAGGGACCGCAGGCACACACTGCAGAGGTTGGCACGGCTAGGCAGCGACCCTCTTTAAAAGTGGCGGGGCGATAGCCCACAATGCCGTACAGAAGCAATGAGAAATAGAATCCTGTGCCACCGCCATCAGGAGCTGCACACGTGGGCATAGCAATGGGGAACCTATGTGCCACACACTATTCATTCTGTCAAGGTGTCTGCATGCCCCAGTCAGACCGCGGTTTTTAGTTCATAGACACAGGCAGGTACAACTCCCTATTGTGAAGTCCCTGTGGACCCACAGCATGGGTGGGTGCCAGGAAGCCACCGGCGGTACACAGAAATATCCCATTGCATTGCCCAACACAGCTGAGGTAGTAATGTCGTGCTTAATGCAGGTGGGCTTCGGCCCACACTGCATGCCCCAGTCAGACTGGGGTTCTTTTCAAGTGTACAGATGTAGTAAAAACTCCGTGTGCACCTACAGCATGGGTGGCTCCCTGGAACCCACCGGCGGTACACAAAAATATCCCATTGCATTGCCCAACACAGCTGAGGTAGTAATGTCGTGCTTAATGCAGGTGGGCTTCGCCCCACACTGCATGCCCCAGTCTGACTGGGGTTCTTTTCAAGTGTACAGATGTAGTAAAAACTCCGTGTGCACCTACAGTATGGGTGGGTGCCAGGAAGCCACCGGCGGTACAAGAAAAATATCCCATTGCATTGTCCAACACAGCTGAGGTAACGTCAGCTGTAATGCAGGTGGGCTAAAAATTCATTTGATTACACTGTAGGCGAGGGCCCACAAAAATTGCTGTATCAACAGTACTAATGTATATCCAAAAAATTGGCCATGGCCAGCCAAGAGGGCAGGTGAAACCCATTAATCGCTTTGGTTAATGTGGCTTAAGTGGTAACTAGGCCTGGAGGCAGCCCAGTGTAACGAAAAATTGGTTCAAGTTAAAGTTGCAACGCTTTTAAGCGCATTGAAACTTTTAAAAATTGTTCAGAAAAATTATTTGAGTGAGCCTTGTGGCCCTAAGAAAAATTGCCCGTTCAGCGTGATTACGTGAGGTTTCAGGAGGAGGAGCAGGAGGAGGAGGAGGAATATTAGACACAGATTGATGAAGCAGAAATGTCCCCGTTTTGGATGGTGAGAGAGAACGTAGCTTCCATCCGCGGGTGCAGCCTACGTATTGCTTACGTATCCTTGCTGTCCGCTGGTGGAGAAGAGAAGTCTGGCGAAATCCAGGCTTTGTTCATCTTGATGAGTGTTAGCCTGTTGGCACTGTCGGTTGACAAGCGGCTACGCTTATCTGTGATGATTCCCCCAGCCGCACTAAACACCCTCTCCGACAAGACGCTAGCCGCAGGACAAGCAAGCACCTCCAGGGCATACAGCGCTAGTTCAGGCCACGTGTCCAGCTTCGACACCCAGTAGTTGTAGGTGGCAGAGGCGTCACGGAGGACGGTCGTGCGATCCGCTACGTACTCCCTCACCATCCTTTTACAGTGCTCCCGCCGACTCAGCCTTGACTGGGGAGCGGTGACACAGTCTTGCTGGGGAGCCAGAAAGCTGTCCAGGCCCTTAAAGACTGTTGCACTGCCTGGGATGTACATGTCGGCTGGGAATTTTACCATCAGCTTGTCCGCAAGGGTCCTGTGGTATAGCAACACTCTCGAACCCCTTTCCTCTTCGGGAATGAGAGTGGGCAGGTTCTCCTTATAGCGTGGGTCGAGCAGTGTGTACACCCAGTAATCCGTTGTGGCCAGAATGCGTGCAACGCGAGGGTCACGAGAAAGGCATCCTAACATGAAGTCAGCCATGTGTGCCAGGGTACCTGTATGCAACACATGGCTGTCTTCACTAGGAAGATCACTTTCAGGATCCTCCTCCTCCTCCTCCTCCTCCTCCTCCTCAGGCCATACACGCTGAAAGGATGACAGGCAATCAGCCGGTGTACCGTCAGCAGCGGGCCAAGCTGTCTCTTCCCCCTCCTCCTCATCCTCCTCATGCTCCTCCTCCTCCTCCTGTACGCGCTGAGAAATAGACAGGAGGGTGCTCTGACTATCCAGCGACATACTGTCTTCCACCGCCCCCGTTTCTGAGTGCAAAGCAGCTGCCTTTATGCTTTGCAGGGAATTTCTCAAGATGCATAGCAGAGGAATGGTGACGCTAATGATTGCAGCATCGCCGCTCACCACCTGGGTAGACTCCTCAAAATTACCAAGGACATGGCAGATGTCTGCCAACCAGGCCCACTCTTCTGAAAAGAATTGAGGAGGCTGACTCCCACTGCACCGCCCATGTTGGAGTTGGAATTCGACTATAGCTCTACGCTGTTCATAGAGCCTGGCCAACATGTGGAGCGTAGAGTTCCACCGTGTGGGCACGTCGCACAGCAGTCGGTGCACTGGCAGCTTAAAGCGATGTTGCAGGGTGCGCAGGGTGGCAGCGTCCGTGTGGGACTTGCGGAAATGTGCGCAGAGCCGGCGCGCCTTTACGAGCAGGTCTGACAAGCGTGGGTAGCTTTTCAGAAAGCGCTGAACCACCAAATTAAAGACGTGGGCCAGGCATGGCACGTGCGTGAGACTGCAGAGCTGCAGAGCCGCCACCAGGTTACGGCCGTTGTCACACACGACCATGCCCGGTTGGAGGCTCAGCGGCGCAAGCCAGCGGTCGGTCTGCTGTGTCAGACCCTGCAGCAGTTCGTGGGCCGTGTGCCTCTTATCTCCTAAGCTGAGTAGTTTCAGCACGGCCTGCTGACGCTTGCCCACCGCTGTGCTGCCACACCGCGCGACACCGACTGCTGGCGACATGCTGCTGCTAACACATCTTGATTGCGAGACAGAGGTTGCGGAGGAGGAGGAGGAGGAGGGTGCTTTAGTGGAGGAAGCATACACCTCTGCAGATACCACCACCGAGCTGGGGCCCGCAATTCTGGGGGTGGGTAGGACGTGAGCGGTCCCAGGCTCTGACTCTGTCCCAGCCTCCACTAAATTCACCCAATGTGCCGTCAGGGAGATGTAGTGGCCCTGCCCGCCTGTGCTTGTCCACGTGTCCGTTGTTAAGCTGACCGTGGCAGTAACCGCGTTGGTGAGGGCGCGTACAATGTTGCGGGAGACGTGGTCGTGCAGGGCTGGGACGACACATCGGGAAAAGTAGTGGCGACTGGGAACTGAGTAGCGCGGGGCCACCGCCTCCATGATACTTTTGAAGGACTCCGTTTCCACAACCCTATACGGCAGCATCTCAAGGCTGATGAATTTTGCTATGCGGACGGTTAACGTTTGAGCGTGCGGGTGCGTGGCGGCGTACTTGCGCTTGCGCTCCAACAGTTGCGCAAGCGACGGCTGGACGGTGCGCTGAACTACACTGGTGGATGGGGCCGAGGACAGCGGAGGTGAGGGTGTGGGTGCAGGCCAGGAGACGGTAGTGCCTGTGTCCTGAGAGGGGGGTTGCATCTCAATGGCAGGTTGGGGCACAGGGGGAGAGGCAGGGGTGCAAACCGGAGGCGGTGAACGGCCTTCGTCCCACCTTGTGGGGTGCTTGGCCATCATATGTCTGCGCATGGTGGTGGTGGTGAGGCTGTTGGTGTTGGCTCCCCGGCTGAGCTTTGCGCGACAAAGGTTGCACACCACTGTTCGTCGGTCGTCTGGCGTCTCTGTGAAAAACTGCCAGACCTTAGAGCACCTCGGCCTCTGCAGGGTGGCATGGCGCGAGGGTGCGCTTTGGGAAACAGTTGGTGGATTATTCGGTCTGGCCCTGCCTCTGCCCCTGGCCACCGCACTGCCTCTTGCAACCTGCCCTGCTGCTGCCCGTGCCTCCCCCTCTGAAGACCTGTCCTGTGTAGGCGTTGCAAACCAGGTGGGGTCAGTCACCTCATCGTCCTGCTGCTCTTCCTCCGAATCCTCTGTGCGCTGCTCCCTCGGACTTACTGCCCTTACTACTACCTCACTGCAAGACAACTGTGTCTCATCGTCATCGTCCTCCTCACACACAGAAAGTTCTTGAGACAGTTGGCGGAAGTCCCCAGCCTCTTCCCCCGGACCCCGGGAACTTTCGAATGGTTGGGCATCAGTGACGATAAACTCCTCTGGTGGGAGAGGAACCACTCCTGCCCAATCTAAGCAGGGGCCCGAGAACAGTTCCTGGGAGTGTTCCCGCTCCTGAGCAGGTGTCATTGTAGTGGAGTGAGGAGGCTGGGAGGAAGGAGGAGCAGCAGACAGAGGATTCGGATTTGCAGCAGTGGACGGCGCAGAACTGCGGGTGGACGATAGGTTGCTCGAAGCACTTTCTGCCATCCACGACAGGACCTGCTCACACTGCTCATTTTCTAATAACCGTCTCCCGCGTGGACCCATTAATTGGGCGATGAATGTGGGGACGCCAGAAACGTGCCTCTCTCCTAATCGCGCAGCAGTCGGCTGCGACACACCTGGATCAGGAGCTCGGCCTGTGCCCACACCCTGACTTGGCCCTCCGCGTCCTCGGCCGCGTCCACGTCCTCTAGGCCTACCCCTACCCCTCAGCATGCTGTATTACCAGTGATTTGATTTCACAGGCAGGAAAAAAATTGGCGCAAGACTGCAGGCCAAATATAATTTTTTCCCTTTTTTGAAAACGAAAGGCCCCACTGCCTCTATTGAATGAATAATCTAAGTTTAATAACTGTGCTGTGTCCCTGCTAATGTGTCACAGAACTTGAGGGTAGCAGAGTTATTAACTCTGGCAGAGCAGGTATTTTTTTCCCAATTAAGGAAAGCAAATGGCGAAGCCAGCAGTAAACCGTAGCTGGGTGCGTCTGATTTTTTAACGTTGTACACGCAGCTCACACGTGTCCACAGCCCTTAGGACGGACAGAGGCAGGACAAATAGATTTCGTTTCCCTTTTTTTACACCAAAAGGACCCACTGCGTATATTCAATGAATAATCTAAGTTTAATAACTGTGCTGTGTCCCTGCTAATGTGTCACAGAACTTGAGGGTAGCAGAGTTATTAACTCTGGCAGAGCAGGTATTTTTTTCCCAATTAAGGAAAGCAAATGGCGAAGCCAGCAGTAAACCGTAGCTGGGTGCGTTTGATTTTTTAACATTGTACACGCAGCTCACACGTGTCCACAGCCCTTAGGACAGACAGAGGCAGGACAAATAGATTTCGTTTCCCTTTTTTTTACACCAAAAGGACCCACTGCGTATATTCAATGAATAATAACTGTGTTGTGGCCCTGCCTACACAATTCTTTCCCTGTAGTATCAATGGAGGGTGCAATGCTCTGCAGAGGCGATTTTGAGAAAAAAAAAATATGCAGCACAGCTAACAGCAGCCTGGACAGTACTGCACACGGTTAAATATGGCCCTAGAAAGGACCGTTGAGGTTCTTGAAGGCTACACTCACTCCTAACACTCTCCCTGCCTATCCAACACTTCTGTCCCTAATGCCGGGTGCAACGCTCTGCAGAGGCGATTTTGAGAAAGAAAAAAAAAGGCACTGCTAACAGCAGCCAACACACAGGTATTACTGGCCCTAATAAGGACCTTTGGGGTTCTTGAAGCCTACACTAACTGCTATTTCTCTCCCTACAGCAGCTCCGGTACCAGCAGCACTGTCCCTCATCTAACTCACAAGGCATCTGAGGCGAGCCGCGGGAGGGGCCGACCTTTATATTCGGGTGACATCTGATCTTCCCAGCCACTCACAGCAGGGGGGTGGTATAGGGCTTGAACGTCACAGGGGGAAGTTGTAATGCCTTCCCTGTCTTTCAATTGGCCAGAAAAGCGCGCTAACGTCTCAGGGAAGGAAGTGAAAGTAACCCGAATACCGCATGGTGTTCGTTACGAATAACGAACATCCCGAACACCCTAATATTCGCACGAATATCAAGCTCGGACGAACACGTTCGCTCATCTCTAATTTTTAAGCTTTTCATCTCGTGTTATGTTTATATATTGATAGGCTACAAGTAGGACTAACTATATCACTTTTGTTTAATGCTTTTCCTTGTCAAATGGAATCATTGCTTAACCCATTAAGAGAAAGAATTATTTAACATTTTTCCCCACTGTATTCCATACATTTTTTCAAGTTTGTATAAACTCAGATAACTAAGATTTTCCTTTGTCTCTTTAGATAAATAAAAACTTTTTTGGGAGAAATTTTTTAGTCAATAATGTTTTATTTTTCTTTTCTTTCGACTGTTTTATTCAGTTCTTTACTTAAAAAAATACATTGAATGTTTTTCTTTATTTTTAACTTTATTATATACAAAGAAAAAAACTTTACAGTATACAAAAGGCACTTAAAATGTAAATCATTTCTTGAGAAACACATCTTAATTTATTTGTAGATCATTCATGTCTGCCCCTACAATGAGTGCGGCTACTCAGCTGTGTACTATGTAGTAGGCCCCTATTCTTTCAGGGTGCTCTGCTGCATAAATTGTATATCTATCTTTGCCATATTGGAAGATTTACAGATGTGTATTTTTGAAGATTTTTGGAGGTAAAAAGTCTAAAAAAATGAAACAAAAAATGTCAAAAATACAGAAAAAACACCATGTATAAATATACTCTTACAAGCATAACAAGCCAGATCTTGGTGTAGGGACATTTGGTAATTGTGTTAGCACTGACTGCAGTCCTGAAAGAGTTAAATGTTTTTATGCTGTCTACAATTGATGCGGAAGTGCGGCTGTGAAATTCAGAGATTCCTTTCATTGTTTAGCGAAAATCTAAAATGTTAATGGTGGTGAATATGAAAATACATTTGGTTGAGCTATTTTTTTGGCAATAGGTAAAGACATAAACACAGATCTGGTATCGCCTCTATTGTGCTATGAGGAAACCATAGAACACAGGTTGAAATGAATGTTCTCCAGCTGTATAAAGTTATATCATTACATTACAATCACTTGTGATAAACTTCAAATTGCACCAGATATCCCTGTCTCTGCAAACCGCTGCAAAACACACATCTATTGTGATTGGGTGACTTTAAGGCTTGTAGCATTTCACATAAGTAGGACAACCAATCAAAATGTTTTGGCCAATCTGTTCTTCATTTTCTATCAAGCCAACACTTTCTGCTATCATAGCTTTACAGTCCGTAAATCACATCCTGGGTCCATATGTTTTCTTCTCTCATAGTGCGGCCTGATGTTTGAGCCAAAGAATGGTTGAAAACCAAACAAAACTTGATGATTACAGCAAACAGATGCTTACAAGTTGCTTGGGTTAAACCACTTTATCTGTGTTTGTTTGGACTGAGAATTCAGATATGATTTTCCGTATATTCCCCATTTTTCGCTTGTTTGATATAGTTTTGACATTTACTGCATAAAGCAATTGTTACAATGCTACCAGTAGAATAATAATTTTTTGCCTCTGTACTCGATAGATTTTATTATGTCAGAAAACATTTAGATCCAGAGTCTATAAATGCAGAAAATGGATACTCAAACCGGCAGATATGTTAAAAGGCTCATGGGATGGGTTAAAACGCAAAACCATATTACAACGTCAGATTACTACAGAATCTGAACTAGTGAGACTCTACAGGTCAACAATACCAGAAGAAATAATACCTATTTATTCTAAACTAGAATTGTAGAAAGAGTGCTGATCAAAGGATCGGTAGAAAATGGTGTGAAAAAGGATCCCTTCAACAACTGTCTCCTATTACTGTGTATTCTCATAGTGCACAATTTCTAATCTTTGAGCAGAAGATAATACTGGAAACACAGATTCGAGATGCTTTTTTACATATTTTGATGCAGTTTGGTGCAATTTTTGAAGTGCATGCTGGGAGCGGATCATAAAGGGAAGCAAAATATTAAAGAAAAAGAGTTCTACTTTTCCTATTTTTTTAAATCCATTCCTAGTTTAAGCTTCAAATATACATTAAAAAATCATCAAACGAGCACGAGAAAGCACCTTCACAGCTCCTCTTTTGTACCAATTAGTACGACAATTACCAATATAGAAAATGAATGAATATATCAATCTAAATTGATAATTAGATATATTTAACCCATCTAGGCTAGATTAGAGATAGGCATACTGCATCTAAATGTCACTATATAGATATTAACCCTTTGCAATCCAATTTTGGATTCAGGGTTTCCTAGGGGGCTTTCTCTTTCTGCCATTATACAATGGTGCCATCTGCTGGCTAGAGCCAGCACTGCGGTATGGGACATGCTGGAGAGGCCCCCGACAACAGAGCGGTCAGTAATATACAGTAAGAATACCATGCAGGACGCCTTCCAACATCGGAGCTGTACAGTCTTCAATCAGAATGTCTTCAGACATCAGACAGTGGATTGGAAAGGATTAAGCCACCATGAAAGTGAAGTTGTCAGCACAAAGTTCCATCTTTTCATTTGCATACTTCCCAGAGGAGCATGGATGGCCGAGAGAAAATTACCTCACACAGAGGCAATACATAGTTGCCTGTTCTGGCTTGGGGTTTCCTCTTCTACAGCTATGTCACTCATCTAGGTCATCATTCCTCCCACACTTCCATGGGTGTTAACGGTTGACGCACGGACTGGAAGCTAACCTTTTGTTGACTCAGTGGCACTAACCCTGTTTCTGTCCCTCTCTTGGACCCCTACTCTCTCAAGTAGTAGTAAAGGCAGGGAGGTAAATTCACTCTGATTCCATGTGCTCTCATCAGCTCATCCGTCATGGTCCCATACTCATTAGCCGGTAATGTGCAAGCCGAGTCACACAAAGGGACCAGGACCATCCCTACAACACCCTCTGAACAGGTGTTGCACTAATTTTGCCACCACCCAAATCATTAAGGGATTATATATACTAATACAGTTAGATTTTATGAGTGTCTTTCACTACATTCTCTTCCAATGCCTGCTATAGCTATGTCCCTGCTGTCCATGACCGTGAGGCTGTATCTGGTACTGCAACCTTATTAGGATAGAGTTAGGACTGAGCTCTAGTACTAAGTGCAGTCACATGGACAAGAATAGCAGTTTTAACTTTTATATATGAAAACTAAAGTAACGTTTAAAAAGTTGACACTAATTTTCAGTTACATGATATCTTTTTCTCCATTCGTGTCTAACGCTAAATTTCAAATTCTTCTGGTTTCCTGTGTTCTGAGTGTAGTGCCTTGTGAGCATTCAGATGGCTTAGAGGCTCAGAGATCAGCTGTTAGGGTACATATTTGATAAAAGAGTAAAGGAAAACTGTTGTCTATTTCCAAGGACAACCAGCAGAGTTTGAAAGGAGCGCTGCGTATGACAGAAGAAAACAAGCTAAAATAACTTGAAATCGGCACAAGAACAATAAAGCAAAATATTTGTATAGTATCACGACTTTGTTAAAAATGGAATTACTCTTTGACTAGAACAGTTAATACGGAATGATCTTATAGGATCAGTATGTAAAATCAGTGAAGGCTGTACGTACTCTTTTGAAGTCTCGCTGTATGTACTTTGTACATGCTGTGAATAGTACAACCCCAGCTGTAGGACATGGATAGAAACATTACACTATTGTTTCCCAAGTAAAGAACAAAATCTTCCATTAGCTTCTTGCATTTCATATCAACTAAACATACAGATTTTTTGCAATGAACAACTTTATTTCTTCATTTGACAGAGGCCAGATACACTCATTAAAGTCTGCCAAGGGCGCAACAGCAGAAAGATAATTCTTCCTTTTGGAAAACAGAGGTTTGGCAAAAGAGGTACAAGTAAACATTGTTTCTATCAAAGGCTTTCTCTTCTCTGGACTTTGAACAGAGTATAAATATATAGGACAAAGCTCAAACACCCAGAAGTAGTCAATTACATCTTCACTGGAGGCTATTGAATTATGTGCTTCGCATTATCACAGCAAATTGAGCCGTAGCGTAAATGGTCACTAGACTTTAATACAACTTATGTTAATGTAATAGCTAATGTGATAACTAGCAAATCACTTGATTTACCTAAAATGACATTTTTGTGTTGAAAAATCACTGTGCTGGCCTCTACGGATCTGCCTTCCTTCTAATTTGTTGTGCACTGCCTGGTGTCATGTGAATTGCAGGGGTGTAACTACCACTGTAGCGACCATTGCTGCTGCTATGGGGCACGCGTCTCAGGGGATCCACGGGGCCAGGTCTCCCTGAGAATGTGGATACTAACTAAGGGAAAGGCTAGGAAATAAAAGTCAACATGCTCTTTTGCTCCCCCACTGCTCTGTTCCCATCCTGTCCTTCATTTCCTGTTAGCACGTCACACACTAAGCAGCAAGGGACTGCTGTGGCCAATCCTTGGCCTCGGCATCTTGGATCAGGGATTGGCTACAGCAGTCATGTGTGCTTGTGACTGTTCTACCAGGTAGTGAAGGATGGGAACGAAGCACCAAGGGAGCAAAACAGCTACTGTGTATATTTTTCTTTATTTTGTAGCAAAAAGGCATTATTGCTCACTATTAGAATTGGGAACACAAGGGGGAGCATTATTAGTGATGGAGGCACAAGGGCAAGTATTATTAGTGATGGGTGCTTAAGAGAGCACTTACTGTGTCGGGCATAATTACTATCTTGAGCACTGTAGAAAGGGGAATTGTGTAAAAACGTATGAAAAGTTCTTGGAAAAGCAAGAAGCCACAGATGTTTGTATGTCAAACTCTGCAGAGACAAATTGTGGCTGGGAGAAGTCATCATGGTGGTCTGGACAGATGGAGAAGTAAGGGAAAATGAGCGACTCCAGTCAGAGAGGATATCTCCTGTGATCACTACATATAACAGTACTATAATCACAGTAATCACACAGTTTGCAGAGTGCCTATGTAGAGTTGGTATATTTCACTATATAGTTACTCTATGGGGGGAATATTAGCCTTTGTATATATTTTTTTTCAGTAATCATATGGCACTATTATAAAATCATTATGGGATGGTAATATGTGTCATGGTTTTTGGATATTATTTGGCCCTCATATAGTGTTATTATTGGTAATCTTTGTGGTGATCTTTATTCAGTTACGGTATGGTGGTATTATGTGATCACTATGTCATTGTACTATATGGTCACAGTCTCAGGGTGTTATTTGGTCCTCACATAGTGTTATAATGGGTAATATTGGTTTTTGAAGTGGTCTTTATTTAGTAACTGTATGGTATTAGTCACAATGTGATGTTAATATGTGAACATTATGTGTCAGTGTTATTTAGCCCTTATATAGTGTTATTATTGGCAATGTTGGTATAGTTGGATTTGCTCTAACAGTATGCAGGCAATAGAAATAGTGAAAATACTTGTATATATGTATGTAATATTATATTATATTATATTGGGGTCTGTTCTGTGGTGACATATCAGTGCTAAGCTATTTCTTACACTATTCCTAAGTCTGTCTGAATTGGCCAAAATCCAACTAATGCCTTACATTTATTATCTATCATTCACATGGAGTGTGGCTTTAAGACTCCAGGGGGATCCCAGGGTTGCAGTACCAATGTGGTTCACTGATGGAAGAGCAGGGCAACCCGCCGAATTATTATGGTGTCATTAGTAGGTTGCTGGTCTGCATGGTGAACTACATGTATCAGAATGGTATGGCACCCTGTATCCACTATGTGTGGGAATATACACCAAGCAGCCACCCCCCTCTATATCAAGAGGCAGTGTGAGTGGCTGTCTCATCGGTGTCCCGCACAACTGCAATTGGCTCCCTCATTTGGTAGTCAGCTACCTGCATGGTGAGAGGATGCATCTATATGCACTCCTTGCTCAGTAAGTAATGGCTGTTTTCTGTGATTGTTTTTTATGTTTTTATATTTCCCCTTTTGTGATGTATTTATATTAGTGTAGGGATCCACTACAATGCAAGGAACCGTGACGTGGTTAGTGGGCTCATGTATCTTGGCCAAAATCCAACTAATGCCTTGCATTTATTATCTATCATTCACATGCAGCGTGGCTTTAAAACTCCAGGGGGAGCCCAGGGTGGCAGTACCAATGTGGTTCACTGATGGAAGTGCAGGGCAACCCGGCAAATTATTATGGTGTCATTAATAGGTTACTGGTCTGCATGGTGAACTACATGTATCAGAATGGTCTGCCACTTTGTATCCACTCTGTGTGGGAGTATACACCAAGCAGCCACTCCCCTCAATATAAAGAGGCAGTGTGAGTGGCTGTCTCATCAGTGTCCTTCACAGGTGCAATTGGTTCCCTCATTTGGTAGTCAGCTACCTGCATGGTGAGAGGATGCATCAATATGCACTCCTTGCTCAGTAAGTAACAACCATTTTCTGTGATTGTTTTTATGTTTCTATATTTCCCGTTCTGTGATATATACTTCACATATAAAACTATTATAAAACTGTCACACTCTGGATGTCTCCTCTGTGTATTGCAGTCACTTCAATGCAGTGCAGATTTCTGTCTGATGCTTATCAGGCACAATCTTGATGATAAGATTCATACCTGCTTTCTTTTTCACTGTTTTGTGTTATCACATCATTGATGCATCAGCACAACATCACATGTACCATTTCTGTCTGCTGGGAGGACATTTTGATTATCACTACTCTGTATATTCACCTAAATAAGTTACAGACCATAAATATACACTACCGTTCAAAAGTTTGGGGTCACATTGAAATGTCCTTATTTTTGAAGGAAAAGCACTGTACTTTTCAATGAAGATAACTTTAAACTAGTCCTAACTTTAAACAAATGCACTCTATACATTGCTAATGTGGTAAATGACTATTCTAGCTGCAAATGCCTGTTTTTTTGTGCAATATCTACAAAGGTGAATAGAGGCCCATTTCCAGCAACTATCACTCCAGTGTTCTAATGGTACAATGTGTTTGCTCATTGGCTCAGAAGGCTAATTGATGATTAGAAAACCCTTGTGCAATCATGTTCACACATCTGAAAACAGTCTAGCTCGTTACAGAAGCTACAAAACTGACCTTCCTGTGAGCAGATTGAGTTTCTGGAGCATCACATTTGTGGAGTCAATTAAACGCTCAAAATGGCCAGAAAAAGAGAACTTTCATCTGAAACTCGACAGTCTATTCTTGTTCTTAGAAATGAAGGCTATTCCATGCGAGAAATTGCTAAGAAATTGAAGATTTCCTACAACGGTGTGTACTACTCCCTTCAGAGGACAGCACAAACAGGCTCTAACCAGAGTAGAAAAAGAAGTGGGAGGCCGCGTTGCACAACTAAGCAAGAAGATAAGCACATTAGAGTCTCTAGTTTGAGAAACAGACGCCTCACAGGTACCCAACTGGCATCTTCATTAAATAGTACCTGCAAAACACCAGTGTCAACATCTACAGTGAAGAGGCGGCTGCGGGATTTTGGGCTTCAGGGCAGAGTGGCAAAGAAAAAGCCATATCTGAGACTGGCCAATAAAAGAAAAAGATTAAGATGGGCAAAAGAACACAGACATTGCACAGAGGAAGACTGGAAAAAAGTGTTGTGGACGGATGAATCCAAGTTTGAGGTGTTTGGATCACAAAGAAGAACGTTTGTGAGACGCAGAACAAATGAAAAGATGCTGGAAGAATGCCTGACGCCATCTGTTAAGCATGGTGGAGGTAATGTGATGGTCTGGGGTTGCTTTGGTGCTGGTAAGGTGGGAGATTTGTACAGGGTAAAAGGGATTCTGAATAAGGAAGGCTATCACTCCATTTTGCAACGCCATGCCATACCCAGTGGGCAGCGCTTGATTGGAACCAATTTCATCCTACAACAGGACAATGACCCTAAACACACCTCCAAATTGTGCAAGAACTATTTACAGCAGAAGCAGGCAGCTGGTATTCTATCGGTAATGGAGTGGCCAGCGCAGTCACCAGATCTGAACCCCATTGAGCTGTTGTGGGAGCAGCTTGACCGTATGGTACGCCAGAAGTGCCCATCCAACCAATCCAACTTGTGGGAGATGCTTCTAGAAGCGTGGGGTGCAATTTCACAAGCTTACCTCAACAAATTAACAGCTAGAATGTCAAAGGTGTGCAATGCTGTAATTGCTGCAAAAGGAGGATTCTTTGACGAAAGCAAAGTTTGATGTAAAAACAATGTTATTTCAAATACAAATCATTATTTCTAACCTTGTCAATGTCTTGACTCTATTTTCTATTCATTTCACAACGCATGGTGGTGAATAAGTGTGACTTTTCATGGAAAACACAAAATTGTTTGGGTGACCCCAAACTTTTGAACGGTAGTGTACATTCAGGAGGCTAAACTATTATCTCCTTCATTATAGCTGTGTGACAGGAGCTGTGTGATCATAATCAGTACCACTGATAGCAGTTTCTGTGCCCCATTCTAAAGAGCTTGTGTGGTACGATCCATCACACAGGAGTTATGCTTCGTTGAAAAACTGACTCCTTGAGACAAGATAAAGCCCAGTAACTCTCAGGTGGTCAGAATCAGATCACATGACCCACCTGAGAAGCAGGACTCTAGGAAGTTTCAGATATAAAGGAATAACTAATCACATACAGGGGCATGCACAATCCTGCTGACACACACACAGTACATATACCTATACCATCATGCTTTCACACACATATAAATAATTCACATATCTATACTATTTAGGGAGCTTTATCTTTCAATAGAGGAGTGGAGGAGCAGCTGTTGCACAAATGCAGAGGGGGTATGAAGAGGCAGGAAAACAGAGGCCACTGCCATTGGGACATTTGTGCCTCCTCCATGCCATGCAAGTGCCCAGCTGCAGCTGCTGAAGATATGGAGCCCTGAGCGGCCTCTCCCCACCCGCTAATGTTATCATCCTTGAGGAGCCACCGTCAATGAGCATTCTCCATCCTGATGGGTCCAGACCATCTGGCTCCCACAGCAACCAGTTAGCCGAGCTCTGAACATAGCATTATTTGCCCCCATAGGTCCCGGCTGGCTGCCATATTTCCCACTGTTTGTAGTAGAGCCCTGTGCCACAACATTCCCTATTCCATGTTGCTGGCCAGGTGGTAGGTAACAAGGGAAATGAAGTGTTAGCCTGTGAAGTGGCGTAACTTTTAAAAAATTGATTGCTCCAGGGGCCGCCCCTCCATGGCTGGACGCCTTAGGCACTGGCATTCCAGTACCTAGTGGCAAATGTGGCAGCCAACCAAATACCATATACAGCCAACCAAAATAGCCCTACTTCCATGTATATTACATTGTTTACCCTACTTATGCCCTCTGGTAGCTCTATGTAGCCAATATGAACATGTGCAATTATCTTTCTTGTTATAGAAAACCAATACAGTATGCTGTGAGTTTGACATATTCTGCAACTGGGTCTCTGTATTTGCTGGCTAGAAGCATCCCAATTATTCAGTCTCATGGTGAAAGACTTAAGGAAGTTTTCTGTTTAGAAAAAGTACAAAGCAATTTAAAGTGAAAGGCAAGTAATAAAGGCACAAGAGGTAATAATACGTGATCAGAGAGATTCTACCAGACAGAATCTACCCCTATACTGTGGTAATTGCTTGAAAGTAGGAATTATGGCTAACTGCCAACAAGAACCAACTCATACCAAACGTATTAATTGACATGACATTTATAAGTTAGCACATCCTTCATCACAGTGGTTGTTTTGGTTATAACTATACAGAGTACCTTCAATTTCTAAAACATCCCCAAGACTGTTGTCTCCATATACCCTGTTTATTTTATGTTTTTTGGAGAACATTCACTCCTCAGTAGACATGAGGCCAAATGTCAAGCCAGCAAATACAGAGGCCTAGTTGCAGAATATGTCAAACTCACAGCATACTGTATGGGCAATTAAAAAATAGAAAAACTATGCCAACAACTGGGATGACGATATTCTCTACATCCTCACTCTGTAGCAGCGCTACATCTCTGGTGGTGCAGGTATCCAGTTCATGTGTAATACCAGCCAATGCTGTTGTGATATCAAACTGCGCCTGCAGTATAGAGGAAGCTTTTCCTCTCCCCAGGCCACTCACCTTTGTCTCAGTTCCAATTGAGCAGGCCTAATACAATCCTCACAGGAGCATTCTTGGAATTGAAGTAATCGACAATGAAACATGGGGTCATGTGGGAGACTGAGCAAAACTGCACACTTTCTCTCTGAAGGGTGCAAAGTGAATGGAAACTGGGGCCACCGGAGGATTTAAAAAATAGTATTTAGCTGGATAATATATTTATTTACCAACATACATGGGGGCACATTTATGAAACGTTTTATGCTAATTTATGGAGTAAAAGTTGCTAATTTTTGCGCAAATTTGGGACTTTTCTTCCATCTTGCAGACCATGCCACTTTATTAAATGTGAGTGAGGCTTGTAGAGAGGGAGCCTGGTCACCCAGGATTGACAGATTTATGTAAATTTACTTCAGAAACCTGGGTAAACTATACCAGAAATGTGCACCAGGTCGGCACCCTGCAACTACAGTTAATGTGTCAAGTGGGGCCTCTGGGATTCCCTGGCATTGAGGCCCGGTTGAAATTGCAACCCCTATAGCTATGCCGCTGCCTAACAAATGCATATTTCAGCCATGTTTTTGTGTCCATGATCCAGACGAATGTCCTGGCCTGACCACAGGTCTCCTGACTCGAACTCCGTGCATCATAAAAGTATATGATGCTTGAAGAACTTCAGTGAGGACAGGACACACATCTATATTCCGGATGCAAAAACATGACCGAAATATGCTGGTGTGTCACCGGCCTTGTGCGCATATTTTTGAGTGAAATTGCGCCTATGTATTAATAAGGCTTTTTTCACATTAGCTTTGTGGGTTCGGTTTTCCTGCTCTGTTATGATAGTAGGAGAATGGAAACCAGAGGCCAAATGGATCCTTCTTATGATAGAACCAAATGTCACCAAACAGATGCCATTAACTATAATGGGGTCCATTCAGTTTCCATTTGGCTATCAAGCATTTTACAGGATGCTGTATAATTTGTCCAGGATTTAGATGAGAATCACACAAAAAAAAGCTCCAAATGGAAACCCTAAGTCTGATACAAATGAAGCCTTAAATATTCTTTGTGGGCATTTAGCGTACTGGGGGTCTTCTGTATAACTTACAGGGTGTGTCCATACATAATCTAAATGCTACAAATTTTCTAAAGTAGAAATATCTGAGGAAAATCCGCAGCATTTTGCAATATTAGGCCTTGGTGAGACAAGCGATTTTTTTAGCACATGTAAAGTCTCACTTAAAAATCGTGACTATAAGAACCAATGCTTTCCAATGAAAGCAGTCACATGTCCAAATTTTTACAAGCACAAAAAAAAAATTGCACCTGTAAAAGCAATGGGATAAAAGCAACCCCTGCAGCGAGGATCTTTGGGGGGGGGGGGGGGAGGGGCTTGAAATATAAGACCTACCCCGAAAATAATCCCTAGCTGCAGAAAAAATAATCATATATAACCTAGAAGCCCTGTCCAGTTCTTCTCAGTGGTCCCCGGTACTCTTCTTCCTTATTTCTTGTGGTTGGGGATTGAAAAATCCCCGCCTACTAAAAAGCGCTGCCTCTAATTGGTCACAGCGCTCACCGCCGGCCCCATTGACAACATGGTGAAACCCCTGGATATGAGAGCATCCAGGGGTTTCACATCCAAGGTATCCCCCGCTGCAGCTGTCACAGCCGCAGCAGAGGATACCGATTGCACTATTTATGTGAGATCCTCTGGCACAGCTGTGACAGCTGTGGCATAAAAGTGCAATATTCTCCCATTGAATTCAATGGAGCGGGTGCTACAGCCGGCTCCATTGAAAGCAATAGGCTGTTGGCAAGCCCTGCAGTGATTTTTGGGGAAGGGATTTAAATATATTATTTGTTTGAACTACTTTTAAGAAATAATTATTTTTTGTTGCCATCTTCTGACCATTGTGTACAGCAGCCACCACCAAGGGGTTAACACATTGTATTCTTTTTTATTAATATGGCACAACTGTTAGCACCCCATGCAATTTCCAAGCAACACACTTTTGTTTTTCTCCTACACTCCATAAGTATTTATGCACTGAGCTCAGCTTTGGCTCTATATCTTTGCAGCAAGCTTGGTTTTGCTACCATATATATGCAGTAAGCTCAGTGCTGGTACTATGTCTCATCAGTAAGCTTTATTCTGGTTCTGTATCTGTGTATCATGCTTGGTTATGGTATTGTATCTATGCAGTAAGCTCAGTTATAGTATATATACGGTAAGCTTGATTCTGGTACCATATCTAAGCATTACGCTTCATTCTTGTACTGTATCTATATAGTAAGCCTATTCTTGGTACCATATCAATTTAATAAGTGCCAGCTCATTTTAAATCTTCAGACTGATTTGGGCTCACATTCTTTATACAGCTCAAGGCACATACAATGCACCAGTAAGGGTTTGTTCACATCTTCCTTAGGCTTTGTTTGGGCTTTCTATCTCTCTGTTCTGTTTTTGGAACAGAGAAATGGAATTTAACACTTATGTTTTATTCCTCATTGATTCCAATAGGTTTTAAAAATAAAGAAGGTTTTTAGTTTGCTTCCGTTCCTTTATGTTTCCATCTTTTAACAGAACAAATAATACTGCAGACTGCGCTGTTTGTTTCTGTAAAAATATGGAAACCTAATGGAACAGAAGCAAATTAGAAGTTTTTTATTTGATTTCCATTTTTATTTTCATTAGGGGATTATTAGGAGAAAATCCATGGCCTTGACAAGGCTCCAGGCTGCCAAGGATATTGATCTTTTTGCAATGGGCCATTGTGGTGTCAGATCCCTCTGTCAGGTCATTTAAATGCCTCTGGTTAAACGGATGGGATGGGGGTTATCTCCAATTCTGGCCAATGCGGCGTCAAAGACAGCCAACAGTCGCTATATATAGAACCCACTCTATACTTTCTCACCTGGCATCTGCTATACATGTTTGTGAGCTGTCAGGAAGTAATTCTTTTTTTTTTTCAATTATATGTTTCTTAAATTTTTACAAAAGGTCAAAATAGGTTTATAACTCACATAATATACACAGTCCAGGCTTATGAAGAAAATGAAATCTGTATACTCCATACCATTTTCTTTATTAAATCTTGCATGCCATACTTGACACATGATCATACATGACCCAAATAAACTAGATATATGAAGATTAGATTACATATGCAAAATCCAATGGTAGTGTCGAAACAGTCTAAGCAATTTTTGACGAAAAAATGCAACTAAGGAAGATGGAACAATAACTCTGCAGCGCCACCTATTGGATGGCAGCATTCCTGCATATCAATGTATGACTCTTTAAACAAGTCTTTATAATAATGATTGGGAATAGGAAACTAAGCCAGAAAACCATACACAAACAGCTGTTTCGGGGTGTTTGCCCCTCATCAGTGTGCAGTAGGTTTCTGGCTTACCTAGTCAGAGGCATGTGACGTGGGTCAGAAGGGATGTTATCTCTCTTTAAGGCGAGAACAGAAGGCACAACACCCTTGTCTCACCCTCCAGATTCACCCGATTTCGCTCAGTGTGACTTTTTTTCAACAAGTGCTTTGAGCATTGGGAAAGGAAACATAATTTCACAGCTGGAGCCGAACACAACTTCCCCCAACAATGTAAGCCTCAGAAGGGTTTTGCAGACATTCACATAGCAACAGAGACCTGTACTCATAGCTCCCCACCACCAGAAGCAGATTCCTGTTTCTTTTGGGTACCTCCTCTTATTTTAACATATATACCTCATGATGCCATAAAAGACCTCTGGGCGGCATACACGCTGTCATCTTTCATTTTTACTTTCCAGATTTTCACTGTAAATGGAATATCCATCGGAGTGCCAATTACAGGTGACATTAGCTGATCTGGGTCTGCTAAGATTCTGTTGCTCTGCCATGCCAAGGGGCACCTTGGGATCAATTGACTGCTGAGTCCAATGGAGGCTGAGGCCCTGCAGAGTCCTCTATTCACTACATAGTGCACTGTGAGCACTATATAGACTGGAAAGAGAAGGCAGAAGCTGTTATAAACCACTTCTATCTTTTCTGGGTACGCAGCAGAATCTGACATACAAGGCACCCAACCTGTACCTACTAAACTGCAGGGACTTTAAACCCTCAGTGTGCATTTACAGTGGCATCAGTTTAAAGACCAGAACCATGTGACATGAATGGTACGTGGTTGAAAAGAGGTTAAACTGACCAAGTTAGACTTGATTAGAGGAATACTGACCTTACTCTTATTCATTCAAGTATATTTTTAATGTGGCCAGTGTAGAAACACCTGGTATATTTATCATGTGTAAAAGATAAAGTTGTGATGAGCAGCAATTTGAGATCCACATGTCATGAATGATGCTAGTGAAAACCTCTGTTGCTATACACACCATACAGTACTGAACATCAATAATCAACAAGATGTTTGTATTTTAAACCTCTGACAAATTCTTACATTGTTTAAATATTTTTCTGACAAATGCTCCATGGAGTAGGCTGCCTCCAAGATTTGCAATATAGAAACAAATTCAATACATCGATAAATATTTACATTTAAAGTTCTGAAATAGTTCTATTTTTTTTCAACCAACATATTGAAAATGTATATAGGCACCTAATCCCCAGTGCATGTACATCGCCCATTCCTCTACTTGCCCATGACTTTCCATTCCCAGGATATCCTTTGGGACAACATCTATTTGTAAGGCATCTAGTAGCATGCCATCTTTTAGTGGTGACCATTTTTAGTGGTGAGGTCTTGCATAGGGTTCAATTAATTGAAGGAACAATCAAATAAGCAAATGAGTAGTTTGTTTTCAAACTATGTCCATTTACATGCACAGATAATCATTAAAATGTTTTCTGCATTTTTTCATCATAGCTTGTTTAGTCCATCATTGGTCTATCAAGGGAGACTGAAAATGCCTGGGAATGGTTTGTGAAGAACTGAACAATCACCTTCACGGAATGATTGGCAAAAAAATTACTGATGAATGATCTTTCCTGTATGCCTGCATAAAATAAACAATAAGCGAACGAATTCTAGTTCATCGTTTAATTGTGGCCCATGTTTACACTGAACTGTTATCACTTATTTTCTTACAATTCAACAATTATTTGAATGGTAATTGTTCTATGTCTTTGTCAAGCCTTTGGTGAACTACTGATTAGTCTCTAATGTCTGATAAGCTCTCATTTGGTCTTCCTGTTGGCTCCTAGCTGCTCTGTTTTTTCAACTGATAAGAAGAATAGCAAAGTGATGACAATAGGTTGTGACAATGTCTCAGGTCTTGTCATAGAATTGTAGAGCTGGAAAGGACCTGCGGAGTCATCGGTCCAACCCGTTGCTCAAAGCAGAATTCACTAAATCATCCTAAACAGATATCTGTCTAGCCTCTGTTTAAAGACTTCCATTGAAGAAGAACTCACCACATCCTGTGGCAAACCTGTTCCACTCATTGATCACCATCACTGTCTATTATTTAATCCGCGTCTCCTCCCTTTCAGTTTCATCCCATTGCTTCTGGTCTTTCCTTGTGCAAATGAGAATAGAGCTTGTCCCTCTGCACTGTGACAGCCCTTCAGATATTTGTAGACAGCTATTAAGTCTCCTCTCAGCCTTCTTTTTTGCAAGCTAAACATTCCCAGATCCTTTAACCGTTCCTCATAGGACATGATTTGCAGACCGCTCACCATCTTGGTAACTCTTCTCTGAACTTGCTCCAGTTTGTTTATGTCTTTTTTAAAATGGGGTGTCCACAACTGGACACAGTAATCCGGATGAGGTCTGACTAAGGAAGAGTAGAGGGGGTATAATTACCTCATGTGATCTAGACTCAGTACTTCTCCTAATACATCCCAGAAACTTGTTGATTGGAAGAACTTCTTGCTGATGACTTGGTGTGTTGGTGGATGTTATAGACTAGCTTATTACTGTCGTTTTTTTTACTGCCCAGATAGGTAAACCTGGAGCATCTTGTTCTTCATAATTTATAGATGGTTGTTTAAGTTTAACTCATTTATTGCTTAATTATTCTTTGGTAGAAAAATGTGCAATGTTTTTGCACTTCTGTGATTCAATTGAAAAGAATGAGAAGTAAAAGGTCAATGTTAACTATATCTGCCAAGTACATGGATCTGAGACAAGCAAGTAGGGGTGAGATAAGATTATTTTCCTGTCCCATAATGTTAGCACCTTGTCTCTATGGGCTATTTCCCTTCTTCGCAGTTTTCTTCAATTCAAAGCTTCTCTAAATAACAGTAACTGTCTCATCTTTATCAGTGTACTTTCAATACACCTCCGGCTCACACCACACTTGGTATTGCACATTATGAGGGTTCAAGCCCTTAATTATAAGAATGCAGTCTGCCAGTTTATGATAACATGTAATATTTTTATCACTGTTTCCTTTTGACGTGATCCGTTTTATTATTTAGGATAAAATTTTAGACTGCAAAATGACACCCTTCCTGTGTGATAGATAAACTTTATATGGAAGTTAAAAAAAAAACCTGTGGAATGATTTTGCTCTACGCACAGCAGAAGTTGGAGTTATAGTTTATCAATATTTTTGGCTCTGGATTACTACACTCCAAACTTTTACCTTATAAGCACTGGCCCTTTTCTTACCTTAAGTGAGCTCAAATTGTCATCAGAAATATGTTTGCAGCACAGGAGACACTGAGAATAAATCAAAAAAGACATAGGTATTTAAGAGGGGAAAAAAGCTGAAAAATGTGATCTTGATTAAAGATTGCAACATTTCCAAGTTTTTAAATTAAAAACAAAAATGCCTCATAACTGAGGTATGTAATTCCAAGTGGATTACATTATAATTCTCTAATACTTTTCCTTTGTGATGACACAATTTATTTATTTTATATATGCCATGATGAACAACCACATTCAAATTATGGTTTATAGCTTAGCTGAACATTTAACCCATTTGAGAGGGAATCACCGACACCAACAAAGAGAACTACATTAACAAGTTTGTTTAAATAGAAGTATTAGCTTCCTATTTTAATTATCAAGTGAGAGCCCCACCTTGTATAGCAGATGTAGCAGTAATACATTGTACAATAACTCAACAATTCAGTATATTAATATGGTTTGTGTATACAACTCCTTACAGCTCTTACGCAGACTGACACTTGTGGCCAACATTACTGGCACCCTTGATTGGTTTGTATGAAAAAAAGCTAATATCATCATAAATAAGTGTTTATGTACTAAACTTGTACTCCAAACACAGGCAGATGTCAGCATGTCCAAATGTTCTTTTATTGCCCAAAATAGAATATAAAGCGCAATGTTTTGGCTCAAGCATGCAAATAGTCTTTTTCAAGCATACAAATAGTCACAATATCCCACTATATATGTATATATCTACTTCCCATGAACCAATCGCCCATATGAGTAATCATGAAACGGAGTTGCTATGGATGTTAAAGTGGCTCGCAGATACGAATCTAGATGAATTCATGCACAGATTGGTGGATACTGCGCATTCCTCTGCGTTTGATTGGTAGATATTAGAGATGAGCGAACACGTTCGGCCCCGCCCCTTTTTCGCCCGAACACCGAACTTTGCGAACACCTCGGTGTTCGGGCGAAAAAGTTCGGGGGCCGCCGTGGCAGCGCGGGGGGGTGCGGCGGGGAGTGGGGGGAGAGGGAGAGAGAGAGGGCTCCCCCCTGTTCCCCGCTACTGCCGCCCGCGCCGCCGCGCATCTCCCCGCCCCCCGGCGGCACCCGGACACTTACGCGCGAACACTGCAGTGTTCGCTAAAGCCGGTGTCCGGGTGCGGATGTGTCCGTAACGGACACGTTCGCTCATCTCTAGTAGATATCATGCACAAGTGCATTCTATTGAAGGTTGAGTTGCTATGGATGCTGAAGTGGCTCAGAGTTGGCCTTGTAGTTACATGCACATTATGTATGACACATTAAATGATGGACTTGGCTATGAGGAAACTTTGGACACACCTTGATGACGTGGATCTGAAGACCTGCAGTCCTCCTATAGGATTATGTAATACGTCTCTGCATTGGTGGAAGGAAATGTCTGTTGAATGTGAAGTATTTGTGATGGGTCTTGCTCTGTTGATTTTAATTAATCATGATTAATCACAAGGGAGGATTAGCTTATGGGGAGTAGATATGCATATATGTAGTGCGATATTGTGGCTATTTGTATGCTTGAAAAAGCCTTGCGTGAGACGAAACGTTGCACTTTATATTCTATTTTGGGCAATAAAAGAACAATTGGACATGCTGACATCTGCCTGCAATTGGGGTACTATGTGAGGCTTGGTGGGGTCGACCTGGCTGGATGTTCTGCTGAATTCCAGTAGTAAAGCGAGTACTCCATTGGGGATGTTTCCAACTTTGGATATATAACAACTTTGTATCATTAGAATATTTAAGCATATCCAAATGCATTTAACAACAAAGTTTACGCATCAACGTACTGTACAGGAGGTCATTTATGAATAATAGCATATTATATAAGATGGACAGTATTAAACCATCCTTCCCTAATACTTGGTGGCACAACCTATGGCAACAATGACAACTTGCAAACATGTTTGTAGCCATCTGTGAGCTTCTTGCACCTGCCTGCTGGTAGTTTCTTCCACTGTAATTCTCTCAAGTTCTTGAATGTTTGCAAGGCTCCTTTTCCCAATAACAGATTTCAACTCTCTGTAAAGATTTTCAATTGGATTGAGATCAAGACTCATTGATGGGCAGTTTAAAACAGTCCATTTTTCCTTCTGAACCATTCTACTTTCGAATGTGTGCTTTGGGACATTATCCTTCTGTAGGACCCATTTTGTTCAACTCAAACCTAGTTTTCTTAAATTTGGGAGAAAATTTTCCACTCAAATGCTTTGATAATCATCTGATGTTATTGTTCCCGTAATATGTTCCAGGCTTTCCATCCTAGAGACAGCAAGAGAGACTTACAACAATAGGGATCATTCACCAAGTCTCATGGTAGGTAGGGGGCCTTTACTTTCTAGGCTTCATTTGGTTAACTATAAACATAATGCTGGTATGCATTGCCAACAATGGTTTCATCTGTCCATGAAACACTTTTATAAAATGATGGTGGTTTGACTATATAATTTTTGGCAAAGTTCATGCACTCTTTTTTAGCAGTGGGCCCTCCTTAGCCTTCAGTGTGTGGCATACAATACAAGAGGAAATCATCACTGTAGAAGTCTACAGCTCAGCCTGAGGTTCTTTTCCACATTTCATAAATGCTTTCTTTGCTATATTTCAAACCAATTTTTGTAGAGTTTTCTCATTCATTTTCCTCTTTTCACCATTTTTTGTTGCACTGTATGTGTGAATTTGGCAATGCTGTATAATGCACAATAAATGCTGGCAAATGCCAGTTTCGAATTGAACATGCAGAGCATTGAGGTCCTTTAAGCTGGCATTCTACAGGTTGTTACAATACTTAGGTTTTTTGCTCAGATAATCATCTTGATTAGATCTCACTCCTACTCTTCAATTGAGCTCCGAATATCTAATTAAATGAGTGGACCCATCCAAAGATACAAACACGTACACCTCTGATAACTGTCAGCTGAACACTTTTTTTGTTGAAAACTATTCCTTCTGACTTCTGCATCAGTCAGAGTGTAGAAAGTCTCTGCCAGACAGCTGCAGCAGAACGCTTATGCCCAGGAGGAAAAAAAGGATGGAATATCAAAATTCAACATTCCAAATCCTTCTTTCTTCAAACATCATCCATTGAGCGAGATAGGTGGTCCCCATACACATCAGATAGTCGGCTGGATCTGCCAAAGACAGCCTGTTGGGTTGACTTTTTTCTTATGTATATGGGAAGTCAATTGTATACTCAACACCAGCTTATTTGTTCTGTGACACAAACTGAACACAATGGATTATTTTTTCACATTTCATTGATTGTTCTATACAATTATAAAACTCTTTAAAAACCATATAAAAAATTAAGTATCTTGGCTTTTCATGACTTACATAAAGTAACAATGACATCTAATGTGATTATAATATACAGCAAAATAGTTACTACATGCAGTAAATACATAGATGTGCTCATGTCATTTATTATTTGCAGTTAGATTATATTTTCTATATATATTCTAATTTTTCACCCTTGCACTTATTTTCACATTTCCCATATAATGACTTTAGCTTTATTTATAGTCATTTTAAATATAGCATCTATTTTGATCCCTATCTATGCCTTCAAAATCCCAAGTCCTCTTCAGTTTCATTAAACATGTCATTGTCATGAAGAAACTCATTGTGTCTATAATGTCTTGTTAAATCCATTAACATAATATTTCCCTCTCAGATAAGATCAAAGCATTCCAGGGGCAGCAATTGTTGCCTTGTTTTTAAAGGCCATTAGAGAAGTTATTCTAGCAATTGATTCTACTCCCAGCTGCTAGCATTTACTTCTCTAAGTCTTTCATCAAAAGAGTTGAACCAAGTTTGCCTTAGAAGAATTCAAAGGGTTAAAAATGAGCATAATTTTCAAAGATGTTATTAAATATCTAATTATACAGTTGAAATTCTTTGATAATGAATTCTCCAAATTGTTTCCCAGTAGACCGTAATATGCTTCAAATTGCTTTAGTTAGCATGTTATTTTAAATGGTTGATGGTCTACATCATTGCTCATAGAAACATATGAGAACCAAGTCATTACTCACTTTGAATACCTGATGAAATTCAATAAAATTGATTTTTACATTAATTATAAACATGCTTTTTGAGATCAATTTCATTTTTATTTCTTAATACTTAAGGTTTTGCATATAAAAAAATTCAAAATGTAGTAAGTATGTACAAAAACCACAAATCAACATAGAAAATAAGGATTAGAACTGGGCTCTAGACTGCTACGTTCATTAAGCAATACACATTGGTTAATACATAAAAATCAGAACATCTTATCAGCCAAATGCAGATACCAGAGCTCAAATTGTCTCAGAGGAGGTCATATACTAAATCTTAATGAAGCCCTGTCATGTTTCCTTCCCTTAGAAGTAACTTGGGTAGCTTTCCTGATACAGAGAGGTTTAAATCTGAATCAATTATGATGTACCAGATACCAGATGTGAACTAGATCAGCTATAACAAACAATGAAATTACTGAGCAACTCAACACTATCCCACCCCTAATACATTCTAAAAGGAGTTTTGTCTGCACCTGTATTAGAACATCTGTTAAGATTTGAGAACTCAGTTTGGGGTAGGTAAGCATTGTTATGGGGTCCTGTGACCGTTAGTGTTATGGAAGATCAATAGGGGGGAACCCTCTGATGAGGACACCATAGCTGTCACTACAGTAGTACTGATACAGTAATTTATCATTATACAAGTATAATGAAGGTCTTATGACTTCCAACATTATGTAAAAGAGTTCAAGAAGGGCCTGGATGCCTTTCTTGAGCGATACAATATTACATGTTATAATGACTTATGACTTCAGAAGGGTTGTTGAAGCAGGGATTACTCCGACTGCCAAATTAGAATTTTTTTCCTTTAATGGGGAAAATTGGCTTCCCATTCATTGGGTTTCTTTTTGCCTTCCACTGGATCCACATTGGGGGTTGGAAACAGGCTGAACTGGATGTCTTTTTTCGGCCTTACATACTATACTACTATGTTACGTTACTCTGTGATTGCTGCAAACTATCATTGGGAAAAGCGGCTGGTGGTTGATAGAATTACATTTTTAGTGTAGGCTGTGTTGGAGTGATAATGTGTTAGATCATCATGGTGTTCTTTTTGCTTTCGAACGTAGCCTGGCTTGAAAAAAGGTACAGTAAAAAAGTGTTCTAAATAAATAATGCTTCACTGTTCTTCAAACATACCGGTCACTATTCTTCCTCTGTCACATTTTAACAGGAAAACAGCCCAGATAAGCAGATAAAACTTTTCCGATTGATGCATAGGCCTCGCTGAAGATGTATTGCATTCTAATACAAAATTGGCCTCTGTGATAGTGGACGGGTTAATCATTCGTACTCGTTTCTTGGCTCCCATGGACCTTCATGTAAACAGTTTTCAATCAGCTTACACTATCAGCAGAAAAGCTGTATGGTTTCAGCTCTCAGCTAATCAACTTGCCTCATAGTCCAAACTTGTCATGCAGTGATCTGCCCCTTCATTTCACAAGGCCACCTGGAGTCTGTGGAGTGACAGCACTTGCCCTCACTTCCCCACACAATACAAACTCTGCTCCAAACTGACAGCTTAGAGGGAACTGCATAAAACCCGTAATAATGTTGTCCGAGCTCTATTCTAAGTAGCTTCACTTTCACTTAGTGAAGAGTGAAACAATAACAACGGTCCTTCTGTCAGGACACTTGCATTCACAGCTCGTAAAGAGCCAGTGTTAACGAGGAGATGTTACAGGCTTTCCAATGCCTTGTTAAACACTGTTAAGCCTACCTGACAGTATTTGTGATAATATATATTTCCAAAGCAAAGAAAATTATTGGTATGTTACTGCTAATAACTGAAAAATTAGTTTAAAGAGAAAGTTCCATTGGCCTTTACAGGCTCGTTACACATTTGCAATAAAACATGATAGTGAGAAAATGTATTTATTTCAATAAAAATGTATTATAAATTATAAAAAGTTATGGATGAAGGGAAAAAAAAGTAAAACGACTAAAGCACCAAGTTGATTTCAGAATACTACTACACTTTTATTCTTACTAATGTTCGAATTACCAAATAGATATGCTTTTCCATATGATACCACTTTTTAATGTGTAATTCTAGCCCCACCCACCTAAAAATCAACACAAAGGCACCAAAAAAGAGACTTATCACAGTTAATGTATTTTTACTTTTCTCTCATTTTCCAAGCAGGATTTCCATTTCTTTAGGAGCAATCACAATGTATTTTGCATTGAATGGCTATGTATATTGCGGCAGTATGCTCTTAACTATTTGGATCAAACAATTACACATTCAAGTCCCCCAGTGGGACTAAAAAAATGAATAAATAAGTTTACAGAAATTCCTAAATCTATGATTAAACATCTTAAATAGGTTGAAAAAACTTTTCCTAAACGATAAAAAAATAAACTTAGACCTTTGTATTCATACAGACATTTTATTTCTTTTGAACCTTGTTATTTGTAAAACTGTTGGATTTTAGCAGGGCTAAAAACACACTCATCTGAACGAGACCCTAGATGAACTAAAATGCATACCAAATCACATTATGTTATTATTTATTTAAATTAAAAAAATCAGTATTAGAATTGTGGGGTTTTATGGACTCCGTCTTCCCCAAAAAGATAAAAAAGATTGATCAAAAAGTCGTATGTACCTCAAAATGGTAGCAATGAAATCTGCAGCTATCCTCACAAAAAACCAACCACTACATATCCCCTTAAAAAAAAGAATTAAAAAGATATAGGTCTCAGAATATGGTAACAGAAAACAATTTTTTAAATTTTGTATTTATTTTTTAAAAGTATTAAAAACACAAAAAACAACATATATTTGGTACCACTGTAATCCTGCTCATCTCCAAAATAAAGTGACCATGTCAATTGTACTGCATGATAAATGTAATTAAAACAAAACCAGAAAAACAATGGCACAATTGCATTTTTTTCCATTTCATACTGCTAAGGGTATACTTACACTGCCAAGCACAGTAATAGTCAAAGAAATGCAGACAGATGTCACACTCATAAACTTCTAATTCTTGGTGCAAGCGCGATGTATTCTTATTTAACAAACACATCACATCAATGTAGTTGCGATTTTCACATGCGTGAAAAAAACAAAAGAGCTTTCAATAGTTTCAATGGTAAAGATCGCATCACACTTGTGTGCAAATGGCATGGCATGCGAGTGCAAAGCAATTTGTTTTAAGGATCCTATTAGAAATAATGGGTGATTGCTTGCAAGGATTAGCCCCAAAATAGGACATGCAGTGATATTTCAAGAGAAAAATCACTCATGTGTGTTACGGACTGAGAGTGTGGACCCACTGTGCTAACCAACCTGCCTGGCTTTTAGACCAGACCTGGTGTGGCTGGCAGCTGGCCCCAGTAGTAAGAGGTAATGTTAGATGGGGAGTCTAGCCCTTGGAAGATCGTAAGACCCCTGCCTACAAGCAGGGAAATCGTCCTGATAAGAACGTCCCCGCACTGGAACCTTGGGGCTGACTATCCCTGACAGGACACAGGGACAATGAACTGAAAACACAAAACACAGAACAGGACTGACTGAACAGGGAGATGGAAATGATCCAAAACACTATGATGCGAACGGACAGACACACACAGGCCGAAGCACAAAGCAAAGAGCTTACAAGATAAACAGATACTGAGATAGATACACAGACGGAACAGTCAAGAGTCTGGCTACCTATATATGCTGAGTGTCTTGAACAAACACACATCAATTCTGAGGCATGGGTGGGGTGTTCCCAGCCACCTTAAATAGGAAGTCAATTGCAACTTAAGCTGCAACTGGTCTATGAGCACCTGAGCAGAGTAAACTAGTGCATTGCTGAAACAAACAAACAAAAAAGGGTATATTCATACAGAAGGAGCAGAGCAATGCAATGACCACTTGAAGACAGAGAACCCCGCCTGGAGCCGAACCGGCCACAGTTCTGCTCTAGATGCCGGTTGCGGACAGGGGAACAGGTGAAGCTACTCAGTTGCTTGGGAAGAGTGACATCGTCAGGTCATTGCTTCCTTTTAAGTGAGTGAAGAGGAGACAAAACATTGTCGTAACTGACCGAGGATCTCTGTGTCACCTTTGCAGAATACTGTAGCGAAGAAGACCTCTCTGGCTGACCCTCGAGGCTATGAGGCACCGAGAGGAGACAAACGGGTGGTATAGGAAGCAAGCACTTAGAATGGCAGAATAACCCCTAATGTAATACCCTCCCAGAGCTTTAATCAAAGGTGGGATTATGCAGATGAAGCCAGGGCAGGCCTAGCAACAGGGCACTGGTGTATCTCAAAAGAACCAACAAGGAAATTCTCTCTGAGTGAAGAGGACCTATTTTCAGATCCAGTGGCTCTGTGACAAACTAGATGGTCTTGGAAAGAGTACATCTACTCACAATTATCACCACCAGAGGTCTCTCCAGATGTCAGGTAGGAATCTAATAGTGGTGCACCAAGGTCTGATGCATGAAATTCCCTGCGGAACCAGAATTCAGACAGGCTGACATGGGGAACTGCGCACCGGAGACAGACAATGTCACAGGTAAACACAAACCTGGAGAGGACTGATTTATACCTAGGGTAGCTACTCCGACTGACCCTAAGCTTGAGAGTTTTCCCAACTTACAAGGACAGGTGCCAACATGCTGACCCAGAACTCCACAGTACATGCACAGCATTTTAGAGCATCTGAGCATGCGCTTCTCCTCAGTTAGTTTGAGCTGATCAACTTGCATGGGCTTAGGGTCATTAGACAAAAAGGTGGTAGGCGGGACAAAGAGCAGTCTCTGGTACTTGGAAGCCAAGCAGATCGACCTTCTCTCTTGGGTAGCCTCCTTGGCTCTCTCCTGGAACCGGAGATTAATTCTTATCACCAGGGAGATCAAGGCATCCAAGGAAGTTGGAACCTCATGACCAGCCACCTTGTCCTTGATGTGACCCGTCAAGCCTTCCCAGAATGCTGCTACCATGGCCTCATTGTTCCAACTCTAAGGCCAGGGTTTTATACTTAATGCATATTGCCCCATCGTGAGGCTACCCTGACGTAGATGTAGCAGGGAGGAGGAAGCCAAAATAGTACGACCAGGCTCATCAAGCACCCTCCGAAACATCTCCACAAATATGCTTAGTATAGGATTGCCTCTCTCCCAAAGAGGGTTCACCTATGCCAATGCTTGTCCAGAAAGGTGAGACATCATAAAAGACGCTTTTTCACGGTCCGTAGGGAACTGATGAGACAACCGTTCGATGTGTAGGGAACACTGATTAATAAACCCACAGCATAGACTAGGATCTCTCTCATAGCGTGGAGGAGCAGATAGTTGAGGACTGGATCTGGGCGCAGAGACTAACTGTGAAAATGGAGCCAGAGTTGTGTCTGCTGCAGAAGACTGCAATACCACTGTATCATTAAAAATGGAGTTCAGGAGAGCATTCAGATTGTGCGGTTATGCCAGAATTTGCTCCTGGCAATCACACTGTTACACCTTCTCCTGCAACAACTCTGAAAATTCTCAGTGCGTGGAGTTAGCAGGGTTCATGGCCTCAGAATACTGTTACAGACTGGGAGTGTGGACCAACTGTGCTAACCAACCTGCCTGGCTTTTAGACCAGACCTGGTGTGGCTGGTAGATGACCCCAGTGATAAGAGGTAATGTTATATGGGTAGTCTAGCCTTTAGCTAATCAGAAAGATCATAAGACCCCTGCCTACAAGCAGGGCGATCATCCTGATAAGAACGGCCCCGCACTGAAACCTTCGGGCTGACTATCCCTGACTGGACACAGGGACGATGAACTGAACACATAACAAGACTGACTTACCAAGAAGATGGGAATAATGCAAAAAACTGGAAGCAAATGGATAGATACACACAGGCAGAAGCAAAAAGCAAAGAGCATACAAGATAAAATATAAACAAATACTGATACTGATACAGACAAAACAGTCCGGAGACTGGCTACCTAGATATGCTGAGTATCTGGAACAAACACACATTAATTCTGAGGCAAGGGTGGGGTGTCCCCAGCTACCTTAAATAGAAAGGCAATTGCCACGTAAAGGGGTTGTCCCACGGCAGCAAGTGGGGTTATACACTTCTGTATGGCCATATTAATGCACTTTGTAATATACATCGTGCATTAAATATGAGCCATGCAGAAGTTATTCACTTACCTGCTTCGTTGCTGGCGTCCCCGTCACCATGGTGTCGTCTAATTTCAGCGTCTAATCGCCCGATTAGACGCGCTTGCGCAGATGGGTCTTTTCCCTTCGGCTCAGTCCGGCACGAGCAGCATTCTGGCTCCACCCTCTTGTACGCGTCATCGCGTAGCTCCGCCCCATCACGTGTGCCGATTCCAGCCTCCTGATTGGCTGGAATCGGCACATGTGATGGGGCGGAGCTACGCGATGATGCGTACAAGGGGGCGGAGCCAGAACACCACTGCTGCCGGACCGAGCTGAAGGGAAAAGACCCATCTGCGCAAGCGCGTCTAATCGGGCGATTAGACGCTGAAATTAGACAGCACCATGGCGACGGGGACGCCAGCAATGGAGCAGGTAAGTGAATAACTTCTGTATGGCTCATATTTAATGCACGATGTATATTACAAAGTGCATTAATATGGCCATACAGAAGTGCATAACCCCACTTGCTGCCGCGAGGCAACCCCTTTAAGCTGCAGCTGGGCTATGAGCACCTGAGCAGGGTTAACTAGTGTATTGCTGAAAGAAAATAGAAACAAAAAGTATATTCATACAGAAGGAGCAGAGCAATGCCCGCATCTGCTCAGAATAGCAAGATGGCGGTAGACACAGGAGCAGACCTAACATGTGTATAAATACATTGAAATGAATGTGTTATTTTAATAGGCAAGTTCTGTCCAAGATGGTAAGCAGTCTGCAAACCATGCCCTACGAGGAACAGTTAAAGGATCTGGGAATTTTTAACTTGCAAAAAAGAAGGTTGAGAAGAGCCTTAATAGCTGTCTACAAATATCTGAAGAGCTGTCATAGTGCAGAGAGATCAGCCTTATTCTCATTTGCACAAGGAAAGACTAGAAGAAATGGGATGAAACTGAAAGGGAGGAGACACAAATTAGATATTAGAAAAAACTATCTGACAGTGAGGGTGATCAATGAGTGGAACAGGCTAACACGGGAGGTGGTGAGTTCTCCTTTAATGCAAGTGTTCCAACAAAAGCTGAGCAGGGGGTTGGACCCGATTGACCCTGGAGGTCCCTTCCAACTCTACCATTCTATGATTGTATGATACATATGCGGGTGATTAATGAGTGGAACAGGTTGTGATGGAAGTCCTCAAACAGATGCTGGACAGACATCTATCTCAGATGATTTAGTGAATCCTGCATTGAGCAGGGGGTTGGACTCGATGACCCAGGAGGTCCCTTCGAAGAATACCATTCTATGATTCATATCACTATTGGAAGGAACTCGCATGTGAAACTCGCATGTGTGAATAGACCCTTAAACTTTGTTTTTAAGCTTTTCAATAGATTGCATGGTGCGTTAAATATAACTAATCTAACAAAATAACAAGCCTTCATATGGCTGCATCAACAAAAAAAACAAAACAGATAGTGCCTGGTCTTTGATGGGCTAACATGACTCCACACTGATCCTTGAAAGCAATTTGAAGATTCCACAGATGAATACTAAATAGAGATGAGCGAATGTACTCGTTTCGAGTAATTACTCGATCGAGCACCGCGATTTTCGAGTATTTCAGTACTCGGGTGAAAAGATTCGGGGGGCGCCGGGGGGCGGGGGAGGCGTGGCGGCGCGGGGGGTAGCAGCAGGGAACAGGGGGGAGCCCTCTCTCTCTCCCTCTCCCCCCCACTCCCCGCTGCAACCCCCCACTCACCCACGGCGCCCCCCGAATCTTTTCGCCCGAGTACGGAAGTACTCGAAAATCGCGGTACTCGGGCGAAAAAGGGGCGTGGCCGAGTATGCTCGCTCATCTCTAATACTAAAGTGACAGAGAGCCTGCAGTCTGAAAAGATAAGACAGTTTTGAGTACATAAATGACAATTACAAGTGCAGCATTTCCCTACACTCATCCTTAGAATTTGTGGCTGCTTTATGAAAAGATACAAAATAATCATGATAGCTTACATAAAACAAATGTATAATGTATATTTTCACTTCAGTGAAAACACATTTTTCCATCCCTATCCCCCACCGTATCTTATTGTCTGTCACACTCTGGAAGTCTATTCTGTATACTGCAGTCACTTCCATGCAGTGCATCCCCCTGTCTGAGGCAGCATCTTGATGTTATTTTCACTTTTTAAAACTGGGATGTATCCAAAAGGTAACTGACACAGCCAGAAAACATTGTACAAAATGGATCATTAGGCCTACAAATTAGTCCATATAAAGAATAAAAGAGCAAAACACAATATTTCGACTAAAAATTTCACTTATCCAGATAATTTTTGCTTCAGAGGATAATTACAGTTGATATAATCACCAAGTGTGACTACTGTTCATCAATTCAATTCACATACTGGCTGAGGCATTCAGGAGCAGAGATCAGCATAATCCCAGTAATGTTTTGGGGCTCCCTTGTGGACTATAGACATCTATTGGCATATACGATTATCCTTAAAGGGGTTTTGTCATAAAAAAAAATTTCTATAGTCCTCTATTTCTCTCCAGGCAGACTCCTTACCACATCTTCTCCTCATTGGTCCTCTCCAGTCCCCCAGGTCAGCTCACTGCAAGCCGTCCATATCCTCTTCCCCTTGTTATGAAGCCTTCTTTCTTCACGTCCTTCTTCCTGCAGGTCAGTGAAGGTCAAGCAGAGGTTTTGACAGTTTGCTTGTCTGGAGCATTCAGACATGTGTTAACACAATGGCAAGGAGGAAAGGTATCAGCAATAATTTTAAAGAAGCAATTGTTGCTGCCCATCAATCTGGGAAGGTTTTTTTCCTTTTTAATATATTTATCAATGACTGGTAGAAGGAGCACAGAGTAAAATATCAATATTTGTAGATGATATAAAACTATGTAAAATAATTAACACAATAGAGAACAATATATGGTTGCAAATGGATCTGGATAAGTTGGTGGTTTGGGCAGAAAAGTGGCAAATTAGATTTGACACTGATAAATGTAATGTTATGCTCATGTGCAGGAAAATACATGTCACCATTACACACTAAATGGGAAACCACTGGGCAAAATAGACATGGGAAAGGAGTTACTAGTCAGGCCCCTTAATTTAGAAAAAAACAAGGCTGAGGGGCAACCTAACAACTACCGTATATACCGCCGTATAAGACGACTTCTGCTGACTTGTGTGCGCCGGCAGCCTCCTCATCCCCGCCCCCTCTCCTGTAGTCTCTTGACAGCTGGACTCTCCGCTCTGTGGGGCCCCGCTGAGAGCGAAAACACAGCGGCAAGGAAGCGCAGGCGATGCGGACTGAATGGTAAGTCTCCCCGGGGTCTTTGTGGAACTTGTGATGGGCGGGACGGGCGGGACGCTATCACAGGTTGCTGGGTGACAGGAGTGGAGGGACCGCATATTAGCACTTTCTGCTTAGGTTAAGCAGAGCTGCTGATTAGAGCCCCCTGATTGGTGCACACTGTGCAGTCACGTGGTGCCGAAGAGCCAATCAGGTGGCTCTAATCAGCAGCGCTGCTTAACCTAAGCAGAAAGTGCTATGGTAATATGCGGAGGGACCCATGGTGCTCCTTGTGACCCGCGGCGCTATAAGGTACTGTATTTGGACCCATACTGTATTTGGTTGCATAGCTGCAGAGCAATATGGCAATAGTCTTAGAGACAGGGAGGGCTGGGCAGGCAGGGAGCTGACCAATCCAAGCAGGCTTTGTATACAACAACCAGCCAATCGCCGGTAAGGTACCGTACATCGCTTGCTGTGATTGGCTGGTTGCTGTATACCACATACAGCACCACTATCTGTACCTGTTTATTCAGCATAGCACCATTATCCAGTACGTACATACAGTACAGTATACGGTACACATGTCCAACAGTCAAAACCCTGTCATGGCTCCACCAGCAAGAAGAAAGAAGTATGAAGCCAGTTTCAAACTTAAAGTTGTAAAGTTTGCCATGGAACATAATAACTGCGCTGCTGCCAGACAATATGGAGTAACAGAGAAGATGGTTCGGGACTGGAAAGCAAATGAAAAAGCATTAATGAGTATGCCAAGGGGTAAGTGTGCATTAAGAAGAGGCACCCCACATTGGCCAGAACTTGAAAACCATGTAGCAGACATGGTGAATGAGCATCGCCAAAACGGTTTTGTAGTGACCCGAAATAAAATACGTTTGTTTGCACTTCAGTGGGCCAAATCTAACCCAGATCACAGCAACAGATTTAAGGCCACTGCATCCTGGTGTACTAGATTCACGGGAAGGCATAATATGGTACTGAGGCAAAAGACGAAAATTGCGCAAAAATTACCTCCAGAGCTTGATAGCAAAGTAAATAGTTTCCATCAATACGTAATAAAGCAGCGCATTAAACATGGCTATGCGTTAAGTAGTATTGGAAATATGGATGAAACTCCAATGAATTTTGATATGGTTGGAAATACAACTGTCCATCAAAAAGGTGAAAAAACAATTTTAATTAAAACAACAGGCCATGAGAAGTCCAGTTTTACAGTGGTACTAGGATGCACAGCTGATGGCGCCAAACTGAGACCAATGATTATTTTTAAAAGAAAAACAATGCCAAAACTCAAGATGGGGTACAGCTATGGCTTGATAACGTATGGAGCAGGCGACCAGGTGGACTTATTCAAAAACGTAGTCTACTGGTGTGGGATATGTTCAGGGCTCATTTAACTCCCAGCACCAAGCAAAGGCTTGCAAGACTAAACACAGATGTGGCAGTTATTCCTGCAGGATTGACATCATTGGTACAGCCACTGGATGTGTGCCTAAACAAGCCATTTAAAGATCACATTCGAGAACAGTGGAATGAATGGATGGTTAGCGGCGAAAAATCATTCACAAAAGGAGGAAACATGCGTGCGCCACAGTTGGATGTTTTGTGCGAGTTTGTCATAAAAGCCTGGAATGATATTGATGCAGAATCAGTAATCAAGTCTTTCAAGAAGTGTGGCATATCAAATTCATTAGATGGTATGGAGGACGACTACTTGTGGCAAGATGAAGAGGAAGCCGAAGCTGAGACCACACCATCTGATACGGAATTCGATCCATACGACGACTGCCTCACAAATGTATCACAAGATGTCATTGATGTACTTATGGTATCAGATGACGAACAGGAGGATTTTGAAGGGTTTTAAAGGGAAACTCACGGCAGCAAAACCTGCAAAAATACCATACCTTGCAGTTATGGTGGGCGTTGCCAGGCACTTTCTATTCTTTGTTATCATCAGTTCCAGTTTGGTTGACAGCTTAGAAAACAAACAGCATGGCGGCTCCCATGGGTTTACTGTCCTATCCTTCCTTTCAGCTTTAGAGTGATTTATGAAAAGTTTACGGTAATCCACTTGCACTGTTTTATGTTTACCGTACATGTTTGATGACAAACAGCCTTATGTTTATAAGTGACAGTTTTCCTGCTAAGTACCTGCATGTCATAAGCATTTGAATTAAAATTACCACATTGAAATCAAATTTGATGTTTTTTGGTGCGCCTGGAAAGAGGGGTAGTCTTATACGGCGAGTATATCTCAAACTCTAGATTTTAACTGCAAAAGTTGGGGGTCGTCTTATACGCCCAGTCGTCTTATACGCCGGTATATACGGTATGTATAAATATATCAGGGGACAATACAGAGATCTCTGCCATCATCTATTTATACCCAGGACTGTGAATATAACAGGGGGCGACCTCTACATCTAGGTTTTTACACCAACACAGAAGGGGGTTCTTTAATGTAAGAGCAGTGAGACTATGGAACTCTCTGCCTGAGGACGTGGTGATGGCAAACTCGCTAAAAAGAGTACAAGAGGGGCCTGAATTCCTTTGTTGAGTGTAATTATATGGCATGTTATAGTCACTCATTACTCAGAAATGTCGGTGATCAGGGCATTATTCTGATTGGCTAGTTTGAGTCGGGAAGGAATATTTTCCCTAAAATGAGGAAAATTGGCTTCTACCAAAAAAAAAAAATCAGTGGGGAATGCTGTAAAAGGAATAAATAAGCCATACTCACCTGCCTTAATAGCCCCTTGATTCTGTGCAACAGCCCCAGTCCCCACAACTCCAATCCTGGAAGAAACTGCAAAGGTCTTGTTCCATTCATGGCAGCATCACATTTTTTTCCCTGGAAAACCCTTGTAAATTTTCTTTCAAAGTGTACCGTATGATTGTTAATGAAGAAGTTCCTTTATTTATACCCATATAATGTACACTTTAATTTGTTCAATGATTGCTGAACATTTAAAAAAATTAGATTTTTTGTCTATCTATCTATCTATCTATCTATCTATCTATCTATCTATCTATCTATCTATCTATCTATCTATCTTTTTACTTTTTTTGTACTCTTGTTAGACATACATTGAATAGCCATAACATTAAGTCCACGTCTCCAAGTATATTTAGAGTTACTCAACACCCTTAGTTTTTATCAGATTACCATTGTCTATGACGACCCCAAAAACAAGGCATGCAAAACTATTCTATCCAGTAAACAGAGCAGAAACCTAAAATACCTATTATTATAACTCAATGGGATCTGCCGGGTCTGCTAAAAAATGAATTATTACTTGCCCTGAGATGATAGAATGATGACACTCCACGACCCTATTTATGTAAAGGCCAAATAATTAAAACAATATAATAAAAGTAACGCAACATTTATCAATAGAGCAAGAGACAGTTTCACAGTTTAGAATCCAGATACAATCATTAGCCAGTAGTCAATCAGTACACTCTATGGACACCATATCAAGAGCCTTTCCAGGGCAACCTAAGCAAATAATTACCCCTCCATCTCTTTCCTATCTTCACTTGTCAGCTTTAGAATCTAATACTTTACAGTTTGCAAATTGAAGTTGACCAGTTCACATTGCATTGTTCTACAATATTGCACATTTATAATGTGCATTCAAGTTCTAAGGTCTCCTAAGTTTTCTTTTCTAAAAAAACTACTGACTTCAGAAAGCTTAAATTATTGTCAGTTCTCAACATAATCTCCTTCTTGATATACATATTTTTCAGAATGTTGATGCCATGAATGATTGGCCATTGTGAATGATTCGTTAGGGCTCTGATTTATCCACTGGAAAACTCGCTGATGCAATAGAGGCACGATTAGAATTCATACAACCACAAAGGGTGCTTGAGAAATCACTTCAAAGTTGTTGTTATGAAAAAAAACCCTAACCACTAGATCCATTCACGCAATCATGTTGTCGGACCAGTTGGCCCATGGGTCAGTGTTACGTCCGCTGGGCGCACTAAAGTGCCACTCCACAGGTGGGACGGAAGCGTGTCCATTTAAAACTGCAAACACACACATATAGTACTTGCATTGACCAATTGCACCTCTCCAGGAAACTGAATGGACAACTGTCCCTAACTGATCAGGGAAAGAGGGGCACCCCTGTCTAAAAACGAAGTCATTGCCTCGATAAAGGCGGCCCCACTGACTTCTTCTAATGACCTGGATACTCCTTATCAGGGAGCTGGAGAGATGCACTAAACACACACAGAACACGACACTGTACTAAAACTCCAAATACAGAACAGGACTTGACATACAGAACATATTTGGCAACCAGCACAGACATATCAAACACGTCACTGTTCCCACCTAACATACAACAGTGCATGAACAGGAACCCCATCCAGAGCTCACATGCAAACAGGTGAAATACCACAGCAAGTCTAAGTGTCCTCACACCAGGAGGATAGACAGTCAGCCACCGTGCTGACATAGGGAACCGAGTCAGAACTCAACCATCTGTCACACCAATGAGACATAAGACGTCTGAAGGACGCACCTGTCAGGGGAAGGGAAGAGGGGGTTTGCATATGATACAAACAAGGACCACAAGTGTCCGAACCGTCCCCCGGGAAGGAGAGAGACACTAACAGACATGCAAACACAGCTCTGAGTGGGCACAAGATAGTGATATCCAAGCAGCAAAATGACCAGCATCAACTACTTAGAGACGCTGTTTTTTATATGCTGTAGACTAAAGGGGATTGGCTGGTGGAGAATACCACACCCAGCCAGCTCAATTAACCCCTACCTGTGAAGGTGTGCACCAGGGAGCCTGTAGAACAACAGGTCCCAGATGCACTACCTAACACTCAGGCTCCTTTGGTTAATCACTCAACTGAAAATGAATGTCAATGGGTATCATCCCATGCAAGTGAAGAAAGCAGATCACTACAAGCTGTGCTTGGAATGTGAACATCACCATTTCAAATATTAAAAACCAATTCTAACTCCAACTGCTATCACCTGGGTTCTGTGCACTGAACGATACTGCCACCTGTCTCACTCATCCCCAAAGAATATAGATGTCTTCTAAAATGTATCCCTTAAATCTATCTGCTCCTATCCCCCCCCCCAAAAAAAAAAAAGAAAAAAAAAGGTTGTGGGTATAGATGAGCGAGCACAATCGTCCGAGCTTGATGCTCGTTCGAGCATTAGGGTGTTCGAGATGCTCGTTACTCGAGACGAGCACCACGCGGCACTCGACTCCATTACATTTCCTTCCCTGAGAAATTTGCGCCCTTTTCTGGCCAATAGAAACACAGGGAAGGCATTACAACTTCCTCCGGTAACATTCCAGCCCTATCCCGCCCCCCTGCAGTGAGTGGCTGGCAAGATCAAGTGACCCCCGAGTGTTTAAATCAGCCCCGCCAGCGGCTCGCCACAGACACATGCTAAGAGAGATCAGGGACAGTGCTGCTGCTGCTATAGGGACAGTGTTAGAGTCTTCAAGAACCACAACGGTCCTTCTTAGGGCCACAGCTCACCTAGTGCATTACTGTTGTGGCTGCTGTGAGCAGTTTTGCACTTTTTTTTATGTATATCGGGCGTGCAGGCTATAGCGTTCTCAGGCTGCAGTCTGTACTTGAGTATAGGGGCAGTATTGGTCAGGCAGGGACAGTGGTAGTGTAGAATCCTGTATACAAGAACCCCAACGGTTCTTCTTAGGGCAACCTGTGACCGTGCGCATTTAACTCCGTGGTTGCTGGGAGTTGTAGCACCTCTGTATTGCACAGCAGAGCCTGCGTGCAGCCTTCATTTAAACATTTTTCTGTCCGCACTTTGCGTTGCGTCAGTTCAGTGTGCCTCTAAGTGTACGCCAAGAAACCACACATTTTCTATAACGCTCTGTGTTATACGTGTGCTGTCTCACAAGTGCACGGTCCGCCCGACGCCCATAGATTGAAAGTGCAATACACACTGCATAGCCTCAGCCTGCATTGCATAGAAAAATAAGGAGATTTAAAAAAAAATTCCTTTTTACGGCTACCGGTGACCCAGTGCATTTGCCTGCGTGGCCTGTGGGACTTGACGTCCATCCAAACTGCATAGTTCACAGCTAGGCCTACGTGCAGCCTTCATTTAAACATTTTTCTGTCCGCACTTTGCGTTGCGTCAGTTCAGTCTGCCTCTAAGTGTACGCCAAGAAACCACACATTTTCTACAACGCTCTGTGTTATACGTGTGCTGTCTCACAAGTGCACGGTCTGCCCGACGCCCATAGATTGAAAGTGCAATACACACTGCATAGCCTCAGCCTGCATTGCATAGAAAAATGAGTTACATAGAAAAATGAGATTTAAAAAAAAATTCCTTTTTACGGCTACCGGTGACCCAGTGCATTTGCCTGCGTGGCCTGTGGGACTTCACGTCCATCCAAACTGCATAGTTCACAGCAAGGCCTAAGTGCAGCCTTCCTTATAATTTATCTCTGGCTTCATTTTGCATTATATTACCGCTGGCAGCCACCAACTGCGCGGCAATAATTCACAAACATTTTTACACCGCTCTGTCTCTGCTCGATTCTTAATCCAGCATGCTGAGGGGTAGGGGTAGCGGCAGAGGACGTGGACGCGGTCGCGGTCGAGGACGTGGAGTCCCAAGTGAGGGTGTGGGCATAGGACGAGTTCCTGGTCCAGGTGAATTGCAGCCGGCTGCTGCGGGAGTAGGAGAGAGGACAGTTTCTGGGCTCCCCAGCTTCATATCACAATTTTTGGGTCAACGTCATAGACCTTTATTAAAAAATGAGCAGTGTGAGCAGGTCCTGTCATGGATGGCAGAAAGTGCATCCAGTAATCTATAGACCACCCAGTCTTCTATGCCGTCCACTGCTGCAACTCTGAATCCTCTGGCCGCTGCTCCTCCTTCCTCCCAGCCTCCTCACTCCATGAAAATGACACATTCTGAGGAGCAGGCAGACTCCCAGGAACTGTTCTCGGGCCCCTGGCCAGATTGGGCAACAATGGTTTCTGTCCCACCGGAGGAGTTTGTCGTGACCGATGCCCAACCTTTGGAAAGTTCCCGGGGGTCGGGGGATGAGGCTGGGGACTTCTGGCAACTGTCTCAAAAGCTTTCAGTGGGTGAGGAGGACGATGACGATGAGACACAGTTGTCTATCAGTGAGGTAGTAGTGAGGGCAGTAAGTCCGAGGGAGGAGCGCACAGAGGATTCGGAAAAAGGGCCGCTGGACGATGAGGTGACTGACCCCACCTGGTGTGATAAGCCAACTGAGGACAGGTCTTCAGAGGGGGAGGCAATTGCAGCCGCAGGACAGGTTGGAAGAGGCAGTGGGGTGGCCAGGGGTAGAGGCAGGGCAAGAGCAAATAATCCACCGTGCAGAGGCCAAGGTGCTCTAAGGTGTGGCAGTTTTTCACTGAGACGGCGGACGACCGAAAAACAGTGGTGTGCAACCTTTGTCGTGCCAAGATCAGCCGGGGAGCCACCACCAGCAGCCTCACCACCACTAGTATCCGCAGGCATATGATGGTCAAGCACCCCACAAGGTGGGACGAAGGCCGTTCACCGCCTCCAGCTTGCGCCACTGCCTCTCCCCCTGGGCCCCAACCTGCCACTGAGATCCAACCCACCTCTCACGACACAGGCACGACCATCTCCTGGCCTGGACCCACACCCTCACCTCCGCTGTCCTCGGCCCCATCCAGCAATGTCTCTTAGCGCAGCGTCCAGCTGTCGCTAAGAGAATCGTTGGAGTGAAAGCACAAATACGCTGCCACGCACCTGCACGCTCAAGCTTTAAATGTCCACATTGCCAAATTGATCAGCCTGGAGATGCTCCCCTACAGGCTGGTGGAAACTGAGCGTTCAAAAACATGATGGCGGCGGCAGCCCCGCGCTACTCTGTCCCCAGTTGCCACTATTTTCATGGTGTGCTGTCCCAGCCCTGCACTACCACGTCTCACGCAACATTGTACGCGCCCTCACCAACTCGGTTACTGGCACGGTCCACTTAACAACGGACACGTGGACAAGCACAAGAGGGCAGGGCCACTATATCTCCCTGACAGCACATTGGGTGAATTTAGTGGAGGCTGGGACCGAGTCAGAGCCTGGGACCGCTCATGTACTACCCACCCCCAGAATTGCGGGCCCCAGATCGGTGGTGGTATCTGCGGCGGTGTATGCCACCTCCACTAAACCTTCCTCCTCCTCCTCCAACGCAACCTCTACCTTGCAATCAAGACTTGTCAGCAGCAGCACGTCACCAGCAGTCGGTGTCGCGCGGCATGGCAGCACAACGGTGGGCAAGCGTCAGCAGGCCGTGCTGAAACTACTCAGCTTAGGAAAGAAGAGGCACATGGCCCATGAACTGTTGCACGGTCTGACAGAGCAGACCGACCGCTGGCTTTCGCCACTGAGCCTCCAACCAGGCATGGTCGTGTGTGATAACGGCCGTAACCTGGTGGCGGCTCTGCAGCTCGGCAGCCTCACGCACGTGCCATGCTTGACCCACGTCTTTAATTTGGTGGTTCAGCGGTTTCTGAAAGGCTACCCAGACTTGTCAGACCTCCTCGGCAAGGTGCGCCGGGTCAGCGCACATTTCCGCAAGTCCAACACAGACGCTGCCACCCTGCGGACCCTGCAACATCGGTTTAATCTGCCAGTGCACCGACTGCTGTGCGACGTGCCCACACGGTGGAACTCTACGCTTCACATGTTGTCCCGGCTGTATGAGCAGCGTAGAGCTATAGTGGAATACCAACTCCAAAACGGGCGGCGAAGTGGGAGTCAGCCTCCTCAATTCTTTACAGAGGAGTGGGCCTGGATGGCAGATATCTGCCAGGTCCTTGGAAACTTTGAGGAGTCCACCCTGATGGTGAGCGGCGATGCTGCAATCATTAGCGTCACCATTCCCCTGCTATGCCTGTTGAGAAGTTCCCTGCAAAGCATAAAGGCTGATGCTTTGCGGGCGGAAACGGAGGTGGGGGAAGACAGGATGTCGCTGGATAGTCAGAGCACCCACATGTCTATATCTCAGCGCGTGGAGGAGGAGGAAAAGCAGGAGGAGGGGGGGAGGAGCCTGAGGAGGGAGAGACAGCTGGGCCGACTGCAGAGGGTACCCATGCTGCTTGCCTCTCATCCATTTAGCGTGTATGGCCTGAGGAGGAGGAGGAGGATACTCAAAGTGATCTTCCTAGTGAGGACAGCCATATGTTGCGTACAGGTACCCTGGCACACATGGCTGACTTTATGTTAGCATGCCTTTCTCGTGACCCTCGCGTTAGACGCATTCTGGCCACTACGGATTACTGGGTGTACACACTGCTTGACCCACGGTATAAGGAGAACCTTTCCACTCTCAGTTCCGAAGAGGAAAGGGGTTTGAGAGTGATGCAATACCACAGGGCCCTGGTGGACAAACTGATGGTAAACTTCCCATCCGACAGCGCTAGTGGCAGAAGGCACAGTTCCGAGGGCCAAGTAGAAGGGGAGGCGCTGAGATCAGGCAGCATGTTCAGCGCAGGCAGGGGAACACTCTCCAAGGCCTTTGCCAGCTTTATGGCTCCCCAGCAAGACTGTCTCACACCTCCCCAGTCCAGGCTGAGTCGGAGGGAACACTGTAAGAAAGATGGTGAGGGAGTACGCAGCCGATCGTACCACCGTCCTCCGTGACGCCTCTGCTCCGTACAACTACTGGGTGTCAAAGCTGGACACTTGGCCCGAACTCGCGCTGTATGCCCTGGAGGTGTTGGCTTGCCCTGCGGCTAGCGTCTTGTCAGAGAGGGTGTTTAGTGCAGCTGGGGGAATCATCACGGACAAGCGTACCCGCCTGTCAACTGACAGTGCCGACAGGCTTACACTCATAAAGATGAACAAAGCCTGGATTTCCCCAGACTTCTCTTCTCCACCAGCGGACAGCAGCGCTACCTAAAGACCTTTGTCAATCTGTGCATGATATTCCTCCTCTTCCTCTGGCTCCTCCTCCTGAAACCTCTCGTAATCACCGCGAACGGGCAATTTTTCTGTGGGCCAAAAGGCTCATATAACTTTTCTAAATAATATTTATCTGTTTAAATTCTCATTAAAGCATTGAAACTTCCACCTGACCCATTTTTTATTTTGACTGGGCTGCCTCCAGGCCTAGTTAAAAATTAAGCCACAGTACGCTAAGCGATTAATGGTTTCACCTGCCCTCTGGGTTGGGCATGGGCAATTTTTCTGGGGTACATTTGTACTGTCGGTACACCAATTTTTCGGGCCCTCGCCTACAATGTAATCCAAGTAATTTTTATGGGCTTCGCCTGCACTCATGGTGCACCACTGTGTCTGGGGTTGGCCTACACTTTTGCTACAGAAATGTAACTCTGTTCTGCCTACCTATACTTCTGCCATAGTAATGCTACAGGGGTCTGACTATACTTCAGCAACAGAAATGTTACTTCGGTCTGCCTATACTTCTGCTCCTGAAATGTTACCTTGGTTGGTGTATACTGTTACTACTGTATATTTACTAATACTGGGCTCTGCCCATAATGCTTCAACGAAAATGTTACTGGGGCATGTCTATACTGCTATAACAGAAATGTAACTAATAGTGGGCTCTGCCCATACTGCTTCTACGTAAATCTTACTGGGGCCTGTCTATACTGCTACTACTGAAATCTTACCAATACTATGCTCTCCCTACACTGCTGCCAGAGAAATGTGAATCTGCTGCTTTGCCCATACTGCTTCTACGTAACTGTTACTGGGGTCTGACTATACTGCTACTACTGAAATGTTACAAATACTATGCTCTCCCTACACTGCTGCCAGGGAAATGTGAATCTGCTGCTTTGCCCATACTGCTTCTACGTAACTGTTACTGGAGTCTGACTATACTGCTACTACTGAAATGTTACAGGGTTGTGGAAACGGAGGCTTCCCAAAGACATGATGGTGGCGAGGCCGCGCTACTAGCTACCCAGGCGTGACAACTTTTTAGCAACGCGGTCACTGGGAAGGTGCATATAACCACGGACATGGGGACAGGACACGTACTGCCTCAAAAACTTCCCCGTCCTCCTCCTCCAACAATGAAAACATTCTTGGCAAATGCTTTCGCAGTGGTCCGTCTGGCGGCAGTCCAAGAATTTCACCTTAAACGACACAATAAGAAAGCCCCCCACCACGGCCCACTTAATCCTGGCCCAATTCCGAAAACCAACGGAATAAAACCGCGCTAATAGCTCCACAGTCACGACCACTATCCCACCAACGCTGTTACTGGTAAGGTGCATATAACCACGGACACGGGGACAGGACACGTACTGCCTCAAAAACATCCCCGCCCTCCTCCTCCAACAATGAAAACATTCTTGGCCGAAGCCCACCTGTATTTAATCTGACGTTAGCTCTGCTGTCCAGGGCACTGCAATGGGATCTATTTATGTACCGCCGGTGGGTTGCAGGGAGCCACCCATGCTGTCAGTCCACACAGACTTCACATTATTGAGTTCTACCTGCCTGTGTCTATGTATTAAAAACCCCGGTCAGACTGGGGCATGCAGTGTGGGCCGAAGCCCACCTGCATTTAATCTGACGTTACCCCGGCTGTGCTGGGCACTGCAATGGGATTTATTTATGTACCGCCGGTGGCTTCCAGAGAGCCACGCATGCTGTGGGTCCACAGGGACTTCACATTAGGGATTTGTACCTGCCTGTGTCTATGTATTAACCCCCCCCCCCCCCCGTCAGACTGGGGCATGCAGTGTGGGCCAAAGCCCACCTGCATTTAATCTGACGTTATCTCAGCTGTGCTGGGCACTGCAATGGGATTTATTTATGTACCGCCGGTGGCTTCCTAGGACCCACCCATGCTGTCGGTCCACACGGAGTTGTAACTGCATGTGTCTACTTATAAAGAACCCCAGTCTGACTGGGGCATGCAGTGTGGGCCGAAGCCCACCTGCATTTAATCTGACGTTACCTCAGCTGTGCTGGGCAATGCAATGGGATTTATTTATGTACCGCCGGTGGCTTCCTGGGACCCACCCATGCTGTCGGTCCACACGGAGTTGTAACTACATGTGTCTACTTATAAAAAAACCCAGTCTGACTGGGGCATGCAGTGTGGGCCGAAGCCCACCTGCATTTAATCTGACGTTACCTCAGCTGTGCTGGGCACTGCAATGGGATTTATTAATGTACCGCCGGTGGCTTCCTAGGACCCACCCATGCTGTCGGTCCACACGGAGTTGTAACTGCATGTGTCTACTTATAAAGAACCCCAGTCTGACTGGGGCATGCAGTGTGGGCCGAAGCCCACCTGCATTTAATCTGACGTTACCTCAGCTGTGCTGGGCACTGCAATGGGATTTATTAATGTACCGCCGGTGGCATCCTAGGACCCACCCATGCTGTCGGTCCACACGGAGTTGTAACTGCATGTGTCTACTTATAAAGAACCCCAGTCTGACTGGGGCATGCAGTGTGGGCCGAAGCCCACCTGCATTTAATCTGACGTTACCTCAGCTGTGCTGGGCAATGCAATGGGATTTATTTATGTACCGCCGGTGGCTTCCTGGGACCCACCCATGCTGTTGGTCCACACGGAGTTGTAACTGCATGTGTCTACTTATAAAGAACCCCAGTCTGACTGGGGCATGCAGTGTGGGCCAACGCCCACCTGTATTTAATCTGACGTTACCCCGGCTGTGCTGGGCACTGCAATGGGATTTATTTATGTACCGCCGGTGGCTTCCAGAGAGCCACCCATGCTGTGGGTCCACAGGGACTTCACATTAGGGATTTGTACCTGCCTGTGTCTATGAATTAACCCCCCCCCCCGTCAGACTGGGGCATGCAGTGTGGGCCAAAGCCCACCTGCATTTAATCTGACGTTATCTCAGCTGTGCTGGGCACTGCAATGGGATTTATTTATGTACCGCCGGTGGCTTCCTAGGACCCACCCATGCTGTCGGTCCACACGGAGTTGTAACTGCATGTGTCTACTTATAAAGAACCCCAGTCTGACTGGGGCATGCAGTGTGGGCCGAAGCCCACCTGCATTTAATCTGACGTTACCTCAGCTGTGCTGGGCAATGCAATGGGATTTATTTATGTACCGCCGGTGGCTTCCTGGGACCCACCCATGCTGTCGGTCCACACGGAGTTGTAACTGCATGTGTCTACTTATAAAGAACCCCAGTCTGACTGGGGCATGCAATGTGGGCCGAAGCCCACCTGCATTTAATCTGACGTTACCTCAGCTGTGCTGGGCACTGCAATGGGATTTATTTATGTACCGCCGGTGGCTTCCTGGGACCCACCCATGCTGTCGGTCCACACGGAGTTGTAACTGCATGTGTCTACTTATAAAGAACCCCAGTCTGACTGGGGCATGCAGTGTGGGCCGAAGCCCACCTGCATTTAATCTGACGTTACCTCAGCTGTGCTGGGCAATGCAATGGGATTTATTTATGTACCGCCGGTGGCTTCCTGGGACCCACCCATGCTGTCGGTCCACACGGAGTTGTAACTGCATGTGTCTACTTATAAAGAACCCCAGTCTGACTGGGGCATGCAGTGTGGGCCAACGCCCACCTGTATTTAATCTGACGTTACCTCAGGTGTGCTGGGCAATGCAATGGGATTTATTTATGTGCCGCTGGTGGGTTCCAGGGAGCCACCCATGCTGTCGGTCCACAGGGACTTCACATAGGGGATTTGTACCTGCCTGTGTCTATGTATTAAAAACCCCGGTCAGGCTGGGGCATGCAGTGTGGGCCAAAGCCCACCTGCATTTAATCTGACGTTATCTCAGCTGTGCTGGGCACTGCAATGGGATTTATTTATGTACCGCCGGTGGCTTCCTAGGACCCACCCATGCTGTCGGTCCACACGGAGTTGTAACTGCATGTGTCTACTTATAAAGAACCCCAGTCTGACTGGGGCATGCAGTGTGGGCCGAAGCCCACCTGCATTTAATCTGACGTTACCTCAGCTGTGCTGGGCAATGCAATGGGATTTATTTATGTACCGCCGGTGGCTTCCTGGGACCCACCCATGCTGTCGGTCCACACGGAGTTGTAACTGCATGTGTCTACTTATAAAGAACCCCAGTCTGACTGGGGCATGCAGTGTGGGCCGAAGCCCACCTGCATTTAATCTGACGTTACCTCAGCTGTGCTGGGCACTGCAATGGGATTTATTAATGTACCGCCGGTGGCTTCCTAGGACCCACCCATGCTGTCGGTCCACACGGAGTTGTAACTGCATGTGTCTACTTATAAAGAACCCCAGTCTGACTGGGGCATGCAGTGTGGGCCGAAGCCCACCTGCATTTAATCTGACGTTACCTCAGCTGTGCTGGGCAATGCAATGGGATTTATTTATGTACCGCCGGTGGCTTCCTGGGACCCACCCATGCTGTCGGTCCACACGGAGTTGTAACTGCATGTGTCTACTTATAAAGAACCCCAGTCTGACTGGGGCATGCAGTGTGGGCCAACGCCCACCTGTATTTAATCTGACGTTACCTCAGGTGTGCTGGGTAATGCAATGGGATTTATTTATGTGCCGCTGGTGGGTTCCAGGGAGCCACCCATGCTGTCGGTCCACAGGGACTTCACATAGGGGATTTGTACCTGCCTGTGTCTATGTATTAAAAACCCCGGTCAGGCAGGGGCATGCAGTGTGGGCCGAAGCCCACCTGCATTTAATCTTACGTTACCTCAGCTGTGCTGGGCAATGTAATGGGATTTATTTATGTACCGCTGGTGGGTTCCAGGGAGCCACCCATGCTGTCGGTCCACACGGAGTTGTACCTGCAAGTGTCAACTTATAAAGAACCCCAGTCTGACTGGGGCATGCAGTGTGGGCCAAAGCCCACCTGCATTTAATCTGACGTTACCTCAGCTGTGCTGGGCAATGCAATGGGATTTATTTATGTACCGCCGGTGGTTTCCTGGGACCCACCCATGCTGTGGGACCACACGGACTTCACATTAGGGAGTTGTACCTGCCTGTGTATACTTATAAAAAACCCCAGTCTGACTGGGGCATGCAGTGTGGGCCGAAGCCCACCTGTATTTAATCTGATGTTAGCTCTACTATCCGGGGCACTGCATTGGGACAAACTACAGGAGCAATACAGCGCTAATGAGACGTGCACAGCTACGCTAGCATTGGAGTCCGCTGTAGGCCCGCGATTGCTGAGGGTTTGTGCAGAAGCCTATGTTCTGGGTGCAGTAAAAGTCCGCTTCCTGCCTAGGATTGCTCAGATCAATTGTTTGTTCATTTCTTGGGTTTCTTAGGACTCACCTATGCTGTTGGTGCAAACTTTGTTCCCATCGCGGTGTTTGACCTGTCTGGCACAAAGCATGTAACCCAGGAGAAGAGGCAGCGGTGTGTCCCGCAGGCAGTGCTTGTGCTTAGTTGGAGGTAGTGTGGTGCTTAGCTAAGGTGTGGCTTACTAATGAGGGTTTGTCCGAAGTAAAAATTGTTAGCGGGGGGGGGGGGGGGCCCACTCTTGCCGCTATTGTGGCTGAATAGTGGGACCTGGGAACCTGAAATGCAGCCCAGCATGTTGCCCCTCGCCTGCCCTATCCGTTTCTGTGTCGTTTCCATCACTTTCTTGGGTTTTGCAGATTTTCACAAATGAAAACCTTAGCGAGCATCGGCGATATACAAAAATGCTTGAGTCGCCCGTTGACTTCAATGGGGTTCGTTACTCGAAACGAACCCTCGAGCATCGCGGAAAGTTCGACTCGAGCAATGAGCAACTGAGCATTTTGGTGCTCGCTCATCTCTAGTTGTGGGACATTAAAACTTGAATGTACCTTGTAATATCACAGTCACATGGTTGTGTTGTTAAGCAACCTATCATATATTTATATAATCAACACTATTAGAATATCATAGAATTGTTGGCGTTTCACACAGTATAGTAATTAATTTTTATTGACTGCTTTTAAGTTGAAAAAAGATTGTTTTACACTCATTGTCAAAAAAATCAAGCACCTAGACATTATTGTGATTTGCTACAAAACTTGACATGCAGTTACATCGCAGGCAGATATGCAAATTATTACAGTTGTGGGGTGATTAGATGAATGGTCTTGCCACCTAAGGCCCTAAAATTGGTTCTATCCTTGGCCTATATAAATATTCTCAAAGGCCACTTATGTGTAGTAGACCTTTTTTTTCTCCTTTTGTAGAGCTTATTGATGATTACATGCCTCTACTACGCAGAGAGAGATTTCCCCCACGTTCAGAGCTTAAATTGCCCGCCACCTGGGCCATTCCAACCAGACTGTTAGGAGGTTTTCGGACCAATGGATATGTGAAGACATGCACACAACATGACCAGGCTCTGGATGTACTTGACAGACCACCAATAGAGAGAATCATTTGATTGTCCTACAAGCATGAGCACTAGGTCCCTGTGTGTGTCAGAAACATTTTTCCAGGAGCTTGGATGAAGTACATTTGGACTCACGGTGCCCATTATGTGTACTGCCTTTGAGACCCACCTGCTGTCAGCTCCTTTTACAGTAATACCATGAACGACAAAACTGGCTGGTACAAAGTGGAACTTGGTTGTCTTCAGTGACAAATCAAGGCTTAGTTTGAGCACTGACGATGCCCGTGTTCATGTCTGGAGACCTAGGGGTGAGCACCTCAATCCTGTCTTTGCTGTGGAGTGGCACTCTGTCCTCACTGCTGGTGTGATGGTCTGGGAGGGCCATTGCATACGACAGCAGTAGTACGAAGGACAATGACAGCTCAGTGATATATTGAGGACATCCTGCAGCCACATGTGTTCCTCTCATGGTGGCTTCCAAGAGGCATTTTCCAGCAGGATAATGCTCGGCCGCGCACACAAGGGTGTCACATGAATGCCTACACAACATTGCCACACTGCCATGCTTTAGTGGTCTGTCCAGTTGCCAGATTTATTACCATTAGAACATGTATGGGACTATTTGGGATGCCAGCTTTGACAGCCTATATGTTTGCATGATCTAAAGGCTCTGTCACAGCAAATGTGGACTGATATGCCACAGGAGGCCACGAGGAACCCGCATGCCTCCATGTCTGCCCGTATCACATCTTGTATCTAAGCTAGAGTACTAGAGCCTCCTTCAAGGTGTTGAGTTTTCCGCAATAAATTCACTCTGATATTGTAATCACTTACTTATATCAATGTTTCAATCACACATATACAGTTTCATTCGACTCCGACAGCTCCTTCTAGGTGCTTGATTTTTTTTGACAATAAGTGTATACTAACTTTATTTTTTATAAATATTCATGTCAAACATGCAACAACTGATCTTACGTTTTTCACATAGTGCATAGAGTAGAATGATGCATTTGTATACCTCTGCTTCCAACTATGCTGATTCATCATATTTGACAGATTTGTATAATCCATGTTCTTTCCATTAATCTCTTCTGCAGATATCAATCTGGAGACATCGTCTACATGTTAAATAAAACCTCCAGTGCTAACACCCAGCGTGTGTGTTTTGATTGGCACTGGAAGCAAAACGTGACTTGAGCTGTCGAAGAGACCGAAAACACCTGACTAAGGGGGTAAAAGTTCAGGTGTTAGAGTGATGAAGCGTGTTAGCCTTTTTCCCCGAAGGCTCAGAAGGATTACGATAAGGCTCGATTTGGGTAATATTGTGATACAGTGTCACCACATCCAATAAACATCACAGAACAATAGTAAACATAGCATGCAGGAATACGTAAAGCACACGGGTCTTAGGAGCTGGCTTACTATAGACTAGTAAGTTAAGGTCATGCAGAACATTGTATGAGAACAATTTCTCAGAGCGGAGTGCTGAAAGGTTCCAGACACAAGGTGTGGCCCTTTGTACAGTATTCCAGATGTGAGAGTAGTCACATAAGCAACAGAGTGACATCCCAGCAGAAATTCACTACGTGTATAGCAAATAGAGATGAGAGAAACAGTTCAGCAAAATGTTTCCTGACAGATATTATTGCTACGAACATCCATTCTATCATAGAAAAACAGGAGATGTTGTACAGGATTAGAAAAACATGACTGTTGCACCAGCCTGTTGACCGTTTCCTGCATTGACGCTCAGCTCCAATGAATGAAAGGCACGGAGCTGCAATATCATGCACAACCCATATTTTTGGAAGAAAGCAGCCATGTTTTTCTTATCCTGTACAACTCCTTTAATACAAGTGAGCCTACAAAGGTGTAGTCTTTTGATTGACTGAGTCTAAGGGTCTTTTTAGATGAGCCGATTCTCGTTTGAATGAGCGAACCAGCGAGTGATGTCATCGTTAACTCATTTGCTCACGAGCAGCCTGTTTAGATAGGAAGATGCATCGTTGGCTTCTTCATTCAGAAACATTCAGTCCTTCACACTCACTGTACATGTGAATGAGAAGGAATGAACGAGTGCTGCTTAAACCGAACGATAAGCCAATGAGCCAATGATGGTTTTTATACCTGCATAAAAAGAATGACGAATGAAAAGTGAACAATTCTCACTCATTGTTCAGTCGTTGGCTCGCATTCATAAGAAACGATTATTATCGCTCACTTTCGCTCATGTGAACAATTTTTTGAACAGTACTTGATCCATCTTAAAGTACCTTAAGGAACTAGGCAATCTGTGCCTACAAGCTCCTGAAATGTTTTCTCTTAGATACTTTAGAGGGGTAATACTTGTAAAGTATAGAATTGAACATACTGTATGAAGGGGCAGCATCTATTGAATTTACACTAAATGCTTTTTTTGCGACCTGCAAACTCCACCCCACATAGAAGAACACAGAAATAGACCTTAATATAGAGCCATACAACCTCTGAGAAAGCAGAGTCTTTCCCAGTGCACCACCTGGTCTTCGGTACTGCTCGGCATGATCTTTCCACCAAACCACCTCTTGCAATAATCTATAAAGAAAAATGCAAGACACCAGAGGTGTCCAAAATAAAATGCATTCCTTCTTGCTGGGCATTATTGTGGGCTTAGTCCAATTCATGTGGGGTTATTCCCTACAGGACCCCTTGATGATGATGCTAGATTATCTAACTGCATAAGTATTACCCAATAATATAGTATGTAGACAAGTTCCATTAAAATAAATTGGCATGAATATATTTGATGGATGTGTATGATTTGATAGGTATTGCACGGCTGGAGGGTCCATATTGAGTCTGTCTTGGTGTCTGCACCATTTTGTTTGGGCTTTGGTACAAATTCTGAGGCAAATTTGTACCAGATTTCCCCACTTCAATTGGGCGGTAGGGTCTGCTTTGCATCCCCTATTGGTTGGTGTAAATCTGGTGTGGAATGGACTTTAATGTAAATTATGTGAAGTTCATCCCTAGGGTTAACCAATATAAACCCAGAGGGGCTAACTGCCTTATACCTAACGATAATTAACCTTTCACTGCCTATGTTTTGGGAATATAATGTGTTAATGCGTTCACACATAGCAGTTACGTACCATTTGGTCTATATTTTGCCACAGATTTTCCCGGTAATCCGCAGCAGATTTTACACTTTGAATTGAGGGGATGAAGTCTGTGCTTATCCTTATTAAAATCCACATGAATAGCACTGTGTGAATATACCTTTAGGATGTAATGCTGACAACTTTCCATGGTGGGGCTTAAAGTGGTATTCCGGTTTTATTAAGTTATTCCCTATCCATGGGATAGGTAATAACTAGCTGATCGGTGGGGGTCCAACCACTGAGACTCCCACTGATCATGAGAATGGGGACGCAATTGGTCCCTGAATGAAGGAAGCGCAGTTTAGACAGTGTGGTAAGCACTGGTTAGCTAGGCGCACTGCTCTCCATTCATTTCAATAAGACCTCTAAAGATTCCTGAGTCAAGCACTCAAGAATCTTCAGCGCTCTCCTTGAAATGAATGGAGTACAGTACGCCTGTTCGACCTGCACTTCCTTCATTTGGGGACCAACAGGACCCTCGCTGTCATAATCAGTGGTTTCCCAGCAGTCAGACTCCACCGATCAGTTAGTTATCCCCTCCCTCATATTTTATATTTGTACAAGCTATTGAGTTTTCAAGATATGACAAAGATTGATGTACATCTCTGTAAAAAGTTCCATAATATATATATATATACACTGTAGCTCCTCTAATCTGGAAATTAAGAATATATCCAGTTATCCAGTCTACTTGATATTCAGTGCATAATATTTGCAGGCCAAACTACACGTAAACTGCTTTTTGAAGTCATCATGAATGATGTGTGAATCCACATGATTGATTGCTTAGTCAAGTTGAGTCTGTTTGAACATATACATTAGTACCGCTGTGTGGTAATATATCCTCTATCTCCTTTGGCTCCCGTATCGTACACTATACATTGGGATAATCCTCTCCATTTGCTGTAATGTTCAAACTATCAATTATCGTCCAAAAGGACACCAGTAGACTGCAGTACTAATGACTCATGGATCATTGGCCAAGACAAAGACCACTGTTTTATGTAATAGCTATTGGAATTCGCCCAAGAAGTATTACTCACACAGCTGTGTCAGGACTTGTGTGAATGAGCTGACAGGTAAGTACGGTATATCAGCCAGATATGCAAATAAGAAAGTGTAACATTGTACAGTCTCAACATTGTGTTTTTTTAGGATCGAATAGCACATACTTTGAGGGTCAAATCAAGCACAAAACATACTGCATTTTCTCCATAGTGCTTGGAAGTGTTTCATAAAATGTAAATCCTCTATGCTGATATCAATACAGATTGATTACCTTTGGGCATGACAGTCAAAGGCAAAATGTCCTGTCAGACCCACCTTTGCCATAGACCACCTGTCTATGCCATTGTTATGGTCACAGGCAAGTTTTCCATAAGCTTGGACCTCTGAAAAATTTCCAAAATATCCATGTAGACTTGTTAGAAAAAATAAACAGTACAACACCGAAAAGACAGAGAACATTGTAGGTGCCTGAGGTTTAAAAGAATCGGGCAATTCTAGTTTCTACGATATTGGTTTGCCTACTGTATCTACTATATGTTATTTGCAAAAAACATTGTCAGTTGTAAAGAGTGAACATACAAAAACCATTATAATTGTGGGACGTGAAAGGTGCTTGATGGTCAAAGAAAAGTTAGCAAAATTCATTTTTGGTGGTAGTGACTCTTCAGGAAGACAACATAAAATGTTTGCTCATGTACTCCGACTTAGCAGTATCTTATCAGTTTTGTGGACGCCTACTATGGCACCACATGATACTTTTGATCTCATGTGGAAGTTTCTCCTTATGAATTCTGCAGAAATATATTGTGGCATGTTACATTGGATGCCATATTCTGGAGGTATTACTACTGGGGGGAACATAATATGGTGTTGTACAACAGGATCTATATAGCAGCACACAGGGTTCCTTTTGCCTCCTTAGTACAAAGCTACAGGGGCTCCACAATCCTACATTCAGGCACTGGCTCATGTACAAATACCTTACAGGCACACATAATATATATTTCACGCAATGTGTACATATATATGTATATATGCACACACATTTCTATATGTATGTGTCCGGCTAACGGATGTGGATCCACTGTACCACTAGACCAATTTGACTGGACCTCTGTTTTTTACCCTTTAACCTCACCGAGATCTAGTTGTCACTACGGTGAACCCAAGACTGTTACCTCAGAAGTAGTCTTGGTTAAGCGGCAGCTTACACAACTTGGTTAACAGTGATCATGTAAAGTTAAAAAAAGTTAAGATAAAAGGTTTTAAAAGTTAAAGTTTCATCTCCCCTTACGCATTGTATTCATGAGGGGAGATGAAATTACATACCTAAGGTCCCCGGATTTGTTCCCCGATGGGATCTTTATCCGCGGACTTTACCCTTGCTTCTGCGCATGCGCCATCAGAAGTAATCCTGTAACTAAGCAGAAAAAATGGAGAGAACAGGGAGATAGAACACTTAGTAATTAGCCCTTAATAGTGCACAATCAGGTCATATCTCTTGTTTAAACCAAAGGAAATGTCGGTCTTCAACTGAGAAATCCAGTATGTTTCTCTATGAATTAATTTTTGATGGTGGTCACCTCCTGTAATGGGCCGACTGACCCGTTCAATGCCTGCAGCGCGCATAGATGGAAAATTACCAGCGTGTATGTTTAAAAAATGTGCAGAAACTGCAGAAGCATTCCTGGATGCCCCATTTGGTATATTATGGATATGATGTCTGATATGTGTTTTTAAACTGCAAGTCATACAGCCAACATACTGAAGTTAACATGAGATACAAGTGATCAAATACACTACAATATACACTACAATAACATATTTAGGTTGCACAGTGCTAGAGGGTGTAGACCAGTGTTTCCCAACTCCAGTCTTCACGGCACTCCAAGTAGTCAGCATATCCTATAGTAAGAACGCCTGTGGTAATGTCTGAGGCACTGACAATAATTACATCACCAGTGCAATACTGAGGAAATCCTGAAAACATAATCTATTGGGGTACCTTGAGGACTGGGGTTTGGAAACACTGATGTAGACAGAGCTGAGGTCAGGACAGGCAGAATTCTTGCATAGCTGAGGGTCAGGGCAGACAGCAAACAGAGTAAACATGGTCAATAGACAAGCTGAGGTCAGGAGTGGAGAAGTCGGGAAAAGCTGAGTGGAACAAGCATGGATCAAAAGCAGGAGAACAGACAGGACAGTAGACACCTTTACACCCTATAGAGACTGATTGCTCAGACACCCTCTAGTGGAAGAGAGAGCCTTAAATATGGCATGGCTCATCAGGTTAGGCCAGGGACAGAAAATCTGGGTGTGCATACTGGTCCTTTAAGAGGCAGGCTGCATGTGCTCTCACCCTTCAGTTAGCAGAGAGAGAGGGCAAGTTGCAGAGGCTGTGGCGTCTGCCACTGAAAACAGAGGTAGGAAAATGGAGACTATTGCAGCATCCGAGGAGCGGGCCCACAGCCTAGGTGACAGCGGGGTAGAGTTTGGGCCTTGTCAAGGGGGGCTCTACCATCTCCCACCCTGAGGGTAGTATGGGACCCATCCACGTCACCGCTGGGGAAAACTTGCATGGGGATAACCCAATATGTGGTTTACCTTTAACAGTATTTGGTAACATGTGACGCCACCGTTCCTTCCTTTGCGGTGAATCCGGATGTTGAACAAATGTTCCACACACACAGGGAACGTAGCAAAGCTGGGAATGGTCGGCAGTGCTCGTTTACTTGAGGAACTATTTACAGTCCATCAAAGTTATAGACTCATGCCAGCCTGAAAATTATGCAAAATCCCAAAGTGGTGCGACTGGGAGGAAATCACAGGATAGCAGAAGAACCTACTGTCTTAGTTATCTGCAGGGTTCTGTTCCCAGTACAAACTCCTTTACACTCGCCAGCTCTCTACTGGTCGGCACTCACATTTGGCAGGCCAAGACTCCATGCTGCTGTGGTGGTTCCACTCTCTCCTCTCCTCTCGTCTCCTCAAGGGTTCAGGATACAGCTGGCATCTCCTGGGTAAGGCAGGCCCAGGGAAGGCTGAGGATATCAGTCTCTTCCATTCTGGACCACACAGAACTAATAGATAGGCTCACCGCGGAGAATCGCGGCAAATTGCAGCATGCCGCGATTTCAATCCTGCGAGCAGAGAATCGCTATGATTCTCTGCTCATGGACGTTGGGCTGCACTTTCCATAGATAGCCTATGGAAAGCTTTTTATAGCGTGATCCACAGGCGATTTATCGCAAGCGAAGGATCACCCATGGACAGGCAGCCTTAGGGCGCCCACCCACTGGCGATTTTTTTTCCTTTGCGTTTTGCGTTTTTTCTCAAGAGCAATTAGTTTTGAATGTACTCCTGTCCACTGGCGTTTTTTGTTTCAGTCCGTTGCAATTTTTAACATAGGAACTGTCAGTTGCATATGTGTCCTTATTTTTCTCTTAATGCACCCATGAATGTCAATGTAAATTAACGCAAAAAGCCGCGAAAATGCCGCGAAAAAGCCGCGAAAACGCCGCGAAAAATCGAAAATCGCAAACGCCAGTGGGTGGGCGCCCTTACTCTTGCAAGTCCAGAACAGGACCTTGTATAACACCTTGCAATCACATATAAGAAACACGATCATGTGACAAACAACAAGATACATTTCTCAGACATCTCACATACCAGACAGTTAACCTATCCAGTGCTGCAGCTATGCAATATACATCATGTTCACTCAACATAAAAGACACTTACAACACATAGGCACGAGACAAATGCATGCATACATTATGGAGGGGCCCATTAACTCCTGGCCACTACACTATCATCATCAGCGGAGGACGTGAGGAAAATCAGCGTCCATGGCTCCAATTCTTGTCAATAAGTAGTCAGTGGGCACATATTAAGTTGATTTGACTAAGGATTAGTGTGTGGTTGAAATATGCAGAAAATTTTCAGTTACAATAATTATAGTAAATTAAGATTTATACTTTTTGCAACTTTTGTTATTCCCGCCTTCTGTTACCACATGCGTATCACTAGTAAATTACATACATTTATTTTTCCAATCAGCATATAGAGTTTGAAGTGATTTGTCCTGCAATGTTCCAACACTTTCTAGTGCCGTGAAAGCAGTATATTGGCAGTATATTTTCCATTAGTATACACATACTAGATATGTGCTCTTTTAGAGCAATATTTGGGGGATAAAATACAATGTGAGAATCCACTCCTATACAGTACTTTTATATGGCAAACACATCAGCTGCATTAAAAGAGGAATATTCCAGAAGGGTATATCCAGAATAATCCATGTTTTTCTCATACATAGCCTTGTAAGTAATTGTATCTAAACTTTGCAGGTAGGTAATGTGCCCCTTATTGGGTCATCCTAAAATGACAGTATTATGTGGTATTATATATTATTTTTACATACAGATGCATTTTCTTTAGCTGCAATAACTGTTTGGAATATAAGAAGAACTTTCTATAGAGTCCCCTCTTGTAAAGGGCCACTCTAGCGAAAACACATTTTTCTATGCCTGTTCCACCCTCCTGAGTGAGGCCTCCTCTGTGAATTCCAATCACATCGATGCAGTGTAGCCCCTTGTCTGCTACTTATCAGGCACCACCTTGATGGCAACATTTTTTACTTTCAGTTTTACATCTACCACATGATGCATCAGGACAGCAGTAGCTTAGGCTATACCATCCTGCCTGCTGTGGGAAAAGTTTAATTATCATTACCTTCTATATTCACCTAAATAAGCTACAGACCATAGGTTTACAGTCAGGAAGATGTGCTGTGATCTCCTCTATTATAACTGTGGGACAGGATTCAATATCTGTGATAGGAGTCTCTGTATTCCCCTGCAGGCAGTTTCTGTTGTAGATTCAAGTAACAGCATCACAAAAACCGAGAATCTGACTAGAAAGTAAATATATAACCCCCAAGTAAATCGGAGCTGGTCGGAACTGAGATCACATGACCAGCTGAGGATAAAGAGACCAGGAGTTTTAGACAGAAAGAAATAACTAGCCCAGGTAACACCAGTCCACTTATGAACACGAGATTTATAGCTACATCATTATCTGGCGATAGTTTTCTACAGCCTGTAGCACTTTTTCAAGATATATATATATATATATATATATATATATATATACACTCCATGCATGCATATTTTGAATAGACTTACTTCTGGGGAGCAGACTGCTTACTTATTCACTAGTCTGCATGTTTTTAAGAAGCAGTCAAGATTGATTGGGTTCTCTCTGTGGAGGCCTTACCTACCACCGTTCACAAATTCAAAACAGCTGCCAGTTTAACAGTGTAAGCCAAGTGCACAACAGGCTTGTAGACATGTAGACTTCATCATCTGAGTTTCTGCAGTCCGTTCTTTACTGAAAGCCACCTTTAGGTCACATAAGTAATGAAACTGAACTGTATGTGGTTTGTTTAAGTGCTCAAGGAGCAAGCTCCGTAAATAATGTGTGCTTGTGTGTTTGTTTTATTTTTTAGTTTAATCTGGAATTTAATTTTATATCCTAGGAAATGGTTAAAATCACAATTTAAATCTTAGTGCAGTCATATTCCACGGCACTGTACAGACTATAATCACTCACATTTGTAAATACTGTAAGCGACCATGTTACTCGTGATAAAATAACTTAAAAACTGTACATTTTACAATTTCAGATGTCCCCCACCCCCTTGCTGTCACAGCTCAGACTGTACATGGGCCCCCTTTCCCAATACACTCTGTCACATGTCTGCTAATAGTAAAAGACCTAGTGTGGTACTATGTTATGTGTTCACCTAACATAACATAGTAACTTAAGACGTTAGGCTGGAAAAAGACATATGTCCATCTAGTTCAGCCTATTATTGCCCCCCGCCCCTTCATGTTGATCCAGAGGAAGGCAAAAAAACAAAACAAAATACAATGAGGTAGAAGCCAATTATCTTCATTTAAGGGGGAACAATCCTTCCTTCTGGTTTGGTAGGACAAGCTGTGTGCTGTATAATGTACAAGGAGGGGACTATATGCAAGAGTTATTTTATTTGTAGTAAATTAGAAACTTATGGCCAAATGAAAAAAATGCTAATCCCTTACAATTCCCTACTTTACACTAGGAGGAAGATCATAAGAATCCAATTAACAATTAGTAGCTTTTGCAAACTCAACTTGGAACCTCTACCAGCACCGAACAAGGAAACTAGGAGGTAAGAATAAGTTGGTTTTTTTTTCAACGCCAATTTTTGAGTCTGACAGTGTGGGCATCGGGAATCTATAATTATAAAAAATACCTCCCCAAGCTCCTAGGAACTTGACATATGAGCACCATAACCTATTTTGTGGTGCTCACAGAGGGTGACAGGTTCCCTTTAAACCTTTCACATTGAACATACTGTCTGATCTGCAGGCAGCATCCTATAGAGCAGGAGGGGCTAAGCAGAATCATATATAATATTTTTGCTTGAAAAGATTCAGTTTAACTGTACCTTATTTTCATTTAATACCTCCTCTTTCTATGCTTAGGAGTCAAGTGTTCAGTCTTAAACTTAATTAAATCTTTTTTTACACCTTTATTTAATCCCCACAGGGGACTTGAACTTGTGATCATTTGATCGCTTGCACTATATATTGCAATGTTTCAGTATTGCAGTATATAGCATTTCTTTAATGTTGCTTATGAAGCCCTGCCATGGGCAGGCTTGATAGACATCTATGCATGACAGCCCTGGGAGCCGTCAGTGGGCTCCAGGCAGCCATGCTAGCCCATGGCAACCCCCAATCATGTTGCAGAGGGTGCTGATGCAGCCCCTTTCCCTTATGCTAACTGTTTAGATACACAGTCAACTTCGACTGTGGTATTTAAATAATTAACTGCTTCAATTAGAGCTAACTCTGATTGCAGCAGATACCGGCAGCTGTCAAACAACTGTTATCCGCTGGGTACGGAGCAGACTTGGCTTCCAAGCTCACTCCATACACCCTTCACGACTGCCCAATGCAAATTCACCATTGGCAGTCGTGAAAGGGTTAAATGAATAAATTACTAGTTATTTTTGATGTCAGCTTACGTTTAATGATCAATGTTACCTATGTAGTGCTAGAGTCAATCTAAAATCTCAATGTATGTTGGTTGTATAGTCATGTCTATTACCAGTGCTTGGGTTCAAATGTAATACTTATGTAAAATGCCATAGTAGAGTCAGTGCATGAGCTCTTAAAGTGATAAGCCAGAGAAAGCTGAAGACAAAGCTATTGCTTCAGAGCAGAGGTGCTCACTACAGCCCCAAAGTATTTCCTCTGGTAGGTTTCTCCTGCAACCTACCCGTATGCTCAGGTCCAGAATGGTGGCTGTCATAACCCACCCAGAGAGCAGTCTAAAAGAAAAGAGCACATCGTTCTTATAGCATACTATTGAAAAAAACATTCTGTGCCTGTAAACGGTAACCCACTCACCTGTTGGATTGTGCAAAATAAGCACAATGTTGCTGAAGGCTTATAATATCAAATATCCACTGTTGCTCTGCCCCCCCCCCCCCCTATAATTGCCTCAGTAGTAATAGTGACCTCAATAGTGGTTCCAATATTAATTAGGTCCCCCATGGTAGCCCAAGTAGTAATAGGGTTCCCCATAGTGGCACCAGTAGTAATAGGGTTCCCCATAGTGGTTCCAGTAGTAATAGTGACCCTCATAGTGGCTCCAGTAGTAATAAGGTTCCCTATGGTGGTCCCATTAGTAATAGAGTTTGCCATAGTGGCTCCAGTAGTAATAGTGACCTTCATTGTGGCTCCATTATAATTAGTGACCCCTGTAGTAGTCCCAGTAGTAATTCTGACCACCCCTTATTTGCCTTTTGCTGGCCAGCATCCCTATAGGCATTCCACTCACCCGGCGAGCAGCTACAGACTGGCGGTGGCAGTCGCTGCTGAGTCTATGACTGCTGACCTCTCTCCTTGGCATCCGTGCTGCATTCAGGAGGGTGCACACATACACCGAAGGGGAGAGTTCAGCGGTCATAGAATATGCACTGCCGCCGTCGGATTGCAGCTGCAGGCTGGGTGAGTGAAATGCCTGTTAGGTTGCTGCGCAGCTGGTGGGCAACCTAAAATGAAGTGGCGGGCCGTATTCTGTCCACGGACCTAACGTTTAATGTGTCTTACACTGTTTTATACCAGATGAGGGTACCAATGCGGCATCATAATGCAGAGTATCACAAAATGTAGTAATTAAACTAGTCTTCTTTCTGTCAACTACCACCATCAGCGGCCAAAGCTCCTGCTATATTTATTATTCTCTGTGCATTACCAACCTGGCAGACTGTATAGGAAGTGACTTACTGTAAAATCTGTATGTGTGTGTGCATGCAAGGGACAACCACTGCCCTGGACCGGAGGAGTGGTCTACCAGAAGATACCAGTGAATCCCTTGACCCACGTAATGGGGGGGATCTATAGGGACCATATAAGTAAGATTCAGGGCTGGTATGGGTTCCTATTCACAGTTATTATCCTGGATACATTTAAAACTCCTTTGCGGTGCAGTACCAGTAACCTGAGTATGTTTTCCTCAATTCTTACTAAAATTTCAAAGCATCCAGTACTCCAGACATTTTCCTAATCTGACAATTTTCCTGTTCTTCAGATGGTGAAATAATAGAATTTTAGTGTGAATAGTAAATGTATATGAATGCCAATGAAAGATAATAGGAACACGTATTACAGCATGAAGTGGTTTGTAATATTTGCACTGAGCTAAATAACAATCTCACCATTACACTCGTCTGGATGTCAAAGGATGACTTGATTGACCATTCATTATTTTAGGCTTATGGCCAACTTGCAACACTATCTTAGAACATGTCTACCAGAAAACACTTAAGGAAACTGAACCAGGGATGAACATTAAGCAGTCAAAGGGGATAATGACAGTGATTACATATTGTGACAACACAACAAGCCAGTAACATTGTGTTGCTAGTTAATCCTGCATTACGGAGGCCCCTGGAGTGCAATTATAGTAGCTAGATTTGAACATAGATTATGTGAGACATAAAGTTTGATGTGGTTTGTCAACAATGTATATTCAAGTTGCGCTAGTCTAGATCCATGCCATATACATAGGTCCTCATTCTGCATCAAAAGAAAATTTTCCAGCAGTGAAACTTTAGATTTTGGCAGGCTTCTACACGCCATCTATAACACACAATATTGGAAGCACATGGCATGTTGTAATTAACCTTCAACTTGTCTCTTTAATGAAATAGCATAGAAAATAAATCGCTACATTCTTCAGTGAAAGATGTGAAAAAGGAGTCGAGCGACCTCATGGAAAACTTTATCTCTGAATGTCATATAACACTGGCATATTTTCAATTCTAATCTAGGCGACATTGGCTAAGGACATCTCATCTGTCTACTGTTCATCCATGGTCTTTAGCTGCACTCTTGTATGTATATGATATGGAGCTATTTAAAAAGATCATCAGCATTTGGAATCACAACGGTCTGCAGCAAGCATCTAGCCAGAGCAAGATCTCCACCGAATCTAAGATCCTTACCAATTTTGTCCATCACTTCAAAGGCTTACCACCGATTGATTTCTAAGCATACACCACCCAACAACCACAGTTTTTTTCCAGTGGTGTTGTCAGGAAGCATGGCCATAGCAACTGATTTGTCTTGGATTAGTTAAAACTTCAGTTTATGGCAAAATTACCACAGATTACGTACAGAGAAAGCGCAAAGTTTGAAGTTTGGCAGGACTGAAGCCACATCCTTCTCTATCCCTTACTGCTATATTACAGGGGTTCCTTGGTTCCAGATATTTTAAGAACTGCCTGTTTACTGTGAATGGTGTATGGACAGGAATGCTCCCGACCGCTCTGCCTCCATTCACTGAGTGAAACTCGATCTTATGTAAAAGGATCGGTCATCGCTAGGAACGGTCATCGCTGGGATGACCTGTTGGGCATCGGTGCCCGACAGGTCATCCCTTGTAGAAGGGCACCAAGGCACAGGAGACGCTACAGACTGTGCCTTCTGCTGTAACATGCATACTCAGCTGGGTTATTGTGAAAGTATATTAATCCCATCAAGTACATTCTGGGTGCTGTGAATACATCCAAAACAAATCTATATATATAAAGATGAAAGCCCTCACTGACTCATTCACTGACTGACTCGCCACTAATTCTCCAACTTCCCGATGTCGTAAAAACATGAAATATGGCACAAGCATAGATTATGTCCAAAATAGGAAAAGTAAAGAGGTCCCAACTCGATTATTCAATTCTAAGCGCAAAAGAATTAGTGTCCAAATTTTACGTACGTAATCTAATTCTCTCACTTCCCGATGTCATAGAAACTTGAAATTAGGCACTAGCATTGATTATGTCATAAATAGGAAAAGTTAACCCTTTCCAATCCACTGTCTGACGTCTAAAGACATTCTGATTGAAGGCTGTACAGCTCTGATGTCGGAAGACGTCCGGCAGGGTATTCTTACTGTAGATTACTGACCACTCTGTTGTCCGGGGCCTCTCCAGCATGTCCGATACCACACTAATGGCTCTAGCCAGCATATGGCACCATTGTATAATGGCGGAAAGAGAAAAAGGCCCCTCGGAAACCCTGAAACCGAAATTGGATTGCAAAGAGTTAATGCGTCCCAACTCGATTATTTAATTCTAAGCACAAAAGAATTAGCATCCAAATTTTGCGTACGTAATCTAATTCTCTCACTTCCCGATGTCATAGAAATTTGAAATTTGGCACAGGCATTGATTATGTCATAAATAGGAAAAGTTAATGGGTCCCAACTCGATTATTCAATTGTCATTGCAAAAGAATTAGTGTCCAAATTTTACATACGTAATCTAATTCTCTCACTTCCTGATGTCATTTTTTATAAAGGAAACATCGCATGGTTACCTCCACATGGTATTCCCTGGGTAACACAAAGAACCATGCAAAATGGTGAACATATTTTTTTCCTTGGTATCTCTAAAGTAACCACGACTTCATAAGATTTTCCGTGTGAACACCAGATAAACACCAGTACCAAATTAACTCGGGCAAAGCCAGGTATATCAGCTAGTACACTATAATGTCTATTGCCAGCTTATCCAATGATCTGCATCTTCTTGAAATATTTCTTCACTGTTCCACTTAGGCTGCATTCAGACGAACGTATATCAGCTCGGTTTTCACGCCGAGCCGATATACGTTGTCCTCGTGCGCAGGGGGGGGGGATGGAAGAGCCAGGAGCAGGAACTGAGCTCCTGCCTCCTGTCTGCCTCCTCTCCGCCCCTCTGCACTATTTGCAATGGAGAGAGGCGGGACGGGGCGGGGCTAAGTTCTGAAAATTATCCTCGTCCCGCCTCTTCCTATTGCAAATAGTGCAGAGGGGCAGAGAGGGGGCAGGAGCGCAGTTCCTGCCCCTGGCTCTTCCATCCTCCCCCCCTGCACACGAGGACAACGTATATCGGCGCGGCGTGAAAACCGAGCCGATATACGTTCATCTGAATGCAGCCTTAGACTTGAATTACTGGAGGATTGTTTTGTTGACTTTCTTCATTCCCCTGGTATACTCAAAGTTCAAAAAGTTTACCATCCTTTTATTGTTTCCTTTATTAACCAATGTTCACATTCACAAAGACCCATCAAAGTAAAAAACGGTATCCTCCCGATCTACTTCCATCCATGTGAAAGCATATTACACTGTAATTCATGTAATACTCTATATCACTAAGTGATCTGCATGCAAATACGCAGAGTAAAAAATGAAAAAAAGAGTAAATCCCATACAGGTTTTCAATCCATCTCTACTTTAGTGTGAATATGTTGCACTTAAATAAGTGAGACCACACATAAGACACTCGTAAAATGTCTTCAGGAACAAAGGGATGAGAGGGGCTTTGAAATAGATACCACAAGGAGGACTGTATATCTGTGGAGTGATGCTTATTATAGTACAGGTGTGTTCCAGATGAAACTATAACCCCCTTGGTTTATGTTCCTTATGTTCCAATCAGAACTCAAAACCCGGCCCAAACTTTAGGTTTCTTAGCCACATGTGAAATTAATGGCATTGGATTGATTAGATAACTATAATTAACTTGACCAGATACAAATCATATACACATATGATTTGTATATAGCGGCATTGTGTGTCTCAAACATGGAGATGAACTATTGGACCAATAAGGAGTGCATATATTCTCCTTTCATAGATGTCAATGAGGAATCTTGAAGGCTATAAACAACTTTGTAACGTTTTTCTTTTTGGGTGACTACCCACTAGCGTTTTTTTTCTACTGCAAATTGTCTCCTATTTTTTCTTCCAAATGTCAATGGGACTTTCTAATGTTAAAAATGCAAAGTTGCGTTGCGTTGCGGTTTTAACATTAGGAAGTCCCATTGACAATTGGAAGAAAAAATAGGAGCAAATTCGCAGCAGAAAAAAAACCGCTAGTGGGAAGTCACCCTTAGGCCGCCTGCACACGAGCGTTCCGGATTCCGCTAGCGGATTTTCACGCGCGTATGGTACCTAAATGTGCTTGCGGATAGGTGTGGATGCGTGAAAAATCACGCGCGGATATACGCGGATGTGTTGCGGAAAAAAACGCGCAGAAAAACCAGCAGACACCCCTTATTGTAAACCCAACCCCTAGAGAACTGCCCATTCCTTGGAAAACAGCTTAAAAACCAACACCCAGACTCCGTTTTGTCCTTCTTGCTTGTGCGAGCACCGTTAAATTATTCTGGCAACATGCTTTCACCCGGTGAGCAGATGTCTTTGTGGGCATGGTTGATCCATGTAACTTTTTTCAGGCGCTTCTCCAGCGTGACTTTATTTCAGTCACTGCAAAAAAATTCACAAGAGGAAGGCCGCCTGCACACGGGCGGAAATCCTGCGGCGGTATTTCCCGCGGGATTTCCGCCGCTGAAAGTCTGCATAGGAGTGCATTACAATACACACTCCTATGCAGACGGCCGCGGTTTGGCCGCGCGAAATCTCACGCGGCAAACAAACCGCGGCATGTCCTATTTTTGTGCGGGGCTCGCACTCACCCGGCCGCCGGCTACGGTCTGCACATGAAAGAGCCAGGGCCGCCAGGCGCGGGTGAGTACGCGCTCGTCACTGCAGGCTCTCGGGTCGGGTCCCGCGGCGAGAATTCTCGCCGCCTGATTCGACCCGCTCGTCTGCAGGCGGCCGAATTCATTACTACAGATTTTGCATTCTTAGATCCTGCATTGGCAAGAAATACTACCTATCTCCCTCTACAAATTTGCCTGTGAAGCTCTGTGCTGTGTGTTGGGACGCCTCCTACCATGCCTACTTCCTGTAGTCATAGCAACCAGTGACTCTATCCGCAGCTGCACTGCGGATGTACTGCGTGAAAAAACGCACCCATTCACTTGTATTGGAGGCTTCACGCGCAGAATCCGACCTAAATTAGAACAGGTCGCAGATTTTTTCACGCGCGTGAGAAAACGCGATACAAATCCGTCCGTCTGGGGACAACTGCGGATCCTCATAGAAGTATATTGGCTGCGGTCTGGGGCAGATAATGTGCCTAAAATAACGCGCTGCAAATTCCGTTTGTGTGCAGGCACCCTTAAATGGATGTTTTTTACACAAAAATAATCTTTGCAGTTGGAATTAGATACAAAATGTTAACAGTTGTCCTCCTGTGGTTGTAGTGTACAGCTGCCCACTAAAAGCTGGAGGACTGCGTTTTTTTACAAAATATATCAGTCAGTCTAAGTGATGGGTTCTAGAGCTGGGAATAGTTGTTCACTGGCCAATCACAGTGGGAGGAGGGACATCGCATTTATTACATCATAACTAATTATATTTTTATTGTGTAATTCAGCACAGAAGTCTGAGCAGATGTGCTGCTTTTTGCTTGTAATAACCAACGCTGGCCGCTGGGACTCGGCTCCTGTGCGTGATGTGAGCTGGACCATCTGAGACTGGTTTTTGACAGCCATGTCTCTCACAACTTCAGGCTCCTCTCCTTCCTGGTTATATGTTTTTATATGGAAAATCCTCTCCTTCCCTGTTGTAACTGACCAATGAAGGCCCCCCCTCACAGCTATGAAACCTACTAGTCAGTCATACTGAGAGATTTTGCAAGAAATTTAGTCGTCCACCTTATAGTGTACAGCTACACACTACAAGAAGAAACAGGTTAAACCATTTTTAAGTAATTCTAATTAAAAAATATATTTTTTGCACAAAGATACATCCACATAAAATAGGTGTGGGAAGGGGTTCATAGCCTGTAATGAACATGGATTTCATCTTCCTCTTCTTCGCCCTTTTTTAACAATCACAACATTTCAGAACAAACCAGGATTCCAGATATCAGAGACAGCTGTCTGAGAACACTCTACATTCTCTCTATCTGACCGCTGGGAAGTTATTGACAGCATGTTGCTAGCTTATCCCAAAGTTAAATGATTGTCTCCAGCAGTAAATTAGTCAATGTCAACCAAGTCTCTTCCATCCTTTTGGGGCAGACTGAGTACAAACCATCATCCTCTGGTTGTTTAGTCTGAGATTAGTAAACTAGCTATGGGAAATAATGATTTAAGTGAGATAACATGAGTGCCACAAGAGCTTATATTTGTCACCCTACAGTGTGTGAGGGGTGAGTGATTGGGTGTTCGTTTGGGATAGTTGTAGATAAGAGGACCTCTTATGGTGGTCAAGCTGTGGGAAAAAATAAAGAGATTATCACTTAGTTAAGTGTGTGCTAATGAGGGCAAGCGAAGGCCTTCAGCCAATGAACTTGGAACTTTTTTAATAAATATCAGTCATCTTTAAGAAAAAAAAGTTTATGTTGCTCCAAGAACAAATCGAGCTTCTCCAAATGCACATCATATATAGGTTGTAATTATACATTTATGGAAAATGCTAGTGATTTCAGTGATGTAGAAAGAGTTCTAGACAACTTTAAGATTTGTTTGACATTCAGGAATTCTGGATTAAGCACAACATTTTTAGGTCGACTAACCACAATGAGTAATAGTCAAAATTCTGCCAGATGTACATGGAGCATGTACATTCTCATAGACACGTGTATATAAGTGAATCACGTCTCCAGCATCAAATGGGTTAAGACAGCTGACAACTTTGGTTATTTGGGTTTTCTAGATGTGAAAATTATTTTATAAAAAAAAGGTGGAAAATAAAAACCCTTTCTCCAAAAAAATCCCATAAGTGCTAAGCAATGATGTTTGTTTGAACAGAGTGACAATGACACAAGGGATTTAATGTCTTTCCTTAGCAGTAAACACTTTTGGCCTGTGAAGTATGTAAGCACAAAGTGTTGTTGTGAAGTCTTCATATAACAGGCTTAGCATGAGAAAACACACAGAGTGACAGTTACCTCTTCTCACCAAGGACCCACCCGGTGTCAGCACTGATAACCTTCACGGGGAGGACCTCCTAGAACCAGAGAAACTGATGGCAGACATAGACCATGTGTTTCCTCTATCCATAGAGAAGAGTCAACCTGGTCATTATGCACTATATTGCTTGATTATAGGACTAGTAAATGCCATGCATCAAAAATGGAAAATACTATACTTACATGTGTCTAAAGGTACTTGTTATATTGGGCGATTATCACGCAAATTCAGCCAATGTGTATGCAGCCACCGACAGGCCACTGAGTGAGAAATCACTCACTTTTTACAGTTGCTAGGTTAGCAGAGCTAAAAACTAAGTGACTGTCGGTTCATGTAAACAGACAGTCATTCAATTATTAACAACTGCCTGTTTACGGTGAACGGAGGTGGCCAGGCCGGAAAGATCTCCAGTCCGCTTTGCTTCCATTCACAGAATGACTATCCTGTGTAAAGCACAGGAACAATAGTTGGGTGGTAGTTCGTGGGACAGCTGTTGGGTGATTATTAGAGATGAGCGAGCATACTCGTCCGAGCTTGATGCTCGTTCGAGTATTAGGGTGCTCGAGATGCTCGTTACTCGAGACGAGCACCACGCGGTACTCGTCTCGATTAAACGAGCACTGACCATTGAATTCAATGGAGCCGGCAATACAGCCAGCTCCATTGAAAGCAATGGGCTGCCGGCGAGAGCGGGATGAATTTTCGGGAAAGGCTTAAAAATATAAGCCCTTACCTGAAAATCATCCTAAAATGTGTAAAAACAAAAAAAATATATATATATACTCACCTTGTCCCTGCAGCCGGAGTTCAGCCGCGGCCGACCGGCAGTTCTCCTGAACTGCTCTGTGTAGTATTCAGCAGGCGGGAATTTAAAATTCATGAATGGGTGAGTGAGAGCTGCCTCTGATTGGTGAGGCTGTGACCAATCAGAGGCAGCTCATTCAGCAGGTGGGGATTTTAAATCCCCGGCTGCTGAATACTACTCACAGCAGTTCAGGAGAACTGCCGGCCAGCCGCGGCTGAACTCCGTCTGCTGGGACAAGGTGAGTATATTTTTTTTAACTTTTTATACATTTCTGGATGAATTTCAGGGAAGGGCTTATATTTTTAAGCCCTTCCAGAAAATTCATCCCGCGCTCGCTGGCAGCCCATTGCTTTCAATGGAGCCAGCTGTATTGCCGGCTCCATTGAATTCAATGGGCTAACATCGTTCTTCTCTGCCACAGCTGTTACAGCTGTGGCAGAGGCGAACGATCTTTATGCTGACAGTGAGGGGGGGGTCTCACTCTTGCCACTATTGTGGCTTAATAGTGAGACCTCGGAGCCCGAAATGCAGCCCTGCATGTTGCTCCTCGCCTGCCCTATCCATTTCTGTGTTTTTTACATGACTTTGGTGATTTGCTAAGATTTTCACAAATGAAAACCTTAGCGGAGCACCAGTCATATACAAAAATGCTCGAGTCGCCCATTGACTTCAATAGGGGTTTGTTACTCGAAACGAACTCTCGAGCATCACTGAAAGCATTTTGGTGCATTTTGGTGCTCGCTCATCTCTAGTGCTTATGAGCTCAACAGTCCTCCAGTGTAAAGTGTTATATTAATATATATAAGATTGTTCAAGTACACTACAGTATCTTTCTGTGGTTCCTTACAGATTTACAGGGCCATATGGAGGTCTTAGAGCCGTGATGGTGAACCTATGACATGCGTGTTAGCACTGACACTCATACAGAGAAGTATGAGGCCGCATGCCGAGAAGGACATTTCATCCTCGACTCCTGCACGGCCAGGTCCAGTAGCCGAGGATAAAACATTTGCTGTAGTGTAGTGTAGATGCTCTGTGTCAGAGGTCTGTAGGCCAAAACAACAGAACTCCGGCACAGAGCGTCAAGTTCTGGGACTTCCGGTCAGGCCGTTAGGGGATCTTTGACCTCACTTCCGACGGGTAGAGCAGGGAGCAGTGGAATGCCACGGGGAATGCATCTTTAGGGGCCCTGTGATCGCCATTACCAGCAACCACATAACCACAGCAACCATCATCCAATCTACTGTTCTGGGGTCTCATGGATTTCTAATTGACCATCATTACTGAGATAAGGGATGGGGAGGCTGGGAGAGGCAAGGGCCTGTGCTATGGGTACCGTTTCCTGCCATTAGAAATAGCCGCAGCCATCCTAATTTACATAAAGAACGCCATCTTGCAGCATAGTGCAGACTCCATTTTACCACTATTACTGTTGTGCATCCTTATTAACCCCTATTTCTGCTTATTAACCCTGCCCTTTCCTGAAAGAAAGTTACATGTGCCATGTAACTTAGAGGATGGTCCCCGGCCATGAGCCATATAGCTGAGCAGCTCACAAAAAGTGGTCCTAGCTATTCATTTCTATGGCTGGCATTTAATAATACATTTTCAGGGAAAACGTATGGCCAAACTCCTTTCAGAGAAGCCAGACCTACGGCAATAGCCTGACATGAAATCTAGACCATGGCTGCGTTATATGTATCATTCATGTAGACCATGTGTTTCGTTTAATCATGTCAATTAATGGGCTGCCTACTGATTTCAATTGATACACCATGTCTTCGTAACATAGTATGTAAGGCCAAAAAAAGACATATGTCTATCCAGTTCAGTCTATTACCTCCAATGTTGGTTATAGTGTGAAAATCAATATTTGCAGCATCTCGCTGCTCTATCCTGTTAGACACTGAACGAGAAGCAAACTGATTCTCATTCATCATTCAGTTGGTACATGCATTTACACTTAATGATAGTCATTCAGATTCTCACTGGATAAAAGGAATCTGAACAATTTATCTGCCTGTGTAAAACGGCCCTTAGGCCTATATGTGTGCCTCTCCAGCACCCTGCTCACAATATTCAATGATCTCTATTCCAGCCATTTTAGGATGACTTAATTTGTTGAGCAGGGGGTCGGACTTGATGACCCTGGAGGTCCCTTCCATTGCTACGAATCGAGACATCAGGAGGGGTATGGGCTTCAAAGGAATTGAACAGTTTTGCTGACAACACTATCTAGGGGCAGGAGAGCAGGGCCAGAGCATATCTTTGTGCAGCGTGTTAAAGCACCTGTTCCAAAGGGCTTACTTTTTCCAGGCACCAGAGTGTGCGGAAGGGTATGTATGTGTGTGTTATATTACCCGGTGCCATCTTTTTCCTGGTTCAGCCTGTGATCCTCCTGTTCCTGGAGTACATCTTCAGTCTTTCAACAGGTCATGGTATCACTGTAACTACTTGATGCACAATGTGCATTGGTCGGTTGACACTGCATGCTGCTTCCTGATTGGCCAACGCTGGACAATCAGAGCAGTAAGTCATGCCTTAGCCTACTGATGCACCACTAGTGCTCAGTGTGCGTCAGTTGGTTTAAAAATCATTGTGGGCATCTTGGAAGTATGAGGAGGAGCACCAGGAACATGCAGTATGGTGGTCAAACCAGGAAAAGGATCAGGTAAGATAATGTAATGATCCCCCCGATCCCAACCAGAGGGTCACTTTAACATCACCATAGCTGCTGAAATTAACTTCTGACGTCAAATGAACAGTTCCATAGCTTGGTTTCACAGTTGTTGCATCCAGCCAGGAGGCATATATCAATATTCCACAACACTTCTGCTTGATTCAACCCAAACAACCAATCCCTGTGAATCAGCCAACCCAAACAACCAATCCCTGTGAATCAGCCAACTCAAACAACCAGGTTGTGAATCAAGCAGAAGTGTTGTGGAATATAGATATATGCAGCTGTCAATCAAAACTGAGGAGCAGCTCATTGGAAGGAGACAAAGAACACTTCGGTAACACTTATGGTAGTGTGCGGAGAAGAATAGTTGATTTTTGCAGTGACGGGGATGTTAACAGACTGCAGAAAGGTATGTTCTAGCCTTGCTCCCCTGCCTCTATATAGTGATGTAAGCAGTTTTATATTGGCAAAACTACGACCACACTCCCTTCAAGTCTTCAGCGCTACTGCTGGTAGACAGTAATTTCTGTAAACAAGATAGTGGACAGAATTTGGACTATTGTCAACTAAAAAGCAAGTAAGGCCTGGTGCACAGCATATTAGAGTGTTCAAGTGATTATATTGGGAGTATTACTTGACAGAAGGCTCCGTTTTCCACCATTGTACGAGTATATGGTGATGTAGATTGTCCATAGCCACATAGACTCACATGCCAAATATGTGTTATATGTGTTTATGGGATGGCTTGACTAAGAAAATATGGTGAAAAAAAAGATACCATGTAATAAAGTATAATGGAGCAAGGGAGGTCAGATAAAAAAAATACAGTAAAATGCACAGATACGCATGCGTACCGTATATACCGGCGTATAAGGCGACGGGGCGTATAAGACGACCCCACAACTGTCACCTTATACGCCGGTATTCAGTGGAGAAAAAAAAAAAAATTTCATTACTCACCTCCCACGGCGTCCTGTCGCGCTCCGGCAGGATGTCGCTCGCTCCGGCAGGCTGTCGCTCGCTCCTCGTCCCCGCCGCAGCATAGCTTTCTGAATGCGGGGCTTGAAATCCCCGCTTCCAGAAAGCTAATACACACGCCGGCAGCAATGACAGCATTGAATGGCTGTGATTGGCTAAAGCACACGTGGCTTCAGCCAATCACACTATTCAATGACATCATTGAATGGGTGTGATTGCTAACACGTGCGCCTTCAGCCAATCACAGCCATTCAATGATGTCATTGAATAGTGTGATTGGCTGAAGCCACGTGTGCTTTAGCCAATCACAGCCATTCAATGCTGTCATTGCTGCCGGCGTGTGTATTAGCTTTCTGGAAGCGGGGATTTCAAGCCCCGCATTCAGAAAGCTATGCTGCGGCGGGGACGAGGAGCGAGCGACAGCCTGCCGGAGCGAGCGACATCCTGCCGGAGCGCGACAGAACGCCGGGGGAGGTGAGTAATAAAATTTTTTTTTTTTACACTTTTTTTTTTTTGTATTACCGGCGCATAAGACGACCCCCGACTGCAGAGCAGATTTTTCGGGGTTCAAAAGTCGTCTTATACGCCGGTATATACGGTAATTGTGCAACGTTTTGCGCAGTGAATGTTGCGTTTTTGCACTATGGATCATGCAAGTCTACCATTAGAGTTTGTGTGTAGTAAAATAGTCCACTGGATATAATGTGAGCTGTGTTAGGGGGTAGTGGGAAGCATTCTGTGTGATTATATGGAGTTGCTCTTCAGGCTGGATTCACATAAACATATGCGCATTTGCGCCTCGTTTCTGTGCATTAGGTGTTGTGCATTTGCGCACGCAACTGCATTTGTACTGCACGTGCAAAAAAACACACAATGATACTCTCAGTCTGCCTTCACACTGACAAATATGAATCCTATTTTTTTGAATGAGTTCATTCACATGATTAATGTTTTCCTGCATGGCACCGCGATGCGGGAAATACAGTGCAGCTTGTCCTGTCTTTCTGCAAGATCGCCCATTGCTTTCAATGGGGCCAGTAGTAGCGCCAGCCCCATTGAAAGCAATGGGAGAACTCTGCGATCCGTGGTGGGGGATTCCCTTCATCCCCACAGTGATGCAAGGCTTCTTTCACATGAAAACGTCTCGCATTCACGGCGCTTTTTTTACATGGTGGCAAGTGCGATATCGGGCCATGAATCACAACCCATTATCGTACTCGCCAGTGTGAAGGAGCCCTTAGTCATTAAAATGGCCAATTAGTTTCATCACTTCAAAATGTTAATGTTGGCATTTTATTTGGGCTTCCGATCTAGAATGTTTTCTGTCTGACATTTAGAGACAAAAAGCCAGCAGCCGTTTATTAAATTAAACTTTGATGATGATTGGACTTAGGGCCTATTCACACAGGCGTATCGCCTGCCCAGCACAGGCACCCATTGCATTACATTGGTATTCAGACCTACATTCTTTACACAGACCATGTGCAGAAATAATAAATCACAGCATGTCCTGTTTTGATCAGTGCTAGCTAGAGATGAGCGAGTCTACTCGCTAAGGGCAATTGCCCTTAGCAAGTAGCTGCCCGCTTGGGAGCAAAGATTCGGCTGCCGGCGGCGGGCGGGGAGCTGCAGGGGAGAGTGGGGACGAACGGAGGGGAGATCTCTCTTTCCCTTTCTCGCCCCCCCTGCTCACTGCCGCAACTCACCTGTCACCCGCGCCGGCAGCCGAACCTTCTCTGCCGACCGGGGAGATACTCGCTAAGGACAATGCTCGATCGATCAATTGTCCTTAGCGAGTATACTCACTCACCTCTAGTGCTAGCTGATCAAAATTACCCATTAAGGTCTATGCGTGCATAAAAAAAGACAGCAAAACAAATATTAGCACCCATATTCTGAGGTTTTTTTTTCTTGCTCATCCTGTTTTCTGTGGGTTATGATAAACAGACATAATTTAGGCCTTCTTGAGTTTTTGTTTGCATGTGTGAAACATATAGGACACATGGATATAAGTGTTTTGTTAAGGACTGACATTGCATACGCCCGTGTGACTGAGCCCTTACAATTGATGCAGGCATTGAAAAGCGTAAACTACAATAGATATTTCTAGAAGTGCGAGTCACAGTGCGAGTCCCTGCGGTTTAGTTGGTCAACACTGACCTCTAGTGGAAAATTTAGAGTAAGGCTATATTAAACCCCACAACATCATGAAGCAATGATTTCAGCATGTCTTGTGACTGTGGAAAGTACATGGTCCAGAAGGTCATGATGCTAGCCACCAATGGTTATTAACCTTTCTATTGCACGGGGAGGAGGTCGCTACTTTGCAGTGTGGAGTTTGATAGTTGAACAGTGGGTTTACAGACTGTGTCGCTATGCCTCCTTTTTCTGATGCTCAATATTGTATTTTTCATTTAACTGCTCACATTTTCTGTGACCATTTAAAACAAAAATTTGTTTAACTCCTTAGTGACCAAGCCTTTTTGTGCCTTAACCCCTTCCAGCTCCGGGGTGTAAGTTTACATCCTGGGAGCAGGGTACTTCCCGCAACAGGGCGTAAACATACGTCCTGGGGATAGCGCGGGATCACATATGATCCCGCGCTATCCCGCAGCGGGAGTCGGCTGTCAGTCACAGCCGGAGTCCGCTGCAACAGTGGGGGTGGGGGGGTGGGGCATCAGAGATGCGCCCCCCCCCCCCCGCTGTTAACCCCTTCTACTTAGATCGCGGCAGGGAAAGAGTTCACAGAGAGAGCTCGCTCCCTCTGCATCTTTGGCTGGCTCTTGCAATGTTATCGCGAGAGCCCGGCCTGTTGCCATGGCAACAGGACGCCAGACACTGGCGTCCTGTGTTGCCAGTGCCTTAGATCGCTGTATAAGCGATAAGGCATGGCAGGGCAGCAGACCTGCCATGCCTTATCACAGCGATCATCAGGGCTGTGGTGAAAGTCCCCCAGGACACAAATGTTGTAAAAAAAAAATTAAAAAATGAATTAAAAAAATGTAAAAAAAACCTTTTTATGCTTTTTCTCAGATTAGCATAAAAAAAAGGTAAAAAAATTAAAACCCCCACATATTTGGTATTGTCGCGTCCGTAACAACACGTACAATAAGTTGCACATGCTTTTGACTGTGCACAGAAAAAAAAACGTTTAAAAAAACGCTAAAAAACTGAGGCAAAAAGGAAGCTCTGGCAGGGACGGACGAGAAGGACCCCGTGCGTTGAACACGGAGACACATCCGCGCCCTCCCGTTGAGGGGAGCCGGAGCGGAGGGAAGAGAATGAATCGGGGGAACAAGAGCTTGGTATAGAGCCTTCCGGGAGCACTACCGGTAACCAGACTATCCCTCCTTTACTAACCCCCCTCCCTCCCCCCTTTTTTTTTTTTTTTTGTCTTTCTCTCTGTTCTTCCTTGGTGCTTATCTCCTGCATCCATTCCCCCCATACCCACCTCCCCCCTTACATGTTTAATTTGTTTGACATACCGGGGCAAGGACTGATGTAGCGAGTTCCAAGTTGCTTAACAGCCCAAGTCGTGTCTATATTACTACTGAGGATGCTGTAGACGGGAGCCGTCGCTCGGGCCACCGACCAGGGCTAACATGGAAGGGACGGGCAGCTGTCAGCAAGACACTGCCTGGGACTTACCGGAAACGCACGACTCACCTGGCTTCTGCTGGAGGAGTCTAGAGTCGTTTATAGAAATTAGGAAGACCTGGTTGACCCGGCACGAGAGACCCTCCCGTAGATTACTGTTTTACTGCCTTACAGTATTATTTCTTAGCTGTTGCAGCAATGACAAACGTTAAACGTTGTACGTACAAGCTTAAAAGAAATGTTTGACTGATTTGTATGTTCTGAAAACAATATGGAAAACTAAAAATCGTAATAAAAAACTTGATTCAAAAAAAAAAAAAAAACTGAGGCAAAATGCTAATTTTTAGCATTTTGCCTCACTAAAAACGCAATAAAAGTGATCCAAAATGGTACCAATAAAAACTACAGCTCGTTTCGCAAAAAATAAGCCATCATAGATCTCCGTACATCAAAAAATTAAAAAGTTACAGGACTTGGAATGCAGCGATTTAGAAAAAAAAAGATTTCCAAAAAAAACGGTTTTTATTGCAGAAAAGTGGAAAAAGCTAAAAAAAAAATAAGAATTTTGGTATCGTTGTAATTGTACCGACCTGCAGAAAAAATGGATTGTCTTATTTATGCTGCATGATTAACGCTGTAAAAAAAAAAAAAAAAAAAATCTATGGCAGAATTGATGCGTTTTCTCTCCCTGCTATCATTAGAAAAAAAAAGTTTTACAATATAGTCTATGTATCCAAAAATGACGCCGATGAAAACTACAGTTCGCCACGCAAAAAACAAGCCCTTATTTGGCCGCATCGACGGAAAATAAAAAAATTCTGAGTTTTGATAAATGGAGAAGAAAATACGCCAAAAATCCTTGCGTCCTGAAGCCCAAAATAGGCCATGTCATTAAGGGGTTAATGACTAGGCCAAATTTTGGAAATCTGACATGTGTCATAGAACTTGAACATAGAATAACTCTGTAAAGGTTTTGCATATCCAAGTGATTTTGAGATTGTTTTTTCGCCACATATTGTACTTCATTTAGGCGGTAAAAAGAGACAGAATTTGTGTATATTTATTTAAAGCGCCAAAATTTGGAAAATTTTGGAAAAAATTGTCATTTTTTTCACATTTTCAACTGCAATACCTCAAATATGTGCAAACATACTGTACAAATTTTTGATGAGCTATATATTTCCATCTGTTTACTTTATTCTGGATGCACATTAAAAAAACTTCTATTTTTTTTTTAACCATTTAGGAGACGTACAAATTTAACATTAACATTTTGAGGAACACTTATGTTTGTTTTCCTGCACCAAGCCAAGATTGCATAAGGCTCATAGGTGTCAGAATGATAGATACTCCCACAAATGATTCCATTAAAAAAAAAATGCACATCATTCACTTGAGGGGTGTCATGAGTATTTTGACCCCACAGTTTTTTTTCAGGAGGTAATGGAATTTAGAGGAGAAAAAAATAAAATTTCATCTTCTTGCAAATACGTCATTTTAAAGACTGATTTTTTTTCTATAGTGCTCATGAAAATTAGGATTTGCACCCCAAAATACATAATAACATAGTATGTTAGGCTGAATGAAGACAATGTCCATCTAATTCAGCCTGTTTCCACCTCCCCCTACCCTTGTTGATCCAGAGGAAGGCAAAAACCCCAAGAGGCAGAAGCCAATTAGCCCATTGGGGGAAAAATTTCTTCACGACTCTATAATGGCAATCAGAATAATTCCTGGATCAACCTTTGCTAGTTCCTACCTCACTGTAAGACCTGGAACAACAACCCGCTGGTCACCTAATGTCTATATCCTGTAATATCCTTCCGCTCTAGAAAGACGTCTAGTCCCCTCTTAAACACCTCTATGGATTTTGCCATCACCACGTTCTCAGGCAGAAAGTTCCACAGTTTCACTGCTCTTACAGTAAAGAACCCCCTTCTGTGTTGGTGATGAAACCTGCTTTCTTCTAAACATAGCGGATGCCATCTGGGTACCGACGCAGTCCTGGGTATAAACAGATCATGGGAGAGATCCTTGTATTGTCCCCTCATGTATTTATACATAGTTATTTGATCACCCCTTAGCCATCTTTTCTCCAGGGTAAATAATCCCAATTTTGATAGCTTCTCTGGGTATTCCAGTCCTCCCATTCCATTTATTAGTTTAGTTGCCCTTCTTTGAACCCTCTCAAGCACTGCAATATCCTTCCAGAGCACCGGAGTCCAGAACTGTACACAGTATTCCATATGAGGCCTGACGAGTGCCTTATATAGTGGAAGAATAATGTTCTCGTCCCTCGCCCCTATACCTCTTTTAATGCACCCCGAGACTTTATTAGCTCTTGCAGCAGCTGACTGGCATTGGTTGCTCCAGTTAAATCTACAGTCCACTAGTACCCCCAGGTCTTTTCACATCTCACTTTTCCCTAGCAGTACTCCATTTAGTGCATATTGATGACATCCATTCCTCCTTCCCATGTGCATTACCATACATTTATCCACATTGAACTTTATTTGCCATTTTTCTACCCAAGCCCCCAGCTTATCTACCGTATATACCAGCGTATAAGGCGACGGGGCGTATAAGACGACCCCCCAACTTTCACCTTATACGCCGGTATTACAGTGGAGAAAAAAAAAATCTGTACTCACCTCCCCCGGCGTTCTGTCGCGCTCCGGCAGGATGCGGCTCGCTCCTCGTCCCCGGCGCAGCATTGCTTTCTGAATGCGGGGCTTGAAATCCCCGCCTCCAGAAAGCTAATACACACGCCGTCAGCCAGTTACAGCCATTCAATGACAGCTTGAATGGCTGTGATTGGCTGAAGGCGCACGTGGCTTCAGCCAATCACACTATTCAATGACATCATTGAATGGGTGTGATTGGCTGAAGCCACGTGCGCCTTCAGCCAATCACAGCCATTCAATGCTGTCATTGAATAGCTGTACCGGCTGACGGCGTGTGTATTAGCTTTCTGGAAGCGGGGATTTCAAGCCCCGCATTCAGAAAGCAATGCTGCGCCGGGGACGAGGAGCGAGCGACATCCTGCCGGAGCGCGACAGAACGCCGGGGGAGGTGAGTAATGATTTTTTTTTTTTACACTTTTTTTTTTGTATTACCGGCGCATAAGACGACCCCCGACTGCAGAGCAGATTTTTCGGGGTTCAAAAGTCGTCTTATACGCCGGTATATACGGTAGGTCCATTTGCAGGCACACATTGTCATCGGTTGTATTAATTATCTTGCATACTTTTGTATCATCTGCAAATATTGATATTTTACTGTGCAGTCCGTCTATCAGGTCATTGATAAATATATTGAACAGAATGGGGCCTAATACTGAACCCTGTGGTACCCCCAAAATTGATCCCCCTGTTTGTTCTGTGTTCAAAAATATACTAATTGTGGCCCTAATATTATATCTTTATGCACAACGGGGCCCAAAATGAACCGAGCAGCCGGTGGCTTTCAGAACAGACATTTTGCTTAAAGGTGATTTAGGCCCCATTGTAGAGCCCTTGAACTGCATTTTGAAAACTAGACCCCCTTAACGAACTTATCTAGCGGTGTGCTGCGTATTTTGACCCCACACTTTTTGCATGAATCTAAGCAAGGCAGAAGAAAAAAAATTATGCTTTTCATTTTTTGGCAATTGTGTCATTTTAAAAGCAGTTTTTTTTTTGTACAGCACACATAGGAATGTAGACTTCCACGCCAAAATGGATACCCCTGTTTATCCTGTGTTCAGAAACATACCCAGTGTGGCCCTAACCTTAGGTCCGTATGCACAACGGGGGCCTAAATGAAAAGAGCATTACACTTAAACTTTTTTTTAAACTTTTATGTGATCACCATTATCCCACGATAATGGTGATCACATGACCCGAGACCGCTCATGCAGCCCTCGGTCACTGCTCCAGGTTCTCGGCTACCTATAGTAGCCAGGAGCAAAGAGATTTTAAATTCTCTGGGCCCTCTGCAGCTTCTGCGCTTGCGCTGTCATTTTGCCAATAGGTGCATGCGCCGAAGTTGGGGAGAGGTGCGCGGATAAGGATCCTGTCGGGGAACATCGCCGGAGGCCTTGGGATCGGATCTGTGATGGGGGGGGGTGAAACTAGCTTTTTTTTTTTACTTTTACGTGATCGCTGTTATCCACTGGATAAAGACAATCACGTGACCAAGGACTGTGTACCACGGCCCCCCATGAAAACTCCAGGCTCTCGTCTCCAGTTGGTAGTCAGGAGAAGGGAGATTTTAAAATACCTCGGCAATCCACGGCTTTTGCGCATGTGTCTGCCATTTTGGCAATGGGTGCGTGCACAGAAGTCGGGGTAAGGTCCACACAAAATCTGAGGGCCTTAGGTATGTAATTTCATCTCCCCCCATGGTTCATATCCATGAGGGGAAATGAACCTTAGACTTTTGAAACTTTTTTCTGCTTTTACACTTTTTTTTTAACTTTTACATGATCGCCGTTATCCATTGGATAACGGCGATCTTGTGACCAGGAACCGCATACAGTGGTTCCTGGGGACATCTCGCTGCTCTCGGCTAATCATACTAGCTGGGAGCAGAGAGATTTTTTTATTTACCGATCCTCTCGGCCTTCTGTGCATGATATATGAAGTCTAGTGTGCATGCGCAGACGCCAGTGTCAGGTTCTGGAAGGCCAGAACATTGCGGGACATCGCGTAGAATGGGGGCGAGTACTCCCAGCTCCCTTCATGGATCCGATCCATGAGGGAAGCTGAAATGAACTTTTTTAAACTTTCTATTTACTCTAATGCGATTGCCGTTATCCATTGGTTAACGTCGATCGCATGACCGGGGATTGCTTCCCCCAGGACAGCTAAAGGTTGTTAGCTACCTCTGGCAGCCAATAGCATCAAGTTGATACGTCAACAGTGCCCATGGCTTTAATCCCCACAGCAAGTGTGTTTTTACGGCCCTGGGGTTTAAAGCCCACTTAGGCAGGAAGTCACTAAGAGGTTAAAATAAAATCTCACAATTCAATGATGGAAAGTCTCATCCCAGACTTTGTTCCAGTCCATTTTTTCGGCATCAAAATAGAATCATGTTTACACAGAGCAGCTATGTGATGAGTTTTACGTTAGTTAAGGCCAGTATAAGTATTAGGGTGGCTTCCTACGAGTGTAAGCTTAAAAACCCACACTATTGTGTGACGTTCACGGAGCCAAAAGTCCCTCTATCATGCATATCTGCTCATTTTACTGTACTTTTTGTGCATACTGGAAATCCTTCACATCGGCGTGGCACACACTCCCGCTATGATTTAAAAAGGCTATGCAGCCTACCACCAGAGGTTTTCAATTTCCCATGAAATTGTACAGTGTCTTGCGCAATAACGTGGGCATCTGCTGCACAAATTTGCACACCCTCTATAGCCTCAAAGGTGCACTGAAATAGAGCATGTTGCTGGTTTTTTTGTGCGCACAAAATGCACACACAAAAGCAAAAGTAAGATAATACCCAGTGAAAATATTGGGATCTATTCTCTACAAAGTGCGCACGCATATCTTGCGTCTGCAAACACGTCCGAGTGAAGCCGGCTTTAAGCTACATTGATACGCATGAGCGCAATATCTGGCCAATAAACTCAGCCCAAGATTGCTCTTGTCAAAATGCAATTTGTAGGGCGATGCAAAGCATTCTTGATGAAAAAATTGCATTGCTTCTGTGAAATTGCGATCTTTATGTGTGTGATAGGATCACAAGGGTTACCCATGAACTTGCTTTTTTGTGATTTTCTTTTAAATAAATCGAACTCTGCAGCCAGATATTAGCTGGAAGCCAAGAGGAAAATATTAAATATGCTGCAAAGTGCTTTTTGTGACTTTCTTTCCACTTCAGCTTTTTTGTTTTTCGATTGCAGCAGGTTTGCCATTTTGCGTAGACTTCTCAATTAGGGCTCCTACACACTTGCGTTTTTCTTGCGCATTTTTTTCACGCGATATCGGTGCGGTTTTTTAACACGATTGTCAATGGGACTTTCTAGTGTTAAAAACCAATCGCAAGTTGGTGCTTTGCAATTTTTGTGCGATGCGTTATAGAGATGAGCGAACGTACTCGTCCGAGCTTGATACTCGTTCGAGTATTAGCGTGTTCGAGATGCTCGTTACTAGAGGCGAGCACCACGCGATGTTCGAGTTACTTTCACTTTCATCTCTGAGACGTTAGCGCGCTTTTCTGGCCAATAGAAAGACAGGGAAGGCATTACAACTTCCCCCTGCGACGTTCAAGCCCTATACCACCCCCCTGCAGTGAGTGGCTGGCGAGATCAGGTGTCACCCGAGTATATAAATCGGCCCCTCCCGCGGCTCGCCACAGATGCATTCTGACATAGCTCAGGGAAAGTGCTGCTGGTGCCGGAGCTGCTATAGGAAGAGCGTTAGGAGTTATTTTAGGCTTCAAGAACCCCAACGGTCCTTCTTAGGGCCACATCTGACCGTGTGCAGTACTGTGGAGGCTGCTTTTAGCAGTGTTGCACAATTTTTTTTTTGTATATCAGGCGTGCAGAGCATTGCGTCCGCAGTCTGCAGTCATTGTACAGAGTATAGGGCCAGTACTGGTGAGGCAGGGAAAGAGATATTCAGGCTATATAGGCAGTGGGCTTTTTCCAAAAAATTGGGGAAAAATACTATATTTGGGCTGCCTGTGACCGTCTTCAGTTTACTGCGTGTCTGCTGGGGGTAGTAGTCCTAATTAATACGCAGCTAAGCGTTACAGCAGGCTTGTGCAAAATTGTTTCCTGGATCTGCTGTCTCTGTTACATGATCGCCGTCATCCCACCAGAGGGAAAGAGTATACATAATATTATACGCTGCCTACAGTATCTATCTGCTGGGGGTAGTAGTCCTAATTAATACGCAGCTAAGCGTTACAGCAGGCTTGCGCAAAATTGTTTCCTGGATCTGCTGTCTCTGTTACATGATCGCCGTCATGCCACCAGAGGGAAAGAGTATACATAATATTATACGCTGCCTACAGTATCTATCTGCTGGGGGTAGTAGTCCTAATTAATACGCAGCTAAGCGTTACAGCAGGCTTGCGCAAAATTGTTTCCTGAATCTGCTGTCTCTGTTACATGATCGCCGTCATCCCGCCAGAGGGAAAGAGTATACATAATATTATACGCTGCCTACAGTATCTATCTGCTGGGGGTAGTAGTCCTAATTAATACGCAGCTAAGCGTTACAGCAGGCTTGCGCAAAATTGTTTCCTGGATCTGCTGTCTCTTTTACATCAGCGCTGTCATCCTGCCAGAGGGAAAGAGTATACATAATATTATACGCTGCCTACAGTATCTATCTGCTGGGGGTAGTAGTCCTAATTAATACGCAGCTAAGCGTTACAGCAGGCTTGCGCAAAATTGTTTCCTGGATCTGCTGTCTCTGTTACATGATCGCCGTCATCCCGCCAGAGGGAAAGAGTATACATAATATTATACGCTGCCTACAGTATCTGTCTGCTGTATCAGCTCAGCATTTTAAAAAAATAGAAGCAAAATACTTAAGGCCTACTACTGGCCTTTGGCCACTTGACTGCTTCTGCGCTGTGAATTCCACTAGCTCAGTCATACGCACCTACGTCTCACTACAGGCGTGCGCAAAATTGTTTCCTGGCTCTGCTGTGCGTTCCGTAAGGGAAGTCAGCCTCCAACCACAGGCCAATAAGCGGCACATTTAATTACAGCGTTCTGTTTCTGCACTACTGGTAATACAGCATGCTGAGGGGTAGGGGTAGGCCTAGAGGACGTGGACGCGGGCGAGGACGCGGAGGCCCAAGTCAGGGTGTGGGCACCGGACGAGCTCCTGATCCACGTGTATCGCAGCCAACTGCTGCGGGATTAGGAGAGAGGCACGTTTCTGGCGTCCTCACATTCATCTCACAATTAATGGGTCCACGCGGTAGACCTTTATTAGAAAAAGAGCAGTGTGAGCAGGTCCTGTCGTGGATGGCAGAAAGTGCATCCAGCAATCTATCGACCACCCAGAATTCTGCGCCGTCCACTGCTGCAACTCTGAATCCTCTGGCTGCTGCTCCTCCTTCCTCCCAGCCTCCTCACTCCATTACAATGACACATTCTGAGGAGCAGGCAGACTCCCAGGAACTGTTCTCGGGCCCCTGCCCAGAATGGGCAGCAATGGTTCCGAATCCTCTCCCACTGGAGGAGTTTGTCGTGACCGATGCCCAACCTTTGGAAAGTTCCCAGGGTCCAGGGGATGAGGCTGGGGACTTCCGGCAACTGTCTCAAGAGCTTTCAGTGGGTGAGGAGGACGATGACGATGAGACACAGTTGTCTATCACTCAGGTAGTAGTAATTGGAGTAAGTCCGAGGGAGGAGCGCACAGAGGATTCGGAGGAAGAGCAGCAGGACGATGAGGTGACTGACCCCACCTGGTTTGCTACGCCTACTGAGGACAGGTTTTCAGAGGGGGAGGCAAGTGCAGCAGCAGTGCAGGTTGGAAGAGGCAGTGCGGTGGCCAGGGGTAGAGGCAGGGCCAGACCGAATAATCCACCAACTGTTTCCCAAAGCGCCCCCTCGCGCCATGCCACCCTGCAGAGGCCGAGGTGCTCAAAGGTCTGGCAGTTTTTCACTGAGAGTGCAGACGACCAACGAACAGTGGTGTGCAACCTTTGTCGCGCCAAGATCAGCCGGGGAGCCACCACCACCAGCCTCACCACCACCGGCATGCGCAGACATATGATGGCCAAGCACCCCACAAGGTGGAACGAAGGCTGTTCACCGCCTCCGGTTTGCACCGCTGCCTCTCCCCCTGTGCCCCAACCTGCCACTAAGATCCAACCCCGCTCTCAGGACACAGGCACTACCGTCTCCTGGCCTGCACCCACACCCTCACCTCGCTGTGCTCAGCCCCATCCACCAATGTCTCTCAGCGCACCGTCCAGCCGTCGCTAGCGCAAGTGTTGGAGCGCAAGCGCAAGTACGCCACCACGCACCCGCACGCTCAAGCGTTAAACATGCACATAGCCAAATTTATCAGCCTGGAGATGCTGCCGTATAGGGTTGTGGAAACGGAGGCTTTCAAAGGTATGATGGCGGCGGCGGCCCCGCGCTACTCAGTTCCCAGTCGCCACCACTTTTCCCGATGTGCCGTCCCAGCCCTGCACGACCACGTCTCCCGCAACATTGTACGCGCCCTCACCAACGCGGTTACTGGCAAGGTCGACTTAACAACGGACACGTGGACAAGCACAGGCGGCAGGGCTACTATATCTCCCTGACGGCACAATGGGTGAATTTAGTGGAGGCTGGGATAGAGTCAGAGCCTGGGACCGCTCACGTCCTACCCACCCCCAGAATTGCGGGCCCCAGCTCGGTGGTGGTATCTGCGGCGGTGTATGCTTCCTCCACTCAACCACCCTCCTCCTCCTCCTCCTCCTCCTCCTCCTACGCAACCTCTGTCTCGCAATCAAGATGTGTCAGCAGCAGCACGTCGCCAGCAGTCGGTGTCGCGCGTCGTGGCAGCACAGCGGTGGGCAAGCGTCAGCAGGCCGTGCTAAAACTACTCAGCTTAGGAGAGAAGAGGCACACGGCCCACGAACTGCTGCAGGGTGTGACAGAGCAGACCGACCGCTGGCTTGCGCCGCTGAGCCTGCAACCGGGCATGGTCGTGTGTGACAACGGCCGTAACCTGGTGGCGGCTCTGCAGCTTGGCAGCCTCACGCACGTGCCATGCCTGGCCCACGTCTTTAATTTGGTGGTTCAGCGCTTTCTGAAAAGCTACCCACGCTTGTTAGACCTGCTAGGAAAGGTGCGCCGGCTCTGCGCACATTTCCGCAAGTCCCACATGGACGCTGCCACCCTGCAACATCAGTTTCATCTGCCAGTGCACCGACTGCTGTGCGACGTGCCCACACAGTGGAACACTACGCTCCACATGTTGGCCAGGCTCTATGAGCAGCGTAGAGCTATAGTGGAATACCAACTCCAACATGGGCGGCGCAGTGGGAGTCAGCCTCCTCAATTCTTTACAGAAGAGTGGGCCTGGTTGGCAGACATCTGCCAGGTCCTTGGAAACTTTGAGGAGTCTACCCAGGTGGTGAGCGGCGATGCTGCAATCATTAGCGTCACCATTCCTCTGCTATGCCTCTTGAGAAGTTCCCGGCAAAGCATAAAGGCAGACGCTTTGCGCTCGGAAACAGAGCCGGGGAAGACAGTATGTCGCTGGATAGTCAGAGCATCCTCCTGTCTATATCTCAGCGCATTGAGGAGGAGGAGCATGAGGAGGATGAGAAGGAGGGGGAAGAGACAGCTTGGGCCACTGCTGAGGGTACCCATGCTGCTTGCCTGTCATCCTTTCAGCGTGTATGGCCTGAGGAGGAGGAGGAGGATCCTGAAAGTGATCTTCCTTGTGAGGACAGCCATGTGTTGCGTACAGGTACCCTGGCACACATGGCTGACTTCATGTTAGGATGCCTTTCTCGTGACCCTCGCGTTACACGCATTCTGGCCACTACGGATTACTGGGTGTACACACTGCTCGACCCACGGTATAAGGAGAACCTTTCCACTCTCATACCCGATGAGGAAAGGGGTTCGAGAGTGATGCTATACCACAGGACCCTGGCGGACAAACTGATGCTAAAATTCCCATCCGACAGCGCTAGTGGCCGAAGGCGCAGTTCCGAGGGCCAGGTAGCAAGGGAGGCGCAGAGATCAGGCAGCATGTACAGCACAGGCAGGGGAACACTCTCTAAGGCCTTTGACAGCTTTCTGGCTCCCCAGCAAGACTGTGTCACCGCTCCCCAGTCAAGGCTGAGTCGGCGGGAGCACTGTAAAAGGATGGTGAGGGAGTACGTAGCCGATCGCACGACCGTCCTCCGTGACGCCTCTGCCCCCTACAACTACTGGGTGTCGAAGCTGGACACGTGGCCTGAACTCGTGCTGTATGCCCTGGAGGTGCTTGCTTGTCCTGCGGCTAGCGTCTTGTCAGAGAGTGTGTTTAGTGTGGCTGGGGGAATCATCACAGATAAGCGTACCCGCCTGCCAACCGACAGTGCCGACAGGCTTACACTCATCAAGATGAACAAAGCCTGGATTTCCCCAGACTTCTCTTCTCCACCAGCGGACAGCAGCGATACCTAAACAATACGTGGGCTGCACCCGCGGATGGAAGCATTGTTCTCTATCACCATCAAAAACGTGGACCTTTTAGCTTCATCAATCTGTGTATAATATTCATCCTGCTCCTCCTCCTGAAACCTGACGTAATCACGCCGAACGGGCAATTTTTCTTAGGCCCACAAGGCTCAGTCATATAATTTTTGTAAACAATTTTTATACGCTTCAATGCTCATTAAAGCGTTGAAACTTGCACCTGAACCAATTTTTATTTTAACTGGGCTGCCTCCAGGCCTAGTTACAAATTAAGCCACATTAACCAAAGCGATTAATGGGTTTCACCTGCCCTTTTGCTTGGGCATGGGCAATTTTTCTGACGTACATTAGTACTGTTGGTACACCAATTTTTTGGGGCCCTCGCCTACAGTGTAATCCAATTAATTTTTTGCCCACCTGCATTAAAGCTGACGTTACATCAGCTGTGCTGGGCACTGCAATGGGATATATTTATGTACCGCCGGTGGGTTCCAGGGAGCCACCCATGCTGTGGGTCCACAGGGAGTTGTAACTGCATGTGTCCACTTCTAAAGAACCCCAGTCTGACTGGGGCATGCATTGTGGGCCGAAGCCCACCTGCATTTAATCGGACGTTACCTCAGCTGTGATGGGCAGTGCAATGGGATACATTTATGTACAGCCGGTGGGTTCCAGGGAGCCACCCATGCTGTGGGTGCACACGGAATTCCCAATGCGGAGTTGTACCTGCCTGTGACTATTTATAAAAAAACGCGGTCTGACTGGGGCATGCAGACACCTTGACAGAATGAATAGTGTGTGGCACATAGGTTCCCCATTGCTATGCCCACGTGTGCAGCTCCTGATGGCGGTGGCACAGGATTATATTTCTCATTGCTTCTGTACAGCATTGTGGGCTATCGCCCCGTCCCTTTTAAAGAGGGTCGCTGCCTAGCCGTGCCAACCCTCTGCAGTGTGTGCCTGTGGTTCCTCCTCATGGCAGACGCACTTATAAATAGACATGAGGGTGGTGTGGCATGAGCGCAGCTGAAGGCTGCGCAGGGACACTTTGGTGTGCGCTGTGGACACTGCGTTGTGCAGGGGGGGGGGGGGGGGTTGTGCAGCATGTAACCCAGGAGAAGTGGCAGCGGAGTGTCATGCAGGCAGTGATTGTGCTTTGTTGGAGGTAGTGTGGTGCTTAGCTAAGGTATGCATTGCTAATGAGGGCTTTTCAGAAGTAAAAGTTGTTGGGAGGGGGTGGGGCCCACTCTTGCCGGTATTGTGGCTTAATAGTGGGACCTGGGAACTTGAGATGCAGCCCAACATGTAGCCCCTCGCCTGCCCTATCCGTTGCTGTGTCGTTCCCATCACTTTCTTGAATTGTCCAGATTTTCACAAATGGAAACCTTAGCGAGCATCGGCGATATGCAAAAATGCTCGAGTCGCCCATTGACTTCAATGGGGTTCGTTACTCGAAACGAACCCTCGAGCATCGCGAAAATTTCGTCCCGAGTAACGAGCACCCGAGCATTTTGCTGCTCGCTCGTCTCGAATGCGTGAACATTAGAAAGTCCCATTGACAGTCGCGTGAAAAAAAATGCTGCGATATTGTGTGAAAAAAATGCGCAAGAAAAACGCAAATGTGCAGGAGCCCTAAGACATGAAAAATGGTAGAAAAGAAGAGCATGTAAAAATGCGTAAATTACAAAAATGCCACCAAAAAAAAGTCTCAAAAATGCAAGTACAAGTAATAACCACTAGATCTACACGCATATTAGCCTGCATTACGATAAGACTGTAAAGGGAGGAGACAGCGCTCTGCAACATTACACACTATTTCAATAGGACTCTTGGGTCGTACATGCCCTTGTCCACATCAGCAGGATATTTGTCTGAGCTGGGCTATGGATATGTATAATTAATCCCTTAGGCTGCTTTCACACAGCCAAGAAAATTGCATGAGAATTGTGCATTGTGAGATGCGCAAATCTCACACAAGTATGAACCCAATTTTTTTTTAATGGGGTCATATACATGAGTGGTGCGGGAAAAAAATCGTGGCATGTCCTATCTTTGGGCGTTCCCTCAGAACGCCTCGCCCATTGTTTTCAGTGGGGCCAGAAAATACATTGCATGGCATATGAGATGCATGCAAGTGCGATGCAAAGTTTGCCCTTTGAAAACAGCCGCGCTTGGAGGAGCACTACTTCCCTGAAGTGATGGGAGGCATTTTGACACAAAAATGCCTCACATCCACGGAGACATTACACGTTCCCGAGTGCGATATCATACACACCCATGTGAAATTAGCCTTATGTAGTTTCTCGTGTAGCAATATCTTTATTGTACTTTATATATTGCTTGAATGTTACACCATGTTCTGGAAAGGCAAGTTTACTCTATTATATGCTATTGACTTACCACCCTGATGAATGTACCTCAGGGAAATCTGTCAGAGGTTTGTCAACTCCCCAACAGATCATGTTTTCTGGATTTCCTCAGTATTGCACAGGTGATGTAATTATCATCAGTGCCTCAGACATTGCCACCGGTGTTCTTACTATAGGATATCCTGAAAACATGACCTGTAAGGGTCCATGAGGACTGGAGTTGGGAAACACTGCTCTTAGGACTCCTTCCCATGAAAGGATTTACGCCGCGTAATTCGCGGCGAAAATCCGCTGCGTTGCCCGCTGCTATTAGGTTCTATTGAACCTAATAGCTCAGGGCACACGGTGCGGAATTCCACCGTGGAATTCTGCACCGTGAAATCTCCCGTCCTCACCCGCGGCATGCTCTATTTGCCGCGGTTGTACGCGCTGACGGCTTCCATTGCAGTCAATGGAAGCCGTCCGTTCACGCTATCTCCCGCTGTAACACAGCGGAAGATAGCGTGAAAACACTTTCCCGCCTACCGCCGCCGCATCATATGACGCGGCCGGCGCGTCACGTGACACTGCCGGCCGCGTCATGTGACGCGGTGGGCGTGTCACATGACGCGGCGGTGGTGGGTGGGGAAGCGTCTTCATGCTATCTTCCGCTGGTAAGTATGGGGTTTCTGGGGGGCGCCGTGACGGGCTTCGCCGCGGAATATTCCGCGGCGGAGCCCGTCACGCTCGTGTGAAGCAGGCCTTAAGACTAGAAATACTCTACTTTTTCCTCTGGCAGTGTCAGCAACTATTGTAATGCTGGGAAATACTATATAAATAGTAAAAATATTAAAACTGAAAAGGTGTTGGCTTTTTAAAAAAAATAAATAAATAATAATGTAGGAAAAATTTGTAGAGTGTAATGGGAAGAAAGCAAAGCTATTAAATAGTTCTTCTCCAGTGTATTCACAGAGGAAAATGAAATGTCAGGTGAAATGAAGAGCTAGAAAGTAAACTCTCATGGGGAAAGTGCGGAGACACCTTAAAAAGATTAAAATAGACAAATTGCTGGATACCGATGGCATACATCCCCGGGTCCTAAAGGAATAAGGTAATGTTATAGACAGACCATTGTTTCTTATATTTACAGGACTCTATAATGATGGGATCTGTTCCACTGGATTGGCACATACCAGGTGCTTAGATTCAAAAAAGGAACCCAGAAACTACAGAATTATAAGTCTTACTTTTATTGTGTTTGAAGGGTTTCTAATATATGGATGAGCTCCTGCTCAACTGTTCGTAATAGAACAGGGAAACGCGTCGAGCAATAATCCAGCTTTAAGAGCAATAAATCCAGTCCTAATGAGTATCTATACGAGGAATAATGCAGTTCTAACTCACATCTATGCAACATAAAAACAATGAGCAAGGATTAATAAGGATATTATCTAGAATCCTGGTGCTTAAAAGTGTGCTCTGGACCCGATTGTCAGGGTGCATAAGAGAAATACGATCTCCAATCATTGAGACACAAGTGGGTCCGATTTGACCCACTGGGAGATCAGTCTTAGTCTTGGTGACAATTATATAATGCAACCTCTAGAAGATGAGTGACAGTACATAACCCCCATGTATCAATCATTTATTGGCGTACCGCCCTCCACAAAGTGAATAACACAATTCCATCAGAATATTATCCGCGACAACGCGTAAAAGTTTGAATGATATTATACTCTTCCACATACATCGGGCTTTTATTGATACTGACTGCCCCTTCTATCATTGCAGGCTGGTAACCCAGCACAGCCTGAATGTCTGTGTCTTGTCACTGTTAGTTTGTTTATGTGTTAGCCCATGGTTTTAAAAATTATTAATAAAGTTTGTTATTTTAGTCTATATCTGTGAAGGGCTAGCTGATTAAAATTAAAATGAAAAGAAAAGCAGCAATAAGCTAAATTCAGTTTGGGTGGGAACTCACCCTATTAACACCCTACAAAAGGGAGAACAAGGGTATATTAGGGAGAAATAACAGTGAAGTTCTTGTATAGGGCCGCTATTGTTAAGCAGGGTTGTGTAGAGTGTCAATAGGGCAAATACCCCCTCCCACACACTCTTGCTACTATGAATGGAGTTTTTTTGCTGCTGTTCTTTTGATGATTTGTATTTTTTTTACTAATTATATAAGTTGTGCATTAAATATTATATTTTTTGCAGTGATTGCAGTATTAAAAATGGTTATCTTAACCCTTTCCAATCCATTTTCCCTGCCAACCATACACGCCCCAGCTCTTATTTATTTTGGTTGGGAAAGCGCTTTGTGGATTTCTTGGAATTATTCAACAGAAACAGCTAAAAATGACCGTCATGATGATTTTATAAGCAATTTAAAAAAAATTAAATGTGGGTTAATATGTATATTATACTATATGTAGGTATATAACATACATAATATATTATTATATTTATATATCGAACTATGCACATTATATGCACACACATTATAAGACAAGTAACATACATATGCAGATGAGAACGCCGATGATGGATCTTGCTTCTGCATAGTATTGGAAACATTACCCGATATGAGAGCTCTGCAGGGAAATCTCAATGTTGGATGAGGTCTGACACGGAGGCAACTAAACTTTATGTCAAACAAATAAGCAGAAGTAAGAGAAAAAAGAAACCAGTAGAGAAGATAGTAAAATATAGCAAAAAAGAACAGAAGTTTAAGGAGGTTTAAAGAAACTGGAAGTGTAGCTGACAGAGTATTATACGAAGTTAGACAGAAGGAGGCAAAACACATTATTAATGTTGCTAAAGCACAAAAGGAGGAAGAAATGGCCAAACCCTTTAAGGAGGGGGTGGGGGGAACATGTTTCAGATATATTAGTGACCAAAACAAAAACTGTGGAAAAAAATTACAAAACTCAACAACTATATTAATGGAGATAAGGCAGTCGCTGACCATTGGAATAGCTACATATGTTCAGTATTTTCAGAAGCTGGTTTTCAGACTGATAATATGATTGGGTCTGGTATTAACTCTAGTTATAAGGGTTTTTGGAGACTGATGATGTAGGTGAACTTGTATGTTTAAAGTGGAAGAGGGCGATGGGTCCAGATAGCACCCACCCCAGAGTTGTTAAAGAACTCCAATCTGTGATTGCTGCATCTTTAACTGATTTGTTTAACCAGTCCCTTCTAAAAGGCGATGTTCATGATGACTGCAGAATGGCCAGTGTTGTACCCATCCATAAGAAGGGATAGTAGGGAAGAAGCGGGAACTACAGGCCAGTTAGTTTGACAAATGTAGTAGTTAAACTTATGGAAACTCTCCTGAAAAAGAGGATATTTTACCACTTAGAAACCAACAACCTGATGGACTCTAAACAGCACGGCTTTACTGAGGGCAGATCGTGTCAAACTAATCGCATTGATTTCTTTATGTCAGAAAAGTGGATGAAGGTGGTGGTGCTGTTGATATCACTTATCTGGATTGCACAAAAACGCTTCATACAGTTCTACATAAAGACCTCATAGCTGCCCTCCGATAGTCCAGTTGGTTAAGAGATAGATATCAGAGTAGTGTTGTTAACGGGGTGTATTCTGAAAAGAGACTAGTTACAAATGGTGACCACAAGGGTCTGTTCTGAGTGCTATTCTTTTTTAATATGTACATAAGTGATTTGGGAGAAAGTTTAACAGGTAATGTCTATCTGCTTGCTGATGACACAAAAGTGAGTAATAGGGTTGATACTGCCAGCGGTGTCTAGAATATGCAGAAAGATTTTGTTTTACTGGATAAATGGTCAAAACAAAGAAATTGTAGCTCAATGTTTTCAAATGCAAAATAATGCATTTGTGGAGAAGCAATACTCAGAGTATCATAACTGCTTTCCTGTATGATATATGACTTCAGAAGAGAAGGATTTAGGGGTTCTGATTTCTGACAGCCTCAAAATGAGTCCATAGTGCAGTCAAGTAGCAAAGAAAGCAAGTGGGATGCTTGTCTGCATAGCTAAAGGTATTACCAGTAGAAAGAGGGAGATTGTGATCTTGATATATAGAGCTCTAGTGAGAGCACATCTAGACTATTGTGTTTCATTCTGTGGACTTCATTTACAGAAAGACATTGATTAGAGATGAACGAGCACCGAAATGCTCAGGTGCTCGGTACTTGAGTCAAACTTTACGTAATGCTTGAGAGCTTGTTTCGAGTAATGAAGCCCATTGAAGTCAATGGGGAACTTGAGCATTTTCGTATGGGACCGATGCTCTGCATAGGGGATGATTTGTGAATCACCTAAGAACATCAGAAAGTGATGGAAACACCACAAACGGATAGGGAATGGCAGGGGCAGCATGCATGGCTGCATCTGAGGCTCCCAGGTCCCACTATTAAGCCAAAATGGGGGCAAGAGCCTGGCGGTCACCCCCCCTAATAATTTACTTGGGACAGACCCTCATTAGCAAGGCACACGTGCTGGCACATCTTAGCCAAGCACCACACTAGCTGCAACCAAGGACAATCACTGCGTGCAGGTGACACCGCTGCCTCTTCTCCTGGGTTACATGCTGGCATTGCTGTCCAACCCCCTCGCATGATCCTGCGTCCACAGTGCACCCAAAAGTTTCCCTGCGCAGCGTTTAGCTGCCCTTATGCCACATGCTTGCTTCACAGCAACATCACCCTCATGTCGATTTATAAGTGCGTCTGCGATGAGGAGGAATCGGAAGCACACACTGCAGAGGGTTGGCAGGGTCAGGCAGTGACCCTCTTTGAAAGAGTGGGCGATAGCACCCAATGCTGATGACAATTGATGATAAATTAATGTACGATCATCATTCCAAACCCGTGCCACCTCCGTCACTAAATTGTCAGGAGCCGCAAACGTGGGCATTAAGGGGACTCAGGTGCCAGCACTTCTACACATCTCCACAATGCAGCAGTACATACTAACAGCAAAGATTGGTTTGAAGCAGGAGGTGTCGCAAAAGTAGCCACCACAGGTAGACAGTGACCCTGTGAAAGTCTCATGAAATCACTAATGCTTCCTGTGAATGCTCCAATCCAGTATCTCAGATAACTGTGGTAATTTGTAGCACGAGAGATAATACATGCCGACCAACGCTGATCTCCAGACCCCAAGCAGGAGGAGGAGGTGGCATAATAAGCCCGAGAAACCATGACCGAGGTAGGACCCGCAATACTCTGTGTGGGAAGCACGTAAGCGGGCCCAGGCTCAAGCTCAGTCCCAGCCTCCACCTTGTGTGACCCAAGGTGCCGCAAGTTACATAGCAATGGGAAATCCATGTGTGCCCACACAATTCATTCTGTGTAGGTGTCAGATAGCTGAACACCGCAATGGGGAAGCCTTCTGCGCCCTACCCAAGTCAGTCAGTGTATTTGTGCCAGATAGCTAAAACACCGCAATGGGAAATCTTTGTGCACCCACACCATAGGCGAGCCCATGAAACCCAAGGAAAGTATTAAACATGAAGCAATTACAGTGCCCAAACGTGGCAGAGTTTCACCCCGCCCAGGACCTCAGCCTCTGCACACACCCTCAGTAATCGTAGGCATAAAGCAGACTGGGATGCTAGTACAGCTGTGAACGTCTCATTAAATCAGTTACAGTTGCTTTCATCACGCCAAAGACTGGATGAACCACCAAGAAGTTCCACAGGCCAAACCTGGTGCAGTTGATTCTTCCTCTCCATGACCTCGGCCTCTGCCCACACCCTCAGTAATCGTGGGCCTAAAGCGGACTCGGATGCTAGTACAACTGTGAATGTCTCATTAATTCAGTAACGCTCCTTATGTTTGGCTCAAACCAGTGTCTCAGATAACTGTAGTAACACGAGAGCAAATACATGTTGCCCAGCGCTGATCCCCAGACCCCAAGCAGGAGCAGGAGGTGGCATAATAAGGCCGAGAAACCATGACCGAGGTAGGACCCGCAATACTCTGTGTGGGAAGTTCGTGAGTGGGCCCGGGTTCAGGCTCGGTCCCAGCCTCCAGCTTGTATGACCTAAGGTGCTGTGAGTTACATAGCTATGGGAAATCCAGGTGTCCCCACACACTTTGTTCTGTGTAGGTGTCAGATAGCTGAACACCGCAATGGGAAGTCTTTGAGTTCCTTGGGCTCGTCTATGCTGTGGGTGCACAAAGATGGTATTACACAGGAAGAAATCAGGCAGCTGAACACCGCTATGGGAAACCTTTGTGCACCCACAGTATAAGCGGACCCCTGAAAGTTTTCTGTTGCAAGAGTATAGGCGAACCCCTCAAACCTTGCAGTAGGAAGTGTATAGGCAGAACCCTGAAACGTTTCTGTTGCAAAAGTATAGGTGAATCGTTCACTCAAACCTTTCAGTAGCAAGTGTACAGGCAAACCCCTGAAACTTTTTAGTAGCAAGTGTATAGGCAAACCCCTGAAACCTTTTAGTAGCAAGTATATAGGCAAACCCTTCAAACATTTCAGTAGCAAGTGTATAGGCGGACTCCTGTAACATTTATGTAGGAAGAGTATAGGCGGACCCCAGTAACATTTCTGTAGCAAGAGTATAGGCGAATCCCTCAAACCTTTCAGTAGCAAGTGTATAGGCGGACCCCTGTAACATTTCTGTAGCAAGAGTATAGGCGAACACCTCAAACCTTTCAGTAGCAAGTGTATAGGCGGATCCCTGTAACATTTATGTAGCAAGAGTGTAGGCAAACACCTCAAGCCTTTCAGTAGCAAGTAGGCGGACGCCTCAAACCTTTCAGTAGCAAGTGTATAGGCGGAACCCAGTGACAATTATGTAGCAAGAGTATAGGCGGACCCCAGTAACATTTCTGTAGCAAGAGTATAGGCGAACCCCTCAAACCTTTCAGTACCAAGTGTATAGGTGGACCCCAGTAACATTTATGTAGCAAGAGTGTAGGCGAACCCCTGAAACATTGGTGTACCAAGGAGTATAGGCGAACACCTGAAAAAATTTGGTTACCAAGAGTATAGGCAAGGTCCTGAAAAATTGGTGTACCAAGAGTACAAGTGTACCCCTGAAAAATTGTTTAACTGCGAGGGCAGGTGAAACCCATAAACATTTCTTAAAGGTACAGCTCGCTGTTGCTTAATTTGTAACAGAGCCTGGAGGCAGCACTCCGAAAAAATTGGTTTCAGTTAAAGTATAAAAACGTTTGAAACTTTTAAAAATTGTGAAAAAAACTTTTAAACAAAGACTTTTGGGCCACATAAAAATTGGCAGTTCAGCGTGATGACATGCTGTTTTAGGAGGAGGAGGAGGAGGAGGAGGAGGAGTAACAATATCCGAGATGGATTGACAAAGCGAATTCTCCCTTCTTTTGTGGTGATAGAGGATGTATTTTTCTCCTGTTGCAGCGAAAAGAATCATTAGGTTCTGCTGCTTTCTGCCAGTGGAAAAGAGAAGTCTTGGGAAAACCAGCCTTTGTTTATCTTTATAAGTGTAAGCATGTCGGCGCTGGCAGTTTACAGGCGGGTACACTTATCTGTGATGATTCCCCCAGCTGCAGTAAACAACCTCTCTGACAAGGCACTAGTGGCAGGGCAGGCCAGCACCTTTAGGGCATCCAGCTTTGACACCCAATAGTTGTATGGAGCAGAGGCATCACGGAGAACAGTGATACGATCGGCTATGTACTTCCTCACCATCTTTTTACATTGCTCCCTCCGACTCAGCCTTGACTGGGGAGTGGAGACACAGTCTTGCTCGGAAGCCATAAAACTGGCAAAGGCCTTGGAGAGTGTTCCACTGCCTGCCCTGGACATGCTGCCTGATCCCCACGCCTCCCCTGCTACTTGGCCCTCAGAACTGCGTCTTCTGCCACTAGCGCTGTCAGATGGGAACTTTAGCATCACTTTTTCCACCATGGCCCTGTGGTATTGCATCACTCTCATACCCATTTCGTCTTCGGGAATGAGAGTGGACAGGTTCTCCTTATACCGTGGGTCGAGAAGGGTGTACACCCAGTAATCCATGTTGGCCAGAATGCATCTAACGCAAAGTTCACTAGGAAGATGACTTTCTGAACAGATGAGAGGCAAGCAGCATGGGTACCCTCTGCACTGTGGCCAGCTGTCTCTTCCCCCTCCTCCTCCTCATTCTCCACCTCCCCCTCCAAAACACGCTGAGATATAGACATGAGGGTGGTCTGGCTATCAAGCAACATACTGTCATCCCCCGTCTCCTGTTGCAACCGCAAAGCGTCGGCCTTTATGCTTTGCAGTGAACTTCTCAGCAGGCAAAGCAGCGGGATGGTAACACTAATGATGGCCGCATCGCCGCTCTCCATTTGGGTAGACTCCTCAAAGTTTCCGAGGACCTGGCAGATGTCTGCCATTCATGCCCACTCCTCAGTAAAGAATTGCGGAGGCTGACTACCACTCCGCCGCCCATGTTGCAGCAGGTATTCCACTATTGCTCTACGCTGCTCGTACAGCCTGGACAACATGTACAGCATAGAATTCCAGCGTGTGGGCATGTCGCACAACAGTCGGTGCTCTGGCAGCTGAAAACAGACGTTGCAGGGTCCTCAGGGTGGCAGCGTCCATGGTGGACTTGCGGAAAAGTGCGCAGACGCGGCACACCTTGCCGAACTGGTCAGACAAGTGGGGGTAGTTTTTCAGAAACCGCCTAACCACCAGATTAAAGATGTGGGCCAGGCATGGCACATGTGTGAGGCTGCCAAACTGCAGAGCCGCCACCAGGTTACGGCTGTTGTCACACACGACCATGCCTGGTTGGAGGCTCAGCGGTGAAAGCCAGAGGTCTGTCTGCTCTATCAGACCCTGCAACAGCTCGGGGGCCGTGTGCCTCTTGTCATCTAAGCTGATTAGTTTCAGCACGGCTTGCTGACACTTGCCCACCGCTGTGCTGCCGCGCGCTACCGACTGCTGGCGACGTGCTCACACTTCGTAATTGAGAGGTGGAGGTGGCGGAGGAGGAGGGATGGGGGGTTTGGAGGAGGTGGCATAAAACGCTGCAGACACCAGCACTGAGGTAGGACCTGCTATTCTGGGTGTGGGTAGGACATAAGTGGTCTCAGGCTCTGACTCAGTTCCAACTTCCACAAAGTTCACCCAATATGCCATCAGGGAGATAGTGTCCCTGCCCGCCAATACTTGTCCACGTTTCCATGGTTAAGTGGGCCTTTCTAGTAACCGCGTTGGTGAGGGCACGTTTTATGTTGCGGGAGACGTGCTGGTGCAGGGCGGGGACAGCACACCGGAAAAAATAGTGTTGACTGGGGACCGAGTAGCGCAGGACTGCTGCCGCCATCATGTTATTGAAAGCCTCCGTTTCCACAAGCCTGTACGGCAGCATCTCCAGGCTGATCAATTTGGCAATGTGCACGTTTAAAGCTTGTGCATGCGGGTGGGTGGCGGCGTATTTTCGCTTTCGCTCCAACGCTTGTGTTAGCGACAGCTGAACTCTGCACTGACATTGCTGGATGGAGTGGAGGACCGTGGAGGTGAGGGTGTGGGTGCAGGTCGGGAGGCACTCGTCCCTGCGTCCTGGAAGGGGGATTGGATCTGTGTGGCAGGTTGTGGCACGGGAAGAGGCAGTGTTGTGACCTGGAGGCAATGAATGGCCTTTATCCCACCTTGTGGGTGATTGGCCATCGTATGCCTGCGCAAGCTGGTGGTGGTGAGGCTGGTAGTGGTGGCTCCCCGGCTAATCTTGGTGCGACACAGGTTGCACACCACAGTTCGTCAGTTGTCCGCGCTCTCACTAAAAAACATCCACACCTTTAAAACACCTAGCCCTCTGCATGGAGGCTTGCCGCGAGGGGGTGCTTTGGGAAACAGTTGGGGGATTCTTCGCTCTGGCACTGCCTCTACCCATGGCCACTCCACTGCCTCTTCCAACCTGTCCTGCTGCTGCAGTTGCCTCCCCCTCTGAAGCCCTGTCCTCAGTAGGCTTAAAAAGCCAGGTGGGATCAGTCACCTCATTGTCCAGCAGCTCTTCCTCCAAATCCTCTGTGGGCTCCTCCATCAGACTTACTGCCCTTACTACTACCTCACTGACAGACAACTGTGTCTCATCATCCTCATCCACAAAAAGCTCTTGAGACAGTTGCCGGAAGTCCCCGGCCTCATCACCTGGACTCCGGGAACTTTCCAAAGCTTGGGCATCGGTCACGACAAACTTCTCAGGTAAGAGAGGAACCGTTTTTTACCACTCAGGGTAAGGACATGAGAACAGTTCCTGGGAGTCTGCCTGATCAGAATATGTCATTTTCACGGAGTGAGGAGGATGGGAGGAAGGAGGAAGAGCAGCCAAAGGATTCAGAGTTGCAATCCCTAGCCCGGGAGTAGTGGACTGCGTAGAAGACTGGGTGGTCGATACATTGCTGGACGCGTTTTCTGCCATCCACGACAGGAGCTGCTCGTACTGCTCTGTTTGTAATAAGGGTCTACTACGCAGATCCGCAAATTGTGATATGAAGCTGGGGAGCCCAGAAACTTGCCTCTCTCCTAATCCCTCAGCAGTGGGCTATGATTCCCCCCGCCAAGGAACTCGGCTTGTGCCCACACCCTCACTTGGATGCCCGCATCCGCGACCCTTACCCCTAGTCCTCATCACGGCAGATTAAGGATAGAGCAGGGCCCAAATAAATTACCCCACTGTGCAGCGCTGACAACTGTGGCTAATTCACCGCACACAGAGACTTGTAGATAGTGGAGGCTCTATGCTGTGACTTGAAAAAATTAACCCGCTGTCTTGCGCTGATACCTAGGAGTAATTTACTGCTCACAGAGGCTTGTAGATAAGAGAGGCTGTATCAAGAGAAGACTCTAAAGCCAGTGGATAGTGCTGGTAACTGCGGCTATGCCTCCACAATGAGGAGTAGCCCTAAGAAGGACAGTTGGGGTTCTTGTATAGAGGATCCTACACTAACAGTTTCCCTGTATAGGCAGCAGCACTTCCCCTAGCCACTGCCAGCATGCGTCTGAGGCGAGCCGCAGGCGGGGCCAGTTTAAGTACTCAGCGGTCACCTTATCGGCCAAGCCACTCACTGCTGTTGGCGGGCAGAGGGCTGGCACGTCACAGCAGGAAGTGGTAATGCCTTCCCTGCCTGTTTATTGGCTAGAAAATGGCGCTAAACATGCGGTGAAGGGAAATGCAATTGACTTGAGTAACGCTTGGTGTTCGTCTCGAGTACCCCAATACTCGAACGAGGAGCAAGCTCAGAAGAGCTCTCTAACATTGATCAAGTAGAAGAAGCCTAAATACCAACTACAAAAATGGCAAAAGGTCTCGAATAGCAAAACGCCTCAGGAAAGACTTAAAGAACTTAATTTGTATAGCCTGGAGGACAGAAAGGAGGGGGACGTGGTCAAAACCTTTAACCCCTTAATGCCACAGGACATAAGGTTACGTCATGGCAGCATGGTACTTAACGCAACAGGTTGTAACCTTACGTCATGTGGATGGCACGGGATCAGAAGTGAACCCATGCAATCCAGCAGCGGGCGCTGGCTCTTACTGATAGCCCGCCTCCCAATGCAACAGTGGGGGTACATGAGGACAGCGACCATCTATGTAGAGCACAACATGTAAAGGGTTCACCGATAAAGGGCGCTTCCTGTTTGATGTCATCAGACCCCTGCAATGTAATTGTTGAGAGCCGATGGGTTGACACCAGATACAGGCGCCCTGGCTTGCCATTGTCTAGGATTGCTATAACAAGAGATAAGGCATTGCAATATAGAAGTCTTGCAATGCCTTATCATAGTGATCATAGCTGCTATGGTTAAGGCCCTCTTCAGGGCCATACAGAATATAAGAAAACGAGAAAAATTGTTGATTTAAAAAAATAAATAAATAAATAAATAAAAAATTAAAAAATGTAAGAAAAAAACCCACATAATTAGAATCATTATATCTGTAGGGATCTGTACTATAAATTTTGGCACACTTTTAACTTTGCACAGCAAAAAACATAAAAAAGGAGGAGGCAAAATGTTCTTGTTCAATTTACCTCCCAAAAAGCACAATAAAAGGGATTACAAAAAACTATATGTACCCCAAAATGGAAAAATAAAAACTGCAGCTCGTGATGCAAAAAACAAGTTCTTATAAAGCCAAGTCCTTGGAAAAATAAGGTTATGGGACTTTGAATACAACGATGTAAAAATAATTATGAATTTCCAAAAAAGGTGGTTTATTGTGCAAAAGTGGAAAAACCTTAAAAAAAAAAATATATAATTTTTTGGTATCGTTGTAATCGTACTGAACCACAGAAAAAAATTTATTTATGCTGTATGATTGACGCTGTAAAAAAAATGTAAAACAATGGCAGAATTAAGGTTTTCTCTCCCTGCTCTCAAAAAAAAAGTTCTACAATACATTATATGTAAGCAAAAATTGTACCAATAAAAACTATAGTGCGCCATGCAAAAAACAAGCACTTCTACAGCCATGACGGAAAAATGGCAGCCTAAAAGAAGTGTGTATGTCCATGTGTGGGTTCTATCTGGGTATGGAATTAGAGAAGACAAAATATACAGTGTTTTTACAAATGATCTTCCCCATTTGAAACCCTCATAGCTCACATTTAATGACACTCATACACATAAATTTGAGGTTAATGGAAACAGAAACGCAAATGTTTAGGTTGTACAACATCAAAAGTGTTTTCCACATCAGAGGTGACCAATGTGAGCCCTCTTTGTCACTCCATGCACATGGAGCCTGCAGTCAAGTTCTTGCCATACATGTTGTACCATATAACGATTGATTGATGCAATGCCTTCTGGGATGCATCCTTGCAGATCTCACATGGTGGGTGATAAGGGGGCATGTAGACTCTAAGACTCCCCCAATTGAGATTGGTAGGAACAACAAATGTTTGCACAGAACCATCCACACAGTCTGTGGTGGGACGTCCAATTCTCTGCTCGCTCTCATGGGGGATTTCTGAGGACTTCGGGTAAAACTTGCACAGACGCGCTCCGCTGTTTCCATGCTTACTGGTGGGCTGCCAGATGATTTCCACTTACAAATGCAACCTTTTCTCTTAAAATCGGCATACCACTTAGGAATTGTGTGCCTACTGGGTGGATCATCACCAATGTTTGCTCAAAAATGATGTTGCACACTAACAACAGACTAGATGTGAAAATCAAGGACGGAAAATTCTCTCCTGACTTTGGTGGCAGCCATTTTGTCTCATATCCCCCTAGCAATGACCGTGCCAGAATAGATGCCTTTGGGCTTCATTTATCAAAACTGTATAACAGAAAAACTATTCTTGTTGCCCATAACAACCAATCACAGCGCAGCTTTCATGGTACTTCAGCAGGTTAAGACAAGCAAGCTGCACTGTGATTGGGAGCTGTGAGCAACAAGAACCGTCTTACTGTTCGATAGTTTTGCTAAATGAACATTGAGTTTGTTTCCATTGATATCAAATTTATGTATTTGAGGCTTATTAAAGTAAGCTCTGTTCACATCAGCGTCAGAGGTTCCATTTTGAACCTCCGAAGCGGATTTCCACTAGAAAAAAAGGACTAAACAGCGCAGGAAGCACCGCTATTGTGTCCTGCAAATTCTGGCAAAATGTCGAACTGCTGGCCAGAAATCTAACGGACCTTATTATAGTCAATGGGGATCAGTTTGGTGGCATTCGACTTGTTTGGGCAGTGGGTGGATGGATCAGGAAAACAGAACTCCCTAACGCTGATGTGAACGAGCCCTTATAAGAGTGTCAAATCTGGAAAATCCTTTGTAATAACTATCTATATTTTCTCCTGTCCCTACTAATCCCTGACTACAATATACACATACACACATACATATATACATACACATACGGGACATACATACACATATAATTTTTATGTTAGTTTTTTCTGTGGTAATATTAACCCTTTCCAATCCAATTTTGGATTCAGGGTTTCCTAAAAGGCTTTCTCTTTTTGCTGTTATACAACAGTGCCATCTGCTGGCTGAAGCCAGTGTGTGCGCGCCAGAGAGGCTCCGACAGCGGAGTGGCTGGAAACAGACGGTAAGAATACCCTGTTGGACGTCTTCTGACATTGGAGCTGTACAAGCTTCAATCAAACTGTAGGAAAACGTCATACAATGGATTGGAAAGGGTTAATCATAGTCTTCTAGCTTTCCATACACAAGTTCAATCATTTGCCAAATGAAAACCCTATAGTTGAATCTGAAGAAAAACAAAATCTTTATTGATTAACGATTGACGTATTGCTGAGAACGATTTGTATTTTTCTAATAGTGTTATATTTACATCTTGGCCGTTACAAAAGGCACTTAAAATAATTAATCCAATATAAACGCACGAAAGCCAGTATACCAAATAGAATTTATATTTTCACCATCCACCTAGCCTTCATGTAAGCCAGTTCTACAGATAGCTTTATATAGCATAGACAATCTTTCTAACAATGGCGCATCATTGCCTAATACAGACTCTGAACAATGACCCTATGTATTCTTATATTGCATACTGGGTCTCTGTTTATGTGCTGCGTAGGAATTTGGATTAAATGACTGAGCTGCCAAATGTATTGGTAGCCAACTAATGGTAACTGCTACTAAGAACATAATATGGAAGCCCCAAGATAAGATGAGCCGCCGCTACATAAAACTTTGCAGAATTACATCAAGGAACACTAATGATGTGCTCAATCCAATATTTGATTTGAATACTGCCATTCTAGTTCTTTCCTACTTTTATTTGAATAAAAAAAACTAATATACAAAAAAACACAAGTGGGTCTTCTCTACAAATACAATATTTGATGACAGTACATTGAATGTTTTATGTTCCTATACAGTTTTCAATGTGCAATGCTTTCACTTATGTTTCCTTGTATCGATAAGTCTGTATATTCTGACATATAGAGCTGTGAAAAAGTATGTGACACACTTCAGAGGTCTCCAATCTTAGCATGATCTTGAGTTGTCCGGTTAAGACACACGAATGTCTCCCTCTGGAGTGCCCGAAATGCCTGTGCATTAACACAGTTGGTCCATTGTTTCTAATGGGTGCAGTGCAAAGCTGCATTTTTCCTGCAAGAGAGTACACAATAGTAGGACCGTTATGGATACACTGAGATCAGCGCATTTCCATGGAGATCAGTCAGCTGAACAGTAGATTTCGAAAAAAAACTTATTGTTGTCCCTTTAAACAAAATATGTTACACAAATGGAACCCAAGAGAGATTTGAAGTCACAACTGCAAGAAAAGTTTTATTCAAGTTTACTTTCTCTTTTAAAGTCTATTGCCAGCCATTTGGTGTGATAAATATCCCCAAAAAGTTTTTCAAAAAAAGTGACAGCTGAAGAGAATTTTTTTAAAGCACAGTATGTCACTTGGCATCTTTGGAACATAGTTGGGGGGTGGTACAAAAATGCTTACTGCACCTCACTGGAACATGCTAAGTAACTGCATACTGTATATTTAGGATGCCTATATCCCCGAACCTGAATGACAATATTCTTTGTTTATCTAGAAAAGTCAAATAATTAAAATGATGCTTTTAAAAAGACAGGACTATTACCAATAATATACATATATCCAGGGGAATAAAGAGAAGGCAGCACCTTAGCAAATATTCAGATTCTCTCTCCCCCCCCCCCCCCCACACACACACCTTAACACACACACCTTAACACACACCTTAACACACACACACACCTTAACACACACACATACACACACACATACACACACACCTTAACACACACACACACACACACACACATCTTCCCCTTTGGTTTAGAGGACTCCTCGGCTTTGCCATACTAAAAGTCTCTCCATTATTTGTCCCTTCTTTCCATCACTTTGCGTAGAGTAGTGGGCATGACTTTCCTCCAAAGTTTACTAAGGTTATGATATTTGTAAAGTGGCAGAATCTTGCCCAGACTCAACACCCATGGGGTGTTTTTTTAAGCCCTACATAGAAGGCTATGGGAAAAAACACACCATAACCAGAGCATGTTGTTTTGAAAAAAAAAATAAAAATTTAAATGCCACAAATCCAACCCCACCACAAACACCCCCCAACTTAAAAACTCACTGTATTGTGATTTTTAAAGAATTTCATACAGATTTTGCAATAGCTTCTTAAAAACTTTAAAGGTCAAAAACTATGTGGCCAGATATTTTAAAGTCATTCAAAAAAGGTCATCGAAAATAATAAGCATACAATGCAGCAAGAGGTTGTGTGAATCTAGTCATAGAGGACTAGTGCTAAAATAGAGGATAACATTCTGTTCAATAGGATCCTTATTGATCTCAAAAACAGGTCATCGTATGGAATTCTGATCACACAGGCATACTGCCCCCTCTATTCGTTTTGACGCAAACACTTGTTATTGCCGAGTTCAAGTGTTCGGCAATCTCCAGTGCTTCCACTGAAATGAATGGAGCAGCAGAGCAAATGTGCAACCACAACTCCATTCACATGGGGATCTGTTGAATTCCCTGTTCTCGTGACCAGTGGGGGTTCCAGCAGACAAAAGTTCAACAGGTCAGAAAGTTTCCCCCTATCTAGGTCCAATCATTCCAGGGCCACCATTCTCAGGATCTGTGGAGCCCTCTGCAGTCAGACCTCAATAATTAGAAAACTAGTTCTTAAGGTCAGGAATATTAAAAGAGGATAAAACAGCATTAACCTTGCAAATATTTAAAACACACATGTTCTAACTGGACTTGGCTTCTAACCTCTACTCAATAGCTGCAGATGGACACTTGGGGAAACGAGAAAAATGTAATACTACAGAGCAGTGCAGCTTTGACCTGAGCATAGGAAAAATGGTGAAGTTGGTACTGACGAGACAACGCTCAAGTGGTGCAAGACAAGGTTGGGTATTCTTGTAAAATTTATATTACAAAATTACTTTATGTTCCACTGAATACGACAAATACCACCAAGTCTGGAGAGGAGCTAAAACCAAATTCTTGACTGCTAGTCCAGCCAACATTTTGCAGCGCAGACTATACCATGATACAGTATTTAGAAACTTGGAACTTTATTCACTAGGTTCATTGACACAAGTTTTGTTAACGTATACGATGGACCTGGCAGTGATTAATTTATATAGCATTCACCTGTGACACTACATACTAAAGACCCCCATGCATAGACATTAGTCATCCAAACAGACTAATAAAATGCAGGTCTGGATAGACTCTCCGGTGTGTATGGGGGGGCAGCTCAACTTTCCCCAACAGATAATGTAGGGGATAAGAAGGATTGGGGATGTTGAATTTCTATGCCCAATGCTTTTGTTCCACAGGTGAGAAGCTGGTGTCAGAGTGGTCTTGTTGAGGCTAACTTATTTAAACACATGAACATTCATGTGTATGGGCAGCAAGGAGAAACAGTTATCGGATGCATGATCATTCCTCCAACAGTTGTTGTACGGCTATGAGCAGCTTAAAACTTGTATAGTAGAATACAATTTTGTATCTTCAAATAAAGCAAACATTTTGAATTTTACAGATCAAAAGGATTTTCCAAAAATGTGCAGTATTTTATTTTCCTTTGCAACCCTTCTGTACCTCAAGAATGAAAAAAAAAAAAAAAAAAAGATTTACTCATAGGTTCACTCAACTCCAATTCATATCTTTGCCGAAACAGTGTGTGTTCAGCCACTTTACCGAAGAAACAGAGGACTGATACAAAGACCAAAAATAAACTGCCAAAAAAAAAAGAAATCAATCAATCAGGCACCTAGAAGGAGTTGTCACTTTTATGCAAAACTCAGCATGCAGTTCCATCTCACACAGATATGCAAATGATTAGTGTTGTGGTGTGATTAGATGAACGATCTTGGACACTGAGTCTCTAAAAGTGGTTCCGCCATTGGCCTATAAAAAGGCTATTTGTGTGTAGTGGATCCCTCTTTTCGCTTGTGTAGAGCTTGTTGACCTCTAGGTGCCTCTACGATGCAATCAAATTTGCCCAGGTAATAGAGTTTGAAAGGGGGCGCACTATTGAATGGTCGCATCAACGAATTGCTCGCAAATTGGGACGTTCTAACCAGACTGTTAAGCGATGTTGGCACCAGTGGATGCATGAGGCCACACACACAAAGCAACTGGGTTCAGGAAGCCCTCCACAGATGACCAGCAAGAGGATCATCTGACCGCCTGACAAGCACGAGCAGCTCCAACTGTTTTGTTATCTGCCATCCAGAGACAAATGTCATCGTCGTCACACCCGTGTCTGTAGAAACCGATTCCAAAATGTGCTTAGCTGAATACTACTATGTGTATTGCCTTTGACAGCTATCCACTGTCACCTCTACTTGTTAGAAACGATAAAACTGGACTGCTACGGAGTGGAACCACATACGTATCATATAAGCATAGGATGGTAGAGTTAGAAGGGATGACCAGGGTCATCAGGTCCAACCCCCTGCTCAGTGCAGGATTCACTAAATCATCCCAGACAGATTTGTCCAGACTCTGCTTGAGCACTTGCATTGAAGGAGAACTCACCACCTCCCGTGGTAACCTGCTGCACTGATTGATCACCCTCGCTGTCAGAAAGTTTTTTCTTTCTAATATCTAATTTGTGTCTCCTCCCTTTCAGTTTCATCCCATTGCTTCTAGTCTTTTCTTGTGCAAATGAGAATAGAGCTTGTCCCTCTGCACTGTGACAGCCCTTCAGATATTTGTAAACCGCTATTAAAGTCTTCTCTTAGCCTTCTTTTTTGCAAGCTAAACATTCTCTAGTAGGTCACCCCTAGTAGTGGTACAAGGGATAATGACAGCTCAACGATATCTTCAGGACATTCTGCAGCCACATCATGACAGGGCTTCCAAGAGGCAGTTTCTACAGGGTAATGCTCAGCCACATACAGCAATGGTGTCACAGAAATCCCACCACAACATTGCCACACATGTTGCCAGATTTATCGCTAGTTGATGTATGGGACCCTCTGGAATGCCAACTTCAACAGCCTACCAGTTTGGTATCCTAACGCCTAGTAGGTCCACATTTACTGTTAATGTACCTCTAGATTGTGCATACAGAGCCTGTATGCCTCCATGCCCACATATCTTGCATCCAAGCTAGAGGTGGCCCAACAGGGTGCTAGAGCTTCCCTTTAAGTGTTCAGTTTTCCTTCAATAAATTATCATATTGCTCTGATACTGCAATCACTTCTTTAAATCAACGTTAATATCCCAAATAAAAAGTATCATTTGATTATGACAACTCCTTCTTGATTTTTTTTTACATCGAATGGAAGTAGAAAAAAAATAAACTTTAAAAAAGGTTAAGGCCTCATGTCCACGGGGAAAATCAGGCCCGCTCCGGATTCTCCATGTAGAATCTGCAGCGGGTCCCTCCTGCCCCGCGGACATGAGGGCTGAAAATAAGAATAAATAAGAATAAACTCACCTCCCACCCGCTCCGTTTCTTCTCTTCATCCACGGCCGGATCTTCTTTCTTCGGCTCGGCGGATGCACAGGATGACGTCGGTGACGTGCCCCGCGCATGCGCCGTCCCGAAGAAAAAAGATCCGTCCGCGACTGAGAGAAGATGGCGCCGCGGCGAAGAGAAGAAACGGAGCGTGTGAGTAAAATCTGATTTTTGTCTCCCGCGGATCCGGACGGCTTCCATAGGCTTCAATAGAAGCCCGCGGGAGCCGTCCCCGCGGGAGACCCGCATGAAAATGGAGCATGGTCCAGATTTTTTCATGCTCCATTTTTTTTAAATCCCTTTTATTGACCATCCGCGGGTATTTATCTACCCGCGGGTGGTCAATGCATCCCTATGGGGTGCGGATCCGCGGGCAGGAGAAGAGTTAAAATCTGCTGCGGATTTTAATTCTTATTTTGCCCGTGGACATGAGCCCTAATGGTCAGAAAGAGGCTTGTGGAGTGGAATGTGATGGTTAAAGCTGGCGACAGCTTTCTTGGGTTTATATGCCTGAACATGATTCACATAATTTTCTGTGCTCCCAAACCAGTCCAAAAATAAAAAACATGGACATATGTGAAACTTTTTTGGAAGAAAGCCGCCATGTGATTGTATCTGGAATTGGAGCTAAGGGACTGAGCAGCATTTCCACACAAATCTGTGGACAGATTTTGCACTGTTTTTGGAAGACAAACACTATTTTTTTCTCAATCCTGTTCAACCCCTTTAATATAGCCTAAATCAGATCTTTCTGAATAATGACTAAGGCCTCATTCACACAGTTTTGCTGCGGATTCTGCACTCAAATCCACAGCAAAATCATCATCATTTTAGCGTTCTCCTGAATGTAATGAAAATCCACATACTGATTCTGAAATCCACGATGTAGAAAAAAAAAAGAACGGACCTGTCAATTCTTGGTGTGGAAATTGCATCAGGCTGCAACATGCAGATCTGCCCCTATTTGAGAATACCCAAGAAATAGACCACAGTGGCAAGTAACTGGCTCAAAATCATCTACGATTAGGGTTGCCTTCTGCAGGACCTACTGTATTTAGGGACCATTAATGGAGAAGAGCTGGTACCTACTGGAGCATTCCCGAGTGGGCAGCCCAAATCCTTTGTTCAAACAAGTTAGACCGTACCAGTCAGTCCCAATAAAATATGCATTTGGCTTTTATTATAACATTCATTATACAATGCCGATCAGTACTTGGAAAAGAAAAAAAAAAAAGTAAAAAAAAAAATTGTATTCCTTAAAAGACTTCCATTTTTGAATGGTCACTTTTTCATATATTCATTTACAGAGCTTCAGAGCAACATACAGTACATGTAAAATTTAGGGGCAACAAAACTGGTGCTTCCTATATAAAACAGGACTTTAACCCTTTCAAATACAATTTTTATCCTGGTTTTCCCAGGGGGCTTACTCTTTTTCTGCCGTTATACAAGGGCGCTATCTGTTGGCTAAAGCCAGTACTGCATGAGGTGACACGTTGGATAGGCTCCGACAGCAGAAAGGCTGGCAATATACAGTGAGAGAACCCCGGCGGACGTCTTCCAACATCGGAGCTGTACAGCCTTAAATCATAATGTCTTCAGAGGTCAGACAGTGGATTGGAAAGGGTTATAGGGTTGAAAAAAAAAAAAAAAAAAGAAGGAAATGTGGGTAGAAAATAAGGCAGACAAATACAAATATTCAGCGGAGAGTAAGTGAAGCAACAGGTCAATTATGCTGCATGAGCTAAAGTATAATAAAAGCGTAGGAAATCGTGTTCTAAACTAGGAGTATAATGTGGCTTTTGGGGGCTATACACGCAATGTCTTCTCCGTCTGCTCTTAGTTACAGAGAATATCCTGCACAAAATCTCTAGTAATATGTATAAAGACTCATCTGCAGGAAATGTTAAGATAACCTAATAGAGAAGATCATTAATTATCACATATGAGGAGGTGCAAAAAGTTTTCTGGGAGACCTTGTAGTCGCTGACAGCGCAATTCACATCATCCACTTTCTTGTGGATTCCAAATATTAATGGAATGTTCCCAATGCCTATAGCACGCTCCGCAAACATCTCAATGTCATCGAAGCTATTAAGGCAATGAAGCACCAACTTAATTATCTTTAATTAAAAATACTCAGATGCGCATCCAATTATAAAATTGTCAGTACTTCATATATGCTAAAAGTCACAGCAAGGAAGCTTGCATGATTTCTTAAGTGTGACCTGCTGAAGAGGAGATCAAGCCATCTGTTCTCTTGATTAAAGTAACGGCGTCACATTTTATAATGGGCCATTTATTGTTGCGCTACAGTTGGTTTGCATTAAGCTTTGGTTGAACGTACTGGAAATCTATTTTCAGCTGTGGGCATTCACATATCCTCCTTAAAAAGCAAACAATCTAAAGCAGAATACGGGAGTTTAATAATATCCCATGTGGCTCCATAAAAGCTTTGAAGCACATGGAGATACAGTGTGGGCCAATAGCGGTATATGGCCGCCACATTGAGCTGCACGAGAAAAATCCTTAACATGGCTCTATAGCTATATTATATGTGCAAGTTAGTGCAGAATATATATTTTATAATATATACAAGGTGTGGGCAAAAATATAGGAATGCATGCCTTAAAATTAATCTCTACATGTTTTATTGAAATATCACCATGTAACTTAAGTGGAGGCAATATGACCCAGATGCTGCCGGGCAGAAGTGAATATCTGCCCAAGCAACAAGGTTCCATTGGCCACGGGTATGAGCCATTTAGGTGCTGCAACCAGCTGTCTCCCCAAAACCACCCAGAGCAGGGCAAGAGGTGAAGTAAACACAAATCTGGCAGGAAAGCTCTCAGCCAAGCAGGGGTCAAAAGGGCAGCTTGGTGCTAATGGTTAAAATCCCATGCTTCTCATAAGGTGTTTCCATATTTTTGTCCACCATTTGTATAGAATTCTAAAATTATATATATATATATATATATATATATATATATATATATATATATATATATATATATATATATATATATATATATATATATATATATATATATATATATATATATATATATATATATATATATATACACACACACTAACTTGTTTTCCCACATGAGCATTTAGATTTTAACTTTATCCAAACTAACTTTGTGATGGGGATGGATAAGTAGTTGTACATACAGAACAACTATCACAATAAATGTGCTCTTAAATTACTAATAGCAAAATTATAGAAATACTAGCATATAGCAAATTCAACCTTCTAATTATATCATGAAGATCAATGTCCAATCGCATTTGCTGCACTCTGAACACTGGCACACATATATTACAATAAGAGTGTTCACATTTACTTTGTGACTTGTTAGTAAACTGGACGCAATGTTAAACTTGATCCACATTATGAGGGTAAAACCTGATTTATGCAAGTATGTAAAATAGGTATTATGCAGAAATCTACTGAAAGCAGTACTTGTCCGTGGTAGAATCCTAATAATAATAGATCAATGGAAGCATAGGATTATACTTAATGGAAGGAAGCACAGTAACAAGCTATTAACAAATTCCCCTAGACTGAAGTAGACAGAACCTACAGTATGATTGGAGCGATGCCATAGTTGGCATCATGGGCAGTGGTAGTGGGTTTCTTGTTATGCTAAAATGGAAATATATAAAAGACTGCTCTCATCGCGGCAAATTCTCTGTAAATGCCAAGTTCAGGCAAATGTCTGGATAATAAATATAAGAAAATACATTGAAGTTTCTGCAGTCGGGGTGCCCACAGCGAAGGAAAACCGCTACTGTGGAAATATCAAGAAAGTTATCAGATAGCTTTAAGCTTCGAAGAACTGGATCCACAGTTCCATAGCAATGCTAACAGAAACACAGGCAGACTCAATATTGAGTCTAAGTAAGATGTCCTTACCCTGTAACAATCTTTAATTTATTATTTTAAGGCACTTTGGGGGTGGATGGGGACACCAACGGCGCCTTCACAAGGGGGCACATCTGTTGCTGGCTTTCCCTGATGGGGAATCCATAGATATTTCGTGGCAAAACCCGCATCTAAATGGTGCAGATTCTGCTAAGTATATTGTTGTGGATCTGCTGGGCGTTTAAACCCTTGGATTCTAAGGCCGCCTGCAGACGGGCGGAAATTGCGCGTCGGGATTTCCCGCTGAATTTCCACCCTTGGAAGCTGCCATAGGATTGTGTTAGCAAACGCAATCCTAGGCAGACGGCCGCGGTTTGTCCGCGCGAATTCTCGCGCGGCAAACAAGCCGCAGCATGCTCTATTTCTGTGCGGGGCTTGCAGAGCCCCGCACAGAAACGTCACTGCCCGGCTGCCGGCTTCGGTCAGCGCCGGCTGCCCGGCAAGCCGGAACATCAAACAGCCATAGTCGCGGGTGAGTACGCGCCGCTCTCTGCAGGCGCTCAGGTCGGGTCCCGCGGCGAGAATCCTCGCAGCCGGATTCGACCCGCCCGTCTGCAGGTGGCCTAAGGGTTGCAAACTGAAGCATAAATAGGCATGTTGTGGATTTAGAATCCACAGTGTATTTCAAGAGCACTACGGATTTGGTGCAGAAATGTTCCACTCCGTGTGAAGTTGATTTTTGAAATCTCCTCCACATGGCTTGCATTGCAAATTGTGCTGTGGATATTCAGCAGCATTTATGACCTGTGTGAAGCCGGCCTAATACTTACGTAATGTGCAATTATGGTTCCAGTGCAGTAAGTAATGGTGCAAAAATATGAAAATTGAACTGCAATACTTCCTAGGACAGGGGTATATAATTACTGCACATAGCGTTGTTATACGATGGTCACTTTGATGGTTTGCCAGAAACCCATATGCTGCTAAACAAGCTGTGGCAAACACATACCCAAGGTATTGGGTTGAAGTGTAACAAGAATAATAATACTGAGTCACACGCTTGACCCCTGCTTACGGGAATCTCTATTGTCAGAGAAGTTGGACCTGTTTTTTTGGAATGCATATATAACTTTCCTTAAGAGGGAAAGTCAAGAATAAAAGAAGCTCACATATAGTAGTAAGTAGTAAAAAAAATATGGAGCAAATATTAAGTAGAGCGCTTAAGAGATAAAATCCACCCAGAATGGAGGTTTTCAAAAACTATAAAAGGTGTATCAATAGATCTCAGAAGTTAGTAAACTTGTATCTACTCGAGCGCGTTGGCACCACTCAGGGTTTATTAATGGAAACCTCTAACATAACATTTGGCCCTTTCCTTACAATGTTTCATAGATTTCCTGAGGGGTGCCAAATAGCTTTAAAGAGGACCACAGCCCCTTCAATCTGGAAACCGCTGCTGGTCCTAGCTCATGGATTGCTCTGAAGCGATCTTCTAAAACATCAAAAGATCAATTTTGGATAGATTTCACCATTTTACTTCCAAATACTATTGACATAGGTTTAGAACTTGCTTACACATTGTGACGTGTATCAATTCATTTCGGCAACTATATACACCAACAAAATGGCATGAAGGCAACACAGACCAGTCAAACTTTTGAAATTCTGTACAGCTTTTAAAAAAACGTTGCAAATACCAGTGTCATCGGCATGAGAATCCATACTAGGATCACCTCATCATTTCTCTCTATTATGTAACTTTTTTCCATGATTTATTATTTAACGAGACTGCCATTTAAAAAAAATTAAGCCAACTCAATGGTAAAGTAATCTTCTGCCTTCTAATTGCCTAATCAATCATTGTGTACGTGTATGAAGGTCTGACTAACCACCATTAATATGGAGTTGTATGAGCAGCACCAATAGGCTACAGTGGACGTAAACACAGTGCTCTTGTAGTAAAGGTGTACTTCATATGCATTTAATATTTTAAGTTGGTCCATTATTCCTGAACCACAAAATTAAAGCTGAATATACTTTTTCTTTTTTTTACTGCAACATGTAGATAATTCATATTCTTGGTTATTAATGTGCCACTTATGGAGTAACCCCAAACAATCTTCATTTATATGAAGTCCATAATAAATGGCAATTGCCAATCTTCAGAAAAGCTGTAACTAGAGGTAATATTGTGCTTTGTTTCGTTAAAGATATATTTCTCTTTCGGAGGTGTGCAAGAACCTTGGCACATCATTACTTCCTATGATAGTGTTTCTTTAGCTACTGAAAGTGAAGAGTTTAACACTTCCACTCTTTTTCGTAATATGCTTTGGAAGTCCAAAGTAATATAGCTGAAAAAAGTGATTACAGTAATCCTGTTAGAGGTGGAACTGAAACAGTTAAAATCTATATTCCACAATACGATTAATGGAATCCCGAATTCAGCTACTCTCTCTAATGCCTTTTTGTGCCATCTTACAGCTCTCCACCAAGTACTAAGGAGAACGTCCATTTAACTCACAAACAGTGTTCAAAAGCACAAGTGTGACGTACTGTAGGTCTCAGAATAATCATTAAAGTACATTTCCCTTAACATTTTTTTTACCCTGAAAGCCTCCAACCCATTGACAGAAGTGCTGTAATTATACAAAAGTAAAAAAAAAATAAAAAAAAATTAAAAGGCTCCATGTAGAATAAAGCTTGATTGCCAACAGGTTGTATGGTGTTCTTCAGTCAGTTATGTCCCATCGGGTTCTTGAAAGGCAAGCACCATTTTTCCTATTTGATATTATCCAGGATGTAGAACTTATGGAATGGTAGTTAACTTTACACAATAGCGATTTGTCACCTTTTAAGTCTCATCTTGTGATTAACAAAACAGAGAAGAGAAATTAAAAATTAATTTCCGCCTTAAACATAATTAAGCCTGAAATTTGTATGTGGGCTATAAACTAAAAAAAAAATTACAACAGACACTACATATAATATACCATATTTTCTACTAGTAAAATAAATAAGTTTGATCGTCTAGACTGTATAGATTCAGGTATGAACTGCCAAATTGACAGCATCCTAAAGTCCCAATAACATAAAAAAGTAAACTAGCTACCAGACGGTAACATTACTTCAATTTCCTTCCCATTTGTTAGAATACCATTGTTGGAGCAATGGTTACTAGATACATCCACTGAAGCTGCCAGTGACGAGCATTGGGTTGGTGCTTTAGCTGGTGGGATAGGAGATGCAGGAGACTGGGCTAGACCCGGCTTCTTTGGAGGGATGGGTGGTGGGTTTCCTCTTTCCACTCTTGATATGGTAGGGGATTTTATTCCTGGAGATACAGGACTGAGAGGACTGGAAACTTTCAATGGGTTTGGAGAGTGACCCCCATCATTCTTCTGGCTGGAGGCATTGGCAAGGTTTCTATAGTCTGTACCAAAGGGCGAGCTATTGGGAGGCACGGATTTACCAGGGGTCTGCTGGCTGGTAAAACGGGACAACACCTGAGTGACTGTATTGCGAGCAAGCTGCTTAGCAGCAGAGTTATCTGCCAAGGTTGGGGACAAGTCCCTAGAAGGCGGGCTCTGCAATCCAGAAACATGCTGATCATGTTCAGCTTGTGACTGAAACTTGTGTCGGGCAGCATGAAATCGCTGGTTGATGCCAGCCTGATAAGGTGACTGGTAGCCAGGACTACCGGTTGTCCCAATCAAGCGTCTTGAGAGTACTGGAGATGAGCATGGAGAGGATGTTAAGGAAGAAGCGGCAGTACTGCTGGGAGAGGAGGATGCTCCGCTAGAAGGAACTTGAGTTATCATGTGTAGAGGAGATTCCACTCGGACAGGCGAACCTCCGTTCTCAGATAAATTGTCATTTGCCACTTTCTCTTTTAGGCCTTCCCCCACATTTAACTTTAGGGCATGTTCATTACTCTGGAGTGCTGTTGCACAATGTCCATTTACTTTCGAACAGGGTTGAGGAATTTTACTAGGTGTTAACAAGGGAATATGAGCTTTTGGTAAAGCATCGGTACTATGCTTTTCTTGGTGTACACTTTCTGTCTGGCAAGATATAGATGAAACCTCTGGCTTCTCTGAAGACACACTTATACTGGAAAGGATTTCCTTGTTAGACATGTTGGCAGAAACCTCTCTGATGTCAGAAACAGCAGTCATGTCCTTTAAAAGTTTTTTCAAGGTCTCAAGCTCCTCCTTCAGAGCTTTAGTACGATTTTCTTCCCGATTGAGCTTGGCCCTTAGCTGCTCTCGCTCAATATCAAACTCTGAAAGTTGTTTTTCCACCTGGGCTTCCATCTGTAAGCTACGTTTCTTCTCAAGGGCTAGTTCTTCCTCAAGCTGACTCACTTTGCTTCTAGCCTTTTCTAGCTTTAAGTTGACATCCTCCACCCTTTGTCCTTCTTCTGCTGCTCTGTTATTTGCTTTTGTGCATTCTTTCAAAAGAACTGAAGACATTTTTTTATGACGAGCCTTCTCCTCCTCTAGCTGGGCTGACAATTCCTTCTGCTTCTTTTCAAGTTTCTTCACTTGTGATTTTTCAAACTCCAACTAGAAATGTCGATAGTAATAAGAAAGAAAATAAGAACAAACACTGGTTACACCCTTCCGGTGATCATTTGTGTTGCAATACATTGAAATTCATTTTAGATGCCCCTGACTATATAGCAAAAACATTATGCATACAATCTGTACAATCTAGGCCTAAATAAGTACTACTGTGTAAGCCAACGGAGACTAATGTTTCCAACAAGACAATGAAACTATTAAAAAAAAATAAAGCAATGTCTCAAAATAATTTAAACAGCCAAAAATAAAATTTCTTCATCTGCATACAAGAGTATTTTATAGTCCAATGGTCTACAAAAGGCATTTTATAGTCCAATGGTCATTTAGTTTGTGAGACATGTTGACTGCAATCTTCTAGTCATCCAAGTTGAAAGGGGTCTTCTGAGTCCTTGTGGCCATGAGCACTCATAATATGCAATTATGAGCCAAAGTGTTATTTTTTTTTGAACCACTAACTGTACTACATAATCAATCCAATGTACAAAAAAAACGTCTACAATATGTACAGTAGAAAGTTGGTAAATCCTTTCCATATTTGTGCTCATCATTTACCTTAAATTATAGCAGATTTTCACACAAGTCCTAAAAGTAGATAAAAGAGAACCAAACCCAACAACGGAGTCAAAATTATTAGGCCTAATTATTTATTTATTGAGGAAAATGATCCAATATCACAAGTCTGAGAGTGGCAAAAGTATGTGAACCATTGCTTTCAGTATCTGGTGTGACCCCCTTGTTAGGCAATAAATGCATCTAAACATTACCAGTAAACATTATGTAGTCCTGCACATAAGCTTGGATGAATTTCTGCCCCTTCCTCTGTATTCCAAGAGTTACCTCCCATGAACTGCTCACTTTAGGTCCTTCCACAACATTGCTATCGGATTATGGTCAGAAATTTGACTTGCCCATTCCAAAATGTATTCTTCTTTGCTGAGTGTTTTGCAGAATAACTTGTGTGCTTTGGGCGCTGTCTTGCTGCATGACCCACGTTCTCTTGGGATTCAGCTCACTGACATTTTCCTTTAGAATTTCAGGTGCAACTCAGAATTCATTTTTCCACACATTGTGGCAAGCTATCCTGGGCCAGATTTAGCGAAACTGGCCCAAACCATAATACTTCCACCCCAGTGTTTCACAGGTGGTATAAGATTTTTATTCTGCAATGCATAGTTTCTCTCTCCAAATATAACACTTCACATTTAAGCCCAAAAGCTCCATTTTGGTCTCATCGATCCACAAAACATTGCTCCAATATCCTTCTGGCTTTTCCAGGTGATCTTTAGCAAACTGTAGACAGGCAGCAGTGTTCTTTTTTGGACAGCAATGGCTTTCTCCTTGAAATCCTGCCGCGCGCACTATTGTTCGGTGTGATGGTGGACTCATGAACGTTAATGTTAGCTAATGTGAGAAAGGCCTTTAGTTGCGTAGAGGTTATGTTGGGTTTCTTTGTCACCTTGTGGACTATTAGATGCTCTGCTCTTGGTGTGATCTTTGTCTACCTTTTCTAGGGAAGGTTAATAGTAGTCTTGAATTTCCTCCATTTGTACACAATCTATCTGACTGGGTATTGGTGGTGACCAAACTCTTTGGAGATGGTTTTGTAAGCTTTTTCATCCTGATGAGCATCAACAACTCTTCTCAGATCCTCAAAAATCTCCTTCGTTTCTGCCGCAATACACTTCTATAAACATGTTGTAGAGATCAGATGTTGATAGATCCCTGTTCTCTAAATAAAACAGGTCACCGACTCACACTGAATTTTCATCCGATTGATTGAAAACACCTGACTAATTTAACCTTCAAATTAGCTGCCAATCCTAAAGGTTCACATACTTTTGCCACTCAGACATGCGATACTGGATCATTTCCCTCAATAAATAAATGAAGTCTAAATATTCCTCACTCATTTGATTTGGTTGTTTTTATCTACTTTTAGGATTTGGTGTGAAACTCGGATGCAATTTTAGGTCAAATATAAGCAGAAATATGGAAAATTCTGAAGGCTTCACAAACTTTCGAGCAACACTGTAGTATTAGTCATCAAGCCTAAACGGACTCATGGAGTGGCCATAGTGAAAGTTTCATAATTGTAACATATCATCTTGGAGTTTACCAAAGTAATGAACAAATATTCTAAGAGCAACAAATATAATACAGTTAGTTGACTATCATAAACCATTAGTCAAGACAAGTGGTGGGACTTCTAGTAGTCTAATCACCTGCTGAGCCAGCCGCTCTCTCTCCTTCTCGAGCATGTACGTCACATCATCGCCATCAGCTGCGTCCTGAGCATGCCTCCTCCGTTCTTCTTCCAAGTCTAGAATAACCTGCAGCAGATACCAGAGACCAGTTGTGAAGACACTTGTGGAAGTCAGATAATTACATTGCCATTTCACCTTTGTTCTCCTCTGGATAGAGAGGTCAAGTAATTGTACAATGTCTAAAGGGTTTTTCGCATGGGTCCTATTATAATTAATAAGGCCCATGCACAGGGCATCGCAGTAATGTGTAGCATGCCACCTGGGCCTTTCCATGCTCAATGTAAGAGGAAATGAAGGGCTTGTGATACTTTAAGGAGGTTTTATTAGACTTGCCTTATTTTCTAAACTTTTTTTTTCTTCAGGGTAGAGACTTTTTTTTGAAAAAGTCAAAAAATGCAGGCTTTAATGAAACCGAAAAATCTAGCATAAGCAGTAAATAGGACAAAACGATCCTAGACTTATACAAGTAATATAAAAGGTGGTTATACTCCTTCCTTGTTAAGCAATATGTAGGAAATTCACTAGAGGGAGCCCAAGCAGTGACATATAAAATAATGAAAAGCAAATGGAATAGAAGAGCTCTCTGCATTCTGCCCTTATATAAGAACACTGGTATTTCTATTGAGTCAACATTAAGCCGCAAGTCAAGAAACAAAGCTTAGTGTGTTTTCACACTGCGTTGGAGATTCTGTTCGGGCAGCAGGAAAGGGGAATCAGCTCTATGTCTGGACAGAACCGGACAGACCCCACTGACTATAATGGGGTCCGCCCGCCTTCTACCTAGCTGCCCGACTTCTGGATGTAAGAAAAGAAAAGCTGCATGCAGCGCTTTTTCTTCCAGGATTTTGAGCCGGATCTGTTACGGAACCTACGGCAGGAGCTTCCAACATAGATGTGAACGGCCTCACCAGTTAAAAGGGGATTTCCATAAAAGACAGTTAGCACCTATCCACAAGATAAGTGATAAAGGTCTGATCACTGGGATCACTAGAAAGGGCTCTTGAGTCTCCCATTCCTCCTCACTATAAGACCGTAATAAGGAGGAGCAACACCGCGGATGATCCATCAAAGAACACGATCACAAGTGTCCACGAGCTCAAGTCTACATAAAATGTTGAAAATCTTTGCAAAACATTTTGCTTTATGCATCACTTACTGCTTTTTAATGTCGTGTTTTATTCTCCGGTCACACCGAAAGCTGAATCCAAATCTCTGCTTGATTCCAGTTACCAGAACAGTGGGAAACCTCTGATAACAGCGACATGGAACTAACATGTTGGGTCACATGAATGTCTGGAGTACAAATAAGCCACATACAAACCCCAGGATGTAACCTGCAGAAACTTTTACTATTACAGATAGTCCCCGACTTGCGAACAGGTTCCGTTCCAGGAGCCTGTTCGCAAGTCGAACAAATGCTTGTATGGAGCAGGATCGCGGGTGGATCCCGCTCCATACAACGTCGGGTGCCGGCTGTTCTTACAGCGAGCACCCGGCGGCAGCAGTTCCGACGAGCCGCGCCGCTTGTTGGAACTGTTAACACTTTAAATACCGCTCTGACAGCAGTATTTAAAGTGTTAACAGTTCTGACGAGCGGCGTGGCTCGTCGGAACTGCTGCCGCCGGGTGCCCGCTGTAAGAAATAGCCTGCACCCGACGTTCAGGGGGCCCGTACAGTTGAGTTTTCCTTCGATACAGGTTGGGATTGAGACTTGCTCTTCCAGTGAAGTACAAAGCAAAAACCCTTTCAATATGTTAGAGATGAGCGATTCTGACATTTGAGGTTTGCGTTCTAGAAGAACGCTCTTTTGTGCAGAGGTCAAGTCTATCACACGCCTCAGGAATAAACCGAGCCGAGTAGGTGACATCATAGAGGGCTTGACATTCCATCCAGCTGACAAGGCTTAGGCAGATGCACAAGGCTTAGAAGAGATTGCATTGTGGACCCTAAACTTCACGTTTACATAAAGCCTCTCGTATGGTAGCTTAGACAATCATGAATTATACAGAGAGGATGGTATCTGCATACATTAGGGCTTCTTCAGATCCCTAGAGGAAAACGTTTCTTGCTGAATCTGCAAAACTGAAAGCCCCGAAGGAACTTCCAGGACACCCAAGTGGATCAGAGATAATGCCATCATATATCAAACCTTCACCTTTCTGTGTCTGCTCTCCGCCGCAGCTAACTGAGCCAGCATTCGCTCCTGCATTGTCTTGCATTGCTTCATCACTTCACTTAGGACGTACAAAGGATTGGAACACACCGGGGCTGGCTTCTGTCCGTGATTATCATCTTTAAGGATCTCATAATCCCTCTGCAGGGCAAGCAAAGGGTCGCTGATGTTGTATTTGCCATAGCGTTCCTCAATGAATCTGTCTTTATGCTGAGCCTGAAAGAAAAAGATAAGAGAGTCAAGTAAAGGTCTAAAAACCCTTCCAAAAATAAGCTGTACGAGCGCACCAGTCCCTACAGTTCCGTGTTCTAGAACCATAGGCACTCCATAAGCGGTCATATGGTGCCAAAGGGGAAAAGACCTTTGAGATCTGACATGCAAGAGAACATACCACTGGCAATATACGATATTACCATTTGGGGCATATGGAGTACAGTATGGGCACACAGATTTCTATGGATGCCTTAAGGCTATAAGTGTATAAAAAGAGCCTATAATCTACATTAAAAACACTTCCGCTTTCCATTAAATATATCTGTTTTTCATCTTTATATCTAGGAGCTGTTTTCAACTTCTGTTTGCCTGATGCTAACAAAGTATCATCATGGGCATTTTTATACTACCGTGTTTCCCAGAAAATAAGACACTGTCTTATATTAATTTTTGCCCCAAAAAGAGGCACAGTGTCTTATTTTTGGGGGGTGTCATCACCTAGCCGACAATATCTGGGTCCCTTGTGCTGGCCTCCGGCGCTGAGGCAGGCTGCCATGTCCTCAGCGCTAACAGCAATCTCTTCCTGGTAATGGAGCTTTGAATACCCCGCCTCCAGCAAGTGAGTGCTGTGATTATATCATGAGCGCCACTGGCTCGGGCAATCAGAGTCGGTGTTCAATGCGCCAATCACAGCCATTCAGTGATGTCATTCACTGAATGATCGAGCACCGTCTCGGATTGGGTGAGCCAGCGGCGATCGTGATCCAATCACAGCACTCGCTTTCTGGAGGAGGGGTATTCAAAGCTCCGTTACCAGGAAGGAATGCTGTCAGCACGGAAAACATGGCAGCCTGCCACAGCGTCGGAGACCAGCGCGAGGGACCCAAACGCTGCCTTGCTAGATGATTATTGCGTTTAAAAAAAATAAAAAATCTAGTGTAGATAGGGCTTATTTTCAGGGGAGGGCTTATATTTCAAGCCAACACCTCCTCCCTCTGAAAATCAGGGTAGGGGTTATTATCGGGGTAGGTCTTATTTTCTCCTGCAAACAACAGATGATTTTTTGGTCTAACGCTCTGACCAGTGGTACCTTCACATGGGCAGATAATCAGGTGAACGAACATTCGTTCCCAATTGTCTGCCAATATAATAGGCCCTTTATCCCTACTTTAATATCAGGATTAGCTCTGCTTTTTGTTTGGGCCACTAAAACGCGGCCTTATGCCCCTTTCATACAGGCAGATTCTTGCTTAAACGAGTGAGTGACGTCACCACTAACTTGTTTACGCTCATCCAGAATGTTTAGACAGTTGAGAATTCCATCTGACACACTGAGCGGGGAATGTTTAAACGCAATGAGAAGCGAATGAAGAAACTATTAATTTTATGCCTACTGAAACTGAATGGCTGACAAGAAGTGCACAATATTCATTTGCCATTCCGTCGTTCGCTCGTGTTTAGACGTAACGATAATCGCGCATGTCCGATCGACCAAATTTGGAGCAACTTGTGTAAACAAGCAAGTGCACTCAAGAACTGTCATCCGAATACTTGTTCGGAAAAGTCACTAAAGCGAGCTCTGTAGTTGTTCAACTTCAGTCGAGACAAAACAAAAAAAACACAAGAAAAAGGGGACAAAAAAGCCATAAAAAGCGCAAAAGAAAAGCCAAAACTAAAAGAAAACAAGCACAAAATGAGAGACAAAAAAACTCAAGACAAATTCATTGGCAATTCGTTCATATAATGACTGACTTTACACCAGGCAACTTTTGATCAACCAGCAAGAAACCTATTAGTTAAGCTGAAACAAACTGACTAGGGAGTGAATTCTGGCTTGTCACGCTGTTGGCGGCCATGTTTCCATGGGATGGCTGTCATTTGCATTCACTCTTGAGCGATTATTTTGCTGATACTTGTCCTGTGTAAAGCCCCCTTAGTTCTGCCGTTACACCGCTCTCTGATGGAAGCCACTACCATAACTGACTTTGCTCTATCAACCTTATTGACTTTGCTTTGGATGTGAACAGCGAAAAATACATGAAGTAACCCAAAGTATTTAATAAGGGCTATTAATAACCCTTTATTTATTAGTGGGCATAGGTTGTCCGCATATTATGTGCTTATTTTTTACATACGCAATATGCAGTGTTATTAAGCCGATTGATTTCTACTGTGCCACTCATACCTTTATTTACTTTTAAAACGCACATAAAAAAAGCAGCATGTCCTATTTTGGCGCATATTACACTTGCAATATGCACAAATACAGGCTACAAGGATGTATCACACACAGGAAATACTGTGTATTATAATGCGCGTAATACGTGGGACACATACACCCGTGTTAGTGAGCCCTTAGCTATGGAACAATTTGCATATTTAAAATATGGAATGTTGTAAAAAAAAAAAAAAAGGTTTAAATTTGGAGCCTAACTTTAAGCTCTTAACCTTCAAGGACGTACAGTGTTTCTATGGAGTGAGATTGGAAGCCATAGATTGGGTGCTGGGTGTCTTTGACAGCGAACACCTGCCCGTATTTGCTGCGATCAGCACTTTTGCTGATCGCTGTTAACCCTTTGAATGCTGCAATAAATTCTAACAGCAGCATTTACATGTCCCGATCGGCATTTGGGAGTTCTCCCTACTCCCACAATGAGATCACAGCGTGTTGTTCGAATGCCATGGCAGCCAGGGGCCTGCTGAAGGCCCTCAGGACTGCCATTGTAGATTACCCATCAATGGCTGTGATTGGTTCATTGAATGGCTGTAAGTGGTTTATTGAGTGCTGGTTCTGATTGGCTCTCGAGCACCACAGCTCAGCCAATCACAGCCAGCGCTTCCTGGAGGCGGGGAATTTGAACTTCCAATCCAGAAAGCGCTGGCAGAAGACTAAAAGACAAGTGCCGGGGAGCTGCGGAGAAGGCACGGTGGAGTGAACAGCGGCTGTTAGGCGATGTATTTGTTGTTTTTTTTTAATGCAGACAGGGCTTATTTTAGGGGCTTTTAGGCCCCCTGGCCACGGTGGTGACGGAATATCGCTAGTGATATTATGCCGCAAGGGGATCAGGGAGGAGAGCTATCAGGTCTCTGTGGTGAGCCTATTTGACAGATAGGCTCACTGTGGAGAATCGCGGCAAATCACAGCATGGCACTATTTGAATCCCACGAGCGGAGAGTCGATATGATTCTCCGCTTGTGGACAGGCGGCGGCGCTTTCCATAGCGTTGCTATGGCCGGATTAATGCCGCAGGTAACGCAATGAACTATCGCCCGTGGACAGGCAGCCTTATAGTAGGATTTACTTTTGTAAATGTTGCATCGCACAAAAACCGCTTTTTCGTATGATCCAATGCAACAACAAGGAAGGCCCCATAGAGAAACATGAGCTACAAGACCTTGCAAACCATGCCAATATTCAGCAACCCACGATTTTTTTTTCTCGCAATGTCGCAGGCTACAAAACATCGCTAATGTGAAGGAACCCATTGGAAAGCATGGGCTTCACATACATGCGATTTTTAGCACTGTCGCAGAGCGAGAAAGTCACAAAATTTTCTCGCCCATGTCAAACCACTCTGAAGAAAAACCCTTTCCCTAGATTTATGATAAGAAAATAAAAAAAACAATAAAACACAAACACATATTTAGTATTGCTGTGTCCGTAAAAGTCTAATATATCAAAGTAATCCATTATTTATCTGGCACGGTTAACTTAAGGTCCTTTTACACGTGACGAGTGTTGGGAAAACGATGCCCGATACTCGTCCTTGTGTTTCCTCGCTCCCGGGAGCTAGCAGAGCTGTCTCGCTCACAGAGCGGCCAGCAAGGGGCGGGGCTGCTGCAGGAGAGTTCTCTCCTTTGTTCCCCCGCCCCTCTCCATTGAGATAACACAGCGACCGCTCACTACTGAACAGCCGCTGTTTAAACTGAACGATGAGTTTAATTGCTGATCTTTTATGCAGCATAAATGATGAGCTCATCGCTCAGTTTAAACAGCGGCTGTTTAATAGTGCAGGAGCATGGGAGCGAGGAAACACAGGGATAAGTGTCAGGCATCGTTTGCCCGACATTCGTTCCATGTAAATGTCGAACTTGTGCTTTTTTTTGGTCATCTCCTCTCCAAGAAAAAAAATTAATAAAAGCGATTAAAAAGTCGTATGTACTTCAAAATGACACCAATAGAACCTACAGGGCAAGCCCTCACACAACTATATCATAAAACTTATAGCTTTTTTCCCCTAAAGAGAGATTTTATTTTTTTTAAGTATAACAGTGCCCCCCCAAAAAAAATAAATAAATAAAAAAGAATTGGCAGAATTGTGTAGGTTTTTTTCTATTTCTCTCCACTTAGAATTTGTAAAAAACTTTTTAAGTACATTATTTGGTACATTAAATTGTACCAGTGGAAAATACATCTTGTCCTGCTAAAAACAAGCCCTTAAACCAGACATTCTACGTTGATGGAAGAATAAATAAAAAGCTCAGATTTTTTGAAAGTGGGGAGGAAAAACTGAAAATGGGTTTAAAAAAAGGGGGCGGTCCTTAAGGAGTTAAAGAAACAATAGACCACTTAGAAATTGATGGAGCTTGTAATAGCTATTCAACATGTAGAATCGCCAGCCACTATTGTCATTTATCCAGACAGAAACAGAAACTCCGCAGTAAGTCGGAGTAATATCCCAGACGGGGCGGAATGGCGGTGAAGATCTGCACTTCATATATCACTTTTCCCATAAACTCCTGTTACCAGACCGCAACCTGAAACCAAACAGACACGTAAAACTCGTTGTCATAACTGCTAAGTGAAACTTAATAGTGAGGCATTATACATTTCATATAGGTGTGTGATCACTCCCATTAAGCATCGGAGTGGAGTAATTAGAGCCGGCACTATACTGCGCGTCAGACTTCTTCTCCAGTGTTTGCTTGTCCTGTGATACAAGTCAGACGCTCACATCTGGGGCAACTTGAGCAATGAATGGACGCAGGTCAGAAGCTACAATGAAAATGTACCGGCTGAAAAATGTTGCATTTTTTTGTGATATTGCAGTTACGGGATGTGACGTCATAAGACCGCAAGCAAGTCCATTATGTGCAATATGAACGTGCAATGTAGCGCCATGCAGCCCTGGCTGCAATCAGAGGTCGACCCCAATAGTTGTTAGAACTCCCTCAGCTTTCCTAGGATCTGGCATGATAAATTTGCCCATTTATGTTTGTACCACTATGTAACTAGGCAGACCGTGTTTTGTCACAGATTTCCCAGGAACGGCTCAATGGAATGTTTAAACAGGTTGACGGAAGTGAAGAATTCAATGGTATACGATTAGGGGATGTGACATAAGGGGGGGGTCTCATGCTCAGCTCTATCGGGGGCGGTTTGCATCATGCTTTAGTCATCTGTCAAGCGCATGCGTGTTAATTAAAGGCATAATATAAAATATATATATATGTATTAAACCGTATCGCTTGACGTACCCACAGACTATGATTGGTTAAACATACTTCCCACTTCTGTTCTCCCTTATGCTTGTGTACTTTTTTTTGTAGGATAGGAAGCATAGCATACCGCGCTTTTCTGCTCAACCCAAAAAAATCTACGTTTGGCTTGTTTTTACAATCAATAAGAAATGTGTTGAAAAATGAAGGCGGACATGTGTTTTACTTTTTCGCATTGGAGAACAAAAATGTGTTCCAACTATAAAGTTTCAATAAAAAAAAAACAAAACAGACTTTATAGTGAAAAACACTTTTTACTTAAAAATAAAAACAAATGCACACTTAAAAAAATAAGAAAAGGATCAAGCCCTTAGAAGACGTTGCCGTTCTACTGTAAAACTCGTCATGCAGTTTCATCTCAGCAGATATGTAAATGATGAGAGTTGTGGTGTGATTAGATGAACGGTCTTGTCATCTGAGGCCCTAAATCCACCGTTGGCCTATAAAAGGTTCAGAGGCTCCTTGTGTGTAGTGACCTCTTCTTCCGCTTGTGTAGAGCTTGTGGGCCACTAGATGCCTCTATGACGCAGAGAAGAGATGTCACCCGTTACCAGAGTCTGAGAGGGGCGCATTATTGGAACACATGAAGCTGGGTGATTGTATTGACAAATTGCCCCCACCGGGGCCATTCTGACCAGACTGACCAGGAGCTGGGACCAGTGGATGTGTGAGGGCACATAAGGTGATCGGGCTCAGGACATCCCGACAGACCATCAGTAGAGAAGAGCACCTGATCATCCGACAAGCACAAGCAGCTCCAATTGTTTTGCTATCCATCATCCAGAGACTGGTGGCGCCATTGTTACACCCCTGTGTCTGTCAGAACCATTTCCAGGAACTTGACTGAAGGATATTTGGTCTCAGGTGCCCATTACATGTACGGCCTCTGACACCCACCCACTGTTGCCTCTGTTTAGCATAGTGTAGTAAACGCCAACACTAGACTACTACCAAGTGCAACCAGGTTGTCTTCAGTGACAAATCCAAGTTTAGTTTGGGCACAGACGATGGTTGTGTTGTCTGGAGGCCTAGGGGTGAGCTTTGCTGTGGAGCGGCACACTGCTCCCACTGCTGCTGTGATGGCCTGGGGGGCCATTGCATATGGCAGTATCACTCATAGTAGTGGGACAATGACCGCTCAGCGATATGTTCAGGACATCCTGCAGCCACATGCGTTTCACTTATGGCTTCCAAGAGGCATTTTCTAGCGGGATAATGCCCGTCTGCACATACAATGGGGTCACAGGAATGTCTGCACTACATTGTCACACTTCCGTGGCTTCCTGGTCGTCAGATTTTTCGCCAATATAGCATTTATAGGACCATCTCAGATGCCAACTTTGACAGCCTATGAGTTTGCATGATTTAGAGGCTCAGTTGCAGCATACGTGGACAGATATGCCGCAGGATACCATATAAAACCTCCATGCCTGCCTGAATCACATCTTGCATCCAATCTAGAAGCGGCCCAACAGGGTACTAGAGCCTCAATGCCCGTATTACATCCTGTATCCAAAACTAGAGGCGGTATAATAAGGTACTAGAGCCTCCATGCCTGCCCTCATCACATCTTGTATCCAAACTAGGGGAGGTACAACAGGGTACTAGAGCCTCCATGCCTGTATCACCTCTTGTATCCAAGCTAGAGGAGGTACAACAGGCTACTAGAGCCTCCCTGCCCACCCGTATCACATCTTATATCCAACCTAGAGGCGGCACAACAGGGTACTCCAGCATCCCCACAAGAGGTCAGTTTTCTGCAATAAACTATCCTTTTGCTCCGATATTCTAATCACTCACTTAGATCAGCGTTACAATCACACAGAGAAAGTTTTATCCACTTCTGACAACTCCTTCTAGGGGATAGATTTTTTTCCCTTACAGTAAGTGTATCAACGTATGGCTATCTGTATATTGTATATGCTTAAAGAAAAAAAAAAACATACATGCCTCCTTGAAACTGCATATTGCTTTATGTATGTTTAATATATATGCTGAGTGTGCATTAAAAAATGACATGCACAGCCTCTCAGTAAAGAGTGGCTGCTCTCATTCGTCTGGCTTCTCTTTGCATTACATGGAATGGCAAATTACTACATGGGAAACGAGGACTGGACAGCGGCTTCCCACTGCCCGGTGACCTGTCACTTCTGAAGAGTTGGGCGGGATCATGTGAGGTGCTTATTACGGTATTACTACTCATTCCATACACCTAAATGTAGCTTGTAAATGACAATCATTACGGATGAAGTAACAGTATTGACCCTGTAAACAAAGTCATTACTTGTGCTGAGTGTTTTGCTTGAAGGTCCCCCGACTCTGCAGAAGAACGCAGCTCAGACTTCCTTCGCTGCACGCAGATATGTCCCAGAAGAATGACATCCCACCACACCCTTATCTTCTGTGTTATACAATCACTTATTTATTGCAGCTGGTCACCGCCCTGATCAAATGCTGCGTGAGGACCTTTGGAACCTATTGTACTATATTGGAGGGTGTGCCAGAAAACCTAGGTTATTGGCCAACGAGCCCAGCATCCTGCCTGCTTCACATCACCACTGACTTTGCTGCTCCTGTCACTTATAGCAAGGATTATGGTATGTGTCATTTACCCGCATGCTGTGTCACAATCCAAAGATGTCTGGCATATTTAACTACTGACTTAATAGAACAATTACTTCTAAGGAGCACAGAAGTTTTATAGGTCATTTAGTGTGTGAAAGGTGCAGCAGGTGCAGCTTCCCATAACTTTGTTCAGTATCACAAAAGTCAGCAGTAGTATATCCATACACAAAGGCCATTATTCCAAAGGGTTACAATAGGAATAGTACTGTGAATCAGTACAATGTCCCTATGGCAAAGCTGAACATTTAGTCATGTGAACCTAGGTGCCATAAAACTGCAGTCTTTGGGCTGGACACCTCTAGTGATGGTAATCTAGATAAGAAGATGCATAATCTATGGGTGCTTTCACGTCAGCCGGGGGGGGGTTCCACTTTTCTGTTCCGTTTTAGGAGCAGGAAAGGGGGAATCCCAATGGCCGAACGGCTCCGTCTCTGGATGGAACCGAACAGTGCCGGATGGACCCCATTGACTATAATGGTGTCCATCCACTTTCCACCAGCTGCCTGGCTTTTGGGCTTCATGCAGCACTTTTACTTCCGATATTTTGAGCTGGATCTATGATGGAACCTTCCACCGGAGAATCCAACACAGATGTGAAATCGGCTTTTCACAGATTTCTTCTCTTAGAAATTAACAGTCATTTAAGTAAGAAAAACTGTCAAAAAGTTGTCAAATATTGTATTTGATCACTCAAAATTTGTGTAAAAACAGGTCTGTCCAATATCACCCACTTCTACTAGATTGAGTTACCTTAGGCCACCTGCACACGAATGGGTTGGATTGCACATGCGAGAGCCCGCAGCGGAATCCAACCCCGTGCCTGGCTAGCGCCCGTATCTGTCTTTTTCTCTTTTCATTGCGGATGTTTGTGGCGAGTCGCTGTCAGACATGTGCAGCACTGATTTTTTTAAATGTTTTTTTCCTACGCCATCACTAGGCTAGGCAGCCGTGCCACAGATCGGACGGCTTCCATTGACTTTAAAGGAAGCCGTCCATGCAGACACTGCACGAAAATCGGAGCATCCTACAACTTTCCTCTGCTCACGGAAACAGAAATTGGGGAGCGTGCAGGAAGAATCGATTTCCCATAGCAGGCTATGAACAGAACTTTCTGCGGATCCTGTCATACAGATCCGTTCGTGCGCAGGCGGCCTTACTTACAAGTCACTCGTGGCATCTACAAGAGCGGTCATTGTGGATGGCAGAAGTCAACACTACAAGTTGGACAGATGTCACTTTCCGATGATAGTGCACATGGTGATCACATGGTGATCACAATCAATCTTAAAGGAAGTGATCATATATATTTAGAAGAGCGATGAAGAGTCGGAGAAGCACAGGACACTAAACTCTTAGCGGGCTTGTATTTGTACATGTCAAGAGGCATCACATTCAGCTAATATCAAAGTACCAAACAGTACAAGGGCTAATGATCAAGCAACACATATGGTGATGATGGTGATAAAGGAGGTAATCATTCTATGGTAGCATCCACACCAAGGAGTTAATAGAACACTGAAATACCCTTTGCATTGGTGAGGTTCTTTGTCGATCATTAACCAGATGACATGTTTGGCATTCTACCGCCATTGTTGTGGGGCACATAAGGCCGGCTGCAGGCGAATGGGTCGAAATCCAGATGCAGGATACCGCAGTGGAATCCAACCCTGTGACTCTGCCAGTCGTCTTCTTTGTGCTGTACTGTGGATGGTCTAAACGGCTCGCCGACGGACATGCGCAGTACAGATTTTACCGCGCCGTCTGTGCTGACACAGCACTAAAATACAGCATGCTATGAAAGGTATTTGCTGCAGAACCCAGAGGCAGACGTCCGCTCCGGATTCTATAATGCAAATCCGGCCGTGTGCAGCCGGCCTAAGAATATTGTTGCTATGAGCTCTATTTATTAAGGTCATTTTCACTAAAAACAAAAAGGAGGAGTGGTGAAGAAACCGCACTGATCATACATGTACCTGCAACAGCAAGAGATTCACGTGCACTTAGAGGCATGACCCTGACTTGTACCATGTTCAGGACAGGTAGGGTTATGAGCAAGAACTCACATTTCATAGGGTGGCCGATAAGAATGTATGTTCGAGGCGGTCAACTTTCTTGCCTGAACATTATTCCCTCCAGTTGGATGGAAAACCCAAATGTTTGCAAATTCTTGCAGTTCTTACAGCCCTTTTACACAGAGGGATCAGCCTTCAAAAAAGTGAGTGTACACACAGCCAATGGCCAGCCAACGAACAATAAATTGTTCACTTTTAGTTCTATCGTTAGCTTGTTTACGAATAGTTCGGTCGTTCAGTCGTTCTCACTTCTACAAAGAACGTGAACGATTCGCGCTTGAACGAGCCGACGATGTATCTGCCCATATAAGCAGGCTGCCCGAGTGAACCTTGATATCGTTACAGATGTAAGCTGGCCCCCCGAGTCGGCACACATATTGACCGTCCTTCAAATGGCTTTTTAAACCTTTACAAAAATGTCTTCTTTGTTCCCTTGATTATGGCAATTTCACTCGATGGGAAGTTTCAAAAATATATTGGAGAGTCACCCCGAGCAGGCTGAAATTCTGCCAGCTTCGTTGGGTCTGTTGTATCTAATTATTCTTTAATTAGGTTCACTTTCAGGGTTCATTTACAAAAACTAATGGAATTACAGTCCATTTTCATGCTTCGGCAGACAGAGTGGCATCACCATATAAAGTCAGTAAAATATATGACCCAAGTCAACAAGTATATCATAAAGTGGAAAAAACGATTTTTCCCGATTTAGCGGAAGAAAATCAAAACCCGTTACATTGTGAAATGTAAGGGAACGAACAAACAAAAACAGTTGTCACCTATGACAATAAGGTGATAGATCAACCACCCATATAAAGTAAGTCTAATATACTTGTACTGAACTTGTGAAACCTGAAAAGTGACAAAGACTAAAAGATGGCGGCGTGAGTGAAATTTTCACTTTATTGTAAACACAGCGCTGCCTGCACATATTTCTCTGTCCGTCCACCCAAGTATAATGGAAATTTCATGGTTGGGAAGAAACGTAACTTGTTCTAAAGAGCACCAAGAATTAAAAGACACAAGCACGTATAAAACAACTAATACCAAGGGCTTGGATACTACTTGTCAACAGGTTTATCCTACGCAGAAGACTTTGGCGGCTGCCGGCACGGCTTTAATCAGGTAATTGTGGGTACTTCTACTGGAAATCATACCACATTGCATATTATCTTATTTACCCTGTGGGCAAATGTTGTGTTTTCCTCCACCGATACCAATGATTTCGTATCATGGGAACTGGCAAGCGTACTGAGGTCACGGGACCACAGATGACTTCCAGATGGAGTTTGTTGTTTTAATAAATAATCCAATATCTCTTGACTCCCACATAAAGACTTGCTCTTAATAAAATGTTCCAGTAGCTACAACCGGCTCATACGTCTCATAGTCATGATAACTAGAATACACAAATTGCTTTTTTGCGGTTTGCTTTCGTTTCGGACAGCTTCGTTTCTCATTCTATAGTTTCCCAGGCATGTAGATTCAGGTCTCTTCTGAATTATCACTTTTTAGTTGTGTGCAAACTTCTGAGAAACTGGCAGTAACTTATACAAATCTTCTGTCTGGGATGATTTAATGAATCTTGCATTGAGCATGGGGTTAAACCCAATAAGCCTGGAGGTCCCTTCCAACTCTACCATTCCTAACAGGCTCCTGGATGAAATAGGATATTCTGGTGGGCGTCCTTATATTGGCCCAACATATGTATGGTGTTGCCGAGTACAGGGGGCATGGAGGAGTCAGGTGACTTCAGTACATTAGTAGTTACTACCACTGCAGGGTGCATTGGGTATCCATAGAAAACTGATGTGGCCATCTTGGAGGTCAGAAGAAGGGATGGAAAGAAGCGGATATGGAAATGAATGATGCAAAGGGAGAGCAGAAGGTAATATTACGCCCCCCTCCAATCCTGGGACAAATTGATTTTGTCCTGGTCCTAGTCATGTATTTTACAAAATTGCATGGCTTTATTTATATAAAAGACAGAATACCCTTAAAAATAAATTTTAAAATATAAAATTTTGTCACCTTAGTCCTTAGGCTGTGACTTTACACAGTTCAACATGGACCCTCTCCAATACCAATGGTCCTTTGATTTTAACTACAGAAGACATCAATTTCCATATGGGCTACATTAAATATTAATTTCTAGAATGTGCTAAATGTACACCCTTACATTATATTCTTGCGCAGACAGCTTGTTTAGATCTTTGAATGATCCCTTCTCATGAGGTGCAACCCACCCAACACCCCCTCTGACTACACGTAACTGAACTCACTAGATAAGAGAGAGGACCCTCAAAGTATAAACTTGGGGTTCTATGAAGGTGTTCGATACTAAACAGCACGCACAACAAGAAAAGCATTAAAACATGCATACCCAACAAAAAATATCCAATATGAGTACAAACTGTATTCAATACAAATGTTTGTTTTATTATATTAATATAGTGCATTCATTTGGAAAATAAGAAGTGTGAAAAAACAATGAAATTCATTACATCAAGAGCATTAATAATGTGACATCTAAAAGGAGAAAAATATACCCCAGTCAAAAGTAACATGATAGAGGAATGATGCAGGAACGCTATGACTGAATGTACTAAGGAAGACATAAACCGCATGGGTATCACTGTGAAGCTTCATCGAGGGTGCATTCTACTTCACGCTTTATTGAGAGTAATACGTGAAATTGAACTAAGTTTACTTGCGACTCAAATATACCTAAACCAACTATGAACATCAAGAACCTCCCAATTTGACACAAGTTATACACAAAGCCCTGCTTCGGCACCACTGTGAATGTCATCATATTTCTTAAGAGAAAGTATTGGGCAACACATTATCGGGGAACCAACATAATTAATATTTTGTAGTTATTGGTTATCAAGGGAAATCAGGTTCAATATTTTTTCCTCACTGGTACAGGATCCCAGCCTCCTAGTACCTACAGTGGTGTACACGATGTATGGACTCATATATGGAAGAGATTGGGGAGATTGTAGACCTCTTCTTCTCAAATGCCTCCAAGTACTCCTTATTTTCTGGTCAGACATACTTCAGGCAATCAATAATTTCATAAAAGAAAAACAAAAACAGAGGAGGGGGAAAATAAAACAAAAATCTAAATATGGGATCCCTTGGATGTATTGGTCCCATACAATGTATACTCGACCAAGGGTAGAAAGTACTGCCATGTGCAGAAGTTGAGTACTTTATGTATTTGCCATATACAACTCCAGGAAACAACTTTCCTTCTTACGTGCAAGGTAAACGGATACACAACCTCCACCCCATTTACAGAGTGTTTAATGTGTTTTCTAGGACAAAGGTATCAGATTGCTGGATTCTATGTCCTGAAACGTCCCCCACCGAGTTGCTTAAAAATTGCAGTGCTCCAGCAAGAGCGGTGTCTCCTTTATTGCCTACCAGGCATGCTTCTGTATATATGGTAGTGGTTGGTACTTGGCATTGAAATTCAGTCCCATTCACATGAATGACAGAGTTGCAAAAAGCTGCAGTACCAGGCACAGCCACTACAAGATGTACAGAGCTGTGCCCATGCAGTAGCCCCTATATCAGTTGATTGGTTGTTATGCTGGGATGTCATCAATATTATTGTCCTATATAAACCCTGTAAAATCAAAAATAGTTAAATAGTGCAGTAAGATTGGCTTATTTGCCAGCGCTGTATTGTAGTGCTTTTTTCATTTTATCCCTGTATCCATTTCACCGTAAATGTGGTCAAGTTGCTTTTGTTCCAAAAATAAGAGCAGGGAAGGAAATAAACAAAAGTCCTGGAAGTAGGAGCAGCACATACTTCTGTATTATCAAAGAATGACAGGAAATGACTGGGGAGAGGAGAAGCGGGAAAGTACTTTCCTAACAAGTGAGAAATGGGCTCTGCATATGACCTAGAGGAATGGTGAATGCATGTATCAGCCACCCTCTTTGTATTGACACTTCAAGACGGTGTGACATCTGAACGATGCAGAAAGCTGAAATCTAGCTCACTGCATGAAGTTCACACGACTCCCATTCGAAGTCCAAGTGGAAAAGTGGAGAAATCCTACGGCGGCGGCAGGTGAAGTCACAGACTGAGTGGGAATAGGAAGATTCAGTACTCAACTAGGAATAGAAAATATGAAGCTCAAGAAAAACTGGATACCCTGGGCAGCTTATGTATTTCGAACCTTAAGGGCTCTTAAGACGTACCGATGGTCAATGAAAAAACCGTTATAATAACTAAAAGTAAACGATAATCACCATGTCTAAACGAGAGCCATCAGGCACTTTTTGTTTGTCGTTCAGTTTCAGCCGGCATAAGCATCATTGGCGACTCGTTGACTTGTCATTACATTTAAACATTCCCTGTCCAGTGTTTCACATAGGAACGCGAAGCACTGAGAAATTCTCAAAGATGATCTACCTGTCTAAACAGGCTGCACGAACTATTGCGAACGAGGTGATGTCTTGCACTCGTTTAAATGAGAATTGGCTCGTGTAAAAAGGAGCATTACTCATAGCATAGGCAGCTAGCATAGACTGCTGTTCGGTGAGGGTCCCGAGCGGTAGACCCCCCGTAATTGGACATTAATCACCTATTATAAGGATAGGTCATTAATATTGGAGTTCTGGAAAATCGCTTTAATTTCCAGGTAAAAGGAGATGATGTCCTGGATACGCCTAACTGAGAACTGCAGAAGCTTTGCGTTTGTTGCCTATGCTATGAGTAAGAGCCGTTGGACATCCTGGGCAGCTTATGCATTTCGAACCTTCATTTTTACTGAGCTTTTTCATCTGTGATGGAAAAAAAAAAGCTGCAAGTTTTATATTCCTAATTAAGTGTTGGATTTTCCTATTCCCACTTAAAGCAGTTTTAGGTACTAAACTATTGATGCCCTAATCTCAGAATAGGTAATCAGTAGTTAAGTGTCGGGGTCCTCTGCTTGGGATCCTCACCGATCGCCCGACTGAAGAGGCTGTGGCACTCTAGTGGGCACCGCGGCCTCTTCTCAGACCTGGGATGTCATGTCTAATGGTCATCGTGGCCTGAGAGCAGCTCAGTCCTATTTAAGTGAACGGGACCGAGTTGCTCCACAACGAATGGTGCTGTGCTTGGTACGGACTGAAGTGGCCACAACGCTCACTCATCAAGTGCATCTGTCACTTCAATCAGCCGATTGGCTGGAAGCCAAGTGTTGGATCCCTGAAAATCAACTACTGATGACCTATCCCAATTTTTTCTTGTGATTTGGCACATATGAATCATCATCTATATGTTGGCCTTTTATCTGTGAAATATTTAAGTTGAATGTACAGCTGTAGTCTTGAAAAAGTGATAAGCAAGAAAGCACCTATGAGTAATGTTTATCTACTTAATGTCTTTATTAAGACAGTTATGATAAAGGATTCCCACCTTAAAGGACTTATACCACAATTAAATATTACATTTCTGTTAGATCATACAAAAATAAAAAGTTCCTGTGTCTAGATCTACTTGGAAATGGAAAGATGGAACAATACCTCTACAGCACCTCTTGGAAGGCAGCATTCCTGCAAGTCAATGTCAAACTTTTTAACAAGGTTTGTAACAATGACTGGGAATTGTGAGCCAAAGCAGAATCTTTTCCAGAAGGAGAAGACAAGCATGCGCAGACAGCTGTTTTGGGGTGATTGCCCCTCATCAATGTGCAGCAGGTTTCTGGGTTTGCAAGTCAGAGGCCTATAGATGTGGGTCAGGAAGGGTATTGTTTCTCTTTGAGGAGAGCACCTGGAAGGTGTGAGGAGACTTATAAGGCCATGCATGCTCTTCTGGGAAATATGCAAATGGCAAGATGGAACTATAGGCCTCTTGCTTCCCAAGCCGGAAACCTGCAGTAGACTGATGATGGGCAATCACCCTGAAATAGCTGTACATGGTTGTTCTGGCTTTGGCTCACAACTCCCAGTCATTATTACAAGGCTTGAGAAAAACCAACAGGTTGAAATGTAAGTGCCAATTTTTGCTATGGGAGAATAAAAAGTGCTTTTCAACTATTTGCACCTACTAATGCTGCCGTGTTACTTCATTTAACCTATGAAGACCTGTCATTTCCTCCGACAAGTGGGACGGGCTGAATAACTCTACAGTTGCATATCTGCCAATTCCTCCAGCGTTTTTACTTTTCCTGTGTACCCCCCACCCCCGGTGACTCTTGTTACTTACAGAGCCCGATACTAGTCCCCTCACTGTCAAGTGGACAGACGTAACCAAACGTGTCAATGGCTAAAATGACGTTTAATTGACGAGTGTTGGAGACTGCCCATTTGGGTTCATACATCACAGAAGCCCTTGTGGTGAAGAGGAAAGCTGCAAGAAAAATAAATACACCAGCGTAAATCAGAGGGGGCGTAAAGTTCTGCAGCCGATCCGCTTGTCGGAGGAACTCACAGGACCTCCTTAAATTGCAAGTGGTTTGATTGCATTACTTGCAACATTTCAGCAAGGGTTTACAAACATGGATCAATACCAAAGTATTGAGGATGGCAAAAATGATGTGAGTAGATGCCATGCGGGCAGCAAGTGAAGATATAAACAAGCCTTGGTGACCAGGTTAGGTTGTGTCCACCATGAACCGTGGCGACAGCTGTAATAATGAAAATTCACAGCATGATTAAGCTTCGAGTAAATGTCCAAGTCAAAGAGCTACATAGGATGGGTGCAGCATGAGAGAAGTTCTGGAGTTAAAGGGAGTAGCCCAACACTTTTGATCATGTAACAGCGCTGGCAATGCTGGGTGGGAACAGCGACGAGACGATTAAAACATACGTGTGAATACTCTTATCATTTTCAATGCGAAAACAAACCTATTGAACCGTGGTCCACTCTGAGTGTCCCGAAGTGTTCTGGGCTCTCTGCAGCAGCTCCCCTCTGCTTTGAATGAGAAGTATAGCGTCCAACCAGGAGACCAAGACAGCTGTCAATGGGAGCAGAGAGGAAGGGCTGTGGAGCAGCTCAATGCAAAGAGTCCAGTGCACTTCATGGTGAAGGACCGCCTTCGGGGCACTTGCAGGACCAGCACACAGTGGAACAAAAGTTTATTTTCTCGGTGATGATGATAATATAAACATTGATTAGTATGTCCGATATCATCTCTACGGCTCCCAACCGGCACAGCCTGAAGTTTAACATGGTTGGCAGACTCTCTTTAAGGTGGCACAGTGTAGATCTCTAATAATAGATGCACATGGGATTATTCTTTACAGTATGCAATGAATAAATCCGATACACAATGAATGACGCTTATAGGATTTTGCTATGAAAAAAATCGTAGGCATGGCTGTATCCAGACTACTGAAAAAATGCTGACATTTTTTTTTTGCTCCTTGGAAAATACCTTTTTTTAACGAGACCGCTTCATGCTTGCTTGTATTTAGTCTACAACGTGCGGCTAGGAGGTTTCTGCGAGACTAGAATGCCGACATCAGAAGCTCAGTGTGTGTAGCACGTAGCTGGTCATAGAGGGCCATTGAGCTGGAACTAATGTGGGTTACTCTTACATTCCGAGTGGAATACCACTGAAGACAGTATCGAGTCTGTATCAAAGGAGAAGAAAATCACGACTGCCATTTATGATTTAGAGGTCCGTTATAGGAGAACCGGTAGCTGACTGCGACGTAGTGCTCTTGGGAGCAAAGTGTTATCTGCAGATGCTGAGGACATAGAACATGAGCGCGACTTTACAGTAGCTCAAGTGGGCTAATTGCCAGTGCTGTATGAAAGACGTTCTGTGCCTGGAAATGTCATTGCAGCCTGTATAAGAGAGTCCTTTATGATACTGGGCAGGGTAAACAGGAAAGGGAGCCAGGGGAAGGGGCCTGGGAGACCTCAGTGAGATACAGAGGACATGGGGGGAGTATATTATCAGCGCTGGATAACTCTTCAACTAAACCTTACAGACTTTGCTTTAAAAGTAGTTGATTTATAGTTAGCTACAAAAACGAGAAATATTTAAAATATTGATGCCGATGACTAACATGCATATAATAAATTTATAGCGCAGAATGGCTGTATTACATTCATAAAAAATGAAAGGACTAAAATAAGGATGCAAAAGTATCAGTTTTTACCTAGAAAGTTACAGAGTGCCCAATATGTAGGTCAGATGTAGCAGAGTTTATCCTAAGGATCTACTGTAGCATCTGCGCGTGTTACATGCAGATTTCATCCTATGATTTCAAAAGTTGGATTTCCGATGTGGAAATCCACTAAAAAAAATCCACCCAGGTTTTCTGCTATGTGTTTTGAATCCCCCATTCGCAAGTATTGTATTATACATTTTTGCAAGTTTTAACCCTTTGCAATCCAATTTTGAATTCAGGGTTTCCTAGGGGGCTTTCTCTTTCTGCCATTATACAATGGGACATGCTGGAGAAGCCCCCGACAACAGAGCAGCCAGTAATATACAGTAAGAATACCCTGCCGGACGTCTTCGGACATCGGAGCTGTACAGGCTTCAATCGGAATATAGGAAGACGTCAGACAGTGGATTGGAAAGGGTTAATGGTGAAATTTGCACTGAAAATCCATGAGAATTCTGCCACATCTGTACAGGGTGGTCTTGTGAGGGATAGCCCGATAGCACAGACATTGGACGGTCTGCTAATCTTGCTCATTTAACAAGCTGAAGAAATGCTTACATAAAAAAAAAAAAGGCAGAATACTTGTGAATGCTTCGCTAACTTATACCACAAAGCCAAAAGCAGAAATTTAACAACCTCATCTAGTTACGTATTATCAAAACTTTCAACGGTGATCCGTAAATGAAAGCGTTAAGAGGGAATCCCCTTACGTGAAAGTCTTTTTACACTGACAGATTTTCTGCCAGGAAGGAGAGCTGATCAATGCTTTTGCAAGTCAATCAGGGCTCATTCCGTTCCATTTACATGATGCGAATAGGACTACTGTGCCTCAACGATTATGGTGATCATTCAGGAACATTGTTGTCAGTGGTTCATCACCTTTTGAGCAATGTGTTGCTGATGATTCGTTTTTTTGGCGTCGTGGCGGCACCGTCACATGGGCAGATGATTGGGTGAATGAACGTTCATTCACAATCATCTGCCTATGTGGAGGGCCCTTATATTTTAAGTTTTATTACTTAAAAGGAGCACTAACTTTACAAACAACTTCTGTTCATCTTCTAGCTTGGGTTAGTCTCATCATTTCTGTAATATACTTGCATTTAAAGTGTTGATGCTTTACCACTGTAAATCACATATGACGTAGCTTCCACTAGGGTTCTACCTCCCAGCTTCTCTGCAATCCACTGTCCGTTGTTTGGTACAAAGCTTCTGTAGTAACCAGGACACAGGGGTGTTTTCTTAGCTATAAAGGGAGGAGCTATCTTTACAGGGGCTACAGGCTGACAGATCTGCAGATACTGTGATAACAATCTTGACAATTTCTGCTTCTCCTGCGGGGCAGGGGTCTGTATACACATTATACTGACCAAAATGACTGAATCATCCTGGGAAAGCAAAGAAGTGGGCAATCAGACACTGCCTCCCTGTTTATTGGAACACAGATTGCGCAATGCAGCATGGGAAGTCAGGGCAAAGAAGTGCAGAACAGTGAACTACTGGCAGAACGATATGCTTGCTACACAACCTCTGCATGAAAACGGATTGCAAACAGCAGGGGAACAGACAAATGGGGAAGACCACCTGAAAATCATAACTTGCAAACATGAAACACAGTGTAAACAGCAGCAAATGAGCTAATAAGGAGAACTGGTACATTTTAGAAAACTTGTTGAAAACTCAGGTATGCTTTAAATATATTAGCTGAAACAAACTATTTTCTAACCTGCTTAAATTAGCAGACTTTAGTGTATTTGCTACTCCCACAATCATGTACAAATCTCGTTCTGAACTTTTAACACCTTCTGATAACTGGACAACTGGGAATAAGAAAATGGTGAGAAAATTACTTTAAAAGAGATTGATGTGTGCATGCTCTATAACACATGTTCACGATTCACTACTATGCAAGGAGGGAGAGGAGGAAGAAAGAGCTGAGCTGTCCTTATGGTTTCGTGTACACTACCCATAATGCAAAATGGGCTTGAGAGACTTTGGGTCAACTCGCATTGGATAGTACAAAGACACTCGGCTCACTGACATGTATTGGCCTGGTGTGCTATTTGAGCTGGGATTTTATGCCAGATCTACGCAAGCGGCTCCAAAATGGAACCGCCAAGGCAGATGAGACCTCAGCCTTACCTTTTACTGTAATCCTGCCTTCTTATAATGAGATGAGTAGTAATTCACAGCACAAGGTGAAAAGTGACAGGAAATGTCAACTTACCGCTAGTTCAGAAGTCGGTGTGAAAAAAAGAACATATTTATGTTTCAATTAGAAAATGACAAAAAAAATGAAAGAAAATTTTTTTTTGTTGGATTCTTATACAGAGGCATGCAGTACACCCCACCACCACCACCACCACCCAGAGAAAACCCTCTTGATGTACAACTAGGATGGACATTGCAAAATGTAGTGTGAGAAGCCTCTTCTGCCTAGTGCAGGGCCCTCGGGGTACTGCATTACACGGGGGTTCAAGAGCACCAAAGAGAATCATTTCTATACGCATTCCATCGCATTACTGTGTACTTGTTGTAACCAATACGCTATGTGTGAACACAAGCAGAGGAAGCCTCAAGACTTGGCCGCTTGGAGCTCATTGAGGTAAGGTTCGGGAAATGTGGATTTGTCTCCAGATGAAAAGGTTACAAGACACATCAGCAAGTTATCTATTCATGAGCATCCACAAAGAGCCCACTCCTTGCAGGCTACTGCTGGATCAGCTTCATGACCATGCATGACTATTATATAAAAAGGTAAGAGCCCTTTAGTAATTAGAACGTGTCTTGTCTGCATATCAGGGGGGCTGGCTGCATAACCTTGTAGCCGCGGCACTGCTGACCCCAATGAGGTCTTTTTGTGTCCACTTGCCCGCCTGGGTTCTTCTTAATTTGGCTTCCAGCACTGTGAATGTCGAATGGGTCGTCCCCACCACTTCCTGTCAATCAATTCTGAATTTTCCCATTGACAGTGAACAGTGCTGGCTGCCCACTTGACACATTCGTAGAGAAAGAAGCTGAATCTAATAAGAGCCCATAGGAAGGAACTAGGGCGAGTGTAACACAAGACATGATCGGAGTCAGGGGGGCTGTGGCTACAAACCTATGCAGGCAATCGCACTGATATGAGGACATGAAGGGTCCTCTTAGGGCTCATGTCCACGGGGAAAATAAGAATTAAAATCCGCAGCGGATTTTAACTCTTCTCCCGCGCGCGGATCCGCATCCCATAGGGATGCATTGACCACCCGCGGGTAGATAAATACCCGCGGATCGTCAATAAAAGTGATTTTTAAAAAAATGGAGCATGAAAAAATCTGGACCATGCTCCATTTTTATGCGGGTCTCCCGCGGGGACGGCTCCCGCGGGCTTCTATTGAAGCCTATGGAAGCCGTCCGGATCCGCGGGACACAAAAATCATATTTTACTTACACGCTCCGGTTCTTCTCTTCGGCGCCGCGCCATCTTCTCTCAGTCGCGGCCGGATCATTTTGCTTCGGCCCGGCGCATGCGCGGGGCACGTCACCGACGTCATCATGCACATCCGCCAAGCCGAAGAATGAAGATCCGGCCGCGACGAGAGAAGATGACGCCGCCGCGAAGAGAAGAAACGGAGCGGATGGGAGGTGAGTTTATTCTTATTTATTGTTATTTTCAGCGCTCATGTCCGCGGGGCAGGAGGGACCCGCTGCAGATTCTCCATGTAGAATCCGTAGCGGGCCCGATTTTCCTCGTGGACATGAGGCCTTAGTGTAACGTAGTGTTCACAGAATATCAAATCGCAACTTATTGTGCCCCATTTGTAAAATATTGAATGCTTGCAGATAGAAATGTTTCACATTTGAAAAGTTTTTTTGGCAATGCCCCTCCATCCTCCCCTCCACCGCACCAAATACTCCATGGCAGCTTGTTGCTTTAAACCTTTCCACTCCAATTTGTATCCTGGTTTTCCTAGGGGGCTTACTCTTTTTCTGCCATTATATAATGGCGCTATCTGCTGGCTAAAGCCAGTACTGCATGAGGTGACATGTTGGATAGGCTCCTACAGCAGAGAGGCTGGCAATATACAGTAAGAGAACCCTGATGGCTGTCTTCCAACATCGGAGCTGTACAGCCTTACATCATAATGTCTTTAGACGTCAGACAGTGGGGGTTGGAAAGGGTTAATCCTGGTGCCAAGGAATACGTTTTACGGGAGATCTTTCTTACAGGAGAAGCATGTGTAGTTGTTTACCACTATTCATAGCGGCTCTTTTACTCTTCCTGGCAGAGATACCATGCAGGCACGGTTTAGCTCTCCTTAATGCACATGGCAGCCAATGCCCTACTTCCTCTACTGATAAAGCTACTCCACCTTGTCTGGTGTTGTTCGGCTGTAGCTGTGACGCAACTATTAGCACCGGACTACCTCTGCGATGCACCAATGGAGGAACGTATGCAAAAAGAAAAATGACACAATGATTTAGATCATAAGACGACTGTTGGAGGTGCGATCGTCACTTGGGCTGAATAGAAGGACCACAAGCTAAATAAAAGGAAAGGAGTCAGAAGACATAGAACCAGTATGCTGGCATAATTCCCCAGTAAAGAGCTGAAAGGCAATAGGATAAAATATCAGACTTTTATTTATTTAGGTATATTAAAACCAACCATATATACGTGTTTCTAGGTAAAACCCTTCATCAGTCCGGCTAGCAGGTACATTACATGTAGCTGGAAGTAAATGCCCAAACGAGCAAGGTAGTGACACCAGGAACGGGGAGAATCAGGATGGCGACACAGGGAAGGAGAAGTGGTCACCATCCCGAGTCTCCCCGCTCCCGGTTTCAGTATCCTGCTCACATTTCCAGTTACAATATGACCCCCAGCATGACTGATGAAGGGGTTCACCCCGAAATGCGTATACATAAATAAAAACAAAAAAGCCTGACATTTATCCTATTACTTCTCCACTAGAGAGTTGCGCCAAGGTACTAGTTCTTTATTTCCGCATATCTAGTCCGCCCAGTATTTGGTGGGTCCACCTAGTCGGCAACACCTCTAGCACTCGTCTTTGCTAACCCTCTTCAGAGCTTCTGGGCCCTGAGCTTACACATGGTACTCAGACTTTTGATGGGTTTGCTCCATCTTTTCTTTTATGGTCACCTACTAGAAAACACAAGACTGACTTGCATAGTAAGTGTACATAGCCATTGGGCAGCATGTTCTACCAAGTTGGCAGTGTACTGGGCCCTGGGAAAACACGCTGAGATTCTGGGGTAGTCACTTTGAAAGAGGAGATTCAGGTTTTTTTTATAGATTTTTTTATGGATATCAAATAATCATATAAAATAAAAGCATTTGAATGTTACAGGTATAAAGTCAAAAGTACTTCAAAAATAAAAGAAGAGTTCGGGCTCCTTCACACAGCCGTGCTGGTGCAGCGCATTCCGCATGCGGGCCCAATCTGCCATAGGTTCCCATGTTGCTGATCATACACATTGTGCAAAAAACGTCCACAATAAAGATGGCAGCATATTCTATCTTGGAGCACATACACACACCAAGATAGTGTATGGCAATCGGCAGCACGTACGTAACCTCATTGGATACTTGCTGCGTGCCGTTGCGACTGTCATATGTGGGCAATATGCAGCAAATTATGCTCCTGCGCAGCTGCCCTGATAAGGGTAAACAACATTTATGCAAACTGCATTATCACACCAAATCACATGGAGAAGACTTTATGAATATTGCTTGCAGAACACGAGGAGAAAAGTAATGTCCCCTTACAAGTGGTTTTTGGGATGATTATCGGGTACCTACTGAATGATCAGTAATGGCTACAAACCCTGTACGCTTCTATGCAGAGAAATGGAAAGCAGAAGCGTAGAGAATATCTGACTACAGAGCAGAGAAATGACAAAGACATCTCAGTTTTGCTGAACTGGTCTTTGTGGCTTTTTCCTGGCTGTCTGTCACTTCTCCCGCCGGCCGCAGCGCCAGATGCTGATGAAATCACTGCCGCGCACACTAAACACTTCCTATTTTGCGGAACCCACCCGCTTCCTGGCCTGCTCCATCGCATTTATTAAAAAGCACACAACATAAGAGGTGGCGATTCTACAACAACTTCTTTCCTTCTCTTTAGAAGAATTTTCGGAGACAAAAAAAAAAAAAAATTACAATTTGTGGCATTATTACTTGTATATCATTTTGGGCTCCCGTGCCCTAAACTATATAAAAGAAATACACTGACTGCCGTTTTGGCAGTCTGGCAGGTTACGTCACCCGGACAGCAGGCCTGGTGACACTTCGTAAACCTCCACAGCCCGAATGATGGAGCAGCACCCTGGGATTTCTTTAAAAAGCATACAGCACCATGTGGTGCCTTCTTTATTGGTTCTCCATAAAAATCACAAAATCATAAACCTGTTATGTGGGCTTCTAATATGGAGGTAGGTTTAAAGGGACATCACTAATGACAGCCTCCCATTGACTGCAGCCGTCATGTGGGGTAACCAAGGTAATGTAAAGAATATCAGAAAACCCCTTTAAAAATAATTAGTGAAATATAAAATAAGTAATAGGCCCCCTGCACACGGGTGGAAATTCCGCAGCGGGATTTCCTGCAGAATGTCCGCCCGTGCCCGTCTGCATAGGATTGCATTAAATAATGCAATCCTAGGCAGACGGCCATGATTTGTCCGTGTAAAAACACACGCAGAAAACAAATCGCGGCATGTTCTATTTCTGTGCGGGTATTCAATGTAACCCCAAAATCTCATCAAGAGTGGCAGTTGGCATAGAGAGTACTAGAGCCTCCATGTCAGCCCATATTACATCTTGTATCCAAGCTAGAGGCTGTACAACAAGGTACTAGAGCTTCCATGTCCGACCATCTTACATCTTATATCCAAGCTAGGGGTATTATAACAGGGTACTAGAGCCTCATGTCCACCAAGATCACATCTTGCATCCAAGCTAGAGGCTGTACAACAGGGTGCTGAAGCCTCCATGCCCATCCATATCACATTTTGTATCCAAGCTAGAGGCTGTACAACAGGGTACTAGAGCTTCCATGCCAGGCTGTATCACATCTTGTATATAAGCTAGAAGTGGTAAAACAAGGTACTAAAGCCTTCATGCCCACCTATATTACATCTTATATCCAAGCTAGAGGTGGTGCAACAGGGTACTAAAGCCTCCATGCCTGCCTGTATCACATCTTGCATCCACACTAGAGGCAGCCAACAGGGCACCAGAGCCTCCATGCCCGCCCGTATCACATCTCGTATGCAAGCTAGAGCCTCCGTGCCTGCCCGTATCACATCTTGTATCCAAGCTAGAGGCGGTACACCAGGGTACTAGAGCCTACATACTCTTCCGCCCATGTCACATCTTGTATCCAAGCTAGAAGTAGTACAACAGGGTACTAGAGCCTCCATGCCCGCCTGTATCAGATCTTGCATCCAAACTAGAAGTGGTACAAGAGGATCCCATGCCCGCCTGTATAAGATCTTATTACATGAACCTACTCCTAAAGCTATGAACACATCGTACAAGTATCACCTACACCTTCCTATTCGAATGGATTTTCAAAGCCGCAGGCAGTGAAATGGTAATAATACATGGAGACACAAAAGGTTTTTTATAGTCTAAACATTGTATCAGGCTGCATTGTCTAAGGAATAGAAAAGTGCTGCATCCAACAGTCAGCAGCTGCATGAAATGGCTCGGACTACACCGACGTAAGGACCGCTGCGGCTGATCACAGCACAGGACGAAAACAAACTCCGTTTCTAACAAGTGGATTTAAATATTTACTGCTCTGAGCCCTTATTAAGGCATTTAAATCAGCTCAGAGGTTTAATCTTGGCACACAAGCCTTTCAGAGTCCTGCTAAAGAGCTCAGAGCTTGGCTGCCTCTCCGTAAATGGCCCATATTGGGAAGTCAAATCCTTGAATGGCGTGCACAGGGCATGTGGTTAGGGCAGGCTCACCGTGACGTGCCGAAAGAAAGAAATTGATAGTACCATTCCTTATCTTGGAGTCACAGGTGCCGTAAATCCGAACAGAAAGTCTATCTGTAGTGTGCTGCGGCAGCGCTCCGCTGCACATCACCCCAGGCAGACAGAATCGTGCTGGCATCCGCTCAAGATGTATGAACGTACCGGAGAAATTCTAGTAATCACTGGAGGACAGCATGACAATCCTTGGAGAAGACGGCCGGTGGGGTCGTGTGGGCGGCATGTACGGTATAGGGAGGTGTAGAGGGATGGGGAAATGACAGTTCGAGGCCAGCTCAGTCATGCGTTACAAATAAGGAGCGACAATTATACGGAGTACACTGATGTAAGGAATGCAATGAAGTGACTCATCCACTCCGTGCAAGGCATGGAAGCTGAAGTGAAGGACAACGACTCCTTGCCAAGTAGTCGAAGATTGGAGTTAAAGGGGTTTTCCTAGCAGCACCGGTTGTGGAGCGAAAGCCGCTGCTCCGACCCCTGTGTAGTGGCTAGTACTTGTAATTGCATGCACTTGAAATCAATGGGACCCCTGCCTGCAACTACAAGCACTGCTCCTATTGACTTCAATGAGAGCTGCATTTGCAATTACAAGCATCGGCCTCTACACCAGGGGTCAGAGCAGCGGCTTTCGCCCCGACCCCGGTGTATCCCATTGCTTCCTGTAAACATTGGGGCTGGCCGTACACATTAGATTTTGATCACACAAAAACATCTAAGGGCTCGTTCACATCAGTGCTTTTGGGTCCCGGGTTCATGCTCAATTATGGACCAGGAAACGGCACCTAGTGCCCAAATGGAAGAGTCATGTGACGCAACTAATAGCACCGACCGTTCAGTTTCCAACCAGCTGGCTGCCATATATAAGATGAAATAAGTGCAGCATACAGCGCTATTTTGTCCAGTTTTACAGCAAAAGAACGCAAACAGGTGAGCAACAGAAAGAAATGAGGGATACAGAAGCTCCTACAGAAACTGCACAATGTTTATGGGTATTGTAATGTCCCTTTTACACGGGCTAAGTGTTGGGTAAACCACTGCAAGAGTGCGGATGTCACCGCTAAGGTCGTCGGCGCTCCTGCAGAGCTTATACACTGAGAGTAAGACTTCACCGTAGCATCGCGGCATCTCGCTCAGCAGATAGCGTCCACACAGAACGAACAGCCCACAATGGTTTTAAAGCGGACTAAAAAGTCTGCTTAGAAACCTGTGAACGAATAGCAAGCGATTTCTGTGCGTTTACACTGCGCAACCATCACTCAGATTTGTTTGAATGGATTTTGACCGCTAATGGTCCCGTGTGAATGGCCCATAAATGCCTTATTGGTTCTCTCCCATCTCAGAGACAGACAAGGAGCTATCGGATATCTGCCAACATTGGATCGCGGCTAAGAAAATCCAATATTTGCTGCTTCTTATTTTTCAGGTTGCCACAAGACCCGTGTGAGTGGCGTCACAGAACCTACCTTTATTGCCTCGATCACCAGCTCTCTGGCTTCCAGCTCCCCTTCTAAGATGCTCAACAGTGTCAGCAATTCTGGCTTGCTGAGTTTTTCTAGATTCATCGTGTCCCCCTAAAAAGGAAGAAAAGACAAATTATAAGATGTGCAGCTAAAGCTTCACAAGTAAAAAAGTAAGCTATTGTCTGTTCAGCATGAAAAAAGTTCTAATGAATAGAGCCAAGCAGTGAAATAAACGGGGCCCATTAACTCAGAACTTGATCTGGGCTCACAAAGCTGCTTTTTTGCGCAGTGCCCAGATATTACTTTTGTATGAATTGGTCTGGGTTCACAGAAATGTGTTTGCCAGTGTGCCACACGTGAGCGTACAACAAGTATGCAATGACATACATACTTGCTGCATGCCAACAATCCCTATACACTATCTTAGTATGTATGCGCGTAATACGCACCAAGACAGTTCATGGCACAATTTTTTTTGTGTATGTATTTCATGCGGCTTGTGTGAGCAGCGCGATTAAAATCTACTACGTATTACACACACAAAAGCAGGGTACTATGCAGTGAGCATACGGATGTGCGAATCTGGCCTAAGGCCGGACTCACACAGTCTTTGCGCGTTGGCCCAACATCCGATGTCAAGAGCCCACTAATTAGTATTCTGTCACTATGGCCTCATGTCCACGGGCAGGTCGGATTCTGTGGGCGGGAGCCCACAGCAGAATCCCATACTACCAGCGGCAAGAGGACATTACTTACCCTTCCAGATCCTCTGCATGGGCTGTGCGGGTCTTGCGTCTTCTCCTATGTGGGTGTGGGCGGGCACGCGGGCCGGAGCACTGCCGCACATGCACAATTTTTTTTTTTCTTTCAAATCTCTTGCTTTACCGCTGAACCGCAGCACGTCTGCAGTGACTGTTCCGGATGTGCCGCGGTTCGGACTGCTTCCAGTGACTAAAATGGAAGCCGTCCCTGCGGGATCCGCGACAGAGCTGAGAATGCTGAGATTTGTTTTCTGCAATTCAAACCCGACATGAGCCCGATCTCTAATTTTCTTTTTCCTGTGCGTATTACTCGCGTGTAGGTAAAAAAAAAAATTAAAAAAAATTATGGCCTGCTACCCACTATGTGTGAATACATGCCAAGACAGTGTATGGAGATGCGTGGCATGCAGCATGTCATTGTGTGCATGGAGGCATGTTCATGTAAGCCTGCAGTTTACGACAAAAGCCAATGTATGGTGATTTAGTAAAAAGATTATTAAACCAAAAAAAAAAAAACACAAATCACAGTGATACACGTTCGCCTTGGCGGTGAGCTTCTTGTCCCGGATGCTAGAAAACAGTAACTTGGAGCCAACAATGGCTGGTGGAATACACTGGAGTTATTTATGGTTCAATTTTCGAGAAGAAATTTTTGAGTCCCCCTGAGTTTTCCAGATATCAAATTGGAGGAAAATGCATTTTAGCGCCATTTTAAAAGGGGGCGATTTGTGGGGCGCAGATGCCAAACAGGTCATCCCAGCAATACTTTTACACAGGAACGATTACCGCTCAGTGAATGGTAGAGCGGGTCGGGGATCACCCCGGCCGCCCGCCTCCATCCACAATGAACAGGCAGTCGGTCATAGATGAGCATCTGCCTGTTTACCGGGCCGGTCATCGTTCAGTTTTCTGCACGTGAGAAGCGAATGAATGCTCGTTCGTCGTTGAGTCAGTCACGCATTCACACTGAACGATAATCATCCAGATTGCCACCTCCAGGGATTTATCGGTCCGTGTAAAATGTCCCTTAGAGGAATGACATTATATTGGCTAGTGGCCACAGAAGAGTCACCATGTTGCCTGTATACGGAATCTAGAGGCGATGCTTGTTGGGAAGGTAGTCGCCATAATACTGCACCCATTAGAACATAACGCAACACAGAACCAGGCAAGAAAATCCTCTGCAGGAGATGGGCGGCACACAGAAATACAGCACAGACCCAGAATAAACATCATGCGCATGACGCCAAAAACAAACTTGTTATCGCACTGTCAGTCAGCACATGCCAGGATTCTGATCTGTATCTGGGAGCGGTCAGATGTGTCACCGAACGAGCCGGCTAACAATACACAACATATTGTCGGCACATAAAAACATGCCGAAAATCCACAACATCCATCAATTTAAATACCACCCGTGTTCTACACCCTAAATAAGGCCGCTCTCACGTACACGTTCAGAAAACGCACCTCGAAATCACAGCATTTTGACTGCGATTTTGAGCAGCGTTTTTGAACGCATGTCACACCGTTTGACGGGGCTTTTTAACGCAACACGTGATTGTGACGGGTGATTAGATGCGTTGAAAAGCGCTAAAAAAGAACAAAAAGTGCTTACAAATCACGTTCGAGCGCAGGTCTGAGAAGCCCCATTAACTCCTTCAGTGGCAGGTTTATTATTGCCATGTTATGCCTCACAGGGCAGGTTTTTTTAAATGAGTCAACAATGCAATAAAAACCCGGGTAGATTTCAGATGACCGCTCAGTGCTCTGCACATTTCAGAACTAGAGCTGTCCACAGAAATCTTCCTTGGTTTAACTGCATGGTCAGTGCAGCAAGCCCCGGAGATTTTCTGGGCGTGCCACTAAAGGGGTTAAAACCAATGGGAGCATTGTACCGTGGCACTCGGGACACCGCACTAATCACAGTAAAAAGCAGTGTGAGTGAGAGTGGCCTAAGACCAATCTGTCACGGAAATCTGCGGCAAAGTGGAGGCGATTTTCAAAATCTTGTCTACACACTGCAGAAAATCTGTGCGAAAATCAATCTGCGGTGTGGATTTTGGATCCGCCGCATGCCACTTATAGCAGCAGATTTGAGGTGTGGATCCCATCTCTTCAAATAATGTGGGGAAGGGGACACGATTCAGTCACATGGGAACATAGCTAATGGGCTCATTACCACGGCCGCAAGTGTACCACAAGCCGGCTATTGCTGCCATGCACAGTGCGACTTTTTTTTTTTCTTCAAAATCGCTGCGTTGCAATGTATTGCGTATGGACAGCGTTAAATACACAACCCATAGAGAACTAAAGGGCTTTATTTGACGTAGTACAAGGTAAAACAGAACATGCGGTATTCTTTTTTTGCGCGTGTATTATGCGAAATGAATATTCGCAAGCGTGAATGGATCGATGACAATCAATGTACTTTCACTGACTCCAGTCACCACGAACATCGTGCGCATAATATACGGTGAAAATACATTCTGTGGGAACGAGACCTAAACATGGTGTCACACACAATTTTTTCTGCAAAAGTGCCACATTTCTGTCAGGTTTTGGTACATTTGCTTTTTTTGCAGCAAAAGTTGCTGAGTCTAGATGTTTGCTATAGATCAAGAGTAAAGTATAAAAAGCCCTCAGACCGCTTTTTTCTCTCATTTGTCATGGATTATTTGGATCTATGGGGATTTTACAAAATCAAACTTTTCTGGGTAAGAAAAAAAAAGGAAGGACCAAAGAGACAAGAGGCATGCATGACTAAAAAAATGCCCAAAAAAACCCAAATATCCAAATGAACATGCAATTCCAGTTGAAAAAAAACAAACTAAAAAAAAACGGATAGTAGCCCCAGGCCAGGTTCACACATGAATTTTACTGTACATTTTACCTTCGAAGATGGAAAATCTGGTGAGAAGACACAACAGAATTTGAGATGCCACAGCTTAAAAATCTGATTCCATGTGAAAAACTCTCACAGCACTTGGAAGCAACGCTGCGGATTTTACCTGTGCAAATCCGTAACATGCCCATTCTGTGCGGACTCCTTTTAAAGGGCAGCAAAAAACAGGCTCTACTTTCCTACACGATAAGTTGTTGCCTGGGTCTGCCACAGAGGTCCGCCGGGACTCTACGCTACCTCCACGAGCTGCCCGGGTCTGTGACAGAGGTATGCCGCGACTCTACGCTACCTCCACGAGCTGCCTGGGTCCGCCACAGAGGTCCGCCGGGACTCTACGCTACCTCCACGAGCTGCCTGGGTCCGCCACAGAGGTCCGCCGGGACCCTACGCTACCTCCACGAGCTGCCCAGGTCCGCCACAGAGGTCCGCCGGGACCCTACGCTACCTCCACGAGCTGCCCAGGTCCGCCACAGAGGTCCGCCGGGACCCTACGCTACCTCCACGAGCTGCCCAGGTCCGCCACAGAGGTCCGCCGGGACTCTACGCTACCTCCACGAGCAGCCCGGGTTCGTGACAGAGGTACGCCGACACTCTACGCTACCTCCACGAGCTGCTCGGGTTCGCCACAGAGGTACGCCGGGACTGTACACTACCTCCACGAGCTGCCCGCGTCTACCACAGAGGTCCACCGGGTCTCTATGCTACCTCCACAAGCTGTCCGGGTCCGTGACAGAGGTATGCCGGGACTCTACGCTACTTCCACGAGCTGCCTGGGTCCGTGACAGAGGTATGCCGGGACTCTACGCTACCTCTACAAGCTGCTCGGGTCCGCCACAGAGGTACGCCGGGACCCTACGCTACCTCCACGAGCTGCCCGTGTCCGCCACAAAGGTACGCCGGGACTCTACGCTACCTCCACAAGCTGTCCGGGTCCGTGACAGAGGTATGCCAGGACTCTACGCTACATCCACGAGCTGCCCGAGTCCGGCACGGAGGTCCACCGGGACTCTATGCTACCTCCACGAGCTGCCTGGGTCCGCCGGGACTCTACGCTACCTCCACGAGCTGCCTGGGTCCACCACAGAGGTCCGCCGGGACCCTACGCTACCTCCACGAGCTGCCCAGGTCCGCCACAGAGGTCCGCCGGGACCCTACGCTACCTCCACGAGCTGCCCAGGTCCGCCACAGAGGTCCGCCGGGACTCTACGCTACCTCCACGAGCAGCCCGGGTTCGTGACAGAGGTACGCCGACACTCTACGCTACCTCCACGAGCTGCTCGGGTTCGCCACAGAGGTACGCCGGGACTGTACACTACCTCCACGAGCTGCCCGCGTCTACCACAGAGGTCCGCCGGGACTCTATGCTACCTCCACAAGCTGTCCGGGTCCGTGACAGAGGTATGCCGGGACTCTACGCTACTTCCACGAGCTGCCTGGGTCCGTGACAGAGGTATGCCGGGACTCTACGCTACCTCCACGAGCTGCTCGGGTTCACCACAGAGGTACGCCGGGACTGTACACTACCTCCACAAGCTGCCCGGGTCCGCCACAGAGGTACGCCGGGACCCTACGCTACCTCCACGAGCTGCCCGTGTCCGCCACAAAGGTACGCCGGGACTCTACGCTACCTCCACAAGCTGTCCGGGTCCGTGACAGAGGTATGCCGGGACTGTACACTACCTCCACGAGCTGCCCGCGTCTACCACAGAGGTCCGCCGGGACTCTATGCTACCTCCACAAGCTGTCCGGGTCCGTGACAGAGGTATGCCGGGACTCTACGCTACTTCCACGAGCTGCCTGGGTCCGTGACAGAGGTATGCCGGGACTCTACGCTACCTCCACGAGCTGCTCGGGTTCGCCACAGAGGTACGCCGGGACTCTACACTACCTCCACAAGCTGCCCGGGTCCGCCACAGAGGTACGCCGGGACCCTACGCTACCTCCACGAGCTGCCCGTGTCCGCCACAAAGGTACGCCGGGACTCTACGCTACCTCCACAAGCTGTCCGGGTCCGTGACAGAGGTATGCCAGGACTCTACGCTACATCCACGAGCTGCCCGAGTCCGGCACGAAGGTCCACCGGAACTCTATGCTACCTCCACGAGCTGCCCGGGTCCGTGACAGAGGTATGCCGGGACTCTACGCTACATCCACGAGCTGCCCGAGTCCGGCACAGAGGTCCACCGGGACTCTACGCTACCTCCACAAGCTGCCCGGGTCGGCCACAGAGGTCCGCCGGGACTCTATGCTACCTCCACGAGCTGCCCGCGTCTACCACAGAGGTCCGCCGGGACTCTACGCTACCTCCACGAGCAGCCCGGGTTCGTGACAGAGGTACGCCGACACTCTACGCTACCTCCACGAGCTGCTCGGGTTCACCACAGAGGTACGCCGGGACTGTACACTACCTCCACAAGCTGCCCGGGTCCGCCACAGAGGTACGCCGGGACCCTACGCTACCTCCACGAGCTGCCCGTGTCCGCCACAAAGGTACGCCGGGACTCTACGCTACCTCCACAAGCTGTCCGGGTCCGTGACAGAGGTATGCCAGGACTCTACGCTACATCCACGAGCTGCCCGAGTCCGGCACGAAGGTCCACCGGAACTCTATGCTACCTCCACGAGCTGCCCGGGTCCGTGACAGAGGTATGCCGGGACTCTACGCTACATCCACGAGCTGCCCGAGTCCGGCACAGAGGTCCACCGGGACTCTACGCTACCTCCACAAGCTGCCCGGGTCGGCCACAGAGGTCCGCCGGGACTCTATGCTACCTCCACGAGCTGCCCGCGTCTACCACAGAGGTCCGCCGGGACTCTACGCTACCTCCACGAGCAGCCCGGGTTCGTGACAGAGGTACGCCGACACTCTACGCTACCTCCACGAGCTGCTCGGGTTCACCACAGAGGTACGCCGGGACTGTACACTACCTCCACAAGCTGCCCGGGTCCGCCACAGAGGTACGCCGGGACCCTACGCTACCTCCACGAGCTGCCCGTGTCCGCCACAAAGGTACGCCGGGACTCTACGCTACCTCCACAAGCTGTCCGGGTCCGTGACAGAGGTATGCCGGGACTCTACGCTACCTCCACAAGCTGCCCGGGTCCGCCACAGGAGGTACGCCGGGACTCTACGCTACATCGACGAGCTGCCCGAGTCCGGCACAGAGGTCCACCGGGACTCTATGCTACCTCCACGAGCAGCCCGGGTTCGCCACAGAGGTACGCCGGCACACTACGCTACCTCCACAAGCTGCCGGGGACTGCCACAGAGGTACGCCTTTGGCGTCCATTTTACAAGTGTTTCGTTCGTTTCTGTTATTTTTGGAGTAAAGAAAAGCGTTCACCACGTTATTCTTTACCCCGAATATACCAGAAACAACAGACCTCCTGCTTGGTGTCCGTTTTACTTACACAATCGAACGGCTCCGTCACGGTGCAGTTTTCCGCAGGTGTGACAAGAGGCCCCACATAATCAAGCAGCATAGTTAATAAGGCTGTGCAAAGCCTGCCTAAGGTTATCTACACACATGCGGGCGCAATATCGGGCCGGGTTTCTCGACCTGTTGTTGCGTTTGCCATGAGCCTTTTCATGTCGATGTGAGGCGTTTTTTCTGGCAAAAACGCCTCCCACAACGATCCTGCGGTGCTGCTTCCATGCGCGTTAGAGGATCGGCAAGTGTTTCCCATTGTTTTCAATGGGAAAACCTTTAAATCGCACTCACTCCGTGCGATGTGTTTTACTGTCCCATTGAGAATGGGCGATGTATTTCAAAGAACGCGAAAAGATCGGGCACCATGCAATTTTTTTCCTCACTACATTGCTCATGTATATATTCACAAGAACGGGGTTCATATTCACGCAATTTTTGTGCCTTTTCGGGTGCAGCTTGGATGGGACACACTTGGATGCAGAGACCGGACACTGGCAAGCACTATTTTCGTCCACTAATCAGACAAGGATAGGTCATAGAGTTTACAAAACACAGTATTCACCCGAGTAAATAAGAAGCCCGTTTTCATACATCCAACTCAAATGAATGGGCATTATTTCTGTGCGATTTTCAGGCCGAAGATTGGCCAGAATTATCGGCCGTGTGCGCGCACCCCTAGATGGACGTCCCTAATAGATCTGAGCCACAATGTACTCTTGTCATTACAAAGCTGGCCGTACAAGAGATCTATGGCAGTCAGGCCCTGGTGTGCGAGCTACGGAGCGGCAGGCAGAGATCCCGTTGTGCGCCTGACAGATATTCAGTATGTGCAGTCACCTGATGGCTGCCTTCCAGAACAGCATTTTGAAATGTTCTTTGGTATTTTTAGCAGCATTTTTTTTTTAAGTCAAAAGCACTTTGAACAAATTGTTGAAGAAGTCTACATAAACAGCATTTTCATTTGTCTTTTTTCCCCAAAATGCATGCTTTGAAAATGACATCTTCCCATTGGCCTTTTTAATAGGACTTGATAAAGGCAGAAAGGCATGCTTTTAAGGCTACAAAATAAAAGAACTTGCACCAAAAACACTATGAAAAATTCTTAAAATTCACATTTTAATTTGTTTTACCTTTTTCTATGTTCCTGTGGGAACATAGAACCAGGGATTATATGATCGCTCAAATAATACACTGCAGTACTTCTATATTGCAGTATATTCTCTTTGATCTGTTCATATTACAAGCCACAGCAGACCTGAAGGCCACAACCAGGCGTCCAATTGCCATGACAACCTATCAGCCCTTCTCGATTGAATGAGAGAGGGTCGACGACCTCACCGTGGGTGGTCCATCTGTTAACATTTTACAAGCTGATATCAAAGTTATATCCAGTCCCGGCTTATTGCAGTGGGACCTTGGCTGACTGTTATAGAAGGTTCCTGCTGCAGGTGGCACGGGCTGAGCTCATGCCATCTATGCCATGAGGCGGAAAGGGTTAAAACGTATAGCCCAGAAGGACCACATTCCGACCACATCCATGGAGAAGATTTTTCTCAAATTAAAGAGGATAATTATGGATGATTTTACACAGCATTTTTCTTGGAAATTGCACTTTTTGATGCAGTTTTTGAAGCCAAAAGCAGATCCATCAAACGGGAGAAGTCCTTTTTGAATCTACTTCCTGCTTTTTTGGCTACAAAAAAAACAACAATTTTTTAAAAGAAAAATAAATTCAGTGTGTAAACCAACTTTCAAGCCCTGAGAGCTTACTCACACGGGTGAATTCACGCACAAGTACTGTCCGATTGCGATATGGACAGAACACTAGCTTTTCTCCTTAGGGAGAGCACCTAGAAGGTGAGTGAGTGAGGAGACTTATAAAGGCCTATTCATGCTCCTCTGGGTAATATGCAAATAAGGGAGAAGGAACAATACCTCTGCAGCGCCACCTATTGGAAGGCAGCAATGCAGAGGTATTGTTCCATCTCCCTTACATGGACAGAACTCGCACTGGAAAATAACGCAATCACTTCAACTGGTTCACGGGCACAAGCAATTTTTCACTCTTTTCAAAGTTTTAAAAAAAATAAAAATAAAAATTTGACAGAGGTCCTATTCTTGTGCGAGTCTTGCACGGGTATAGGACTTATAATGTGCAATGTCTTGCACATCAGACAGTGCATTGGGATTGGCAGCTTGCAGTAAATAAATAATATGTTAATTATAACGTTTGGCAGATAAACTTGAGATCTACCCCAAAACCCATTTAACAACAAATAGCTGGAAAAGAAAGGGCAGTCATGGCAGTGTCTGTATCGCGGAGGGTCATTATGTAACACCTACAACAATGGAGTTTACAGGAATTGCAGAACTCATCTAAAACTTTGCCAAGTGAGGTTTGTACGACCCGACAAATAAGGTTAGGAAAACAAACCGACAGAGATGGAATCAGTTCCTAAGCATCCCGAATTCCTGGGCTTGCCAAATAAATGATGTCCAAAATGCAAAAAAAAAAAAAAAAAGGAGAAAGATATCCAACAGGAAAAGCAGAGTAGAGGTTCAGTACCTCCAGAGCAGGTCCAACAAGCAGGCTGTAAACCCTTCTCTCTAGTGAAGCTGTTGGACCGCTGTATATGCAGCTCAGGCTCTAAGTAAACCCCCATAAACCCTTTCAACTCCAGTGGTAGACCTCATCCGATACTGAGATTTCCTTCTGTAGCTCTGCTGTTGGGTGAGGCCTGACACGTCTCTAAGGGCTTACACCAGCGTATATCAGCCACCGTTTTCATAGTCGGCCAATATACACTACCACCTCATGCATTGGATTCTAATGCATCAGATCACACAGGCATATTCAAGTGCCTGGCTGGGACGATATAGCGCCGTGCGCTTTTACGCTAGGCAGCATAGATAGTGCTGGAACTATAGATAGTGCTCCCTATGGGAGCCAATGACAGAGGCCAGAGAAGGGAGGTGGGAGAGAGTTTATCAGACTGCCCTCCCCCTCGCCGACTCACCTCCTCTCTGGCTGTTTGCAATGGGAGGGGTGGGGTGCAGCTAAGATAAGCTTCACCCCCTCCCACTGCTGGCTGTGGACATGGGGATGGGGCGGGTGCTTATCTCCACCCCCCCCCCCTTCCATTACAAACAGCCGGAGGGGAGGAGAGAGGAGGTGAGCCGGCGAGGGGGAGGGAAGGGGTAGACGGCTTAGCAGAGCTAAACTGTCTCCCCCTATGCAATGGCATTGCGGCCTCAGCGTATATGCGCCAGGCATGGGCCATCTGAACAGGCCCGTTCACACGTTTTAACGGCGCCGGCGGGCGCACATAAAAATGCCTACGGCTGTGTGAAGGAGCCCTAACACTACACAGGAGAGAGCTACGATGTTGATTGACAGTCATTTTTAGGTGTTTCTGTTGAGTAATTCCAAGGAATACACAATGAGCCTTTCCACCCAAAATAAATAAGAGCTGGGGAGTGTGCGGGGTGGCAGGGAAACTGGATTGGAAAGGGTTAAAAGGGGCCTAAATTATTGATGATCAATCTCAGATCATGGAGGACCTGAATACCAGCACTGCCATCATTAAAGGGGTCAGGTGCTTGGGTGGGGATCTGTTATTGACCGATCCTGAGAATAGGTCATCAACATAGTCCCAGAAAACCCTTTTAACCCCTTAAGACGCAAGAAAAAAATTGTGGCGTGACCTATCTTTGGTCGTTCCTCGGAATGCCTCGTCCATTGCTTTTGATTGGGACGCAAGTGCGATGTCTCCCATTGAAAACACTTGCCGATCCTCAAGGATTGGTGGCTCCTTGAAGTGCTGGGAACGCGCGATGTCTGTGGGGCATTGCATGTTCCCAAGAACAATATCCGGCCGAGCTTCATGCCCCGATATTGTGCTTGTCCGTGTGAAATCAGCCTAAGGCTGGGCTCACACCAGAATATGGTCAGAGCGTATCATAATAATTTGTTGCTTCCATGTTGTTGCTCACACAAATTTAAGGGTACACTTGCAAAAAAAAAAGTAAATAAAGTTGCAGCATTGTTCTATCTTGGCGCGTACTACGCACACTACACGCCAAGATAGTGCATGGTGATCGGCAGAATGCAGCAAGTACGCATGTCATTGCGTGGCACGCGGTGAATTACGGCCATGTGGGCCCGGCCTAAATTTAAACCTGTCCCATCAATAAACTTTGTGACAAGCAGAATATTGAAATTATGTATAAAACCGGAATAAATGGCACGGCACAAGTCTATACACATGAAATCCAAATGAAACCGCGCAGAGGGCTCACGATTTGTGCTTCCTCTTATTTTCAGCTACTTAACTTTTTTTCAGATCTGGCTTGCTGTCAGCACACAAAACACTAAATGCCTTTTGTAAATGGAGCCTAAGAGCCCCGAGGCTACAGATTTAGCGTGGCTACATTCCTGACCCTGTGGAGCTCGGAAAGGTTTAATGTTTAATCAGTTACAACTGCTGTCTCAAAGGCATAAAAAAGGTAAATAAGCCGCGTATCCATGTGTACAATGGAAGCAGCCATACACCGTACAAAGCCAACAAGATGTAGGATACGCAGTTATCTCCCTCCGGGGTATAGTGATGTCAACGGGGAACCAAATGTGCCGCATACAGAACAGACGCCTTGCCCGTTCACACGATCTACCACCGGAGTCCTTGTATGATCTTCGTCCCACCTTCCTTCCTCCTTGGATTTTCGGGAAGCAACGTCTATACTTGTCAGGGTTAAGATACAGTTGGAGGAGCAGCGCAATATTGGCTTTCTTAGAGGACGTCTGCATGACAAGTGAGCAAGTGGCGTCTAATTAAAACCATAACAAGAATCTTCCTTGGAAATGTATTTTCTGGTCTAACGTAACGAACAGACTAATTATCTTGCGTGTCCGACGACCACAAATCGGAGCCATCGTCTTTCAACACAAACACAAATAATACAGATGAACGATCCTGATAAGATGCAGCCACCCGACACTGTTAAAGACATCCAGCAAGACAACATGAGTACCGCTAGCCGCCCCCCCAGAGAGAAGAAGTTTAAGGCTCCCCTCATACAAGCCAATGCATATCTGCGCACGCATGAGCGGAGCATTTTTGCTAAACAATTTTTTTTTGTGCATACATCGGTGAATTTTTCTCTACTTTTTGCACCCATATTGCAGTTCTGCAGCAAACGGCACGTTTAAAAAAAGCCAACAACTTTTTTTTTTCTTTTTTTACACTTGCAGAAATGGATTGTGTATTTTGTGAGCGGAGCAAATAATCGCAGCATTCTCTATTTTGCTGCGGACGACCTCCACTGAAGTCCATTGGTACCCACGTCGTCGCCTAGTGCCGACATGGGAAATACAAATATTTAGAAAAGAAATCCGTACTCCGCATGACCGACGGCGAGTGTCCGCAGTCATCTGCGGTACAGAAACAGAAGGTATGCGGGGTCACCAGTCGGGGGTCGCAGCCGGAGTCTGCTGCGGGAACTTGCATGCGGAATCCGGATAGTTCGTGCGAGCTTGGCCTATCGATTCCAACAGACCCCGCTGACTCTTAATGGGATCTGTATGGCTTAGGGTTTGTTTCACGGCAGGAATGGCGCTGCAGATTACGATCTCCCTGCTGTCAAAGCCTGACAGAACAAGGCTGGTGTGAACCAAGCTCAAGACCATTGTCTTGGTTTCTTCACCAGCGTTGGCTGTGAAGTTAATGTTAAAAGCATATTTATGTATATTCTTAAAGGTGTATTCCCATTTCGGCAAATTATCCCCTATCCACAATATAGGGAATCACTTGTCGATTGTTAGGGACCCGACCACAGGGGCCGCCCCCCGATCTAGAGATCTCTCTCCAAGAGTGTCCCTAAAAAACTGAGGAGGCGCTCTCCTCAATGTAATCTGCTTTAGGTAGTGGAGTTCAAGCACTCGGCAATCTCCAGCCGTTCCATTCGCTTCAGTTGGACTGTCAGAGACCGCCAAGCTCTTGAATTCGTCAATCTCCAACAGTTCCCATAGAAATTAATGGAGCAGCGGTGCGCATGCGCAACCACTACTGTCAAAATTTAGGAGCTACTTGGAGAGATCTCTGGATCTGTGGAGATCCTACTGGTCACACCACACTGATCAGCAAGTCATCCCCTATTTTGTGAATAGGGGATAACTTGCTCAAATGGGAATACCACGTTAATGAGTAGCTCACTAAAGCTTCCCTTTTAAGCTAAAGGCAACATTTTGGAAAACTACAGTTCGCTAGTTGTCGGAATATGGCTGCTCTCACATCTGTGTTGGGGGATCCGCTTTCCGGCTTCGTTTGGATCCATCTTATGAAGGGACCAAACAGTGCAGAATGGACCCTATTGACTATAATGGTGTCTGTTCGGTTTTGGCTCAGCTGTCTGGCATTTTACCAGAATTAAAAGCGCTACACCCATTGCTATTTCTTCCGGTATTTTGTGCCTCAGACCGAAAGACCCACCGCAGAGGTGAACCCGGCCTTACATCTACTCATCCCCGAGAGTGTGGGAGAGGTCACCGCTCTATACACATATATCCGGGGATCCTAACAACACTACTGTGATATTATACGCCTATATATAGGCTTCACAGAACCCAAGGCTACAGCAACTAAAGGAAGAGATTTCGGATAACTTCACACATGGAGGATGTAATACAGAAATGTATCATACATGTATTCTATATATCTGGATGGGGTGGTTTCTACAACATGCACATGTATTTTTTTCCCTTTATATGTAATAATCACCAATTACTTCAAAAGGGTGGGTGATCTGGGGATTGTTCCGATTGCCAGATTAGAGTCAGGAAGGATTTTTTTCCCTTAAAAATGGGGGAATTGGCTTCTACCTCACTGGGATTCTTCTTACCTTCCTCTGGAACAACATTGGAGGGTAATAAGCCGAACTGGATAGACAGGTCTTTTTTCTGCCTTACATACCATGTTACAATTAGATGTCCAACAGCAGATCTGTGAAGGGGATTGTCCCAGAAAATAACTTAATTATCTAATAAGTTGGGGGTCAACCGCTGGAAACCCCACAGATCCGAAGAGTGGGGGTCCATAGTGTCTCAGAATGACTAGAGCCGTGGTCATGCATGCGCACTACCACCCCTTTTAATGGGACTACTGGAGACAGCCAACAGTCCCATTAAAATGAACTGGGTGGTAGTGTGCACTCATGACCTCTACTCCATTCAGTCGTGGACACTCGGAAGGCCTACTCTTGTGAACAGTTGGGTTCCAGTGGTCAGTCCACCAAATACTTATCCTCTATCCACCGGATAGGGAATAAGGTCATTTTGTAGGACAAACTCTTAACAGACCCTATAACTGGAACCATGTAACTGTAGTAAACTGTAAGGAGGTACCAGTAGAGGGAAAGCTTCAACTAAGGCCAGATTCACATGGCCATCTGCAAGTCGTGCCTGAGGAAATGGAGTGCAACTTGCATCGGACACGGTGTTCTTGTCATCTGTGAGAATATAGAATTGGACATGCTGCGATTTCTTCCACTGAACCATCAGTCCATGTAAAAACATTTAAATGGCCTAACAGGGTATCATGACGCCATGTGCTGTCCATGGATTATACGGGCAGCACACAGCCCAAACATACGGCCACATAAAGCTGTTCCAAATGTTTAAATCTCAATAATAATCATTGCCGTGGGGGCAGCAACTGTCAATGATTGCACTGCATTCCGTACGTCACACCCTCATCCTCTCCAGTGACAGCCGCCCTGATCTTGGCTTTGACTCAAGCTCAGAGTTTCACTACAGCAGGAACGGGGTTTGCATCACTCCTACCAGCCATCCGCACCTCCACCCACAATGCTGTGATTCATGGAGGAAGCGAGACAGAAAACACCTGGCCTGCCAGAAGTATTTGTAGGATATATAGAATAGTCTGTGCACGCCGAACATCAGTCATTAACGGGGCTGTTCCTCTCAAACAATACTTTTTTTGTTTGCAGGTCCCTCCATCCATAAGCTGCGTGGTGCCCCCAAGTCATCCGCTTGGAAGCCCAGAAGCAATGCTCAATATGTCTATAGTGATACCGAAGGAGAAGTGAAGAATTAGGCTGCACTCATGTGGTGTGGTTAAACCATCAAAAATATGGTAAAACCCACAATATGTAAAACCCACAATCCAATCGAGTCACTGAAAAAAATTGCATGTTTCAGGTGCAGTTTTAACTATATCTCAACCGTCCCATGTGAATATAGACTTTCATTGAATGGCTGTGATTGGTTTATCACCAGCTAAGCCAATCAGAGCAATCTCTTGCTGTAGGCACGGTTTTCAACCCGAGCAATAGATGCTCTGTCAGCACTGACAAGTGCATGGGAAGCCTGCAGGAGCGCCGGAGAGCAGCGTGAGGGACCCAGACGGCACCTGCTAAGGGAGCATTGATTTTTTCCCCCCAACTTTCTTGGCTGCATTTTCAGCAGCCAAAATGTTTTCAGAAACACATGACGTCTGCAAACACCTGTGTGAGGGAGGCCTAGACTTACATCCCCAGACTCAGTGGGCTACCTACTTTTAGCCCATAAGCTTAAAGGGGTTGTCTCGCAAAAGCAAGAGGGGTTACATACTTCTGTATGGCCATATTAATGCACTTTGTAATATACATCGTGCATTAAATATGAGCCATACAGAAGTTATTCACTTACCTGCTCCGTTGCTGGCGTCCCCGTCTCCATGGCTCCGTCTAATTTCGGTGTCTTCTTGCTTTTTTAGACGCGCTTGCGCAGATGGGTCTTCTCCCTTCGGCTCGGAAGCAGCATCGATTTGGTCCCGCCCCCTTTTATGCGTCATCGCGTAGCTCCGTCCCCATCACATGTGCCGATTCCAGCCAATCAGGAGGCTGGAATCGGCACATGTGACGGGGGCGGAGCTACGCGATGACGCGTACAAGGGGGTGGGGCCAAATCGCAGCTGCTTCCGAGCCGAGCCGAAGGGAGAAGACCCATCTGCGCAAGCGCGTCTAAAAAAGCAAGAAGACACCGAAATTAGACGGAGCCATGGCGACGGGGACGCTAGCAACGGAGCAGGTAAGTGAATAACTTCTGTATGGCTCATATTTAATGCACGATGTATATTACAAAGTGCATTAATATAGCCATACAGAAGTACTTAACCCCACTTGCTTTCGCGAGACAACCCCTTTAACATACAGGGCTAAAAGTAGGCAACAAAGTCACTTTAGGCACTGTCTCGTTCAATCCAGTAATTAGAAGCCAAGTAATTACTAAGGGTGCTAGCAATCACCATTTAATGTTAAACTTGCAAGTCCAGCTGCAGCCCAGAAATTAGCTCTAAATTGCAAATGTTAGCAGCACTTTTGTAATGTCGTCCTAATGCTGTGGGTTCAACCCCTATATTATACTCAACTGATTCCTGAAAATAGACGTTCAAGGACAATGGTGCAAATATTCTCCTAAGTGACCTAGATGTAGCTTATGGTTAGTGATCATAATCATCCCTCCTTAAGGTGAGCACCTAGAAGGCGAGTGTGGAGACGTACAAGGCAATGCCTGCTCCTCTGGGTAATATATGCAAATATGGAAGATCGAACACTATCTCTGCATTCCTAGTCAGGCCCTTTATACTGGTCTTTATAAGAATGACTAGAAATTGACATGGGCCGGGAGGGGTATCATCACTCCTTAAGAATAGCACCTAGTAGGTGAGTGAGGAGACTTATAATGCTATGCAGAATCCTACTGCACACTGATGAGGGGCAAAAACCCAGAAACAGCTGTCTGTGTATGGATTCTGGCATGCTTATCAATTCCCAATCTGTGTTACAAAGTCCTGTAATAAATGGTCGGACATTGATCTTGCAGGACTTCTGCCATCCAATAGGTGGCGCTAAAGACGTATTGTTCCATCCCCCTCATTTTAATCATAATGCCATTCACTAACACAACATAGATTATAGTCATAAGTAAGTTCAAAACTGATCTTCATATTACAGTTAGGCTACTGTAATATAGACCTAAGGCTGCATGCACACGGGCGGGTCGGATTCTGCATGTGGAATCCAGCCCTAGCAGCAGCGGCATCCGCACGTACCTGCCTTCTTTTTCTCTTCTCTGTACTGCGGATGATGTGTGGGGCCAGCCGTCGGACGTGCGCCGTACAGATTTAAATTTTTTTTTTTTAAACTCCATTGACTTCAATGGTAGCCGTTTGCGCAGAATCCACGCAAAAATGGAGCATGCTGCAATTTTTCATCCGCGAGCGAAAACTGAAAGATTAACTTTTCCATAGCATGCTATGGGTGGTATTTGCTGCGGAATCCAGCATAAATGTACTACGACATTCGGTAGTGTAGAGGTAATATCCACTGCTGGCAGCACTGGCCTACCTGAGGCTTCAGAGTGACATGTAAGGGATTGCAGTGAAGCCCAGACAAGTTGTATTTTTACTTCTGCTGATAAACGTGAACAGAGTGCCTTGGCACGCATCACTCCCATGACCTATCCTCTTAGGATTGTAGAGTATGTGCAACCAAATAGTGCCGATGATACCTAAGAATGTAGAAGATGGGCTGAGGAGAGCTTGGAAGGTAGCGAGTGCGTCATGCCGCCTCTAGACTGCGCCCAACACCTTGGCAACTCTACACTTACAGTAGAAATGCCTTTTAGTCCAACTCACATCCAGGAAACTATTAAAGGGGACCTGTCTGTAGCTGGAACATGTTGTCCAGTCGGCAGGCATGATGTTATAGAGCAGGAAGAGCCGAGCAGATTAATATATAGTTCTTTGGGGAAAGATTCAGCATATCAGTGATTGACAGCTAGCCCTGTATAAACAGTCATACACAACTGTCAGTCACCGATAGCTCCGCCCACTGGACTCTTCAGCTCAGAATAAGCTGAGATATAAATGTATAAAATTATACTGAATCTTTCACCATACAACTGTATAACTTATATTTTATACATTTATATCTCTGTACATTCTGAGCTGAAGAGTCCAGTGGGCGGAGCTATCAGTGACACAGTTATGTGTGTATGAGTGTACATGTAAAAGGTAGCTGTCAATTACCGATAGCTCCACCCACTGGACTATTCAGCTCTGAGTAAACCGAGATATGAATGAATAAACACGTTATACTGAATCTATGCCCATTGCCATTCTTTTTTAATATTTCCTGAAGGAATGCGCCCACCCAGTAGTTGGTGCTGTAGAGGTATTGTTCCATCTTCCCTATGTGCAGGTCTGAAGGGGAGATAGCACACAGACCTGTCACATCCTAGCACCAATGTAGAGATCATGAAACTGTCACATTCTTTAGCAGTGGACTGATTAAGTATTTACCTCTCTGCTCATCTTGTCTGGTATTGTTTTAAATACAGTCTTCAGTTTCTGTGGCCTCTTATGTGTGAACGTTTGTATTTATACATGCCCCATCCAGATCATTTTCATTATGCTCGAGGAAGGGTCCATAGAAGATCCAAAAGCTTGCAACAACATCATGTATTTTTGTTAGTCATTAAAAGGTATCTCATCTACAAGATTGCTTGGTTTCTCTTGCTGAGAACCATCACAATCTTAACACGTATGCCCACTGTGTTCCAGTTCAAGGGTATTTTCAAGATATTTGTTAGCAGTCAGTGAATCGCTCACCCGTTTTACATTCAGAGGCAGCATGCCAGCACATAAGTGGTCCTCTTCAGCACTATGAAGTGGATGCCAATTATGTCCAATGCAGGCAATTCACTGGGGAATCAACTGCCTGGACTTCAGACTGAGGCCGGCTTCATACGGGCGTACTTGCGCACGCAAAAATTTGCACATGTAACATGCAGAGAATAGACCCAATTGATTTCAATGGGTTAGTTCACGTTAATGTATTTTGTATGCGTGTTTCGGTCACGCAAAAAACCCCCCAAAAAACATGTTCTATTTTTTCTGCATATTTGTGCACTAAAAGTCCAAATAGGAGTTAATGAGGGTGCGCAAATGCCTGATTACCAATTTCAAATCGATGCGTCTTTGTATGCTGCGTGCAAATGAACATGGCTTGCGGGCGCAAAAAGTACAGTGACATTACGCGCACAAAAAAAAAAAAAAGAAGCATAGTTCGTTTCATAAAAACACAGTCCTTCAGCATGCGCAAATACGTAAGCGCCCATGTGAAGCCAGCCCTAGTGTGCATTCACATGGGTCAGCACAATAGCCAGGAGTTTCTTAGATGAAGCTGGCCTGATACATCGTAGCAAACTAACAGAGCGATTTGTGCTATTGCTGCAATGTACTTGGGCTCCGGTCACATCTCTGTTCGAGGTATTAATTTATTTGGCGCAGATTTAGCGACAAAAAGAATTGCGCCAAACACACCACTATTTTTATTCCCATCAAAACAATAGACGGCACGATTTACCACAACTAACCTGTTAGAAGTCAATGAGTTTTATCAGGTAGCGGCGATATCAGTCATGGAACTGCATCATGGTTTCTGTTCTACGAGGATGTGAATGGAGGCGGAGCTTGTAGGGTGGTGGACTTACTGGCCCAGGTCTGTGGTCTACAGTACGATATATCATATGCCCTTTCTAATAAACCTGGGAATGATGCAGAAGCTCTCGACTCCTGAAATGCCCTATTCATTCTCCGTACACATAGTGGAAACTTCAGCCCTGTGACTCCGGGTCAGCGAGGAATGGAAGGAACAAACAGGCAGCACGCCATTCATGACTAAATATAGCACTGTGCCATATGGATTCAATCAGATGGCCAGAATTGCCTGGAAATTCACTGGGGAAACAGTCCTATATATGGTCAATGATTTGTAATACACCAAATAGCAAATAAGTATCAACTTAGAAATCCTGAGACTCCCCCAACTCCCCATTCCTGCATAGTCTCCAGAGAGGAGTCCATATGCTAACTTTCTGGGGTCATGGCGCGGGAATGGGCAAGTGTAAAGACTACGTCCCTGGACTCCTGGGAACTTGCCTATCAGCACCATAACTTTATAGTGCTCATAGGTGATGGCAGGTTCCCTTTAAATGAGATTCACAGACCAAAATACGCAAATACTCGCGTCAACGCGCCGTAAGTAATTCCCTTCTGCAAAATATCCCCCAATTTCCATTAGAGTAACTGGAACTTCTCCAACATCCGATATATTGGTGAATGCGGCATCAGATTCCGTATTCTTTAGGAACCAGTTTTGTCACTCTTGGAGCCAACTTGAGTTGTTTGTGGCTAAGAAAAGAAAACTGCCAAAGACGTCAACAGAAAACAAGCGGGCTCTTCGGAGATCTCATCTGTGTGATAAGTACTAGATTACACTGCTTCTCCATGTTTTTCTACTGGAGTCTCACATGCCAAGCCGTAGTGAAGCTTCAAGCCTAAAGACCCCCATAGAAGAAACAGAAATCGCCCGCCCCTGTTGACGGATGATGTTAAGAAAAGAAGGATCGGGCAGGCTGAATTTCAACACCAGGTCCATTGGTTTCCCAGGAGATACGCCGATACGGCTTTCTCCACCAACCCCATGGAAAGCATATGAACACCTGGCCGAAGCGAGCATTGTACGGGGCAGGAGTAGCTGCTGGCCAAGAACGTCTGGCTGATACCTACTGAAGCTATATGGACAGTTTTACCATTGGTTGTAGTTCAGGACAAAATTTTAAAAAAATTACATCAATTTAGCTTAAAATTATCATCTCCTGAACCCAACATTAACCAGATAATGACTAAAGCACTGGACATGTACGGCGATTTTTTTATTTATTTTTTTTATACAATTTTTAATAGTGGAGGAACCGCAATTACAAAACGTGTAACAAAAACGCCTGTGGATGGTAATAGTTTTAGACCTTAAGAGCGCACATTGTAGGGCGGGTAAGAATATTCCGTACGGTTAGTTTAAACAGATCAGACGCAATTGCACTACGATGAATTGAGGCGGTTGGACCCGATGACCCTGGACGTCCCTTCCAACTCTACCATTCTATGAATGATTTTATCGCTCAGAGCTTGATTTTAAATAAAGGAGGTTCAAAGTGAATTATTACGCACGTTATCTGGTTGATGTGGCCTTCCCGAAAGCTGCGAATCCCTCACCAACAATGAGCTTGTTTATTATAACCACAATTTCATTGCTACTTATAATCCCAGCACCAACACGGTACTAGAAAAGCATTGGCCTGTTCCGTTACGTGACCCGCATCTCTCCAACAAGATTCCGCCTAAACCACGGATCACCTTTAGCCCCCCTGCACACGGGCGGAAATTCCGTGGTGAGATTTCAAGCAGAAATTTAGCCCGTGCCGGCCTGCATAGGATTTAGATAACGCATTCCTAGGCAGACGGTCGTCATTTGTCCGCGGGAAAACACACAGGGGAAAACAAACCGCGGCATGTTTTATATCTGTTTGGGTCTCGCAGAAATGTCAGTGGTGACGGGCCAGCTCCTCTCTGCGCATACACCGGCTGGACAGCAGCCGGAACACAGCGCAGAGAGAAGTCGGGAGTGGGTGAGCCGCAGGGCTGTGCAGGGGCACGGGTCCGCATCCCGTTGCGAGGATTCTCGCAGCGGGATCCAACCCGGCCATCTGCAGGCGACTTTAGAAGGGCGGACATTAAAAAAGTCCTCAGCCCCAGCAAATTAAAATCTGTCAAATCCCACTTAACACGGAACCATCAACTTTTTCCCAAACTGGTTGGTTGCTTCCGGTGTGGAAGGAAGAATTGTAAATGCTGCAGCAGTATTTGCCCAATAGATTTGTGTGTGAGCAGTGACCAAAGGTTCGTTTAGACCTGCCGATTTCTCGTTTGAACGAGCCAACAATGTCCGAGTTCGCTCAAGCTGCCTATGTATACAGACAATGGTTGGCTCGATCAAACAAGACCTCGTTCAGTAGTTTACATTTACTGTATAAGTGATGAGAACAACTGAACCATCGCCGTTTTACCCGAACGATTACGGAACAAGCCAACAATGATTCTTATGTCGGCAGAAAATGAATGATGAGCGAAAAGTGAAGGATTTATTGTTTGTGGTTCGATCGTTAGCTGTGTTTACATTAAAGATTAGCATTCATCTTCACTAGTTTGATTGTTTTTTTTCCTACGATACTCATTCCACGTGAGGCTGCTTTCACACGGCTGAGATGCACAAATATGAACCACATTCTTTTGAACAGGGTCATATACATGAGCCACATGTCTTATCTTGGGGTGTTCCATCAGAATGCCTCGCCCATTGTTTTCAATAGGGCTGCAAAATACATCGCACGACGTGCAAGGTGCACGCGAGTCTGATACGAGGATTCCCATTGAAAACAATGGGAAACACCTGCCGATCCTTTCAGCCGCGCCGGAGGATTGCAACTATACTGAAGTAATGGAAGGTGTTTGTGATACAAACGCCTCGTATCTGCGGGTACATCGCACGGTCCCGAGCATGATATTGGGCTGAGTTTCATGGCTGGATATTGCGCTCGCTCGTGTGAAATTAGCGTTAAAGGGTCTTAAGGAAACATTCCTAATCAGGTCTTTTTGTTACGTACCAATTAGAATGTCTCTGCGACCTCCAATATCCCAGATGCTCTATTCAAATATCATGATGCCAAATAAATGAACATAAATCCAACACCGCTACCACGCTGCTTCATTACCTCCCCCTCTAGCGATCTCCATCCTCCACCAGCTCTCTTACATCCCACCTCCTTCTTACGCCCTCTACTCTTTTTGCCATCCTCCATCTTGCTCACCACTTCCACCTGCCCGTCGCTGACAGCCGTCTTCCCCACTTGCCCAGTTGCCATCATCTCCACCCAATCTTGTTCTCCACCTCCTTTTGTGCGCATCACTCACATTCATCTCCACTCTTTCTTCAGACATCCCAGTATTTTTTCCCGGAAGTTCGGCCCTCAGTTCATCAGGTCCCTGTCTGGCAAGTTCATTTTTATTCTATTGTTCTAATTCTATAATATTTCATACTTTTTATTTATTCTTTATATTTTTTTCGTCTGCCCCATTCTACTGTTGATCCCACTACTCCAATCACACAGCCCGTCCTACTCACTATAACATTATGAAGTATATACCTGCTCCGGTGATGATACTTCAGAATTTTCCATTGAGTTACACAAGTCTAATAATATGAGTCTCTGAGATATACCTCTTTTTCCCCATCTGTTTGGGGCGTTCCAATGAAACATTGTTGGATACACAATTGGACTTTGTAATGTACTAGAAGCCTTCACCCATTCCTTCCGCTGATGTGCGCTCCACCAGTATAATCGGATCACTTTTATAGGGATCATTTGGGAATATTTTGTGTTTTATGCACCTTTTACGTTGTCGTTTTGTTTGTGGAGTTCCGTTCCAGCACTCGCTTTATTTTATTGTGGTTTTATTTGCATCTACACATCACTGGCAGTTTAACCAGTTTTATCTGATTTTATACTGTGATTTGGCTTCTGTATAATTCTGTGTATTCTTTGTACTGCACTTTTATGTCTTGTGTGCCTTTCTTCAATATACTTTTTATTGTCATCATTTATTACCTTCCAATGGTGTTTAGATTTGATTCTGCAGCCGTAACTTTACTTACATTCCTGTTTTGGTACGTCTCTCTAATGTGTTCTAGAATTTATTTATTTTTTCCCACCTTTTCTAAACCTTTGTTCTTCTGCTCCAACCTTATTCTTCACCTATCATTGGCTATGTTTAGTATGCAGTTCATCTGAACTGATGAAGGGGTCTCGCCCCAAAACGTGTATTTTAATGCTGGTTGTCTAGGCCACCAAATAAAAGGAGAAGTTGAACCTAATCAGGCCGCTTTCACACGGCCGAGACAGTTGCACGAGATGTACGTGATGCGAGAATATGAACCCCATTCTTTTCAATCGCGGCATGTCCCATCTTAGGGTGTTCCTTCGTAACGTCTCACCCAGTGTTTTCAATGAGGCCAGGAAAAACATTGCATGGCGTGCGAGATACGCACAAGTGCGATGTGAGGTATCCCATGGAAAAGAATGGGAAACATTTGCTGAAACCCGCCCCTGAGGATCCCTACTTCCCTGAAGTGATGCGAGGCGTTTTTGATATAAACGCCTCACATCCGTGGGGAAATCACATGTTCACAAGCGAGATGTCGGGCCAAGTTTCACATCCCAATTTTGCGCTCTCCCGTGTGAAATTAGTCTCATTCTAATCCTCCGATTGCTTCTGAGCGCTCTCCTCAGCCAACAGTTTTTTGTCTCTCTATGACATCCGGATAGCAACCACATGATCTTATCACTGTGGGACCATTCGGGACAGTGTCCTCTTAAAGAACCCCTCATATTTCATGCGATTCTTCGGACATGGACCATTGTGTGAAAAGCTGGCCATGTGAATAGCATCATAGTGTAATATGGGGTTGGTGCTATCCGTGGATTGGTCTAAAATACAGCTGTGTGAATGAGCCCTTAGTGATAAAGCCCCGTGCCAGGCACAAATAGGTCAAAAACTGGAGAGTGCGCCAATCAAAAGTAAATCATGCCAAAGATGAAATGTAAGTAGTACTCAGCTGGTGCGATGGTGGCACCCTAAGCAAGCAGCCACCCTCACACCTAAAAGCCAGGACAATGTAGCAGATATAAATGTCGATACACAGCGATCGGCCCACGTCCTACCCTACCTGGGCATCACTCAGGGGGGCACTGGAATCAGCCCCTCAGAGTCCAAGGTCCTCGATGTGAAAATATATATACACCAACGCTCAGCGGTGCCACAAAAGGGGACAGTAATTGTTTCTATCTTCTAAGATCACAACCCTGTTTCAATATCCTTTGGATAGGCCAAACAATCGCAAGGGGTCCTTCAAAAGTGGCGCCAAACAATCGCAACGGGTCCGTCAAGAGTGGTTATATTGACGAATAAATAATTGATGGATAAAGACAAAAAAAGGAAGCATTTTATTGCGCCACCTTGAAAACGCGTGGCACCGTTCCCTTTATAAAGCCGCTTTTGAATGACCCGCTGCGGTTGTTTGGCCTATCCGGGGGGTGCTGAAGCTGGACTGCGGACTTGGAAGGGGGGCAGAAAGGAGAAGCACGTTCCATTTTACGTGATGACTTGTGCCACCACCGAGCGCTGGGGCACACTTTATTTCTGCTGGGCAAGAAGTTTGTGTGTAAGTTTTGACTAGTGATCGCTCAGATGAATGATGGCGGCGCAGCACATGGACATCCACGGTAAACTACGAGACTTCGTGATATTTCATTTCCAAAAGGAAAAACACAGGGTCATGTGAATGAAGACTAAGTCCGCCCTACGGCCCGAGCTGGGGGCAGAGGAGACAAAACTGGAAAATATTATTCTAAAGTATTAATAGCGCAACTTTATTCTAATTTACCGGCCTGTCTGGAAAATGTTAGGTGCGAGCGAACAGCGAGGAGCCGGCCACCGCTGGACACACAGGCACACTTGTAGGAGCCGGCGGCCATGTTTTCTCAGGATGGCGTGGGAGAACATTTACTACTGTATGGAAACACTGTCAGTTACGTATGTGTTCTCACAGCCCCAAAGGCTACTCTAGTATTTCTCCAGTACAAAGTTTAACCCTTCAACTACAGTAACAGAAGAAATTCCAGACTACCACACCAATCCGCAGACTGCGAGCTGCACGAGTCAGCTCATCATGGAGGACGGCACATTAACATATATAAACTTGTCATTAGTTTTATTAACATATAATATTCTGTCAAAACTAATACTAATCTATTCAACCCTATTCCATTATTCAACCCTTTAAGGGATGGCCATTTTTTTCTTTTTACCCTTTCTTCATGTCCCCCGCCTCCTACATATATTGAGTTTACAGGTTGTCACTATTGGGTCTTCTATAAGTCACATGGGTAAACAACCTTGTAACTGCTGCAGACAAATTTTAAGTGGCTGTCCAGTTGTAAACTATTGATGGCTTATCTGCAGGATGGGTCAACCATAGTATATTGGACAGGGGTCCGCTGTCCAGGACCCCGACTGATCAGTTGTCTGCCACAGGGCTGCAAGACTAACCTCCAACTTCTTCACATAAAAAACATGAGTCCTAAGCAATATTATTTTAATATACCGTGTTTTCCCCCAAATAAGACCCTGTCTTATATTAATTTTTGCCCCAAAAGAGGCACTGTGTCTTATTTCCGGGGGGTGGGGCACCTATAATCACCTGGTCTGCGGCGTCCCAATGGTCTCCGGCGGCACTGCAGCAAGCTGCAGGGTTCTCCGTGCTGACATCTCAGCTTCTTTCCTGCTGACGGGGCTTTGAATACCCGGCCTCCAGCAAAGCGAGCACTGTGATTGGATCGAGCGCCAGCCAATCACAGCCCGCACTCAATGAGCCTGTCACAGCCATTCAGTGAATGGCAGTGAATGATCGAGCGCTGGCTGTGATTGGCTTGTGCTCGATCCAATCACATTGCTCGCTGTGCTGAAGGCGAGGTATTTAAAGTCCCATCACCAGAAAGAAGCTGAGATGTCAGCGTAGAGGACACTGCAGCTTGCCGCAGCGCAGCCGGGGAGACCTTCACAAGGCATCAGGATGCCGCGGACGAGGTGAGTATCGATTTTTTTTTTAATGCAGGCTAACTAGGGCTTGTTTTAGGGGAGGGCTTATATTTTAAGCCTCCCCCGAAAACCGGGGTAGGGCTTATTATCGGGGAAACACGGTAGTAAATCTAATATCAGCCTTTTCATCACCATTATGATCAAACAAAGTCCAGCTACACATCCTAGTTATCAGTGTTTTTAATAGGGGGCTCAGATAAATGGAACATGTCAAAATTCTCCTAAATTCCTATGAAAGGTAATTTGGTATCATTAAATTCAATGCAGAATTTGCTGCATGTTTATATTTATTTTTTGTTTAATACATTTCTTCCGACTCCCCCAAAATGGGGCACTTACGCACCAAAATGATTTCTGTAGGAAGCAGACAGCTCCGTTCCTAACGCAGTGGCCAGGTTTGGTATTACAAGTAAAGTTCCCATTCACTTCAGTAGTAACTTTGACTGCAATACTACGCTGGTCCACTACAGTGGGAATGGAGCTCTCTGCTTCCTGTAGAAATCAGTTAATTGCACACCAGCCTGGTAAACAGCTGAACAGTCGGGATCCTGAATGGCAGACCTTTACCAATCTACTATTGATACCAATGGTTTACAACTGAACAAGCTCTGGGGGGCAGAGGGGATGTTTCAGCCGAGAGGCTGTTTTTTCTTAAAGCACATATTGCTTCCCCCCTATTCCCAGCAATGCATTTAAATATTGGAAAACCAGCAATTCTGCCTTTTATTTCTTAATGGTGTTAACTATTTTTTTTATCTATTAACTTCCTTTATCTGGAAGTCGGTATAATTAAGTCAGCACACGAGGCAATTATTTCCATAGGAATCAATGTAAATCCAATTAATTCGTTCTAGACATTCCAAAAAACACACCAAATTTTTCGTGCAGCGTTTAGCGCTGCTTTTAGCGCTAAACGTTGTACAACGCTCCCATTCATTTCAATGGGGCTGCTCACACAAGTGTTTTTGGCCCTGCGTCGCCCATTGAATTTAACTGGCAGCATTTTCAGCAACAGTGCCCCAAGTGGTCTCTCTGCCAGCGACCATACTAATAGGAGTATAAACAGGGGCAGGTACAAACACCACTATATGAAGTGCAAGATGCAGATGAAGAGCACATAGATGAGGCACACAGCGGGCGAGCATTTTCGGTGCAGGCTTGTGTGTCCGATTGAGAGGGGGGAGATCTGCACCACTCAGGTGGCTATAGATGATGTGAGGCATGAAGTCTGTTCTACCCGGTGGCCCGCAGAAAAGTAAGTCAGCACCGCACTCTTATGAAAGTTGTCTAAAAGACAAAGTTTGCTGCCCACCGGAACCAATCACAGCACAGTTCTCAATTTACCTCAGCAGTATAAGAAATGAAAGCTGGGCTGTGATTGGTTGCTATTGGCAACACAATTTATTTTAGACAACTTTCCATAGGGCATATTCATCCCTGCATTCCGAGAATGGAAATCATAGGAACCAGGACTGTAGCACTGGGCAGTGACTGCTGCAAAAAGTGGTACAGGGCCCTGGAAATATCAGGCCAGTGGTACCGGGGCCCCGGAAATATCAGGCTCTGCTGGGGGGCCAGATTCACAAGTTACACACCATATGAACCAACAGCGGTCAACTAAGAGCGGTATATATCCAACTGCACAAATACAATATTTGATCACACTATAGGAGTCATGCCACCAGGGCCCACAGTATATAGATGTATACCCAGCACGTATATACACATGTACCAGTCCCTACATAGGGGACATCCAGCTGCAGTATATAGATGTATACCCAGCACATATATACACCAGAACCTACATAGGGGACATTCAGCACCAGTATATAGATGTATACCCAGCACATATATACACTAGTCCCTACATAGGAAACATCCAGCACCAGGATATAGATGTATACCCAACACATATATACACCAGTCCCTACATAGGGGACATCCAGCACCAGTATATAGATGTATACCCAGCACATATACATGTACCAGTCCCTACATAGGGGACGTCCAGCACCAGTATATAGATGTATACCCAGCACATATATACCAGTCCCTACATAGAAGACATCCAGCACCAGTAAATACATATATACCCAGGACATATATACCAGTCCCTACATAGGAGACATCCAGCATTAGTATATAGATGTATACCCAGCACATATAAACACACCAGTCCCTACAAAGCAGACATTCAGCACCAGTATATAGATGTATACCCAGCACATATATACACTATGACATACATAGGAAACTTCCACAACTAGTATATAGATGTATACCTAGAGCATATATACACTAGTACCTACATAGGAGACATCCAAGCAGCAATAAATAGATGTATACCCAGCAAATATATACACTAGTCCCTACATAGGAGACATCCAGCACCAGTATATAGATGTATACCCAGCACATATATACACTAGACCCTACATAGGAGACATCCAGCACCAGTATATAGATGTATACCCAGTATGTATACACCAGTCCTACATAGCAGACATCCAGCATATAGATGTATGACCAGCACATGTATATATGTACCAGGTCTACATAGGAGACATCCAGCACCAGTATATAGATGTATACCCAGCACATATATACACTAGTCCCTACATAGGGGACATCCAGCACCAGTATATAGATGTATACCCAGCACATATATACACTAGTCCCTACATAGGAGACATGCAGCACCAGTATATAGATGTATACCCAGCACGTATATACACTAGTCCCTACATAGGAGACATCCAGCACCAGTATATAGATGTATACCCAGCACATATATACACCAGAACCTACATAGGGGACATTCAGCACCAGTATATAGATGTATACCCAGCACATATATACACTAGTCCCTACATAGGAAACATCCAGCACCAGTATATAGATGTATACCCAGCACATATATACACCAGAACCTACATAGGGGACATTCAGCACCAGTATATAGATGTATACCCAGCACATATATACACTAGTCCCTACATAGGAAACATCCAGCACCAGGATATAGATGTATACCCAGCACATATATACACCAGTCCCTACATAGGGGACATCCAGCACCAGTATATAGATGTATACCCAGCACATATATACACTAGTCCCTACATAGGGGACATCCAGCACCAGTATATAGACGTATACCCAGCACATATATACACTAGTCCCTACATAGGGGACATCCAGCACCAGTATATAGACGTATACCCAGCACATATATACACTAGTCCCTACATAGGGGACATCCAGCACCAGTATATAGATGTATACCCAGCACATATATACACTAGTCCCTACATAGGGGACATCCAGCACCAGTATATAGATGTATACCCATCACATATATACACTAGTCCCTACATAGGAGACATGCAGCACCAGCATATAGATGTATACCCAGCACATATATACCAGTCCCTACATAGGAGACATCCAGCACCAGTATATAGATGTATACCCAGCACATATATACACTAGTCCCTACATAGGGGACATCCAGCACCAGTATATAGATGTATACCCAGCACATATATACACTAGTCCCTACATAGGGGACATCCAGCACCAGTATATAGATGTATACCCATCACATATATACACTAGTCCCTACATAGGAGACATGCAGCACCAGCATATAGATGTATACCCAGCACATATATACCAGTCCCTACATAGGAGACATCCAGCACCAGTATATAGATGTATACCCAGCACATATATACACCAGAACCTACATAGGGGACATCCAGCACCAGTATATAGATGTATACCCAGCACATATATACCAGTCCCTACATAGGAGACAATGTATATATAATGTATACACCAGTCCTACATAGCAGACATCCAGCACCAGTATATAGATGTATACCCAGCACATATATATATCAGTCCCTACATAGGAGACATCCAGCACCAGTATATAGATGTATACCCAGCACATATATACACCAGAACCTACATAGGGGACATTCAGCACCAGTATATAGATGTATACCCAGCACATATATACACTAGTCCCTACATAGGGGACATCCAGCACCAGTATATAGACGTATACCCAGCACATATATACACTAGTCCCTACATAGGGGACATCCAGCACCAGTATATAGATGTATACCCAGCACATATATACACTAGTCCCTACATAGGAGACATCCAGCACCAGTATATAGATGTATACCCAGCACATATATACACTAGTCCCTACATAGGGGACATCCAGCACCAGTATATAGATGTATACCCAGCACATATATACACTAGTCCCTACATAGGAGACATTCAGCACCAGTATATAGATGTATACCCATCACATATATACACTAGTCCCTACATAGGGGACATCCAGCACCAGTATATAGATGTATACCCAGCACATATATACACTAGTCCCTTCATAGGGGACATCCAGCACCAGTATATAGATGTATACCCATCACATATATACACTAGTCCCTACATAGGAGACATGCAGCACCAGCATATAGATGTATACCCAGCACATATATACCAGTCCCTACATAGGAGACATGCAGCACCAGCATATAGATGTATACCCAGCACATATATACCAGTCCCTACATAGGAGACATCCAGCACCAGTATATAGATGTATACCCAGCACATATATACCAGTCCTACATAGCAGACATCCAGCACCAGTATATAGATGTATACCCATCACATATATACACTAGTCCCTACATAGGAGACATCCAGCACCAGTATATAGATGTATACCCATCACATATATACACTAGTCCCTACATAGGAGACATCCAGCACCAGTATATAGATGTATACCCATCACATATATACACTAGTCCCTACATAGCAGACATCCAGCACCAGTATATAGATGTATACCCAGCACATATATATATATCAGTCCCTACATAGGAGACATGCAGCACCAGTATATAGATGTATACCCAGCACATATATACCAGTCCCTACATAGAAGACATCCAGCACCAGTATATAGATGTATACCCAGCACATATATACACTCGTCCCTTTATAGAAGACATCCAGCACCAGTATATAGATGTATACCCAGCACATATATACACTCATCCCTTTATAGGAGACATCCAGCACCGGTATATAGATGTATACCCAGTATGTATATATAATGTATACACCAGTCCCTACATAGGAGACATGCAGCACCAGTATATAGATGTATACCCATCACATATATACACTAGTCCCTACATAGGGGACATCCAGCACCAGTATATAGATGTATACCCAGCACATATATACACTAGTCCCTACATAGGGGACATCCAGCACCAGTATATAGATGTATACCCAGCACATATATACACTCATCCCTTGATAGGACACATCCAGCACCAGTATATAGATGTATACCCAGCACATATATACACTAGTCCCTACATAGGGGACATCCAGCACCAGTATATAGATGTATACCCAGCACATATATACACTCATCCCTTGATAGGACACATCCAGCACCAGTGTGTGTGTATATTTATATATATATATATATATATATATATATATATATATATATATATATATATATATATATATATATACACACATACCAGTCCCTGAGAAGACATTCAGCATCAGTGGTAGTAAGTACATACAGCTCACAACCAGTCCCTGAGAGGCAGCCCGCCTCCCCCTGGCACACATGCCCCCATCCTCCCACAGTAGGTACCAGTATAGATGCCCCTGCCCACTGTGCCCCGGGCATCCTGCCCCCGTGTGGCCTGAGCGCAGCCGCCGGCGAGGTCGCTAATCCCCCCAGGCCCCCACAATAGCGGGGCCCCGGAGCAGCACTCACACTTCTCCTCCTTTGTTGTAGCGCAGGACGGCCGCAGTCACTCGCAGTCCGGAGGTCTCCTCCCTACAGTCAGGGCTGAGCTCCGGCCGCGCTCCATGTAAACAGCTCCGCCATTGGCTCCTGTCAGCCGCCACTAGTGATTGGGCCGGGAGGGAGACTGGGAGAGGCCACCTCCATCCCCGTGTGTCCTCTGTCATCCCGGCCGCCACACCGGGGACATCACTGCAACTTCTCCCCTGCAGGTGGAGGGCCGCGGAGGATATATATATATATACATATATGTGTGTGTGTGTGTGTGTATATATATATATATATATATATATATATATATATATATATATACACATACCATACACACACACACACATATATATACACACACACATATATATACACACACACACACACACATACATGCCTTATATACATACACTCCTTTTCAAAAACACCCCCGCCCCCAGAAGAAGTTGTTCTGCTGCAAACCTCGTCCTGCAGTTCCGTCTCAGGCGAATATGCCAATGATGAGAGTAGTGGTGATCAGATGAACGGTCTTGTCCCCGGAGACCCTATAAGTGGTGCCCCCGTTGTCCTATAAGGCCGCTGCACACGGGTGTATTTGCATTGCGGGATCCATTGTGGGCGTCCGCCTTCAGATTCCTCAGCAGATAGCGCCCATAGACATGCTACAGAATATCGCGTTTCCATGTCCACGAGCGGAAATACATTGCGATTTTCTGCTTGCAGAGGGACAATCGCAGCATGTTCTGTTTCAGCGCGGATTCCGTGTGGACGGCTTCCATCCGCTTGTGATTCACCGCACCTTCACAGGTAGCAGATTTGGCTGCGTTTATAGGACAAGTCATGTGGAGGGGATTTCTAATTTCCGCTTTACATGGTGCAGAAAATTTCAACAACGAATCTGCTATGTTTTTGAAGAATTCTGCGGATTCAAAATCCACAGCGAGTCTACGCTACGGGTTTCTGTTGCAGAATGCAATCCTTGAAGTACAAGGGTTAAATTCCGCAGCAATTCCGCTAAAAGGGATACAGCCAAATCCACGCCATTCAGGTGCAGATCAGGTCTCTGCAGTTTTCCTGCACGTTTTCTACTGTGGAAAGCCCGCAGCGGATGCGGCCCATGTGAAGGTACCTTTAAGGTTGGGGAACACAGAGACCTTGGCTACGGCTCGGGGCTACATGGCCAAAGATCACAATGTAGGCCTGAGACATCTCACACTATTAAAAGTCTATTGAAAGTCAACGTAGTTGCACTGCAGCTCACAAGTTGCTACAACCTCATGATAGCAGAAGTCCAAACTTTCTGAACTTCTTGCGATTGTAGGGTCACGGCAACTAGCACGCCGCAACACAAGTGCATTGACTTTCAATGTGACTTTTTTGGCCACACAACCTATGTCGCGGGACAAAGTCCCATGTAGCCCAAGCCTAAAGGTTGTACAGTTACAGTCCAAGACACATGTAGCTCACTCGGTAATTGAGAACTAATGATGGTCAGCTGAGCTACTACTATTGCTGGAGCCTAAGATCTGGACAATCACTGCCTTCAGTCTAGTGCTCTTCTCTGATAACACCGATTTAGAGAGGCATGGTGGGAGGACAACTTCATAGGGTTCCTATAGGAGCAGAAGGAGCACAGATCTCCGTACTAGATGAAGAGACTAGGGGGTATGTTGAAGATTAATACAATATGATGGATCTATGGGTTGTATGAATAAGAGTCATTTGCCATATAGTACAGATTTCTTGGCTTGGTCGTTGGTTGGGGTTGGAGACAGAAGTATAATAGAAGGCATCACTTTTTAAAATCAATGGGAGTGATGCCTTCTGTTACACTTCCAGCTCCGACCCCAATACGGACTTTTGGCTCGGCTGCACTGACAACATCCTGGAGGATCAGCTTATTGATGGGAATCCTGAGCAGTGGATCCCTGCCGATCAACTATTGAAGACTCATCCTGAGAATGGGTCATCAATAGTAAATTCCCAGAAAACCCCTTTAAGGATCTAAGGAAAACATCATAGTGGTTTTAGACTGAACAGAACTGTATTACTTTTGCTTTCCAGTTTACGATGCCTTCAAAGTGTGATTGTTCTCAGTAAGAGAAACCAAGTAATCTTATAGATATGATACAGAGTAGGCAGAGCAAAAAGTCTCCAAATTTAACTTGAGTAGCCCTTTCACAGTGGTGACTTGAATTAAAAAATATAATTTTTATTTTGAACTTTTTAAAAATGCACATATAGGGGCACAACACATAAAACAACAAAAACAAAAAAAGTAAGTAAGGGGCGTGGTAAATACCATCCAACCACACCGTCACTAAAGATGGGCATCCAATTGTGCTGTGTGTGTGGGTGTTTGTGTGATCTGGTCACCGGCGACCACGAAGTTTTTTTGTCCTGCTTAAAGCCGGTAATGTATGAGGCAGGGGTATATTGGTACTTGGGGTTTGTAAGATAATCCCCAGTTGTTTTGGTCTTTTTTATTTATAAAGCCCACACACCGTAGATGGATGCAATTTTTAGTGATTTGAACGTTCGTTTCTTCACAATTCTTTTTTGCCCCCCCCCCTTTTTTTCAAAGGAGGGTAGAGGTACCTGACCAATTCCTAAATGGATAGTCGGAATTGGCCTTGGCCATAGGGATCATCTCCCGAGGTTGCTAGATATGTATGATGCCAACCTCCAGAGAGAGTCTCCCGGTTAGTATAGGACGGCCTCGCCTCTATAGATAAGGGTCGTAGTGTAAATACTTGACCCAAGCGTATTCGAATTTCCCTTTTTAGTATGCTGATTCTCGTATTTAATTGCTCGACGCGTTTCACCACTTCAATTCTCGTGGATCATCAGGAACATTATAAATCGGGATTGAGTAGAGACAGTATAGGTGATATCATGAGGTCACCAATAGACCAATTGATAAAGAAACGAATATCTTAATTTTTGGAGGGCCTGTTCATGCAGCAGGTTTCTCAAAGGATCGGGTCTAGCCTGGGTAGAAAGTTCGATACTCAAATTTCTCTTATTGACAAAAGCAATAATTTGAGATTTGCCAGAGATAGCGTATCCTAATGACCCAAATCAGCCTTGAATGCGAATGTCTGGCGTGGGGTGTTCAGGACTGATACGGGAATGTTCAAGCTGCTACTACTCACAGAAACATACCATAGGGATGCAGTATTATGCTGTGAGTAAAGTAGTATTGGAGCAATCCGTCTCTGTCCAGAGATTGGATAGCCGGTTCGTCCTATGCAATATGCATACTGGGACGCTAAGCCGGTATCGCAAGGGTTTTTGTGCCTGTGCTTATTCAGGACACATATCCCCAGGTGAGGAAAAGGAGAGAAGCACTAGCCCCCTGCTTCTCTATAGAGAACACCCCGTTCACCAATCTGCTGCTTCTTTAGCTATCACATAAACAGACTAGTGGTTTACTAGCCCGTTACGTGTAGGAGCTTATCTAACAGAACCCGCCCGAGTTTCTTTTCCCAGAGTGTCAGAATTGACAGAAGAAAAGGATGGCTACAAGATGAACATAACAAAAGTTGGTGTCCATAGCCCAGATGGTAGGCTAGGGAATGAGCTCTGGATGCAAGGTGCTTGCCTTATATAGTGCAGTGCCCTCCTTCAAGAGGGTGTGATCAATTTGTCCACCTATCAAGATAGACTACGCCCCCTTGTGTACACATCATGTGGATGGGAAGGGCTCATTTGTTATTATTAGACTCCATGTAAACCCAGCACTGGATCAGGAGTCCTCAATGGTTACTGGAGTGTGGGTCCTCTGATGTTGTGGAAACGATCGTCCCTCAGGGCTCCTCTCCACTGGCGACGGCGATAATCGCTGCGAGAAAATCGCAATGCCAAGATCGCACCGCATCGCCGCAAAACCGCAAGTTTGCGATTGCGCTGCGATGCGACGCGACATCCGCCCTGCCATTACGCTGTGTGTGCGAGAGAAAAAAACGCTGAAACAATCCCCCTGCTGCGATTTTTAATCCTCGCATCGCAGCCTGCCCCCAAACATCGCCAATGGAAGGCTGTCACAGAACCACACGTGCAGGACCTTCCCCCGAGAACCCGCACTCTCACATCGCACTGAAAACGCACAACTATCTCGCCAGTGGAAAGGAGCCCCCAGTGTGACGATCGGCGCGGGCTATGCCTCTACTGATGTGGTCTATAGGAAAGATCAGAGGGGGCTCATTATTTTGTCCCCGCCTCCTCGGTATTTGCTGGCCAATCCGAGTCCGGCTTAACGTCAGGGGGTGTGTACTCCCGTGACGTGTGTCATGGTGCCATGACAACCTGAGCGACGCTGGATCCAACCTCCCTCCGTAACATCAGGCATGTGTATTGCGCAGTGTAGCGGACACAGGGCCGGACTGGGTCTGTTATTATCAGTCGCGGCGCTCGTATAGGTCCGTGCACTCAGGTGGGCCGTGGATCGCGTCCTACATACCGCCCCCCGACGCACAGCGCTGCAGAGACGTGGGGGGACGTCATGACGCGCGGCGTCTCGTGGGACGCATCTGCGTCTCATAGCAGCGAGACCTCACGTCCTGGTGACGTGACGTCACGATGTAACGCGTAGTGACGTCACCATGCGTGCCGCATCATCGGGACAAGCGGCTCAGTGTGGGGCCGTTTCTCAGGACTCTAATTGGCGTGCTGTCATAGCGTTATCGATGGGGGGGTGTGGCGACCTACGGGCGCTCACGGTGAGATGCAAAGAATGCATCTGATCCGTGATGGATACCCGGAAAAGACCAAGAATAGTCGGATGGGTCTGTGAGGGATAATAGGATCAGTATGTTCAGGGCGAGTGATGGACTTCACAATATTCACTATATTATCCAGAGTTTGAAGTGTGTAAATAAAGATGTTTGTCAACAAGGTTTTTTCTTTTTATTGCAGATGCTCCATGGGAAAAGACCCCGTGTTGGGTGTTGTTTGTATTTAATAGGTCCTCTTTGATAATACAGTAATAGATATTACAGGATTCATTTAGTTAGTTTTATATTTGTGACCCAGAAATTTAAGGTAAGTATAATACGATCTTGATCCAAAACATAAAGATAGCGGCGGATAATATGGTAAAACCGTAAGATTTGGTAAGGGTGAATGATGGACCATCACTTGTGGTCTTATTTATAGTGTCGCATGACGACCATGGATGGAGGTTGATTCAGAATTATAGTTCTTAGGCCCAAAAACAGAAAAGGTACTAGAAGGTTATCTGTTAGATGAAGCAATTAAATGACAGAATTTCATTTAGGCCAACTGGTTGTGTGGTTCCGCACCGGAAAATCCAATTGGCCTCTTTACGAAGTAGCAGGCTGTCAGGGTTGCCGCCTCTACCATCCGATCTAATTGCTTCAATCCCTTGGAAAGCCAAGCATTCAGCATTTCCATTATGGTGTTCCCACACATGGGTTGCTACGGAGGTGATCTCTTTCCTCCCTATATTGCCAATACGACCCAGTATTCTCCGTCGCAGTTGTTGACGCGTTTTTCCGATATACTGTTTTTTACAGCTGCATGTGATCAAATATACTACATTGGTTGACAGGCAATTGATGAAATCACGTATTTCATACTGTTTGCCTGTAGCATTCGCGGTAAAGGAGTTGCCTTTCAGAATATATTTGCATGCCAGACATTTGGAACATTTAAAGGTCCCATTTGGGATTGAGCGTGTGAGCCAGTTCTTACAAGAGGTGGTTGGTTTCAGATGACTTTTCACCACGTGGTCGCGAATATTCCGGCCACGTCTATAGGTGATTTTAGGGAGATCGGAGATATGCTGTTTGATATCATCATCTTTCTGAAGAATTTCCCAATAGGACTTAAGGATGTTGAAGATTTCCTGGTGTCCAGTGTCGTAGGTGCCAATAATTCTAATTACGTTTTTGTTATCTGGTCGCTGTTTTGGGATAAGGAGAGAACTCCTGTTGCAAATGCGGGCATGTTGTTCAGCTGTGTTTAGAATTTCGATAGGGTATTTACGTTGTCGAAACCTATTGTGGAGTTTGTCACATTCCTTGTTGAAGCAGTTGTCGTTGGAACAGTTGCGTCTTGCCCTTAGGAACTGGCCTTTAGGGATGCCTCGTCGTAGGGGGAAAGGGTGGTAACTGTCCCAGGCTAAGAGGCTATTGGTAGAGGTTTCTTTACGATATAAATCGCTCGTGAGTTTGCCGTCTGCTTCGATTTTGATAATGATATCCAGAAATGTCATCGTATTCTCGTCTATTGCAGCTGTGAATCGTAAGTTTAGATTGTTATCATTGAGCCACATTACAAACTCTTCGAAAAGCCGTTTAGTGCCGGTCCACAGTATTAAGATGTCATCAATATATCTAATCCATGTGAGGATATGTGTGGACCATGGCATGTCGCTGGAAAAGACGATTTTCTCTTCCCACCAGCCCAGGAGCAAATTTGCGTAGGTGGGGGCACAAGATGTCCCCATCGCGGTGCCCCTGAGCTGGTCTCCTTATCCCAAAACAGCGACCAGATAACAAAAACGTAATTAGAATTATTGGCACCTACGACACTGGACACCAGGAAATCTTCAACATCCTTAAGTCCTATTGGGAAATTCTTCAGAAAGATGATGATATCAAACAGCATATCTCCGATCTCCCTAAAATCACCTATAGACGTGGCCGGAATATTCGCGACCACGTGGTGAAAAGTCATCTGAAACCAACCACCTCTTGTAAGAACTGGCTCACACGCTCAATCCCAAATGGGACCTTTAAATGTTCCAAATGTCTGGCATGCAAATATATTCTGAAAGGCAACTCCTTTACCGCGAATGCTACAGGCAAACAGTATGAAATACGTGATTTCATCAATTGCCTGTCAACCAATGTAGTATATTTGATCACATGCAGCTGTAAAAAACAGTATATCGGAAAAACGCGTCAACAACTGCGACGGAGAATACTGGGTCATATTGGCAATATAGGGAGGAAAGAGATCACCTCCGTAGCAACCCATGTGTGGGAACACCATAATGGAAATGCTGAATGCTTGGCTTTCCAAGGGATTGAAGCAATTAGATCGGATGGTAGAGGCGGCAACCCTGACAGCCTGCTACTTCGTAAAGAGGCCAATTGGATTTTCCGGTGCGGAACCACACAACCAGTTGGCCTAAATGAAATTCTGTCATTTAATTGCTTCATCTAACAGATAACCTTCTAGTACCTTTTCTGTTTTTGGGCCTAAGAACTATAATTCTGAATCAACCTCCATCCATGGTCGTCATGCGACACTATAAATAAGACCACAAGTGATGGTCCATCATTCACCCTTACCAAATCTTACGGTTTTACCATATTATCCGCCGCTATCTTTATGTTTTGGATCAAGATCGTATTATACTTACCTTAAATTTCTGGGTCACAAATATAAAACTAACTAAATGAATCCTGTAATATCTATTACTGTATTATCAAAGAGGACCTATTAAATACAAACAACACCCAACACGGGGTCTTTTCCCATGGAGCATCTGCAATAAAAAGAAAAAACCTTGTTGACAAACATCTTTATTTACACACTTCAAACTCTGGATAATATAGTGAATATTGTGAAGTCCATCACTCGCCCTGAACATACTGATCCTATTATCCCTCACGGACCCATCCGACTATTCTTGGTCTTTTCCGGGTATCCATCACGGATCAGATGCATTCTTTGCATCTCACCGTGAGCGCCCGTAGGTCGCCACACCCCCCCATCGATAACGCTATGACAGCACGCCAATTAGAGTCCTGAGAAACGGCCCCACACTGAGCCGCTTGTCCCGATGATGCGGCACGCATGGTGACGTCACTACGCGTTACATCGTGACGTCACGTCACCAGGACGTGAGGTCTCGCTGCTATGAGACGCAGATGCGTCCCACGAGACGCCGCGCGTCATGACGTCCCCCCACGTCTCTGCAGCGCTGTGCGTCGGGGGGCGGTATGTAGGACGCGATCCACGGCCCACCTGAGTGAACGGACCTATACGAGCGCCGCGACTGATAATAACAGACCCAGTCCGGCCCTGTGTCCGCTACACTGCGCAATACACATGCCTGATGTTACGGAGGGAGGTTGGATCCAGCGTCGCTCAGGTTGTCATGGCACCATGACACATGTCACGGGAGTACACACCCCCTGACGTTAAGCCGGACTCGGATTGGCCAGCAAATACCGAGGAGGCGGGGACAAAATAATGAGCCCCCTCTGATCTTTCCTATAGACCACATCAGTAGAGGCATAGCCCGCGCCGATCGTCACACTGGGGGCTCCTTTCCACTGGCGAGATAGTTGTGCGTTTTCAGTGCGATGTGAGAGTGCGGGTTCTCGGGGGAAGGTCCTGCACGTGTGGTTCTGTGACAGCCTTCCATTGGCGATGTTTGGGGGCAGGCTGCGATGCGAGGATTAAAAATCGCAGCAGGGGGATTGTTTCAGCGTTTTTTTCTCTCGCACACACAGCGTAATGGCAGGGCGGATGTCGCGTCGCATCGCAGCGCAATCGCAAACTTGCGGTTTTGCGGCGATGCGGTGCGATCTTGGCATTGCGATTTTCTCGCAGCAATTATCGCCGTCGCCAGTGGAGAGGAGCCCTGAGGGACGATCGTTTCCACAACATCAGAGGACCCACACTCCAGTAACCATTGAGGACTCCTGATCCAGTGCTGGGTTTACATGGAGTCTAATAATAACAAATGAGCCCTTCCCATCCACATGATGTGTACACAAGGGGGCGTAGTCTATCTTGATAGGTGGACAAATTGATCACACCCTCTTGAAGGAGGGCACTGCACTATATAAGGCAAGCACCTTGCATCCAGAGCTCATTCCCTAGCCTACCATCTGGGCTATGGACACCAACTTTTGTTATTTTCATCTTGTATCCATCCTTTTCTTCTGTCAATTCTGACACTCTGGGAAAAGAAACTCGGGCGGGTTCTGTTAGATAAGCTCCTACACGTAACAGGCTAGTAAACCACTAGTCTGTTTATGTGATAGCTAAAGAAGCAGCAGATTGGTGAACGGGGTGTTCTCTATAGAGAAGCAGGGGGCTAGTGCTTCTCTCCTTTTCCTCACCTGGGGATATGTGTCCTGAATAAGCACAGGCACAAAAACCCTTGCGATACCGGCTTAGCGTCCCAGTATGCATATTGCATAGGACGAACCGGCTATCCAATCTCTGGACAGAGACGGATTGCTCCAATACTACTTTACTCACAGCATAATACTGCATCCCTATGGTATGTTTCTGTGAGTAGTAGCAGCTTGAACATTCCCGTATCAGTCCTGAACACCCCACGCCAGACATTCGCATTCAAGGCTGATTTGGGTCATTAGGATACGCTATCTCTGGCAAATCTCAAATTATTGCTTTTGTCAATAAGAGAAATTTGAGTATCGAACTTTCTACCCAGGCTAGACCCGATCCTTTGAGAAACCTGCTGCATGAACAGGCCCTCCAAAAATTAAGATATTCGTTTCTTTATCAATTGGTCTATTGGTGACCTCATGATATCACCTATACTGTCTCTACTCAATCCCGATTTATAATGTTCCTGATGATCCACGAGAATTGAAGTGGTGAAACGCGTCGAGCAATTAAATACGAGAATCAGCATACTAAAAAGGGAAATTCGAATACGCTTGGGTCAAGTATTTACACTACGACCCTTATCTATAGAGGCGAGGCCGTCCTATACTAACCGGGAGACTCTCTCTGGAGGTTGGCATCATACATATCTAGCAACCTCGGGAGATGATCCCTACGGCCAAGGCCAATTCCGACTATCCATTTAGGAATTGGTCAGGTACCTCTACCCTCCTTTGAAAAAAAGGGGGGGGGGGCAAAAAAGAATTGTGAAGAAACGAACGTTCAAATCACTAAAAATTGCATCCATCTACGGTGTGTGGGCTTTATAAATAAAAAAGACCAAAACAACTGGGGATTATCTTACAAACCCCAAGTACCAATATACCCCTGCCTCATACATTACCGGCTTTAAGCAGGACAAAAAAACTTCGTGGTCGCCGGTGACCAGATCACACAAACACCCACACACACAGCACAATTGGATGCCCATCTTTAGTGACGGTGTGGTTGGATGGTATTTACCACGCCCCTTACTTACTTTTTTTGTTTTTGTTGTTTTATGTGTTGTGCCCCTATATGTGCATTTTTAAAAAGTTATAGATATGATACCTTTCAATCGTTAACAAAAATACATGATGTTATAGCGAGCTTTCGAGCCTACTTAGGGTTCTTCTTCATGCTAAATGGAACAAGTCTACAGACATATTTATATTAAAACATATACATACACATGATCACATGGGAGGGTACAGACATGATGAACTTAATTTGCTTTAGATAAATACCAGAGACAGGACGAGAGGGCACAGAGATTGTGATTAATAGCACTTAGATAAATATCAGGGAGGGATGAGCAAAACAGTAAACATTTAGTCCAGTGACAAGGAATGTGAAAATTTATAGTCTCTACATTGCTGTTAGGGGGTCAGCACCAGGGCAACCTGTAAGGCCACAGCAACTCAGTAAATTTTCCCTTCCTTAGGCCGGCTGCACACGGCCGTGACGGGCTCCACCGCGGAATATTCCGCGGCGAAGCTGGTCACAGCGCCCCCCAGAGACCCCATACTTACCAGGGGATCCGGCGTCTTGGGTCCCGCATGACGCTTCGACGTGACACGGTGGCGGTGGGCAGAGAGGCGATTTCACGCTATCTTCCGCTGTGCTACAGCGGAAGATAGCGTGAGCGGGCGGCTTCCATTGACTGCAATGGAAGCCGGCCGCGCGTACACCCGCGGCAAAAAGAGCATGCCGCGGGTGAGGACGGGAGATTTCACGGTGTGGAATTCCGCGATGGAATTCTGCACCGTAAGCATTGAGCTATTAGGTTCATTAGAACCTAATAGCTGCGGGCAACGCGGCGGATTTTCGCTGCGTATTACGCGGCAGAAATCCGTCCGTGGGAAGGAGGCCTTAGGCTGGATTCAGACGACTGTATATCGGCTCGGTTTTCACGCTGAGCTGATATACGGCGTCTCTCTCTGCAGGGGGGGGAGGCTGGAAGAGTCGGGAGCAGTGCTCTGAGCTCCCGCCCCATCTCTGCCTCCTCTCCACCCCCCTGCACTGTTTTCAATGAGGAGAGGCGGGGCGGAGCTAATTCCTGGAATATAGCCCGCCCCCGCTCTGCCTCCTCTCATTGCAAATACTGCAGAGGGGCGGGGAGGGGATGGAGAGGAGTCAGGAGGTGAGATCATTGCTCCCGGCTTTTCCAGCCTCTCCCCCTGCAGAGAGAGACAACGTATATAGGCCGGCGTGAAAAACCAGCCGATATACGTTCGTCTGAATCCAGCCGTAGGCTGGCGTCACACGAGTGCATTTGCATATTTTACTGTACTTTTTGCGCCCACTAGACATGTTCATTTGCGCATGACAAGCAAAAACACACCAATTGAAATGACTAACTTGTCTAATGAGTTCTAGATGTGTTCTGCCATCGGAATTACACAGCGTATTATGCATTTCCTCGCGTATTGTGCACGCTCTTGCGCAGTCCCATTGACTTCTATGGTGACCTCTGGTGCTCTGAAAAGTAAAGCACGCTGCGTTTTCTTTTCCGCGACCTAAATGCGCATTATAAATACTTACATGTGAACAAAGCCTTGAAATCAATGGTCTCTATTCTCTGCTATTGCACGTGTAAATTTTGGTCCATCCTTAAGCCCGTCTCACATGAGCGCATGCATATTTGCGCTGCGCATTTGGAGTTGTAACAGCGGGCTCACTATACTTTTTACGCATGTAAGTCGTGCAGAATTGCGCATGCTAAAAAACATGCGCCGATGTTCTCAGCCATTGAAGTTGCCAGTTTCTTTAATAAGTTCAAGATTTTTTCTCTTCCTGTGCAAGTGCGCAGGAAAATGGAGCATGCTGTTTTTTTGGGGGAGGGGGAAGGGGGGGTGTACAATGCAATTGCCTATGCAAAATATGCACTTGTGAAAGGACCAATTGAAATCAATAGTTTCTATTTTCTGCGTATTTCATGCGCACAACTTTCATGTGCAAATACGTTTGTATGACACAGGTCAAGTATCATAGTCACTACCGACGGGCGTTCCAGGTTAAATATACAGCATTCAAACTAAAGAATCAGACGTACCATGACAAAGTTATTCCAATATTCCAGATGTGAAGTAAGTTCCCAAAGATGATCTAGTATCATGCAGGTAGAGTTATGCTGCTTGTCTGGAGGCCAGGAATCTGTGAGAGGAGTTCAGTTGAGGTCCTAATGCATTTACAGCATTCCTAACTAGTAATGAATTGTAACCGATATTCAATCTATTTCCAGTATTTGCAGAAGAGCCTTAAGACAAATACCAGCTAAGATCCTACAGAATCTAATAGAAAGAAGCCTACAGGCTTTTCTTACACCAGACTTTAACCCCTTTGTGTGACCTTTGGTGGATGATTTTGGTGTCATTAGATTTGTGACATCCTCACCACCGCCGTAAAATCATAACATTTGAGTTTGATACATTGAGTGACTGTCAGGCCACGCCAGAGTTCCTAAGATAAGTCTAGCGGCGCCAGCTCCTTTGTGAATCACGGCCCGATATCGCCCTCGCAATCCATGTAGAAACCTGTGGATGTGGGGCGTTTTCACATGGAAACAGCCTCGCATCCCCACGGGGCTGAAGGAATCCCCTGGCGCAGCTGTCACAGCCACGGCAGGGGACCACAATGTTCTCATTACTTTCAAAGGGGCTGACGCTGCCGCAACTGGCCCCATTGAAAACAACGGGGGATATCTGAAAAAGAAAGGACATGCCGCAATTTTTTCCCTGCATGGCACGGCAAATTTTGAATGACCCCATTTTATTTTCACGTAGCGAACGTCACATCAATCTAGTCTCTAAAGTAGCCATTATTTTACAAGTATGAAATTATAGACCAGGTGAGAAGGTGACAACTCTTACAGGTTTGTTTGCTAGTGGTGACGATAGAGATCCCAGTTTTTACGTTGCCCATGAGCCTTAGCTATTTCAAAGTTGCACACATTTAAGAAGGATTATGTCTTCCAAATCCCTTTATTTTAACCCCTCCATGACGCGGCCCCTTTTTTTTTTTTCATTTTCGTTTTTTCCTCCCCCCTTTAAAAAAATCATAACTCCTTTATTTATCCATCGACGTCGCTGTATGAGGGCTTGTTTTTTGCGGAATGAGTTGTAGTTTTTAATGGTGCTATTTAAAGTACAATATAATGTACTGAAAAACTTTAAAAAAATTATAAGTGGAGTAAAATGAAAAAAAAAAAACGACATTCCGCCATCTTTCAGTGTGTCTTGTTTTTAGAAACTAAAGGAATAGCGACATGATAACTTTATTCTATGCATCAGTACGATTGCTACGATACCAAACTTGTATAGTTTTTTTTTACTAAACTACACTTTTTTTTTTCAAAGACATTGAATTTTTTTCAATTATTTTCTGCCGTCATTTTGTGCGCGCAATAACTTTTTTATTTTTCCGTCGATGCAGTTCAGCAATGGCTCGTTTTTTGCGGGATGTCCTGTAGTTTCCGATAGTACCAATTTGGAATACATATGACTTTTTAATCGCTTTTTATTGCGTTTTTTCTGGGAGACAGGGTGACTGAAAAAGTGCATTTCTGGTGTTCTTTCTTTTTTTTTTTCGGACGATGTTCATCATGCAGGTACATTGTTCGGGGGATTTAAATGCCGCTATCAGGATTGAATGGCCGATCATGGCTATTGCCCGTGGGTGTCAGCTATAGTAAACAGCTGACGCCCGCGCCGTATGCAGAGAGGTCGCCCCGCGACCTTTCTGCATACATACCCCGACGCTCCAGGACCTAAATGTACGTCCTGGAGCGGGAAGGGGTTAAAGCATTTGTAATAGCATGTACCATCTATTATACTGGCTAAGTAATGGTCTGTAGAAGCCACTGGACAAAACATTGTGTGGGCACCCTCACACATTTTTTCACTTTTACTTATTAAAGGGGTTTTGTCATTAGAAAAAAAAAGTCAATACTCACCTATTCCTCCCCAGGGAGTCTTCTTACCGCATCTTCTCCTCACCAATCTTCTCGAGTCTCCTGGGTCACCTCACCGCAAGCCGGACGGATTCTCTTATTTTAATGTAGCGTCCATTCTCTGCATTCTCCATCCAACAGGTCAGTGTAGGTTACGTCACTAGTGACGTAGTGTTCACTGCCTAGCAAGGAATGCCGATCTGTTGCCGAGCTGTCTCGCCACGAGAGTTCAAATACTACTGCAGAGAAACAGCGTGCATGCGCAGTCTTGGCAATAGATCGGCATTCCTTGCTAGGCTATGAATGCTTCGCCACTAGTGACATAGTGTACATTGCCCTGCAGGAAGCAGACTTCCGGCAATATACGCTTTGTCACCAGAAGAAGAAAGAAAAATTGTCCGGCTGGAGGTGAAGTGACCTGGGGGGACTGCAGGAAAGAGGAGAAGATCAGCGAGGAGATAATGCGGTAAGAAGACTGACAGGGGAGAAATAGGTAAGTCTCGATTTTCTTTTCCTAATGATGAAACCCCTTTAAGAACCTTTAAGAGTACCATAAATTTACGGTGCTTGGTCCTGAGCTTTAATCTCGGGTGATAGTAAAATTACAATGTGGGATTAAATTGTTCCCGCTCCTGCAATGTAGTAGGAGCAGGTCAGGTCCTCAGCTGTCAGTGACAGCCTACAGGCTACAGCCTTTCAGGCTACATAGCGCTCAATGAGCAGTATATAGTGAATAAAGAAAGCGGAAGTGTCACTTCCACTATTTGGCCTGGCAATCTCATAACCACCGGGTGCCCCCTGCCACAGTAGAGCTGCAGGGTCTTAGTAGACCTATATCAGCTCTACCAGTGACTACTGTCATAGTATGATCGTAGAGGAAAGATATGACAACATTTAAGGTGCAACATTGTGGGCTCGGCATATATGCACCAGACAAGGGTCATCTGAACGGGCACACAAACGTTAGATTTGTGCGCCTATTCACGTGTTTTTACGTCGCTGGCAGGCGAACGTAAAAATGCTGGCACCCGTGTGAATCCAGCCTAACCGTGTATGGAGAGAGTTCGCAGGGTTATTCCCCTCTATACAATGTGGGTGCCGGCTGCAACAAGTCTGATGAGCCGCGTGGCTCATATGACCTGATGACCTTTTAAATGCTGCTGTCAATTCTGACAGCGGCATTTAAATCCGATGAGATTGCAGGGAGCCGTCCGGGTGTTATGGCAAGCCGGTGGCTTGATAGACTGCCCGCCCGATCACAATATGATGTAATATACAGTGTCCCTTTCTGCAGGGGGAGGAGGCGGGCCGGGTCGGGAGCAGTGCACTGAGCTCCCGCCCTCTCTCCACCCTTCGCCACCATTTGTAATGGAAGGGGTGGAGCTTAGGTCAGCCCCCCCCCAGACCGCCCCTCCCTTTGTAAACAGTGGAGAGGGGGCGGGAGCTCAGTGCACAGACCGCTTCCTCCCCCTGCCGAAAGGGACACCATATATCGGATGGGCGTGAGAACCCGGTTCATATATGGATGTGTGAATAAGCCCTAAGGGGTTAATTAATACACCTTTTGTCCAATACATTTTGGAGAAGTCATTAACACCAAAGTTCATTTAGAGCTTATTCATGCATTTGGCAGCATATTGGGCACGCAATACTCGCTGTATAGAGCCCATTGATTTCAATGGATTCATTTAGATGATCATATTTTGGGCGCACATTTTATTTGCGCACAAAAATATTCAGCATGTTCTATTTTTGCGTGTATTGCACACGAACATAGCACATATTAATCTAATTTAACTTAATTGCCCTTTGAAATCAATGAAAGCATGCCTGCGTGTTATTTTTGCCCACGCAAATACGCACAACATCTGGGCGGAGAAAATATACACATGCACAGGCGTGCACAAAAATGCAATGCCCATTGGGCAAATATGAGGTACGAATGTGCTTACGTCCATGTGAAAAATAAAACGCAGCATACATAGAGTGTCCTTTGAATTTGCCCAGGAAAAGAACACATCTGGCGCTCATTAAATAATTTGTTGATTTCAATGGCTGGAGCAACAGTGCGTATATTTTTGTGCGCACAATTATAAAATAATAAATCTGTAAATATGCAACTTTCTTTTCACAAAAATGTGCGCAAATATGCTTACACCCGTGTGACGTTGACCTCACTCTTTCTGTTCTCCAAGACCTGTGTTGCTACAGTAAAGAGAGAATGGCGCTGGCGTCTCGTGACCACACCCCTCTCACCGCACGGACAGGTTCTGCTGTATTTGGACTTTCTGAGTCACCTGTCTGTGTTCTGAAGATTCGGGGTGCACAGAGGCATTGCGGTTCTCGGGTTACGCCATTAATACGTTAACAAGCCCCCCAGTTGTACTTTAGCCTGCTTGTTACACAGAAGTTGTACTTCCCCAATAGCGAGATAATAATAGCAAGACACTGCAGAGAAACATAAAAATGGGAATAAAATGCAGCTACTTCCCTGTTCTTTGTACTGCACTGTGGGAGCGTGTAAAAAGTGCATAGAATCAGTAAAAAGGTAAAATACAGCTCACCAAAAACCATGATCCAAAGCGTTATGCCTTACAGCCAACCTCTGATAAGCGGAGAGCACGGAGGACAACGCCAAGGCGGTTCCTCTGGAAAGCTATCTGGAAAAAAAAGACTTTATTCGACTACATCCATAGGAAGGTAAAACCACTCACATGTACGAACAGGGATCTACGCGTTTCAGCCAAAAGCTAAGCCTTAGGCCAGACTCACACGGGCGGAACCACATTTATGGCTGGCAAACAATTGATGTATTTGCGTGTTCGAAACGCGCTTACACCCGTGTATTTCATCCTCAGCTGCGTGTCTTAGTGTGCACAAATGTAAACGCACAAAATCCCATTGGTTATCTGTGTATGTCACACGCATTTACGCAAATCCATTGATGCCAATGGGCTGTTGCGCTGCACAAGTGCACAGACAATAGAACACGTTGCGTATTTTTTTTCGTACGACTGAAATGCGCATGCAAAATATGAACATGTCAAAGAACCCACTGAAATGTGTCCACGTGAATAAGCCCTTAATCATAGCATATAGCACCTTTTCTTCCATTATTTTGTGCCAGAACCTCCAATAGGATGTAAAACCACCCTAAGACCACGTGGAAATCTGTTTTTTAACTGCAAAATCCAATAAGACTCTTGAAAGCAATGTTTTAAAAAACAGTCTCTACTTCTCAGGGCTCCTGCACACTGGCGAGAGCGATATCGGGATGTGATTGATACCCCATTATCGCTGTCACAATCCTTCTGAAGCCCTGGATGCCAGGCGTTTCCGCAGGCAAAGGAATCTTAACAGGGCTGAAGGAATCTCCTGCCGTGGCTGTCACATTGTCTCCAATGGGGCTGGTGGCAGCAGCGCCAGCCCCATTGAAATCAATGGGAGATGTCATTGAATGACAGCTGAGCGCTGCCTCTGATTGGTCACAGCGCTCAGCCAATCAGAGGCAGCTCTTTCAAGAGGCAGGGATTTTTAAACTCCTGCTCGAAGAGAAGGAGAAGAAGAGTGCAGGCACCTGCAAGAAGACGGGCCACAGATGACAGCGCTTCCGAGGTGATGTATAAATGTTTGTTATTTTTATTTCTACAGTTCATGGATTATTTTTTTTTGGGAGGAGGGGGCTTATATTTCAAGCCCCATCACCCGAAGATCCTCGTCATGTAGCGTCCCCAGCCAGAGGATCGCGAGCATCTCCCATTGATTTTAGTGGGGTTGGCGCTGCTGCCGCCGGCCCCATTAATAGGGCGAGATCACAATAAGAATGGACATGCCGCGATTTTGTTTTAATGCGTATCGCAAGCGTTAAAACATCGCACATGTGCATGCAGCCATTTGAAGCCATTGGCTTCATATTTTTGTGATTTTTTGCAGCGCTGGGAAATCAGGCGATTTCATCGCTGGTATGAAGGCACCCTCACTGGGAGGAAACCCTTTCAATGCCAGCAATCTTTAATGAGGATGGTGGATTTCCAAAAAATGTCTGGATGCTGCAGACAGGGAGCATCTCAATATACCTATAGTTTTTTTCACTAGTTTTAGTGTGAATTGTGTTTCATTTCCTCATTATTTATTCATTAGTAGGAGCGGTCAGTCTTTTATATCATGCCATGTACCTTTAAATTACTTGCGTCTTGTTCAAGTAATATGCTATGATTAAGAATTAGTTTCTTGCCAAAAACCACTGGTCTCTCTTCGCCCATGTGAGCGTTTTTACCTTTCTTATGGATAAGGCCTTTTTCACACGGGTGACAGCGATATTACCGCGAGAAAATCGCAGCGATATTGCAGGTGAGTTCTTTGCGATGTCACTGCATTTTCTTGTGGTGATATCGCGATTTTGTGTCGCTACAACGTTGCGCATGGTGCTACAAAAACGCTCAACTTTGTAGCACTCTATTGCTGGGATTTTCGAGGAGGCGGCTTGAAATATAACCCAACCCCGAAAATAAGCCCTGGCTGCAATAAAGAAAAAAACCAATGCATCACCTAACAGCCACTGTCTGCTCCGCCGCACTTATCCTCGCAGGTCACCAGCACACTTGCTTGTAGTCTTCAACTAGTGCTTCCTGGTAAGAGGTTCAAAAACTTATCCTCCAAGAAGTGCTGGCTTTGATTGTCTGAGCTGCGGTGTTCGAGAACCAATCACTGCAGCCCTTGATGAACCAATTATGGCCATCGCATTGAATGGCTGTGATTGGTTCATCGAGCGCTGGAGTGATTGGTTGAGCTGCCGTGTTCGAGAAGCAATCAGAGCCAGCCCTTTAACCCTTTGCAATCCAGTTTTGGATCCAGGGTTTCCTAGGGGGCTTTCTCTTTCTGCCATTATACAATGGTGCCATCTGCTGGCTAGAGCCAGTACTGTGGTGGAGAGGCACCCCGACAACAGAGCGGCCAGTAATATACAGTAAGAATACCCTGCCGGACGTCTTCCAACATCAGAGCTGTACAGCCTTCAATCAGAATGTCTTTAGACGTCAGACAGTGGATTGGAAAGAGGTAAGGAGGCAGGGTTTTTGAACCTCTGTATAGGAAGCTGCTGAAAACTTCAAGCGTGTCTGGGACCAGCAAGGAGAAGCGGGCAGAGCGGACAGCGCCTGTTAGGTGATGTATTGTTTTTTTTTTAAGGCAGGGATTATTTTAGGGCTCAAACAGTAGAACTTCCTACTGTCGGAGTTGCATTGCACGTGCAAAAAAGCAGTTTTCGTGCGCTAAATGCAACACGAAGGAAGGCTCCATAGGGAAACATGGGCTACTAAACATCACAAATCGCATCAATATTTCTTGCAATGTAGCAGCCTACAAAACATCGCTAATGTGAAGGAACCCATTGGAAAGCATGGGCTTCACATACATGCGATTTGTAGCACTGTCACAATGCAAGAAAAGCGGACGATTTTGTTGCCCATGTGAAAGCAGCCTAAATTTCAATAAAGATTTTTTATGAGAAGTGCTGAATCTATAATCATAATTCCACAAGCTTTATTTATATTTCTGCCATTGATTTGCATTGTAGAAAGGGAAGTACTGTAAACTACAGTACATCCTCATAGGGGTTTTCTATAGGCCACCAAATATAACAGAAATTACTGAAAATCTATTACTAAGGCAAATAGATGAAGCAGCAAATCACAATAAGGTGATTTTTATGGCCTTTAACCCCTTCCCGCTGCAGGGCGTAAGTTTACGTCCTGGGAGCAGGGCACTTCCCGCAACAGGGCGTAAACCTACGTCCTGGGGATAGCGCGGGATCACATATGATCTCGCGCTATTCCGCAGCGGGAGCCGGCTGTCAGTCACAGCCGGCGTCCCACTGCAACAGTGGGGGGGCATCGGAGATGCGCCCCCCGCTGTTAACCCCTTCCCTGCCGCGATCTAAGTAAATCGCGGCAGGGAAAGAGTTCACAGAGGGAGTGCGCTCCCTCTGTGTCTCCGGCCGGCTCTCGCAATGTTATCGTGAGAGCCCGGCCTGTCGCCATGGCAACAGGATGCCAGACACTGGCATCCTGTTGCCAGTGCCTGAGATCGCTGTATAAGCGATAAGGCATGGCAGGGCAGTAGCCCTGCCATGCCTTATCACAGCGATCATCAGGGCTGTGGTGAAAGTCCCCCAGGGGGACACAAATGTTGTAAAAAAAAAAAGATTAAAAAAGTTAATTAAAAATTTTTTTTTAAGAAAGTAAAAAAAAACACTTTTTTTAATGCTTTTTCTCAGATTAGCATAAAAAAAGGAAAAAAAATTAAAACCCCTACATATTTGGTTCTGTCGCGTCCATAACGACGCGTACAATATGTTGCACATGCTTTTGACTAATTTTTAGCATTTTGCCTCACTAAAAACGCAATAAGGGCTCAGTCAGACAGGCGTTTATTCGCGCGCTTTGCGCATGCGTCCGGCGATTTTATAAAACCATTGCTTTGCAATGGTATCGGACACATGAGCGCTTTTTATGCGCTGATCCGATAAATTATAGAACAGAAATCGCAGATCGCACCTATCTGCGATCTGCGTTTCCTGTTCTCTTCTCTATACGCGCTTAATGGGGCCGGCGGCAGCTGTGACAGAGAAGAATGATGTTTGCCCATTGAATTCAATGGAGCCGGCAATACAGCCGGCTCCATTGAAAGCAATGGGCTGCCGGCGATCGCGGGATGAATTTTCGGGAAGAGCTTAAATATATAAGCCCTTCCCTGAAATTCATCCAGAAATGTGTAAGAACAAAAAAATATACAGAGTTCAGCCGCGGCCGGCGGCAGTTCTCCTGAACTGCTCTGTGTAGTATTCAGCAGCCGGGGATTTAAAATCCCCGCCTGCTGAATGAGCTGCCTCTGATTGGTCACAGCCTCACCAATCAGAGGCAGCTCTCACTCACACCCATTCATGAATTCATGAATGGGTGTGAGTGAGAGCTGCCTCTGATTGGCTCAGCGCAGGGACTTCAATATTTTTGCAAATATGTCATTTTAAAGGCATTTTTTTTTCTATAGTGCACACGAAAATGAGGATTTACACACCGAAATGGATACCCCTGTTTGTTCTGTGTTCAGAAACATACCTGTTGTGGCCCTAATATTATGTCTGTATGCACAATGTGGCCCAAACTGAAAGGAGTAACCAGTGGCTTTCAGAACAGACATTTTGCTTGAAGGTGATTTAGGCCCCATTGCCCACTTGTAGAGCCCTTGAGCGGCCAAAATGACGGAGAACCCCCACAAATTACCCCATTTTGTAAACTAGACCCCTTAACGAATTCTTCTAGGGGTGTAATGCGTATTTTAACACCACAGTTTTTGAATGAATCTAAGCAATTTTTGTTTTTTGCCAATTGTGTCATTCTAAAAACAGTTTTTTTGTACAGCATCCATATGAATGAAGTATTGCACCCCAAAATAGATACCCTATCTGGCTTACACGGCCGATGTGGAATTCACTTGCGGTGGGCCGCAGCGGATCCCAGCTGTGAGCCCAGCCATGACCCTGTGTACGCCCCTCGTAATGTACTGCGCATAACTGTGTACTCAAACAGGCAGCCATGCGCAGTACACCTTTTTTTGTTTGCATTTCCCACGCCATCGCTTAGCGATGATGCGGGTATCCACATCCAGTACACAATGTAGTTGCATATGGGCTGTGGGTATATCCGCGATCAGAGAGTACAATGGGTACTTTTCCAGCTTTGGTTCTCCAACAAAACACTTGAATAGTACACTTCTTAGATATAACGTTTCCTTTACAAGTTTTCATTGCTTTTTTCACACCTTCAGCTTCACATACTCACTAGGAGACACTTTTCCCTCTGAACTCCAGACGTCCCCAGTCCCAGTTATCTGATAGACCGTCCATGAAGTTTGTACTCCTGAGACAGTAAAAGCATTCACTCATGCTTCTCTTTTCTCAGACTTCTTAAATTACTTTTCTTCTCTTTGTGGTAGCAGGAGAATTGTTACTCAATGCCTCAGCCTCACGCTGAGACATCCACCTCCTCCGACTACATTCTCTCCTCTACTCTCTTAAGCTCCACCCCCTTATCTATCCAACACTTACAACCAATGTCACTTACACAGTTAAAGGGGCACACACACGATTTACTCACAATGGTTATTCACACTCATTAACACTACAACTTCGGACCACTACACTTCTATGTCTGGACCTGGAAGACGCTATCTTTTTTATTTGTGGCAAGATATGCTTACTCTATGTTCATTTGCCCCACAAGGTGATGTAAGCGGTGGACTCTGCCCATTTCTTTGAAGTTCAATATATAGAAATGTATCCAAAAACATTAAATAGATAATAAAATTAATAGCAAACCATAAAAAAAAAACTGCCTGCACACGGCGGAGCATCGGAATCCGTCTCTGACCTCGGCTGGCGACCCCACATACCTGTCTTCTGTAGTCTTCCTCTGTACTGCGGATGGTCTGGATGACGAACCATTGGACATGCGCAGTACAGATTTCTTTTTCAAATGTTTATTGCTCCCGCGCCTTTCCACAATGTCCATTGCAGAAGGGCCGCAGGCTGGACAACTTCCATTGACTTCAAAGTAAGCTGTCTGCTCGTAATCTGCGCAAAAATAGAACATGCTGCGATCTTTCCTCCGCAAGCAGAAATCATCAATTTCCTATCGTGTGCAGGAAGCAGCGGTTCCTCATAGAATGTAATGAATGCTATTTGCTGTGGATTTGCCGTGCGGACGCCAACTCTGGACTCCACAATGCTAATCCACCCATGTGCAGGTGACCTTAAATCTTCTAATCCCCTCACTCCTGCCACCTCACATACACATAAAAACCTTATATGAGACCTTTCACACTGGACAGAATTGTTGGTATGACGCAGCACAGATGCGGGTTTTGTGAATTAGCATGGATTTAGTTTCGGTTCTACCCACAACACGTCTTGCAGAATTTCTTGTGGAATTATATATCCTATATGTTAGATATCAACAACAATTCCACAAGATGTCCTTTATTCCACAGCAGGAAGCCTTGTGACGCAGAAATGTCTGCACTGTCCCTCGTGAGAGGTCCCTATAGCAGATCTTGTAATAACTTGCAGAGGGGATAACGAATATGGAAAAGGGGTTCTACAATCATTGGTTCTTAGATACATACAGTAAAAGCAGCAAACCTCTTACAGAACTGAATGTCCATAGTGTTTCTCACCTGTTGTGCTGCAGCAACACTGTTACTCATCGTAGTTGCTTAATAGCAGAAATGCAATATGGTAATGTATCATTATCAAACTTTACTGACATATTAAAACACATAAAACTATATACTAATTTTAACGCTAAATTAGTCATGTAGCTTTTAGATCCAAATATATGACCTGGCTTCATCTGTTGCTAAGTGTGGTGAATCACTGCACTCCCTATTCTACCTAAAGATTTGGCAGCACAAACTGTAACTCTTCCTTTGCTGGATCTACCAGGCTTTCTCTATGGATTCCTTCAATGATCGCAAAACTGCAGACCCCAAGACAGCAAGGCAGCTCCAAATCATGGCACTTTCTCCACCGTACTTCACAGTTTGGGTGAGGTTTTGCTTTGGGTGTACAGCATTCTTTTTTCTCTAAACATAGCTTTGTGCATTTGTGCTAGTAATTTTCAACTATTGTCTAACCAGTTCATAGAACATTTTCCCAGAAAAATTGCAGGACGTCTAGGTAGTCTCTGAAAAAATTAAGGTAGGCTGCAATGCTTTTTTGGAGAGCAGTAGCTTCCTTCATTGTGTCTTTCCTATTCTTCTATGTTCTTCTAATAGTAAACACATAGACATAAGTCTTTCCAGTTTGTAGAGTCTTATGTAGGTCCTTTGTTGGTTCCCTTGGGTTCTTTCACACCTCTTTCAAGATTATCTGGTGTACTCTTGGATTGACTTTGACAGGATGCCCACTCCTAGGGAGAGTAGTCTTGCGTTCTCTCCATCAGTAATTTGTCTGACTGTGGATTTATCTCCCCTAGGACTTTAGTAATGTGTATTTATAACACATCTACTAAAGGTTGCTTGCATGAAGGCATGGTTAACATCAACACACTCACCAATCTTGTCTAAGAAGAATAGATTTGTCAGTAGCCTTTATTTAATGGGCATAGCACCTGTGAAACCCACACATCCAATCTCATCTCTGTTAACTGAAGGATCCTTTGCCAGCTAGCTCTTCAAAAAGCCATTAATAGAAGTTAACTTAAAGGGATTCCATAATCAGGTTCATGAAGTTGGACTCAGAGCACAGTCATGGAGGCTGGCCTCCCAGCTTATCTCCCCGTTTTATTCAGACTGACAGCTCTCTCCACTTTTACATACAGATATAAAACTGTCATTCTCTGTATGCGGCAGGCAAGGAGAGACTGTCATGCTCTACCTCTGTGATTCGGAGATCAGCTCCGAGTTGATCGTCAAGAACCTGGTGACAAAATCCCTTTACTTTTTCTTCCTGTACCGGATATTTACTCAATGTGTTCTATAAAAAAACATGAACGGTAAAACTGATTGTGTTTGTCTATAACAGTGACTTGGATAACAATCGGACAAAATTATATTAGTAATCAATGCAGTAATCCAGGTAGTTCTAAAAAGTAAATTACTTTTTCTTGCAACTGCAAACATATCCCCAAAACTGTAGCAACCTGTGAAAATCAAGGCCCTATTAAAGCTACATCAACCCAACAATAAAAATGCTGTAACCGTTGGAATGCAATTTAAATCTTCTTTTTTGTGCTCAAGTTCAAAATTGTCCTGTTCCTCCTTTTTGGTGTGAGCAAAACCATTTGAGGGGAACCGCTGTACAAACTTTATGTTTCTAATAGATGTATTCCCTCACAATAAAATAAAATGGTCTGAAATAACAATATTAAGTTAACCTTGCTTCAGTGATTGTGTTCGCTGATGCATCTCTGAAACGTTTGGTATTCACAAACACAGGTCATGTGGTGAAGGACGCATGAACGTTGTGAATAACTGAGGGTTGAGTCACTTTTAATAATTACTTGACATCTATTGTAATAAAGAAGTCATAAATAGCTGTTGCATGCAGCTCTTTGTCTTCCGGTAAAATGCCAGGCAGCTGAGCGGAAAGTGAACAGACTCCATTATAGTCAATGGGGACCATTCGGGGTTGTTCAGTTCCATCATAAGACGGATCAGTTCGGCCAAGGGATACAATAGCTGTTGTAGATGTAAAAGCAGCCTTACCGTATGTATGTATATATATGCCTCTTCTGATCCATTCCATTTAAGCCTGAGGAAGAACCCTGAGTAGGTTTGAAAGCTCCTATAACATCATGTATTTTTGTTAGCCATTACAAGGTATCATATCTACAAGATTACTTGGTTTCTCTTACTGAGAACAATCACATTTTGCTCTACTGCTTACACCATACCAAACTTTTTCATAATAGCCTTACTGCCACAAGACATTTATTTTACTTTATTAGTTGGCGACATCTAGTGGCTAAAAGTGTGGATGCAGTTATTCTCAATATCCAATAGAAACTAAAAGCAAATCAGATGCAACAGAGATCCAGAGAGATCCACATAAAGGAAAACAGGAAAGTAAGCCCAAAAGATAGACCTGTCTATGCAGAAAACATTATAAAAAGTCATTGTCTCCAGTTCATTGTTGGCTCCTCTTCCTCAACAAAACCGAAAGTCCTGCGGAATATGGTGATGCCGTATATATAAATAAAGATTAAAGGGGGTTTCCAGGGAAATATTACTGATGACCTATCATTAGGATAGCTCATCATTAGTTGATTGGCTGGAGTCTGTTGCGCAGGATCCCGACCAATCAGCTGAGCGGACAAATGCTTTCAGAAGTTTAAACGATTCTTTAAAAATAATCGTTCTGTTCAATAGCATCTTTAGGCCGCTTCAAAGGGGCATATACAATACAATATGCAGAGAATAGAACCTATCGATTTCAATACGTTCCTTCATATGTTTGTAATTTTTCTGCGCATTTTGGTAGCGCAAAAAAACAGCATGCTCTATTTTCCTGTCCGCATAGAAGTCAATGATGATATGCAAATGCGGATGCATGAAACAATACATAATTGCGCAGGAAAACTAACATATCTGGAACTCATTAGCTGAGTAACCATTTCAATGTGTATTTTCTTCTTGCACGTAAATGCACATGCTTCATGCGTGGAAAAAATACAACGATGTGTCCACAAAAAAAGCATTGTTCATTACACAAATACGCGTGCGCTCATGTGATGGGAGCCTTAAGATATGTTCATATGTTACAGACTTCTGTTAGAGAAATATCCTTATCCAGTTATGCAAGGAGGAGCTCCTAAAGCCAAGAGCAGAATGTAAAGGCAGTATATTAAGAGGGAGATGTAGGATTATCTCCTCTTTTACATCCACTCCTGACTTTGGAAAATAAATTACAAATTTTGTGCCAAAAACTTCATTAAAGAGGTTATACAAAGATTACAAGTTATCTCCTATCTAAAGGGTAAGGGACGACTTTCTGATCAATAGGGGTCTCACCACTGAGAATGGGAATCCCATGTCTCCCATCCTCTTCACTGTGAGATTAATGCAACCCCCTCAGTGAGGAGGAGACTGAATGCAGCATTGGTTGCACAAGTGTATTATCGCTTCATTCACTTTCAATGGGCCTGCCCAAGGGGCAAGTGCTTGGGTATTTCCATCATCCCCATTGAAATAAATGGAGTACCAACCGCTAATTTCCAGGCATCACGCAATTTTTTCTGAAGGTGGAGAAGTGACTATTCTGGAGCTTGGCTGGGGTTTCAGCGGTGAGACCCCCACTGATCAGCAAATTATCCCATATCCTGTCGATAGGGAAGAATCTTTAATCTTCGTACAACCCCTTTGAAAGCTGAAATTGTGAATCCAACCTCTGCAAGTTTTTCTATATAATACTATAGGAGTGTGACTCCATGGGAGAACATCGCATGATCTTAACGGCTGACGTATCAATGTTAATGAAATGACCATGCCACGTCACCTGCCATGTATGTGTAGAAGCAGCTGAAGAGGAAAATGAAGGTGCACTTCTCTAGGGGACTAGTTTGGGCACATTGTAGCTGTCATTACGAGCATCATGACTGTGATCAGGCAGCTGTGGCTGTTGATATGGGGGCCTATTCAAAGCTTATTTGCTGTCCAGGTGAACAAACTGGACTCCAAAATGATACATTGTATCAATATTCGATTGTGTTTGTCTGTAATTGTGACTTAAGGCCCATTTAGCCAAATGATTATCGCTCAAAAGCCATTTGTGTCTGGACGCATGGCCATCGTGCACTTTTCGTGCACTATTCTCTCATAGTAAGTTAAAAATCAGTGATGAACCTTATCAGGACTAAAAAACTGAGTTCTCAGCCTGATACCGCTGATAGTATTGTTTTAGCTGGTATCCCGCTCTTAGAACACAGCAGCTGTATACAGAAGACAGCACTCCCGCTGTCTTCTGTATACTGCAAGAGCCTTCATTTCCACACTAATAAGCTCTTAAGAGCTTCTGCAACGTTAATGCTCAAAACTGTCACTCAAACTGCTATTTGAGCGAATTTTGAGTGATCATCTTGCCGAGTAATGCACACAATGGTTATCGCTCAAAAGATTGCTTTCAAGCGATAATCGTTGTGTCTAAATGGGCCTTTAGATACAATCAGAACATATGTTATTGGCAAACAATGCAGAAATCAAGGTGGTTTCAAAGGGTTTACTTACTTTTTCTTGTAAGTGCATTTGCCTTTATTAACAGGACAGTACATACACCATTTATACATAAAAACATTATTAAGGGGATCTGGCGTAATGGATGAATTATCATCAATATTACAATTATTTAGGTTCAGTAATGCATCAGAAAAAAGATGTGTCATCTGCAATGGCCGTCTATAGAATAGAAAAGAGGCCACCTTGTGACGAATGCGTTTTGCTCTGCACAATTCAATGCTCTACGAACTAAATACATCAGCAATAACTTTAGGCCTCATGTCCACGGGCTGATCGGATTCTGCATGTGGGAGCTTGCAGCGGAAGCCGACCCTGCCCACGGCCGAGAACACTGCAGGATTCTACTTACCCGTCCTGGTCTTCTGCGGGTCATCTTTTTTCTTCACTGCGGAAGTATCGACTGCTGCACATGCGCTGTGGAGCTTTTTTTTTTTAAACTCCTGCTTTCCCACAGAATCCATATCATTTGCGGACAGGCCGCGTATTAGAGGGCTTCCATTGACTTCAATGGATGCCGTCTATGCGGGATCTGCACTGAAATGGAGCATGCTGCGATTTGCTTTCTGGACCAAAAGGTTTGCAAAGCAAGTCCGCATGCTTTATTTAATTTGCGGACACCCATTCTGCCCTATAGGCGGCTTGATTTGTGGATTCCACAAATCCCACCCACCCGTGGACATAAGGCTTAAGGCTCTTCTGCAAATACTGGAAATAGATTGAATATTCGTTACAATTCATTACTAGTTAGGATGAACTCCTCTCACAGATTCATGGACTCCAGACAAGCAGCATAACTCTACCTGCATGATACTAGATCATCTATGGGAACATACTTCCACATCTGGAATCTGCATGCTTTAATTTCAGTGCGGATGCCCATGTTTCCCTACGGGTGGCGTGATTTGCAGATCTTGACTGCTTGATTTCTTCGCCCCTTCCTTCTTCATCATGGCACTGCAACTCACCTAACAGTTGAAGTCTGCTTGGGGGCTTTTACCCACTAGCGTTTTTTTTAGGGCGCCCACCCACTGGCGTTTGCGATTTTCGTGCGTGAAAAACGCAGCGTTTTCCGCGCGTTTTTGGCGCATTTTCCGCGCGTTTTTCGCGGCATTTTCGCGCCTTTTCCGTTAATTTCCATTGACATTCATGGGTGCATTAAGAGAAAAATAAGGACACATATGCAACTGACAGTTCCTATGTTAAAAATTGCAACAGACTGAAAAAAAAAAACGCAAGTGGGCAGGAACACATTCAATACTAATTGCTCTTCAGAAAAAACGCAAAACGCAAAGGAAAAAAAATCGCCAATGGGTGGGAGCCCTTACACTGCGATATTGCAGCGTTTTTTTCAATGGGTCTTTCTAATGTTAAAATCGCATTGCACAAAAATCACAAGTTTGGGCTCTTGTGATTTTTGGGCGATGCGATTTTAACATTAGAAAGTCCCATTGAAAAAAACGCAGCGATATCGCAGCGTAAAAAAAGGCTAGTGGGTAAATGCCCTGAGGCTGTTGAGTGGGAATACAGAAAATTGGAGTATAGCAGGTGGTGGTGTGTGACGCAGGTATATGTATTATATATGCAATCCGCCCGTATGAATGCACATTTAGGCTACCTTCATACAGATGAGCACAGTGTGGGCACAAGAACCATGGCCCGATATCACACTTTTCAACATGTGTTTTACCCACGGAAGCGAGGCGTTTTTCATGTAAAAACACCCAGCATCATTTCAGTGACATTCCGATTCTCTGGTGCTTGTTTCATGCGCGTCTGAGGATTGGAAATGTTTCTCATTAATATGTGTGACTGTCGTATTGAAAGCAATGGGTGATGCGTTCCGAGGGACGCGAGTTTGAATACGCAAAAAAACGTTAAAATCACTGGTGAAGACAGAGCATATTTGCGCATGCGCCCATATCATAACAATGCGCAATACTTGCATGTCAACTAGTGACTGACGATATGAACGAAGTAACTTGGGTTCAAACTCCAGTCTGTAGATAACCAAGCTGCGGATTTCTGCACACAGTCCCTAACAGCAGAACACTCCTCTGTGTGTCGCGGTATCCAAAAGCACTTAAGCTTCGCAAACACTTTTGTTTCTACGCTCATTCCTGGGCCCGGCTCTACTTACATTTCAGTCTTATCCAGTAGGAATAAAGTAGAAAGGCTTTTTTTTAAGTTTGGACTAAGTTTTTGGGGAAAATAAAAAGAATTAGGTAATGGCAGAAATGTTTGGAAAAGCAACACACATGAATGCTCAGTGACACAATGACTTGGCGCACAGACCCGTCACATCTATGCATCAGAATGTACATTTCTACATTGGTTTTTGTGTAGCAGGCATGGAACATTATAGTATGGTTAAGTCAGATCAAGTTCTGCTGTTCCCCTATAGATTGCAAAGTGGAAGCCCTTATAAGATGTATCACAATGTCCGTACTTGGATGGCTTTTCTTATACATGAATATCTGTGACAATCCACATCTTAAATGCTTCGAATGAATTATCAAATTTCATTCAGTTAGTGCCATCTAGTGGACAAATTGTTTATAACAGCAATAGAACTACTACTCCTACTACACACATATCGTAAAATACACGTGCTTTTTTTACTCATCAACTTTACCCCAAAAGTAGTTCTAATTAATCAAAACTGTGAAATTATGCCAGAAAGACTTATTTCAATTATTTGTATAGTACAAATATTTTCCGCAGTGCTGTTTACAATGCAACCACATCAGTCCCTGTGACTATATTCAAGAAGAAGCTGCTTGTAAGGCCGGTGTCAAATGGCCATAAGCGCATTTGTGCAATGAACGTTGCTTATTTGCGTGCACAAGTGCGTGTTTTAGGGCTCTTGTACACGAGTGTATCCATATAAAAGCTTGTGAGAGGATGACGTGATTGCACCCTGATTGCAGCGCTATCACGTGCATTCGCACGTGGATCCGTGCATTTTACTGTACTTTTTTCAAGCTGCCAGGCCGGATCACATTGGCATGTGACACCCCCGCACTGTTCTTGAACTGGCTGTGCAGGTGTGTCACGATTAGTCCCTGATGTTATCAATTCTCGCAGTTCAGTGCACGACTTTGTGTGGACGAAGTGCGCATCTGAGAACCTTGTTTTGCACAAATAAAATGCGTTCGCAAAATACAGTTATTCACTGCGTAATGCACAAACAAATTTTTCTCAATAAAAAAGAATGCAAATAAGAAAGTAGATATGCGAAAAATAGACTGTGCCGTTTTCAAAAATCAGCTGTAAAAATGCGGCCATGTGATTAGCCCTGTATATTAACATTATTTAGGGCTAATCACTTGGGCTCGTCATAAAGTGGCCTAAGTTACATTAATATCTATCTTTTCATGACATTTTTAAACTACAGTTTTTCAGTGTTTTTTTTTTTTATGGCCGCCTTTCAAGGCACATATTTTTTTGTTGAGATAGCCTGTTAGGCAATATTTAAATAGTCCAGGCTTTGACTTGATTGCTTGTATAATATACTGCAATACTTCTGTTTAACAGTATATTGTACTTTTAACCCTTTCCAATCCAATTTGTATCCTGTTTTTCCTAGGGGTCTTAGTCTTTTTCTGCCGTTATACAACGGTGCTATATGCTGGCTAAAGCCAGTACTGCATGAGGTGACACATTGGATAGGCTCCAGCAGCAGAGAGGCTGGCAATATACAGTAAGGGTACCCCAATGGACGTCTTCCAACATCGGAGCTGTACAGCCTTAAATCATAATGTCTTCAGAGGTCAGACAGTGGATTGAAAAGGGTTAAAGTCAGCCATAGGCAGGGCTAATTAGAGCCATCAGCCTACTATGATCATACTTTCCCCTCCTCCTCCCACAACCTCCGCTTATGCCATGGTCAGCACTGACCATGTCACCTAAGTATGATCAGAGCTAGCTCTGGTTGTGGCCACTGAGAGGCAGTATCCGCTGTTTCATACATCTGCCACCCGCTGAGTATAAAGTTCATACCCACCCTGCACCCCTGTGATGTAAATGTACATCACAACATGAGAAGGGTTAACATTAGAGATGAGCGAGCACCAAAATGCTCGGGTGCTCGTTACTCAAGTCGAACTTTCAGTGATGCTCGAGAGTTCGTTTCGAGTAACGAACCCCATTGAAGTCAATGGGCGACTCGAGCATTTTTGTATATGACTGGTGCTCCGCTAAGGTTTTCATTTGTGAAAATCATAGCAAATCACCAAAGTCATGTAAAAAACACAGAAATGGATAGGGCAGGCGAGGAGCAACATGCAGGGCTGCATTTCGAGCTTCGAGGTCTGACTATTAAGCCACAATAGTGGCAAGAGTGAGACCCCCCCACACTGTCAGCATAACGATCGTTCTCCTCTGTAACAGCTGTGGCAGAGAAGAACGATGTTAGCCCATTGAATTCAATGGAGTCGGCAATACAGCCGGCTCCATTGAAAGCAATAGGCTGCCGGCGAGCGCGGGATGAATTTTCGGGAAGGGCTTAAAAATATAAGCCCTTACCTGAAAAAGAAAGATTTTAGTGTAAAAAAGAATAAAAATGCAGGCATTCTCTTCAATGGAGCCTGCTGCTGCCTGCAACTCCATTGAAGACAATGGTCCACTGGCACACCTGAATTCTTTTTCAGGGAAGGGCTTTACATATAAGCAATTCCCTGGAAATGAATTAAAAATGATTTAAAAAACAAAAAAAAAAGATACTCACCTCCCTTCAGCTGCCAGGGCACAGCCGCGTGTTCTCCTGCTGTCCCCTGCACTGTGGTGCTGAACTGCTGTCATTCAGCTGAGAGCTGTGCTGAGCCAATCAGAGGCAACACTCACTCACCCATTCATGAATTCATGAATGGGTGTGAGTGAGATCTGCCTCTGATTGGCTCAGCGCTGAGCCAATCAGGGGGCAGGTCTGACTCACACCCCCTTCACACCCACTGCAGGCCAGCCGCGCTGAACTCCATCTGCCGGGACAAGGTGAGTATATATATATATATTTTATTTTTACACATTTCTGGATGAATTGCAGGGAAGGGCTTATATATTTAAGCCCTTCCCGACAATTCATCCCGCGATCGCCAGCAGCCCATTGCTTTCAATGGAGCCGGCTGTATTGCCGGCTCAATTGAATTCAATGGGCTAATATTGTTCTGCCGGGACAAGGTGAGTATATTTATTTTTTATTTTTACACATTTCTGGATGAATTGCAGGGAAGGGCTTATATATTTAAGCCCTTCCCAGCAATTCATCCCGCGATCGCCGGCAGCCCATTGCTTTCAATGGAGCTGGCTGTATTGCTAGCTCCATTGAATTCAATGGTCAGTGCTCGTTTAATCGAGACGAGTACTGCGTGGTGCTCGTCTCGAGTAACGAGCATCTCGAGCACCCTAATACTCGAACGAGCATCAAGCTCGGACAAGTATGCTCGCTCATCTCTAGTTAACATACATTCATAGAGTTGTCTTATCACATATAGAGGGCTAATCTGTAAGAGTGGATCCCACTCCTGGCATACTTGACACATCCATGCATGACATGGATTGCAATTGATGGCCTGGATGTAATACTAAGTTAATGCAGGAAAAATGTGTACAGGACGTTAGAGAAGCCTGATCCATGGCATGTTGCCAAAAGAGGCAGACCACACAACTACTACAGGGTCCACAGGGCATGGAGGGGGGTCAGGGATGAATGGCCGTCCCATATGATGTACCTCTAATCCTTGTTATTGAACTTCTCATCACAGCAAGAATTTTTTTCAGACTCACACAATCAGTCACACTTCCAAGAATGATGCCAGCCATGTACTTTGTCCTTCATCGAATTTCTCCCCCTTTTGCTGTCTGCATACAGTGTGCAGGAGACTGGGGAAAAAGTGTTATGGTGTGTAGAGTACATGGCTGTCATCAGACTTGGAAGTGTGACTCACTAAGAAAGTTCTTACTGATGGCTAGAGGATCATTGTGGGGCACAAGGGCATCATTACTAAGCTGAGCAACAAAGGGGGACAATGTTACTTTATAGGGCCACAGAATGGTCACTGTCCCTTTTTTAGGGGCTACAGAGGGGTCAAATTTGGGGGCACAGAGGGGGCAATGAGTCTGCACTAGTACTATGGAGGCACTGAGATGGGTATTGTGGGTGTGGAGAGTGTGCAAAAATCAGCCATGGTGGAAAATTCATGACGGTCTGGGCTCAGATGGCAGAGACATCACCTGTGAACACTGGAGACAACTATATTGTAATCACTGAGTATAGCTGGTGTCTAACTTTTATATGGTGTGGTAAGGCGATGCACAGAATGGCCTGCAGGGGGCTGTAAACAGGCCTTCTGTGTACTGTAAGGTTGGCTAATCAGCAGGGACAGCTGTACGGGTGTGTCTTGAGGAGCTAAACTCTGCAGACACACTCAGTCCCAGGCTGAAAGCCAGAGTGAGAGGCTGCAGTTGTAGCATCAGGAACTGGGAGCCTGAGGTCTGATGTGGACCAAACTAGAGCCTGTCACGTGTCTGACAGGGGAGGATGCCCTCTAAACACCCCAGGTGGGGCATAGTGACAAGGACCCTGCATTTGGAAACCCTGAAACCATATTATGTTCCAATACGTGTTTACTGTGTGTGAAATAAAACTGGTGGAGGCTAGCATTTAAAGTACTTCGCTGGTCCTGACCCTTTATGCATGCTAACCCTCTTGAATGAAGAAGATGGTGATCCCAGAGAGCAAGTAACCCCCAAGGTTGCCACATTAATTGCTGCAATATTTAAATTTACACTAGAGCTGAGCCAGTAAACCTTTCGTATTACGAAAGTTGGGTAATAAAACATAGATTTATATTTATTTTTTCCTCAAGGGGCCCAATTCCAAGTTTTGCTATCGGACCCACTGAGTTCTATGTACGTTCCTGTTCAGGTGCTGTTTTGCATTTCCAGACCATTTGCTTGTATAGCAAAATTATGTATAATCATTGTCTTCACACTGAGAAAACCTGATTCCCCCCGCTGTGTTATCAACACATCCATGAAACTCCATTAATTAAGGTTACACAAGTGCTCACACTAAATGGGTTGTGGAGACACAGTTCAAAAAGCCAATACAAATACATGTTTTTTTTTAGAAAGTACTTCTAAAATCTAATAGAGCCAATGCAAAGCATGAACTGTCACTGCAAAGCTGCTACAATCTAAAGTGTTTTGTAAACTAATGATGTTCTGATTTTTAACTTACCTAATCAGACTAAACGAATCATCTGACTTTGGAAACTAGCTTTTTAATTTGATTTTTTTTTTTTAAATCTCTTCCCTTCAGGCACCTTGTAATTGAATAGGGAGCAGCTGTTTGTCAAGCCATGGTTAGCATGAAATTGTTTCTTAAAATCTTTTATAATAACTACTTTCTTCTGGTGTAATATCTCTGGGATGTCTCTTGGCCATCATGCATTCATTGCTTATGGAAGCGTTACATCCATGTTGTATTAATGGTTTCATAATGTGATGAAAATGTGAGAAGAGTTGTCTCATCACAAATAACCCCTTCAGAGAGGATTTCCAGGACCTAAAAAAAAACAAAACAAAAAGAAACTAAGGGCAGAGAATAATGTTGAGCGAACCAAACCAGTAGAACCCTGTCTCCGGTCAAACTTTGCTAAAAGTTTTGTTTCACCAAGCCGAACTGAGCTTTTTACAAAGCCCTACCCAAAACAGAGTTCAACTGGTTTAGTTCACTCAACACTAGTCCTGAACACAGATGTATAACACTGTAAAAGAGCAATAAAAGCCCTGTATAACACTCTTAGAATGTTGTACAGAGATTTTATGGCTCTTAGTGTTCTACACCAGTTTTAGGGGTTTAGGTAAACTTCTGGATCAGTTCCACCTAATTTAGAAAAAACAAAACACTTTGCAAAAGTTCAATTAACCATTCATTCTGTGATTCTGCGGTGAATCCAGAAGTTGGAATAAAGAGTCCACACACAGGGATAACTATCTGAGCAAAATCGGGAACAGTCGGTAGAGCTTGAATAAACTTGAATATAGTCCAAACTTTACAACATCAGGCTGACACAGATGCAACAAGAGATAACGGTGTGCCAGGGAGGATACTCAGGATGTCAGAGGAAGCCACAGTCCCAATTATCTGTGGGGTTCTGCTCCCGTCGACTCAATGCTCTTTCTCACTTACTTGCTCTCTACCAATCCACACTCACGATTAGCGTTGCACTCTGCATTGCCCGGCGGTTCCTCTCACTCTCTCAGTACTCCATTCTACGGTAGCACCGAGAGGGCCTGAGTGAATTAAGCCCAGGCTATCACTCAGCCTCTTTCATCTTGGGGATCATTGTAAGACGAGGCACACTTTCTCCTCCTCAATGAAAGTTCTCTTCCAGGCAGGCTCAGGCCTAGACTTAACTCTTGCAAGACTAGCTAGAATCTCTCTTCCACAGCATCATTGCATATGTATATATAATTATATATAAAAAATAAAGTCACATGGCATACAAGATACATTTTTCTTAGACATAACCCAGATGTCAGTGCTGCAGATATGCAATACACATCACACATGCATCCACATAGAAGACATTGACAATACAGTTGCACAAGACGAACACATTCATATTTATGGAGGGGCCCCGTTAACTCTGGGACACTACATTAGCAGGGAAGGAGACAGATGTTGCCAATCACTGGCTTCAGTGCTGCAAACAGATCCATGCCAAGAAAAAAGGAGGTCCAGCTCATCAAATGGGAAAAATGTCTAAAAATACTTAACTATTATTTGACATAATTTAAATAAAAAAAATATTAAGGTCGTGTAGACCAAATATTACCATAACATACGAATAAAATGCCTAAAACCCACTGTCACATTTCTGGCGCTATTTAGCACCCTTACTTGTAGCTACAGTTGGCGCATTTAGAGCATTTTTTGTGCGTTATGGTCATTTCTAGTCGACACAACCTTAATACTTTTTTTTTACGTATGTCAAATTAAAGTTTAATCTTTTAACTTTTTATAAATTTTTCCTATTGGATGAGCAGGACCTCCTCCTTTCTTTTTTGCATACTTACTTTGCCTGGTCAAGCATGTCCGTGCTTCCATTCTGGGATGACATTGTTTGGTAAGCTATTGTTTTTCTTTTTTTTCCTCTCTTTTGTATTGTGCATGTTGACCCCTGTGCATCAGCGAGAGTGACTTGTTACGGTATCCTACCCGATGATACGCCAGCGCGGGTTGCCCTGGAACTTACCCGCAACCCCTGTCACTGCCTACTTGCCTCCACCTCTGGCTAACCCCAGGTGGGCAACTGGGCGGTGGTCCCTACACTCACTAGGGACCGAGAGGGAGGACTGGCGTACCAAGATGGAGCAGGGTAGAATACCGACAGGAAGGGCAGATGAACTAATGCAACAGAAAATAACCGCAGACCGAGGCAGATGGGATGACCTGGCAGAACTAGCAAACAAGCTGACAAACAGGAGACTGACAGAGGCAGGATGCAAGCACGACAGAAACCAATAACTGTCAGTGAATGCACCTCACTGCCAGCCTTATAAAGAGAAGCTTCCGCCCAGGGGTGGAGAGAGGGAGGCGCTACCTCCCAGCAGGATCTAATATACAAGAGCTCGTGCATGGATCCACAATTACAGGTGCGCGCGTGGCACTGTGCGGACCCACGAGTGCGCGCACCGCACAGACCAGCCCCCCCCTCGGCAGCCGGACGACAAGCTGGGGGAACGACCGCGGGACCCAGTGCCTGGCCACCCCGGGAGGACGTGCAGCTGCCGCATGGTAACATTTTCCCCCTCTGACGGGGGACCTCCAGGACCCCGCCAGACTGTACATGCTTATCAGTAAACAGACAGTAGAAATGACGCACCAAAACTGGAGCATGAACATAACGTGCGGCCACCCAGGAATGATCTTCCGGACCAAAACCCTTCCAGGCTACCAAATATTGCAAGGTCCTCGGAAACAGACGAGAATCCAGGATCCCCTGGATCTCATATTCCACTTAATCCCGAACCAGGGTGAGTGGTCGGGGACCAGAGGTTGGCATCACTGAAGGGACAAAAGGTTTCAATAAAGACTTATAAAAGACCCCGTGAACCCTCCGTGTAGCTGGCAAGTCCAGTTCATAAGCGAGAGGATACACTACACGTGAGACAACAAAGGGCCCCGCGTAACACGGCACCAGCTTCAAAGTCTGGACCTTTAATTTGAGATTTTTAGAAGACAGGTATACCTTCTGCCCTATGCTGTAAGGTCCAGACACTAACAGACTCCTCTCACTACGCAACTGCATACAAGCCCCCGTTGCTTCCAAATTTTTCTGTACTTCTTTCCATACACCTTGCAGTGTATCTGTCGTGACGTCAGCTGCAGGGCAGACAGACGGAGTAGGAATCGTTGTAGGAAAGCGAGGATGCTGCCCGTATACACAAAAGAATGGAGACACCCCAGTGGAAGAACAAGTGCAGTTGTTCAGCGCAAACTCTGCCAACGGCAGGAGCTCTGCCCACTGATGAGCCCTTTCGCTAACAAACAACTGTAGTTATTGCACTAAATCTTGGTTCTTCTGCTCAGTCTGACCATTGGTTTGCGGGTGGAACGCTGACGAGAAGGAAAGCGACATTCCTAGGTTTCTGCAGAAGGCTCGCCAAAACTGTGCAACAAACTGAACCCCGCGATCAGATACAATGTTTTCGGGAACCCCATGTAGGAAAATGATTTCTTTTACAAAAATCCTAGAAAATTCTATTGCCGAAGGTAGCTTCTTTAACGCCACAAAATGTGCCATCTTCGAGAACCGATCAACAACCACTAAAATAGTGAACTTCTGAGATTCCGGTAGGTCGGTGATAAAATCGATACCTGCGACCACGGGCGCAAAGTTACTGGTAATGGTCTCAGAAGCCCCTCTGGAGGACGCCGCCGACTTTTATTGTGAACACAGATAAAGCATCCCTTAACAAAGTCGTGGATCTCCTGAGCCATGCCTGACCAACAGAAGTGTCTGGAACAAAGATCCAGAGTCCCCTGTATCCCCGATGGCCCGCAAAAACTGAAGAGTGAGATTCTTCAATGACTTTGAGACGTAAGGTCTCTGGCGCAAACCATCTGCCTCCGGCACCCCCAAAGGAGCGTTCTGCTGACAGTTCTAAAAATCAGACAAATATTCCAGGACAAGCACGGTATCCGCTGAGCACAGGGATATAGTAGTTAAGTGATTATGACAAGACGACCCTCAATGTGTCAATTCCCGGGTGAACCAATCAAATTGGGAGTTGTGCAGTGCCAACCAGGGCAAGCACCACATCAACAGACATCCTTTCCATAACCAGGAAGGACAGAATCTCCGAATGGAGAACACCCACAGTGAACTGTAGAATGGGAGTCCTCCATTGGACAACAACTGCGGACAGAGGAGTTGAATCAATACTGGTAAAGCGTATGGCTGACTTTAGCGTGGAGAATTCGGTTATCAGGGGTCTGACAAAATTTAAATTAATCAGATTGGTGGCAGCACCCGAATCAATAAGGGCTTGAGCGGACCGAATAAAATCCTGGAAGCCAACCCGATAAGGCACCAACAACTTAGCGAGTACCTGTGATCCTAGGCGATCCTCCTGACAATCGCCTAGGATCTGTAGTTTTCTGCCGGTTCAGACTGATGTTGCCGCTCAGTAGGGGCAAAGATGGTGAGTCATCCGGAACCGTCGCCATTCCTTGGGACTTAGCTGGTCCACTTCCATAGACTCGGCTCCAGGAGTTGGTATGGGAGAAGTAGGAGCAGGTCTGTAGGACTCCCTAGTTTTACAGGGCTGTCATTCCTTTTGTCTAGATCTCAGCCTCCTGTCAGCTTTTACTGCAAATTCCATCGTCTCAATAAGTTTGCAGGAGCGGGATGGGAAATAAGTAGATCCTTGACAGCATCAGAAAGGCCCATCAAAAACACATCTTTGAGGGCACTATCATTCCAGGAGGTTTCATTGGCATATTGTCAAAACTTAGAGCAATAGTCTTCAGCACACTGCTGTCCCTGATGTAACGCCATGAGATGAGATACTGCTAACCCCGCCCGGTCCGGCTCATCAAAAATACCTCCTAGTTCCTGCAGAAATGAATCAACAGACTGCAGGCAAGCTGAACTCTCGGGTATGGAGTAGGCCCATGTCTAGGGGGGGTTCCCACAGTAGGGACATAATCAATCCCATCTTCTGGGACTCTGAACCGGAGGATCCGGGCCGCATTCAGAAATATAGTCTACATGCCTGCTGAAAAACAAAAAACTTACTTCTCTCCCTGAGGTGTTTTCCGGGGAGAGGACACTTAGGCTCAGGGCTGGAAGGTTCGGCAGAAACATGCACTAACTCACGCTGCTCCTGGGCCAGCATACGACCGGGCAGGTCTTAGATGGCCCACTAAACCCTGCAACTGACTTGTGAGGTTACTCACGGCCTCCATTGGAGAGGATCTTAGACTTTTGAGACAGATAATGTCATTGGATGTAGAGGAGGGAAAATGGGAAAAAATAGTCTGGGCTTTTAAATACTTTGGGCAATCTTGTTCAACATTCTGAAAGATTTTAGAGAGTAATTTTTATCAGCATTACATGTATGTCATGGGAAAGAAATGGGTTAATTAAAGAGAGCTTAGGATTCAAGCAAGATGATCTAGTCCTTCCTTAAGTTGATATCACTGCAAAAGCATTCCCGCCTATTAAAACCAATACTTTATTCTAACATTCCTTAAAACATAACCAGATTAACATACAAACAAACATGAAAAATAAATATAAAGTGTGTATGTACTTGTGATGAATCAGCAGAGGGTATAAGGTAGAACAACAGGTGTTTATTATATACGCGGGGACGCCAAAAAACACTCTGACTGGACGCCAGCAAGGCGGATACAAACATGCACATGGAAGAACCGAAAGAAGTGGTCAAGGATAGGAAAGCATGGAGAACAATGATAGATAAAGTGACCGAAAGTTGGCCTTGACTGAACGAATAATCATCATCGTTATCATGGGTAGGAGAATCATGGGTAAGAGAATCATGTTTAATATTCATAATACAGATGTATACAAATAATTCCTCGGAGCAGAGGCAGGTGAGATCAGCACAGGTTTAACCCCTTAGTGACCAAGCCTGTTTGCGCCTTAATGACCAGGCCAAATTTTGCAAATCTGACATGTGTCACTTTAACATGGAAAAACACCAGAAAGGTTTTGCATATCCAAGCGATTCTGACATTGTTTTTTCGCCACATGTTGTACTTCATTTAGGCAGAGAAAATAGACCGATAGAATTTGTCTTTATTTATTAAAAGCGCCAAAATTGGGAAAATTTTGAAAAAATCGTCATTTTTTCACATTTCCAACTGCAATATGTTAAATATGTGCAAACATAATATAGAATGTTTGCTAAGATTTATATTTCCACCCGTTTACTTTATTTTGGGTGCACATTGGAAAAACTTTTTTTTAACCATTTAGGAGACGTACAAATTTAACATTACTTTTTAGCATTTTGAGGAACATTTTGTTTTCCTACACCAAGCCTAGATTGGAAAGGCTCATAGGAGTCAAAATGATAGATACCCCCACAAGTGACCCCATTTAAAAAACTACACCCCTTAGTGTATTCACTGAGGGGTGTCATGAGTATTTTGACCCCACAGTTTTTTTTCAAGAATTAAAGGGGTTGTCCAGCGCCGAAACTGTTTTTTTTTTTTTCAATAGCCCCCCCGTTCGGCGCGAGACAAGCCCGATGCAGGGATAACAAAAAAAAAAACGGGTAGTACTTACCCGAATCCCCGCGCTCCGGTGACTTCTTACTTACCTTGTGAAGATGGCCACCGGGATCTTCACCCTCGGTGGACCGCAGGTCTTCTGTGCGGTCCATTGCCGATTCCAGCCTCCTGATTGGCTGGAATCGGCACACGTGACGGGGCGGAGCTACGAGGCGCCGCTCTCTGGTACGAGCGGCCCCATTCAGAAGGGAGAAGACCGGACTGCGCAAGCGCGTCTAATCGGGCGATTAGACGCTGAAGATTAGACAGCACCATGGAGACGGGGACGCCAGCAACGGAACAGGTAAGTGAATAACTTCTGTATGGCTTATAATTAATGCACAATGTACATTACAAAGTGCATTAATATGGCCATACAGAAGTGTATAACCCCACTTTGTTTCGCGGGACAACCCGTTTAATTTAATTTAGAGGAGAAAAAGTAAAATTTCATATTTTTGCAAATCTATCATTTTAAAGACATATTTTTTTCCTATAGTTTACATGAAAATGAGGATTTACACCCCAAAATGGATACCCCTGTTTCTCCCGTGTTCAGAAATATACCCATTGTGGCCCTAATATTATATCTGAGTCCACAACGGGGCCCAAAATGAAAGGAGTAGTCAGTGTCTTTCAGAACAGAAATTTTGCTTGAAGTCCTTTTAGACCCCATAGCACACATGTAGAGTTCTTGAGCACCCAAAACCATAGAAAACCCACACAAATTACCCCATTTTGAAAACTAGACTAGAGATGAGCGAACACGTTCGGCCCCGCCCCTTTTTCGCCCGAACACCGAACTTTGCGAACACTTCAGTGTTCGGGCGAAAAAGTTCGGGGGCCGCCGTGGCAGCGCGGGGGGGTGCGGCGGGGAGTGGGGGGGAGAGGGAGAGAGAGAGGGCTCCCCCCTGTTCTCCGCTACTGCCGCCCGCGCCGCCGCGCATCTCCCCGCCCCCCGGCGGCACCCGGACCTTTACGCGCGAACACTGCAGTGTTCGGCAAAGCCGGTGTCCGGGTGCGGATGTGTCCGTAACGGACACGTTCGCTCATCTTTAAACTAGACCCCTTAAGGAATTTATCTAGGGGTGTACTGCATATTTTGACCCCACAGTTTTTGAATGAATTTAAGCCAAGCAAAAGGAAAAAATTTGGATTTTCATTTTTTTGGCAATTCTGTCATTTTAAAAACAGCTTTTTTTGTACAGCACACATATGAAGGAAGACTTGCACCCCAAAATGGATACCCTTATTTGTGCTGTTTTCAGAAATATACCCATTGTGGCCCTAATCTTATGTCCGCTTGCACAACGGGGCCCAAAATGAAAGGAGTAATCGGTGTCTTTCAGAACATAGATTTTGCTTGAAGTCCTTTTAGGCCCCATTGCCCACTTGTAGAGTTCTTGAGTGGCTAAAACCATAGAGAACCCCCACAAATGACCCCATTTTGAAAACTAGACCCCTTAACGAATTTATCTAGGGGTGTACTGTGTATTTTAACCCTACAATTTTTGAATAGATCTAAGCAAAGCAGTAAGAAAAAATTACGATTTTCATTTTTTGGGCTATTGCGTCAATTTAAAAACAGTTTTTTTTGTACAGCACATGTATAAATGAAGACTTTCACCCCAAAATGGATACCCCTGTTTATCCCGTGTTCAGAAACATACCCATTGTGGCCCTAATAGACTTACAGGACACATAGCTAGGCCTACAATGAAAGGAATACCCGTTGGATTTCAGGGTACAACTGAATAAATTCCAGGCCCCATTGCCCACTTATAGAGCCATTGAGCGGCCAAAACTATAAAGAACCCCCACAAATGACCCCATTTTGAAAACTAGACCCCTTAACAAATTCATCTAGGGGTGTACTGCATATTTTGACCCCACAGTATTTGAATGAATCTAAGCAAAGCAGAAGGAAAAAGTTACGATTTTCAATTTTTTTGGCAATTTTTAAAATTTAAAAACAGGTTTTTTTGTACAGTGCACATAGGAATGAAGACATTCACCCCCAAATGGATCCCCCCGTTTGTCCCGTGTTCAGAAACATACCCATTGTGGCCCTAATTTACTTAGAGGGCCCATGGCAAGGCCTATGAAGGAGGGAACACCCATTGGATTTCAGGGCACAACTGAATAAATCCCAGGCCCCATTGCTTATTTGTACGGAATAAAAATTGACTCCCTAAAAATCCCCCCCCCCCCGCCCACACACACTCTGCGCCCTTTTTGGCGTTCGCAAATCTTAGATAAAAGTAATAATGTGAACTGTGTGGTATTTCCGAAGACAGAGGTAATTACGGAGGCTGGTTGGAATGGGCACATGGGGCAATAAAACCGGGTATCCCCCCTCCTCTCATGCTTTTTGGGGGTCATTTCTTGACCTCAGTGGTGGGTATGGGGTGTAAAAAGTGGCGTTCCATGAGTCTCCGTAAGCTTGATGAGGTGCGGCGGTCTCACATAGAAGGCGCTCAACAAGCCGCTCCTGGAACTGCAGGAAGGCGAGCGTTCCCGGGGCTTCTTGTAAAATACGTATTACAGGTAGCGGTCTGAATAATGCCGGGCTCACGCAGCCATAGGCGGAATCTGCTTGCGGAGGCCCGCAGCGGATCCCATCTGTGAGCCCGGCTGTGACCCTGCGTATGGCCACGTAATGTACTGCGCATAACTGCCTACTCACACAGGCGGTCATGCGCAGTACCTTTTTTTTGTTTGTATTTCCCACACCGTTGCTTAGCGATGACGCGGGTACCCACAGCCCGTATACAACGTAGTTGCGTATGGGCTGCGGGTATATCCGCGACCATGGAGCACAATGGGCTCTATGTTGCGGATATCCGCGGTAAAATAGAGCCTGCTGCGTTCTCTTTTCTGCGAGTGGATTACGTCATTCTGACCCGCTAATGTGAGCAGAATTGTGTAACCCAGTGCGATTGATCTGCGTATTACTGCGGATCAGATGCATGCGGAATCCGTAATTCCTATCCGGTCATGTGAGACCGGCCTAAGGTAGATCGCTACCTTTTTATCACGTGACCGGGGGCCGCTCAACAAGGTCACTGCTCCAGGCTCTCGGCGACCGTTGGTCGCTGGGAGCAAGGAGATTTTAAGTTTCCTGGGCTCCCCGACTCCTGCGCATGTGTCCGGTGTTTTGCCGGCGGTCGCATGTGCAGAATCCGGGTAAGTTCACGGATGAGGTTCGCGTCAGGGTGCAAATACGGAGGCCTCCGGTAAAAAGTTTCATCTCCTCTCACCGATCGCATCGATGAGGGGAGATGAAACTTCAATTTTTTTTTTAAACTTTTACGTGGTCGCCATTATCTATTGTATAACGGCGAACACGCAATCAGGAACCGCTCACCGTGGCCCCCCGGGAAATCTCCAGGCTCTTGGCTCAGTTTTGTAGCCAGGGGCAGGGAGATTTTCAATTATCCTGGCAATCCACAGCTTTTGCGCATGCGTCCGCCATTTTGGCGACAGGCGTGTGCGCAGAAGCTGGGGTAAGGTCCGCGGATAAATCTGGGGGCCTTATGTGCGTACATTCATCCTCCCTCACGGATTTGATCCGTGAGGGGAGATGAAACGTACGTTTTTAAAACTTTTAAAAAACTTTTTAAAACTTTTTTTTTACTTTACATGATCACTGTCATCCATTGGGTAACAGTGATCATGTCCCTGGTGACATCCATCTGCTCTGGGCTACACATGGCAGCCAGGAGCAGAGGGATTTTGAATTTCCCGGGGCTCGAGCCCCTCTGTGCACGCGCTCGATGTCAATCATCGGGCACGCATGCGCAGAGGGGGACTTCGGGTCCCAGACCATCGGGACATCAGGGAGGACTTAGGTGAGTATTTTCACCTCCCCTCATGGATCCGATCCATGAGGGGAGGTGAAACTAGCACTTTTTTTTTTACTTTTTAAACTTTTCCGCGATCGCCGCTATCCAATGGATAGCGGCGATCGTGGGCCCGGGGACCGCTCACCGCGGTCCCCGGTAACACCTCCTGGTTCCCAGCTACCTTCAGGAGCCGGGAGCCAGGAGGTTTTGAATTTGCCGGGGCCTCCCGGCTTCTGCGCATGCGCGTGACGTAATCATCTGGCGCGCATGCGCAGAAGTCCGCCTGCGGATCCGGGAGGACCAGATCTTCAGCCGGCAGCGTGAAGAAGGCGGGTGAGTATTTTTAGCTGCCTTGATGGATCCGATCCATCATGGCAGCTGAATATCTATCTTTTTTCACAGGTTTATTTACTTTTTTGTGATTGGATAGCGCCGATCGCAATGTCGGGGGGGGGGGGGGGGGGGGGGACCCACAGCCCGGGATGACAGCTCCAAGCTGTCGGCTACCTGCGGGCAGCGACAGCATGGAGCTGTCACGTCCAGAGCCCACGGGGCTTTATTCTCTGCAGGAGACGTGTTTTTACATCCTCAGAGAATAAAGCCCACTTGGGCAGGACGTAAAAACACTATGGGCTGGTCTTTAAGGGGTTAAGATGGCCAAATGGTAGCTGATATCCTTATAATGGCCCTTCAATCACCCTGCCTGTCTGTGGAGTTACTGCCCTGAAAAGAGCACCCCTACTACATGGTGGCTAAACCCTGTTGTCCTCCTATAAAACCGTAAAGTCTACAACACCTAAATCTGACAGGTGTGTTTCTTCCAGGCAAGTAACCCCTTGTGTCATCAGGGGATTCGAAAACAATATGGGATCATAGAGCCATCTGATAATCCAGTCCCCAACGGATATGGACATTGGGATGATAAATGCTAACTTACCATGCAGACGCCGTGGTATTTATATCCCAAGCCCTTGCCTACATCAGCAATCATCCAATGGTGCATTGATGTGTAATACAGTGCATGCACACTAAAACCTTATTTTGTCTTTGGCCCTGTGTGATACATATCTTTTTTGCAGTGGCGGTGTCCTCAAGTCCTATAATGTTCTACCAGTCTGTTTCCTGCCAAGCTTGATTAATTTATATACATCATAGACCATAGAAAATAAAGGCATGTCATTCCCAAATCCATCTGCATGAGGAGATACCCTTTAAGCGACTTGCTGGTAGTTGGCATTTAGCATGATTTTGTATTCATAATTGTACATCAGCCCCTTAAAATGTGTACTGCATATGAATCTTGGGAACTCTTTTTTTTTCTTCAGCTGACAATGCAAAGCACTCACAATTAAATATAGGAAAGGGAATTGGTTATTTAATGCAGCATAACTTTGAAGTTCTCTTGAATTATCTGAAGTTTCCCATTGTGAAATGAAAGCAATGTTTGTTGTACAAAATATGAATTGTTATATTCCAATTTCATAGTTAATGTAGTGTGTCAGTCCTATATCAAGTAGAACCATGTTGCATAAAATAACTTTGTTCTCCTACCTTGTAAAAGGGATATAATGTCTCACAAGCATTGCTGTGAGGAATTGATATTGAATCATGTGCAGGCAGTGTAAATTGGGAATGACCTGTGTAGATTGAGTGCAGGTGGCCTGACAGTGCTGTTGTAGAAAAGAAAAGTGCTCAATGACCTTAATCAAAGGAATAGACGCTTCTTGTAGAATTCAATAATCAACTATAAAGAAGTCAAAGCTGGCAAATAATTCTTTTGGATTCAAACTATTGATATGGTTTATCCATATATGGTGAAACTGTACAAAGGATTTTTTACATCAAAATTGAAAATTTTGTTGGAATGTGCATAGCAATGAATGTGCAATGGTATCTATCAGATCTATCTCTCATATCTCTCTCTCATATCTATCTATCTCTCATCTCTATCTCTATCCATATATCTATCTATCTATCTATCTATCTCCTACCTATCTATCTATCTATCTATCTATCTATCTATCTATCTATCTATCTCATATCTATTTATTTATCTCTCATATCGCTATCTATCTATCTATCAATTTATCTCATATCAATTTATCTATCTATCTAATATCTATGTATATCTATCCATATATCCATCTATATCTATCCCTTACCTTCTGCATCCAGCTGTTTTCTACACGGAGAGCTCGGCTGTATAACAGCCGGGCGCTCCTTGCAGAGGATGCAGAAGACAAGCGGGGTGTCCCCACTTGTCTTCTGCATCCAGATGTTTTCTGCACGGAGTGCCCGGATGGAAAAGAGCTAGATGCAGAAGGCAAGCGGGGACACCCCGCTTGTCTTCTGCATCCTCCTCTCCGAGCGCTCGGCTTGACCGCTCTGTTCTTCATACCCAGCCTGTCATCAGGGAATGGGATACAGCTGAAACAATAGAATCAGCTGTTTCCTGCTGTAAATCCCTGATAAGGCTCATCGTTGTCTTTTAGCACGCTGAAAGGCAACAATGAGCGATGGCTTAACGAAAACTGCACGATGTAAGTGCAGTTACACACAACGATTATCGCTCAAAAGACAGCCTTTGAGCAAATTTTGAGCGATAATCGTTGTGTCAAAATGGGCCTTAATCCTCTTTGGGGTAGGGGTGGTGGTGGTTGTATGAACACTAGCCCTCCCAAAACAGAACTTTAAATTAACCTGTATTGAGCAAGGAGACCAAGAACGATATCGCTGAATGAAAGAGTGGGCATCTGTTTTATCAGTGCCTCAAACCAAGATAGAGACACCTAATATAATAAAGGGTCCCTTCCTGAGAATTAAATATGAATAATGAACAAATATACCAAGAACCACTATTCAGATTACATGGCATTAGTAGATGTACAGAAATACCAAATAAATAAGACTATAACAATAACTTTATAAGGAGAGAGGAAGGGAGACAATTTTACTATGAGCTAGTATTTCTCTGTATGCATATCTATCCCCCCACTTCAGTTGTCGAAAACTTGACAGATCACTTTCCTTGTATGTTGATATTTCCATAGAGTAATAATCCAGTGCTGCAGCCCCCTCTGCTAGCATGTGTGCTCTGAGATTCCCAGAGCTAAACCTGGGGTCTCTACTGCCAGCCCTTAGGGGCAGAAGCATGGGCCAACCATCAGCTATCCCAAGGACGTTGGCCTAGCAGCTCCCTACACCTGAAATGTTACACATATGGGTTACTAAAAACCTTATCTGGACACAAATACAGTTGCAAAATATTGTTTTCCCGACAATCACTTATATACATGGCTGTATTTATTAAAACTGGGGATGGGAGCATGGGTGGCACAGCAGAAGAGAGAATGGAAGACCAGCAGTGCTCCCACCTCTCCTCTGCCTCTCCTCTGCAACTATTATTCTTGTTGGAGCAGATTGTGAACATGACAGAAAACAGGTGATAGCATATGCAAATTAAGCTCTTAAACCTACCAAAAGAAATGACAAAAATTACACCTCTTTCAAGTTGGAAATTCTTGCACTGGTGTGGGCTGTTACTGAAAGGTTCAGACAATCTTGCTGCCTCTTCCTTTTGTAGCCTTTACTATGTCTCATCTAAATACCACTAAGCTAGGAGCCTTAGAGTATAGGTGGGCATCTCTGTTAACCAACCTCAAATTCACCATCAAGTATAGATCAGGAAAATGCAATATAAATAGGGATGCACTGTCTCAGCTGCCTACAAAGGAAGGAGATGACAGACATGGGAAGACTGGGAGGAAGTAGAAATATCTGCCTTTTATCTGTTATTTCGCCAACCAAAATGCTCTCATGACAAGGAGAGGCACCCAGCTTTCATCCACACAGGAAATGCACAAAGTACTGCAGAGAGTATGTTTCTTGTACTCTAAGCCAAAGAGATCAATCCGTATGCCATTATCAGCTACAACATGTTAGAGCTGGTTGCCATTGATCATGTAAAGCTAGACCCTGGCAGAACTAGATTCATTTATGCTCTAAACATCATCCAACATTAGACAAAGTCTGTGGCAGCCATGCCCTTGAAGGATTTAACAGCCAAGCCAACAGCTGAAGTCTTCTGGAAGGCCTTAGTTCAACCCTATAGTTACCCTGAAAAGATTCTGACTGACAGAGAACCACTGCTTACCATACACAATGCATTAGAGAAAAGATTTTCTCCAATGCCAGAATTAACGTAACTATACAACAATACAGTCCACTACTCCACTAGCCAAATTCCATACTTCCTGATATTTGGTCATCAAGGTAAGTTACCATCTGATCTAACCATGGAAGTTCAATTTAGTGATGCTCTTAACTTATTGTTACAAACAGATGGGGTAGCAAATCATCAGCATTGCTTGAGTGCGGCTAACAAAATAATTGGGAACCAGATGAACACAGTTCGCCAAAGACAAGAGCAGAACTACAACTCCAATGCTAGACCTGAAACCTTAAAGGTAGAATGTTGTGTTTGCAGAAGAACCATCACAGAATGAGCAAACTGGATGATAGATGGGAACCCATCCCATACACCATGAAAGACATTCTACAACCAATAATCTGCAACGAGTAATCTATAAGATTTGCAAAAAAAAATGAAGATTAGAATAAAGTGGTAGACCATAGTCATCTTAAAGAAACGGTTCCAAAGAATCCTCTCCCTGAAGAGAGGTTGGCACCACCTAAGGAAAACGCGGGCAATATGTTCCCATTTGGCTGGTCTTTAAGTCCTTCCATGCAGCTAAGTATCTTGCAACTTGTTCATAGCCAAAGTGTGCCTGGTGACTGTCAGCCGCCTGCTGTCAGTGATTCCCTTAGGAGATCAGAGATGTCATTAAAAGTAAAAGGCTTGCAAATAGACTTTTATCTGCACTACTGTTTATCGCGCCTGTAGTATCTGTTGACTAAGTTAAACTGAGAATAATGAACAGTGAGCTCTGTGTACCAGTTTAGAAACTATTTATTATATACAGCTCTTTGCTAAACGCCAATATGAAGTTTCAACCAAGAGTTGGACTATGCTAGATAACATGTTTTATTGTTGTTGATGAAAGGAGTACCTTATATTGAAAGTCATGTCTTTAATGTTTTATTTACAGGGATAGCTATGAATTGCATTGGATACGCTAATATGTGAATATATGTTTGCTCGTTGTCCCCCTCATTAAAGGTTCTGTATGGGTCAGGGATGATACAGCTTATAATATGTGGTACCGTACCCAGAAATGGGCATTCTGTATCACTATGCCCTAATGATATGCTAATTGTGAATATTAGTGACTGGATATTGTTTTATATTGTTTTGTGACTACTACGTTATACATAAGTGGTTCAACCAGCATGCAGTCTGCAGTCATTCAGCAACCACTAGCTTAGTTTAGACAAGAGGGAGGAATTGGAGCTACGGGGGAAGCAGAGACTCACCCCTACCACAGGAAGTAGTAGCAGTGTGTAGGGGGACGTAGTTAGTGTGTATGTATGTGAAAGAGGGACACCGTACCTGAGGAGACACTACAGTAGAGTGAAATTGCAAGGTTTTATATTCATTCTAATGAGAAATCGAAACAGGAAACCTACACTGTGAAGGAAAAGCTCACACAGACAAGTAATCTCACTGCCTACATAGTATGTTAGGCTGAAAGAAGACAATGTCCATCCAGTTCATCCTGTCTCCTGTTTCCACCCCCTTAGTTGATCCAGAGGAAGGCAAAAAAAAAAACAACAAAACAATGAAGCAGAAGGAGAAGGGCAGAAAAGGGAGACAAAGAATCAGTTTTAAGAGTTAAATGGTTGTCATGCCAGTGCACAGCAATACACAAAACGTTGTGCTAAATCAATAACTTGTGCTAAATTTCCAGTGTTGATAATTAACACCAAAATTGCCCAAAGGCAAGAAGCACCCTGGTTGAATATCCTCATTAAATTCTAACTTTTATTGAACTAAATTAGAATACTAATAAGCATAGGAATTAAAAATACAAACACCTGCTGAGCAAACTTGGGAGCAGTAAGCCGCCAATAATATATATCATTCAGGGTGGAATATGTTGTATACTGTGCTTTAAAGAGCTCTATTAAATAGTTAGTAGCTATATAAGATATCATGTAGGTCACTGCTGCAAACTAATGAGTCTGCCTAAATAATATCATCAGGTCCTCGACTTTGAGCTAAAAGAAACATAGAACCCCCCACCGCCCAACATGTTTTGCTAACGTAGTGGTGTCCTCAGGGGTCGGGGTTTACTAGAGGTGCACCCACCTAAATGAAAGCTAACATATAACATGAGGGAGGGATTCTCCCTTGTGACTGACCAGTGAGAGACACTGCATGCTGAGCGGCCAATGGAGAGAAAGCTGATCATGTAGGATAGGTCCTTAAATCAATCGTACAGAGTGCCTGGCTCATACACGGCCAATTCCTATGTGTGATGATGTGATCAGCCCAGTACATGGCAGTTCGGCCCTTCTGAGCATGCTCAGTGTGTCCCTTCTAGGACTTTGAGCAAGATACTATGATTTATAGAGCATATCCAGTTTGCAGGAGTCCACACTTTAAAAAACATTCTTGTGGTCTCAGGGCTGCGAATAGAAATGCTACAATGCTCACCATTTAAGGAGTGCCGTGGGTTACTGATTGGATATTCAAGACGTTGAATCTGTAGATGAAGTTCTTATATTTAGTTAAATGGAGAGAAGCATGTTGCACTAATACATATATATATATATATATATATATATATATATATATATATATATATAAAATTTTTGTTTCTCCAAATGTCAGCACACACCCTCCAACTTATACCTATGGCTAAAAATGATGTCAATATGTACCAACAGCACTGCAAGTGGCACAGACCCTAGTGTAGCAATTCCTGAGGATATTCTGTATGCGTGAGATCCGCAAATAAAGCCATAGGGAGATATGGGTGCCTGCAGAGCAACTTTAAAGCATGTGAATGTGATTTTTTTCCCCCAGCGTGTGGATCGCACGCACGGGAAGAAATCGCAGCATGCTCTATTTTCCTGCGGATACTGCTGGGACGGCTTCCATTCATGGCAATGGAAGCCGTCCGATCCACGGCACACCTGCAGCTGTCACTGTGGACATGCCGCTGATTCGCAGGAAAGCAGGAGATTCAGAAAAAAAAAGATAGGCACTGTGCATCCGCCGAGCTGAAGAAAGAAAATCCAGCCGTTATGGAGGAGATTCGCGCTGGATCCGGAGAGGTATGAACTTGTCTTTTAATGCCCATGTCTGCGGGCACGGGCAGATTCCACTGTGGGATTCAGCAGTGGAATCCATACGTGCCCATGTGCATGAGGCCTAACCGAGTGTAGTAATTCTGATGTTTCCCACAGACATCTAGATGGGACCCCATAATTAGGACAATATAATTATCAGTTTGAATGCCTTCTAGTCCAAGCACAAATGTCATCACTAGTTCATAGGCTATGCGTGTATTTATATTGAGTGACTCCTAAGAAACACTAGTGTGTACTACGCTCTCCTGTCATGGGGTCTCGGTACCCTACACTGGCCACATGAAGAGCTGGTAGGTGATTATAGGGGTGCTATATTACAAAGCAAAAGCCTTATCAATAGTTATACAATTCATAGATGTGACTAAATATCGTTTCCAAAAAGTTGGTTCTCAATGAATGCTGAAAAAGAAAATCCCTCATTCAGGCCCAAAGGACTCCTACTGCTAAGGCAGAAGATCCAGGACATCTCCTGATGTAGCAATTTTTTTTGACAAGCTATCCATAAGGCCGCTTTCACACAGACGACAAAATCATGCAATTTCCTTGCAATGTGAAAGCGCTACAAATCGCATGTATGTGAAGCCCATGCTTTCCAATTGGTTCTTTCACATGTTTTGTATCCTGTTACATTCTTTCTGAGGCAAGGGTGGGGTGTCCCCAGCTACCATAAATAGGAAGGCAATTGCCACCTAAGCTGCAGCTGTGCTATGAGCACCTGAGCAGGGTCAACTAGTGCATTGGAGTTTTTTTTTGTTCTCCTTGTTTTTATTCTTGTTAGCCTTCTCCTCATCTGGAGCAGAAGAGATAAGTGTGGTGATGGCTCAGTTGTCAGCACTGCTGCTTTGCAGGGCTGGATTTGTAGGTTTAAATTTGATTAAGGACTACATTTCAATTGAGTTTTTAAGTTTGCTTTGTGTTTTTCTTGTTGTTGTCCTCCTCGGTATTAGTGTACCATGACTTCACTCGAAGTATGGCTGGAGACATGGGTTGGAGGAAATGACGTACCTAAGGCCCCCGGATTTACTTGCGGACCTTACCCCAGCTTCTGCACACGCGCCCGTCGCCAAAATGGCAGACGCGTGCGCAAAAGCCGTGGATTGCCAGGGTAATTTAAAAATCTCCCTGCTTCTGGCTACAAAACTTTGCCAAGAGCCTGGAGATTTCACGGGAGGCCGCGGTGAGCGGTTCCTGATCATGTGTTCGCCGTTATCCAATGGATAATGGCGATCACATAAAAGTAAAAAAAGGTAAAGTTTCATCTCCCCTCACCGATGCGATAGGTGAGAGGAGATTAAACTTTTTACCGGAGGCCTCCGTATTTGAACCCCGACGTGATCTTCCTCCATGAACTTTCCCGGATTCTGCACATGCGACCACTGGCAAAACACCGGACACATGCGCAGGAGTTGGGGAGCCCAGGAAACTTAAAATATCCTTACTCGCAGCGACCAATGGTCGCCGAGAGCCCGGAGCAGTGACCTTGTTGAGCGGTTGCCGGTCACGTGATAAAAAGGTAGCGATCTACCTTAGGCCGGTCTCACATGACCGGATAGGAATTACGGATTCTGCATGCGTCTGAACCGCGGTTATACACAGATCAATCGCATTGGTTTACACAATTCCGCACACATTAGTGGGTTGGAATTGCGTAATCCACTCGCAGAAAAGAGAATGCAGCAGGTTCTATTTTACTGCAAATATTCGCAACATAGAGCCCATTGTGCTCTATGGTCGCGGATATACCCGCAGCCCATACACAACTACATAAACGACGGTGCAGGAAATACAAGTGTACTGCGAATGACCGCCTGTGTGAGTAGGCAGTTATGCGCAGTACATTATGCGGCCGTACGCAGGGCTCACAGCTGGGATCCGCAGCGGGCCTCCACAAGCGGATTCCACATCCGGCCGTGTGAGCCCGGCATTATTCAGACCGCTACCTGTAATATGTAATTTACAAGAAGTCCCGGGAACGTTCGCCTTCATGCAGTTCCAGGAGCAGCTTGTTGAGACTCTTCTGTGTGTGACCGCCGGACCTCGGCAAGCTTATGAAGACTCACAGAGCGCCACTTTTTACACCCAGTCCCTGCCGCTGAGGTCACGAAATAGCCCCCAAAAAGCATGAGAGGAGGGGGGATACCTGGTTTTGTTGCCCTATGTACCCATCCCAACCAGCCCCCGTAATTACCCCTGTCTTTTTAAATACCACACAGTTCACATTATTACTTTTATCTAAGATTTGGGGAACGCCGAAAAGGGTGCAGAGGATGGGGGGGGGGGGGATTTTTTTAACGTGTCAATTTTTATTCCGTACAAGTGCATGATGAGGCCTGGAATTTATTCAGTTGTGCCCTGCAATCCAACGGGTGTTCCCACCATTACAGGCCTTGCCATGTTTCCTATAAGTAGATTAGGGCCACAACGGAAATGTTTTTGAACACGGGACAAACGGGGGTATCCATTTTACATTGTACAAAAAAAACCCTGTTTTTAAATTGACAAAATTGCCAAAAAAAATGGAAATCGTAATTTTTTCCTTTTGCTTTGCTTAGATTCATTCAAATACTGTGGGGTCAAAATACGCAGTACACCCCTAGATGAATTCGTTAAGGGGTCTAGTATTCAACATGGGGACATTTGTGGGGGTTCTTGATCGTTTTGGATGCTCAATGGCTCTACAAGTGGGCAATGGGGCCTGGAATTTATTCCGTTGTACCCTGAAATCCAACGGGTGTTCCTTCCATTATAGGTCTAGCCATGTGTCCTTTACGTAGATTAGGGCCACAAGGGTTATGTTTCTGAACACGGGACAGACAGGGCTATCCATTTTGGCGTGAATGTCTTCATTCCTATGTACGCTGTAAAAAAAACAAAACAGTTTTTAAATTGAAACAACTGCCAAAAAAATGAAAATTGTAATTTTTTTCCTACTGCTTTGCTTAGATTTATTCAAAAATTGTAGGGTAAAAATACACAGTACACCCCTAGATAAATTCGGTAAGGGGTCTAGTTTTCAAAATGGGATCATTTGTTGGGGTTCCCTGTCGTTTTGGCCACTCAAGGGCTCTACAAGTGGGCAATGGGGCCTAAATCACCTTCATGCTAAATTTCTGTTCTGAAAGCCACCGACTACTCCTTTCATTTTGGGCCCCATTGTGCATCCAGACATAAGATTAGGGCCACAATGGGTATGTCTCTGAACACGAAACAAACAGGGGTATCCATTTTGGGGTGCAAGTCCTCTTTCATGTGTGTGCTGTACAAAAAAAGCTGTTTTTAAAATGATAGAATTGCCAAAAAACAAAAATCACAATTTTTTCATTTTGCTTTGCTTGAATTCATTCAAAAACTGTGGGGTCAAAATGGGCATACAACCCTAGATAAATTCGTTAAGGGGTCTAGTTTTCAAAAAAGGGGTCATTTGTGGGGGTTCTCTCTGGTTTTGGCCGTTCAAGAGCTCTACAAAGGTGCTATGGGACATAAAACACCTTCAAGCAAAATTTATATTCTGAAAACCACCGACTATTCCTTTCATTTTGGGCCCCTTTGTGCATCCAGACATAATATTAGGGCCACAATGGGTATGTCTGTGAACACGGGACAAACAGGGGTATCAATTTTGGGTGGCAAGTCTTCATTAATGTTTGCTGTACAAAAAAAGCTGTTTTTAAAATGACAGAATTGCCAAAAAAAACAAAAATCACAATTTTTTCCTTTTGCTTTGCTTAGATTCATTCAAATACTGTGGGGTCAAAATACGCAGTACACCCCTAGATGAATTCGTTAAGGGGTCTAGTACTCAAAATGGGGTCATTTGTGGGGGTTCTTGATCGTTTTGGATGCTCAATGGCTCTACAAGTGGTTAATGGGGCCTGGAATTTATTCCGTTGTACCCTGAAATCCAACGGGTGTTAGTTCCATTATAGGTCTAGCCATGTGTCCTTTACGTAGATTAGGGCCACAAGGGTTATGTTTCTGAACACGGGACAGACAGGGCTATCCATTTTGGCGTGAATGTCTTCATTCCTATGTACGCTGTAAAAAAAACAAAACAGTTTTTAAATTGAAACAACTGCCAAAAAAATGAAAATTGTAATTTTTTCCTACTGCTTTGCTTAGATTTATTCAAAAATTGTAGGGTAAAAATACACAGTACACCCCTAGATAAATTCGGTAAGGGGTCTAGTTTTCAAAATGGGATCATTTGTTGGGGTTCTCTGTCGTTTTGGCCACTCAAGGGCTCTACAAGTGGGCAATGGGGCCTAAATCACCTTCATGCTAAATTTCTGTTCTGAAAGCCACCGACTACTCCTTTCATTTTGGGCCCCATTGTGCATCCAGACATAAGATTAGGGCCACAATGGGTATGTCTCTGAACACGAAACAAACAGGGGTATCCATTTTGGGGTGAAAGTCTTCTTTTATGTGTGTGCTGTACAAAAAAAGCTGTTTTTAAAATGACAGAATTGCCAAAAAACAAAAATCACAATTTTTTCATTTTGCTTTGCTTGAATTCATTCAAAAACTGTGGGGTCAAAATGGGCATACAACCCTAGATAAATTCGTTAAGGGGGTCTAGTTTTCAAAAAAGGGGTCATTTGTGGGGGTTCTCTCTGGTTTTGGCCGTTCAAGAGCTCTACAAAGGTGCTATGGGACATAAAACACCTTCAAGCAAAATTTATATTCTGAAAACCACCGACTATTCCTTTCATTTTGGGCCCCTTTGTGCATCCAGACATAATATTAGGGCCACAATGGGTATGTCTGTGAACACGGGACAAACAGGGGTATCAATTTTGGGCGGAAAGTCTTCATTAATGTTTGCTGTACAAAAAAAGCTGTTTTTAAAATGACAGAATTGCCAAAAAAAACAAAAATCACAATTTTTTCCTTTTGCTTTGCTTAGATTCATTCAAATACTGTGGGGTCAAAATACGCAGTACACCCCTAGATGAATTCGTTAAGGGGTCTAGTACTCAAAATGGGGTCATTTGTGGGGGTTCTTGATCGTTTTGGATGCTCAATGGCTCTACAAGTGGTTAATGGGGCCTGGAATTTATTCCGTTGTACCCTGAAATCCAACGGGTGTTCCTTCCATTATAGGTCTAGCCATGTGTCCTTTACGTAGATTAGGGCCACAAGGGTTATGTTTCTGAACACGGGACAGACAGGGCTATCCATTTTGGCGTGAATGTCTTCATTCCTATGTACGCTGTAAAAAAAACAAAACAGTTTTTAAATTGAAACAACTGCCAAAAAAATGAAAATTGTAATTTTTTTCCTACTGCTTTGCTTAGATTTATTCAAAAATTGTAGGGTAAAAATACACAGTACACCCCTAGATAAATTCGGTAAGGGGTCTAGTTTTCAAAATGGGATCATTTGTTGGGGTTCTCTGTCGTTTTGGCCACTCAAGGGCTCTACAAGTGGGCAATGGGGCCTAAATCACCTTCATGCTAAATTTCTGTTCTGAAAGCTACCGACTACTCCTTTCATTTTGGGCCCCATTGTGCATCCAGACATAAGATTAGGGCCACAATGGGTATGTCTCTGAACACGAAACAAACAGGGGTATCCATTTTGGGGTGAAAGTCTTCTTTCATGTGTGTGCTGTACAAAAAAAGCTGTTTTTAAAATGACAGAATTGCCAAAAAACAAAAATCACAATTTTTTCATTTTGCTTTGCTTGAATTCATTCAAAAACTGTGGGGTCAAAATGGGCATACAACCCTAGATAAATTCGTTAAGGGGGTCTAGTTTTCAAAAAAGGGGTCATTTGTGGGGGTTCTCTCTGGTTTTGGCCGTTCAAGAGCTCTACAAAAGTGCTATGGGGCCTAAAACACCTTCAAGCAAAATTTATATTCTGAAAACCACCGACTTCTCCTTTCATTTTGGGCCCCTTTGTGCATCCAGACATAATATTAGGGCCACAATGGGTATGTCTGTGAACACGGGACAAACAGGGGCATCTATTTTGGGTGGCAAGTCTTCATTAATGTTTGCTGTACAAAAAAAGCTGTTTTTAAAATGACAGAATTGCCAAAAAAACGAAAATCACAATTTTTTCCTTTTGCTTTGCTTGAATTCATTCAAAAACTGTGGGTTCAAAATGGGCAGTACACTCCTAGATGAATTCGCTAAGGGGTCTAGTTTTTAAAATGGGGTCATTTGTGGGGGTTCTCTCTGGTTTTGGCCACTCAAGAGCTCTACAAAAGTGCTATAGGGCCTAAAAGGACTTCAAGCAAAATTTATGTTCTGAAAGCCACTGACTACTCCTTTCATTTTGGGCCCCGTTGTGCATCCAGACATAAGATTAAGGCCACAATGGGTATGTCTCTGAACATGGGAGAAACAGGGGGATCCATTTTGGGCTGTCAATCCTCATTTTCATGGGCACTATAGGAAAAAAATATGTCTTTAAAATGACATATTTGCAAAAATATGAATATTTTTTTTTCTCCTCTAAATTGAATTAATTCCTGAAAAACAAATGTGGGGTCAAAATACTCATGACACCGCTCAGTGAATACATTAAGGGGTGTAGTTTTTAAAATGGGGTCATTTTGGGGGGGGGGGTATCTATTATTTGGACACTCATGAGCCTTTGCAAACTTGGCTTGGTGTAGGAAAACAAAGTGTTCCTCAAAATGCTGAAAAGTAATGTTAAATTTGTACGTCATTTAAATGGTTAAAAAAAACACAAAAGTTTTTCAAATGTGCATTCAGGATAAAGTAAACAGATGGAAATATATATCCCATCAAAAATTTGTACAGTATGTTTGCACATATTTGAGATATTACAGTTGAAAATGTGAAAAAATGACAATTTTTTCAAAATTTTTCCAATCTTGGTACTTTTAATAAATATACACAAATTATATCAGTCTATTTTTACAACCTAAATGAAGTACAACATGTGGCGAAAAAACAATGTCAGAATCACTGGGATATGCAAATCCTTTACGGAGTTATGATATGTTGAACGACACATGTCAGATTTCCAAAATTTGGCTCCGTCACTAAGGCGCAAACAGGCTTCGTCACTAAGGGGTTAAATTTGTCCCGGGGAACATCTGAACGGAGTCCATTCAGATGACTTTTGAACCTAGGATCCTAGCACTGAAAGACAACACTGCGGGGCGGGAGCTCAGTGCACTGCTCCCGGCTCTTCCAGCCTCCTCCCCCTGCAGAGAGAGACGCTGTATATCGGCCGGCGTGAATACCCGGACGATATACGGTCGTCTGAATGCACCCTCATGAAAGCTGTCCAAAAGAAAATCCGTGTTCCCCATAGCAGCAATCACAGCACAGCTTTCATTTTACCTCAGCTGTGTGAGAAATTAAAGCTGAGCTCTAGCAACCAATCACAGCGCAGCTTTTATTTTACCTTAGCAATATAAGAAATAGCAAACAGTTTAAGCTAAAACATTTAGGCATCCAGGGCCGTGTGCATATCTGCTGTTCATAAAGTTGGGTTTTATTCATTTATGAATGTTGGAGCAGTTTCTTGTTTTTCTACTAGAGATACAGTATTACCAATTTTGTACACGGTTTTGTTCTCATTTTTACATATGATGGACTCGTTTGCATGATCATGATTTGGGCGCGTATTACACCCCCAATGCATAGCCGCATGACACGCGGCGTATAGAGCCAATGAAAGTAAATGGACTTTTTTTTACCTATTCACATTAGCGTGTAAACACAGCGTGCAGATACGAGCGAGAAAAAGATTGCAGCATGCTCTGTTTCTCCATGTACCACACAGTGTGAGCCCTATATTTTTGTATGGCCAGCGTATGCAACGGCGTCCATATGCAATACATTGCGTATGGCTGGCAATACATATGCAATCCCGCTATGAAACAGAGCGGGGAATAAAAAAAATACAGTCACACTGTGCATGACCGTGCGTGAGATATGAGGTCCTGCGTGGTACATTCGCTGCCCATACACGGTCTCAGTCGGCATCACACAGACCGGTACAATGTTGCAGGACACCTGACATCTGAAAATCTGACTCTTTTTAGACTGCTGTGTGTGCCCTCTCCCATAGACCTGGTGTTCTAAGGAGCAGCTCACCCTTGCACAGGTAAAAGGACAGTACAATGCTTGTGAAGTTGTATGTTGAATCTGGTTTCAAGTTCCAATGGCAAAGGAAAAATCATTGTATGATGAAAATATCCTTAGTCAATTGTAACTAGAGGGATAGATTGTCAATAGTTTACAACTGGACAACCCCTTTAATATCAAATCACCTCCTATCCAATGCATAAGTGTTCTGAAGGGAATAGAAAAGTCTTGAAAAGCCGCCCCTGTAATGAGATTGTGGTATGTCATCCAACTGTCATGGCAGTGGGGGCTTTTTGAGGCCTGCAGGGCTGCCATGAGTAATTGCCTATTGAAAAACTGGTCCGAATACAGTATAATGCAATACTATAGTATTGCCATTATATTATATTATTAATCAAACAAATGCAAGTACAGGTTCCCTGGCAAACTACAAAAAAACTAAATATTAGTAAAATAAAGACCTTTTAAGTATTAACAAAATAATAATTTTAACACCACCTCTTCACTTTTCCCAGTTGTCAAAAAACAGATTTGAAAAATGTAAAAATTGGTATTGCTACACTCATAAAAGTTCAGTTTATCATAATATCACAATATACTTACTGCACAGTAAAGACCATCAGAAAAAATACACAATGGTATAGTTGCCCTTTTATGGTCTCCCTGAAAAAAATGCACCATGAATGCTGTAAAAGCAAACCACTCAAAAAATCCATTTTGCCCCACTTACAAATTTTTGCTTTTTCCATGATGTTATATGGTAGATTAAATGGTATCATTGAAACATGCAACTTCTGCAAAGAAACAAGCCTTCTTGCAGAGATGTTGCCTGAAACGTAATGAATAGAGATGAGCGAGCGTACTCGTCCCAGCTTGATGCTCGTTCGAGTATTAGGGTACTCGAGATGATCGTTACTCGAGACGAACACCACACGGTACTCGAGTCAATTCCATTTCCTTCCCTGAAAGTTTTGCGCCATTTTCTGGCCAATAGACATGCAGGTAAGGCATTACAACGTCCTCCTGTGACGTTCCAGCCCTATTCCACCCCACTGCAGTGAGTGGCTGGCGGGATCAAGTGACCGCCGAGTATATAAAGCAGTCCCGCCCGCTGCTCGCCTCAGACACACGTTGGCAGAGATTAGGGAAGGTGCTGTTGCTCATACAGGCATAGTGTTAGCATCTTCAAGAACCCCAACGGTCCTTCTTACGGCCACATCTGACCATGTGCATTACTGTTGTGGCTGCTGGTAGCAGTTTTGCACATTTTTTTTTAATATCAGACATGCAGGCTATAGCGTTCTCAGGCTGCAGTCTGTACTACATAGTATAGGGGCAGTATTGGTCAGGCAGGGACAGTGCTAGTGTGGAATCCTGTCTATAAAAACCCCAACGGTCCTTCTTAGGGCTATCTGTGACCGTGTGCATTTAACTCCGTGGCTGCTGGGAGTTGCAGTACCTCATTATTGCACAGCTAGGCCTGCTTGCATCCTTCCGTATAATTTTTTTCTGGCTGTAGTTTGCGTAACATAAGTGCTGTCAGCCTCCAACTGCACGCCAATAATTCAAACAATTTTTACACCGCTCTGTGTCTGCCATCAACTGCACGCACAGCGTACGGCGACAGCCCCTGATAGAGGGAAAGTCAGATACATGCTATATAGCCTGCATTGCATTTCCAAAAAAAACCAAAAACTCCTTCTTACAGCTAACTGTGACCGTGTGCATTTCACTGCGTGGCTGCTGGGAGTTGAAGTGCATCACTATTGCATATTGCACAGCTAGGCCTGCTTGCATCCTTCCGTATAATTTTTTTCTGGCTGCAGTTTGCGTTACATAACCGCTGTCTGCCTCCAACTGCACGCCAATAATTCAAACATTTTTTATACTGCTCGGCGTCTGCCGTCAACTGCACACACAGCGTACGGCGACAGCCCCTGATAGAGGGAAAGTCAGATACACGCTATATAGCCTGCACTGCATTTAAAAAAACAAAACAAAAAAAACATCATTCTTAGGGCTACCTGTGACTGTGTGCATTTAACTGCGTGGCTGCTGGGAGTTGATGTGCATCACTATTGCACAGCTCGGCCTGCTTGCAGCCTTCCGTATAATTTATTTCTGGCTGCAGTTTGCGTTACATAACCGCTGTTAGCCACCAACTGTACGCCAATAATTCACAAAATTTTTTACACCGCTCAGTGTCTGCTCTATTCATAATCCACCATGCTGAGGGGTAGGGCTAGAGGACGTGGACGTGGACGTGGGCGAGGACGCGGAGTTCCAAGGGAGGGTGTGGGCATAGGCCGTGTTAGTAGTCCAGGTGAATCGCAGCCGGCTGCTACGGGATTAGGAGAGAGGAAAGTTTCTGGGGTCCCCAGCTTCATATCACAATTTTTGGGTCCATGTCATAAACCTTTATTACAAAATGAGCAGTGTAAGCAGGTCCTGTCGTGGATAGCAGAAAGTGCATCCAGAAATGTATCGACCACCCAGTCTTCTACGCTGTCCACAGCTGCAACTCTGAATCCTCTCGCTACTGCTCCTCCTTCCTCCCAGCCTCCTCACTCCATGAAAATGACACATTCTGATGAGCAGGCAGACTCCCAGGAACTGTTCTCGGGCCCTTGCCCAGATTGGGCAGCAATGCTTCCTCTCCCACCGGAGGAGTTTGTCGTGACCAATGCCCAGCCTTTGGAAAGTTCCCAGGGTCCGGGGGATGAGGCTGGGGACTTCCGGCAACTGTCTCAAGAGCTTTCAGTGGGTGAGGAGGACAATGATGATGAGACACAGTTGTCTATTAGTGAGGTAGTAGTAAGGGCAGTAAGTCCGAGGGAGGAGCGCACAGAGGATTCGGAGGAGCCGCTGGACGATGAGGTGGCTGACCCCACCTGGTGTGATAAGCCAACTGAGGACCGGTCTTCAGAGGGGGAGGCAATTGCAGCCGCAGGACAGGTTGGAAGAGGCAGTGGGGTGGCCAGGGGTAGAGGCAGGGCCAGACCGAATAATCCACCAACTGTTTCCCAAAGCACCCCCTCACGCCAAGCCACCGTGCAGAGGCCAAGGTGCTCAAAGGTGTGGCATTTTTTCACTGAGAGCGTGGACAACCGACGAACAGTGGTGTGCAACCTGTGTCACGCCAAGATCAGCCTGGGAGCCACTACTACCAGCCTCACCACCACCAGCATGCGCAGGCATATGATGGCCAAGCACCCCACAAGGTGGGACGAAAGCCGTTCACCGCCTCCGGGTTGCACCACTGCCTCTCCCCCTGTGCCCCAACCTGCCACTGAGATCCAACCCCCCTCTCAGGACACAGGCACGAGTGTCTCCCGGCCTGCACCCACACCCTCACCTCCGCTGTCCTCGGCCCCATCCAGCAATGTCTCTCAGCGCAGCGTCCAGCTGTCGCTAGCACAAGCGTTGGAGCGAAAGCGCAAGTACGCCGCCACGCACCCGCACGCTCAAGCTTTAAACATGCACATTGCCAAATTGATCAGCCTGGAGATGCTGCCGTACAGGCTTGTGGAAACGGAGGCTTTCAAAAACATGATGGCGGCGGCCCTGCGCTACTCGGTCCCGAGTCGCCACTATTTTTCACGGTGTGCCGTCTCAGCCCTGCGCGACCACGTCTCCCGCAACATTGTACACGTCCTCACCAACACGGTTACTGGGAAGGTCCACTTAACAACGGACACGTGGACAAGCACAGGTGGGTAGGGCCACTATATCTCCCTGACAGCATATTGGGTGAATTTAGTGGAGGCTGGGACCGAGTCAGAGCCTGGGACCACTCACGTCCTACCCACCCCCAGAATAGCGGGCCCAGCTCGGTGCTGGTATCTGCGGCAGTGTATGCCACCTCCACTAAACCTTCCCCCTCCTCCTCCTCCTCCTACGCAACCTCTACCTCGCAAATAAGATGTGTCAGCAGCACGTCGCCAGCAGTCAGTGTCGCGCGGTGCGGCAGCACAGTGGTGGGCAAGCGTCAGCAGGCCGTGCTGAAACTAATCAGCTTAGGAGAGAAGAGGCACATGGCCCACGAACTGCTGCATGGTCTGACAGAGCAGACCGACCGCTGGCTTTCGCCGCTGAGCTTCCAACCGGGCATTGTCGTGTGTGACAATGGCCGTAACCTGGTGGCGGCTATGCAGCTCGGCAGCCTCACGCATGTGCCATGCCTGGCCCACGTCTTTAATTTGGTGGTTCAGCGGTTTCTGAAAAGCTACCTGCACTTGTCAGACCTCCTCGGCAAGGTTCGCAGGGTCAGCGCACATTTCCACAAGTCCAACATGGACACTGCCAACCTGTGGACCCTGCAACATCGGTTTAATCTGCCAGTGCACTGACTGCTGTGCGACGTGCCCACACGGTGGAACTCTACACTCCACATTTTGGCCAGGCTGTATGAGCAGCGTAGAGCTATAGTGGAATACCAACTCCAACATGGGCGGCGTAGTGGGAGTCAGCCTCCTCAATTCTTTACAGAGGAGTGGGCGTGGATGGCAGATATCTGCCAGTTCCGTGAAAACTTTGAGGAGTCTACCCAGATGGTGAGCGGCGATGCTGCAATCATTAGCATCACCATTCCTCTGCTATGCCTGTTGAGAAGTTCCCTGCAAAACATAAACGCTGACGCTTTGCGGTCGGAACAGGAGACGGGGGAAGACAGTATGTTGCTGGATAGTCAGAGCAACCTCCTGTCTATATCTCAGCGCGTTTTGGAGGAGGAGGAGGGGGAGGAGCCTGAGGAGGAGGAGGGGGAAGAGACAGCTGGGCCCACTGCAGAGGGTACCCATGCTGCTTGCCTGTCATCTGTTCAGCGTGTATGGCCTGTGGAGGAGGAGGATCCTGAAAGTGATCTTCCTAGTGAGGACAGCCATGTGTTGCGTACAGGTACCCTGACACACATGGCTGACTTCATGTTAGGATGCCTTTCTCGTGACCCTCGCGTTAGTCGCATTCTGGCCACTACGGATTACTGGACACACTGCTCAACCCACGGTATAAGGAGAACCTTTCGACTCTCATTCCCGAAGAGGAAAGGGGTTCGAGAATGATGCAATACCACAGGGCCCTGGTGGACAAACTGATGGTAAACTTCCCATCTGACAGCACTAGTGGCAGAAGGTGCAGTTCCGAGGGCCAGGTAGCAGGGGAGGCGCGGAGATCAGGCAGCATGTACAGTGCAGGCACGGGAACACTCTCCAAGGCCTTTGCCAGCTTTATGGCTCCCCAGCAAGACTGTGTCACCACTCCCCAGTCAAGGCTGAGTCGGAGGGAGCACTGTAAAAAGATGATGAGGGAGTACATAGCCAATCATACCACCGTCCTCCGTGACGCCTCTGCTCCGTACAACTACTGGGTGTCAAAGCTGGACACGTGGCACGAACTCGTGCTGTATGCCCTGGAGGTGCTTGCTTGCTCTGCCGCTAGCGTCTTGTCAGAGAGGGTGTTTAGTGCAGATGGGGGAATCATCACGGATAAGCGTACCCGCCTGTCAACTGCCAGTGCCGACATGCTTACACTCATAAAGATGAACAAAGCCTGGATTTCCCCAGACTTCTCTTCTCCACCAGCGGAGAGCAGTGTTACCTAAAGATTCTTTTAGCTGCAACTGTGGATGCAAGCATTGTTCTCTATCACCGTACAAAAAAGGGACATTTACCTTTGTCAATCTGTGTACGATATTAGTCCTCCTCCTCCTGCTCCTCCTCCTGAAACATCATATCATCACACTGAACTGTCAATTTTTCTGCGGCCCAAAAGGCTCATATAACTTTTTAAAACAATATTTCTATGTTTCTAACTAAAGCATTGAAACTTCAACATGAACCAATTTTTTAACAGGGCTGCCTCCAGGCTCTGTTACAAATTAAGCCACAGTAAGCTAAAATATTAATGGGTTTCACCTGCCCTCTCGGTTGAGCAATTTTTCTGGGGTACATTTGTACTGTTGGTACACTAATTTTTTGGGCCTTCGCCTACACTGTAATCCAAGTAATTTTTCTGGCCTTCGCCTGCACTCATGGTACACCAATGTGTCAGGGGTTGGCCTACACTCTTGCTACAGAAATGTAACTCGGGTCTGCCTGCCTATACTTCTGCCACAGTAATGCTACAGGGGTCTGCCTATACTTCTGCAACAGAAATGTTACTTCGGTCTGCTTATACTTCTGCTCCTGAAATGTTACTGTGGTCTATCTATACTGTTACTACTGAAATGTTACTAATACTGGGCTCTGCCTATACTGCTGCTCCTGAAATGTTACTGGGGTCTGTCTATACTGTTACTACTGAAATGTTACTAATACTGGTCTCTGCCTATACTGCTACTACTGAAATGTTACTGGGCTCTGCCTATACTGCTGCAACTGAAATGTTACTGGGCTCTGTCTATACTGTTACTACTGAAATGTTACTAATACTGGGCTCTGCCTATACTGCTGCTACTGAAATGTTACTGGGGTCTGCCTATACTGCTGCAACTGAAATGTTACTGGGGTCTGTCTATACTGTTACTACTGAAATGTTACTAATACTGGGCTATGCCTATACTGCTGCTACTTAAATGTTACTGGGGCCTGTCTATACTGTTACTACTGAAATGTTACTGGGTTCTGCCTATACTGTTACTACTGAAATGTTACTGGGGTCTGTCTATACTGCTACTACTGAAATGTTACTGGTCTCTGCCTATACTGTTGCAACTGAAATGTTACTGGGGTCTGTCTATACTGTTACTACTGAAATGTTACTGGGCTCTGCCTATACTGCTGCAACTGAAATGTTACTGGGGTCTGTCTATACTCTTACTACTGAAATGTTACTGGGCTCTTCCTATACTGCTGCAACTGAAATGTTACTGGGGTCTGTCTATACTCTTACTACTGAAATGTTACTAATACTAGGCTATGCCTATACTGTTACTACTTAAATGTTACTGGCGTCTGTCTATACTGTTACTACTGAAATGTTACTGGGCTCTGCCTATACTGCTGCAACTGAAATGTTACTGGGGTCTGTCTATACTGTTACTGCTGAAATGTTACTAATACTGGGCTCTGCCTATACTGCTGCTACTGAAATGTTACTGGGCTCTGCCTATACTCCTGCAACTGAAATGTTACTGGGGTCTGTCTATACTGTTACTACTGAAATGTTACTAATACTGGGCTCTGCCTATACTGCTGCTACTGAAATTCTACTGGGCTCTGCCTATACTGCTGCAACTGAAATGTTACTGGGCTCTGTCCATACTATTACTACTGAAATGTTACTGGGCTCTGCCTATACTGCTGCAGTGTGGGCCGAAGCCAACCTGTACTTTATCTAACGTTAGCTCAGCTATCCGGGGCACTGCAATGGGATTTATTTATGTACCGTTGGTGGGTTCCAGGGAGCCACCCATGCTGTGGGTGCACACAGACTGCCCATAGCGGAGTTCTACTTGCCTGTGACTATGAAAAAAGGCCAGACTAACTAGGGCATGCAGTGTGGGCCGAAGCTAACCTGTATTTTATCTCATGTTACCTCAGCTATCTGGGGCACTGCAATGGGATTTATTAATGTACTGTCGGTGGCTTCCTGGGACCCACCAATCCTGTGGGTCCACACAGACTTCCCATAGCGAAGTTGTACCTGCCTGGCACTATGAAAAAAAAAAACCAGCCTGACTAGGGCATTCAGTGTGGCCCGAAGCCAACCTGTATTTTATCTCACGTTACCTCAGCTATCCGGGGCACTGCAATGGGATTTATTTATGTTCCGTCGGTGGGTTCCAGGGAGCCATCCATGCTGTGGGTGCACACAGACTTCCCATAGCGGAGTTTTACCTGCCTGGCACTATGAAAAAACCACAGCCTGACTAGGGCATGCAGTGTGGGCAGAAGCCAACCTGTATTTTATCTCACGTTACCTAAGCTATCCGGGGCACTGCAATGGGATTTATTAAAGGGGTTGTCCCGCGCCGAAACGGGTTTTTTTGTTTTTTCAATAGCCCCCCCGTTCGGCGCGAGACAAACCCGATGCAGGGACTTTAAAAAAAAACCGCACAGCGCTTACCTGAATCCCCGCACTCCGGTGACTTCTTACTTACCGGTTGAAGATGGCCGCCGGGATCTTCTCCCTCGGTGGACCGCAGGGCTTCTGTGCGGTCCATTGCCGATTCCAGCCTCCTGATTGGCTGGAATCGGCACGTGACGGGGCGGAGCTACACGGAGCCGCTCTCCGGCACGAGCGGCCCCATTCAGAAAAGAAGAAGACCGGACTGCGCAAGCGCGTCTAATCTGGCGATTAGACGCTGAAAATTAGACGGCACCATGGAGACGAGGACGCTAGCAACGGAACAGATAAGTGAATAACTTCTGATAACTTCTGTATGGCTCATAATTAATGCACAATGTTCATTACAAAGTGCATTAATATGGCCATACAGAAGTGTATAGACCCACTTGCTTTCGCGGGACAACCCCTTTAATGTACCGTCGGTGGCTTCCTGGGACCCACCCATGCTGTGGGTGCACACAGACTTACCATAGCGGAGTTGTACCTGCCTGTGACTATGAAAAAAACCCAGCCTGACTAGGGCATGCAGTGTGGGCAGAAGCCAACCTGTATTTTATCTTATGTTACCTCAGCTATCCAGGGCACTGCAATGGGATTTATTTATGTACCGTCGGTAGTGCCAGGGAGTCACCCATGCTGTGCGTGCATACAGACTTCCCATAGCGGAGTTGTACCTGCCTGTGACTATGAAAAAAACCCAGCCTGACTAGGGCATGCAGTGTGGGCCGAAGCAAACCTGTATTTTATCTCACGTTACCTCAGCTATCCGGGGCACTGCATTGGGACAAACAAGAGGAGCGATACAGTGCTAATGAGACGTTCACAGCTACACTAGCATTGGAGTCCACTTTAGGCCAATGATTGCTGAGGGTTTGTGCAGAGGCTCATGTCCTGGATGCAGTGAAAGTCCGCTTCCTGCCTAGGATTGCTGAAGCTGTTGGCCGAGGCCTATGTCCCGGGGAAACTGCAACTGCACCAGGTTGGGGCTGTGCAACTTTTTTCTGGCTAATCCAGTCATTGGAGCGGGGAAAGAAAACATAACTGATTTACTGAGCCCGTCGCAGATAAACTAGCATTGAAGTCCGCTTCATGCCTGCTTTTGCTGAGGGTGTGGGCCTGAGGCCTATGTCACGGGGGAAGTGCAAGTATGCCAGGTTGGGGCTGTGGAGCTCTTTCCTGCTAATCCAGTCATTGGAGCGGTGAATGGAAAGCTAATTGATTTAATGAGCCCGTCGCAGATGAACTAGCATCGAAGTCCGCTTCATGCCTGTGATTGCTGAAGCTGTGGGCCGAGGCCTATGTTGTCGGCGTGGTGCAAGTCTGCCATGTTTGTCCGCTCTGATTTATTTATTGTTCATGTCTTGGGTTGCCTAGGACCCACCTATGCTGTTGGTACACACTTAGTTCCCATTGCAGTGTTTGACCTGTCTGTCACAAAGACACTGACTGACTTGGGTAGGGGGCAGAGTGCAGATGGCTTTCCCCTTGCGGTGTCGATTGAGCTATGCGACACCTAGACAAAATGAATACTGTGTGGGCACATGGATTCCCCATAGCTATGTAACTCATGCCCACGTTTGCAGCTCCTGACGGAGGTGGCACAGGATTGGAATGAAGATCGAACGTCAATTTCTCATCGATTCTCTACAGCATTGTGAGCTATCGCCCCGCCCCTTTTAAAGAGGGTCGCTACCTGGCCCTGTCAACCCTCTGCAGTGTGTGCCTCCGGTTCCTTCTCATGGCAGACACACTTATAAATAGACATGAGGGTGGTGTGGCTATGGGGCCAGCGTGTGGCATGAGGTCAACTGAAGGCTGCGCAGGGACACTTTGGTGTGCGCTGTGGACACAGGGTTGTGCGGGAGGGTTGGACAGCATGTTACCCAGGAGAAGAGGCAGCGGTGTGTCCCGCAGGCAGTGATTGTGCTTTGTTGGAGGTAGTGTGGTGCTTAGCTAAGGTATGCCTTGCTAATGAGGGTTTTATCCGAAGTAAAAATTGTTAGGGAGGGGGGGTCTCACTCTTGCCGCTATTGTGGCTTAATAGTGGGACCTGGGAGCCTGAGATGCAGCCCAGCATGTAGCCCCTCGCCTGCCCTATCCGTTTCTGTGTCGTTTCCATCACTTTCTTGGGTTTTCCAGATTTTCACAAATGAAAACCTTAGCGGAGCATGGGTCATATACAAAAATGCTCGAGTGGCCCATTGACTTCAATGGGGTTCGTTACTCGAAACGAACTCTCAAGCATCGCGGAAAGTTCGACTCGAGCAACGAGCACCCGAGCATTTTGGTGCTCGCTCATCTCTAGTAATAAAGTTATGATTTTTGAAAGTGGGGGAATTAAAAATGAAAAGAAGAAAAACATAAAGGGCTGCAGCGGGAAGGGGTTAATGAACTCTTGAAAGTGTTGTTTGCTAGCTCAGATGACATTTGTCATATGTTCTCAACCTATTTAAATATGTCTTTCAATTCTAAACCATGAGAACAGTTCTTCAAAAATGTGACCCGCAATACAAAGAAGTGGATGAGAAGAACAAACAGAGTTCTCTTCCCTGCAGTGTAGTCATTATTGTAGGTTTATAATACAACCCCCAAGTAGCTGCTATATTAACTAGCATGTCCATCCCAAGAAATCAATAATTCTGCGGTATTCTGCACTCAGTACTTCCTGAATCACACGGTATGTATTGTGGCTTTATATTTGCATTATGGTTTACTTTTACCTTATGTATCTCATTGTCAAAGTTGGGGGTCCCTATACAGATCTCCCCTGTCAACACTAACTGAACAGTGACAGACTGTTAGTTACATGAGTCTAGACCTCAGCTGCTAAAAGGATTTTCCAGGCAAAAACTAGTTTATCGCTGGGGACCCATCGCTCGGAATCTGTTAAGGTTGTGCATCTGGGATCTGTGGTTCTACAGGCTTCTTTGTGCACACCTTCACAGGTAGGGGTTAATTGAGCTGGCTGGGTGTAGTATTCTTCACCAGCCAATCCCCCTTGTCTGCTGCAGATAAATACCAGCAAACTCTGGTGAGAGATTGCTGGTCATTGTAGTGCTTTACTGGTGTACCCTGTGTTGAGCCCACTCAGAGCTGGTGTGGTGCATGTTTGTCTGTAGTGTCCCTCTCTCCTCCCATGACGATCGTCTAAGCATCTGCTGTCCCTTCCCTCCTTGTGTTCTGGGGTTCATGCATTGTGTACTGTGTAATACGGTGACCACACAGGTGCAGGCAGCCCTCAGGTTTCTCCCTATCCCTGGGCAGGTGCGGCCTCCAGACATCTGATGTCCTATGTGTGTGTCAGAGGTGTGATGCCTGACACTGTTCCCTATGTCAGCATGGTGGCTGACTCTCTATTACCCTGGTGTGAGGACACTTGGACTGACTATGGTTTACCATCTATATGCATGCGAGCTCTGGGTGGGGTTCCCGTTGTATGCACAGCCATGTATGTTGGTGTGAACAGTGACGTGTGGTATGACTGTGCAGATGGCCAGACATGTGCAGTCCTATTCTATGTGGTTTGTGTTACGCTGTATGTTGGTGTGAACAGAGCAGGTGGCCATACATGTGCTTTATATGCAGTCCTGTTCTGTGTTCAGTGTGTGTCAACGGTGTCATGTCCTATGTGTGTCTAGTGCATCTCTCCAGGTTTCTGATCAGGGATAGCTAGCTCCCAAATGAAGTGGGGCTGACCTTATCAGGACAATTACCTCGCTTTTAGGCAGGGGTCCCCATTTTCCCTGGTTAGTAAAAGACAGGGGTCCTTCCATCATGCCTGGAGAGGTGCAATTGGTCTATGCAGCATATGATGAGAACTGTTGCACTTTTAAATTAACACAATCCTGCGTCCATTCTGAGAAGTGGCGCTTTAGTGCGCCGCATGGGCGTAACAAGATCCCTGGCAATCAGCCAATTGCCTTGCCTGCTGTCAGTACAGCGGGCTGTACATATGTCATAAGGGACGGGGGAAGAAGTATCTTAGTGGGCTTCAGTCCTACTGAAATCAATAGAAGTTGAAACATCCATTACATTTCCAGCACTTCTGACTTCAACTCCGAGAAGGACGCGAAGGTGTAATAGTCGCTTCAGTTCCCATTGATTTTATTGGAAGTGAAGCCAGCTGGGGCGCTTCCTCTCCCGTCCCCTATGCATGTCTGGCCTGCTGAACCGATCCCTGATCACCAGGGATTCCAAGCTGTGGGTCACCAATGATTAACTGTTGTCCTATTCTGAGGACAGATCATCAAAAGTTTTTGCCCAGAAAACCCCTTTCTCCCCCAGTTGTCAATATATTCATAAAGTCCTAGCAGAACAACAGAGGAACAGAACAATGCAGAGTTCTTAGGAGAAATGTCTAATGTAGGACTGTGAGCCCAGTGCCGCGCGGGACTGATGTATATGATGATAAGCTCTGTACAGCAGAATATGTTGGAGATACATAAGTAATATGAATAAATGTATAAAAATGTTCTACTTAGGGTTCATTCTCACGGGTGTAATTGCAGACGTCTGTGTATTTTTCAAGTGATTTTCAGTCACGTAAAAAAATTACGCAGCATGTCCTATTTAGGTGCGTATTATGCATCAAGATAGGTCATAGAAGTGAATGGGCCAGCGCAAATACTCAGTGAATATGCAGCAAGCCTGTGTATTCATTGCATATTTGCGCATCAAAACAACGTGCTCCTCTGTATTTTGTGTTGCACAAATAAATACGCTGCAAATTTATGTACACAAAAAAAACTGCGGAAAGGCAGAAATATGTAGGGAACAGGTGATTTCCAGTCCATGAATACATGCATACTTACAGACTGAAAAACGTTTATGTTCATGTAAACGAGCCCTAACACTGACAGTAATACAGTAAATAAAGTAAGCCCAGTGTGAAATATTTTTTTAATTTTTTTACCTTTTCAATATAAATGTATTTTTACAGATAAAACATGGCTTTCCTGAAGAAATCTCTTCTCCTTGTTCTCTTCCTTGGATTAGTCTCACTTTCCATCTGCGAGGAAGAGTAAGTACTCATATGGTATACAGCATATTAGAGGGTTATTCCCATGTCATACAGTGATGGTATATCACTAGGATATGCTATCACATACTGCTTCATGGGGTCAAACTGACGAGACACCCACAGATCCTGAGCATTAAGGGGCAGCTACACTGGGGTAATTTTGCAGCCTCTTCTCTGTTTGTTCCTGCACAGATATGCTTCCGAAAGCTCCTAGGTTGGTAATTGCAGAACAGCTCCATTTAAGTAAATGGGCCACGCTGCAGTTCCTGCTCAGTGTGATGAGGCAGCAGCACTGTGCCGGAAGAACTTGGAAGTATCTGCAGCAATAAACCAGAGCAGGGGTGTATCTAAAGGCTCAGGGGCCTGAGTGCAAAAATTCAGCTTGGGCCCCCCTCCACTCTACCCCCTTTACCCCCCTGCCCATACCTAAATTGTGATGCATACAGCTGCAAAACGACTTTCCATAGACGAAGTAGCCCTTCTGTGTAATCTCTCCACACATGACTAATTTCCTACACTACATGAAAATTAGTTTACAGACCCTTGGGCCGCTCTCACACACACAACACTTTTTGCCGTTATTACCATGGCGTCCCGAGCACCGTACTAACAGCAGTACAATGCTCCCATTGATTTTAATGGGGTTACTCAGACCTGAGCTCGAACGCAATGTTTCTAACGGTGCGATCTTCGAGAGCTGTCTGTTCTATTTTTGCGTTTTCATGGTTTTTAACGCACCTCCTCACCCACCACAATGATGGTGCATTAAAAAGCGCTGTGAAACGTACTATGCGATCAAAAACGCCGCTCAAAATTGGGGTAAAAATGCCACGATTTCGAGCTGCGTTTTCTGAACGAATGTGTGAGTGGCCTCAGGCCTTAGTCACACGGGCGTAAATACGCGCGTATATACGCGCATAAAACCCCACGGGCGTAAATACGCGCGTAAAAACACACCTACAAAAGATAGAACATATTGGTGGCAATGGACATGGTCACGCGTTTTTTTTACGCGCGTATACGCGCGTATATACGCGCGTATTTACGCCCGTGTGACTAAGGCCTCAGGACGTATTCCTGTTCTTGTTGTACTTTTGAACCACAATAAAGAAAAGTGCATTTTAAAAAACTGCATGCGGTATTCAAAGACCACATACAGTTTTAAGAAACTGCATACACTATTAAAAAGCGCATGTGTTTTGATGCATTTTTTAATTGTGTGTAAAGTGTGCAATTATATGCAGTACATACAGGGAGATGTATAACTTATACTAGCCATAGATTGATATGACAGAGAGATAAATAGATATATGAGAGAGATAGATAGATAGATAGATAGATAGATAGATAGATAGATAGATAGATAGATAGATAGATAGATAGATAGATAGATAGATAGATAGATAGATAGATATGAGAGGTAGATATATGAGAGAGAGAGATAGATAGATAGATAGATATGAGAGGTAGACAGATAGATAAATAGATAGACAGAAATAGGTATGAGATAGATAGATATGAGAGAGATAGATAGACAGATAGACATGAGAGAGAAAGATAGATAGATATTAGAGTGAAAGATAGATAGATAGAGATATGAGAGAGATAGATTGAAATAGATTAGATAAATATTAGAGAGTGATAAATATGAGAGATAGATATATATGAATAGATATGAAAGATAGATATGAGAGAGAGTGAGAGATACATCAATAAATAGATGAGAGAGATAATTATGAGAGAGAGAGATTATGAGAGAGATAATTTTGAGAGACAGAAAGATAGATATGAGAGAGATAATTATTAGATAGATAGATAGAAGAGAGAAATAGGTATCAGATAGACAGACAAGCAGATAGATACATACCCCAGGGCCCGGACCACTTATCTGTGTGAGGAGAGCAGCTGTACACAGTCTCAGCAGGGAGCTGACATTATGCCTGCTCCACGCTATGCCTTGCCATGCCGTGCGTCTGTGTCTGCATCCTCCCTCTGAGTCCTTCCTCCGCCCTTTTCTTCTCTTCACTCACATGTGCTGTCAGCGGGACCTCACTTATCACGCGGCCGCCGACATCGCGACCTGAATGTGTTTTTGTATATGGCGGAGGGCGGCCTCTGGGTCCCCTTAAGCGCAGAGGCTGGGTTGTCGTTGTAACCCCTGATGGTACGCCTATGAACCAGAGTCATTCTCGGGGTCCCAGAGGTCGGACTCCCACTGATCAATTTCCTTTTGGTTCTGATATGGGTTTGTACTTATTCTGGGGTCTAGTCTGCAGTCTGTACTTACTCTGACATCTGTGTTGAGGTATATTTATTCTGAGGTCTGATTTTATTTTGGGATGTTTATTCCATATTTTAGGGTCTGGTTTCTGCATTTGTTTTGTGTTCTGGTCTGGGGTCTGTATCTATTTTAGGGTCTATAATTTTGGGGGGTTTGTATTTATTCTGAGCTTAAGGCTTGTTTCACATGGGCGATACAATATTACCACAAGAAAATCACAACGATATCACATCGGCGATACTGCAATTTTGTGGCACTGCAAAGTCGCAAGTGGTGCTACAAAGTCGCATTTTCGTGTGATGCGATGCAACAGAGAGGAAGGCTCCATAGGGAAACATGGGCTATAAAACCTCACATATTGCGTGCGTACCTAGCGAAACCCACTAGGTTTTAGATTCGCAATGTCACAGGCTACAAAACATCGCAAATGTGAAGGAACCCATAGGAAGGCATGGGCTTCACATACATATGATTTGTAGCATTGTCGTAATGCGAAAAAAAATCGTTTGAATTTGTCGCCTGTGTGAAACAGGCCTAAAGTTTAAATACATGGTGGGGTATGTAATCATTAGGGGTTTGGTTGAAGGAAATCATTTCCCCTATTTGTGGAGGCATTATGCTACTGGTAAATCTAGTAAAATCTGTATTTCCTGATGCAACTGTAAAGTCGGAATGTATGATCACTAAGGCCTCATGTCCACGGGCACGCATGGATTCCCAGTGCAGAATCCTGCAGCGGTTTCCTGCCTTGCCCACAGGCATGAGGCCAAAAAAGACATTTACTCACCTATCCGGACCCGGCTCAGGTCTCCTCTATTGCATCCAGAACCTCTTTCTTCCGCACGGCGGATGCGACCAGGTGTGCCATGTATATGCAGCGTTATTTATTTTCAAATCTTCTGCTTTCCCGCGGATCCACGCACAGCCACAGTGTCATCCACATCGGACGGCTTCTATTGACTTCAATGGAAGCCGAGGAAGCCATCGATGCAAAAAAACTGCAGAAAATGGAGCATGCTGCTGTTGCTTTCCCACGTGTGCGATTCACTTGCCGGGGAAAAATGACATCTGCAAGTATTTAATTACCTGCGGGTGCTCTATGGGCACGGATTGCACATGTGGGAGACCCGCGAGGATTTTTAAAATGACATTTTGCTGTGAACATGAGGCCTAATTCAATGTGAAGTGAAATCCCCAAATCGTGCTTCTTTCATGGTCTCATTAACCTGCTTGTATTTGTTGATCGAATGAGTGGCAACCTTACTTATGAGCATATTGGAGCATATTAACCCCTTAAGGCTTCGTTTACACAAGCGTATATACGCGTGCACATATGCACACACGTATTAGAACCATTGGTTTCCTATGATGTGTTTACATGCCTGTGTGTTTTACAGGCGCGCAAGCGCGCACAACTGCAAAATATAGTACATGCGTGCACCGTATAGGTCCGTACTGCACATCAATATTCCCCACAGTGAGTCCCCTTGTCACTGAACACTGTGACAGCACTGTGTTCAGTGACAAGGGGACTCCCCGAGGGGAGTAAAGGATCCCCTGCCACAGCTGTCACAGCTGTGGCAGAGAATCGCAATGTTTTGCCATTGCTTTCAATGGGGCGGTCAGCAGCAACACCTGCAGTGATTTTTGGGGAAGGGCTTTAAATAACAGCCCTTCCCTGAAAATTATCCCTAGCATGCGTAAAAAATAAAAAAAGTATATACTAATCTCTTTACCGCTGCCGGGGCTCAGGCTCGTCTAGCCTGTCTTCTCCCTGCACTGCTCTAAAGCTCTTACAGCAGCCAGGGATTTAAAATCCCTGCCTGCTGAAAGGGCTGCGTCTGATTGGCTGAGCGCTCAGCCAATCACAGGCAGAACGCTCAGCCAATCACAGGCAGAACTCCACCATTCAATGAATTCAATAAATTGCTGAGCACTGCCTGTGATTGGCTGAGTGCTGTGATCAATCACAGGCAGCGCTGAGCTGTAAATTCATTGAATGGCTGAGAGCTGGCTGTGATTGGCTGGGCGCTCAGCCAATCAGACGTAGCCCTTTCAGCAGGCGGGGATTTTAAATCCCCGCCTGCTGAAAAAACCTCATTACAGTGCAGGGAGACAAGCAGCTAGATGCGCCTGAGCCCTGGCAGCAGCGGACGTGTGAGTATGTATATATATATATATATATATATATATATATATATATATATATATATATATATAAATAATTTTTTATTTCTATTTTTTACTACAGCTAGAAATGATTTTTTTTAGAGAAGGGCTTATATTTAAAGCCCTTCGCTGAAAACCACTGCGGGGGTGTCGACATCCCATCACTTTCAATGGGGCCGCCGGCGGCCGCATCGACGGCCATAGGAATGCAGCTTTGTTCACTCGTTTGGCACATGCGTAGACATACAGATTTGTACATACACACGCACGTGCAAAACAATGCTCGTGTGAACAAGGCCTCAGGACGCAGCCCTCTTTTTTTCCATTTACGATTTTTTTTTTCCTTCCCCCTTTTAAAAAATCATAACTCTTTTATTTATCCATCGATGTAGATGTCTGAGGGCTTGTTTTTGCTGTTGTATTTTTCAATGGTACTATATACCATGTAATGTACTGAAAAACTTAAGATAAAAAATCTTAGTGGAGTTAAATGGAAAAAGAACGGAATTCCGCCATCTTTGGGTGCATCTTGTTTCTACGGCATACACAGTGCAACAAAAATGACATGATAACTATATACTATGGGTCAGTATGATTACTAATATACCAAATGTGTAGTTTTTTTTTTGCTGTACCACTTTTATTTTGTTTTAAAAATGTTTTCTACCACCATCTTCTGACAGCCATAACTTTTTTACTTTTCTGTCAACATAGTTTTGTGAGGGCTCATTTTTTGTGGGACTTCCTGTAGTTTCTATTGGTACCACATGCGACTTTTTGATCGCGGTTTATTACATTTTTTATTGGTGACTGGGTGACCAAAAAAAGAACAATTCTGGTGTGTCCCTCCCCCCCCCCCCCCCCCCCCCCCGACAACATTCACCGTGCGGGGTAAATAATGCATTGCTTTCATTGATCAGACTTTTACAAACACAACTATACCAAAATATTTTTTTTTGTTTTATTATTTTGATTATTTTATTATAAACATGGCAAAAGGTTTTTTCTTTAACTTTTTTTATTACCTTTTTTAATAATTAGTAAAACTTTTTGAAAAGTCTACTTCCTTCTTAGTCCACATAAGGAAGAAGAACTTGCAATGCTGCGATTGCTCCTGCATTACATTATACTGCGATCTTACAGGCATTCTATCAAGCCACGCCACAGGCATGGCTTAAAAGGCATTCTGCAATGGCAGCCATGGGGCCTTTTCGAAGGCTCTATCTGCCATGAGAATTGCATGGCAACCCGCGATCTCATCACGGGGGCCCCAGATGGGACCCCCGAACATAGGTCAGTGCATTTAAATACTGCTGTTGCAACACCCCAGAGTGGTGACATAGTATGTTGGACTGAATGAAGACAATGTCCATCTAGTTCAGCCTATTTCCACCCCCTAGTTGATCCAGAGGAAGACAAAAACCCCAAGAGGCAGAAGCCAATTAGCCCATTTGGGGGAAAATTCCTTTCCGAGTCCATAATAGCAATCAGAATAGTCCCTGGATCAACCTTTGATAGTTCCTTCCTGACTGTAAGACCCAGAACTACAAACCCGCTGGTCACCTAATGTCTATATCCTGTGATATCCTTCCTCTCGAGAAAGATGTCTAGTCCTCTCTTAAACTCCTCAATGGATTTTGCCATCACCACGTCCTCAGGCAGAGAGTTCCACAGTCTCACTGCTCTTACAGTAAAGAACCCGATTCTGTGTTGGTGATGAAACCTGCTTTCTTATAGACGTAGCGGATGCCCTCTTGTTACCGATGCAGTCATTGGTATAAACAGATCATGGGAGAGATCCTTGTATTGTCTCCTCATGTATTTATGCATAGTTATTTGATCGCCCGTTAGCCGTCTTTTTTCCAGGGTGAATAGTCCTAAATTTGATAGCCTCTCTGGATATTCCAGTCCTCTTATTCCATTTATTAGTTTAGTTGCCTTTCTTTGAACCCCCTCAAGCACTGCAACATCTTTCCTGAGCACTGGTGTCCAGAACTGTACACAGTGTTCCATGTTGGGCCTGACAAGTGCCTTATATAGTGGAAGAATAATGTTCTCATCCTTCGCCCCTATACCTTTTTTAATACACACCAAGACTTTATTTGCTTTTGCAGCAACTGACTGGCATTGGTTGCTCCAGTTAAATGTACAATCCACTAGTACCCTCAGGTCTTTTTTCATTTTAGTTTTCCCTAGCTGTACCCTATTTAGTGCATATTTGTGACAACCGTTTCTCCTGCCCATGTGCATAACCTTACATTGACCCTGGGCACCTGGCTAATGTGAAGAGCTGGGAGGGATAAGTGCCGACTAGTCACAGCGGCACTTAGCAGGCTCTGGTCCCAGAGGGATGACATACAGCCAAGGCCAGTGCAGGATTGCAGGCCAGCTTCGGTACCCTTAGGATAGGGAATGCCAATAAACGGGATGGGGGGAGTTATAGTACTTATCACTCATGACACCATCATTCCCACATACCAGTATGCTACACGGTGGATAAATGAACACAGAAACTTGTGTATAGTACCTCGGGTCCCCAGGAGCAGTTAGGGCTAGGTATAACTTTTACTTGGTTAAAAACCTGTATAACAGGTAATGCAGGTACAATTCATGGTAACAAGTTAGCAGGCTATTGCTCAGAGGTGGGGAGAATACACAGGATGAATACGGTCCTACAGTCCTCATTATCTGTATCTCACCAGTCCTGGATTGGGAACACTCCAGAGGAGGAAGGGGGTTAGGGGGTCACTCCACAGACACTCTGGCAGACAATTAGTAAAGAAGGCTTAGCCAATACACAGCCCCTACGACATGCGCATGGGTGTCACATTAAAGTACCTCTGTATGGTGATCCTAACTGTGGATGGCCACACAGAAAAAGCCTGTAGTGTGAACGGGTACCTGTTTTCAGAACTCTTTGTAGGTCTCTCTCTCTCTCTCTCTCTCTCTCTGATCACGGGACTCACTCCTTCACATCCACACTCCAAATGGTACGGAATATCGCTCCTCTTCTTCCATCTTCACCTACATGGAAGCTGAAGGTGCTTCCATGTGGCTCTGTGTTAGCACTCTGTAGCAGGCAAGATGAAAGAGCTAACTCTCTCACACTCCTAAGCAGGATGACCAGGATGATGTTCTGGGCCACTACACTGTCAGATTTTACTGCAGAATTTAAAGGGTTAACAGCTCAGATAACTCGTGCGGCTTATCGCAGCTATTGTGTGTGGGTACTAGCTGTAAGAAACAGCCGGCACCTGCGTTGTATGGAGCGAGATTGTCCCCCCATGCCCCTCCATACAAATCCCAAACATGCAGGACAGAACTTACATTCTGTGACATTAAGGTGTTAATATTCTGATAAACCTAAAGTGAGTCTGTTTGCTTGAACACGCTGTCCAAACTGCAGGCAGCAAGTTATAGAGCAGGCGGAACTGTGCAGACTGATATATAGTTTTATGGGAAAAGACTCAGCAGAACTCGTATTTTATATATTTATATCTCTGCTGTTTCTGAGCTGAACAGTCCAGTGGGTGGAGCCATCAGTTATCTGTGTATGAGTGTGTAAGCAGAAATAGCTATCAATCACTGATAGCTCCACCCACTGGACTGTTCAGCTCAGAATGAGCAGAGATATAAATGTATAAAATACATTAGGGCTTTATACACAGGGGCATATTTTTGTCCCATTATGTAGCCGTTATAATCATGGGACAAAATGAAACAATTGATTTCAGTGGTTTTGTTTTTACTATCCGACTTCTTGCCTGGTAATTGTCTGGGTGAGAAAAGATAAGACTTGCCTTATCTTTCTTGCACATAGTATATACTACGCATAGCAAAGATAGGGCACGACCTATCTTGCAGCAGTTTTTTTCAAACTCCTGCTCTGTGGCGCAGAGTTTGAACGGCCAGAGGAAAAAAAAAAATGTTCATGCGCAACTATGCTCTGTAGCGGCGAGCATAGTTGCATATATGGCCGTACGATGCCGCCCTTAGGGTGCCCACCCACTAGCGTTTTTTTACTGCGAAATTCGCAGCGTTTTTTTTTTTCTGCAGGGGTCTGTGGGCTATGGGACATGCAAAGCTAAAATCGCGATCGCGCAAAATCGCGATATCGCGGTAAATCGCGATTTTGCGCGATCGCGATTTTAACATTACAAGTCCCATAGACCCCTGCAGAAAAAAAAAACTTGCGAATTTCGCAGTGAAAAAAAACGCCAGTGGGTGGACGCCCTTATACTGAATCTTTCCCCATAGAACTATATATCAGTCTGCTCAGCTCCTCCTGCTCTATAACTTACTGCCTGCAGTTTGGACAGCGTGTTCAAACTGACAGACTCCATTTAATCTTGTCAAAATGTTAATATTGCATAAATATGCTCACAAGTAAGGTTACTACTCATTCCATTAAAAAAAATGGCCAGAGTAATGAGAGCATAAAAGAAGCATCATTTGCAGGTGTCACGTCACACAAAATTAGTGACCATACAGTCCTACTTTAAAACAGTTACATCAGGGAATATAGAATTTACTATATTTACATAGGACATGCCAGCAGTAACCAAATACCTCCACAAATAGTGTATATGACTCTTTTATATCAAACCCTAATGATTACAGACCCCACAGTGTATTTAGACTCTAACCTCAGAATAATATAATTTTGGACCCCAAAATAAATATACCTCAACACAGATGTAAGAGTAAGACCTCATGTCCACGGGCGAGTTGAAATCCCACCCGGCACGTGGCCAAAGAGCCTGTGTTCCTGTGCGGGCAGACGGCATCTACGTGGACCTCTCTTCTTCTGGGACATCTGTACCGTGGATGGTCCACACGGCTACCCGTCAGACATGCGCAGTACAGGTTTTTTTTTTTTAATTTCCTGCTTTCCCGTGGGACCCGCGGCCCATCCGCAGTGTCAGCTGTGGGTGGGCCGCGGATCAAACGGCTTCCATTAACTTCAATGGAAGCCATCCATGTGGGACCCGCACTGCAATGGATGCATGTTGCAATTTGTTTCCCGGACCAAAAGATTCGCAAAACTGGCCCAGAGTTAATGGAGTCCCCTCCAGCGTGTTCTATGTCTGTCTCATGTCACTGTCTTGTCGGTTCCTTGTTTGTGGAGTCTATTAGATTTATGTGTATTGGATGTTTGCAGGACTAAAGAGTTAATGTCTGGTATGTTCTGTTCTGTCTGGAAAATGTATTGTTTTGTGTGTATTGTTTGTGGTCATGTGATGGTGTTATATATATGTGTTTGCAAAGGATGCAATGCATGTCAGTCAGTCAGACAGTCTTTGAGTTCTGTGAGTCAGACACATACTAGGGAGAGAGATCGGTGTGTGCGTGGAGTATGGAGGAGTTTACGAGCGATTGCCTGATGCTCAGCCTGGGCCCGTTAAACCCAGGAATCCTCTGTACTACTGCTGAGCACTGGGAGAATGGAACTGGTTATCAGCGAAAAGAAGAAAGCAAGTGTGAGTGTTTTGCCGATGGAGAAAGTAATTGCCGAGAGTAAAAGGACCTGCAGATCACTTGGACTCTTGACTGTTCCAATACCCCATGAGTTCCACCGAGATAGAAAGTCTTAAGGGACATTACACGGGACGAATGTTGGGCAAACGATGTTGGGCTGCTGCACGAGAGCTAGTATCGCTGGCTTACAGTAGGGAGGCTGTAGGAGATTTCTCTCCTCGCTCTCCCCCCGCCCTCTCCATTGACGTAACATAGCGGCCATTCAGTACTGAACGGCTGCTATTTACACTGAACGATCAGCTGACCGTCCATCGTTTATGCAGCAAAAACAATGAACAAGCAGGTCAGAGCTGACAACAAAAGTAGCAAAACTGTCTATAATCCAGCACGTAATCCAAAAAGTTTTACACCTAGTACAATCTCACTGCTTATCTGTTTATTTTTCTCTGCTATCATTTTTCAATAAATTGGAGTGGCCTTACTCATAGATTTATAGCTTTTGTAGAAATAGGGGATATTTGTCCAAACTAGTGAAAAGACGGCTAGTGTAGCTGGAGGAAAGGTAAGTGGAGCATGTGCTCTGGGTGCAGCAGGGGTTGGAGGTGCCTGTCTGTACACCTTAAACACACACTGCAGGTAGAAAAGGAGGCACTACTAATCCCTCTACTCTGAAATAGGATGAGAGCACTCAATAGGCAGAGTTGTGTCTGTTTGATCAGTCTTATTGACTCTGAACTCTGAATGAACTGGGTGTGATTAAGGAGTGACCATGGAGCTGGAGTAGCTGTCTGTAGGTGAAGGAGAAGAATTGGTAGGGAAACAAGCAGTCTGTGTGGAAGGAGGGAGGACAAAACAGTGATGGGGGGGGGGGGGGGAGAGAGTTAGGGCAATGTAGAGACTATGTGCTATTTACTATCTGCTATCTGGCCAGTGCCTTGCATAAACAAGAGACTTAACCCCGCACTGACGAGATAGCAAGGAAAACAGAACACAAATCAGGAGGGCATAGCCTTAAAGGGGTTGTCCCGCGCCGAAACGGGTTTTTTTTTTTTTCAACCCCCCCCCCGTTCGGCGCGAGACAACCCCGATGCAGGGAGGTAAAGAAAGCTCACCGGAGCGCTTACCTGAATCCCCGCGCTCCGGTGACTTCTCTACTCACCGCTGAAGATGGCCTCTTCCTCCGTGGACCGCAGCTCTTCTGTGCGGTCCACTGCCGATTCCAGCCTCCTGATTGGCTGGAATCGGCACGTGACGGGGCGGAGCTACACGGAGCTACACGGAGCCCCATAGAAGACTGCAGAAGACCCGGACTGCGCAAGCGCGGCTAATTTGGCCATCGGAGGGCGAAAATTAGTCGGCACCATGGAGACGAGGACGCCAGCAACGGAACAGGTAAGTATAAAACTTTTTATAACTTCTGCATGGCTCATAATTAATGCACAATGTACATTACAAAGTGCATTATTATGGCCATGCAGAAGTGTACAGACCCACTTGCTGCCGCGGGACAACCCCTTTAATATTTCAAATATGAGAGAAGACAAAAAGTAATATTCAGACTCACCTGGCACCAGAAAAATGTGTCCCAATGAAATTAGACCACCCTCTGGCACCTGAAGTCCAGATAAGCCTTGATTCTCAGTTCCACAGTATATCCGTAGATCCGGAGAGCTGCATACGAACTCAGCCCAATAGCTCCACCGGAGAAATGGGCGTGTGTGTGTGTGTGTATATGTATATGTATGTATGTATGTATGTATGTATATATATATATATATATATATATATATATATATATATATATATATAGCCAAAAAGGTGCATAAGATGAGCACAAAAACACAAGTTCTTTTGCGCTCTTGTAGAACAGTCTGCTAAAGAGTATAGTGGTAGGAACAATCCTTCTCTATTCACTTAAAGTGGTATAGAGGAAAATATATATTAAATAAGGCGCTGTTCCCAGACAGCCCTTGTCAACAAAACTTACCCATACACTCAGTATAGGGAAGTAAGAAGATGATACCAGAAATGTAACATATACTTAAGTCCAAGACAAAACGAGTTCACGCAACGCGTTTTGGCACTCTGCATGGTGCCTTTTTCAAGCAGATAAACATACAGTATGTACATAAAATGTATATACATTTACTTATTCCTTCTCCTCCATGTGTGTCTGCAAGACGCTGGAGAGGTAGCTAACGTCACTGAACGCCGCTAATGGTGCAGTTTAGTGACACACTCAAAGGGGAGGGACTTCATGGTGCCCAGGAAAGCAATGGCTTCCATATAGAATGCAAATGCGTTCCACCCCTCGCACCCGCCTCTACTTCCCTGCACAGGCACGAGGGGTGGAACGCATTTGAATCGTTACTGTTTTTTTAAACGTTGTTTGGCAAAAATAGTATTGGAAAGCGAGGGGTGGCAAATGAACAACATTTTTACCCCAGGTGAGGAAAAACCTATCTACACCTCTGGTAGAGAAAACAGAAAAGTTAACCATGGCATGTTAAAAGTAGCACTCCAAAGGGATTTTTTAGTATTCAATATGCTTTTTTTCTCCAGAAATGGACACTCCAGTCTACAAAATAAGACCTCTGTAATCCTGAGCAACGCTATTGCTTCCTTTGCAGGATTTTACTAAATCTCCCCTGACTGCTACTTGCTACTTATCTCTATTGTCACCAGATCAGGGCCTACAGAGATCGCTGCACTTCACAGCAGCACCAGAAGAATAGAAGTCAAATAAATACCAATATATTATTGATTGACAATGTAGGAACAATCAGCATAATTCATTATTGAATGTACACTGTCTCCCAACAGGAAAAGCGAGGAAGAAGAGGAGAACAACAAAGAAAATAAGGAAAAAAGGGAGGAAAGCAAAGAAAAAAGATCTGTAAATGGGGAAGTACCAAAAAAAAGTGCTCCGTAACTCTAAAGTGAATAATTATTATTAGTTGTGCCAAAATATATTAAAGCATGCTTAACTGAAATGCTGGTCAGTCTTTTTATTCTCGGTACACCATGTCTAATCCTCATTGTAATATGTATTATTTAAGCGTCCATTTCAAGCATGGACATTATGGAAGGGGTTTACAGATAAGTATAAAACTCAGTAATTAAGCAGTCATGTCTTCCTGTGTAGACGTCATGAAGGTCCGGATATGGTCAGAGAAGGGTAACTATGGCCGACCTTGAACTGGGCTGCCAAAATAGTTTCTGGAAGAACTAGGGATTAGTGATGAGCGAGCATACTCGCTAAGGGCAATTGCTCGAGCGAGCATTGCCCTTAGCGAGTACCTGCCTGCTCGAGACAAAAGGTTCGGGTGCCGGCGGCGGGCAGGGAGCTGCGGGGGAGAGCGGGGAGGAACGGAGGGGAGATCTCTCTCTCCCTCTCCCCCCACGCTTCCCCCTGCTGACTGCCGCTACTCACCGCTCCCCCGCGCCGGCACCTGAACCTTTTGTCTCGAGCGGGCAGGTACTCGCTAAGGGCAATGCTCGCTCGAGCAATTGCCCTTACGAGTATGCTTGCTCATCTCTACTAGGGATTCATTACTATTTTATAGGTGAGATGATCAACAAAATAAAGCAAGAAAGTCTACAAATACCCATTGCTGAAATATTCACAACTAAATACCAGAGAACCATAGAGAACCAGCCAATCATCCCAACATATGTCCAGTTTTACCAGAATCCCAGTATCTTTGATAACAGAAAAATAGGAAGCCAACACGGCTCAAATACTACACAGGTTTTTTCAGTTGTGGCTTAATATGACACCAAGTGTGTTATACAAATTCACCTAAGGCCTTAGTCACACGGGCGCATCGGCACCCGTACACCGGCGCCGATGCGCCCGTCTGACTGTCAGTGAGAAGACGGACGTACCTGCAGACGGCCGTCTCTCTGCAGCGCTGGAGGAAAGAACATGTGACCGGCTCCATTGCCGGTCACTTGTTCTTTCCTCCAGCGCTTCAGAGAGACGGCCGTCTGCAGGTACGTCCATCTTCTCACTGACAGTCAGGCGGGCGCATCGGCGCCGGTGTACGGGTGCTGATGCGCCTGTGTGACTAAGGCCTAAAACTGTTTTCATCACTGTATAATCTGTTGACTAGGACCTCAGTTATCAGAGCCATGACGGAGAAAAACTGCTCTTCTAGTCTATAGCAACCGGAATGTTTATTTTCTAGCAAACTGCTGGGGAAAAATTAAAGGCTATGGAGACCTTTTGTAGGGGCCGTTTTTCTTTTCACTTAAATGCATGTATTTTGGGCTGACCGTTATTTTTCTAATAGAGTCTAATTAAAATGTTGCAGCATTTGTTTTCTGTAGCTTCTACATATGACTGTATATAGAGAGTGCAGTGTTAGTCTGAATGGGAGATCTGTCAGTGAGGTTGGACTGACGGCTTAGTTTTCCTCTGCTCTCTCCTCTCCTGCACCCTCTTATCAGCTGATTTATAACCAGACGTTTATCTGTAATTAGTTGCTAAAAGTGCAGGAGAGGAGAGATAAGGGCCTTCTTACAATGAATGATTAATTATTGTTCCGTTTATTGCTGAATGGTGCAAAATTCAGAGATAATCGCTCTGTGTAAACACTGCCAGGAATGATAATTCAAGATTTCAAATAGTCAACTACAACTCAAGAACATTTCCTGTTAAATGTATTCTTCTATTCTTGAACTTGAGCAGAAATTGGTCCTTAAGCAAAAGTACTGTAATCGTGAATTATATATGCAATCTACCCACATGCCACTAAAAATGCAGTTTAAGGCATGTGCAGCTGGGGCTCCTCCCAGCTCTTGCCGGTACTGCTGGCCCCTTGCATGTGAGCGGTTGCTCGTGACCAGCTTTGGGGGTGCGCCGTGGGTGGATTTCCAGCACACACCCTCACTCCCCACATTTTGCTCTATACAGTGTATTGCTTTCATGGCTGAGGGTCCTCCTGGCTGCGCCCGCATGGTTGGCCCCTTGCATATGGGCAGATTGCTCATGGCCGGCTGTGGGGGTGGGCACTTGGTGGATTCCCAGTTCACACCTTCATTTACCACTTTTACCTTTATGTCTATTGCTGCAATGTATGACATGCAAAGCTTAGGCTTCCCCAGGTTCTCACCTGACATCATTGAATGGTTGTGATTGGTTAACTCACTGTTGGCTTTCATTGGCTGACGTGGTGCTGAGCTAATCAATAAGAGCTTAGCTTGCTGTAGGCGGGGCATTCAAGCCCTGCATCCAGAAACCAATGCTCTGTGTCGGCATGGAGGAGGGAGCAACAGCCTGCAGCAACGCCGCAGACCATCCCGAGGACCAAATGCTGGCAACAGGTGAAGATTGATCCCCCCTGAGCCTCAGCTTATGAGTTTTTTGACTTGCAAGTAGGCTCATACCCTGAGTTTTTGCTTGTAAATCAGAGCAAAAATTTGGGAGAGAGCCTGCTTCTAAGTCAAAAAACTTGTAAGCAGAGGCACTCGCATCCTGAGGTACCAGTATATATATATATATATATATATATATATATATATATATATATATATATTAACCTCTCTGCCACTGCCGTGTAAATATTCCCCGCGGGGAGTAAAGAATCCCCTGCCAAAGCAGTCACAGCTGTAGTAGAGGATTTCTTGATCCCTACAGGGAGTACAGAATTCCCTGCCACAGCGGTCACAGCTGTGACCGCTGTAGCAGACGATTTCTTGATCTCTGCGGGGAGTCTCCTAGTCACTGAACACTGTGACAGCACTGTCACATTTTTAAGTGACAAGGGGACCCCCAGTGAGGCTGAAGAATTCCCCTGCCACAGTTGTCACAGTTGGCGCTTCTGCAGCCCCATTGAAAGCAATGGGCTGCCTGCAAACCCTGTAGGGATTTTTTAGGGAAGTGCTTTAAATATAAGCCTTTCCCTAAAAATCATCCCTAGAATGTGTTAAAAATAAAAAAAATATATACTCACCTCTCCTCAGCTGCTGGGGCTCAGGCACCTCCAGCCTGTCTTCTCTCTGCATTGCTTTGAATCTGTCTCAGCAGGCAGGGATTTAAAATCCCCGCCTGCTGAAAGGGCTGTATCTGATTGGCTGAGCACTTAGCCAATCACAGGCAGCACTCAGCCATTCATTGAATGACAGCAGAGTCCAGTCTGTGATTGCTCACAGCACTCAGCCAATGGGGACTAAAAGAAAATGTAAAAATAAAAATAAAGTTTTATTAATTATTAAAAAAAAAGTTCTAAACGTTAAAAAAAACCCTTTTCCCATATTTACAAAAACAAAATAAAAATAATACACCAAAAATACATATTTGGCATCACTGTGTCTGTAAAAGTCCGATCTATCAAAGTAATGCATTATTTACCATGCATGGCGAACACCAGAATTGCGCTTTTTTGGTCACCCTGTTCCCGGGAAAAATCTAATAAAAAGTGATTAAAAAGTCTTATATATTCAAACATGGTACCAACAGAAACTACAGAACGTACCACGCCAAATGAGCCCTTGAACAACTATGTTGATGGAAAAATAAAAAAGTTATTGTGCGCAGAAGATGGAGACAGAAATTTTTTTTTAAAAATTAAATATCTTTAAAAACATATAATTAATACAGCAAAAATGACCCATAGAATAAAGTTATCATGTCATTTTTATTGGAGTTTCTGCGCCGTAAAAACAAGACGCACCAAAAGATGGTGGAATGTCATTTTTTTTCCATTTCTCTCCACTTAGAATTTTTTAAAAGTTTTTCAGTACATTACATGGTATATTAAATAGCACCATTGAAAAATACAACTCGTTCCACAAAAAAACAAGCCCTCATGCAGCTACGCCGATGAATAAACAAAGGAGTTACGATTTTTTAAAAGGGAGGAGGAAAAAATAAATATAGAAAATATTACATACCAATTTTTTTTATCATTTCAGTAACTATGATTAACAAGATATTAAAAAATAAACAATATCTCCAATGAAATAGGAACACAAATATGTATTTGAAAGTAAACATTCTCTCTAATTTATTTCATTTTGCATCATTTTTTACAGCAGACGACATTATTTCATCAGACGGCAGCATGTTCCACTGTTGTAATGGTGGTCTTTGGGTAGAAGCTACATCAACCAGTACTAAACAAGATATCGTAATTAGAGATGAGCGAGCACCAAAATGCTCGGGTGCTCGTTACTCGAGACAAATTTTTCGCGATGCTCGAGGGTTCGTTTCGAGTAACGAACCCCATTGAAGTCAATGGGCGACTTGAGCATTTTTGTATATCGCCGATGCTCGCTAAGGTTTTCATTTGTGAAAATCGGGGCAATTCAAGAAAGTGATGAGAACGACACAGAAACGGATAGGGCAGGCGAGGGGCTACATGTTGGGCTGCATCTCAAGTTCCCAGGTCCCACTATTAAGCCACAATAGCAGCAAGAGTGGGCCCCCCCCCCCAACAACTTTTACATCTGAAAAGCCCTCATTAGCAATGCATACCTTAGCTAAGCACCACATTACCTCCAACAAAGCACAATCACTGCCTGCATGACACTCCGCTGCCACATCTCCTGGGTTACATGCTGCCAAGTCCCCCCCCCCCACGACCCAGTGTCCACAGAGCACACCAAACTGTCCCTGCCCAGCCTTCAGCTGCCCTCATGCCACGCCACCCTCATGTCTATTTATAAGTGCGTCTGCCACAGGAAAAGCAGGCACACACTGCAGAGGGTTGGCACGGCTAGGCAGCGACCCTCTTTAAAAGGGGCGGGGCGATAGCCCACAATGCTGTACAGAAGCAATGAGAAATCCAATCCTGTGCCACCTCCATCTGGAGCTGCACACGTGGGCATAGCAATGGGGAACCTATGTGCCACACACTATTCATTCTGTCAAGGTGTCTGCATGCCCCAGTCAGACCGCGGTTTTTTATATATAGTTACAGGCAGGTACAACTCCGCAATGGGAATTCCGTGTGCACCCACAGCATGGGTGGCTCCCTGGAACCTACCGGCGGTACATAAATATATCCCATTGCAGTGCCCAACACAGCTGATGTAATGTCGTGCTTAATGCAGGTGGGCTTCAGCCCATACTGCATGCCCCAGTCAGACTGGGGTTCTTTAGAAGTGGACACATGTAGTTACAACTCCCTGTGGACCCACAGCATGGGTGGCTCTCTGGAACCCACCGGCGGTACATAAATATATCCCATTGGAGTGCCCATCACAGCTGAGGTAGTAATGTCATGTTTAATGCAGGTGGGCTTCGGCCCACACTGCATGCCCCAGTCAGACTGGGGTTCTTTAGAAGTGGAAACAGATGCATTTACAACTCCCTGTGGACCCACAGCATGGGTGGGTGCCAGGAAGCCACCGGCGGTACATAACAATATCCCATTGAATTGCCCATCACAGCTGAGGTAGTATTGTCAAGTTTAATGCAGGTGGGCTTCGGCCCACACTGCATGCCCCAGTCAGACTGGGGTTCTTTAGAAGTGGAAACAGATGCATTTACAACTCCCTCTGGACCCACAGCATGGGTGGGTGCCAGGAAGCCACCGGCGGTACATAACAATATCCCATTGCATTGCCCATCACAGCTGAGGTAGTATTGTCATGTTTAATGCAGGTGGGCTTCGGCCCACACTGCATGCCCCAGTCAGACTGGGGTTCTTTAGAAGTGGACACATGTAGTTACAACTCCCTGTGGACCCACAGCATGGGTGGCTCCCTGGAACCCACCGGCGGTACATAAATATATCCCATTGCAGTGCCCAGCACAGCTGATGTAACGTCAGCTGTAATGCAGGTGGGCCAAAAATTTATTGGATTACACTGTAGGCGAGGGCCCACAAAAATTGGTGTACCAACAGTACTAATGTACCTGAGAAAAATTGCCCATGCCCAACCGAGAGGGCAGGTGAAACCCATTAATGGCTTTGGTTAATGTGGCTTAATTGGTAACTAGGCCTGGAGGCAGCCCAGTTAAAATAAAAATTGGTTGAGGTGAAAGTTTCAACGCTTTAATGAGCATTGAAACGTATAAAAATTGTTTTGAAAAATTATATGACTGAGCCTTGTGGGCCTAAGAAAAATTGCACGTTCGGCGTGATTACGTGAGGTTTCAGGAGGAGGAGCAGGAGGAGGAGGATGAATATTATACACAGATTGATGAAGCAAAAAGGTCCCCGTTTTGGATGGTGATAGAGAACGATGCTTCCATCCGCGGGTGCAGCCTACGTATTGCTTAGGTATCGCTGCTGTCCGCTGGTGGAGAAGAGAAGTCTGGGGAAATCCAGGCTTTGTTCATCTTGATGAGTGTAAGCCTGTCGGCACTGTCGGTTGACAGGTGGGTACGCTTATCCGTGATGATTCCCCCAGCCACACTAAACACACTCTCTGACAAGACGCTAGCCGCAGGTCAAGCAAGCACCTCCAGGGCATACAGCGCGAGTTCAGGCCACGTGTCCAGCTTCAACACCCAGTAGTTGTAGGGGGCAGAGGCGTCACCGAGGACGGTGCTGCAATCGGCTACGTACTCCCTCACCATCCTTTTACAGTGCTCCCGCCAACTCAGCCTTGACTGGGGACCGGTGACACAGTCTTGCTGGTGAGCCATAAAGCTGTCAAAGGCCTTAGAGAGTGTTCCCCTGCCTGTGCTGTACATGCTGCCTGATCTCTGCGCCTCCCCTGCTACCTGGGCCGCGGAAATGCGCCTTCGGCCACTAGCGCTGTCGGATGGGAAGTTTACCATCAGTTTGTCCGCCAGCGCCCTGTGGTATAGCATCATTCTCGAACCCCTTTCCTCTTCGGGAATGAGAGTGCAAAGGCTCTCCTTATACCGTGGATCGAGCAGTGTGTACACCCAGTAATCCGTAGTGGCCAGAATGCGTGTAACGCGAGGGTCACGAGAAAGGCATCCTAACATGAAGTCAGCCATGTGTGCCAGGGTACCTGTACGCAACACATGGTTGTCCTCACTCGGAAGATCACTTTCAGGATCCTCCTCCTCCTCCTCCTCTGGCCATACACGCTGAAAGGATGACAGGCAAGCTGCATCTGTACCCTCAGCAGTAGGCCAAGCTGTCTCTTCCCCCTCCTCCTCATGCTCCTCCCCCTCCTCCTCCTCCTCCTCTGGCCATACACGCTGAAAGCATGACAGGCAAGCAGCATCTGTCCCCTCAGCAGTGGGCCAAGCTGTCTCTTCCCCCTCCTCCTCATGCTCCTCCCCCTCCTCCTCAACGCGCTGAGATATAGACATGAGGTTGCTCTGACTATCCAGCGACATACTGTCTTCCCCCGCCTCCATTTCCGAGCGCAAAGCGTCTGCCTTTATGCTTTGCAGGGAACTTCTCAAGAGGCATAGCAGAGGAATGATGACGCTAATGATTGCAGCATCCCCGCTCACCATCTGGGTAGACTCCTCAAATTTTCCAAGGACCTGGCAGATGGCTGCCAACCAGGCCCACTCTTCTGTAAATAATTGAGGAGGCTGACTCCCACTGCGCCGCGCAAGTTGGAGTTGGTATTCCACTATAGCTCTACGCTGCTCATAGAGTCTGGCCAACATGTGGAGCGTAGAGTTCCACTGTGTGGGCACGTCACACAGCAGTCGGTGCACTGGCAGATTAAACCGATGTTGCAGGGTCCGCAGGGTGGCAGCGTGCGTGTGGGATTTGCGGAAATGTGCGCAGAGCTGGCGCACCTTTCCGAGCAGGTATGACAAGTGGGGGTAGCTTTTCAGAAAGCGCTGAACCACCAAATTAAAGACATGGGCCAGGCATGGCACGTGCGTGAGGCTGCCGAGCTGCCGAGCCGCCACCAGGTTACGGCCGTTGTCACACACGACCATGCCCGGTTGGAGGCTCAGCGGCGCAAGCCAGCGGTCGGTCTGCTCTGTCAGACCCTGCAGCAGTTCGTGGGCCGTGTGGCTCTTCTCTCCTAAGCTGAGTAGTTTCAGCACGGCCTGCTGACGCTTGCCCACCGCTGTGCTGCCACGCCGCGTGACACCGACTGCTGGTGACGTGCTGCTGCTGCTGACATATCTTGATTGCGAGACAGAGGTTGCGTAGGAGGAGGTTGATACCACCAGATACCACCACCGAGCTGGGGGACGCAATTTCGGGGGTGGGTAGGACGTGAGCGGTCCCAGGCTCTGACTCTGTCCCAGCCTCCACTAAATTCACCCAATGTGCCGTCAGGGAGATATAGTGGCCCTGCCCGCCTGTGCTTGTCCACGTGTCTGTTGTTAAGTGGACCTTGGCAGTAACCACGTTGGTGAGGGCGCTTACAATGTTGCGGGAGACGTGGTCGTGCAGGCCTGGGACGGCACATCGGGAAAAGTAGTGGCGACTGGGAACCGAGTAGCGCCGGGCCGCCGCCGCCATCATGCTTTTGAAAGCCTCCGTTTCCACAAGCGTATACGGCAGCATCTCTAGGCTGATCAATTTTGCAATGTGCACGTTTAACGCTTGAGCGTGCGGGTGCGTGGCGTCGTACTTTCGCTTGCGCTCAAACTGTGGCGCTAGCGACGTCTGGACGCTATGCTGGAAGACATTGCTGGATGGGGCCGAGGACAGCGGAGGTGAGGGTGTGGGTGCAGGCCAGGAGACGGTAGTGCCTGTGTCCTCAGAGGGGGGTTGGATCTCAGTGGCAGGTTGGGGCACAGGGGGAGAGGCAGTGGTGCAAACCGGAGGCGGTGAACGGGCATTGTCCCACCTTGTGGGGTGCTTGGCCATCATATGCCTGCGCATGCTGGTGGTGGTGCCTCCCCAGCTGATCTTGGCGCGACAAAGGTTGCACACCACTGTTCGTCGGTCGTCAGGCGTCTCTGTGAAAAACTGCCACACCGTAGAGCACCTTGACCTCTGCAGGGTGGCATGGCGCGAGGGGGCGCTTTGGGAACCAGTTGGTGGATTATTCGGTCTGGCCCTGCCTCTACCCCTGGACACTGCACTGGCTCGGCCTGTGCCCACACCCTGACTTGGGCCTCCGCGTCCTCACCCGCGTCCACGTCCTATAGGCCTACCCCTACCCCTCAGCATGGTGTATTAGCAGTAGTGCAGAAACAGAACGCTGTAATTAAATGTGCCGTTTATTGGCCTGTGGTTGGAGGCTGACTTCGTTTACGGAACCCCAGGAAATAATTTGGCGCAAGCCTGCTGTAACACTTAGCTGGCTGCGTATTTATTTGGAGAACTACTACCCCCAGCAGACACGGACCCAGAACACTGAGCAGAGTGACAGGCAGGCCAAATAGATTTTTTTCAAATATTTTTTTCAAAAGGACCACTGCGTATATTCAATCTATAATATATGTCTTCTGTCCCTGCCTACACAATTCTGTCCCTGATGTGTGTGTCACGGAACTGCAGTGTTGCAGTTATTAACTGCAATAGACCGGTGATTTCAGAGCCAGGAAATAATTTGGCGCAAGCCTGCTGTAACACTTAGCTGGCTGCGTATTTATTTGGAGAACTACTACCCCCAGCAGACACGGACCCAGAACACTGAGCAGAGTGACAGGCAGGCCAAATAGATTTTTTTCAAATATTTTTTTCAAAAGGACCACTGCGTATATTCAATCTATAATATATGTCTTCTGTCCCTGCCTACACAATTCTCTCCCTGATGTGTGTGTCACGGAACTGCAGTGTTGCACTGTTATTAACTGCAACAGACCAGTGATTTCAGAGCCAGGAAATAATTTGGCGCAAGCCTTCTGTAACACTTAGCTGGCTGCGTATTTATTTGGAGAACTACTACCCGCAGCAGACACGGACCCAGAACACTGAGCAGAGTGACAGGCAGGCCAAATAGATTTTTTCCAAATATTTTTTTCAAAAGGACCACTGCGTATATTCAATCTATAATATATGTATTCTGGCCCTGCCTACACAATTCTCTCCCTGGAGTATTACTGCAGGGCGCAATGCTCTGCACGGCCGATATACCAAAAAATAAAAAATGTGCAACACTGCTAAAAGCAGCCTCCACACTACTGCACACGGTTAGATGTGGCCCTAAGAAGGACCGTTGGGGTTCTTGAAGCCTACACTAACTCCTAACACTCTCCCTACAGCAGCTCCAACACGATACCACTGTCCCTCAGCTATCTCACAACGCATCTGAGGCGAGCCGCGGGAGGGGCCGATTTTTATACTCGGGTGACACCTGATCTCCCCAGCCACTCACTGCAGGGGGGTGGTATAGGGCTTGAACGTCGCAGGGGGAAGTTGTAATGCCTTCCCTGTCTTTCAATTGGCCAGAAAAAGCGCGCTAACGTCTCAGAGAGGAAAGTGAAAGTAACCCGAACATCGCGTGGTACTCGTTACGAGTAACGAGCATCTCGAACACGCTAATACTCGAACGAGTATCAAGCTCGGACGAGTACGTTCGCTCATCTCTAATCGTAATGCATGTCTAGAAGAGTGTTTCAGTGGACTATTTCATCTGTTTTAGTATATTTGTTGTGGTATAAACATGCAAAGAAGGAAGTGTGTGAATGATCCAAATATATTTTGCTATATTTGTGGACGTTTTATGATCGGAACACAGAGGCATAGCATAACCTCATTTGTTAAAAGTGTTTATTTCGCTTATTTTGGAATGAAGCTGGGGGATTAAGATAAACCGTGGGCCCCTCAAAGTGTGCCGTGCTTGTGTTGCAGAGCTGAGAAACTGGTCAAAGGGAAAGATAAAGGCAGTTAGTTTTGGGGTTCCAATGATATGGCGTGAGCGAAAGATATTTTAAAAACTTGATGTGATACAGGAAAATGAAAATAATTTCTGTAATTCATACACTCTGTATATACAAAATCAGTTATTGGATCTAATTTTTTTTTTTGTAGACCTGTGTTATCAATGCAAGATGATACGCTAGCGGATCTTAAGGTCCTCAGAAGCAAATTAAAAGACCTATTAACCCCTTAGTGACGAAGCCTGTTTGCGCCTTAGTGACGGAGCCAAATTTTGGAAATCTGACATGCATCGTTGAACATAGCATAACTCCATAAAGGTTTTGCATATCCAAGTGATTCTGACATTGTTTTTTCGCCACATGTTGTACTTCATTTTGGTTGTAAAAAGAGACTGATATAATTTGTTTATATATATATTAAAAGTACCAATATTGGAAAAATTTTGAAAAAATTATCATTTTTCCACATTTTCAACTGTAATATCTCAAATATGTCCAAACATACTGTACAAATTTTTGATAAGATATATATTACCATCTGTTTACTTTATTCTGAATGCACACTTGAAAAACTTTTGTGTTTTTTTTTTTTTTAATTTAGAGGATGTACAAATTTAACATTACTTTTCAGCATTTTGAGGAACACTTTGCTTTCCTGCACCAAGCCAAGTTTGCAAAGGCTCATAAGTGTCAGAATAATAGATACCCCCCAAAATGACCCCATTTTAAAAACTACACCCCTTAGTGTATTCACTGAGGGGTGTCATGAGTATTTTGACCCCACAGTTTTTTCAGGAATTAATTCAATTTAGAGGAGAAAAAATAAAATTTCATATTTTTGCAAATATGTCATTTTAAATACATATTTTTTTCCTTTAGTGCTCATGAAAATGAGGATTTACACCCCAAAATGGATACCCCCGTTTCTCCCGTGTTTAGAAACATACCCATTGTGGCCCTAATCTTATGTCTGGATGCACAACGGGACCCAAAATGAAAGGAGTAGTCGGTGGCTTTCAGAACATAAATTTTGCTTGAAGGCGTTTTAGGCCCATAGCACTTTTGTAGAGCTCTTGAGCGGCCAAAACCAAAGAGAACCCCCACAAATGACCCCATTTTGAAAACTAGACCCCTTACCGAATTTATCTAGGGGTGTACTGCCAATTTTGACCCCACAGTTTTTGAATGAATTCAAGCAAAGCAGTAGGAAAAAAATGTGATTTTCATTTTTTTGGCAATTCTGTCGTTTTAAAAACTGCTTTTTTTGGACAGCACACACATGAATGAAGACTTGCACCCCAAAATAGATACCCCTGTTTGTCCCATGTTCAGAGACATACCCATTGTGGCCCTAATCTTTTGTCTGGATGCACAACGGGGCCCAAAATGAAAGAAGTAGTCGGTGGCTTTCAGAACAGAAATTTAGCATGAAGGTGATTTAGGCCCCATTGCCCACTTGTAGAGCCCTTGAGCGGCCAAAGCGACAGAGAACCCCCACAAATGACCCAATTTTGAAAACTAGACCCCTTAACGAATTCATCTAGGGGTGTACTGTGTATTTTACCGTACAATTTTTGAATAAATCTAAGCAAAGCAGTAGGAAAAAAATTACAATTTTCATTTTTTGGGCAGTTGTATCAATTTAAAAACTAATTTTTTTTGTACAGCACACATAGGAATGAAGACTTTCACCACAAAACGGATACTCCTGTTTGTCCTGTGTTCAGAACCATACCCCTTGTGGCCCTAATCTACTTAAAGGACACATGGCTAGGCCTATAATAGAAGGAGCACCTGTTGGATTTCAGGGTACAACGGAATAAATTCCAGGCCCCATCGCCCACTTATAGAGCCATTGAGCCGCCAAAACGATAAAGAACCCCCACGAATGACCCCATTTTAAAAAATAGACCCCTTAATGAATTCATCTAGGGGTGTACTGCATATTTTGACCCCACAGTATTTGAATAAGTCTAAGCAAAGCAGAAGGAAAAAATTACGATTTTCATTTTTTTGGAAATTTTGTCAATTTAAAAACTGTTTTTTTTGTACAGTGTACATAGGAATGAAGACCTTCACCCCAAAATAGATACCCCTGTTTGTCCCGTGTTCAAAAACATACCCATTGTGGCCCTAATCTGCTTATAGGACACATGGTTAGGCCTGAAATGCAGGGAACACCTGTTGGATGGCAGGGCACAACTGAATAAATTCCAGGCCCCATTGTTCATTTGTACGGAATAAAAACTGACTCCCTAAAAATATTCTTCCCCCCCCACACACTCTGCGCCCTTTTCGGCGTTCCTCAAATCTTAGATAAATGTAATAATTAGAGATGAGCGAACGTACTCGTCCGAGCTTGATATTCGTGCAAATATCAGGGTGTTCGGGATGCTCATTACTCGTAACGAGTACCACGCGGTGTTCCGGTTACTTTCAGTTTCCTCTCTGAGACGTTAGCGCGCTTTTCTGGCCAATTGAAAGACAGGGAAGGCATTACAACTTCCCCCTGTGACGTTCAAGCCCTATACCACCCCCCTGCTGTGAGTGGCTGGGGCGATCAGATGTCACCCGAGTATAAAAATCGGCCCCTCCCGCGGCTCACATTCACTGAAACAGCCAAAAATACCTGAAGGTCTGCAAAGCAGACACGGTCGCCATAGGCACGATCGCCATAAGGCAGGCACAATCGCCATGGCGATTGTGCCTGCCTTATGGCGATCGTGCCTATGGCGACCGTGTCTGCTTTGCAGACCTTCAGGTATTTTTGGCTGTTTCAGTGAATGTGTTTGTTTTTTTCTTTTTCCTCCCGCGGCTCGGCTCAGATGCCGTGTGAGTTAGCTGAGGGACAGTGGTATCGTGCTGGAGCTGCTGTAGGGAGAGCGTTAGGAGTTAGTGTAGGCTTCAAGAACCCCAACGGTCCTTCTCAGGGCCACATCTAATAGTGTGCAGTACTGTGTTAGCACTGTAATTTTTTTTTTTTTTCAAAATTGGATCTGCAGAGCATTGCGCCCTGCAATAGGGACAGAAGTGGTGGTTAGGCAGGGAGAGTGTTAGCAGTGAGTGTAGGCTTCAAGAACCCCAACGGTCCTTTCTAGGGCCACATCTATCCGTGTGCAGTACTGTCCAGGCTGCTGTTAGCAGTGTTGCATTTTTTTTTTTTTTCTCAAAACGGGCTGTGCAGACCATTGCACCCGGCATTAATACTACAGGGATAGAATTGTGTAGGCAGGGCCAGAAGACATACATTATTCATTGAATACACGCAGTGTGGCTTGTCCTTTGAAAAACAAGGGAAAAAATTCTATTTTGCCTGCCTCTGACAGTCCTCAGGGCTCTGGGTACGTGTGTGCTGCGTGCAGAACGTTAAAAATAATCAGACGCAGCCAGCTACGTTTTACTGCAGGCTTGCGCCAATTTTTTTGCTGCATGGGAAATCCCTGATCTTCTGTAGTGAATAACTTTGCATCACTGCAGTTCTCTGACACATTTGCAGGGCCACAACACAGTTATTAAACGTAGTAGTATTCATTGAATACACGCAGTGTGGCTTGTCCTTTTGAAAAACAAGGGAAAAAATTCTATTTTGGCTGCAGGCTTGCGCCAATTTTTTTGCTGCATGGGAAATCCCTGATCTTCTGTAGCGAATAACTTTGCATCACTGCAGTTCTCTGACACATTTGCAGGGCCACAACACAGTTATTACACTTAGTAGTATTCATTGAATACACGCAGTGTGGCTTGTCCTTTTGAAAAACAAGGGAAAAAATACTATTTTGGCTGCAGGCTTGCGCCAATTTTTTTGCTGCATGGGAAATCCCTGATCTTCTGTAGTGAATAACTTTGCATCACTTCAGTTCTCTGACACATTTGCAGGGCCACAACACAGTTATTAAACGTAGTAGTATTCATGGAATACACGCAGTGTGGCTTGTCCTTTTGAAAAACAAGTGAAAAAATTCTATTTTGGCTGCAGGCTTGCGCCTATTTTTTTGCTGCATGGGAAATCCCTGATCTTCTGTAGTGAATAACTTTGCATCACTGCAGTTCTCTGACACATTTGTAGGGCCACAACACAGTTATTAAACGTAGTAGTATTCATGGAATACACGCAGTGTGGCTTGTCCTTTTGAAAAACAAGTGAAAAAATTCTATTTTGGCTGCAGGCTTGCGCCAATTTTTTTGCTGCATGGGAAATCCCTGTACTTCTGTAGTGAATAACTTTGCATCACTGCAGTTCTCTGACACATTTGTAGGGCCACAACACAGTTATTAAACGTAGTAGTATTCATTGAATACACGCAGTGTGGCTTGTCCTTTTGAAAAACAAGGGAAAAAATACTATTTTGGCTGCAGGCTTGCGCCAATTTTTTTGCTGCATGGGAAATCCCTGATCTTCTGTAGCGAATAACTTTGCATCACTGCAGTTCTCTGACACATTTGCAGGGCCACAACACAGTTATTAAACGTAGTAGTATTCATTGAATACACGCAGTGTGGCTTGTCCTTTTGAAAAACAAGGGAAAAAATACTATTTTGGCTGCAGGCTTGCGCCAATTTTTTTCCTGGCTTGGAAATCACTGGTAATACAGCATGCTGAGGGGTAGGGGTAGGCCTAGAGGACGTGGACGCGGCCGTGGACGCGTAAGCCCAAGTGAGGGTGTGGGCACAGGCCGAGCTCCTGATCCAGGTGTGTCGCAGCCGACTGCTGCGCGATTAGGAGAGAGGCACGTTTCTGGCGTCCCCACATTCATCGCCCAATTAATGGGTCCACGCGGGAGACCTTTATTAGAAAATGAGCAGTGTGAGCAGGTCCTGTCGTGGATGGCAGAAAGTGCTTCGAGCAAGCTATCATCCACCCAGAGTTCTGCGCCGTCCAGTGCTGCAAATCCGAATCCTCTGTCTGCTGCTCCTCCTTCCTCCCAGCCTCCTCACTCCACTACAATGACACATGCTCAGGAGCGGGCAGACTCCCAGGAACTGTTCTCGGGCCCCTGCTCAGATTGGGCAGCAGTGGTTCCTCTCCCACCAGAGGAGTTTATCGTCACTGATGCACAACCATTGGAAAGTTCCCGGGGTCCGGGGGATGAGGCTGGGGACTTCCGGCAACTGTCTCAAGACCTTTCAGTGGGTGAGGAGGACGATGACGATGAGACACAGTTGTCTTGCAGTGAGGTAGTAGTAAGGGCAGTAAGTGCGAGGGAGGAGCGCACAGAGGATTCGGAGGAAGAGCAGCAGGACGATGAGGTGACTGACCTCACCTGGTGTGCAACGCCTACTCAGGACAGGTCTTCAGAGGGGGAGGCAAGGGCAGCAGCAGGGCAGGTTGCAAGAGGCAGTGCGGTGTCCAGGGGTAGAGGCAGGGCCAGACCGAATAATCCACCAACTGTTTCCCAAAGCGCACCCTCGCGCCATGCCACCCTGCAGAGGCCGAGGTGCTCTAAGGTCTGGCAGTTTTTCACAGAGACGCCGGACGACCGACGAACAGTGGTGTGCAACCTTTGTCGCGCCAAGATCAGCCGGGGAGCCACCACCAACAGCCTCACCACCACCAGCATGCGCAGACATATGATGGCCAAGCACCCCACAAGGTGGGACGAAGGCCATTCACCGCCTCCGGTTTGCACCGCTGCCTCTCCCCCTGTGCCCCAACCTGCCACTGAGATTCAACCCCCCTCTCAGGACACAGGCACTACCGTCTCCTGGCCTGCACCCACACCCTCACCTCCGCTGTCCTCGGCCCCATCCACCAATGTCTCGCACCGCACAGTCCAGCCGTCACTAGCGCAAGTGTTGGAGTGCAAGCGCAAGTACGCCGCCACGCACCCGCACGCTCAATCGTTAACCATCAACATAGCCAAATTTATCAGCCTTGAGATGCTGCCGTATAGGGTTGTGGAAACGGAGGCTTTCAAAGCTATGATGGCGGCGGCGGCCCTGCGCTACTCAGTTCCCAGTCGCCACTACTTTTCCCGATGTGCCGTCCCAGCCCTGCACGACCACGTCTCCCGCAACATTGTACGCGCCCTCACCAATGCGGTTAGTGGCAAGGTCCACTTAACTACGGATACGTGGACAAGCACAGGCGGGCAGGGCCACTACATCTCCCTGACGGCACATTGGGTGAATTTAGTGGAGGCTGGGACAGAGTCAGAGCCTGGGACCGCTCACGTCCTACCCACCCCCAGAATTGCGGGCCCCAGCTCGGTGGTGGTATGTTCGGCGGTGTATGCTTCCTCCACTAAAGCACCCTCCTCCTCCTCCTCCTCCTCAACCTCTGTCTCGCAATCTAGATGTGTCAGCAGCAGCAGGACGTCGCCAGCAGTCGGTGTCGCGCGGCGTGGCAGCACAGCGGTGGGCAAGCGTCAGCAGGCCGTGCTGAAACTACTCAGCTTAGGAGATAGGAGGCACACGGCCCACGAACTGCTGCAGGGTCTGACAGAGCAGACCGACCGTTGGCTTGCGCCGCTGAGCCTCCAACCGGGCATGGTCGTGTGTGACAACGGCCGTAACCTGGTGGCGGCTCTGCAGCTCGGCAGCCTCACGCACGTGCCATGCCTGGCCCACGTCTTTAATTTGGTGGTTCAGCGCTTTCTGAAAAGCTACCCACGCTTGTCAGACCTGCTCGTAAAGGTGCGCCGGCTCTGCGCACATTTCCGCAAGTCCCACACGGACGCTGCCACCCTGCGCACCCTCCAACATCGGTTTAATCTGCCAGTGCACCGACTGCTGTGCGACGTGCCCACACGGTGGAACTCTACGCTCCACATGTTGGCTAGGCTCTATGAGCAGCGTAGAGCTCTAGTGGAATACCAACTCCAACATGGGCGGCGCAGTGGGAGTCAGCCTCCTCAATTCTTTTCAGAAGAGTGGGCCTGGTTGGCAGACATCTGCCAGGTCCTTGGAAACTTTGAGCAGTCTACCCATGTGGTGAGCGGCAATGCTGCAATCATTAGCGTCACCATTCCTCTGCTATGCATCTTGAGAAGTTCCCTGCAAACCATAAAGGCAGCCGCTTTGCGCTCGGAAACAGAGCCGGGGGAAGACAGTATGTCGCTGGATAGTCAGAGCACCCTCCTGTCTATATCTCAGCGCATTCAGGAGGAGGAGGAGAAGCATGAGGAGGATGAGGAGGAGGGGGAAGAGACAGCTTGGCCCACTGCTGACGGTACCCATGCTGCTTGGCTGTCATCATTTCAGCGTTTATGGCCTGAGGAGGAGGAGGATCCTGAAAGTGATCTTCCTAGTGCGGACAGCCATGTGTTGCGTACAGGTACCCTGGCACACATGGCTGACTTCATGTTAGGATGCCTTTCTCGTGACCCTCGCGTTACACGCATTCTAGCCACTACGGATTACTGGGTGTACACACTGCTCGACCCACGCTATAGGGAGAACCTTCCCACTCTCATTCCCGAAGAGGAAAGGGGTTCGAGAGTGTTGCTATACCACAGGACCCTGGCGGACAAGCTGATGGTAAAATTCCCATCCGACAGCGCTAGTGGCAGAAGGCGCAGTTCCGAGGGCCAGGTAGCAGGGGAGGTGCGGAGATCGAGCAGCATGTACAGCCCAGGCAGTGCAACAGTCATTAAGGGCCTGGACAGCTTTATGGCTCCCCAGCAAGACTGTGTCACCGCTGCCCAGTCAAGGCTGAGTCGGCGGGAGCACTGTAAAAGGATGGTGAGGGAGTACGTAGCCGATCGCACGACCGTCCTCCGTGACGCCTCTGCCACCTACAACTACTGGGTGTCGAAGCTGGACACGTGGCCTGAACTAGCGCTGTATGCCCTGGAGGTGCTTGCTTGTCCTGCGGCTAGCGTCTTGTCGGAAAGGGTGTTTAGTGCGGCTGGGGGAATCATCATAGATAAGCGTACCCGCCTGTCAACCGACAGTGCCGACAGGCTAACACTCATCAAGATGAACAAAGCCTGGATTTCCCCAGACTTCTCTTCTCCACCAGCGGACAGCAGCGATACGTAAGCAATACGTAGGCTGCACCCGCAGAGGGAAGCTACGTTCTCTCTCACCATCCAAAACGGGGACATTTCTGCTTCATCAATCTGTGTCTAATATTCCTCCTCCTCCTCCTGCTCCTCCTCCTGAAACCTCACGTAATCACGCTGAACGGGCAATTTTTCTTAGGGCCACAAGGCTCACTCATCTAATTTGTCTAAACAATTTTCATATGTTTCAATGCTCTTAAAAGCGTTGAAACTTTAACTTGAACCAATTTTTAGTTAAACTGGGCTGCCTCCAGGCCTAGTTACCACTTAAGCCACATTAACCAAAGCGATTAATGGGTTTCACCTGCCATCTTGGTTGGGCATGGCCAATTTTTACTGAGGTACATTAGTACTGTTGGTACACCAATGTTTTGGGGCCCTCACCTACAGTGTAATCATAGCAATTTGTATGTTCTTCGCCTGCACTCATGGTACAGAAGTGTGTGTGGGGTTGGCCTACACTTTAGTCACATAAATGTAACTTGGGCCTTGGCTATACTGCAGCTACTGAAATGGAACTAAGACTGCGTTCCCACTATACTGCTGCTTCGGAATTGTTCCTGGGGCCTGTGTAGGCTGCTACAATGACTTAAATGGAACTAAGAGTGTGCTCCCCCTATAATGCTGCTAGTGATATGTTAGTGGGGCCTGTCGCTAATGCTACGGCTGAAATGTTACTAATTCTGGGCTCTGCCTATACCGCTGCTAATGGTATGTCTCTGGGGTGTGGAAACAGAGGCTTCCCAAAGACATGATGGCGGCGAGGCCATTTCCCACCAACGCGGTTACTGTTAAGGTACATATTACCAGTCTGACTGGGGCATGCAGTGTTGGCCGGAGCCCACCTGCATTAAGCACGACATTACTACCTCAGCTGTGTTGGGCAATGCAATGGGATATTTTTGTGTATCGCCGGTGGGTTCCAGGGAGCCACCCATGCTGTAGGTGCACACGGAGTTTAACCTGCATGTGTCCACTTGTAAAGAACCCCAGTCTGACTGGGGCATGCAGTGTGGGCCGAAGCCCACCTGCATTAAGCACGACATTACTACCTCAGCTGTGTTGGGCAATGCAATGGGATATTTCTATGTACCGCCGGTGGCTTCCTGGCACCCACCCATGCTGTGGGTCCACAGGGAATTATAAATGCATCTGTTTCCAATTGTAAAGAATCACAGTTAGACTGGGGCATGCAGTGTGGGCCGAAGCCCACCTGCATTAAGCACGACATTACTACCTCAGCTGTGTTGGGCAATGTAATGGGATATTTCTATGTACCGCCGGTGGCTTCCTGGCACCCACCCATGCTGTGGGTCCACAGGGAATTATAAATGCATCTGTTTCCACTTGTAAAGAACCACAGTCAGACTGGGGCATGCAGTGTGGGCCGAAGCCCACCTGCATTAAGCACGACATTACTACATCAGCTGTGTTGGGCACTGCAATGGGATATATCTATGTACCGCCGGTGGGTTCCAGGGAGCCACCCATGCTGTAGGTGCACACGGAGTTTAACCTACATGTGTCCACTTGTAAAGAACCCCAGTCTGACTGGGGCATGCAGTGTGGGCCGAAGCCCACCTGCATTAAGCACGACATTACTACCTCAGCTGTGTTGGGCAATGCAATGGGATATTTCTATGTACCGCCGGTGGCTTCCTGGCACCCACCCATGCTGTGGGTCCACAGGGAGTTATGAATGCATCTGTTTCCACTTGTAAAGAACCATAGTCAGACTGGGGCATGCAGTGTGGGCCGAAGCCCACCTGCATTAAGCACGACATTACTACCTCAGCTGTGTTGGGCAATGCAATGGGATATTTTTGTGTATCGCCGGTGGGTTCCAGGTAGCCACCCATGCTGTAGGTGCACACGGAGTTTAACCTACATGTGTCCACTTGTAAAGAACCCCAGTCTGACTGGGGCATGCAGTGTGGGCCGAAGCCCACCTGCATTAAGCACGACATTACTACCTCAGCTGTGTTGGGCAATGCAATGGGATATTTTTATGTACCGCCGGTGGGTTCCAGGCAGCCACCCATGCTGTCGGTCCACAGGGACTTCACAATAGGGAGTTGTACCTGCCTGTGTCTATGAATTAAAAACCGCGGTCTGACTGGGGCATGCAGACACCTTGACAGAATGAATAGTGTGTGGCACATAGGTTCCCCATTGCTATGCCCACGTGTGCAGCTCCTGATGGCGGTTGCACAGGATTCTATTTCTCATTGCTTCTGTACAGCATTGTGGGCTATCGCCCAGCCCCTTTTAAAGAGGGTCGCTGCCTAGCCGTGCCAACCCTCTGCAGTGTGTGCCTGCGGTTCCTCGTCATGGCAGACGCACTTCTAAATAGACATGAGGGTGGTGTGGCATGAGGGCAGCTGAAGGCTGCGCAGGGACACTTTGGTGTGCGCTATGGGGGGGAGGGGGGCGGTTGGGCAGCATGTAAACCAGGAGAAGTGGCAGTGGAGTGTCATGCAGGCAGTGATTGTGCTTTGTTGGAGGTAGTGTGGTGCTTAGCAAAGGTATGCCATGCTAATGAGGGCTTTTCAGAAGTAAAAGTTTTTGGGAGGGGGGGGGGGCCCACTCTTGCCGCTATTGTGGCTTAATAGTGGGACCTGTGAACTTGAGATGCAGCCCAACATGTAGCCCCTCGCCTGCCCTATCCGTTGCTGTGTCGTTCCCATCACTTTCTTGAATTGCCCAGATTTTCACACAAGGAAACCTTAGCGAGCATCGGCGAAATACAAAAATGCTCGGGTTGCCCATTGACTTCAATGGGGTTCGTTACTCGAAACGAACCCTCGAGCATCGCGAAAAGTTCGTCCCGAGTAACGAGCACCCGAGCATTTTGGTGCTCGCTCATCTCTAGTAATAATGTGAACTGTGTGGTATTTCTGAAGACAGGGGTAATTACGGAGGCTGGTTGGGATGGGTACATGGGGCAATAAAACCGTGTATACCTCCTCCTCTCATGCTTTTTGGGGGTCATTTCTTGACCTCAGTGCAGGTATGGGGTGTAAAAAGTGGTGCACTGTGAGTCTCCGTAAGCTTGATGAGGTGCGGTGGTCTCGCACAGAAGACGCTCAACAAGGTGCTCCTGGAACTGCAGAAAGGCGAACGTTCCCGGGGCTTCTTGTAAACTATGGATTATAGGTAGCGGTCTGAATAGCGCCGGGCTCATGCAGCCGTAGGCGGAATCCGCTTCCGGAGGCCCGCAGCGGATCCCATCTGTGAGCCCGGCTGTGACCCTGCGTACGGCCGCATAATGTACTGCGCATAACTGCCTACTCTCACAGGTGGTCATTCGCAGTACTTTTCTCTTTTTGTTTGTATTTTCCGCACCGTCGCTTAGCGATGACGTGGGTACCCGCAGCCCGTATACAATGTAGTCGCGTATGGGCAGCGGGTATATCTATGACAATGGAGCACAATGGGCTCTATGTTGCGAATATCTGCGGTAAAATAGAACCTGCTGCGTTCTCTTTTCTGCGAGTGGATTATGTAATTCCAACCCACTAATGTGAGCGCAATTGTGTAATCCAATGCGATTGATCTGCGTAATACCGCGGATCAGACGCATGCAGAATCTGTAATTCCTATCCGGTCATGTGAGACCGGCCAAAGGTAGATCGCTACCTTTCCAGAAACACATGTGCCTTCAGCCAATCACAGCCAATGACAATGATGTCATTGAATGGCTGTGATTGGCTGTGTTTCTGGAGGCGGGGATTTCAAGCCCTGCGTCCAGAAAGCAATGCTCTGCCGGGAACCAGGAGGGAGCGACAGCCTGCAGGAGCACCGCAGAACGTCAGAAGAAGTGAGTAATGATTTTTATTTTTTGCTCCACTGTATTGCCGGCGTATAAGGTGACAGTTGGGGGGTCGTCTTATACGCCCCGTCGCCTTATACGCCGGTATATATTTTTATTGTAACACATTTCTGGATGAATTGCAGGGAAGGGCTTATATATTTAAGCCCTTCCCGACAATTCATCCCCGCGCACGCCGGCAGCCCATTGCTTTCAGTGGAACCTGCTGTATTGCTTGCTCCATTGAATTCAATGGGCAAACATCGTTCTTCTCTGCCACAGCTGTTACAGCTATGGCAGAGGAGAACGATCTTTACGCTGACAGGGCCCACTCTTGCCGCTATTGTGGCTTAATAGTGGGACCTGGGAACTTGAGATGCAGCCCAACATGTAGCCCCTCGCCTGCCCTATCCGTTTCTGTGTCGTTCCCATCACTTTCTTGAATTTCCCAGATTTTCACAAATGAAAACTTTAGCGAGCATCGGCGATATACAAAAATGCTCGGGTCGCCCATTGACTTCAATGGGGTTCGTTACTCGAAACGAACCCTCGAGCATTGCGAAAATTTCGTCCCGAGTAACGAGCACCCGAGCATTTTGGTGCTTGCTCATCTCTAGTTGTTACGCCAAATTTTAGTAAATCCCTGGGGAATGCCTAGCTCAAGTTTCAAATAAATCAGTGAATAGTCTGACCAAGTGGTTGTGGCTAGAGATGAGCGAACGTACTCGTCCGAGCTTGATATTCGTGCGAATATTACGGTGTTCGGGATGCTCGTTACTCGTAACGAGTACCACGCGGTGTTCCGGTTACTTTCAGTTTCCTCTCTGAGACGTTAGCGCGCTTTTCTGGCCAATTGAAAGACAGGGAAGGCATTACAACTTCCCCCTGTGACGTTCAAGCCCTATACCACCCCCCTGCTGTGAGTGGCTGGGGCGATCAGATGTCACCCGAGTATAAAAGTCGGCCCCTCCCGCGGCTCGCCTCAGATGTCTTGTGAGTTAGCTGAGGGAAAGTGCTGTTCTATTGGAGTTGCTGTAGGGAGAGTGTTTGTAGTGAGTGTAGGCTTCAAGAACCCCAACGGTCCTTCTTAGGGCCACATCAACGTGTGTGCAGGCTGCTGTTAGCAGTGGAGAAATTTTTTTTTTTCCTCAAAATCGGCAGTGCAGAGCATTGCACCCGGTATTAGGGACAGAAGTGGTGCTTAGGCAGGGAGAATGTTAGGAGTGAGTGTAGCCTTCAAGAACCTCAACAGTCCTTTCTAGGGCCACATTTAACTGTGTGGAGTACTGTGCAGGCTGCTGTTAGCTGTGTTGCTTTTTTTTTTTTCCTCAAAATCGGCGGTGCAGAGCATTGCACCCTCCATTGATACTACAGGCACAGAATTGTGTAGGCAGGGCCACAACACAGTTATTAGTCATTGAATAGACGCAGTGGGCCTTTTCTTTTTTAACAAAAGGGAAAAAAGTATATTTGCCCTGCCTCTGTCAGTCCTAAGGGCTCTGGGTACGTGTGTGCTGCGTGGAGAACGTAAAAAAATCAGACGCAACCAGCTACGGTTGAGTGCAGCCTTGCGCCAATTTCTTTCCTGCCTGGGAAATACCTGCTCTGCCACAGTTAATAACTCTGCAACAGTAAAGTTCTGTGACACTTTTGCAGGGCTGCAACACAGTGTCAGTTATTAAACTTATTATTCAGTGAATAGACGCAGTGGGCCTATCCTTTTAAACAAAAGGGAAAAAAGTATATTTGCCCTGCCTCTGTCAGTCCTAAGGGCTCTGGGTACGTGTGTGCTGCGTGGAGAACGTAAAAAAATCAGACGCAACCAGCTACGGTTGAGTGCAGCCTTGCGCCAATTTCTTTCCTGCCTGGGAAATACCTGCTCTGCCACAGTTAATAACTCTGCAACAGTAAAGTTCTGTGACACTTTTGCAGGGCCGCAACACAGTGTCAGTTATTAAACTTATTATTCAGTGAATAGACGCAGTGGGCCTATCCTTTTAAACAAAAGGGAAAAAAGTATATTTGCCCTGCCTCTGTCAGTCCTAAGGGCTCTGGGTACGTGTGTGCTGCGTGGAGAACGTAAAAAAATCAGACGCAACCAGCTACGGTTGAGTGCAGCCTTGCGCCAATTTCTTTCCTGCCTGGGAAATACCTGCTCTGCCACAGTTAATAACTCTGCAACAGTAAAGTTCTGTGACACTTTTGCAGGGCCGCAACACAGTGTCAGTTATTAAACTTATTATTCAGTGAATAGACGCAGTGGGCCTATCCTTTTAAACAAAAGGGAAAAAAGTATATTTGCCCTGCCTCTGTCAGTCCTAAGGGCTCTGGGTACGTGTGTGCTGCGTGGAGAACGTAAAAAAATCAGACGCAACCAGCTACGGTTGAGTGCAGCCTTGCGCCAATTTCTTTCCTGCCTGGGAAATACCTGCTCTGCCACAGTTAATAACTCTGCAACAGTAAAGTTCTGTGACACTTTTGCAGGGCCGCAACACAGTTATTAAACTTATTATTCATTCACTAGAGGCAGTGGGCCTTTCCTTTTTAAAAAAAAGTTAAAAAATTATATTTGGCCTGCAGGCTTGCGCCAATTTCTTTCCTGCCTGTGAAATCAAATCACTGCTAATCCAGCATGCTGAGGGGTAGGGGTAGGCCTAGAGGACGTGGACGCGGCCGAGGACGCGGAGGGCCAAGTGAGGGTGTGGGCACAGGCCGAGCCAGTGCGGTGTCCAGGGGTAGAGGCAGGGCCAGACCGAATAATCCACCAACTGTTTCCCAAAGCGCCCCCTCGCGCCATGCCACCCTGCACAGGTCAAGGTGCTCTACGGTGTGGCAGTTTTTCACAGAGACGCCTGACGACCGACGAACTGTGGTGTGCAACCTTTGTCGCGCCAAGATCAGCTGGGGAGGCACCACCAACAGCATGCGCAGGCATATGATGGCCAAGCACCCCACAAGGTGGGACGATGCCCGTTCACCGCCTCCGGTTTGCACCACTGCCTCTCCCCCTGTGCCCCAACCTGCCACTGAGATCCAACCCCCCTCTGAGGACACAGGCACTACCGTCTCCTGGCCTGCACCCACACCATCACCTCCGCTGTCCTCGGCCCCATCCAGCATTGTCTCTCAGCGTAGCGTCCAGACGTCGCTAGTGCCACAGTTTGAGCGCAAGCGCAATTACGACGCCACGCACCCGCACGCTCAAGCGTTAACCGTGCACATTGCAAAATTGATCAGCCTAGAGATGCTGCCGTATAGGCTTGTGGAAAAGGAGGCTTTCAAAAGCATGATGGCGGCGGCTGCCCCGCGCTACTCGGTTCCCAGTCGCCACTACTTTTCCCGATGTGCCGTCCCAGGCCTGCACGACCACGTCTCCCGCAACATTGTACGCGCCCTCACCAACGCGGTTACTGCCAAGCTCCACTTAACAACGGACACGTGGACAAGCACAGGCGGGCAGGGCCACTATATCTCCCTGACGGCACATTGGGTGAATTTAGTGGAGGCTGGGCCAGAGTCAGAGCCTGGGACCGCTCACGTCCTACCCACCCCCAGAATTGCGGGCCACAGCTCGGTGGTGGTATCTGCGGCGGTGTATGCTTCCTCCACTAAAGCACCTTCCTCCTCCTCCTCCTCCTCCAACGCAACCTCTGTCTCGCAATCAAGATGTGTCAGCAGCACGTCGCCAGCAGTCGGTGTCGCGCGGCACGGCAGCACAGCGGTGGGCAAGCGTCAGCAGGCCGTGCTGAAACTACTCAGCTTAGGAAAGAAGAGGCACACGGCCCACGAACTGCTGCAGGGTCTGACAGAGCAGACCGACCGCTGGCTTGCGCCGCTGAGCCTCCAACCGGACATGGTCGTGTGTGACAACGGCCGTAACCTGGTGGCGGCTCTGCAGCTCGGCAGCCTCACGCACGTGCCATGCCTGGCCCACGTCTTTAATTTGGTGGTTCAGCGCTTTCTGAAAAGCTACCCCCACTTGTCATACCTGCTCGGAAAGGTGCGCCAGCTCTGCGCACATTTCCGCAAATCCCACACGCACGCTGCCACCCTGCGCACCCTGCAACACCGGTTTCATCTGCCAGTGCACCGACTGTTGTGCGACGTGCCCACACGGTGGAACTCTACGCTCCACATGTTGGCCAGACTCTATGAGCAGCGTAGAGCTATAGTGGAATACCAACTCCAACTTGCGCGGGGCAGTGGGAGTCAGCCTCCTCAATTATTTACAGAAGAGTGGCCCTGGTTGGCAGCCATCTGCCAGGTCCTTGGAAAATTTGAGGAGTCTACCCAGGTGGTGAGCGGCGATGCTGCAATCATTAGCGTCACCATTCCTCTGCTATGCATCTTGAGAAGTTCCCTGCAAAGCATAAAGGCAGACGCTTTGCGCTCGGAAACAGAGCCGGTGGAAGACAGTATGTCGCTGGATAGTCAGAGCACCCTCCTGTCTATATCTCAGCGCGGTGAGGAGGAGGAGGAGGAGGAGGAGGAGGAAGAAGATGAGGAGGAGGGGGAAGAGACATCTTGGCCCACTGCTGATGGTACCCATGTTGCTTGCCTGTCATTCTTTCAGCGTGTATGGCCTGAGGAGGAGGAAGAGGAGGAGGATCCTGAAAGTGATCTTCCTAGTGAAGACAGCCATGTGTTGCGTACAGGTACCCTGGCACACATGGCTGACTTCATGTTAGGATGCCTTTCTCATGACCCTCGCGTTACACGCATTCTGGCCACTACGGATTACTGGGTGTACACACTGCTCGACCCACGGTATAAGGAGAGCCTTTGCACTCTCATTCCCGAAGAGGAAAGGGGTTCGAGAATGATGCTATACCACAGGGCGCTGGTGGACAAACTGATGGTAAACTTCCCATCCGACAGCGCTAGTGGCAGAAGGCGCAGTTCCGAGGGCCAGGTAGCAGGGGAGGCGCAGAGATCAGGCAGCATGTACAGCGCAGGCAGGGAAACATTCTCCAAGGCCTTTGCCAGCTTTATGGCTCCCCAGCAAGACTGTGTCACCGCTCCCCAGTCAAGGCTGAGTCGGCGGGAGCACTGTAAAAGGATGGTGAGGGAGTACGTAGCCGATCGCACGACCGTCCTCCGTGACGCCTCTGCCACCTACAACTACTGGGTGTCGAAGCTGGACACGTGGCCTGAACTCGCGCTGTATGCCCTGGAGGTGCTTGCTTGTCCTGCGGCTAGTGTCTTGTCAGAGAGTGCCGACAGGCTTACACTCATCAAGATGAACAAAGCCTGGATTTCCCCAGACTTCTCTTCTCCAGCAGCGGACAGCAGCGATACCTAAGCAATACGTAGGCTGCACCCGTGTATGGAAGCATCGTTCTCTCTCACCATCCAAAACGGGGACATTTCTGCTTCATCAATCTGTGTATAATATTCCTCCTCCTCCTCCTCCTGCTCCTCCTCCTGAAACCTCACGTAATCACGCCGAACGGGCAATTTTTCTTAGGGCCACAAGGCTCACTCATATAATTTTTCTAAACAATTTTTATACGTTTCAATGCTCTTAAAAGCGTTGAAACTTTAACTTCAACCAATTTTTCGTTAAACTGGGCTGCCTCCAGGCCTAGTTACCACTTAAGCCACATTAACCAAAGCGATTAATGGGTTTCACCTACCCTCTTGGTTGGCCATGGCCAATTTTTCTGATGTACATTAGTACTGTTGATACAGCAATTTTTGTGGGCCCTCGCCTACAGTGTAATCAAATGAATTTTTAGCCCACCTGCATTACAGCTGACGTTACATCCGCTGTGTTGGGCAATGCAATGGGATATATTTATGTACCGCCGGTGACTTCCTGGCACCCACCCATGCTGTGGGTCCACAGAGAATTATAAATGCATCTGAAACCACATTTAAAGAACCCCAGTCTGACTGGGGCATGCAGTGTGGGCCGAAGCCCACCTGCATTAAGCACGACATTACTACCTCAGCTGTGTTGGGCAATGCAATGGGATATTTCTATGTACCGCCGGTGGCTTCCTGGCACCCACCCATGCTGTGGGTCCACAGGGAATTATAAATGCATCTGTTTCCACTTGTAAAGAACCCCAGTCTGACTGGGGCATGCAGTGTGGGCCGAAGCCCACCTGCATTAAGCACGACATTACTACCTCAGCTGTGTTGGGCAATGCAATGGGATATTTTTATGTACCGCCGGTGGGTTCCAGGGAGCCACCCATGCTGTGGGTCCACAGGGAGTTGTAAATGCATCTGTTTCCACTTCTAAAGAACCCCAGTCTGACTGGGGCATGCAGTGTGGGCCGAAGCCCACCTGCATTAAGCACGACATTACTACCTCAGCTGTGTTGGGCAATGCAATGGGATATTTTTGTGTATCGCCGGTGGGTTCCAGGGAGCCACCCATGCTGTAGGTGCACACGGAGTTTAACCTACATGTGTCCACTTCTAAAGAACCCCAGTCTGACTGGGGCATGCAGTGTGGGCCGAAGCCCACCTGCATTTAACATGACATTACCTCAGCTGTGATGGGCAATGCAATGGGATATATTTATGTACCGCCGGTGGGTTCTAGGGAGCCTCCCATGCTGTGGGTCCACAGGGACTTCACAATAGGGAGTTGTACCTGCCTGTGTCTATGAATTAAAAACCACGGTCAGGTTGGGGCATGCAGTGTGGGCCGAAGCCCACCTGCATTTAATCTGACGTTAGCTCTGCTGTCCAGGGCACTTCAATGGGATACATTTATGTACAGCCGGTGTGTCCCAGGGAGCCACCCACGCTGTGGGTGCACACGGAATTCCCATTGCGGAGTTGTACCTGCCTCTGACTATTTATAAAAAAACACGGTCTGACTGGGGCATGCAGACACCTTGACAGAATGAATAGTGTGTGGCACATAGGTTCCCCATTGCTATGCCCACGTGTGCACCTCCTGATGGCGGTGGCACAGGATTATATTTCTCATTGCTTCTGTACAGCATTGTGGGCTATCGCCCCGCCCCTTTTAAAGAGGGTCACTGCCTAGCCGTGCCAACCCTCTGCAGTGTGTGCCTGCGGTTCCTCCTCATGGCAGACGCATTTATAAATAGACATGAGGGTGCTGTGGCATGAGTGCAGCTGAAGGCTGCGCAGGGACACTTTGGTGTGCGCTGTGGACACTGGGTCGTGCGGGGAGGTTGGGCAGCATGTAACCCAGGAGAAGTGGCAGCGGAGTGTCATGCAGGCAGTGATTGTGCTTTGTTGGAGGTAGTGTGGTGCTTAGCTAAGGTATGCATTGCTAATGAGGGCTTTTCAGAAGTAAAAGTTGTTGGGAGGGGGGGGGGGGCCACTCTTGCCGCTATTGTGGCTTAATAGTGGGGCCTGGGAACTTGAGATGCAGCCCAACATGTAGCCCCTCGCCTGCCCTATCCGTTGCTGTGTCGTTCCCATCACTTTCTTGAATTGCCCAGATTTTCACAAATGAAAACCTTAGCAAGCATCGGTGATATACAAAAATGCTCGGGTCGCCCATTGACTTCAATGGGGTTCGTTACTCGAAACGAACCCTCGAGCATCACGATAATTTCGTCCCGAGTAACGAGCACCCGAGCATTTTGGTGCTTGCTCATCTCTAATTAGGGGAGGTTCTGTTGCTGGTGGTGGAGTCCACCATTTTATCTGGTATAATATTGAAATCTCCACATATTACTAATTTCCCTTTTTGGATTTTTTAAATAATTTATTTAGGAAGTAGTTTTGGACGTTATTTGGAGCATATAAGTATACTAATGTTATTGGGTTCCTATTCAGAGTCCCCACTAAAATAATGTATCTTCCCTTCAGGTTTAAAACTTGTTCTAACATCACAAAATTAAGATTCCCCCTAATTGCTATTAGAACTCCTGCTTCTTTTTTTAAGCACATGACATAGAAATTTAAGGGAATTTTTTATTAATAAATTTCTGGCATTCTGATGTTGTGAAGTGGGTCTCTTCCAAACTAAGCACGTCCACTTTAGACTCTTTTAAAAGGGGAATTGAGCCCCTTCGTGTTTTGCGATAAGATTTTAATCAACATGTTTAACTGGAGCAGAATGAGTTGAAGCAGGAATCAGGTACCTGGTGGTGCTTAAGGAACACAGAAAAACAATATTAACAATCAATGAACACAAGATAAGGCAATTATCTATCACTGAAGTTGCTAGAGACGGTAGGTAAATATGCATAGAAGCCTGAAAAACAGAACACACAAAACAGATGGTTAGAAGATCTGGTATTAACACCTGCATATTTTTGGGTGTATCAAAAAGAGTTCGCCTGGCAGAAGACAGCCTCTTATTCAGTTGCATTTACTTAAAATTAGCAGCTGAATGTTGTTTAGATCAAAAATCAAATACTTCATCTGGAAACTTTTTATGTGGTAACATTGCATGACCCACTCTTTGGGGTGTTTTTAGGCCATGTCGAGTTTACAAATTGTGCTTTATCTGGAATAGGGATGTTCCATGTTTTTGACATTTTTTCACCTTGTTCAGGAGTTGTAATGATATGGAGTGTATTGTCCTTTTGTATATGCAGCTTTGTGGGGAAACCCCATCTATATGGAGTTCCCGCTGATCTTAGAGCTTGAATAGTGGATGAGAAGGTCTTTCTGGTTTGGATAGTGGTTGGAGATAAGTCAGCATATAGATGTATGGTAGAATATGGACTAGGCAAATTGGCAAGTTTGCGGGCAGAGTACATTAAGGCTTTGCTTATGTGAAAGAAATGAATTCTCGCAATAACATATCGTGGAATTGCCTCTGAAAGAAAACACAGTTTGGGCAGTTTATGCGCTCTATCATTTGTATGTTCCTATTCTGAGCTGTTTGATAATAGAGTTGCTATAAGTTTCATTGAAAAGTCTGTTAAGTTGGATTAGGCAACGTTTTCAGGAATCCCTCTAAACTTTACATTATTCCTCATGCTCCTATCTTCGAGATCTTATTTTTCATGGAGGCCACTTCCTCTTCTAGAGCGTAATGCTCATCTATCAGATTATTATGCGACGTAGTGAGGTCCTCCATTTTGTTTTCTATATGGTTGGTTTGCTCTCCTATTTCATGTAAGGAGGAATTGAATATTGAGGAAAAGGGGTTTAAGTCACTTTGTAAAGAACCACTCAGTGCCAATATCATGTTCCTGATGTTCTGTAGCTGGGGGACTGGATGCAAGGACATTTGTTATGGGATCTTCCTGAATAGGGGTGTTCTTTTGTGTGGAGAGAGGTGGTGACAACCTGGGCTGCTGTTTTTCTGGACTTGTGGAAGCTGATGAGGGAGAAGAAATAGAGGAAGTTCCCCCTAGCTGGTCTGTATAAGGCCGATCAGCATCTGACATTATTCTGGCTGCCATAGCAGCAGGATTTCCCAAACTATCATAAGTCCCCAAGCGACTGAAAAAACAAAAACCTAAATATTAGTAAAATAAACACCTTTTAAGTATTGCAAAAAAATTTAAAAAAATATTACTTTTAACCCTACCCCTTTCTCAGTTGTTGTGTCAAAAGAATCAAAAAAAGCTTTTGAAAATTCTAAAAATTGGAATTGCTGCACATATAAAAGTTCAATTTATTATAATTCATTATTATTCCTGCTTACTTTGAAAAAAAAAATACACAATGTAAAAGTTGTGCTTTTATGGTATCCCTGAAAAATACACCATGAATGCTGTAACAACAAACCCCTCAAAATATGGTGCAATTGCATTTTTCTCCATTTGGCCCCACTTAGAAATTTGTACATTTTCTAAAACATTATGTGGTACATTAACCCCTTGAGTGGCGGGTTTCTTACCCCCCTGTCGTGCCCATCAGGGCAGGTTTTTTAAATGGGCCAATCATTTAGTTTCAACTAATTTTGCAGTCGCGTTCCAAGAGCCATAACTTTTTCATTTTTCCATTGACACGGCCATGTGAGGGCTTGTTTTTTGCTGGAGAAGTTGTACTTTTTGATGGCATCTTTGGGTATATATAATGTATTGCATAACTTTTGTAAAAAAAATTTGTAGGGAGATCAGGGGAAAAAAAGTAATACAAGTTTAAATCACCCTCCTTTTGCCATATCTATAATAAAAAAAATATAAATCATAAAAGAAAAATACATATTTGGTATCGCCACGTCCATAAATGTCTGATCTATCAAAATAGTGCATTTTTTACCCCCCACGGTGAACGTAGTCCGAAAAAAAAATAAAGAACGCCAGAAATGCACTTTTTCAGTCACCCTATCTCCCAGAAAAAATGCAATAAAAAGCGATCAAAAAGTCGTATGTATTCCAAAATGGTACCAACGTTAACTACAGGACGTCCTGCAAAAAATGAGCCCTTGCTCAAGTACGTCGATGGAAAAATAAAAAAGTTATTGCGCAGAGAAGATGCAGCAGAAAATAATTTTAAAAAATTAAATGTCTTTAAAAAAAATACAAGTGCTATAGTAAAAAAAAGTATACACATTTGGTATCGTAGTAATCGTAGAATAAAGTTATCAGGTCATTTTTGTTGCAGTTTGTGTGCCATAGAAACAAAACGCACTGAAGGATGGTGGAATGTCATTTTTCTTTCATTTTACTCCACTTAGATTTTTGTAAAAGTTTTTCAGTACATTATACGGTACTTTAAATGACACCATTGAAAAATATAACTCATTCCGCAAAAAAAAAGCCCTTATACAGCGACGTTGATGGATAAGTAAAGGAGTTATGATTTTTTAAATAGGGCGGGGAAAAAAAGAAATGGGGAAAGAAGAAAAAAAGGGACCGTGTCATTAAGGGGTTAAATAATGTACCAACTTCCTTCTCTGGGTCATTACGATGCAGGGATACCACATGTGTGATTTTATTTTTAATTTTTCACAAAGTAAAGAGAGACAAGTGTTTTTAATTTTATTTATTTTATTTTTTTAAATAATTTTTTACTTTTTTTACATTTTTGCCCCTTTAGGGGACTTCCACAGAGACTCTTCAGGACTCCCTGATCACATTCTGGGGGGTCCCATGGTGACAGCCCTTTACATGCTGCAGTCACATAGACTGCAGCATGTAAAGGGTTAACACAGCAAAGAGCAGAGGTTATCTCTGATCTCTGCTGTAAGAGCTGGTACCTAGCTGTCCTCTGACAGCCAAGCACCAGCTCTCCCTGCAACGGAGACCTTCGGCTTGCTTCTGACAAGCTGATGGTTTCTATAGCAACCTGTAAACAAAGCAGGACATTAGAAGCAGGAGATTGCCGGCATATCGGCAATATTTTCCTGCTTCTCAGTGTCCTGCTTTGTTCTGTGTGGGTCTGTGCAGGCAGAGCACAATGCTACAGCTTGTGGCATTGTGCTCTGCAGCTCCCATAGTGATACATAGCCCGTAAATCTTCCCGGCTATATCGCTATGAGCAGTGGAGCTCGTCCCGGAAAATTTCCAGGCGTGCCACTCAAGGGGTTAAATGATACCATTGGAAAATACAACTTCTTCCGTAAAAACAAGCCTTCGTGTAGACATGTTGCCTAAGGGCTCCCACACACTGGCGTTTGAGTTTTTTGTTAACGCGATTGTCAATGTGACTTCCTAATGTAAAAAATGCAACGCAACGCAACTGCGTTTTTGGTGCATTGCGTTGCATTTTTAACATTAGAAAGTCCCATTGACAATCACGTTAACAAAAAACGCGATCGCAAGTGTGTGGGAGCCCTTACCTGTGCAAAAAATACTCACCGGTAAAAAAATAGGACAGCGAATTGCAAAATGTAACTAACAGCGGCATCAGGATTCTTTGAATGTGAAATCCCTGGATGCTGTCACATCCAGAGGTTTCACCTTGTGGTCAATGGGGCCAACAGCAGCAGTGGCGGCCCCATTGACAACAAACAGAGAAAATCACGATCCTCTGCCACAGCTGTGACAGCTGTGGCCCGAGAATTTCTTCATCTCCTCAGGGAGTCCCTTCATCACTGAACACTGTGACTGCACTGTTACAGTGTTTAGTGACAAGGGGATTCCCCACGGGGATAAAGAATCCCCCTGCCAGTGGAGTCACAGCTGTGGCACAGGAGCGCAATGTTCTCCCATTGCTTTCAATGGGGACGGCGCTTTTGCAGACCCATTGAAAACAATCGGCTGCCGGCAACACCTGCAGTGATCTTCGGGGAAGGGCTTTAAATATAAGTCCTTCCCTAAAAATCATCCCTAGAATGTGTAAAAAAATACATACTCACCTCTCCGCCGCTGCTGGGGCTCAGGCGTGTCTAGCCACTTGGTTTTCCTGAACTCCTCTGAAGTTCTTTCAGCAGGCGGGAATTTAAAATCCAACCTGCTGAAAGGGCTGTGTCTGATTGGCTAAACGTTCAGCCAATCACAGGCAGTGCTCAGCCATTCATTAAATGACAGCTGAGCGCTGCCTATGATTGGTAACTGCGCTCAGCCAATAACAGGCAGCACTCAGTCATTGATTGAATTCAATGAATGGCTGAAATCAATAAATGGCTGCGCATCGCCTCTGATTGGCTAAGTGCAGGGGCCAATCACAGACAGCGCTCAGCTGTCATTCAGTGGCTGAGCACTGCCTCTGATTGGTCACAGCGCTCAGCTAATCAGAGGCTGTGTTTTCTGGAGGTGGGGATTTTCAATCCCTGGCCACCAGAAGAGAGAAGAACACTGCTGGTGAAGGAGTGAAGAGTCGGTTAGCTCTTCTAGGTGAGTTTCCTTTTGTTTTTTTTCTTTTTCTACAGTTAGGGATGATTTTCAGGGAAGGGCTTATATTTAAAGCCCTTCTCTGAAAATCACTGCAGGGGTTGCCAGTAGCCCATTGCTTTCAATGGGGCTACAGAAGCGCTGGCCCCATTGAAAGCAATGGGAGAACATCATGCTCCTCTGCCACAGCTGTGACAGCTGTAGCAGGGTAATTCTTCATTTCCGTGGGGAGCCCCTTGTCACTAAACACTGTGACAGTGCTGTCACAGTGTTCAGTAATGAGGGGAATCCCCACGGTGATGAAGAAATCCTTGACCACAAGGTGAAATCCCTGGATGTGATAGCATCCAGGTGTTTCCCATCCAAGGAATCCCCTGCTGTGGGCTGTCACAGCCACAGCAGGGGATAGCGATGACACCGCACTTTATGTGCGAATTTCGAATGCACCCAAGTGCGATTTTTAAACTGTGCCACCTGCTTCGGTCACGCGACTTTGTTGACGCATGTGGTTTGTGTTTTTTTCACTAAACTAAATGCGCAACAAAAATGGCCTGTCTGACTGAGCCCTAAAAAGGTAAAATAGTAATGATGGAAAATAAGTAAAGTAGCAAAAATGGTAAAGAAGAAAACATAAAGGGCTGCAGCAGGAAGGGGTTAATGAACTCTTGACAAATGTTGTTTGCTAGCTCAGCTGACATTTGTCATATGTTCTCAATATATTAAAATATGTCTTTCAATTCTAAATTATGAGAAAAGGTCTTCAAAAATGTGACACACAATACAAAGAAGTGGTTGAGAAGTAGTAACAGAGTGCTCTTCCCTGCAGTGTAGTCATTATTGTAGATGTATGATTCCACCCCCAAGTAGCTGCTATATTAACTAGCATGTCCATCCCAAGAAGTCAATGATTCTGCGGTATTCTGCACTCAGTACTTACTGAATCACATGTATTGTACCATCATATGCTAAACACTTTTTACTTTTATTTTATGTATCTCATTGTCAAAGGTGTGGGTCCATATACAGAGGTCCTATGTCAACACTTACTGGACAGTGACTGACTGCTAGTTACATGAGTCCTGGCCCCAACTGCCTAAAGGGTATTCCAGGCAAAAACGAATTATTCTAGCTGATTGCATGACCTGCTGTCAGTGCAGCGGGTGGGACATGTGCTATAAGGGACAGAAGTGTAAGTGTCTTAGTTAACTTCAGTCCCATTGAAATCAACAGACGTTGAAGCGGCTATTATACTTTCAGCACTTCCAACACTGTGTAGGGATGCAGAGGTGTAATTATCGCTTCAGCTCCCACTAACTTCAATGGGAGTGAACAAAGCTAGGGCACTCCCTCTCCCGTCCCCTATGACAGTGGGTTGGGTAATCAGGTGATTGCTGCAAATTCTGAGCAGCGTGTCCCCAGTGATTAACTGCTGACCTATCATCAGGATGGGTCATCAAAAGATATTACCCATAAAACCCCTTTCACCCTCAGTTGTCAATGTATTCATAAATTCCTAGTAGAACAACAAAGGAAAAGAACAATTCAGAATTCTCAAAAGAAATGTTCCAGAATTTTGATATTCTCCCTATCTATGTCTGAGACAGGACTGTGAGCCTAGTACGGTGCGGGACTGATGTGTATGATGATGAGCTCCGTACGGCTGAATATGTTGGAGATGCATAAGTAATAATTAAATGTAGTAACATTTTCTTCTCAGGGCTCATCCTCATGGGTGGAATTTCATACATCTGAGTATTTTTCAAGTGATTTTTGGTCAAGTGAAAAAATACACAGTATACGCAGCGTCCGAGTGGGGTATGCCAATGTGGGGGGGGGGGGGGGGGGGGACCACAGGTAAACAAGATAGATGTCATGGGTGGCTCTGTGATCTGTCCCTGCAATGGTGGCAAAGTGTGTGGCTCAGTCACACACAGTAGCAAAAGGGATTACTATGGTTAGCAATTATCAACGGTGGTTTGTCACGTGACACCAATACCTCTTCTTTAAGGGACTCACAGAGTTAGTGAAGAAATAACTAACACAAGTTCTGGTAGCTTTGGTTTGCAAACTGGAGGTACTCAGTTTACTTCAGCTTTTGTAACATTCGAGACAACAACAGGTACAGTTCATCAATGTGCAGAAGTATTGCTTTACATTAACCCCTTAAAGACCAGCCCATAGTGTTTTTACGTCCTCCCGAAGTGGGCTTTATTCTCTGAGGACGTAAAAACATGTGTCCTGCAGAGAATAATGCCCCTCGGGCTGTGGACGGGACAGCTCCATGCTGTCGGTGTCCGCAGGTAGCTGACAGCATGGAGCTGTCATCCCGGGCTGTTCGGAGCCCCCCCGACATTGCGATCGGCGCTATGCAATGGATAGCGCCGATCGCAAAAAAGTAAATAAAAGTGCAATAAAAGTTAAAGATTCAGCTGCTCTGATGGATCGGATCCATTGGAGCAGCTGAAATTACTCACGGAGGTCCTCCGCACGACTCCCCGCTGTCCCGATGCTCCGGGCGCCGTAGCCGTCCTTCTGCGCATGCGCGCCAGGCGGCATTACGTCAGCCGCATGCGCAGAAGGCCCGGCGGCGCGGGAGACTTTAAATCTCCTGGCTCCCGGCTCCTGTAGGTAGCCGGGAGGCAGGAGATGTCAGCGGGGACCGCGGTGAGCGGTCCCCGGTACCGCGATCGCCGTTATACAATGGATAACGACGATCGCGGAAAAGTGAAAAAAAGTGTAAAAAAAAGAAAAGTTTCACCTCCCCTCATGGATCGGATCCAATGGTCACTGAGTGCTTGGAGCAGTGAACGGTGGTCTCGCTGAGCGGTCCCCGGTCACGTGATAAAGTAGCGATCTAACATTAGGCCGGTCACGCGTGACCGGAGAGGAATTACAGGTTCTGCATGCGCTTGATCAGTGGTAATCCACGGATCAATCGCATGCATTGGATTACACAATTCCCCCCAATTAGCGGGTCGGAATTACGTAATCCACTCGCAGAAACAGAACACAGCATGCTATATTTTACCACGAATATCTGCGACCTAGAGCCCTTTGTGCTCTATGACCGTGGATATACTCGCAGCCCATATGCAAATACATTGTGTACGGGCTGCGGGTACCCGGGTCATCTCTAAGCGACGGCACGGGAAATGCAAACAAAAAACTGCCTGTGTGAGTAGGCAGTTATGCGCAGTACATTACGCAACCGTACGCAGGGTCACAGCCGGGCTCACAGCTGGAATCCGCTGCGGGCCTCCGCAAGCAGATTCCGCCTACGGCTACGTGAGCCCGGCGTTATTCAGACCGCTACCTGTAATCCGTAATTTACAAGAAGCCCCGGGAACGTTCGTCTTCCTGCAGTTCTAGGAGCAGCTTGTTGAGCGCCTTCTCTGTGAGACCGCTGCACCGCAGCAAGATTACAAAGCCTCACAGCGCCACTTTCTACACCCCATCCCCGCCGCTGAGGTTACGAAATACCCCCCAAAATACATGAGAGGAGGGGGGGGGATACCCGTTTTTTTTGCCCCATGTGCCCAACCCAACCAGCCTCCGTAATTACCCCTGTCTTCGGACATAAAACGCAGTTTATATTATTGCCTTTATCTAATATTTAGGGAATGCCAAAAAATGGGGATGGCCGGGGGATGGGGGGGGGGGATTATTTTTAGGAAGTCAAATTTTTTTCTGTATAAGTGGGCAATGGGGCCTGGAATTTATTCAGTTCTGCCCTGAAATCCAGCGGGCATTCTCTCCATTATGGGCCTAGCCATGTGTCCTGTAAGTAGATTAGGGCCACAATGGGTATGTTTCTGAACACGGGACAAACAGGGGGATCCATTTTGGGGTGAACGTCTTCATTCCTACGGTATGTACACTGTACAAAAAAACAGTTTTTAAATTGACAAAATTGCCAAACAAATGAAAATCGTAATTTTTTCCTTTTGCTTTGCTTAGATTCATTCAAATACTTTGGAGTCAAAATATGCAGTACACACCTAGATGAATTTGTTAAGGGGTCTGGTTTTTAAAATGGGGTCATTTGTGGGGGTTCTTTATCGTTTTGGACGCTCAATGGCTCTACATGTGGGCAATGGGGACTGGAATTTATTCCGTTGTACCCTGAAATCCAACGGGTGCTCCTTCCATTATAGGCCTAGCTATGTTTCCTTTAAGTAGATTAGGGCCACAATGGGTATGTTTCTGAACACGGGACAAATGGGGGTATCCATTTTGGGGTGAAAGTCTTCATTCCTATGTACACTTTCCAAAAAAAACAGTTTTTAAATTGACACAATTGCCAAAAAAATTAAAATCATAATTTTTTCCTTCTGCTTGGCTTAGATTCATTCAAATACTGTGAAGTCAAAAGTCATCATACCCCTAGATAAATTCGTTAGGGGGTCTACTTTTCAAAATAGGGTCACTTGTGGGGGTTCTCCATCGTTTTGGTCACTCAATGGCTCTACAAGTGGGCAATGGGGACTAAATCTCCTTCAAGCAAAATTTCTGTTCCGAAAGCCACCGGTTGCTCCTTTCATTTTGGGCCCCATTGTGCATATAGACGTAATACTAGGGCCCCAATGGGTATGTTTCTGAGCACAGGACAAACAGGGGTATCCATTTTGGGGTGCAAGTCTTCATTCATATATGTGCGGTACAAAAAAAACTGCTTTTGAAATGATGGAATTACCAAAAAAATGAAAATTGTATTTTTTTTCCTTCGGCTTGGCTTAGATTCATTCAAAAACTGTGAAGTCAAAAAAGTCATCGTACCCCTAGATAAATTCGTTAAGGGGTCTACTTTTCAAAATGGGGTAACTTGTGGGCGTTCTCCATAGTTTTGGTCACTCAAGGGCTCTACAAGTGGGCAATGGGGACTAAATCTCCTTCAAGCAAAATTTCTGTTCCGAAAGCCACCGCTTGCTCCTTTCATTTTGGGCCCCATTGTGCATCCAGACGTATGATTAGGGCCACAATGGGTATGTTTCTGAGCACGGGAGAAACAGGGGTATCCATTTTGGTGTGCAAGTCTTCATTCATATATGTGCTGTACAAAAAAACTGCTTTTAAAATGACAGAATTACCAAAAAAATGAAAATCGTAATTTTTTTCCTTCGGCTTGCCTTAGATTCATTCAAAAACTGTGAAGTCAAAAAAGTCATCGTACCCCTAGATAAATTCGTTAAGGGGTCTACTTTTCAAAATGGGGTCACTAGTGGGCGTTCTCCATCGTTTTGGTCACTCAAGGGCTCTACAAGTGGGCAATGGGGACTAAATCTCCTTCAAGCAAAATTTCTGTTCCGAAAGCCACCGATTGCTCCTTTCATTTTGGGCCCCATTGTGCATCCAGACATAGGATTAGGGCCACAATGGGTATGTTTCTGAGCACAGGAGAAACAGGGGTATCCATTTTGGGGTGCAAGTCTTCATTCATATATGTGCTGTACAGAAAAACTGCTTTTAAAATGACAGAATTACCAAAAAAATGAAAATTGTAATTTTTTTCCTTCGGCTTGGCTTAGATTCATTCAAAAACTGTGAAGTCACAAAAGTCATCATACCCCTAGATAAATTCGTTAGGGGGTCTACTTTTCAAAATGGGGTCACTTGTGGGCGTTCTCCATCGTTTTGGTCACTCAATGGCTCTACAAGTGGGCAATGGGGCCTAAATCTCCTTCAAGCAAAATTTCTGTTCCGAAAGCCACCGATTGCTCCTTTCATTTTGGGCCCCATTGTGCATCTAAACGTAAGATTAGGGCCACAATGGGTATGTTTCTGAGCACGGGACAAACAGGGGTATCTATTCTGGGGTGCAAATCCTAATTTTCATGTGTACTATAGAAAAAAGTCCTGTCTTTAAAATGACATATTTGCAAAAATATGAAATTTTTGTTTTTCTTTTCTAAATTGCATTGACTCCTGAAAAAAAACTGTGGGGTTAAAATACTCATGACACCCCTCAGTGAATACGTTAAAGGGTGTAGTTTTTAAAATGGGGTCACTTGTGGGGGTATCTATCATTTTGACTCCTATGAGCCTTTCCAATCTTGGATTGGTGTAGGAAAACAAAGTGTTCCTCAAAATGCTGAAAAGTAATGTTACATTTGTACGTCTCCTAAATGGTTAAAAAAAAAAAGAAAGTGTTTCCAATGTGTGCCCAAAATAAAGTAAACGGATGGAAATATAAATCTTAGCAAAAATTTCTATATTATGTTTGCACATATTTGAGATATTGCAGTTGGAAATGTGAAAAAATGACGATTTTTTCAAAATTTTCCCAATCTTGGCGCTTTTAATAAATAAACACAAATTCTATCGGTCTTTTTTTTCCACCTAAATGAAGTACAATATGTGGCGAAAAAACATTGTCAGAATCGCTTGGATATGCAAAACCTTTCTGGTGTTTTTCCATGCTAAAGTGACATGTGTCAGATTTGCAAAATTTGGCCTGGTCATTAAGGCGCAAACAGGCTTGGTCACTAAGGGGTTAAATAACGTTGCTCCAAGTCTTCAGTCTAGTACAAGTTAAACTTCAACACACTCTCTCTCTCTTTCTGTGCATTGAAAGGTTACTCAGTAGCATCCCCACAGTCCTAGTTATCTGAGGGTTGACTTCTAGGAGACGATTATGCAGTTGACGAAGTTAGATTAAAAACCTGTGAGCTGTATGCTTTTTATTCAATAAAGTATGAAAAATTTTTTTTAACGGTAGTAGCTCCTCTCCACTTCTATTTTTCTGCATATGGAATTTAGCCGTCTGCCGTCGGCTGTTTGAGGACGGAGCTCCCGTTGAAATTCAGATCTCCCTGCAACATTGGAAGATACTGCTGGTGAGGTGAGCCCATATTTTTCTTTTTTGCTGAAGTTAGATTAAATATGGGCAATTTCACTTTCCCTGACTTTTACTTTTACCAGGGGTTCATGTAACCTCCTCACTACTGCCCTAACTCCTCCTTCACCTCCTTTCTCTCCCCCACACTTTCTCCAAAACTCCTCCCAACATCCTGCCTCGCCTTGATCACTTCCCCGCTCTTGGCTCTGACCCTTCCCTCTCTACCAATCAGAGATAGAATGACAAGCAGACAATCAGCAGCCAGCTGATACCATGTAGTTAGCTTAAGCTTGTGAAGAAAGGGGAAAGATAGGGTCTTTCTGGCGTACGACACCCTCTATGTCTCCTAGGAGCACATAGCTAGGTGATACAGGATTGGAGATTGGGTGACTACCCTGTAGGACCTACCAGACCACTATAGTTCCCCCGTATTTAAAACACAGCCATCCCTGGCATGTACTGAGATCTGAGGGTCGGAGAAGTATATATACAGGAGATGCATGACAGCACATAATTTTAGGAATAAGAGAACTTGCAAGTATTTTTAGGGAATATGTTGGGCTAAGAGAGAATCTTAAATCCCAGCTAGCTATGGGGTCCTTACATTATTCTTCTCCACATATTCAGACAACAGGGCTCTAGTACAAGTTCAGCTCTGCTGCATCATCCGTTGTGAGTAGTCAGTGGAAGATAGAGAGATGAAGCCTAGGCAATACCCACCAAAGCTGCCCCATTCTCCTCCTTTGTCTCAGACAACATTCTTGCAATTCAACTTCTTTGTAACCTTCAGCATACACTTTTTGCCATCTTCTCTACAGCCTCCACATTCACTCTCGTACTTTCTTCATTTTTCCACATCCAGATATCCCAGCTTTGGCATACTTGTCTCTCTTTTGGCACTCCCATAGCATCTGTAATTGGTTAGATAATTGAGCATGACCTACACTGGGTCATCCCTGTTCTGCAACCACAAATATAATTCCCGAATGATATACCTTAACAAAAACTTATTTTGTTAATCTTGAATTCCACTCATTTGGAATTTTCCTGCTGCAATTGTGATTCGCAGAACCACTAACTATATAATGCGCACTTCCTGGAAGCCTTAAAGGGGTTGTCCCGCGGCAGCAAGTGGGTCTATACACTTCTGTATGGCCATAATAATGCACTTTGTAATATACATTGTGCATTAATTATGAGCCATACAGAAGTTATAAAAAGTTTTTTACTTACCTGCTCCGTTGCTAGCGTCCTCGTTCCCATGGAGCCGACTAATTTTCGCCCTCCGATGGCCAAATTAGCCGCGCTTGCGCAGTCCAGGTCTTCTCCTGTTCTCTATGGGGCTCCGTGTAGCTCCGTGTAGCTCCGCCCCATCACGTGCCGATTCCAGCCAATCAGGAGGCTGGAATCGGCAATGGACCGCACAGAAGAGCTGCGGTCCACGGAGGAAGAGGTTCCCGGCGGCCATCTTCACAGGTAAGTATAGAAGTCACCGGAGCGCGGGGATTAAGGTAAGCGCTCCGGTAAGCTTTCTGTACGTCCCTGCATCGGGGTTGTCTCGCGCCGAACGGGGGGGGGGGGGGGGGGTTGAAAAAAAAAAAAACCCGTTTCGGCGCGGGACAACCCCTTTAACCTGGAGTCTCAGACACCCCCTACCAATTAGCATAATAATCAGGTTCTAATTCACAAGCATCTGCTGTGGACTGTCACCCTTGTGGCAATTGCTCTTTTTGCCCTGTAGTGATGGATACAACAACTTTTCAAAACCCCTTGGACAAAACGTTGTATGCCATCAAACAACTTATTAAATGTAGAAACCATGTGGTAATATATTCGGCTGTATGCCCCTATCCTTAAGTATATGTTGGAAAAATGATACAGAAGCTCAGGAAAAAGGATTTGCAAACATCAGAGCTACATTTGGACAAGAGCTGATTTGCCCGTTGCAAAACACATCAATACAATGCATGGGGTGAGATTGACATTTTTTACACAAATTCGTTTAGGCCCATGTTATTTATGAATTATGCACATTAGCCACCATTGCTGCTATAATAGGTTGTGTGGAAGTTTAATTTATCTTACTTTCAGTGTGTGGCTAGCATTGTTATTATCTAATACAAAGTATGAAATATTATTATTTCCTAGTATGCACATAATAGTAGTGATCATTCTTAGTTAGTCATAGTCAGGCTTGCATAACGGTATCATGAAAGTGCAATTCTTTTCTTAAGGGCTGATTCCTACAAGCGTAATTTCACCCCACATCATGCATGCGTTGTACGCCTGCATAATATGCTGTACATAGCAGCAATTGAAGTTAATTAATTATCACTGTTCCGCTCACATTTACTTATAGTTATTGAATTCATGAATGGGTGACTGCTGCCTCTGATTGGCTGAGCACAGGGACCAATCATAGGCAGCTCTCAGCTGTCATTCAATAACTGAGAGCTGCCTCTGATTGGTCACAGTGCTCAGCCAATCAGAGGCATCCCTTATAGCAGGCGAGGATTTTAAATCCCCACTTGCTGAAAGCTCTTCATAGCAGTTCAGGAGAAGACCCGGCTGGATGCGCCTGAGCCCCAGCAGCTGCACAGAGGAAAATATATATATTTTATTTTTCACAAATTTTAGGGATGATTTTCAGGGAAGGGCTTATAATTGAAGCCCTTCCCTGAAAATCACTGCAGGGCTTGCTGGCAGCCCATTGCTTTCAATGGAGCCGGCTGTAGTGCCAGCTTCATTGAATTCAATGGGAGAACATCCCGCTCCTCTGCCACAGCTGTGCCAGAGGTTCGAGATCACTGTATGTTCTCAATGGGGTTGGCGCTGCTGTCACAGTGTTCAGTGACAAGGGGACTCCCGCGTAGATGAAGAAATCCTCTGCCACAGCTGTCACAGCTCTGGCAGAGGATCGCAATGTTCTTTGTATTGTTAATGGGGCCGACGCTGCTACCACTGGCTCCATTGACCAAAAGTTAAACCCCTGGATGTGACAGCATCCAGGGGTTTCACATCCAGAGAATCCCCTGCTGCAGCTGTCAAAACGCCCGTGTGACTGAGCCCTGAGCATAAAAAAAATGACATCCATAAAACGTAAACTATGTTTTTTTTTTCCAAAAGAAAAAAAATAATAAATTTCATTATATATATATATATATATATATATATATATATATATATATATCCCAAAACGACGTCATTGAAAAATACAACTAGCTGCAAAAGAACTTAACAGGGAACTAAAGAAAGAATCCATATAATAAAACCCAGAAACACATTTAGCATTGCTGTGACCGTAAAAGTCAGGTCTGTGAAAGTACTGCATCATTTACCATGCATGGTGAACGTCGTCAGGCAAAAAGAACGCCCGAATTGCATTTTTTTTGGTCAGCCCATCTCCAAGCAAAAATGTAAAAAAAGTGATCAAAAAGTTGTACTCTAAAATGGTGCCAGTAGAAACTAAAGAATGTCACACAAACAATGAGCCATTGCTCAACTATGTAGATGGAAAAATAAAAAAGCTATGGCTGTCAGAAGATGTTGGCAGAAAATAATTAAAAGGAATTAAATACTGTATCATTGGAAAAAAAATAGTAGTACAGCAAAAAAAAGAATTCGGAATCGGGTCATCTGGATTTTTGATTATTTTTAGAAAATTGGGCTGATCCAGACTTGATTAATTCAATAAGACCTCATCACTAATTATAGAAAGAGGCTCCCTTAATATTTCTTTGGCTTACTTGTACAGTAGAGATTAGTAGTCTGATCTTTTCATGTAAGCCATGCCGGTCAAATAAATTTAGGTTAAAGTTAAATATAGAAAGGAACGTCTTTTTACTGAAAACAGTTGTAGCAGCATGTATTGGTAGCATAGCTTACCTTGAAATCAGGGAAGGAGAATGAGTACATTTATCACAGTGTACATTTTTAATAGAATTTACACATTTCAGGTGAGTGCAGTATACTTTGAGTCATAAAAACACTTTACTCTTCTCCCCATCACTTATTTATCTGGTATTGAAGGGGTTCATGGAGGCAAAATATGTTCCCGCTTTGCTATAACCTTCGTAATCTATTTCATCTATTCTCTGAAGCCAGGCTTTGTTGGCATTTTAATTAAAGTCTTCTAACAAGTGTTTTCTAGCTAGCTTTCCCATTCTGTTTAGATTGATTTCGGCCCAGACTCTGTTTGACAACTGCTTCCCCCACCAAGCTACATGCTATTTATTTCTTTGCAACAGCCAAGGTGGTGAGGGAAGCATATTTAGTAGCAGAAAAGCAAATCAGTGCTTTTATTTGATCTCTATGATGTTCATTCACGAGTGTAGAATATCCATTATTGATTCATATCTTCAAATCTTTATTGATTCTTAACGATCACTTGAATGTTCATTATAATGGACATTTAAGTGATCTTTAAGAATCAATAAGATTTTCATACAGTTGTGAATCTTTTCTAACAGAAGCCCTTGTAGTTTTAAGATACATAAAATAGAAATAAATCTTGTTATTTGTATAGCAGCATCTTATTCCGCAGCGCTTTCAAGTAATTTATTTATTACCCCCCACCAAGCTGGGTGCTTATTTTACCGACCTCAGAAGGATGTAAGGCTGAGTTGACCTTGAGCCGGCTACCTGAAACATGCGGGGATGAACTTGCAACTTTCAGGTCATGAGCAAGAGCTTAGGAATGCATTTCTGCTGCCTTAGCACTCTGCGCCACATGAGGCTCTATATATAGGATATATTGCTTTAATGCAGTGATTGCAGCTATTTTATGGTCTAAAAAGGGTTGAGCCATGGCAAGTTCTTTACTTTTATGACCCTCCAGTCTGATAGGTCAGGCACTCGGACCTTCACTGTTTCAAAGAACTAATGGTCTTCATTCCTGATTCCCAGTTGGAGAGCAGGACAGGTATGTGAAGACGGTCTTTATAGAGTTGAATGGGAATGTTAGAAACAGGCAAACACACATATACAGTCTCTATTTCCAACAATCCTATTCACAGATGATCGTTCGCAGGTATTTCTAATGCTTCCTTTGTATTTTTGTAATACAGGGTATCTCAAAAGTGGAAAAACTTTTGCGACACCCTGTATTACAGGAATACAAAGGGTCCATCAACGGTGATCCAATTTTGCATACAAGTTGTGGAGAAGGAGGAAAACCTGTTAGGCCATGTCACCAACATGACAGCCATTTTGAATGCCACCATCTTTTCCAGCCCCTGCACCTCCAGACCTGCTCACCATAGGCTGCATCTTCTACAGAGATCTCTGGAAATACTGGTCTCCTCAGGGCCAGCTTCTCCTAGAGTCATGTGACTGGGGACTGTCAGCTAACCTTCTGACTTCGAACCTCCTTCAGCCCACTCCACTCCAGCCTCTCCCCAGTTGGACAGTGACTAAAGCAACTGGGAGAGAGAGGTAAACATACTTTTTTGACAGCTGATGGGGGATAAGGTAGCAAATTGGGTTACAGGAAGAGGGGACCAGGTGAAGACTACAGAAGAGTTCCTAAATCTGGGTGTCTCCCACGATATATGAGTGACTTGACAACTCTATATTACAGATGCATTTGTGTGCCTATAACATGGATGAATGTCCTGTCCTAACCACGGGTATACTGACCAAAACCCACAGCATCATAGATCTCTATGATGCTGTAAGTTCTGGTCAGTACACCTGAACTTCGTCCAGGACACTAATCCTATATTATAGGTACACAAATGCATTCGTAATAGGCTTTTCAAAAATTGGCCTAAGAGTATATTCACAGGTAGTGGAAATGATGCAGATTTTGATGTAGAGTTTTCCCTGCTGAAAATCTGCAACATTTCCACTATGTGTGAACGTACCCCAAGAGTGGAGTCATCAGTGAAGAGTAGTAGTACTAGCTAGTAACAGAAAATGTCTCACAATTACTAGGGCTACTACCACACTCTGACTCTGGTTTAGCTAAGCTAAAGAAGGAATACGGTATTCATATACTATGTACAGTATATATATACAGATGCTCCCCTGCTTGCGAACAGGTTCCGTTGCAGGAACCTGTTCGCAAGTCCGAACAAATGTCTGTATGGAGTGGGTTCGCGGGTGGATCCCCCTCTATACAATGTTGGGTGCCGGCTGTTCTTATAGCAGACACCCGGTGGCTGCAGTTCCGTCAAGCCGCGCCTCTCATCAGAACGTTTAGCAACTTAAATACCGTTGTCAGAGTGGTATTTAAAGTGTTAACAGTTCCGACAAGCGGCGTGGCTCGTCGGAACTGCTGCCGCCGGGTGCCAGCTGTAAGAACAGCCCACACATGATGATCAGGGGGCCCGTACAGTGTCCTGCGATAAGATCGCGGGACGCTGTGCAGTTGCTAGGCAGCCTGAGGCCTTCTGAAAGCTTGATAGGCACTCTGCATAGGCAGCCCTAGGGCCTTTCAGAAGGCCGCAGGCAGCCTAGCAACCGCACAGTGTCCCCCGATCTGACCAGAGAGGCTTCTATCAGGCTTGATAGAAGCCTGTCCGGTCCCTGCATAGTATTATGTTATGTCATAGCATTACATCATACTGTGCAGGACAGATAGTTCGCATCTTGTGAAGTTCGTAACTCGAACGTTCGCAAGTCGGGGACTATCTGTATATACAAGACCCTAAAAGGAATTGTCATTTGGCTGCAAAACTCGGCATGCAGTTACATCTTAGGCAGATATGCAAATGATTAGAGTTGTGGTGAGATTAGATGAACGATCGTGTCACTTGAGGCCCTGAAAGTGGTTCCAATCTTGGCTTACAAAAAGGCTCTCAAAGGCTCCTTGTATGTAGTGACCTCTTCTGCTTGTGTAGAGCTTGTCGAGCACTAGACGCCTCTACGATGCAAGCAAAGAGATTTCACACCATTACAAGAGTCTGAGAGGGGCGCATCATTGGAATGCAAGAAGCTTGATAGTTGTATCCACAAATTGCCTGCCACTTGGACTCTTCTGAATAGACATTTAGAAAGTGTTGTGACCAGTGGATGCGTGAGGGTACACACACAAGGTGACAGGGCTGAGTATGCCTTCGACAGACCAGCAGTAGAGAGGGTCATCTGATTTTGAAGGCTCTGCGGAATAAGTTGGTGCTATGCAAATAAATATTATTATTATTATCCAACAAGCACTCGCAGCATCAGCTGTTTTGTTGTCCGCCATCCAGAGACTGGTGTTACCACAGTTTCAGGCCCCTGTGTCTGTGAGAACCCTTTTCAGGTGCTTGGCTGAAGAATATTTGGTCTAACAGCGCTCATTACATGTACTGTCTTTGACACTCACCCACTATTGCCTCTGTTTACAATGGTGTTGTGAACAAGGAAACTGGACTGTTATGAAGTGGAACCTCTAGTAATGGTATGAGAGACAATGACAGCGCAGTGATATGTTCAGGATATCCTGCAGCCAAACGTGGGCTTCCAAAAGGCATTTTCCAGCAGGATAATGCTCATCCGCACACAGCAGGAGTGTCACGTGAATGCCTCCACAACATTGTCACACTTCCGTGGCCTGTCCAGTTTCTTGGTTTATGGTCAATAGAACATGTATAGGACAATTTCGGATGACAACTTTGACACCCTATGGGTTTGCACAATCTAGAGCACACATGGCAAACATAAGGCCCATGGGCCAAATCCAGCCTGCAACCTCATTTTATGTGGCTCACTGACTATGCAGCGACTTAACAGGGATTTCACTCAACCAGCCTGCTGCTCTGGTCAGATGGTGGCAGAGCACAGTCTGTGACCGCTGACCTCTTCCCCCTGGCATCTGTATCTGTCGTCCTATACACAGCGCAGACGCAGAGGGGAGAGGTCAGTGGTTACAGACTCTGCACTGCTGCTGTCAGACCAGAGCTGCAGGCTGGGTGAGTGGAATGCCTTTAGGGATGCTGCCCGGCCAGAGGCCAATAAGGGGTCACTATTACTACTGTGGCAACTATGGGGGTCACTTATTACTACTTGAGCCAATATAGTGGATACTATTACTACTGAGGCCACTGTAGAAGTCACTATTAATACTGTGGCCACCAATATAGGAGACGCTTACTACTGGGGTCACTTAGGGTTTGACTATTACTACTGGGGCCACCGCAGGGTTCAATGTTACTACTGGTGCCACCATGGGGGTCACTGTTACTACTGGGGTCACTATGGGGGGGGGGGCACTATTACTCCTGTGGCTACTATAATTACTAATTTCATTCGATTCCGACAATTCCTAGTGGATGGAATTTTTTGGACAATGAGTGTATATATTGGGGTAATGCAGTACACAGAGTTAGCCTGTACGGGGATGAAGAACAGGCAGACTGAATGCTAATTAGCTAGGAAAGCTGTAGGGATGTGGTTGGAGGAGTTAAAATTCCCAGCCACAATGCTACAAAAGGGAGTTTTTTTTTAGCAGATCAGAAAGATGTCTCCATTAGTCATAGCTCAAAAAGAGCTGCGGGCCTGGAGTCCGGTGCGGACCGGGCTGTGACTGCCATGTGCCTGACAACCACTATGCTGACATGAGTTAATGACACTGCTGATGATGGTGTGTACTTTGACAAGTGCACTGTGATGTCTGTTACAGCAGTGTGAATACTGCTGAACTGCTGGAATAATAGGTTGGTAAATCCAGTTTTGTACTAAAGATATGGTGTGGAAGGGAATTTCTAATGTGTTGCCACCCATCTTAAGAAGGAAAAATGACGGTCCAAGAGTGACTAATCCCCAAACTACCACAGTTGGTGGAGGATGCACTGGCAGAAAATGGCACAGAAAGATGCTGGAAGTGTGGAATGTAATTGTTTCCACTGATAAAGTTGCTGTGTTGCAGTTAAAGAGCCAGAAATGCTGAATGTGATGAAAACAGCAAGGATAAAAGTTGCTGTTGAGAAGTCTGTGGAAATTTAAAGGACTAGTAGGCCAGAAAGTGTGGTTGCTATGGGCAATGGATGTATTGTGCAGAGGAAGACAGTTGCAAACAAGTCATGGACTTTTTTTGTGTTAGTGCTACAGCCTGGAGGCATATACACCTGGTCGTCCTCCGGCCTGGAGGCCAGCAGAGCCTGGAAAAGGTTAGTGAACTGTGTCCAAGTCTGGAGGAGCTACAGTGCTACATAGGCAGCCTTGGAAGTGTTAAAAGGATTCATTAAGGCCTCATAGTTAAATACCTGCGAATGTAATTTTTCCCTTCAAGCGCGGATCCGCGTGCGGGAAAGAATCCGGACATGCTCGATTTTAGTGCGGGTCTCCTGCGGGCACGGCTCCTGCAGGCTTCTATTGAAGCCTATGGAAGCCATCCGGATCCGTGGAACACCCGTACCATAATTAAAACTCACCTGTCCTGGACGCTGCAGGTCTCCCTTCCTTCCCGGATGGATCTTCTTTCCTCAGCCCGGCGGATGTGCCTGGCGCATGCGCGTGGCATGCTGCGGGCATGCTGAGCACATCAGCCGGGCCAAAGAAAGAAGATCCGTCCGGGAAGGAAGAACCGCAGCGTCCGGAAAGGTGAGTTTATTCTTATTTTTTGGCCTCATGTCCGCGGGGCAGGAGGGACCCGCTACAGATTCTCCATGAAGAATCCGCTGCGGGCCTGATTTTCCCCGTGGACACGAGGCCTAAGGGGTGCAGTCGGAACCTAAAAACTGCAGAAAAAGACAAAGCTGCAAGCATCTTGCAGGTGGTGTCAGCTGCAAGTGCTTATACTGAAAACAACACCAAGAGACAAGAGGTTAATGTTAAGCCAAAATCATGGGAAATGTAGGTTGGTGTGATGGAAACTGGCAAGTGTGCACTGGTGTACAGGAGAGACATGTCTGGAGAGTGCACTGACCAGAATGTGATTGAAATGTTTTCTGCTGAAACTGACACTATCATTATGTGATGAAATGTTTTGTTCTGTGCATGAAATGTCATTGATATGTGAAAGTATTTCACAGTTTGCACAGGTGTTTTCCAAGTATGAACTTTGTGATACAAAAAGCTCAGTTACAGCCCAAGTGGGGATTAGCCCAAGCGTATCCCTGGTGTTAGAGCATAGGAACTGTGAAGGCATGTAGTCCTAAAAGCAAACTAGAGAGGGTTATGGATAGTGTAGTTTCCTGTGAAACTGAGGCAGTTGCTAGTAGCAGCCCACTATCTCCAGGAACTACCGATAAATTGCAAAGGGAAAGAAGAAGAAGAAAAAGAGAGATTGATTGTCTGATTGTAGTAGATGTAGTCAGTGCAGACCCTGAGGCCCAAGATGAGAAAGTAAGTGAACAGTTGTTCAGAGTTCAAAAGGGGCTTTGTACAGATGCAAGCATGCATAGATATTATTTTCAAGGCTAAGATGTTTGCAGAAGAAGCATGTCACATTGCAAAAGAAAAATATGACATGCAGTTGAAAAAGGAATTTGCTAGCTTATGTCTACAAGAGAGGCCAAGAAACACCTCTGCTCTAGAGGTAGAAGAGGAAACAGGAAGACTCCAGAATAGAGATGAGCGAGCATACTCCTCCGAGCTTGATGCTCGTTCGAGTATTAGGGTGCTCGAGATGCTCGTTACTCGAGACGAGCACCACGCGGTACTCGTCTCGATTAAACGAGCACTGATCATTGAATTCAATGGAGCCGGCAATACAGCCAGCTCCATTAAAAGCAATGGGCTGCCAGTGAGCGCGGGATGAATTTTCGGGAAGGGCTTAAAAATATAAGCCCTTACCTGAAAATCATCCTAAAATGTGTAAAAAAATAAAATAAAATTTATACTCACCTTTCCCTGCAGCTGGAGTTCAGCCGCGTCTGGCCGGCAGTTCTCCTGAACTGCTTTCTGTAGTATTCAGCATGTGGGGATTTAAAATCCCCGCCTGCTGAATGGGCTGCCTCTGATTGGTCACAGCTCTCACCAATCAGAGGCAGCTCTCACTCACCCATTCATGAATTCATGTATGAGTGAGTGAGTGCTGCCTCTGATTGGCTCAGTGCAGGGACCAATCAGGGGCAGCTCTCAGCTATTGAATGACAGCTGAGAGCTGCCCCTGATTGGTCCCTGCGCTCAGCCAATCAGAGGCAGCACTCACTCACCCATTCATGAATTCATGAATGGGTGAGTGAGAGCTGCCTCTGATTGGTGAGGCTGTGACCAATCAGAGGCAGCTCATTCAGCAGGTGGGGATTTTAAATCCCTGGCTGCTGAATACTACTCACAGCAGTTCAGGAGAACTGCCAGCCGCGGCTGAACTCCGTCTGCCGGGACAGGGTGAGTATTTTTTTTTTTACTTTTTACACATGTCTGGATGAATTTCAGGGAAGGGCTTATATTTTTAAGCCCTTCCCGAAAATTCATCCCGCGCTCGCCGGCAGCCCATTGCTTTTAATGGAGCCGGCTGTATTGCCGGCTCCATTGAATTCAATGGGATAACATCGTTCTTCTCTGGCACAGCTGTTACAGCTGTGAGCTGTGGCAGAGGAGAACGATCTTTATGCTGACAATGCGGGGGGGGGGGGGGGAGGGTGTCTCACTCTTGCCACTATTGTGGCTTAATAGTGAGACCTCGGAGCCCGAAATGCAGCCCTGCATGTTGCTCCTCGCCTGCCCTATCTATTTCTGTGTTTTTTTACATGACTTTGGTGATTTGCTAAGATTTTCACAAATGAAAACCTTAGCGGAGCACCAGTCATATACAAAAATGCTCGAGTCGCCCATTGACTTCAATGGGGTTCGTTACTTGAAACGAACTCTCGAGCATCACTGAAAGTTCGACTCGAGTAACGAGCACTCGAGCATTTTGGTGCTCGCTCATCTCTACTCCAGAATGAATTGGTGCTCTCAAAGAAGCCACTCAAAACAGAAATTGAGATTGTCAGGAAAGAAAATGAGAACCTCAGAAATGTAGCCAAAGATGAAGCTGATTGCAGATTATGTCTGGAAGTGCTGCTCAATATGAATAGGACTTTGAAAAAAAAAAATTAGAAAAAGACGTTTGAGGAATATCTTTCAAAAGCCCATGAAAGAATGCAAGATCCCAAAATGCAAATGAGAGCCCAATAGTTAGAGATCATGAATTACAAGTTAGGGGGAGATTCTACATATTTGCATAATAAAATTAGAGAGTTGCAAGCACAAATGGCAGAGTTGAAAATGCAGTTAGTTAAGAAGAAAGGAGAATTGCATACTGCTCTGGTAAGAGTAAAGGAATTATCTGCACACCAGACTATCACTTTTAAGAAAAATGGTGAACTAGAGTCTCAGATAAGTGAACTTAAGGAACACCTGGAATTGGAGAAAGCTGCTTGCGGCCAGGCAAAAAAAAAAAAACAATCAGAGTTCTTGGAAGATATACTGGACTTCACAACAACGCACAGTAAGCACTCCATAAGCAAGTGGCAAACCAGCTACAGGTAAGCTTGAATGAGGAAGCCGAAGTATATGAAGCCCAAATCAAGGAGCTGACTGAACAGCTAGAGCAAACTGAAAACATGAAAGAAACCTTGGAAAACATCAAACAGACTGGAAAGTAAATGTACTGGGTTGATCAATGAGGTATAGGTGCTATTGCAGGACAAGTGTGACTCTGAATGCAAGATAAACACGGTAGAGATGCAGCTTCAAGAGATACAAGTAAAAATCGCAGAAGGCGACAGGTTACAGACAGAGCTGTCTGAGAAGGCAAATAGACTTCAAATGGAAATGGAATCTCAGATCCAAGAGTCTCAGAAACTGTTGCAAGAAGAAACATGCCAGAGGCTTGGCGTTAGTGCACACCTGAATAGAATGAAAGATGAGAGGAATGTGTTCCCTAAGCAACTAAAAGAAGAGGGAGAAACCAAGAAAATCCTATCAAATCAGATTTCAACACTTTAGGCTCGGGTGTCAGATATGAAAAAAAATTGAGGAGACAACTGGGAGCAGAATTAGACATTATTGTGGACCTTGATCTCCAATGTCAGATTATGTCCAACTTGGAGAAGAAACCAAGGAAGTTTGATCAGTTGCTTGGTGAGGAGCAAACAATTTATGCTAAATATGCCAAAGAACATGACAGCACTGAAGCAGAGGCTTGTGAAAAAGAAATCAAAGTGCTCTCCTTGGTACACACCCTGGCAGAGGCCCTGGGATGGGTATTGGTGTTAATTTGGTCATACCTAATCCAATATGGCACTGAGGATGTACTGTCCCAAGCACCATGAATGGTGGGGAGCAGATGTGTAACTTGAAGCTTCTGGGCCCCAATGAAAAATCTGTAACAGGGCCCACAACCATAATGCTTTATTCATAGTACTTGGCTCTCTATATGGAGTGGAGAGGCTTCATAGGCTCCGTTAGACTCCTGGGCTCGGGTGCAACCACATCCCTGCATTCACTATAGTTACACCCCTCTTGGGGAGCTATACGGATATTGATTCTAAAAGCATGAGAGTGCATGATCATGGGGCTGCCATGTTCCTCATGTGGATCTAGTGTTTCAGCCTATAAATAGGGCTACTGGTCTTCCCCCCTCTCACAGGCTGCTCCCTCTACTTTCCCAGACTGCTCCTTATTCATCCCTACCTTCCCTGATCCATAGCAGGAAGGTGAAATATGATGATTCAGCTGCCTATTTTCTTCTCTGATCATAGAGAAGACTGCAGGGACAACAGAGAGGAGTGCGCAGTACTATATAGCTGCAATGATTGGACAGAGAGCTTCAACAGCATTCTACCCTATCAATCGGGCAGTTGTGTGGGCAGCCCTAAACATCTACTTTGGGATCAGTCTGGGGGGTTACATGCACAGCCACCCTGTATTTAGATCATTTAATGCCATATAATGTTGCTAGTAATTTTTTAATAATAAAATTATGTCTGTCTATAGGCAGCACTAGGAGCATATTAGAAGACAAATTTACTTATTGAAGACAAATTTATTATAACATTCAGTGGGAGTTCTTTCTTTAGTCAGCTCACTCCAGTAGTAGCTACAGTCAGAAGTTTCTCATTTATCTCTGTGGCTGTGTGAAAAATAGCTTGGGGATCAAGATCCAAGTAACAGATAACTCATGTAATTTATGTAAAAATACTTTATGAAATAAATCAATGCATAATATTTAACGTATTTAGTTAAATAATCCAGAAGCAATAGGTAAACTTTAATATAAATCCTTTCATTCAATTACAAAGTGCTCAGTTTGACCATGAATGCAGCAGGCAACCTATAATGAGGCCTACTGGGGCCTAGAACCAGTGGTTCACAAATGGATTTGGCTTTAGGCTAATCATAGGAGTGTAGTCCCAGGGATTATGAACTAATTACCCTTAACTTCTGCAAAGGAGTCTGGACTTTCCCACAGGGTATCTTTTAGCTTCTTGTTCAAGGAATAGTCTTCATAAGCAACAGCTGACATGTAGCGGAACTGATGCCACCAAGGATGCCACCATCTCGCAATTCAAAGTCAGCAGACAGAAGTCTGCTCAGACAGGGCAAGGGTTGTGACAGGTGGTATGCAGTCAACAGTGGTAAACACAGAGGGTTTAGTGCACATGTGGGAGGAGGTGGTCAAATATACAAATTTATCAGTAATGTAGATAGTAAGAATATAATGCCTTACTGTACTAGTACGTATTAAATCTTGTTTAATAGCCCAGAATTTGAGGGATTGCCCTTTCTATAACCCAGGACTTGTAGGTACTGTTGAATGGCTGACACATTTAGCCCTGTTGGCCCTTCTAGAAACAGAAGTCTAAGCATATGCGTAATCCGCGACAAGGTAGCACAATCTTAGAACACAACATTGAGCAAGAGAAGGATGCTAGACCCCCGAACAGTTAGGCCTATAGATTTTGACACTACATCAGAACCAAAAAAGCATTGCAAATTGTGATAGAGGGGTTTTTTTTGCGGGCAAATACTACAGCTTAGGATAGGTTGGCAATGATTAATAACTGGAGATCAACTGCTCGGGATCCCAGGCAATCAGCTGATCATCCAGCCCACTGTGAGTGCAGCAGGGTTGGACATTATCATCAGGGTCTAGAAAGTTTCAGAGGCATCTTTACTATCACTAAAATCAATGGGAGCAAAGGTGCCTATTACACTTCTGTCTCGGAGTCGGAGCAGGAAGTTTCAGAGCAGACTCTTGCTGGGAGACAGTTTGTGCTAAAAGGCCTGTGAGAGCCATATAGCAGTGACCCTGTTGTACATCAGGGTAAGGGATGCACTCTGTGCAGTTGTAAGGCTTGTGAAGTTTTTGGTGATGGCCTACTGTTAGAAAGGGATGTTATATACATAGTAAGGAGGGGCCCCTAAGTGATGTTGCAGCCCACTTCAAGAGCGGAGAATAGGGTATTTACCTATGTAGCGGCAGATCATAGGGCTTGTTCAGGGCCATCAGCTTAGTCGTTTAGCCTTCCGCAAACATTGCAGTTATCATTAAAGAGAAGGCTCAGCTTTTGAGTGCAGATTCATGTTGTTTCAAGTATCCACAATCACATTTATGCATCATGACAGATGCAGTGGGTCACAGGGCAAGTCCAAGCACCTGTAGTAATTTCTGTTATTGACAATAAGGGTGATTGCCTCCTAAATCTGTAGACTTTGATATATGTCTCCCCTTGAAGCAGGCTATAATGGAGGGCCTGGTTCTGGTCACCATGCCGCAGCTAATCAGCTTGCTTCTCTCATAGAGCGAGCTACACTAAAACTACATGTTCACATATAGTTATCTTGTATGTTTTCTATTGGTGTCCAGGCACCCAATGTGACAAATCATGGACCTCCAATGTACACTTATAACTAAGTCAAAATTATTATTACTGGCAACAAGGGAGCTTTCTATCATACCATTTAAACAGAAGCTTGTCCTAGAATTTTGTATACTGGCCCCAACATAAATCAGTATATTTCTCCAGAGGAGCAGCTCCTGGTCACCCTGAAGTACATACTGTTGTCTTTTATAATCTTGCAATGTGTCCCAAATGCAGTAGCGTAAAGTATAGTGTTCATTTTCGCAATTATGTGTTCAGAGTACAGGTAACGAATGCTGAATGTTTCAGTATTTTAGTTTTTTTCTTTAGATTTCTCGCCACCGAAAATCCATTGCATCCCTGGATTACGAGTTCCTGTTGGACACATCCTTTATAAGGATCATCAGGAAGATCTGTGATGTTATTTGTCAGCAACTGAAAATGTTGATTAGGGCTCCGCCCCCATTTATCAAGACTGGATGAACATTGCTAATGGATTTGAGGCTGCAGCACAGTTTCTGAAGTGCCTAGGGGTGCTAGATAGATAAAACATCCATTTGAAGAAGCTGCCATACTCAGGGTTCCGCTATTATAATTATAAACAGCATTTCTCAGTAGAGCTGATGGCCTTGGCTGACAGTAACTATTGGTTTATAATTGTGGATAGATGTTCCTATGAGAGCACACCAGATAGTCACATTTTCAGGGCTTCCAGAATAGGTCAGCAGCTTCTTTCCAGCCAGCTTTCCCTCCCAGAACTACACATGCTTCCTGCCTCTTCCCTTCCAGTAGCTTTTTGAGGGCTTTGGCCTGACAACTCATGTCCTGAGGCCATTTCCATGAAGAGCATTGGATGCTATATGGCACATTTTTAATTACCGGATCACAAGGGCTCAGCATTTTATTAGCTGTACCTTTTAGGATTTTCAATTGGAATGCAAGTTACAACTGTCATGGAATATAAGTGTTAAGTTTCAGAATGCAATAAGTGTATGTTTCTTACCATGTATTGGACTATTGACTCTTAAATAAAAGGCTAAAACCTATGCTTTGTAGTGCCTGGAACTAGGATTTTAAGATAAGAAGTCAACAGACAAATTAAATAAGGCTAAGCTGCGTTAACAGAGAAGACACACAACTATTACAGAAATATTGTCTAATGCAACAGCAATATCCTGACTTAGGTAATTTCTCTGTATGAGACAGGCCTTAAGAGCTTTGAGAATATTTGGTAGATGTCAATAAGTCTTATGATCAATAAGTATTTTCACCTTTGTAACAGTGAACTACGTTACACTAATCTTTGTACCAAGCAACATTTGGATACGCCCTCTTCTTTCTGTATAAGAGTTGGCAAGGTTGATAATAAAGTAGAATTCATTGAGATTCTCACTGGAGAAGTGTCTGGACATAACATGGAGTGATTTCATGCTATTGATAGCTAATTGCTAGCAAATCTTCTCATCACGGGCTTCCATATCTACCAATTTGGCACCTGGCAACTAGGTCATCAGATCGGTACCGGTGTGGTCCGATAACACAACTATCTCACCAGATGTTGCAGTTGACCAGACACCACATTGTAGGTCTGCATCATCTGGACTCCAAGTCAGAGACCTCTATGCAGACTACTTTCTAACTGCTCAGTGAGCAGTTCCATAGCAAATGGACTCTGTTCAAAGAGGCAAATGATGTAGTCAGTCCAAACCAGGTCTTTTGTTAACTGGCTTACCTATTTTTTTCATTTTTTTGTTAGTTTTTTTTCTTAGTTAAAGGGGTTCTGTCATTAAAAAAAAAATTCTATACATACTGTGACAAGAGGGGTTCACTCGCCTCTGGATCGCCGTCCACACGGTTAGGAAGTGGTGCACCTCACGCACAAATAGGCTTCAGCAGTCTGAAGTTTCTTTTAACTCTGGCTTCTGCCAGCTTTATTCCACAGCATATGGTTATATTATACATACACAGTCCATAAAGCTTTAGGGTTGACAACCCACAGGGTCCAGTCACTAACTCCGCCTGGAGTGTGTCTTGCTCCATCAGACAGGGTGACAGACCTAACTGGTCTGCACCAGACCTCAGGCTTCAAGTCCCTGATGCTGCTTCCTTCACCGCCTCTCTGGCTCTTTCAGCCAATTTCTCTCCCTGTTTCTGGCAGGAACTGGCTCTTTTGTAGCCATTTCCTGCTACACCCATAAGGTGTTAACCCTTACTTCTCCTTTTGCAGGTTTCAGAATGCCCATCTAGCACCCCCTGCAGGCTAGTCTGATACTGCCCTGCTTAATATCCCCCCCTTGATAAAGGCTGTAGGCTATCTCACTTTTTTCTTCTTCTTCCTTTGGCCCTCAAGGGTCAAAACTCCTGGCTCGGGGGTCTCTATGTGTGGGACCATCACTTTCACTTTCCTTCTGTTCTGAAACACTAAGAACGTTTTCATTTTTCTGCGTGTTCTTAACTATCTTCTATTCAATCTGGCCCTTGTCTAGCTATCACCTCCACAGCCCCTGAGACTCCTCACTCTGAGCTTCTAGCTCCGCCTGCAGTTTGTTCAGCTTCTCAGACAGCTCTGTCTACACTCTGTCACCTTCAGTGATTTGTACTTGAAGCTACTTCTCTACTGCATCTCTCTGGCATTCAGACTCCTGCTTGTCCTTCAATAGTACCTTCACCTTATGGGTCAGCTCAGTACACTCATTTTCCATAGCCTGCTTGACCTCTTCCAAGGTTTCTTTCACTTTTTCAGCTTGCTCTAACCGTTGGGACAAGTCCCCTATAGCTAGCGCATGAGTCTGCTTAAGGTCCCGGATCTGGACTTCATATAATTCAATTTCTTCATTCCGGCTCATGTGTAGCTGGATCACCACTTGCTCATGAAGTGCTTCCTGGTTTTTCTTGCAACCCAGTATGTCTTTCAAGACCTCTGCTTGCTTCTCTGCCTGACTGCAAGCAGCTTTCTGCATTTCCAGCTTTTCCTTGAGCTGACTTATCTGGGATTTCAATTCCCCATTCCTCTTTGTAGACTGCATTTTCAAAACTTGTTCACATTGAACAGCTCCTTTTTTCCAGCAACACCCTGTGTTCACCTTCCTCCTTAGCTAATCTCCCAAGGTGCTCATTCTCCTTTAGGACCACTGCATTCTCTGCTTTCAGCTGAGCAGCTACCTGCAGAGCATTTTCACTTTCCCTCTGGACTCTGTCTGTCTCCCTTTGGACGTCAGGGTCTGCACTGACTGCACTTTGCCTCTTTGCTAGCAGTCTGTTTCCTCTTTTTTTTTCTTTTTTGCACCTTTAATACTACTTTTCAACACTCTCTTAAATTCGCTTTCACTACTCCTTTCTATCACCAGAGGCATAGTTGTACTAGCTCCCCCATGGGCGTTGGCTGCACTCCCTCTAGCAAACTGTTCACACGGCTAATTTATGTGGGGAACATTTTTATCCACATCATATCCAGAAAACATCGCACCAACCCCCACACACATTTCAAGGTTAGTGGAATGTTTCTGCAACATATTAACCACAATACAGTTTTTTGACTTCTTTTCACCCTCTTCTTTACATTCTGCAATCTTCCCAGTACCCTCCTGCAAGGAAAACATTTGGTTATGCAACAATTGCCACACATCATCTGCAAAAGAGTCCCTGGACAAATCCTCATAAAAGGTCCTGTTACATCTGGCAGCTTTTGCTGAGCCATCCTGCACATAAGACATTCTATTAGTCTTTTTAGTGGTCTCCCCACTCCATGGAGTCTTCTCCAGATTTTTGTCACAGACTTTTGGCGAGGATACCTCCTGCTGTGCCCTCAAAGCTCTGCAGTCAGCCTCCAACACAGACCAGTGAGGTTTTACTGGCCACTTTGCCACTGGACATCCGTACATACACAAGTCCATTTGTAAACACCCCCAGCATGGCTCTTTTTGGTTTGCCTTCTGCACCAACCGCCATCTTGACTTCTCAGTCCAAAATGAACAAATACAGCAATAAGTTCACCAACCTGCCTCCTGCAGACGTCATCCTCTGCTTGAACTCTTTTGTTGCCCTCCAAGGCAACCCATGGCTTCGTCCTCCTGGCCCTTTAAATGCTGTTCCAGCAGCAACCGCACACTCGGCCTCCTGGCCCTTTAAATGCTGCATGCAGCAGCACTGCTCCTAACTGACAACCACTTCACATGTTGCTCCTGTGTGTGCCACTCCAGATTGTGCCAGCGCATCCTCCACCCTATGTGACAAGGGAGGTTCACTCGCCGTCTACATGGTTAGGAAGTGGTGCACCTCACACTAAAATAGACTCCAGCAGTCTGAAGTTTTTTTTAACTCTGGCTTCTGCCAACTTTATTCCACAGCATACAGTTATATTATACATACACAGTCCATAGAGCTTTACAGTTTGCAACCCACAGGGTCCAGTCGCTAACCCTGCCTGTGGCATCTGGAGGGTGTCTTCCTTCGTCAGACAGGGTGATAAACCCAACTGGTCCGCACTGGACCTCAGGCTTTAAGTCCCTGATGCGGCTCCCTTCACCACCTCTCTGGCTCTCTCAGCCAATGTCTCTCCCTGTTTCTGTCAGAAACTGGCTCTTTTGTAGCCATTTCCTGCTACACCCATCAGGTGTTAACCCTTACCTCTCCTTTTGCAGGTGTCAGAATGCCTATCTAGCACCCTCTGCAGGCTAGTCTGATACTGCCCTGCTACAATACCTATTCCTTCCCAGTCAGTCTTCTTACCAGATCTTCACCTCTCTGATTTTCACCTGGCTCCTTCATACTATATAAAACACTAGCGGCGAGATATCGCGCATGTGCGCTAAAGCAGGCTGCTAAGGACTTGGCAATCCCTGCTGGGCAGTGGATGCTACGTCACTCGTAGCATTCACTGCCCTGCAGAAAGTGAGCTGCAACAAATAGACGCTCCAAAACAGAAAGAAGAGGATCGGGCCGGCTGGAATTGAGGTGAACCGGGGGACTGGAGAAGCCAGGAAATCAGTGAGGAGAAGATCTGGTAAGAACACTACCTGGAAAGGAATAGGTAAGTATTGATTTTTTTTCTTCTAATAACAAAACCCCTTTAAGGGCTCGCAAGACAATGAGGACCCTTGAAGTGGGATTCAATATTATATATTTTGGCCAAAATATCCTAATAATTTTTTTTATTTCTATGAACAGCTCTAAAATACCTTTCTTTAGGTATTCTGATTTTGCATACTTTGCCCAAAATATAAACCGACACGTCATTACCCTCTCCTTTTTTTTTTATTATTTTTTCAAGTGTTAGTTTTCTTGCTTTTGAAAGCAACATGTCAGTTGTAATCACCTCTTGTATATGTCTTCAGGTAAAAAGAATGTTCACATGGTGTATTATGCAGCAAACTTTTTAAAGTGAAAACCACTTGTGTAATAGGGAACAAAATTAGCGTCTACTGTGCTCCATTTTTTGTCTTGGATTTGCAAGTAGATTTAGGCCTGTGAATGGGCAAAACTTTTTGTGCAGAATTTACTACACATTTCCAAGTGCATCCGCATGAAGTCACTTGTTACTTCTGACAGTATACTGTAACATGTGCATAATTGTGCATGCAGATTTTGCATATTTAAAAGTCTACTGTACATACTGGTCCAAGTCCAAGCCTGGCAAAATATCGGCTGATTTTTGGCAAGGTTTTCTAGGCAAATTCTGTCCTGAAAAGTCTGTGGCGAAATGAGTCATATGAATGTACCTTAAGGTTTTCTTTATATAGTTTCTTTTATATAGCTTTGACGGCCCCATGGCCCAAACTATACTTGGCCCTACTTGACTACTGTAGCCAAAGTAAAAAGACTGGAGTGGTGGTGGGGTAGCAGCATGACAGCAGCAGATGAGTATTTCTTTATTTTTTAAAATAAATTATAGGGGTTTACCAAGCCTGGTATTTTTAGTGCTGGTCTTAGTACAATTTTCCCTCTGGCACGGTGCACTTGATATATTAAGGAGTGCGGGTCTCTTCATGTGTTAGGTGCATCCAGGCAATTCCGTGTGCCTTTTCAGAAATGTACACCTGGTCTAAACTAGCACTATCCACCCCCCACAAAATTTAACAGACCACAAAGTTAACAAAACATTTTTTTTAATGACAAAAAAGCTATTAAAGGGGTTTTCCAGTCACAAAGTCACTTTTTACCTAAGCCTATTCTTGTATAGAATCAACTCAATAAATATCTCCAAGTACCTTTTATTTTGTTTTTTCATGTCTTTCTGCTATTGCATGCTCCTGTAGCCCCAATTCTTGCTTGTTTACATTCTCTGCCTCAGTGATGTCACTTCCTCCTCCTTTGCTCTTCACTTGCCATGAGCCCTCAGGCTGTTCTGCCAGCACTAGACATGCCCACAGTGCACACACTGGCCAAAGACATGCCCCCTTCTTCCCAGAGCTCCATGCCCTCCCCTTCACTACCTCTCTTGGGCTTCCAGTCACTTTCAGCATCTCAGCTGTATGTTACCTCAGTCCTGCAGTACCTACCTTAAAGAGGATGTGCTGCGATTTTTGTTCAGGGGAGGGGGGGGGGGGGCATTAGTCAAAAATGTGTCTTAAATACACGGATATTGTTTCCAGCAAGATAAATCATGCAATCTTGTAGATATGGTACCTTTTAATGGCTAATAATGGCTAATATACATGGTGATATAGCAGGAGTCTCGCACGTTAATACTATGCATGAGAAAATATAGGACATGTCCTATCTTTTTCACACTTAGGTCCTAGCTCTAGATCACTGGTGTTATTATTGCTGTAAACCAACGCAATGTTTTGCAACAGCATCCATGCAACGGCAAGAGACTAGGTCCTATTTTTATGAGCATGGCCTTCCAACTTATTATGGGGAAAGATATCAAGCCCCATACCTAGAGCAACCATCCTCTGGCAATGCTATCCCTAATCCTGATTCTGACATACGAGCAGGCGTGCATTTTTTAATTTGCAGAAATAGTTAAAAGTTTATTCTGGGGGAAAAACTAATAATTCATTTCCTAAACAATCATTGACATAAAAAAGACTTTTTAATATAATTACAACTTCAAGCCTTAGTCAGACGGGCATTTTTTTGCGCGATTTGCACATGCGCATGCGTCCGGCGATTTTTTAAAACCAATGCTTTGCAATGGTATCGGACACATGAGCGCTTTTTATGCGCTCGTCCGATAAATTATAGAACAGAAATCGCAGATCGCACCTATCTGCGATCTGCGATTCCTGTTCTCTTCTCTATATGCGCTCAATGGGGCCCCATTGAGAACATATAGAAGACAGCTGTGGCAGAGAAGAACGATGTTTGCCCATTGAATTCAATGGAGCCGGCAATACAGCCGGCTCCATTGAAAGCAATGGGCTGCCGGACAGCGCTGGATGAATTGTCGGGAAGGGCTTAAATATATAAGCCCTTCCCTGCAATTCATCCAGAAAAGTGTTAAAATAAAAAATATATATACACTTACCTTGTCCCGGCAGCCGGAGTTCAGCGCGGCCGGCCTGCAGTGGGTGTGAAGGGGGTGTGAGTCAGACCTGCCCGCTGATTGGCTCAGCGCTGGACAGCTCTGGCCCGTTTCTAATGAAACGCGGCTAGGAGCAGATTTTCGGGCGATTTTCAGGCATCGGTCACGCGATTTGTGGATGCGCATCAGTCATGCGATCCGCAAATCGCGCGAAAAAACGCCCGTCTGACTAAGGCCTGAAGATGCATCTTCATCCTTGTGTAGGTTATGAGAGTTACGATACTAAAGGGTGGTTTCAAGTCACAAAGCCATAGAAGAATTTGGGAATATAAATTTATATCAACTTTGACACTTTGAATTGTGGGTTAGATTCTTCATGAGGATTCATGCGTGAATGGGATGTATGAGAAATGTAGAGCAGAGATAAGAGTTGTGACCTGGTGCCCCCGCCCCCTTCCCTCAACAGTAATTCAAGGACCATAAAATTTCATTCCCTTATCAGTGTCTAGTTAAAAATGTTTGTGTTTCTGTTGCAATAATCCTTTAAGTGCCTTGTCATAAGTATGTGTGTATAAATATGCATGCCTCTTCGGATCTATTTCATTTAAGCCTGAAGAAGAAACCTGCATTGGTTTGGAAGCTCGCACTAACATCATGTATTTTTGTTAGCAATTAAAAAGTATCATCTACAAGATTACTTAGTTTCTCTTGCTGGGAACAATCACAGATCTCTACGATACATGTCTTGACTTTCCGACATGTCCTTGCAATATACCTCAATCCTCAATATACCTCTGGCATTTTCCCTTCCTCATTCAAATATACTATCGCATCCCCACTGCTAAAGAAATCGACTCTTTACTCGACCCATTCTGCCAACTGCTGACTCATCTCAAATCTCCCCTTCATCTCTAAGCTATTAGAACACTTGGTTTACTCCCACCTTATAAGATATCTGTCAGAAAACTTTTTTCTTGATCCCCTACAGTCCGGGTTCCACCCTCTGCACTCAACAGAAACCACCCTGACTAAAGTGTCAAACAACCTCCTGTTGGCTAAATTGAGGGGTGACTACTCCCTAGTGATCCTCCTCAACCTCTTTGCAGCATTTGACACTGTTGACCACAAACGCCTCCTCAGTATGCTTAACTCTATTGGCCTAAATGCCTCTGCTCTCTCCTGGCTCTCCTCCTAACTATCTGACCGCTCATTCAATGTATCCTTTGCAGGCTCTACCTCCTCTCCTCTTCCCCTTGCTGTTGGGGTCCCTCAGGGCTTGGTCCTTGGCCCCCTCCTCTTCTCCATCTACACAGCCTCTATTGGACAAACCATCAGGAGATTTGGCTTTTAGTACCATCTCTATGCTGACGACACCCAATTATACACCTCCTCCCATGACATCACAGCAACATTCCTTCAGAATGCCACTGATTGTCTGTCTGCTATCTCTAACACTATGTCTTCTCTCTATCTAAAACTGAACCTCTGAAAAACTGGCCTATTGGTGTTTTCACCCTCTACTAACCGACCTCATCCTGACATCTCTATTGCAGTGTGTGGCACCACCATAACTCCCAGACAACATGCCCGCTGTCTTGGAGTTATATTCGATTCCAATCTCTCTTTTACCCTCTACATCTAATCCCTTGCCCGAATGTGTCACCTGCACCTCAAGAACATTGCAAGAATCTGCCCAATTCTCACTGTGGATACATTAAAAACACTCACTATTGCCCTCATCCACTCTTCGCTCGATCATTGCAATTGGCTGCTGATCGGCCTCCCCCGCACCAGACTCTTCCCTCTCCAATCCTGCTAGTCGTCATCAACTGAACCCCTGCAGTCATACCGACTTGGCCACTTTACGGCTCAATTTGACCGTTGTCTATGCGTATAGCATCCCATACTCTGCACTTCATCATATTTTGCACATTTCCAGCCCCTTTATCTTCTGTTTCAACCCATTATTTGTAGTATTCAAGCTCTTTGGAGCTCCTCACCCTTACTGTCTCCATCAATTGATTATTAGATGTAACTTTGGTTTTGCTTCTGTAAGCGCTGCGAAATATGTTGGCTCTATATAAATAAAGATTATTATTAGAGATGAGCGAACGTACTCGTCCGAGCTTGATGCTCGGGCGAATATTAGCGTGTTCGGGATGCTCGTTACTCGTAACGAGTACCACGCGATGTTCGGGTTACTTTCAGTTTCCTCTCTGAGACGTTAGCGCGCTTTTCTGGCCAATTGAAAGACAGGGAAGGCATTACAACTTCCCCCTGTGATGTTCCAGCCCTATACCACCCTCCTGCTGTGAGTGGCTGGGGAGATCAGATGTCACCCGAGTATAAAAGTCGGCCCCTCCCGCGGCTCGCCTCAGATGCCTTGTGAGATAGCTGAGGGACAGTGCTGCTGGTGCCAGAGCTGCTGTAGGGAGAGCGTTAGGAGTTAGTGTAGGCTTCAAGAACCCCAACGGTCCTTCTTAGGGCCACATCTAACCATGTGCAGTACTGTGGAGGCTGCCTTTTGCAGTGGTGCACATTTTTTTTTTTTTCCAAATCGGCCGTGCAGAGCATTGCGCCCTGCAGTAATACTACAGGGACAGAAGTGGTGGTTAGGCAGGGAGAGTGTTAGGAGTTAGTGTAGGCTTCAAGAACCCCAACGGTCCTTCTTAGGGCCACATCTAACAGTGTGCAGTTGTGTGGAGGCTGCAGTTAGCAGTGTTGCACATTTTTTTTTTTTCCAAATCGGCCGTGCAGAGCATTGCGCCCTGCAGTAATACTACAGGGACAGAATTGTGTAGGCAGGGCCAGAAGACATATTTTATTGATTGAATATACGCAGTGGGCCTTTCCTTTAAAAAAAAGGGAAAACATTCTATTTGGCCTGCCTCTGACAGTCCTCAGCGTTCTGGGTACGTGTGTGCTGGGTGGAGAACTAAACAAAAATCATACGCAGCCAGCTAAGTTTAACAGCAGGCTTGCGCCAATTTATTTCCTGCCTGGGAAATCACCGCTCTGCTGTAGTTAATAACTCTGCAACACTGCAGTTCTGTGACACATTTGCAGGGCCACAACACATTTATTATTGATTGAATATACGCAGTGGGCCTTTCCTTGAAAAAAAGGGAAAACATTCTATTTGGCCTGCAGGCTTGCGCCAATTTATTTCCTGCCTGGGAAATCACCGCTCTGCTGTAGTTAATAACTCTGCAACACTGCAGTTCTGTGACACATTTGCAGGGCCACAACACATTTGTTATTGATTGAATATACGCAGTGGGCCTTTCCTTGAAAAAAAAAGGGAAAACATTCTATTTGGCCTGCAGGCTTGCGCCAATTTATTTCCTGCCTGGGAAATCAAATCACTGGTAATACAGCATGCTGAGGGGTAGGGGTAGGCCTAGAGGACGTGGACGCGGCCGAGGACGCGGAGGGCCAAGTGAGGGTGTGGGCACAGGCCGAACTCCTGATCCAGGTGTATCGCAGCCGACTGCTGCGCGATTAGGAGAGAGGCACGTTTCTGGCGTCCCCACATTCATCGCACAATTAATGGGTCCACGCGGGAGACCTTTATTAGAAAATGAGCAGTGTGAGCAGGTCCTGTCGTGGATGGCAGAAAGTGCTTCGAGCAACCTATCGTCCACCCACAGTTCTGCGCCGTCCACTGCTGCAAATCCGAATCCTCTGTCTGCTGCTCCTCCTTCCTCCCAGCCTCCTCACTCCACTACAATGACACATGCTCAGGAGCGGGAAGACTCCCAGGAACTGTTCTCGGGCCCCTGCTCAGATTGGGCAGCAGTGGTTCCTCTCCCACCAGAGGAGTTTATCGTCACTGATGCCCAACCATTGGAAAGTTCCCGGGGTCCGGGGCATGAGGCTGGGGACTTCCGGCAACTGTCTCAAGACCTTTCAGTGGGTGAGGAGGACGATGACGATGAGACACAGTTGTCTATCGGTGAGGTAGTAGTAAGGGCAGTAAGTCCGAGGGAAGAGCCCACAGAGGATTCAGAGGAAAAGCAGCAGGACGATGAGGTGACTGACCCCACCTGGTTTGCAACGCCTACTCAGGACAGGTCTTCAGAGGGGGAGGCAAGGGCAGCAGCAGGGCAGGTTGCAAGAGGCAGTGCGGTGGCCAGGGGTAGAGGCAGGGCCAGACCGAATAATCCACCAACTGTTTCCCAAAGCGCACCCTCGCGCCATGCCACCCTGCAGAGGCCAATGTGCTCTAAGGTCTGGCGCCAAGATCAGCCGGGGAGCCACCACCAACAGCCTCACCACCACCAGCATGCGCAGACATATGATAGCCAAGCACCCCACAAGGTGGGACGAAGGCCGTTCACCGCCTCCGGTTTGCACCGCTGCCTCTCCCCCTGTGCCCCAACCTGCCACTGAGATCCAACCCCCCTCTCAGGACACAGGCACTACCGTCTCCTGGCCTGCACCCACACCCTCACCTCCGCTGTCCTCGGCCCCATCCACCAATGTCTCTCAGCGCACCGTCCAGCCGTCGCTAGCGCAAGTGTTGGAGCGCAAGCGCAAGTACGCCGCCACGCACCCGCACGCTCAAGCGTTAACCGTCCACATAGCCAAATTTATCAGCCTTGAGATGCTGCCGTATAGGGTTGTGGAAACGGAGTCCTTCAAAAGTATGATGGCGGCGGCGGCCCCGCGCTACTTAGTTCCCAGTCGCCACTACTTTTCCCGATGTGCCGTCCCAGCCCTGCACGACCACGTCTCCCGCAACATTGTACGCGCCCTCACCAACGCGGTTACTGCCAAGGTCCACTTAACAACGGACACGTGGACAAGCACAGGCGGGCAGGGCCACTACATCTCCCTGACGGCACATTGGGGGAATTTAGTGGAGGCTGGGACAGAGTCAGAGCCTGGGACCGCTCACGTCCTACCCACCCCCAGAATTGCGGGCCCCAGCTCGGTGGTGGTATCTGCGGCGGTGTATGCTTCCTCCACTAAAGCACCCTCCTCCTCCTCCTCCAACGCAACCTCTGTCTCGCAATCAAGATGTGTCAGCAGCAGCAGCACGTCGCCAGCAGTCGGTGTCGCGCGGCGTGGCAGCACAGCGGTGGGCAAGCGTCAGCAGGCCGTGCTGAAACTACTCAGCTTAGGAGATAAGAGGTACACGGCCCACGAACTGCTGCAGGGTCTGACAGAGCAGACCGACCGCTGGCTTGCGCCGCTGAGCCTCCAACCGGGCATGGTCGTGTGTGACAACGGCCGTAACCTGGTGGCGGCTCTGCAGCTCGGCAGCCTCACGCACGTGCCATGCCTGGCCCACGTCTTTAATTTGGTGGTTCAGCGCTTTCTGAAAAGCTACCCACGCTTGTCAGACCTGCTCGTAAAGGTGCGCCGGCTCTGCGCACATTTCCGCAAGTCCCACACGGACGCTGCCACCCTGCGGACCCTGCAACATCGGTTTAATCTGCCAGTGCACCGACTGCTGTGCGACGTGCCCACACGGTGGAACTCTACGCTCCACATGTTGGCCAGGCTCTATGAGCAGCGTAGAGCTATAGTGGAATACCAACTCCAACATGGGCGGCGCAGTGGGAGTCAGCCTCCTCAATTATTTTCAGAAGAGTGGGCCTGGTTGGCAGACATCTGCCAGGTCCTTCAAAACTTTGAGCAGTCTACCCAGGTGGTGAGCGGCGATGCTGCAATCATTAGCGTCACCATTCCTCTGCTATGCATCTTGAGAAGTTCCCTGCAAAGCATAAAGGCAGACGCTTTGCGCTCGGAAACAGAGCCGGGGGAAGACAGTATGTCGCTGGATAGTCAGAGCACCCTCCTGTCTATATCTCAGCGCGTTCAGGAGGAGGGGGAGGAGCATGAGGAGGATGAGGAGGAGGGGGAAGAGACAGCTTGGCCCACTGCTGACGGTACCCATGCTGCTTGCCTGTCATCCTTTCAGCGTGTATGGTCTGAGGAGGAGGAGGAGGAGGAGGAGAAGGAGGAGGAGGATCCTGAAAGTGATCTTCCTAGTGAAGACAGCCATGTGTTGCGTACAGGTACCCTGGCACACATGGCTGACTTCATGTTAGGATACCTTTCTCGTGACCCTCGCGTTACACGCATTCTGGCCACTACGGATTACTGGGTGTACACACTGCTCGATCCACGGTATAAGGAGAACCTTTCCACTCTCATTCCCGAAGAGGAAAGGGGTTCAAGAGTGTTGCTATACCACAGGACCCTGGCGGACAAGCTGATGGTAAAATTCCCACCCGACAGCGCTAGTGGCAGAAGGCGCAGTTCCGAGAGCCAGGTAGCAGCGGAGGTGCGGAGATCGAGCAGCATGTACAGCACAGGCAGTGCAACAGTCTTTAAGGCCCTGGACAGCTTTATGGCTCCCCAGCAAGACTGTGTCACCGCTCCCCAGTCAAGGCTGAGTCGGCGGGAGCACTGTAAAAGGATGGTGAGGGAGTACGTAGCTGATCGCACGACCGTCCTCCGTGACGCCTCTGCCACCTACAACTACTGGGTGTCGAAGCTGGACACGTGGCCTGAACTCGCGCTGTATGCCCTGGAGGTGCTTATTTGTCCTGCGGCTAGCGTCTTGTCAGAGAGGGTGTTTAGTGCGGCTGGGGGAATCATCACAGATAAGCGTACCCGCCTGTCAACCGACAGTGCTGACAGGCTTACACTCATCAAGATGAACAAAGCCTGGATTTCCCCAGACTTCTCTTCTCCACCAGCGGACAGCAGCGATACCTAAGCAATACGTAGGCTGCACCCGCGGATGGAAGCATCGTTCTCTCTCACCATCCAAAACGGGGACATTTCTGCTTCATCAATCTGTGTATAATATTCCTCCTCCTCCTGCTCCTCCTCCTGAAACCTCACGTAATCAGGCCGAACGGGCAATTTTTCTTAGGGCCACAAGGCTCACTCATATAATTTTTCTAAGCAATTTTTATACGTTTCAATGCTCTTAAAAGCGTTGAAACTTTAACTTGAACCAATTTTTCGTTCAACTGGGCTGCCTCCAGGCCTAGTTACCACTTAAGCCACATTAACCAAAGCGATTAATGGGTTTCACCTGCCATCTTGGTTGGGCATGGCCAATTTTTTCTGAGGTACATTAGTACTGTTGGTACACCAATTTTTTTGGGCCCTCACCTACAGTGTAATCATAGTAATTTCTATGTTCTTCGCCTGCACTCATGGTACAGAAAGGTGTGTGGGGTTGGCCTACACTTTAGCTACATAAATGTAACTGGGGCCTTGTCTATACTGCAGCTACTGAAATGTGAAAGAGACTGTTATCTCCCTAAACTGCTGCAATGGGAATGTTACTGGGGCCTGTCTTGAGTGCTACTATTACTGAAATGGAACTAAGACTGCGCTCCCCCTATACTGCTGCTAGTGATATGTTAGTGGGGCCTGTCCCTAATGCTACCGCTGAAATGTTAATAATTGTGGGCTCTGCCTATACCGCTGCTAATGGTATGTCACTGGGGTGTGGAAACAGAGGCTTCACAAAGACATGATGGCGGCGAGGCCATTTCCCACCAACGCTGTTACTGTTAAGGTGCATATAACCATGGACACGTGTAGAGGACACATAGTGCCTCCAAAACATCCCCCTCCTCCTCCAACAATGAAAACATTCTTGGCAAATACCTTTGCATTGGTCCGTCTGGTGGCAGTCCAAGAATTTCACCTTTAACGACACAACAAGAGAGCACCACCACCATCCCCCCGCCACGGCACACTTAATCCTGGCCACATTCCGAAAACCAACTACATAAAACCGCGCTACCAGGTCCGCAGTCACCACCACATTACCACCAACGAGGTTACTGTTAAGGTACATATTACCAGTCTGACTGGGGCATGCAGTGTGGGCCGAACCCCACCTGCATTAAGCACGACATTACTACCTCAGCTGTGTTGGGCAATGCAATGGGATATTTTTATGTACCGCCGGTGGCTTCCTGGCACCCACCCATGCTGTGGGTCCACAGGGAGTTTAACCTACATCTGTCCACTTGTAAAGAACCCCAGTCAGACTGGGGCATGCAGTGTGGGCCGAAGCCCACCTGCATTAAGCACGACATTACTACCTCAGCTGTGTTGGGCAATGCAATGGGATATTTTTATGTACCGCCGGTGGGTTCCAGGGAGCCACCCATGCTGTAGGTGCACACGGAGTTTAACCTACATCTGTCCACTTGTAAAGAACCCCAGTCAGACTGGGGCATGCAGTGTGGGCCGAAGCCCACCTGCATTAAGCACGACATTACTACCTCAGCTGTGTTGGGCAATGCAATGGGATATTTTTATGTACCGCCGGTGGGTTCCAGGGAGCCACCCATGCTGTAGGTGCACACGGAGTTTAACCTACATCTGTCCACTTGTAAAGAACCCCAGTCAGACTGGGGCATGCAGTGTGGGCCGAAGCCCACCTGCATTAAGCACGACATTACTACCTCAGCTGTGTTGGGCAATGCAATGGGATATTTTTATGTACCGCCGGTGGCTTCCTGGCACCCACCCATGCTGTGGGTCCACAGGGAGTTGTAAATGCATCTGGTTTCCACTTCTAAGGAACCCCAGTCTGACTGGGGCATGCAGTGTGGGCCGAAGCCCACCTGCATTAAACATGACATTACTACCTCAGTTGTGATGGGCACTGCAATGGGATATTTTTATGTACCGCCGGTGGGTTCCAGGGAGCCACCCATGCTGTCCTGCCTGTGTCTATGAATTAAAAAGCCCGGTCTGACTGGGGCATGCAGACACCTTGACAGAATGAATAGTGTGTGGCACATAGGTTCCCCATTGCTATGCCCACGTGTGCAGCTCCTGATGGCGGTGGCACAGGATTATATTTCTCATTGCTTCTGTACAGCATTGTGGGCTATCGCCCCGCCCCTTTTAAAGAGGGTCGCTGCCTAGCCGTGCCAACCCTCTGCAGTGTGTGCCTGCGGTTCCTCCTCATGGCAGACGCACTTATAAATAGACATGAGGGTGGTGTGGCATGAGGGCAGCTGCAGGCTGCGCAGGGACACTTTGGTGTGCGCTGTGGGGTGGGCAGCATGTAACCCAGGAGAAGTGGCAGCGGAGTGTCATGCAGGCAGTGATTGTGCTTTCTTGGAGGTAGTGTGGTGCTTAGCTAAGGTATGCCATGCTAATGAGGGCTTTTCAGAAGTAAAAGTTTTTGGGAGGGGGGGGCCCACTCTTGCCGCTATTGTGGCTTAATAGTGGGACCTGTGAACTTGAGATGCAGCCCAACATGTAGCCCCTCGCCTGCCCTATCCGTTGCTGTGTCGTTCCCATCACTTTCTTGAATTGCCCAGATTTTCACACAAGGAAACCTTAGCGAGCATCGGCGAAATACAAAAATGCTCGGGTCGCCCATTGACTTCAATGGGGTTCGTTACTCGAAACGAACCCCCGAGCATCGCGATAATTTCGTCCCGAGTAACGAGCACCCGAGCATTTTGGTGCTCGCTCATCTCTAATTATTATTATATATTATCCCATAATCTAGCATGTAACAAAATGTTTGATATCAAAGTGTTTATTGTTGTTTACCCCATAAAAAACATCAGTATCACAAATATGTCCACTCACTCAGGTAGACCTACAAGCTTTTTATCTATAACATGCAAAAAAAAACAAAACCCTTTTCTATTCGTTTTTTTTAAAATATCTCTTGGTGTAATAGAACTGTGAACTAACCTATCGTTAATGTTAGTACTTCTACGATACACAATAAATGTTCCTCAGGTAAGTAATGTATTTTCTTATAACAGCATCATGTTTTAATGTATGACAATTTTAGTGCACATTTCTTGTAATAATATACAAATCATGAGTAAACTGCATGATAACGAGAACATTTATTTGATCTTCTATTTTTCTATTGTCCTTCATATCATTTTTACTTATTTAATATTTTTCATTTCCTTCCCGAATCACATCTTGAATAGCTTTCTTGACCAAACCACTATCATATTTTTTCTCATACAATCTCTTTTCTACAATCTTTGACTGAGAAAGAAAATCAGTTTTCTGTGAGCAATTTCTGTATATTCTTTTAAATTGACCCTTGGGCAAATTATTCAGCCATGGTTTATAATGACAACTCTGTTAGTTGATGTATCGCTTTTTTTTAAAGTCTTAGTACTTAGTTTATTTGTATTCTTGAAAATTGTGAGCTAAAAATAAATTGATTTTAACCCAAACCATGTGAAAAAGGGAATCTTAAAATTTCTGTTGTTCGCATTCATATGACCCAGAAAAGCTTCTAATTCAGATAATAATAATAAATAATAATAATAATCTTTATTTGTATAGCGCCAACTTATTCCGCAGCGCTTTCAGGTATGGATAAATGCAAAACAATACAACAATTACAATATAAGGTACATTGGGTTAGACACAAATGGGTTGGGGGTGGTACAGGAGGTGCAGGGGGTGGGGAACACAGGCAATAGGAAATATTATTTACAGATCATTTATCAGAAGGCAAACAGGGTGGAGCACCATAGGGAGGGGCGAGGGACTAGGTCAGGGGATTTGGTATGCTTCCCTGAAGAGGTGCGTTTTTAAGGCACGTCTGAAATTTCGTGCATCAGGAATTGTCCGGATGCCTTGGGGTAGAGCATTCCAGAGGATGGGTGCTGCTCTAGTGAAGTCCTGTAGGCGAGCATGAGAGGTTCGTATTACAGGGGTGTTTAGTCTGAGGGTGTTAGCCGATCGGAGTGAGCGGGCTGGGTGGTGTACTGACAATAGGGAGGCGATGTATGGTGGTGCAGCGCCATGCAGAGCTTTGTGAGTGAGGTAGAGGAGTTTAAATTTAGTTCTGCAGTGGATGGGCAGCCAATGCAGCGACTGGCATAATGCAGAGGCGTCTGAATAACGACTGGATAGAAAAATGAGTCTAGCTGCTGCTAGACCCACACCCCCCCATTTCATAAAATAACATCATCTATAAATCTTTTATATAATAAAATATTGGATACAAACGGTTATTAATAAGAATTAAAATCTAATTCCCAGATCTAATGCAGATCTGCATGTAGATGGCATGTTCAAAGAAGTACGAATTGAAATGGCTAATTAGTCTTAATGAGTTCAAGATGTGTTTTTGCAGTGGAACTACACAGTATTTCATGCATCTCCTTACGTATTGCGTGCGTATTTATGCAGACTTCATTGACTTCAATGGGGACATGGGGACATTTGGTGCGTATATACCAAAAGAAATAGAAAATATTCAATTTTTTTTGTTGTTGCGCACAATACGAAAATGTACAGCAACCCATTTTACATGTACAAATAAGTCTTTGTGAGGCTGGCCAAAGTGTCAATTTTTAAACACAAATTAGATTGACTGTTGGGGTCTGCATTACAGAATGGGATTAGAAATAAAAAATAATAGACATAACCCCTAGGATACAGACATTCTAATTGGTCCTGAAGATCCATAAATCTGTCAAGAATCCGTTGGGTAGATGCAACGTGGCAGGAAGAGGCGGTTTATGTAAGAAATCATCAATATATCTGGATTATTATTTTTTATTTTTATATATTCATGTGTTTAATAAAGTTTATTATAGTTATCCCCCCTTGGCTACATTGTTATTGGTGTGCTGAGGTTTTAATATACACACATTCTATTCTCACTTTTTATCTGACATTACAGTTTTCAGTGTACTGCCTTACAGCATCCTACTGCGGTAATTAATTTTATCTTTTTTTTCAAGCTTTGCCTGTTTTCTTTCATTATTAATCTGTCGGTCCAGAGCGGCCTCTCCCCCCTCCAAAAAACTTGCCCACTTTTTGAAAAAGTGTCAGGGCTGGCACAGAAAGGTAAAAGGGCTGAAATTTTTGCACAAATACACATTAGCACAAAAATTGCAACTTTTTTATGCCGGAAATCCATGTAAAACCTTTCATAAATGTGCCCCATTATCTATGATGCATAGGGAACACCCAGACGATATTCCCTATTACAGGGCTTAGGCTTTTTATTTTTCTTGACCACCTGGTTACATCTCAAAGAAGATGATTGCTGGAAGGATACATTTTATATGGAAGAAATTAGATCAGCTACTTGATTACAAATAGAGATGAGCAAGTATACTCGCTAAGGGCAATTGCTCGAGTGAGCATTGCCCTTAGCGAGTACCTGCCCGCTCGGGAGCAAAGATTCAGCTGCCAGCGGCAGGCAGGGAGCTGCGGGGGAGAGCGGGTATGAACGGAGGGGAGATCTCTCTCTCCCCCCCGCTCCCCCCTGCTGACTGCTGCAACTCACCTGTCACCTGCGCCGGCAGCCGAATCCTTCTCTGCCGAGCAGGGAGATACTCGCTAAGGACAATGCTCGATCGAGTAATTGTCCTTAGCGAGTATACTCGCTCATCTCTAATTACAAACCCATAAGCAAAATTTGTCTGATAGAAAACTTGAATGAAGCAAATTTTTAATGTGACATCAATACAACTTTACATTCTATATAACGTATATATTATTTCCAATTGCGCGGGCAAAGGGGAAGATGTATACACTTAAAGAATATATTGTATGCTTATTTCTGATATCTGGCTCCCTTAGCCAACAATTCTTGGTCATTTAACTGTGTTTAAATAGATAGAAAACAGATTGACAAGAAATTATTAGTGTCACTGACGGGCATCATAAGTGCCTGTTATTTCTCTGGAGCTACTAAAGTGGAAAATAAAGTGAAAATAGAAAGTGAAATTGTATCTGATCATCATCTCTCCTGCATAAAGATTACTTTATCTGATCAATGTAATTGTTATTTGGCCTGGCAATAGTAATTGGGTGATCAATCCCATGATTACATGAGATTATTAGGTTTTGTTAGGACACATTTTAAGTAAGATCTATCTACGTTGTCATGGTGCAAGGGGAATAAGGAAACTAGCTGGTCATTGGACAAATTGAAAAGTGGTGCATGAACTCCGTTTAGCAAAGCATATATGTACAAAGTAGAAACATTTTAGATGTCCAATTTCAGGCCTTACTCAGACAACCGTATTTACACAGGTATTTTGCCGCATGAAAAAGTTGCCCAAAAATTGCAACCATCCGAAGTATTGGATTTCAATGTATTCATTCAGATGTATGATTTTTGGGTGTCTAAAAAAATAATGCCAGGTAAAATAGCACATACGCGACCGTTTCGGTTGACGTTTTTATACATGGCGAGATACACAGGAAGCTGCCATAGACCTCAATGGAAATTAGGAAAAATGGAGGGGGAGGGAGTTACTTGGCATGCAACGCTGGAAAAAGAACACAACTGGCCTGATTTAAGTATTATTTTTCATTCCAAGCATTTTACACCAATCAATGGTTTTCATCGCTTCTACGTATTTCTTTGCCGATACGCAGCTGCCGCCCATGTGAATGGCTGAAAATACATGAATTAAGATCAGAACTCGATAACGATAATTATTTATACGACTATACGGCGCATACAGGCGAATGTATAAACGTATATGGTCATGTGAATAAGACCTCAAAAAAATGACTTGATGAAATTTTTCTGGAAAAATATAAAAACTACCATAAAACTTGGTTGCAAAGAAGCAAAAAAGCTTATGCAGATCAGACCTAATATTCATTCTCTGCCATAGTTATCCCTTATCAACAGGACAGGGGATAGCTTTATGATTGATGGGTGTTCAACTGCTGGAACCTTGCCAATTGATAGTGGTTGTGCTCGCCAATTTTCAGCACTCCCGCTGAAATGAATGGAGCAGCGATGAACATGCATGACCTGTGGTCCTAATCAGAGAGGGTCCCAACAGTTGGACCACAACGATCATAAAGTTAACCCTTGTCCTATACATAGGGGGTAATTTTATATCTTGGCACAACTTTTATAAGTTTGCAACTAAGCTTTGGGACTCTGTGCAGGCCAGTCCAATTATGAAACATCCATATGCTCAACCAATATAAAGCAGCTTTAGATTTGTGACAAGGCGTGTTGTCTTCTTGGAAATATTGCTGACCATTTCCAGAGTATTACCACATTAATTAGACATTGTTGCCAGCAAATTATTGTCTAGAATGTTAAGGTACACCTCCATGTTTATGGTTCTTGGCTCTACAAACAACGGACCAAGATCATGCCACGTAAAACATGTTCAGACCATAACGGAAACTCTGCCGTACATTTGTAGAATGAATGGAGGGAAATACCAGCTGTACCAGACCTTAGTAGAAAGTATGCCATGGAGATTATCTGACATCATTGGAGCCAAAGGAGTCTCTGCTAAGTATTAACGTATGTAAACGAGTATTATTTTTGATTGTTGCTCAGGTGTCCAATTACATTTGGTAGGATAGTGTGTTGGTAAGAAATCAGTTTTCAAAAATACATGTATAGACAGTTAGAATGTCTCTTGACATTTAGTATATCTTTCTTTTTTTAAGCAAGATGTTGGACTGCAGGTTTGGAATGCCACAGCTTTATTACACTTTCATTGGAACCTATATTAAGTTAATCAAATTCTCTGATTTGCACCTAACAGAAGCCTGAAGTGCTATTCATTGGAACAATTTCATGTACTAGTATCTCAGACATTGGGGACTTAAATGTGCAAATAGTATTCGATAATAGTTGAGAAGTAGAGGAACTCACTGCTCCACTGAAGGTTTTAGTGGAGTAACTAATTCTGTACAGTGATTACTGTTCCTCACCTTGATTAATCAGGAGATAAAATAGTCACGATTTTATCAAAATCGAATTGGTTTATTCTGAATTTTTGGGAAAAATTGTGCCAAAATTGAATTTCTCATATGGCCTGCTGAAGTCATCAAATTTGTCCTGCATCTTTCATATGAGCAGTAGTTTCTGTTAGCACATTGGAGTACTATAGGTATATTCTTGTGTTCTGAATTCAAAGAGTTAAAGGAGATGTCTCGAGGAAGCAGTTAATTTTTTTTTTTGCCCAGTCCCCCCCATTAAACACACATTACTAAGCCCCCCTGTAAATGACATTTCTAGCTGGTTCGTACTTACCGTTCCAGCGTTTCAGCAAGTTATAAAAGTTTCCTCAAGATGGCCGCCGGCTCTTTCCCAGTCGCTCGCTGCAGCCCGACGTGCGCGCTCCCGAGACGCCGCCAGCTGTGTCTCCATGGCAACCGGACGCATCGCAGCCGCCTACCAGACGCCCCGCAGCCGCCGACCAGACAGCAGGTAACCGGCGCTAGCCCCCGGCTCCCCAGCGCTAGCTCCCCCGGCGCAGCGACAGCCCCCCCCGGCCTAGCGACAGCCCCCCCCATCGCAGCGACAGCCCCCCCGGCCTAGCGCTAGCTCTCCCGGCGCAGCGACAGCCCCCCCGGCCTAGCACTAGCTCCCCCGGCCTAGCGACAGCCCCCCCGGCCTAGCACTAGCTCCCCCGGCCTAGCGACAGCCCCCCCGGCCTAGCGACAGCCCCCCCCATCGCAGCGACAGCCCCCCCGGCCTAGCGCTAGCTCTCCCGGCGCAGCGACAGCTCCCCCGGCCTAGCGACAGCCCCCCCGGCCTAGCGCTAGCTCCCCCGGCCTAGCGACAGCCCCCCCGGCCTAGCGACAGCCCCCCCCATCGCAGCGACAGCCCCCCCGGCCTAGCGCTAGCTCCCCCGGCGCAGCGACAGCCCCCCCCGACCCATCACTTACCTGGGAGGCTTCTCGGGGCTGCTGGGCTGGGCTGGTCTTCTCCGCTGGGCAGCTCCAGTTTCTGCACCTTCCTCTAACAGAGGATGGTGCAGAATGGCCGCTTCAGCGCGCTCCCGAGCAGTGACAGCTCGTCTGCGCATGCGCAGAAGAGCTGTAGCGGGGAGCACACTGAAGCGGCTCGTGCTGAATGGAGAAGACCGGACTGCGCAAGCGCGTCTAAAAAAGCAAGCTGCCAGCGAATTTAGACGGAACCATGGAGACGAGGACGCTAGCAACGGAGCAGGTAAGTGGAATAACTTCTGTATGGCTCATATTTAATGCACAATGTACATTACAAAGTGCATTAATATGGCCATACGGAAGTGTATAACCCCACTTGGTTTCGCGAGACCACCCCTTTAAGTATGAACTGCTTGCAGAATAATTGACTGATGACATAGCACTTTGTATAAAAATGACAATTTCTCTCTTTATTTGTTAACATACAAGAGTATTTATAGATTTCAAAAAAGAACATTGAAAACGAGGCTAGAAGACACCCTACTTATACATATGCATAGCTTGTTACAATCCTATTATCAGTATTAGTCATTAAACCTTAGTAGGAGCAGTGATGTCAATTTCTAGGCAAGAATTTCTTGCAGGTCACACCCTGCTGCATGCTATCTGTAAACTTCCCTCTCATCATGTTAAGTATCTCTAAAATCCTTGATTAATATTTCTGCAATTAGTAGTGTTTAGCAATCGGTTAAGGCTTACATGAAGGTTATGAATTTATATATGAATATGTAAGGTTTGCAAGGTTAAATTCATATACATATAAAATACATTAACCAACAGGATTACATGCATCTATATACATATACAGTCAAAGCTCTAGTTCCGTTGGTAATCTGTCCAAAAGCAATCCGCTAAATCTGAAACCAATGAATCTTGAGGCAATTAATTCCATAGGAATCAATGTAAATCCAATTAATTTATTCTAGACATTCCAAAAAACACACCAAACCGCATTTTTGTGCAGCATTTAGCACTGCTTTTTCAGTGCAGTGCTAAACGCTGCACAACACTCCCATTTATTTCATTGGGGCTGTTCACACAAGCATTTTCGGCCCTGCGTTGCCTATTGAAATGAGTGGGCCGTGGCTTCAGTGCTGCCGAAAATGCGGTACAACTTGGTACCGCCTTTTTGGCAACCCTAAATGCCCTAGCTACACTACCTGGCAAAAAAAAAAATCAATACTCACCTTTCAAGTGCCGTCAGAGACCCCACCGCTGCTTTCGGAGCTTCTGGCCAGCTGCTGGGCGCTTGTCAAGCCTTTAAATGAATGGCTGTGATTGGAGTAATCCATGAATGGCTGTGATTGTACAGCGAGGTCACATGGGCTGGCGGCGAAACTAGAAGTAGGCAACGTAAGTAGAGGCACAATTCTGCACTGAAGAATCGGCAAAACTGGAAACTAGCGAAAGAAGAAGGCGACAAAAGTAGAGGTATGACTATATATATATATATATATATATATATATATATATATATATATATATATATATATATACCTATTTATCTAGAGACAAATAGAGAGAGATGGAGTTTTACATATGAAATAGAATGAACTGTGCATTATCTGTTTTGCTATATAGACTAAACTGTGTAGTATCTGTTTCTTAACAAGATCTAGCTTTGAATCACTTGTAGTTTTCTCCCCTCCCCCCCCCCCCTTTTTTTTGCCTGGGGGCTGTGTTTAGTTTCAATCTACTTAGTAGAAAGTTAATTGCTATCTTTTGGTTTCAGTGAAGTGACCATGCATTCTTCTAGTTGCTTTCTTCTTTAGCCAAAGCACCTGGATTCAGATGCATGGACATGTTTCAGATACAAAAAAAATGGAAGATACAGAAAAAATTGAAAAATAAACACAAAATAGAACAAAGGCAAGATGGTGTATAAGAGAACATAATGACTTCTCTTACAAACCCCCCCTTTTGCAACTGTTTCCTCATACCACATAGACCCATGGTTAGCATGATCTCCATTCTCAGCCTGAAACCTTGGACTAAATACTAAGGAACCTTTTGCCTTACCTATCTTTAGGAAGATGGATGTTCCCAAGAATTATTCATAATCCACCCGGTCGCAGCCACATAGGATGGCCCCGGCCTTTCCCTAAAGGGGGCTATATTCTAACCCTGGGTCTGATGGTAGATGACTCATGTTTTCTGAGTATTGGTACAGATATGGCATGAGGAAACATGACACAACCATTTAGTTTTATCCAGATGGATTTCCCTTAAAGGGGTTGTCCCGCGCCGAAACAGGTTTTTTTTTTTTTCAACCCCCCCCCCCCCGTTTGGCGCGAGACAACCCCGATGCAAGGACTTAAAAAAAAACCAGCACAGCGCTTACCTGAATCCCCGCGCTCCGGTGACTTCTATACTTACCGGTTGAAGATGGCCGCCGGGGTCTTCTCCCTCCGTGGACCGCAGCTCTTCTGTGCGGTCCATTGCCGATTCCAGCCTCCTGATTGGCTGGAATCGGCACGTGACGGGGCGGAGCTACACGGAGCCCCATAGAGAACAGCAGAAGACCCGGACTGCGCAAGCGCGTCTAATTTGGCCATTAGACGGCGAAAATTAGACGGCAACCATGGAGACGGGGACGCCAGCAACGGAACAGGTAAGTGAAAAACTTTTTATAACTTCTGTATGGCTCATAAATAATGCACAATGTACATTACAAAGTGCATTATTATGGCCATACAGAAGTGTATAGACCCACTTGCTGCCGCGGGACAACCCCTTTAATAACATGACTTTTGATCCTGTATGTCTTTGCAGACCTGTGAACCAATTATTACACAAACTCCCCAGATTAGGTGTACAATGAATGTAACAGCAAAAGAGTATACAACTTAGCACTACACCACAAAGAGTTGACAAAGACAAGATTCACTGAACCAGGAACACGAAAAGCCAATCAAACCATCCCTGGTCTTTATCTTGCCTGAGGATCTGTAGTAACTTTTTGATGTCTTGAATATTTTTCTTGAAGTTATCACTTAGGTTAAAACAACACATATCTTCAAATTCCTCACATCCATAGTTTAATACCTTGTACATCCAACAGTAATAAGTCAAGAGCCTGTGAGGCGGCATTAAGGGCTTTTGCCATATCACACACTATACCATTTATTACTCTGCCATTAGTTATTGCTAGTCACCAGACTCCCACTATTGATGCTCCCAGAGCTGTTACTTCAGTATTATTCATCACTGTGGGATTCCCTTTTTGCCCTAAATTGTAGTTAGGTGTTTGATGCGTGAGAATACCTAAGTGTGGCAAAGTACAAAAAAAAACCATACACCACTCTTTGGCAGCTGTAAGGTAATTAAGCACTGTAGTGTGTTGGTTAGTAATAATTAAGCTCAAATTGCATTACTTTGATTAACCAGCCCACAATACTGGGAAAATCAGATCTAGAAAGTCTGTAGCTTCCACTAGTTTATCCTTCATTTGTGGTATGAATGACAAATAAACCACCCTGTTGGCCGTACCTAGAGACATTACATGAGGCTTACCATTTGGTCTTGGCCAATTATCTGCATCTCTCTTGAAGGGTGTATGTTTAGAGATTACCGTTTATGACAGACTATCATGCTGTAACACAAAAGTAGGAGGTGTAAGCCTAACAAAGGACCCTCAGGAATTGTCTCCTTGGTGTGAACCTGGACCTTGATGAAAACTACCCGTTTGGGAAGACCAAAAGTCTTATACAACAGAGACACTTCTTCTACATTCTAGATTCTGATGATCCAACAAATTTCTACTTTAACAGTCTTACCTTCAGCTAGTCTTACACACTTCAGGGAGCACCATCAACCTGGCCTTCTAAGCAGACCTTCCAGGAAGGGAGTGGCTGTTCCTACAATTACCTCACTGTTGGTTACCAATGTTCTTGTCCATTTTCATGATATCTGGAACAATCTACAAAAAAAAACCTCAAAATTTGCATTAGCAATGGCAGTTTAAAGAACATTTTTCAAGACCCCTAGTTTCACTTCCAATAATTTCAGACAATCATGCACTTGAAATTTATTGTCATGGTCTGTGCCTGTAGCCCTTACCTCCCCCCTTTCCAAATTTAGCGAAAGTAATGAAGCTGTATTTGGAACTGTCCTGATTGTGATGTAAGGGGTTACTAGTAGAGCATTCTCATACTTAGTGAGTCTAGCAGCTGATGGATTTTTAGTTTGTGCTCAGTGCAGTTTTTTTTCATGAGGGACCATGGAAGTAAGGGGCCCCATAACTCCTCTGGTACCTGCGCAAAAACTTGTTACAACATAGCTGGAAGAATTTACAATCTGTAACCATAAGAGCTGCACAAATGATGGTTTACTGCTGGTTGATTAAGGGACTAGTAACAGTAATACCGTTTAGAAAAAAAGAAAAGTGAGCACCACCTCATGCGTACTGAATATTTAGTTTTATATTAAAATAGATAAGTGTACATAAACACTCATCTGGTGTCAGGTGGGATTACCCAAGGATATGGGGAATCCACCTGCACCTGAAGTCCGGGTTCACGTTTAAGAATAATCCCTTTCCACGATCCAGTAGGAGGGCTGGAGAATCATCCTGGAGTAAGCCAAGGCTCACCACCCTGGGGAGCCTTTCAGCAAGTAGAAATCCAAGTGAAGAAAAGTATATACTTCACGCTTCATGGGTCAGGGAGAATAGTTAAAAATCTAAATAGGTATTGGAAATGTAGATGAACGCCTTTTTCAAGCATGACAATGTTACTTTTACAGAGCCAACATATATAATAAAATGTAATACACTCACTCTGAATAGTCACACTGGACGCCGAGCTGGTTAGCATAAGACTTCATCAGGGAAGGAGTATGTCAATTGACGAACAGACGCATGTCACATGGTACCCTGGAGCAAAACGTGTGTTCCAATTCATCGTCAGTTCGAGCGCTCGGTATGCGTTCCACTATTACTATACATCTAATGGTTATGTTGATGCATTTCATTCATAAAAATATTAATGAAAGTGAATTATTTTCTTCTTCCAGGAGTCTCCTATACGCATTTTCCACCAACTTCTCAGGATAGTGTTTTTCTTTAAAATGTCTTTTTAAGGACATTGGGTTTCAAAATCATTTTTTAGTGTGCAGTTCCTCCTTATCCTTTTCATTTGGCTGTATGGAATATTGTTCTTCCAATGTTTTGCATGACAGCTTTTGTAATCCAAGAAACTATTCATGTCCACCCTTTTAAAGTGTATTTTTGTGTGGATTAAATCTTCTTTACAAATTCAGATTTTTTTAACTATTCTCCTTGACCCATGGAGCGTGGAGTATATACTTTTCTTCACTTGGACCAATACTGTTTAGGGTATATGCAATCACTGCTTGTATCGCTGTAAGCATATCTGCCCCAAACAAGTTGACTGAGTATGTCTCTGACATTATAAATCTACCAACGTTGGAAATGTGATACCCTTTAAGTACATTTTTCTTATTATTTGATTCTGTTTGCAATGCACTTATCAGGTTTTTCAAGTACACAATAATTTTATTTTAGCATCACACTTCAATCGTATTCAAATAGGTAGAACCCAATATTTTGAATACATCATGTGCTTGTGTTGTGCATGCACTAGGATATATACACATATACATACACAGACTGCACTCAAATGGACATACACTTCTTTGCTAGGCTAGTTTTTATTGAGTGGGGGGGCCATTTCATAATTTTATACACTGCCTCTCTTTATATCACCTGGTAGTCTGGCTAACTGTTATATTATTCTCACACTTCAGGTCATGTATTCTGACAGTACACATCCCATATATAACACATACACTGGCCCTTTACTCTCACACATACAAAAATTCGCAAAACATGCAGATACACATTATTTATTTTATATAATTATTATTTTAGAAACAACAAGTGTTACATCCTAGTTCTCTTGTGCAGCAAACAGCACACATTTTCAATTCACATATTTTGCACAGACAACTTTAAATTACTGTGCATAAATATCCTTTCAACTCAACTTCCTCATAAGCTTCAAAAAATATTTCTGTGACACTTTAAGTAATTTCTCATCATGATCTGTTATCTAGCCTTAATGTCCACTTTTTCATTCCTCATATACAACTGCTACAGACAGTTCTCTGAAGCGGACAGCCCCTCCCTCTGGAGTTTATCTTATCTTTGAGGAGTAGTAAGAAGAACCATTGACCTTTTCTATTGGTAGAACTGCACAATAGATTTCAGTATCAACTTTTAGTATAACCTTAATATACTTGCCACACTTACAAACTGCAAATTCACACTACACAAACAGCAGGGACATTTATTCATTTATACACAGACTAATAAGTTTGGCTTGGGAAGTAGAAATAGGGAATCATCCAAAACGGCAGATACTGAACAAGACACAGGTAAGAAAGATCTTACTCACTGCTGGTGACAATCCTTAGAAGACAATACTTGTCCGATTTCCACTGGCATGTTACTTAAATTCACCACATGCCACTTCATCCAAATCTCTCCTTCAACTATTTGTCATTTCACCTCTGCACATCCAAACAGCCTTCTGGATTCATTCCAGCTCCTTTTTACATATTCCTACATCCTTTCACTGCTGCTTTACCTTCTCTCTCTTCAACCAACTGCTTAACAGTCTTGCGAGTACCAATCCTGTCTCCATTTCCTAGTGAATTTCCCTTAATTCACCCCTGTCTGATCCTTACATCTGTGAACAAGTCAAACTGATTTACTAGTAGATTATAGAGGATGTCTCAACAGAATTTAGACCACTGAGGATTTCTCCCTACAAATCCCAGTGCTTTTGGACTTAATCAGACAGAAACCACATAGTGTTGCCGGCCCAATATACAAAAACCTTACTATGATTCCTTCATAGTAATACAGAAGATGAGCTACCGGGTACCCTTTCCACTGGTCAATTACAGTTTTCCACATTAACCAGGTGATGAAAGCAACAAACAGGTTGGACCATACTACTCTGCAAGCAATTTCCACAGCTTTCTATAATAGGAAAGTCAGGTGCACGGAGGTTAAATTGCCAATAGGTGTGTCTACCCTCTCTCCATGTTATTCCAGGTTCAAGTTGTCACAGAATAAATCATTCAAACAACAACACCTTATTTCCCTTTCGTGGCACTATCACACTGCAAGCACAGTGGTAACACCCCTTCACCACTCAACAATTATAAGCACTTCAAACAACCACAGAACTTGCATTTACATAAATAACAGCAAGAATATACCTCTGTCTGGTTCTTGGGCACAGATATCAGCATGACAGTTGTGCTTTTCCCCCACCAGCAGATGCGGGACACTCATCCCAAGAAAAGACAGATAAAATTGAAAGAATAAGCTTCTTACCTTTTGGGAGATCCATTAACTCCTGAAGGACCAGGCTGTTTTGTATCTTAAGGACCAGGCACTTTTTAGGGATTTTACCCAGGTGGTGGTTTAACTGCCCTATTTTTTCCTTCAGCTACCAAAATTATTTTTGCTATATTTTTTATCCTGAGACATATAGGGATATTTTTTAAATATCTTTTTCACTGACTTTTTTTCTATTTTTCAGTTTTTTTGGGGGGGGGGAAAGCTAAAAAAATAATCTTTTTAAACATTTAGGGCGCCCACCCACTGGCGTTTTTTTTTTCTTTGCGTTTTGCGTTTTTTCTCAAGAGCAATTAGTTTTGAATGTGTTCCTGTCCACTGGCGTTTTTTTTTTCGGTCCGTTGCGTTTTTTAACATAGGAACTGTCAGTTGCATATGTGTCCTTATTTTTCTCGTAATGCACCCATGAATGTCAATGGAAATGGCGCGAAAAAGCCGCGAAAATGCAGCGAAAACGCCGCAAAAAACGCCGCGGAAAACGCGCCAAAAACGCGCTGAAAACGCTGCGTTTTTCACGCACGGAAATCGCAAACGCCAGTGGGTGGGCGCCCTTATAGTTATTTTTTTTCTAATTAGTATATTTACGCTAAAATAAAGTATGGGAATGGGTTCCTCATTTTGTTTCAGATGCTTTGATATATAATATGTATGGTTTTGGACTACAGGGTGCATACTGCGACGGTTTTAGTTTCTTTTTTATGTATATATTTTTATTTTATTCTGTAATTTTGTTTTACCTATTTATGTAATTAGTTTTTTTTTATCTATGTCCCCCATGATGTCATATAAGATTTCTGGGGGACATTCACATGTTTTTGTTTTTTTTTATTTGACACTTTTCCACTGTAGCTGGGGCATCCAAAGAAGCCCCAGTTACAGGAGAAAACATCCCCTGTAGTGACAATAGTCATTGGCAGAGCAGATCAGGGTCTAACAGAACCCTGCAGCTCTGCTGTGCCAGGGGATCCTGGCGGTCACATGACCACCAGCTTGCATAGTGGAAGAAACACTTCCACTTTCACTTGTTAGTATATAGTGCTGATTGAACTCTGTGTACAAGGGAAAGGAGAAGGCAGAATTGGTTAAAAACCACTCCTGCCTTTTCCTTCGGGTTCTCAGCTGTGACTGACAATCCGACCTACTTCTGATTGATTGCAGAAGCGAGGCTTTAATCCCTCGCTGTATTTTCACTATCGGCTGGGATTAAAGCCCAGGACCAAGGGTGAAAATTTACTGTGCTTGGTCCTTACTGGGTTAATCTGCCATTTCCAAAGACAAAAAAGTTTACCTTCGAGATCGGCTGGCGATGAAAATAAAATCCGTGCCTCATCTGCTGGGCACAAATTTCTTTCCGAGCAAAAGAGTGCTACATATATATTCTTGTGTTCCAAATTTAAAGGGTTAAGTTTGAGCTGCTCATACAATCATTGACTGGTCACACAACACTTTGTGTAAACATTACAATTTCTCTCTTTCTTTGTTAACAGACAGACTAGAAGACACCCTACATATACATATGCGCAGCTTGATGCAATCCTGTCTGCATAATATCTGTACTCAGCCAATCAGAGGCAGCGCTTCCAGAAGGAATAGCTTTTTCAATCCCCGGCAAAAAAAAATGAAGAATAGCAGGGGAGAAGATGCGCCTGACCCAGACAACGCTTCTAGGTGATGTATTATTATTATTTTTCCCATTGACTTTATTGGGAAAGATTGCATCACACGACAAGCTAATGCCATATGATGTCTTTGATGGTCCAAATATAAATATTGTGTGTGTGTGTGTGTGGGGGGGGGGGGGGGGGGGGGGTGTTGCAAGGGAACGCCCAAAGATAGAACATGCTCGTGTGAAGCTCATGCTTCCTGTGGCAGTTTGGATAAAGCAATTGTAAATGTTTCTTTTGGATCAATATTAGTAGAGTGGTAATTGGAGATGCCAGGTAAAAGCACAATAAATGTACTTCATGTTCATGTAAAGCTTTGTCAATTATCAGAGTGAAAGGTGATAAAAGGATTGCCAATATTATCTTCTAGTGCTTTTCTTTGGTTTAGTGATATATTATGTCTTATTACATCTGGAATATAAATTGACCCTAAATGACCAGAATTTTTTTTTTAGATTTTACCCATGTGGTGGTTTTATGGCACATTTTTTCCCTGGCCTACCAATATTATTTTCGCTGTGTCTTTTTGCCACATACATGGCTATATTTTAGTAACTTTTTTCACACATTTTTTTAAATGTGTACAAAGAAACAAATATACATTTAAATTTGTAGTTCTTTATTTTTTAAATTATTAGATTTACATTAAAGTAAAGTATGGGAATGGGTTCATACTTTTGTTTTGGGCATTTTGATATATGTGTATAATTGCGTATTACAATGCGAATATGGCGACAGTTTATGTTGGCATCAGTGGTGGATTGTTTTCTTTTTTTCATATACATTGTTAATTTATTCAGTAATTTTTCTCTTTTAACGTATTTTAGTAACTTTTTTAACATCTATGTCCCACATATCAGACTTCTTGAGCACATTCAGAGTATAATTGTTTTATTTCACTTTTCCACTGTAACTGGGGCATCCATAGAAGTTCCAATTACAGGGGGAAACATCCCTCTAGCTTGACAGTAGTCACTGTCAGAGCTTGTCAGGGGTCTGCTAAGACAGGTCAGCTCTGACATGCCTGGCGTCGTCAGTGATCTTGTGATTGCCAGGTTCCATGTGGGAAATGGCACTGCCTATGGAAGCTGCCTATCAGAGATCAAGCCTGGGATCCTGCTCTCCGGTCGGTAGCTCTCCCTGCTGAGCCATCCAACCTTCTGGACAGCTCTCTTGCTGGACCTTAGGCTGGTTCCCGTATCCCTGATCCAGTTCCCTGTCTTGGCTCCCCCGTGCTCTTGATTTTGTTAACTATAAAAGATTGATCCTTCCAGATCCAGCGTGTGATTGTTGTGCTTCACAGCCTTAGTCAAGCACCATCTGATACTGATTTCTGGCTTTCCTCCTGACCATGATACCTGCCTCCTCCTTTGTACCGCAACCTGAGACCTCCTGATACTGACCTCTGGCTTTCCTTGACCATTCTCCAGACCTGCATACCTACTTAACGCATGGCTCCAAACCCAGCACCAGAAATGCTACAAAATAATATCGCCCAAAATGGAGTCTGTAGTAGCCACTCTGAGGAAAGAAGTCACAGAGCTCCAAGAGCTTTGTGCCTCCTACAGGAGAAGGTTGCTGGAATGCAAAGAGAGATCGAAGGTTTACAGAGGCAAATTCTGGAGATGCGCAATTCAGTGCCAGATGTCTGCATGCCACTGCCAGCAAAATGTGATGGAGATTGTTGCCAATAGCGAGGTTTCCTAAATCTAAGCCGGATTTATTTCCAGATGCAGCCACGTTGTTTACCAGCGATAGGGAGAAGTTGTTTTTCGTTATTAACCTCCTCATTGATGAGGCACTAGCTTGGGCCTCGCCGTACATAGAGAGCAACAGTAGTCTTTTTGACAGCCTAGCTGCCTTCACAACCGCTATGACGCAAACCTTTGACTATCCCAATCGCTTTACTACAGTTGATCGGAGATTACACAGAGCGATGTTCTGTTGCAGAGTATAGGGCGGAATTTCGTGACTGGGCGAATGATATCACGTGAAACCCAGCCTCACAACAGAGCCAATTCCGTCAGGGATTATCTGAGTGGGTAAAGAATAAACTTGCTAGTGTGGAGACCCCTGATTTTAATTTAGCTGTGCAACCGAATTGACCAGAGACTTTCCGAGTCGTGAAAGAAGAGACTGCGGGGTTTGGGCACCAACACCCCTTACTCCTTCAGGCAATTCACATTGAGTCCCTAGCCAAGGACGGTAGCCGCATCAGAACCAGTGCAGGTTGATGTCATCCATAAACCTCTTTCCACCACTGAAAAAGAAGGGGGTTTTGCTGAAAATCTGTGCCTTTACTGTGGAAGCTCTGGACATTATGCCTTAAAGTGTCCACATAAATTCCAAAGGACTCTCGCCCTAACCAACATCAAAGCCACAACCAATCCAGCCATCAGAAAACAAGGAGATGCAACCAAACAAACCTTTGTACCTGTAGTTCTAGATGGTGTGAAACCCTTCCTCCATTCCACCATTTTGTCTTCCCAATAGAGATCCTAACAGGAAATCAGAGGATACAGTCATCGATGTTGGATTCAGGAGTGGGAGGAAACTTTCTGGACTTAAGATTCATTCTTGAGAAAAACATTGCAACCAGACCTAAGCCCATACCTGTTGATATGGAAACCATGTATGGTTCACCCTTGTCCTTGTCATACTGCAGAGTTTGCTACAAACCACTGCTTTCAATGGGACCGGCAGCAGTGCCGATCCCATTGAAAGCAATGGGATAGCATGCTGCACTTCTGCCAAGCTGTCACAGCTTCATCCCCGTGGCAGAAGTCCGCTGTATTCTCTATATCTTTTCAATGGGGCTAGCACTGCTGCCGCTGGCCCCATTGGAAGGACTTGCAATATCCCGGCGTATTCCCATTTTTTTTCTCGCACCGCGTGAGAGTTTTCACTTACTCTCACAGCGCAGTGGAGAAAAAAACGCCAGTGGGTGTCCGCCCTTAGTGTAATATATTAGACAAAACCAGTCTAAAAGAAAACAATATCTTGCCTTGCTAATTATGCACAAATATCTGGGTCCCAGCTGTAACACTTGCTGCAAATGCTTAGTGTTACCATGCAGCAGTAATGTCACGACTTCTGGCGCGGGACTGGAGTCTCTTGTTGTAGCAACTATGAGAGGGTAACGTTATCACAGAGTAGCCGAGGTCTGGTACACTACATGGCGGTGCAGTACAGAGGGTTCAAGCAGTAGAGGAGTTAGGAGATACCCGAGGTCTGGTACACAAGATGGCGGTGCAGTACAGAGGGTTCAAGCAGTAGAGGAGTCGGGAAGTAGATGAGGTCTGGTAATGCAGGAGGACAATCTAACTGTTGAGAGGCAGGTATGAAGGGAAGCAGGAAAATAGAGCATGCTGCATATTTTTTTGTGTGACGGAATTGCGCACACCAAATAAGCGCATATGAACAAACCCATTAAGTTCAGTAGGTTCTACTTTCTACGTATTGCGAGGGCAAATTTTTCATGTGTGAATACGTCCTTGTGAATCCTCGTTTTTTCCTCATTAGTAGGAGTGGTCATGATTTTTTTATATCATATCCTGTTACCTTAAAATTATTTGCTTCTCGTACAGGCTATACGCTATGATTAAGGCTTAGGGTTTTGCCAAAATGTGTAGGCCTCCGTTCATACATGTGAGCGTTTTTAACCTTTTATTTATTTTTTATGAGAGGTACTGGAGTTTTTTCTACATTAAAGAAGGTAGCAGTGAAAGGGTGCACCTGACCATGGATGCATGGTCTAGAAAGGATGCCCAGGGGCATTACATGTACCTAACAGAGCACTGGGTCAATGTTCTGCAAGTGGGGCATAAAGCCAAAAGAGGTGGTCCAAGTTTCATGGTATCCCCAAGAGTTGGGGGATTTTGCGGTCCATCTCTACTGCAACAGTACAACACATGTGTGGCATAGCTTTTTCAGCCTGTTGCAGCCTACAGCACAGGCACAGAATAGTAATTATCCATGATGGTCCAATAGTATGTCAGCTCCCGTGTGGATGGCACTGGCCCCTTTGACTTCTGAATGTCTAAGCTGGATGAGTAGCTAGTGCTTGCACAACATGCTTTAGAGGTGCTTGCCTGCCCTGCTGCCAGTCTGCTATCAGAAAGTGTGTTAAGCACAGTTGGTGGTGTGATAACTGATGGACTTTGGCTGCATTGGGGACCTTCTGGAGGGCAAAATAGTGAACCTGATTTTTACTCCCATTGACTTTAGTGGGAGTTGGAATCAGCCAACTCAATTCACGATGATATTTTAAAAATTGGCCTGATACCAACACAAGCCGATTATTCCACTAATCGTTCATCATGAAAAATGATGTACAAAACAATAATGGTGTTGTTTTTTGTCATCAATTTTATAGAAATACATATCCAAAACACATCTCATAATCCAAAGATAATTTGGATCACCCAAACACACCTAACCTCACAGTGCCTAACCAATACAGTATTATTCAGAGCCACTACATGATTTTTCACATTTGCCGTACAGTTGATATTTTAAATGTTAGACATGAACACAACAAAAGCGGCTTCTATTCGGTAGGAAGCAACCACAGACTACCAAAACTTTGTTGGGGCACTTTCACACTCATCAAAATCCACATGCTAGTAGTAGATTTCTCGGCACAGCGTAATATTCTACTAAGATGTTGCAGAATATTCCAGTATGTATGAAAGTATGCTAACTCCTAAAAACTACAGTATTTGTCCTCTAACAGGTCAGGCTCAGCTGTTTTCATCTATGTTTTATTCATATGACCCACAAATAATGATAAATTTTACCCATCACACTTGATTAACTTTGTGACATATTCCAAACCAAAACAGGTCTTTAGAAAAATGACAACATGTGAAAACTCATTTTTTATCAGGTTGATGCATGGTTCTTCTCATGTACATCACTCCATCATTGCAGCTCACCTGTGCCTTTTCTCATCCTATTAACACTGTCCATGACCTCTCCTTCTTCCCCATTATGTGTCATTAATAACTCCCCTTCCAACTGCTTAAAAGCAGATGGTATCCCTGACCCAGGATGCCCTTTTTCCATTAAAATAATTCCTCTAATTCATACATGTTAAAAAACTGCATATTGCTGCCTTACGTCTGCATTGAAGCATTGCTACCAAGATTCCTGCCACAACATTAAAGAGACTCTGTCACCTAGTTTAAGCCCTTTAAGCTAAGCTGTGCTTGCAACCCTTCAAATAAGAATATATGGTGTAATTCATGGGACTCTGGGGGACTGTGATGATGTCATTAAATGTTAAGCTGGCAATTCTTATAAATCCCTCTAATGTTGATAACTTCCAAGTATATTATTGAATGTTATCGTCAATCAAAAATCATTAACAAAATGATTAAATTGGTCTCCAATGAAAGGCAATTATTGTTCCATAAAGTCAACTTCTTTAAGCGTAGAACCCCCAGCTCTGACTTTTTGTTAGATTTTACAAGCATGAACAAAATGTCACCTCTTTTGACATAAAATGAATGCTGAGTCTATAAGGAGTTGTTCTAGACCATTAGTATTTTGCAATTACACACTATTAATTGCTTTGCTTTCAAACCATAAAGAGTCTCCCATCAAATTTTAGGGCTATGTATTAAAATTAGTCACACTATAGTTCAGCAATTCTGCCTAGTTAAAATGCTGAACGCGGCGGAACAAATTACAGCTGTATTTGTGATACATCTCAGATATAATTTTCTTACCAGCTGGTCAAGCAATTTTGAGATGAAAAATCAGCCAGCTAATTTTCTAAGATTGCTAAAGGCTTTTATTTGAGAACTTCGTGAATTGTAGTTCAACAAACAACTTTGTAACATATGCCACGGCTGCCCACAAGTAATGGCATGCTTAATGACATTATGCAGTGATTGTCAACACTAAGGGTATGAGCACACGGTGGAAGTTTTTGTGCCAAAACCCACACATGGCTTTATTGTGGATTTTGATGCACTAAATATAATTCATGGTAAAAAATCGGTCATTTTGTCACTACAAATAGGGCAAGCATGATTAATTTCCACTGTGGATAGCTTTGTACTGTACTTTGTTGTGGAATTTCTGTGTGCATTCCCGGGCCAAGATCCAGCAACAACTCTGCTGTGCGTCAACTCACCCTATGGGTGCCTTCATATGTAGCTAATTTGCAATGGATTTTCCACAGTCTGCAGCAAAGCCACACCAAAATTCATTCTATTTGGTGCAGATTTTGATGTGTATTTTTGTGCAGATCCACAGCAGATTTAATCTCTTTGATTTAGTGCTAAAACAGACAGGCGCAAATGCACAAATACACGCAATGCTATGGAGCGTATTAGCGCATGAACCAGGTAAATAATTTTTTTCTTTTTTACTGTTCAAATTTCACGCTATTGCTTTTTTTCACATAGTATTAACATGCAAGAATCCCACTAGTGAAAATGAAACCATTGAAATCAACAATTTTGTTTTGTCTCAGGATTGTCTGCAAGAGAATACAGTATCTGCACCAATCCTTACCAATGCTGATTTTAGTGCGGCTTCATCATAGATTTCACCTCGTCATTTGAAGGAATTAAATCTGCAGTGAAAGTCTGCAGCACATATTGATTGCAGCAGATATAAAATCCACAGTGCAGGTCAATTTACAGTAAGGATTTTCTCTGTAACAAGTTTATGGGATTTCTTAAAACATGTTAATTTCCTATACATATATCTTTCCATAGTGTTGGCTTTAAATAGGACTTTACATAAAGACAGGCCCCTTTCCTTTTCCATTTTTTATTATCCCTTCTGAACAAACGATAACCCTGTAAATTAACTGCTCAGTCATCGATTTCATCCAACCAGGTCTCAGTTATTCCAACTATCTCATAGTTTTCCTCAGACATAATTACTTCCAGTTCGTCAACCTTATTGGTCAGACTTCTAGCATTAGTCACCATACAGTTCAGAAGTTTTTGGTTATTTTTTATTCTAAGTGCATCCTTATTAACTGTTCTGCCAATTCTAACTGTACTAACCCTTCTCACTGCTCCACCCTCATTTTCATTACTTTGTTCCTGATCACTGACTATACTAGTTTCCCCTCTTTCTCTCTGGTTGTCATTTTCCCAGGCCTTATTTTAAACACTCCTCCAACCTTTTAGCCATCTGCTCCCCAAGCACAGCTGCACCCTCCCCATTGAGATGCAGCCCATCCATACTGTAGAACCTGTAGCCAACAGCAAAGTCAGCCCAGTTCTCCATGAACACAAATTCCCCCTTCCTTCACTTGTTTACCTCAGTAATCTCCAACTGCCTTTCTGAAGTGGCACGTGGTACAGGTAGTATTTAAAAAAATACTACTTTGGAGATTCCTGTCCTAACTTTGTCATTAGTGCCAGTGTGCACCATAACCTCTGGATCCTCACCAGCCCTTCCCAGTAATCTGTCATCTCAATCTATGATGTGTCGAATTCAATCACCAGGAAGACAACACACTGTTCAATGATCCCGGTCTTTGTGGCAGTTTGCCATGCCTATCACCCAAACAGTTGAGCCCTCACTACCACGACCTGTCTAGCTTATCCTGCACTCCTCTTCCCCTTCTTGCTAGAGCAAACATCCCCCTGGTGGTCCGAGGACATGTCAAGCTGCAATAGTGCTAACCATTTAATGGCATTTCCCTCATCTGCAAACTTTGCAAACTTGGTAGCTTGTGCCAGTTTAGGACTATCCTCTCTGGCACTATTCCCTCTACCCCTTCTTCTGTCACCCAAATAGCTGCCTGATGATCCTGCTTTCACATACTACCATCCACCCCCACTCCTACCCTAACAAGTGTCTGCTCAGCGAGCAGCAAACTCTTTTCCATGTTGTCAGTGGATCTCAGTGTTGCAAACTGCTAATTTAGATCCTGGATCTGGACTTCCAAATGTGCAATACTCTCACATCTCGTAGATCAGTATGCAGCTTCAAATGGCTGTTCAAGGACTGCATCCATGGTACAAGATGTACACTTGATGGCATTATCAATCATGGAGCCCATTCTAAATAGGAACAGTACAAAAAAAATCAAATCATTTATACAAGTGAAAAATAACAGTAAATAGATATAACCAAATGTCTTCTAAAGTCACCTAATTTTAAGTCATACTACCTAAAACAAACCACATTTTAGATCAAACCACCCTCCCAAGCTTGTGCACTCGCTGTTTTGTTTGCTTTAAATAGCTCTCAGCTGCAGTAACTCCTCCAATGACTCATGTGTTTGGAAAGCACACAGCAAGTTCAGCAGATGCAATTTATCACACCTTAATTAGGTAACACCGCCCTTAATTAATCAGCATATAGTTTGCTATTGAACACAATAGCAAACTATATGGGTTTTTAAATATAACAATGTAATCCTCCAAAACACCAACTTTGCACAATGTATTAACCTCTACCATTTTGGAATACATATGACGTTTTGATTGCCTTTCATTGCATTTTTTTCTGGGAGACAGGGTGACCAAAAATGCATTTCTGGCGTTCTGTATTTTTGTTTTTTGGACGACTATCACAGTGAGTAAGTAATGGATTACTTTGATAGGCGATTTACGGATGCAGTGATACCAAATATGCATTTTTGTTTTAGAATTTAGATTCTTTTATTATATATATGGCAAAAGGGGGTGATTTAAAGTTTTCTTGGACTTTTGTGTTGCTGTTTTGCTGACCGGAAGCATACGTCTAAATAAAAGACTGTAGGTTTTATGTACACAGATACTCCAGAGTGTCTGTGCTGTCCCCACCCCCTGAAGGACTGTCACAATATATATATATATATATATATATATATATATATATATATATATATATATATTATAAATTCTTTCAACATATATCGGTTGTGTTAATACAAATAATATTTCTGAGTATGAGCTCATTACATGCAAACGTTTGGGATGTCAGTGGATTTTCAGTCTGTGATTGTGATGTAGGTTCAATTGAAGTGTATTCTGAAAAACATTTGCAATTAGATCGTAGAATTCTTTTCAAGATCACAAGCAAAACCTTTATCACAATGCAGACGACCAAGATCAGAGGAACAACTTGTAAGAGAATATGAAAGATTTTAGTTGTTATTCCACCCAAACATTTAAACCAATTAAGTGGGTTTAAAAAGCAACCATTCAGGTCATGTTAAATCTCATTTTGAATTAGCTTTGAGATTCTGTTCTTTCACTTTTCTAGCCTGCTGTATGTCATGAGCCACTTGCAACGTGCCTAAAGGATCAATATAATGACAACATGATGGACACACAATTTGACAAAGACCACCTTGTGATGCTGTCAGATAATGTAGTACTAGTGTCCTGATTAATTACCAATATTAATTTTTTAGTATACACACTTTTATATTAATAGCACCAAACAAAAAGTCTGTTAAAAATTGTCAAACGTATCTCCTAATGCTTCTATGAGCTTAGTATTCCTAATTGAGTTGAATATTAGAGATGAGCGAACATACTCGGTAAGGCCGATTTCGCAATCGAGCACCGCGATTTTCGAGTACTTCACTACTCGGGTGAAAAGATTTGGGGGTCGCCGGGGGGCGTGGTGTGGTGGAGCGGGGGTATCTCTCTCTCTCCCTCTCCCCCCCAACTCCCCTCTGCAACCCCCCGCTCACCCACGGCGCCCCCCCAAATCTTTTCACCCGAGTAGTGAAGTACTCGAAAATCGCGGTGCTCGATTGCGAAATCGGCCTTACCGAGTACGTTCGCTCATCTCTATTGAATATCCATCAAGGTAGACCACTCAGAGCCATCCCTGTGTACTTAAAATGTACTCTTTTCTCTTCTGAATCATGTTTAAATAACATTTGTATGGATACATTTTGATAAGGGGACTCATCATCTTTCCATAACCATGTGGCTGGTTCTAATTTTGCTAATGTGCATGCTTCTCCTGCACCCCTAGGTATCCATCTATAAGCCATAATTCCACACACTGAACGGACTTCTCAGGCAGTTTTCTGTTTCTCATAGAGTAAAGCATTTACAACAGAAATTTAAAGTGTATTATCATTAGAAATACATCTAAAATTCTCTGGCAGTAGAAATTGTTTCATAATATTTAGAAGGATCACATGCGTATACAGGTTTATTTCTACTTGGGTCTATGGACATTTGTTCAGTTCCATCACCCAAATGGCTAGGCTTTCAATTCCTCATCATCTAAGAAATATCCACCAATGTCTCTGCAATGTGCTCTATGGCCCAAAGGAAACATAGCTGTTTTTGACCAAGTAGGATCGTATATTTATTTTTGGAAAGTTGGTGAAATCTTTTTTATCTCAGAGTTTTCTGCTTAAAGGAGATGTCCCGCGCCGAAACGGGTTTTTTTTTTTTTAAACCCCCCCCCCGTTCGGCGCGAGACAACCCCGATGCAGGGGTTAAAAAAACCACCCGCACAGCGCTTACCTGAATCCCGGCGCTCCGGTGACTTCTCTACTCACCGCTGAAGATGGCCTCTTCCTCCGTGGACCGCAGCTCTTCTGTGCGGTCCACTGCCGATTCCAGCCTCCTGATTGGCTGGAATCGGCACGTGACGGGGCGGAGCTACACGGAGCTACACGGAGCCCCATAGAGAACAGCAGAAGACCCGGACTGCGCAAGCGCGGCTAATTTGGCCATCGGAGGCCAAAAATTAGTCGGCACCATGGAGACCAGGACGCTAGCAACGGAGCAGGTAAGTAAAAAACTTTTTATAACTTCTGTATGGCTCATAATTAATGCACAATGTATATTACAAAGTGCATTATTATGGCCATACAGAAGTGTATAACCCCACTTGCTGCCTCGGGACATCTCCTTTAAGTCTCAGAGTCTTCAGTTTATATCTCATACTGAACAGAAAAACGAATCTTCAGCCCTTGAGTAGAAATTTCTTACAGTTCTAACAAGCTAAGTGGTTTATTATACCATCCTTCATCCTCATCTTTTAGTTCAAAGAACTTATCTACTTTTGTTTCTAAATTCACTTGCCACCAAGGATGTTTTGTCTACCCTGTTACAGGCAATGCTACTGCAGTTGTATTTGGTTCCTCATCTAAGGATAGGGGTGCTAGATTTTAATATGTATGAATATTTCTTCTTCTGACAATGGTGCTAAGAAAAAAAGGCATTGTTTTAGCAGAAATAGGAGAATGTGAACATATCCAACAATCAAATAAGTTACACATGCATGATACAATCCCCATGATACTTAATTAACTTAGTACTCCATCCCTGTTCTCCTTCATCTATTCACCAACTGTCAGTGGAATAGCTATACCTGTAATGATTATAATCAATGTGGAAAAATTCCCTTCATCTATTTTTCCTGAGGTGTGTCAAATTTTTTGCAATCGGAAGTGTGCATTCATGCTAGCTTTCCTTCCACTTTCACAGAGATCGGAGTAATCAGTTGAACTTCATAGGGACCCTCAAATCATGGTACCAAGGCCCTCCGCAATTGCAGTGTACCATTTAGCCTTTCTACTTTACCACTACTTTATGGGTGATAAAGAGTGTGAAATGCTTGCTCTATTCCTACCACACACAATTACTTTTGGCACTTCATACCTGCAGAATACTTCTGACCAAACCATCCTTGCCACAGGTTTGCATGGGCTTTGGCACATTCTAAAGCTTCTGGCCACCCTGAAAACAAATCCATGCAGACGACATACTCATGAGTGCCAACCTTTCTAAGCTGAATGAAGTCAATTTGCAATAGCTGAAATGGGTGCAAGGGCTTGGGTGTACACTTAGTAGGGACTTTTAAAGTTTTTCCAGAATTATAAGGCTGCAGTCACATGAGCAACTTTTTCCCCCCATGTATAGGCATGGGAAAAAAATAAATCACACATAGCGTGTAGAAAAAATTGCATGACCGAGTGCATTGGCACTCATATGTTCTATCTTTTGCAGGTGCAATGTTTTAGCGCATGTAAAATTTGGACATGTGACCACTTTCATTGGTAAGCATTGGTTCTATTAGAGACAATTTTAAATCGCGCCAATACATGTGCTAAAAAAAATGTTCGTCTGACTGCACCCTAATTCTTGAATTATATAATAATAATAAACTTTATTTGTATAGCGCCAACATATTCCGCAGCGCTTACATAGACAGGGGGAATACAGAAAGACAAAAATACAAATATTATAGAACCACGGTTACATAGTAATCAGTTGATGGAAACAATAGGGGTGAGGGTCCTGCTCCAGCGAGCTTACATACTACAAGTAATGGGGGGATACAGAAGGTTAAGGGGCTGGCAGTGTGCGCGGTATGGCGAGGTGGACAGTGAGGGATTCTATACACATAGACAATGGTCAGGCATTTAGCCGTGTGATGGCAGAATCGGTATGACTGCAAGAGCAGTTTATGGTGGCTAGCAGGGATTGCAGTCAATAGGTCAGGAAACGTTATCAGGCGGAGTACAGAGGGGTTTGTTTAGGGAATGCGGTATGCCTCCCTGAAGAGGTGCGTTTTTAGAGCACGCCTGAAGTTCTGCGAGTCCTGGATTGCTCGGGTAGCCTTTGGTAGTGCGTTCCAGAGGACCGGTGCTGCTCTGGAGAAGTCTTGGAGATGGGAATGAGAAGTTCGTATTAAAGGGGCGCGCAGTCTGGTTTCATTAGCAGAGCGGAGAGCCTGGGCTCGGTGATGGATTGAGATGAGGGAGGCAATATAGGGGGGCGCTGCGCTATGGAGGGCTTTGTGGATGAAGGTAGCGAGTTTAAATTAAATTCTGTATTTAACAGGCAGCCAGTGCAGTGACCGGCACAGAGCAGAGGCGTCTGAGTAGCGACTGGACAGGAAGATGAGCCTGGCTGCCGCATTCAAGATGGATTGGAGGGGGTAGAGTCTGGTGCAGGGGCAGATAACACATCCTTGCACAAACCTGACAGTACTAGGATGGAACTCTGGAACTATCTAATGTTTTACCAGACTTACCATAGCTTCTTTGGACTAATGCATTGGCCCATGGGAAAGAGCACAGGAAGGAAAGCACAATCTGGTACCCACCCTCCTTAGCCCGTTCTCTCCTTTGGACTCTGTCCATTCTTCTTTATTGTGAACAGTGGCCTACTCCTGGAGATTCTGTAGTAGTTGTAGATCCACCTTTCCTAGTACAGATTTCACTGCACACAGATTTATAGGAAAGGGTAATATAGCTGCAGCCGCTGTGTGTTCTCTCCTGTTTCCTTCAGTTTCTTAAATTCCTTTGTATCAGCCTATACCTTTATGATAGCAACTTGATTGGGCAACTCCAAAGCTTTCAATAATTGTGTCACTAATTCTGGATTTTTAATAGGCTTTCCTGAAGATGAAATAAAGTCTCTAGCTCTCCAGGGCGAAAAAATTATGACATATACCCAGACTATCTTGGCTATCTGTATAGATATTTGCTACCCTATGTTCTGCCATTAGGCATACTTCAGTGAGTACTTCCAATTTACCTTGCTTTGCTGACATATTGGATTGCAAAGCCTCACTTTCCAGCATGTCATGTAGGCCCACAATAGCATATCCTGTATGCGGCAGCCAATAGCATGTCCCATATCCCTCATGATAGAAGCGTGAGACACCTATGTAACATTCCATGTCTGCATTAGGGCACATTCACACAACAGTTCTTATTTTCAGTTTTTTGTGAGCCAAAATCAGGAGTAGTTCCAAAATATGGAAGACATGCAAATCTTTCCATTATACTTTCTCTCCACTCCTGGTTTTGGCTCTCAAAAAACTGAACATAAAAACTGTTGCGTGAAAGCGCCCTTAGGTAATGTGAGGTCTCACTGACGCTTTCAACTGGTTTGATTTCTGTTTTCATCAACTAAAAACAATCATACTCTATTTTTCCTTCCATTTCTTTATCACTTACCCCAGGAAGGAGTGCTCCTAATATATCTGCTCCAATTAAATTGGCTGGGTAGTCTTCTGATATTAACATTTGAATACATAAGTCAACAGTGTCTGCCAGGCATACTTAGAGCAGTTTTGTTTGTTTTAATGAACATGGGCCCACATAAACCCATACCCCTTATCTTTCCCTTATTTATCAAATTTGCTGGTCTACTAGATTCTCCAATTACGCTACGGCACGTTCTCGTATCCAGAATACAATCTATTGTCTTCACTTTAGGTAATGTTAAGTGAATAATTGCTTTTGGACCTGCCTCAGGGAATACTACAATTAGAGTACAATACTGGGAGCTGACTATTTTTTAGTTTGATTTAATATCTGTGTTGACCATCTGTATTTGTGTCTGTCATTGTACTTTAACCTTTCACTTTGAGGGGCAATCCTTCTTCAGTTGACCCCTTCCACAACACCCATAACACAATATCCTTCTACGATACTCTTCTCTATTGATGTTACCTGTTTTTTGTCTACCTGGTATATACCTCTCCCTTGACACCACAGTAACATCAGGAGAGGCCATTGGTAAAGTCAGACCAGGAGGGGCAGTCAGAGAGATCATCACAGGCATAGGGGACTGTTTTTGTGCTTTCTCTTATTAAACTGTTCCCCTATGCTTCTTGCCACCACTAATGACTGTTCTGATGGGGTGTACATACACTTAGGATAAATCTAGCTCATCTTTTACTTTATTTCTTCTGGTAATCCATTAATGCAACAAGTTCTGAACAGCTGTGCATCTTTGCTCATGGCAGAATTAATATGATATTCTTTATCTGCAAATATGTTAGCACATCTTGCATGATATTTATCTAGGATTCATCAGCACCCTGGAAGGCGTCAGGTACCCTCTAGTAAGTTCATTAGTAAATTGTCTGGTTAACTCTTGGAGGCATTTCATAAATGCCTCACCGGACTAACTGTTTTCTTATTATTTGGCACATCATCATTAATTCCTTCACTGTGTATATTTTGGATTTTAGCCACAAATAGTGCACCTGCAGCTATAGTACATAGAGAAGCTAAATCACGCTACATGGCATTGTAATTTTGATGGATTCTGTCTACTCCCTTATAAAATCCTGTTGGACTCTTAGGCCTCATTCACATGAGCATTTCATCGCAGCTATTTCACCGCAATGGATTCCAATGCATTCATTCACATGGGTGATTTTCCAGCAGCATAAAATCATCAAACCAGCAAAGATTTGTGGTCTGCGATTTTTCTCACAGCGTCAAAAGATAGGTCATGACCCATCGTTTGACAAAAAAAATGCTGGAAGCTCCCATGGATTCCTATGGGAGCTGAAAAAAAGGGAGAGGGAGGGAGTTCATCTGCGTCCAATGCTTGGAAAAGAAGCTAGCTGGTTCTGTTTTAGCTATTTAACCTAATAGAAGCCATTCTTCTGAGTGATGGAATTCTGCGCTGTAGCGTTTTTTTCACACGATACACTCATGTAAAAACACTAATTACGTTCAGAATTAGACCAGCTATTCTTCACTACTGCGATTTTCAGCCTCATGCGGCCAGCGTGAAATCCCACATGTTCATGTGAACGAAGCCTTATAAGGGTCTGAAAACTTACTTGCTATAATCAATTGCTCACTTTGAGTCCATGGTTTATACCATGTGGTAGTCTCTGTCTTATTACTCTCAGCCCCATCCCCAAATGCTGTTGTTAAACTCTGTGTTATCACAATATATGCATCAGGGGGGATGGGAACTGTAGGGGCTGGTCGTCTACTTACACCACATACTGAACAAAAATTAGCACTTTTATTACTGCGACCGACAGTAGTTTTTAGTGCACCCAATCGTTGTGATGGGTGATGAGGAGCGTTAAAAAGCGCAAAAATGCTGCAAAATAGAGCAGGCATTGCTTGAAAATTGCAGCTTTAGAAAACACCGCATTTGAGTGCATGCCTGCAAGGCCCCATTGAAATCAATGGGAGCGTTTTATCGCGATTACTGCAGCGTTCAAAATGCTGCGGTAATCGTGGTAAGAAGTGCACGTGTGAGAGTCGCCTTAGTGTTTGTCTCCTATGCCTCCCCTTCCCTCTCTGCTTGCTCTTATTCTTCTTGTTTCTTTTCTGTGTCTATCTGAGGTGCGTCTGTCAGAGATTGTTGCCGCAGTGTGAACCATGTATCTGGACCTGTTCTTACCAATTTTGTAGAAGCACATTTCATTTTTGATGCACTATTTTCAAACTCTTTTATGTCTTTACTCAGTATATTTATGTCTTGAACCTGTGGGTTCCCTTCTGATGGATGTATGTATTGTGCTTAATTTAAGTGGGCTTGTTTGCTGTGCATCTATGTCAGTACACTGGGACCCTGATCCGTGCCTTTGCTCCTGATCTGGTGAAATGAAGCTATCCAATTTATATATAGGCATCGGAGGGTAAATCTTCACCCTTGGAGTACAAAGAGAAAGGTTACTTGACGTGAATAAAGAGGGAAAACTATCAGAATCTATAGAGGATGTAATACTATAAGAGGTGAATAGAGATTAGCGAACGTACTCGTCTGAGCTTGATGCTCGCTCGAGTATTAGGGTACTCGAGATGCTCGTTACTCGAGACGTGCACCACGCGGTACTCGAGTCAATTCCATTTCCTTCCCTGCATAATTTGTGCCATTTTCTGGCCAATAGACATGCAGGGAAGGCATTACAACTTCCTCCTGTGACGTTCCAGCCCTATCCCACCCCCCAACAGTGAGAGGCTGGTGAGATCAAGTGACCGCCGAGTATATAAAGCAGTCCCACCCGCTGCTCGCCTCAGACACATGCTGGCAGAGATTAGGGAGAGTGCTGCTGCTGCTATAGGGAGAGTGTTAGCGTCTTCAAGAACCCCAACGGTCCTTCTAAGGGCCACATCTGACCATGTGCATTACTGTTGTGGCAGCTCGGAGCAGTTTTGCACTTTTTTTTTTCATCTTGGGCTCTGCAGACTATTGCGTTGTCAGTCTGCAGCCAATTATACAGAGTATAGGGGCAGTACTGGGCAGGCAGGGACAGTGGTAGTGTACAATCCTGTCAACAAGTACCCCAACGGTCCTTCTTAGGGCTACCTCTGACCGTGTACATTACTGTTGTGGCAGCTGGGAGCAGTTTTGCACTTTTTTTTTTTCCATCTTGGGCTCTGCAGACTATTGCGTTGTCAGTCTGCAGCCAATTATACAGAGTATAGGGGCAGTACTGGTCAGGCAGGGACAGTGGTAGTGTACAATCCTGTCAACAAGTACCCCAAAAAAGCTCCTCCTTAGGGCTACCTGTGAGCATGTGCATTACTGTTGTAGTGGCCCACTATTAGCCAGCTAGGCCTTTCTGCAGCCCAGTGTATAATTTTTTCGGCCTACAGTGTGCGTTACATAACCGCTGTGACCCTCCAAGTGCAGGCCAATAATTGCATAATTTTTTACACCGCTCTGTGCATCCCGTCAACTTCACGCACAGCGTATGCCCACAGCCGCTGATAGAGGGAAAGACATATAAACGCTATCTAGGCTGCTGTTTAAAAAAAAAAAAAAAAACTGAAAAAAACACTCCTCCTTAGGGCTACCTGTGAGCGTGTGCATTACTGTTGTAGTGGCTCACTATTAGCCAGCTAGTCCTTTCTGCAGTCCAGCGTATAATTTTTTCGGCCTACAGTGTGCGTTAGATAACCGCTGTGACGCTCCAAGTGTAGGCCACTAATTGCATAATTATTCAGACCGCTCTGTGTCTGCTCTATTGGTAATACACCATACTGAGGGGTAGGGGTAGGCCTAGAGGACGTGGCTGTGGACGCAGGCGAGGACGCGGAGGTCCAAGTGAGAGTGTGGGCACAGGCCGAGTTCCTGGTCCAGGTGAATAGCAGTGGGCTGATGCGGGATTAGGAGAGAGGCAAATTTCTGGGGTCCCCAGCTTCATCTCACAATTTATGGGTCCACGTGGTAGACCTTTATTAGAAAATGAGCAGTGTGAGCAGGTCCTGTCATGGATGGCAGAAAATGCATCCAGCAATGTATCGACCACCCAGTCTTCTACGCCATCCATTGCTGCAACCCTGAATCCTCTCGCTGCTGCTCCTCCTTCCTCCCAGCCTCCTCACTCCATGAAAATGACACATTCTGATGAGCAGACAGACTCCCAGGAACTGTTCTAGGGCCCCTGCCTTGATTGGAAAAAAATGGTCTCTCTCCCACCTGAGGAGTTTGTCGTGACCGATGCCCAACCTTTGGAAAGTTCCCGGGGTCCGGGTGATGAGGCTGGGGACTTCCGGCAACTGTCTCAAGAGCTTTCAGTGGGTGAGGAAGACGATGCTGATGACACACAGTTGTCTATCTGTGAGGTAGTAGTAAGGGCGGTAAGTCCGAGGGAGGAGCGCACAGAGGATTCGGAGGAAGAGCCGCTGGACGATGAGGTGACTGACCCCACCTGGTTCGCTAAGCAAACTGAAGACAGGTCTTCAGAGGAGGAGGCAAGTGCAGCAGCAGGACAGGTTGGAAGAGGCAGGGGGTGGCCAGGGGTAGAGGCAGGGCCAGAGTGAAGACTCCCCCAACTGTTTCCCAAAGCACCCCCTTGCACCAAGCCACCCTGCAGAGGCCTAGGTCTTCAAAGGTGTGGATGTTTTTCATTGAGAGCACGGACGACTGACGAACAGTGGTGTGCAACCTGTGTCGTTCCAAGATCAGCCGGGGAGCCACCACTACCAGCCTCACCACCACCAGCATGCGCAGGCGTATAATGGCCAAGCACCCCACTTTAGGTGGAACGAAGGCTGTTTACCGCCTCCGGGTCACAACACTGCCTCTCCCCCTGTGCCCCAACCTGCCACTCAGATCCAACCCCCCTCTCAGGACACAGGCACGAGCGCCTCCCGGCCTGCACCCACACCCTCACCTCTTCTGTCCTCGGCCCCATCCTGCAATGTCTCTCAGTGCAGCATCCAGCTGTTGCTAGCGCAAGCCTTGGAGCGCAAGCGCAAATACGCCGCCACACGCCCGCACGCTCAAGCTCTAAACGTGCACATTGCCAAATTGATCAGCCTGGAGATGCTGCTATACAGGATTGTGGAAACGGAGGCTTTCAAAAACATGATGGCGGCGGCGGCGGTCCCACGCTACACCAGCACGTTTCCCGCAACATCAATCGTGCCCTCACAACGCGGTTACTGGGAAGGTCCACTTAACCACAGACATGAGGACAAGTACTGGCGGGCAGGGCCACTATATCTCCCTGGCGGCACACTGGGTGAATTTAGTGGAGGCTAGGACCGAGTCAGAGCCTGGGACCGCACACGTCCTACCCACACCCAGAATAGCGGGTCCTTCCTCGGTTCGGGTATCTGCGGCGGTCTATGCCACCTCCTCTAAACCCTCCCCCTCCTCCTCCTCCTACGCAACCTCTACCTCTCAATTAAGAAATGTTAGCAGCACGTCGCCAGCAGCACAGCGGTGGGAAAGCGTCAGCAGGCCATGCTGAAACTACTCAGCCTAGGTGACAAGAGGCACACTGTCCCCGAACTGTTGCAGGATCTGACTGAGCAGACCGATTTCTGGCTTTCACCGCTGAGCCTCCAACCGGGCATGGTCGTGTGTGACAACGGCCGTAACCTGGTGGTGGCTCTGCAGCTCGGCAGCATCACACACGTGCCATGCCTGGCCCACGTCTTCAATCTGGTGGTTCAGCGGTTTCTGAAAAACTACCCGCACTTGTCAGACCTGCTCGGCAAGGTGCGTCGCATCTGCGCACATTTCCACAAGTCTACCACGGACGCTGCCACCCTGCGGACCCTGCAACATCGGTTTAATCTGCCAGAGCACCGGCTGCTGTGCGACGTGCCCACACGGTGGAATTCTACGCTCCACATGTTGGCCAGGCTCTATGAGCAGCGTAGAGCAATAGTGGAATACCAACTCGAATACGGGCGGCATAGTGGGAGTCAGCCTCCCCAATTCTTTTCCAAAGAGTGGGCCTGGATGGCAGACATCTGCCACATCCAAGGAAACTTTGAGGAGTCTACCCAGATGGTGAGCTGCGAAGCTGCAATCATTAGCGTCACCATTCCTCTGCTATGCCTGCTGAGAAGTTCGCTGCAAAGCATAAAGGATGACGCTTTGCGGTCGGAACAGGAGACAGGGGAAGAAAGTATGTTGCTTGATAGTCAGAGCACCCTCATGTCTATATCTCAAATATATTGTCAGTATATTGTCAATCATATTTAACAAAGACTCATTGAGTCGAAACGTCACATTTTGGGAGGAATAAAAACCGTTTTGTATTTGCACCACAACTGCTGCCTACATGAACTTATGTATTTTCTGGTGGTCTAATTTGGATCTAGACCACAGTGGGCGCTGCAGACGACCTGTTCAACCTATTTTGGATGCCTTATTTGCTGCTGACCCTCGTGTTGTGGATATATACTTCTGCTACAGAAATGTAACTGGGATCTGTCTATAGTGTTACTACAGAAATGTTACAGGGGTCTGCCTATACTGCTGCCACGTAAATGTTACAGGGGTCTTCCTATTCTGCTGCTACATAAATGTTACTGGGGTCTGTCTATACTGTTAATACAGATATGTTACTCAGCTCTGTCTATCCTGTTACAACAGAAATGTTACTGGGGTCTGTCTATACTGTTACTACTAAAATATTACAAATACTGAGCTCTGCCTATACTGCTGCTGAAATGTTACAGGGGTCTGCATATACTTCTGCTACTGAAATGTTACAGGGGTCTGCCAGTACTGTTGCTACATAAATGTTAGAGGGGTCTGCCGATACTGCTGCCACTTGAATGTTAGAGGGGTCTGCTTATACTGCTGCCACGTAAATGTTACAGAGGTTTGCCTGAACTGCTGCCACAAGGATGTTATTAGGGTCTGCCTTTACTGCTGCCACTTAAATTTTACAGGGGTTTGCACATACTGCTGCCACAAGGATGTTACTGGGGTCTGCGTATACTTCTGCAACGTAAATTTTACAGAGGTTTGTCTATACTGCTGCTACAAGGATGTTACTGGGGTCTGCCTATACTTCTGCTACAGAAATGTAACTGGGATCTGTCTATAGTGTTACTACAGAAATGTTACAGGGGTCTGCCTATACTGCTGCCACGTAAATGTTACAGGGGTCTGCCTATTCGGCTGCTACATAAATGTTACTGGGGTCTGTCTATACTGTTACTACAGATATGTTACTCGGCTCTGTCTATTCTGTTACAACAGAAATGTTACTGGGGTCTGTCTATACTGTTACTACTGAAATATTACAAATACTAGGCTCTGCCTATACTGCTGCTACTGAAATGTTACAGGGTCTGCTTATACTGCTGCTGCACAAATGTTACTAGGGGGTCTGCGTATACTTCTGCTACTAAACTGTTACTGGGGTCTGCCTATACTTCTGGCATGTAAATGTTACAGGGGTCTGCCTATACTTCTGCTAATGAAATGTTACTGGGGTCTGTCTATACTGTTACTACAGAAATGTCACTGGGGTCTCCCTAGACTTCTGCAGCATAACTGTTACTGGGGTCAGCTTATACCTTTGCTACAGGAATATTACAGGGGTCTGTGTATACTACGGGTGCACTAAGTCTTCCCATTGCGGAGTTCTTCCTATCTGGCCCCTAAAAAAACCCAGACTGACTAGGGCATGGCGTGTGGGCCACAGCCAACATGTATTCCCTCTCACGTAACCTCGGCTATCCGGGGCACTGCAATGGGATTTTTTTGTGTACCATCTGTGTGTTCCTGCTAGCCACCCATGCTGCGGGTGCACACAGACTTGCCATAGCGCAGTTGTCCCTGCCTAGCACCTTTTAAAAAAAACAGAATGTCTAGGGCATGGCATGTGGGCCGCGGCCAACATGTATTTCCTCTCACATAACCTCAGCTATCCGGGGCACTGCAATGGGATTTCTTTCTGTACCGTCTGTGTGTACCTGCTAGCCACCCATGCTGCGGGTGCACACAGACTTGCCATAGCGGAGTTGTACCTGTCTGTCCCCAAAACACTGACAGACTTGGGTAGGGTGCAGAGTGCAGATGGTTTACCCCTTGCGTTGTCGATGAGGTATCCGACACCCAAACAGAATGAGTAGTGTGTGGACACATGGAGTCCCCATTGCGGTGTGTCCTGCAGGCAGTGATTGTGCTTGGTTGGAGGTAGTGTGGTGCTTAGCTAAGGTGTGCCTTGCTAATGAGGGTTTGTCCGAAGTAAAAATTGTTAGGGGGCAGGGGCCCACTCTTGCCACTATTGTGGCTTAATAGTGAGACGTGGGAACCAGAGATGCAGCCCTGCATGTTGCCCCTCGCCTGCCCTATCCATTTCAGTGTTGTTTCCATCACTTTCGTAGGTTTTGCAGATTTGCACAAATGAAAACCTTAGCGAGCATCGGTCATATACAAAAATGCTCGAGTCGCCCATTGATTTCAATGGGGTTTGTTACTTGAAACGAACTCTCGAGCATCGAGGAAAGCTTGACTCGAGCAACGAGCACCCGAGCATTTCGGTGCTCGCTCATCTCTAGAAGTGATACTTCAATAAGCGAGATTTGTGTCACTTGGTGTATTAGACTTATTAAACTATTCAATATGTTGCCAAATGATCTATAAGGAGTTGATGATGACATAGTGGCTAAACAAACACTATGTTCCTGTTCAGGTAATTAACCAGAGGAAGAAAACTCTGATGACAATGAGGAGTCCTGAAAGGATTGTTTTACTCTGCACCTCTTCTTATTGCCTTCTTATCTTAAGCCCATCTTCTTGATTACTATGATTATTATTATTATTATTATTAATAATTAGAGATGATCGAGCACCAAAATGCTTGAGTGCTCGTTACTCGAGTCGAACTTTCAGTGATGCTCGAGAGTTCGTTTCGAGTAACGAACCCCATTGAAGTCAATTGGCGACTCGAGCATTTTTGTATATGACTGGTGCTCCGCTAAGGTTTTCATTTGTGAAAATCTTAGCAAATCACCAAAGTCATGTAAAAAAACACAGAAGTGGATAGGGCAGGCGAGGAGCAACATGCAGACGGGTCCATTGAAAGCAATGGGCTGCCGGCGAGCGCGGGTTGAATTTTCGGGAAGGGCTTAAAAATATAAGCCCTTACCTGAAAATCATCCTAAAATGTGTAAAAATAAAAAAATAAAATTATGTCAGCATTAAGATCGTTCTCCTCTGCCACAGCTGTAACAGCTGTGGCAGAGAAGAATGATGTTAGCCCATTGAATTCAATGGAGCCGGCAATACAGCCGGCTCCATTGAAAGCAATGGGCTGCCGGCGAGCGCGGGATGAATTTTCGGGAAGGGCTTAAAAATATAAGCCCTTACCTGAAAATCATCCTAAAATGTGTAAAAATAAACAAAAAACAGTATACTCTCCTTTCCGCTGCAGCCAGAGTTCAGCCGCGTCTGGCCGGCAGTTCTCCTGAACTGCTGTGAGTAGTATTCAGCAGCCGGGGATTTAAAATCCCCGCCTGCTGAATGAGCTGCCTCTGATTGGTCACAGCCTCACCAATCAGAGGCAGCTCTCACTCACACCCATTCATGAATTCATGAATGGGTGAGTGAGTGCTGCCTCTGATTGACTCAGCGCAGGGACCAATCTGAGGCAGCACTCACCCATTCATGAATTCATGAATGGGTGTGAGTGAGAGCTGCCTCTGATTGGTGAGGCTGTGACCAATCAGAGGCAGCTCATTCAGTGGGCGGGGATTTTAAATCCCCGGCTGGTGATAGATCAGCAGTTCAGCACCACAGTGCAGGGGACAGCAGGAGAAGATGCGGCTGTGCCCCGGCAGCTGAAGGGAGGTGTGTATCTATTTTTTTTTGTTTTTTAAATCACTTTTAATTCATTTCCAGGGAATGGCTTACATGTAAAGCCCTTCCCTGAAAAAGAATTCAGGTGTGCCAGCAGACCATTGTCTTCAATGAAGTCGCCGGCAGCAGCAGCGGCTCCATTGAATAGAATGCCTGCATTTTTATTCTTTTTTACACTAAAATCTTTCTTTTTCAGGGAACGGCTTATATGTAAAGTCCTTCCCTGAAAAGGAATGCAGGGAGCCAGCAGGCCATTGTTTTCAATGGAGCTGCCGGAAGCCCTTCCCGAAAATTCATCCCGCGCTTGCCAGCAGCCCATTGCTTTCAATGGAGCCGGCTGTATTGCCGGCTCCATTGAATTCAATGGGCTAACATCGTTCTTCTCTGCCACAGCTGCTACAGCTGTGGCAGAGGAGAACGATCTTTATGCTGACATAATTTTTATTTATTTATTTTTTTTACACATCTTAGGAGGATTTTCAGGTAAGGGCTTATATTTTTAAGCCCTTCCCGAAAATTCATCCCGCGCTCGCCGGCAGCCCATTGCTTTCAATGGAGCTGGCTGTATTGCCGTCTCCATTGAATTCTGTGGTCAGTGCTCGTTTAATCGAGACGAGTACCGCGTTGTGCTCGTCTCGAGTAACAAGCATCTCGAGCATCCTAATACTTGAACGAGCATCAAGCTCGGACGAGTATGCTCGCTCATCTCTATTAATAATGCTTATGATGTCTGATGTCTTAATCCAAGCTGTAATTTGTTTTCCAGACTATGTTTCTCTATCCATCGATCCTTCCTCTCTGCAAATTTTCTCCACCTTTCTGCATTTAGGCAGCCTATTCTGGCCATGCTTGAATGTTTTAAAATTGTATCTACATACTTCATTAACAATTTTCCATGATCTTCCTTCACTAGATCCCTTATAGTCCACTTAAGATCCGTTTTTTGTTCTGACCCAGTGAAGGTAGTTCTCATAGGAACTATCAAGGGCAGTGATTAGAGATGAGCGAACGTACTCGTCCGAGCTTGATACTCGTTCGAGTATTAGCGTGTTCGAGATGCTCGTTACTAGAGGCGAGCACCACGCGATGTTCGAGTTACTTTCACTTTCATCTCTGAGACGTTAGCGCGCTTTTCTGGCCAATAGAAAGACAGGGAAGGCATTACAACTTCCCCCTGCGACGTTCAAGCCCTATACCACCCCCCTGCAGCCAGTGGCTGGCGAGATCAGGTGTCACCCGAGTATATAAATCGGCCCCTCCCGCGGCTCGCCACAGATGCATTCTGACAGAGATCAGGGAAAGTGCTGCTGAAGCCAAGCTGCTATAGGGAGAGCGTTAGGAGTGATATTAGGCTTCAAGAACCCCAACGGTCTTTCTTAAGGCCACATCTGACCATTTGCAGTACTGTGGAGGCTGCTTTTAGCAGTGTTGCGCAATTTTTTTTTTGTACATCGGGCGTGCAGAGCATTGCGTCCTCAGTCTGCAGTCATTGTACAGAGTATAGGGCCAGTACTGGTGAGGCAGGGAAAGAGATATACAGGCTATATAGGCAGTGGGCTTTTTCAAAAAAATTGGGGAAAAATACTATATTTGGGCTGCCTGTGACTGTCTTCAGTTTACTGCGTGTCTGCTGGGGGTAGTAGTCCTAATTAATACGCAGCTAAGCGTTACAGCAGGCTTGCGCAAAATTGTTTCCTGGCTCTGCTGTCTCCGTTACATCACAGCCGTCATCCCACCAGAGGGAAACAGTATACATAATATTATACGCTGCCTACAGTATCTGTCTGCTGGGGGTAGTAGTCCTAATTAATACGCAGCTAAGCGTTACAGCAGGCTTGCGCAAAATTGTTTCCTGGCTCTGCTGTCTCCGTTACATCACCGCCGTCATCCCGCCAGAGGGAAACAGTATACATAATATTATACGCTGCCTACAGTATCTATCTGCTGGGGGTAGTAGTCCTAATTAATACGCAGCTAAGCGTTACAGCAGGCTTGCACGAAATTGTTTCCTGGCTCTGCTGTCTCCGTTACATCACCGCCGTCATCCCACCAGAGGGAAACAGTATACATAATATTATACGCTGCCTACAGTATCTGTCTGCTGGGGGTAGTAGTCCTAATTAATACGCAGCTAAGCGTTACAGCAGGCTTGCACAAAATTGTTTCCTGGCTCTGCTGTCTCCGTTACATCACCGCCGTCATCCCGCCAGAGGGAAACAGTATACATAATATTATACGCTGCCTACAGTATCTGTCTGCTGGGGGTAGTAGTCCTAATTAATACGCAGCTAAGCGTTACAGCAGGCTTGCACAAAATTGTTTCCTGGCTCTGCTGTCTCCGTTACATCAACACCGTCATCCTTCCAGAGGGAAACAGTATACATAATATTATACGCTGCCTACAGTATCTATCTGCTGGGGGTAGTAGTCCTAATTAATATGCAGCTAAGCGTTACAGCAGGCTTGCACAAAATTGTTTCCTGGCTCTGCTGTCTCCGTTACATCACCGCCGTCATCCCGCCAGAGGGAAACAGTATACATAATATTATACGCTGCATACAGTATCTATCTGCTGGGGGTAGTAGTCCTAATTAATACGCAGCTAAGCGTTACAGCAGGCTTGCGCAAAATTGTTTCCTGGCTCTGCTGTCTTCGTTACATCACCGCCGTCATCCTGCAAGAGGGAAACAGTATACATAATATTATACGCTGCCTACAGTATCTATCTGCTGGGGGTAGTAGTTCTAATTAATACGCAGCTAAGCGTTACAGCAGGCTTGCACGAAATTGTTTCCTGGCTCTGCTGTCTCCGTTACATCACCGCCGTCATCCCGCCAGAGGGAAACAGTATACATAATATTATACGCTGCCTACAGTATCTGTCTGCTGGGGGTAGTAGTCCTAATTAATACGCAGCTAAGCGTTTCAGCAGGCTTGCGCAAAATTGTTTCCTGGCTCTGCTGTCTCCGTTACATCACCGCCGTCATCCCGCCAGAGGGAAACAGTATACATAATATTATACGCTGCCTACAGTATCTGTCTGCTGGGTGTAGTAGTCCAAATTAATACGCAGCTAAGCGTTTCAGCAGGCTTGCGCAAAATTGTTTCCTGGCTCTGCTGTCTCCGTTACATCACCGCCGTCATCCCGCCAGAGGGAAACAGTATACATAATATTATACGCTGCCTACAGTATCTGTCTGCTGGGGGTAGTAGTCCTAATTAATACGCAGCTAAGCGTTACAGCAGGCTTGCACAAAATTGTTTCCTGGCTCTGCTGTCTCCGTTACATCACCACCGTCATCCTTCCAGAGGGAAACAGTATACATAATATTATACGCTGCCTACAGTATCTATCTGCTGGGGGTAGTAGTCCTAATTAATATGCAGCTAAGCGTTACAGCAGGCTTGCACAAAATTGTTTCCTGGCTCTGCTGTCTCCGTTACATCACCGCCGTCATCCCGCCAGAGGGAAACAGTATACATAATATTATACGCTGCCTACAGTATCTATCTGCTGGGGGTAGTAGTCCTAATTAATACGCAGCTAAGCGTTACAGCAGGCTTGCACAAAATTGTTTCCTGGCTCTGCTGTCTCCGTTACATCACCGCCGTCATCCCGCCAGAGGGAAACAGTATACATAATATTATACGCTGCATACAGTATCTATCTGCTGGGGGTAGTAGTCCTAATTAATACGCAGCTAAGCGTTACAGCAGGCTTGCGCAAAATTGTTTCCTGGCTCTGCTGTCTCCGTTACATCACCGCCGTCATCCTGCCAGAGGGAAACAGTATACATAATATTATACGCTGCCTACAGTATCTATCTGCTGGGGGGTAGTAGTTCTAATTAATACGCAGCTAAGCGTTACAGCAGGCTTGCACGAAATTGTTTCCTGGCTCTGCTGTCTCCGTTACATCACCGCCGTCATCCCGCCAGAGGGAAACAGTATACATAATATTATACGCTGCCTACAGTATCTGTCTGCTGGGGGTAGTAGTCCTAATTAATATGCAGCTAAGCATTTCAGCAGGCTTGCGCAAAATTGTTTCCTGGCTCTGCTGTCTCTGTTACATCACCGCCGTCATCCTGCCAGAGGGAAACAGTATACATAATATTATACGCTGCCTACAGTATCTGTCTGCTGGGGGTAGTAGTCCTAATTAATACGCAGCTAAGCGTTACAGCAGGCTTGCACAAAATTGTTTCCTGGCTCTGCTGTCTCCGTTACATCACCACCGTCATCCTTCCAGAGGGAAACAGTATACATAATATTATACGCTGCCTACAGTATCTATCTGCTGGGGGTAGTAGTCCTAATTAATATGCAGCTAAGCGTTACAGCAGGCTTGCACAAAATTGTTTCCTGGCTCTGCTGTCTCCGTTACATCACCGCCGTCATCCCGCCAGAGGGAAACACTATACATAATATTATACACTGCCTACAGTATCTATCTGCTGGGGGTAGTAGTCCTAATTAATACGCAGCTAAGCGTTACAGCAGGCTTGCACAAAATTGTTTCCTGGCTCTGCTGTCTCCATTACATCACCGCCGTCATCCCGCCAGAGGGAAACAGTATACATAATATTATACGCTGCCTACAGTATCTGTCTGCTGGGGGTAGTAGTCCTAATTAATATGCAGCTAAGCATTTCAGCAGGCTTGCGCAAAATTGTTTCCTGGCTCTGCTGTCTCCGTTACATCACCGCCGTCATCCCGCCAGAGGGAAACAGTATACATAATATTATACGCTGCCTACAGTATCTGTCTGCTGTATCAGCTCAGCATTTAAAAAAAATAGAAGCAAAATACTTAAGGCCTACTATTGGCCTTTGGCCACTTGAATGCTTCTGCGCTGTGAATTCCACTAGCTCAGTCATATGCACCTACGTCTCACTACAGGCGTGCGCAAAATTTTTTCCTGGCTCTGCTGTGCGTTCCGTAAGGGAAGTCAGCCTCCAACCACAGGCCAATAAGCGGCACATTTAATTACAGCGTTCTGTTTCTGCACTACTGGTAATACAGCATGCTGAGGGGTAGGGGTAGGCCTAGAGGATGCGTGGACGCGGGCGAGGACATGGAGGCCCAAGTTAGGGTGTGGGCACAGGCCGAGCTCCTGATCCAGGTGTATCGCAGCCGACTTCTGCGGGATTAGGAGAGAGGCACGTTTCTGGCGTCCCCAAATTCATCTCACAATTAATGGGTCCACGCGGTAGACCTTTATTAGAAAATGAGCAGTGTGAGCAGGTCCTGTCGTGGATGGCAGAAAGTGCATCCAGCAATCTATCGACCACCCAGAATTCTGCGCCGTCCACTGCTGCAACTCTGCATCCTCTGGCTGCTGCTCCTCCTTCCTCCCAGCCTCCTCACTCCATTACAATGACACATTCTGAGGAGCAGGCAGACTCCCAGGAACTGTTCTCGGGCTCCTGCCTAGAATGGGCAGCAATGGTTCCGAATCCTCTCCCACTGGAGGAGTTTGTCGTGACCGATGCCCAACCTTTGGAAAGTTCCCGGGGTCCGGGGGATGAGGCTGGGGACTTCTGGCAACTGTCTCAAGAGCTTTCAGTGGGTGAGGAGGACGATGACGATGAGACACAGTTGTCTATCACTCAGGTAGTAGTAATTGGAGTAAGTCCGAGGGAGGAGCGCACAGAGGATTCGGAGGAAGAGCAGCAGGATGATGAGGTGACTGACCCCACCTGGTTTGCTACGCCTACTGAGGACAGGTCTTCAGAGGGGGAGGCAAGTGCAGCAGCAGGGCAGGCTGAAAGAGGCAGTGCGGTGGCCAGGGGTAGAGGCAGGGCCAGACCGAATAATCCACCAACTGTTTCCCAAAGCGCCCCCCTCGCGCCATGCCACCCTGCAGAGGCCGAGGTGCTCAAAGGTCTGGCAGTTTTTCACTGAGAGTGCAGACGACCGACGAACAGTGGTGTGCAACCTTTGTCGCGCCAAGATCAGCCGGGGAGCCACCACCACCAGCCTCACCACCACCAGCATACGCAGACATATGATGGCCAAGCACCCCACAAGGTGGGACGAAGGCCGTTCACCACCTCCGATTTGCACCGCTGCCTCTCCCCCTGTGCCCCAACCTGCCACTGAGATCCAACCCCCCTCTCAGGACACAGGCACTACGGTCTCCTGGCCTGCACCCACACCCTCAACTCCGCTGACCTCGGCCCCATCCAGCAATGTCTCTCAGCGCACCGTCCAGCCGTCGCTAGTGCAAGTGTTGGAGCGCAAGCGCAAGTACGCCGCCACGCACCCACACGCTCAAGCGTTAAACGAGCACATAGCCAAATTTATCAGCCTGGAGATGCTGCCGTATAGGGTTGTGGAAACGGAGGCTTTCAAAGGTATGATGGCGGCGGCGGCTCCGCGCTACTCAGTTCCCAGTCGCCTCTACTTTTCCCGATGTGCCGTCCCAGCCCTGCACGACCACGTCTCCCGCAACATTGTACGCGCCCTCACCAACGCGGTTACTGCCAAGGTCCACTTAACAATGGACACGTGGACAAGCACAGGCGGGCAGGGGCACTGTATCTCCCTGACGGCACATTGGGTGAATTTAGTGGAGGCTGGGAGAGAGTCAGAGCCTGGGACCGCTCACGTCCTACCCACCACCAGAATTGCGGGCCCCAGCTCGGTGGTGGTATCTGCGGCGGTGTATGCTTCCTCCACTAAACCACCCTCCTCCTCCTACGCAACCTCTATCTCGCAATCAAGATGTGTCAGCAGCAGCACGTCACCAGCAGTCGGTGTCGCGCGGCATGGCAGCACAGCGGTGGGCAAGCGTCAGCAGGCCGTGCTGAAACTACTCAGCTTAGGAGAGAAGAGGCACACGGCCCACGAACTGCTGCAGGGTCTGACAGAGCAGACCGACCGCTGGCTTGCGCCGCTGAGCCTCCAACCGGGCATGGTCGTGTGTGACAACGGCCGTAACCTGGTTGGCGGCTCTGCAGCTCAGCAGCCTCACGCACGTGCCATGCCTGGCCCACGTCTTTAATTTGGTGATTCAGCGCTTTCTGAAAAGCTACCCACGCTTGTCAGACCTGCTCGGAAAGGTGCACCGGGTCTGCGCACATTTCCGCAAGTCCCACACGGACGCTGCCACCCTGCGCACCCTGCAACATCGGTTTCATCTGCTAGTGCACCGACTGCTGTGCCCACACGGTGGAACTCTACGCTCCACATGTTGGCCAGCTCTATGAGCAGCGTAGAGCTTTAGTGGAATACCAACTCCAACATGGGCGGCGCAGTGGGAGTCAGCCTCCTCAATTCTTTACAGAAGAGTGGGCCTGGTTGGCAGACATCTGCCAGGTCCTTGGAAACTTTGAGGAGTCTACCCAGATGGTGAGCGGCGATGCTGCAATCATTAGCGTCACCATTCCTCTGCTATGCCTCTTGAGAAGTTCCCTGCAAAGCATAAAGGCAGACGGTTTGCGCTCGGAAACAGAGGCGGGGGAAGACAGTATGTCGCTGGATAGTCAGAGCACCCTCTTATCTATATCTCAGCGCGTTGAGGAGGAGGAGAAGGAGCATGAGGAGGATGAGGAGGAGGGGGAAGAGACAGCTTGGCCCACTGCTGAGGGTACCCATGCTGCTTGCCTGTCATCCTTTCAGCGTGTATGGCCGGAGGAGGAGGAGGAGGAGGAGGAGGATCCTGAAAGTGATCTTCCTAGTGAGGACAGCCATGTGTTGCGTACAGGTACCCTGGCACACATGGCTGACTTCATGTTAGGATGCCTTTCTCGTGACCCTCGCGTTACACGCATTCTGGCCACTACGGATTACTGGGTGTACACACTGCTCGACCCACAGTATAAGGAGAACCTTTCCACTCTCATACCCGAAGAGGAAAGGGGTTCGAGAGTGATGCTATACCACAGGACCCTGGCGGACAAACTGATGGTAAAATTCCCATCCGACAGCGCTAGTGGCCGAAGGCGCAGTTCCGAGGGCCAGGTAGCAGGGGAGGCGCGGAGATCAGGCAGCATGTACAGCACAGGCAGGGGAACACTCTCTAAGGCCTTTGACAGGTTTCTGGCTCCCTAGCAAGACTGTGTCACCGCTCCCCAGTCAAGGCTGAGTCGGCGGGAGCACTGTAAAAGGATGGTGAGGGAGTACGTAGCCGATCGCACGACTGTCCTCCGTGATGCCTCTGCCCCCTACAACTACTGGGTGTCGAAGCTGGACACGTGGCCTGAACTCGCGCTGTATGCCCTGGAGGTGCTTGCTTGTCCTGCGGCTAGCGTCTTGTCAGAGAGGGTGTTCAGTGCGTCTGGGGGAATCATCACAGATAAGCGTACCCGCCTGTCAACCGACAGTGCCAACAGGCTTACACTCATCAAGATGAACAAAGCCTGGATTTCCCCAGACTTCTCTTCTCCACCAGCGGACAGCAGCGATACCCAAACAATACGTAGGCTGCACCTGCGGATGGAAGCATTGTTCTCTATCACCATCAAAAACGTGGACCTTTTAGCTTCATCAATCTGTGTATAATATTCATCCTCCTCCTCCTGCTCCTCCTCCTGAAACCTCATGTAATCACGCCGAACGGGCAATTTTTCTTAGGCCCACAAGGCTCAGTCATATAATTTTTGTAAACAATTTTTATACGTTTCAATGCTCCTTAAAGCGTTGAAACTTGCACCTGAACCAATTTTTATTTTAACTGGGCTGCCTCCAGGCCTAGTTACAAATTAAGCCACATTAACCAAAGCGATTAATGGGTTTCACCTGCCCTCTTGGTTGGGCATGGGCAATTTTTCTGACGTACATTAGTACTGTTGGTACACCAATTTTTTGGGGCCCTCGCCTACAGTGTAATCCAATAAATTTTTTGCCCACCTGCATTAAAGCTGACGTTACATCAGCTGTGCTGGGCACTGCAATGGGATATATTTATGTACCGCCGGTGGCTTCCTGGCACCCAACCATGCTGTCAGTCCACACGGAGTTGTAACTGCATGTGTCCACTTCTAAAGAACCCCAGTCTGACTGGGGCATGCAGTGTGGGCCGAAGCCCACCTGCATTAAACATGACATTACCTCAGCTGTGATGGGCAATGCAATGGGATATATTTATGTACCGCCGATGGGTTCCAGGGAGCCACCCATGCTGTGGGTCCACAGGGAGTTGTAACTGCATGTGTCCACTTCTAAAGAACCCCAGTCTGTCTGGGGCATGCAGTGTGGGCCGAAGCGCACCTGCATTAAACATGATATTACCTCAGCTGTGATGGGCAATGCAATGGGATATATTTATGTACCGCCGGTGGCTTCCTGGCACCCACCCATGCTGTCGGTCCACACGGAGTTGTAACTGCATGTGTCCACTTCTAAAGAACCCCAGTCTGACTGGGGCATGCAGTGTGGGCCGAAGCCCAGCTGCATTAAACATGACATTACCTCAGCTGTGCTGGGCAATGCAATGGGATTTATTTATGTACCGCCTGTGGCTCCCTGGGACCCTTGCATGCTGTCGGTCCACACGGACTTCACAATAGGGAGTTGTACCTGCCTGTGCCTACTTATAAAGAACCCCAGTCTGACTGGGGTATGCAGTGTGGGCCGAAGCCCACCTGCATTAAACATGACATGACCTCAGCTGTGATGGGCAATGCAATGGGATATATTTATGTACTGCCTGTGGCTTCCTTGCACCCACCCATGCTGTCGGTCCACAGGGACTTTATAATAGGGAGTTGTACCTGCCTGTGTCTATGAATAAAAAACCCTGGTCAGGTTGGGGCATGCAGTGTGGGCCGAAGCCCACCTGCATTTAATCTGATGTTAGCTCTGCTGTCCAGGGCACTGCAATGGGATACATTTATGTACAGCCGGTGGGTTCCAGGGAGCCACCCATGCTGTGGGTGCACACGGAATTCCCATTGCGGAGTTGTACCTGCCTGTGACTATTTATAAAAAACCGCGGCCTGACTGTGGCATGCAGACACCTTGACAGAATGAATAGTGTGTGGCACATAGGTTCCCCATTGCTATGCCCACGTGTGCAGCTCCTGATGGCGGTGGCACAGGATTATATTTCTCATTGCTTCTGTACAGCATTGTGGGCTGTCGCCCCGCCCCTTTTAAAGAGGGTCGCTGCCTAGCCGTGCCAACCCTCTGCAGTGTGTGCCTGCGGTTCCTCCTCATGGCAGACGCACTTATAAATAGACATGAGGGTGGTGTGGCATGAGTGCAGCTGAAGGCTGCACAGGGACACTTTGGTGTGCGCTGTGGCCACTGGGTCGTGCAGGGGGGGGGGGGGTTGGGCAGCATGTAACCCAGGAGAAGTGGCAGCGGAGTGTCATGCAGGCAGTGATTGTGCTTTGTTGGAGGTAGTGTGGTGCTTAGCTAAGGTATGCATTGCTAATGAGGGCTTTTCAGAAGTAAAAATTGTTGGGAGGGGGGGGCACTCTTGCTGCTATTGTGGCTTAATAGTGGGACCTGGGAACTTGAGATGCAGCCCAACATGTAGCCCCTCGCCTGCCCTATCCGTTGCTGTGTCGTTCCCATCACTTTCTTGAATTGCCCAGATTTTCACAAATGGAAACCTTAGCGAGCATTGGCGATATAGAAAAATGCTCGGGTCGCCCATTGACTTCAATGGGGTTCGTTACTCGAAACGAACCCTCGAGCATCGCGAAAATTTCTTCCCGAGTAACGAGCATCCGAGCATTTTGGTGCTCGCTCATCTCTAGTAGTGATCATTTTATTCAGCTTTTGCTATATTTTATTCAAAACACTTCCTGTCTACTGATTCACCTCAGTAGCTGTTTATTGTAGAACAGCAAGATGCAGATATAGTCCTCACAACTGTACCACCCTAGGAGATTATATATATTTAAGAGCCACAGAGAGATGACCAAGGATAGAGCAACTGCTACAATAAAATAAAATAGTGAATGTATTCTTTCGGTACTTAATCGTCTATTTCTGGATTCTCTTCTGAGTGAGCCCCTCTATCTGGGCATTCCATATTAGAGACTCACTGAGGCATGTACTTCTTTGTATCTACTATATGTTTCCCATTTCTGTTTAATGCACTTGGGTGAGGCACGGCATGACAAGGGATATGAAACAACTTATTTCTTTTATAATAGGACCCTTGGGATCTAAGACCTATAGGCACCTCCTTAAGTACCCAGGGAATTGCTCTTCTTTTTACTAAAGTCACAGAACCCATGCATTCAAGGCAAACCATTCAAAATATTTCCTGTCAAAATATCCTAGCTGTGGGGCACCCTCTTTTCTGGTCTTTGTACATTTGGTATCCTAACCACAATGTCACTAAACCAATCAAGAGCAATACAGTAATAAAACCCTCCCTACAGTATAAATCTATCTACCTGAAACTGGTTTTACACTGGTGTGCTTTATTCATACCACTTTTAGGCATACCGTGATTATAATCTATTTGATACCTAATGATCTTAAAGTATCCAATCTATTTCAGCTTATAAATACCCAACTGCTTCCCAAGATTCTAATAGACAAGAGGAATTGTTTATCACATTTCTTCACACTGTAGTAATTTTAACTATATATCTAACATACATATGCAATATGACAGTTTCTTCTTTAAAAATACATACACTGACTTGATCAATCATGTAATCGAAGAGTTGCACTATCATGGGTAAAAAAAATAGGTACCCACATCAAATCATGGTGTTCACGACAAAACACTAATTTGAGTATGACTCCAGGGACTATAGTATCACAAGACTCAGATCAAATAAATATCTGTTAGACAATCTGGTATCCTAAAATGAAAATTTAATCTTAATATAAATGTAATCTGTGGTCCTACAATGTCATCCACAATTGCTAGTTCTCTTTGAAAAGCGTTTATGACCGACACAGTCTGCAAATATTTCCAAATAAAAAAAAATCTGCATCCTAGTATATATAAATGCTATTCTGACGTCTATAATAAGGCATATATAATGTACTTACTAAATTATATATTTTACAAACAAAGGTTTATATACTATGGGGCTGCAGTGATTGTTGGCAACTCAGGAATACCGGAGACCACTTATCTAAACACAGTCATTGGACATTCATACTGCCTGTCCTAAACAGCCACAGGCTTTGTCCCAACTCCACACTTTGTGACCAGTTAGTAACAGGTCGAGCAACTCTCTCAGGTGTAAAATGTGAGATTGAAAAGTTAGGAAGTCAAGAGATAGAACCTACCATTCCCTCAGTTCTCATTTGTACACCTTTCTAGTTCTCAGAAGCACAATTAATAACAGTATTAATTAGCAGCAAGACATTTGGTAGCACAACAGAATACAGCACAATACAGTTAAAACAAAAAGTGATCTACTTAGAATTATTTTTGCTGATTTACTTTCCCAGAACTGACTAGGGTTTTTTTTCCCAGGCAGAAGGGGAAGCAGTAAGGGTGCATTCATAGAATTCAATGAATGGCCAAAAGCTGCCTGTGATTGGCTGAGTACTAAGAAGTACTAAGAAGTGAAAGTATTTGTTCCACTATGTGAGCCGGCGATCACGTGACTGCGGGCTCCTACCTGTTATAGCAGAGCCGCAGGGTCCGTGTTCGAGCCCGCCCCAGTTTTTGGCTCTTCCCAGCTGTGATGTGCCTGTTTTGGCCCCTCCCCGCCACAGCGCTCGTCAATGGCAAATTTTTTAGAGAGGGAGAGAGAAAGAGAGAGAAGAAGAGGGGGAGAGAGAGAGAGAGAGAGAGAGAGAGAGAGAGAGAGAGAAAGAAAGAGACAGGGAGAGAGACAGGGAGAGAGAGAGAGAGAGATGGAGAGAGAGAGAGAGGAAGAGGGAGAGGGAGAGGGAGAGAGGGAGGGAGAGAGAGAGGGAGAGAGAAAGAGAGAGAGAGAGAGAGAGAGAGACAGGGAGAGAGAGAGGGAGAGGGAGGAAGAGAGAGAGAGAGAGAGAGAGACCTATAAAAAAAAAAGCTTGGCACCCAGCGTCCCACATACAAAAATGCTCGAGTCTCCCATTGTAGTCAATGGGGTTCGTTACTCGAGTAGAGCTCTCGAATTTTACAAAAAGCTCGACTGGAATAACGCGGACCCGAGCATTTGGGTCCTCGCTCATCTCTACTTATATGACTTCATGGGGTTCATAGATGGTAAAAACAAATCGTTACAAAAATAAGTTTAAAAAATTACAGAATAAAATAAAAGTATATACATGAAAAGGAAAATGACTAGAGATGAGCGAGCACCAAAATGCTCGGGTGCTCGTTACTCGAGTTGAACTTTTCGCGATGCTCGAGGGTTCGTTTCGAGTAACGAACCCCATTGAAGTCAATGGGCGACTCGAGCATTTTTGTATATCGCCGATGCTCGCTAAGGTTTTCATTTGTGAAAATCTGGGAAATTCAAGAAAATGATGGGAACGAGACAGAAACGGATAGGGCAGGTGAGGGGCTACATGTTGGGCTGCATCTCAAGTTCCCAGGTCCCACTATTCAGCCACAATAGCGGCAAGAGTGCCCCTCCCCTCCCAACAATTTTTACTTCTGAAAAACCCTCATTAGCAAGGCATACCTTAGCTAAGCACCACACTACCTCCAACAAAGCACAATCACTGCCTGCATGACACTCCGCTGCCACTTCTCCTGGGTTACATGCTGCCCAACCCCTCCCCCCCCCCCGCACGACCCAGTGTCCACAGCGCACACCAAAGTGTCCCTGTGCAGCCTTCAGCTGCCCTCATGCCACACGCTGGCCCCATAGCCACACCACCCTCATGTCTATTTATAAGTGCATCTGCCATGAGGAGGAACCGCAGGCACACACTGCAGAGGGTTGGCAGGGCCAGGCAGCGACCCTCTTTAAAAGGGGCGGTGCGATAGCCCACAATGCTGTACAGAAGCAATGAGAAATCCAATCCTGTGCCACGTCCATCAGGAGCTGCACACGTGGGCATAGCAATGGGGAACCCATGTGCCACGCACTACTTATTCTGTCAAGGTGTCGCATAGCTCAATCCACACTGCAAGGGGAAAGCCGTCTGCGCTCTGCCCCCTACCCAAGTCAGTCAATCTCTTTGTGCCAGACAGTTCAAACACCGCGATGAGAGCTAAGTTTGCACCAACAGCATAGGTGGGTCCTAGGAAACCCAAGACATGAACCAAAAATTGATCTGACTGGCCAAACATGGCAGACTTGCACCGCGGCCACGACATAGGCCTCGGCCCCCAGCTTCAGCAATCCTAGGCAGGAAGCCTAGGACATAGGCCTCTGCACAAACCCTCAGCAATCGCAGGCCTACAGCGGACTCCAATGCTAGCGTAGCTGTGCACGTCTTATTAGCGCTGTATTGCTCCTGTAGTTTGTCCCAATGCAGTGCCCCGGATAGTAAAGCTAACGTCAGATTAAATGCAGATGGGCTTCGGCCCACACTGCATGCCCCAGTCAGACCGGGGTTTTTTATAAATAGTCACAGGCAGGTACAACTCCGTAATGGGAATTCCGTGTGCACCCACAGCATGGGTGGCTCCCTGGAACCAACCGGCGGTACATATATTAATCCCATTGCAGTGCCCCGCACAGCTGAGGTAACGTCAGGTTTAATGCAGGTTGGCTTCGGTCCACACTGCATGCCCCAGTCAGACTGGGGTTCTTTATAAGTAGACACATGCAGTTACAACTCCGTGTGGACCGACAGCATAGGTGGGTCCCAGGAAGCCACCGGCGGTACATAAATATATCCCATTGCAGTATCCTGGACAGCAAAGCTAACATCAGAATAAATGCAGATGGGCTTCGGCCCACACTGCATGCCCCAGTCAGACTGGGGTTCTTTATAAGTAGACAGAGGCAGGTACAACTCCCTATTGTGAAGTACGTCTGGACCGACAGCATGGCTGGCTCCCTGGAACCCACCGGCGGTACATATATTAATCCCATTGCAGTGCCCAGCACAGCTGAGGTAACGTCAGGTTTAATGCAGGTGGGCTTCGGCCCACACTGCATGCCCCAGTCAGACTGGGGTTCTTTATAAGTAGACACATGCAGTTACAACTCCGTGTGGACCGACAGCATAGGTGGGTCCCAGGAAGCCACCGGCGGTACATAAATATATCCCATTGCATTGCCCAGCACAGCTGAGGTAACGTCCGATTAAATGCAGGTGGTCTTCGGCCCACACTGCATGCCCCAGTCTGACCGGGGTTTTTAATACATAGACACTGGCAGCTACAAATCCCTAATGAGAAGTCCCTGTGGACCCACAGCATGGGTGGCTCCCTGGAACCCATCGGCGGTACATAAATGTATCCCTTTGCAGTGCCCTGCTCAGCAGAGCTAACGTCACATACAATACAGGTGTGCTTCGGCCCACAGTGCATGCCCCAGTCAGAGTGGTAATGTGTACCTTAACAGTAACCGCGTTGGTGGGAATGTGGTGGCGACTGTCGACCTAGTAGCGAGGTTTTATTTAGTTGGTTTTCGGAAGGTGGCCAGGATTAAGTGGGCCATGGCGGGGGGATGGTGGGGGGGGGGGTCTCTTGTTGTGTCGGTAAAGGTGAAATTCTTGGACTGCCACCAGACGGACCAATGCAAAGGTATTTGGCAAGAATGTTTTCATTGTTGGAGGAGGAGGGGGATGTTTTTGAGGTACTACGTGTCCTCTCCACGTGTCCGTGGTTATATGCACCTTAACAGTAACCGCGTTGGTGGGAAATGGCCTCGCCACCATCATGTCTTTGGGAAGCCTCCGTTTCCACACCCCAGTGACATAGCATTAGCAGCGGTATAGGCAGAGCCCAGAATTAGTAACATTTCAGCGGTAGCATTAGGGACAGGCCCCAGTAACATATCACTAGCAGCATTATAGGGGGAGCACAGTATTAGTTCCATTTCAGTAGTAGTAGCAGTCCAGACAGGCCCCAGTAACAATTCCGAAGCAGCAGTATAGGGGGAGCACAGTCTTAGTTCCATTTCAGTAATAGTAGCAGTCAAGACAGGCCCCAGTAACAATTCCGAAGCAGCAGTATAGGGGGAGCACAGTATTAGTTCCATTTCAGTAGCAGTAGCAGTCAAGACAGGCCCCAGTAACAATTCCGAAGCAGCAGTATAGGGGGAGCACAGTATTAGTTCCATTTGAGTAGTAGTAGCAGTCAAGACAGGCCACAGTAACATTCCCATTGCAGCAGTTTAGGGAGATAACAGTCTCTTTCACATTTCAGTAGTTGCAGTATAGACAAGGCCCCAGTTACATTTATGTAGCAAAAGTGTGGGCCAACCCCACACACCTTGCTGTAGCATAAGTGCAGGCGAAACCCATAAAAATTACTAGGATTACACTGTAGGCGAGGGCCCCAAAAAATTGGTGTACCAACAGTACTAATGTACCTCAGAAAAATTGCCCATGCCCAATCAAGAGGGCAGGTGAAACCCATTAATCGCTTTGGTTACTGTGGCTTAATTTGTAACTAGGCCTGGAGGCAGCCCAGTTAAAATAAAAATTGGTTCAGGTGCAAGTTTCAACGCTTTAATGAGAATTGAAACGTATAAACATTGTTTACAAAAGTCATATGACTGAGTATTGTGGGCCTAAGAAAAATTGCCCGTTCGGCGTGATTATGTGAGGTTTCAGGAGGAGGAGCAGGAGAAGGAGGATGAATATAATACACAGATTGATGAAGCTAAAAGGTCCCCGTTTTTTATGGTGATAGAGAACGATGCTTCCATCCGTGGGTGCAGCCTACGTATTGTTTAGGTACCGCTGCTGTCCGTTGGTGGAGAAGAGAAGTCTGGGGAAATCCAGGCTTTGTTCATCTTTATGAGTGTAAGCCTGTCGGCACTGTCAGTTGTCAGGCGGGTACACTTATCCGTGATGATTCCCCCATCTGCACTAAACACCCTCTCTGACAAGACGCTAGCCGCAGGACAAGCAAGCACCTCCCGGGCATACAGCGTGAGTTCAGGCCACGTGTCCAGCTTCAAAACCCAGTAGTTGTAGGGAGCAGAGGCGTCACGGAGGACGGCCGTGCGATCGGCTACGTACTCCCTCACCATCCTTTTACAGTGCTCCTGCCGACTCAGCCTTGACTGGGGAGCGGTGACACAGTCTTGCTGGGGAGCCATAAAGCTGGCAAAGGCCTTGGAGAGTGTTCCCCTTCCTGCGCTGTACATGCTGCCTGATCTCCGTGCCTCCCCTGTTACCTGGCCCTCGGAACTGCGCCTTCTGCCACTAACGCTGTCGGATGGGAATTTTACCATCAGTTTGTCCGCCAGGGTCCTGTGGTATAGCATCACTTTCGAACCCCTTTCCTCTTCGGGTATGAGAGTGGAAAGGTTCTCCTTATTCCGTGGGTCGAGCAGTGTGTACACCCAGTAATCCGTAGTGGCCAGAATGCGTGTAACGCGAGGGTCACGAGAAAGGCATCCTAACATGAAGTCCGCCATGTGTGCCAGGGTACCTGTACGCAACACATGGCTGTCCTCACTAGGAAGATCACTTTCAGGATCCTCCTCCTCCTACTACTCCTCCTCAGGCCATACACGCTGAAAGGATGACAGGCAAGCAGCATGTGTACCCTCAGCAGTGGGACAAGCTGTCTCTTCCACCTCCTCCTCATCCTCCTCATCCTCCTCCTCCTCCTCCTCAGCGCTCTGAGATATAGACATGAAGGTGCTCTGACTATCCAGCGACATACTGTCTTCCCCCGCCTCTGTTTCCGAGTGCAAAGCGTCTGCCTTTATGCTTTGCAGGAACTTCTCAAGAGGCATAGCAGAGGAATGGTGACGCTAATGATTGCAGCATCGCCGCTCACCATCTGGGTAGACTCCTCAAAGTTTCCAAGGACCTGGCAGATGTCTGCCAACCAGGCCCACTCTTCTGTAAAGAATTGAGGAGGCTGACTCCCACTACGCCGGCAATGTTGGAGTTGGTATTCCACTATAGCTCTACGCTGCTCATAGAGCCTGGCCAACATGTGGAGCGTAGAGTTCCACTGTGTGGGCACGTCGCACAGCAGTCGGTGCACTGGCAGATTAAACCGATGTTGCGGGGTCCGCAGGGTGGCAGCGTCCGTCTTGGTGTTGCGGAAATGTGCGCTGAGCCAGCGCACCTTTCCGAGCAGGTCTGACAAGCGTGGGTAGCTTTTCAGAAACCGCTGAACCACCAAATTAAAGACGTGGGCCAGGCATGGCACGTGCGTGAGGCTGCCGAGCTGCAGAGCCGCCACCAAGTTACGGCCGTTGTCACACACGACCATGCCCGGTTGGAGGCTCAGCGGCGAAAGCCAGCGGTCGGTCTGCTCTATCAGACCCTGCAGCAGTTCGTGGGCCATGTGCCTCTTCTCTCCTAAGCTGAGTAGTTTCAGCACGGCCTGCTGGCGCTTGCCCAACGCTGTGCTGTCACCCCGCGCTACACCGACTGCTGGCGACGTGCTGCTGACACATCTTGATTGCGAGACAGAGGTTGCGTAGGAGGTGGAGGAGGAGGAGGGTGGTTTAGTGGAGGAAGCATACACCGCCGCAGATACCACCACCGAGCTGGGGCCCGTAATTCTGGGGGTGGGTAGGACGTGAGCAGTCCCAGGGTCTGACTCGGCAGCAGTCCCAGGCTCTGACTCGGTCCCAGCCTCCACTAAATTCACCCAATGTGCCGTCAGGGAGATATAGGGGCCCTGCCCGCCTGTGCTTGTCCACGTGTCCATTGTTAAGTGGACCTTGGCAGTAACCGCGTTGGTGAGGGCACGTACAATGTTGCGGGAGACGTGGTTGTGCAGGGCTGGGACGGCACATCGGGAAAAGTAGTGGCGACTGGGAACCAAGTAGCGCGGGGCCGCCGCCGCCATCATGTTTTTGAAAGCCTCCGTTTCCACAAGCCTATACGGCAGCATCTCCAGGCTGATCAATTTGGCTATGTGCACGTTTAATGCTTGAGCATGTGGGTGCGTGGCGGCGTACTTGCGCTTGCGCCCAAACAGTTGCGCTAGCGACGGCTGGACGCTGCGCTGAGAGACATTGCTGGATGGGGCCGAGGACAGCGGAGGTGAGCGTGTGGGTGCAGGCTGGGAGACGGTCGTCCCTGTGTCCTGAGAGGGGGGTTGGATCTCAAAGGCACAGGGGGAGAGTCAGTGGTGCAAACCGGAGGCGGTGAACGGCCTTCGTCCCACCTTGTGGGGTGCTTGGCCATCATATGCCTGCGCATGCTGGTGGTGGTGAGGCTGGTGGTGGTGGCTCCCTGGCTGATCTTGGCGCGACAAACCTTGCACACCACAGTTCGTCGGTCGTCTGCACTCTCAGTGAAAAACTGCCACACCTTTGAGCACCTCGGCCTCTGCAGGGTGGCATGGCGCAAGGGGGCGCTTTGGGAAACAGTTGGTGGATTATTCGGTCTGGCTCTGCCAACACACTGCCTCTTCCAACCTGCCCTGCTGCTGCACTTGCCTCCCCCTCTGAAAACCTGTCCTCAGTAGGCTTAGCAAACCAGGTGGGGTCAGTCACCTCATCGTCCAGCTGCTTTTCCTCTGAATTCTTTGTGCGCTCCTCCCTCGGACTTACTGCCCTTACTACTACCTCACTAATAGACAACTGTGTCTCATCGTCATCGTCCTTCTCACCCACTGAAAGCTCTTGAGGCAGTTGCTGGAAGTCCCCAGCCTTATCCCCCGGACCCCGGGAACTTTCCAAAGGTTGGGCATCGGTCACGATAAACTCCTCTGGTGGGAGAGGAACCATTGCTGCCCATTCTGGGCAGGGGCCCAAGAACAGTTCCTGGGAGTCTGCCTGCTCCTCAGAATGTGTCATTTTCATGGAGTGAGGAGGCTGGGAGGAAGGAGGAGCAGCAGCCAGAGGATTCAGAGTTGCAGCTGTGGACGGCGTAGAAGACTGGGTGGTCGATAGATTGCTGGATGCACTTTCTGCCATCCACGACAGGACCTGCTCACACTGCTCATTTTCTAATAAAGGTCTACCGCGTGGACCCATTAATTGTGAGATGAATCTGGGGACCCCTGAAACTTGCCTCTCTCCTAATCCCGCAGCAGTCGGCTGCGATACACCTGGACCAGGAGCTCGGCCTGTGCCCACACCCTGACTTGGGCCTCCGCGTCCTCGCCCCCGTCCACGTCCTCTAGGCCTACCCCTACCCCTCAGCATGATGTATTACGAGATTAGCAGAAACAGAACGCTGTAATTAAATGTGCCGCTTATTGGCCTGTGGTTGGAGGCTGACTTCGCGTACGTAACGCACTGCAGAGGCAGGCAACAATTATGCACAAGGCTGGGTATTAATTCAACAACTACTACCCCCAGCAGAGACGCAGTAAACTGAAGGCAGTGACAGGCAGGCCTAATCTTGTATATTTTTTAACTTGGTGGGAACAACCACACTGCCTGTGATATGCACTGTATTTCGATTGCCCTATTGGAGGCTGACTTTGCGTATGTAACGCACTGCAGTGGCAGGAAACAATTATGCGCAAGGCTGGGTATTATTTCACCAACTACTACCCCCAGCAGAGACTCTGTAAACGGAAGGCACTGACAGGCAGGCCAAATCTTGTATATTTTTAAACTTTGTGGGAACAACCACACTGCCTGTGATATGCACTGTATTTCGATTGCCCTGTTGGAGGCTGACTTCGCGTATGTAACGCACTGCAGAGGCAGGCAACAATTATGCGCAAGGCTGGGTATTAATTCAACAACTACTACTAGCAGAGACGCAGTAAACTGAAGGCAGTGACAGGCAGGCCTAATATTGTATTTTTTGGAAGTTTTTGGGAAAAAGCCCACTGCCTATATAGCCAGTATACCTCTTTCCCTGCCTCACCAGTACTGCCCCTATACTGAGTAAAATGACTGCAGACTGAGGACGCTATGGTCTGCACGCCCGATATACAAAAAAAATAAAATTGTGCAACACTGCTAAAAGCAGCCTCAACAGTACTGCACACGGTCAGATGTGGCCCTAAGAAGGACCGTTGGGGTTCTTGAAGACTAAAATAACACCTAACACTCTCCCTATAGCAGCAGCAGCATCAGCAGCACTTTCCCTGAACTATGTCAGAATGCATCTGTGGCGAGCCGCAGGCGGGGCTGATTTAAATACTCGGGTGTCATCTGATCTTCCTAGCCACTCACTGCAGGGGGGTGGTATAGGGCTGGAACATCACAGAAGGAAGTTGTAATGCCTTCCATGTCTTTCTATTGGCCAGAAAAGCGTGCAAATTTCTCAGAGATGAAAGTGAAAGTAACTCGAACATCGCGTGGTGCTCGTCTCGAGTAACGAGCATCTCGAACACCCTAATACTCGAACGAGCATCAAGCTCGGACGAGTATGCTCGCTCATCCCTAAAAATGACCCTAAGCCGATGCCAAGCAAAACCATCGCCGTATGCGCCCTGTAATCCAAAACCATACATATTATTATATATCAAAATGTCCAAAACAAAATTAGGAACCCATTCCCATACTTTATTTTAGATTAAATATACTAATTTTAAAAAAGCAGACAAATGTATATGTTAAAAAAATCTCTCAATAAAACTAATAAACTTGAAAAAAGAGTCAGTGAAAAAGATATTTAAAAAAAAAGCCCTATCTATCATGGGAAAAAAACGTACTAAAATAATTTTGGTAGCTGAAGGAAATAGGGTAATAAAACCACCACATGGTTTAAAAAGTGCCTTTAGGGGTTATTCAAGTGTTGTTCATTGTTCGGCCTAAGTTTGACATACTCATAAGAGCTGCAGTTTCCCATATGCTTGAAAGAGGATAAACCAAGCAAAAAACTCTCTCCTTTCCTATAAAAGTATCTTAAATCCAGTCAAATTAAGTTCAACCAGAAAGTAGAGTAAAGGTTATGGAGAACCAAGTCCATAAAATATTAATGTCTACTTGACTTTACTATCAAAGCTGTCCCTGCCCCGCACCACCATGTGAGTGATAATGTGTCCGTGACATTGCAGAACTCTGTCAGTGGGAGGGTACACCTGAACATAGACATGTGGTTCAGCAAACATGGCCAGGGACATTACATATCCTTAGCAGAACACTGGGTCAATGTCCTGGAGGTCAAGCATGAAGTCGAAAGGGATGACTCTTGTTTCATGGTACTCCCAAGACTTGAGAGACATTCATCTGTGCCGTTCATTCCTCACCCCCTCCTCCTCTTCCTACCTCCTTTCAACACCCTCCACATTGGCATAGATATCTGTATGTGACAAAAGCCAGCCTCCATACAGTGCTGCATGTGAGAATAGGCACTATGCTGTGCTAAAACTCATATGTCTAGAGGAAACCAGCCACACCACCAAACAGCTGCTGGTGGCTCTTCAGGCCCAAGCTGACACGTGGCTAACCACACACAATCCAAAGCCAGGTAAGTTCGAGTGTGACAAGTGGGCCAGCCAACTGGCAATCCTTCACCTTGGATATCTCACACATGTACCTTGCCTGGCCCATCTCATAATCCAATTCTTACATTCACTGCTGAAAAAGGACAGGAAATTGTGCTCATACTTTTAGCTTTCACACCTAGCAGCCTAGCACCTGGTGGAGGTGCAGTGACAATTTGGGCTACCACCCAACTACCAAGGTTTACATGTACTGCTGCAAAAGGCCAGGAAACTGTGCTTGTATTTTTGGTGTTCTCACTCATGGCTCTTGTCTGGCAGAGGTGCAGTGACAGTTTGAACCACCACCCAACTGTCTCATCTCTCTTCTTCTCCTGCTTCCACGATGTTTCTTCCTATTTCCCCTACAAATGAAAAATATGTCAATATGGAAATAGAGAGTTATACCTCTCATGTTTCAATGAGGAGTACACTTTATCATCAGGCTGCTGTTGCTGGTGGTATAGTAGCACTGCTGCTCCTACCCTGCTTCCGCCATATTTCCTGCTCCTTCTCATTCTCCCAGAAACAAACATTTTCTAAAGCACAAGAATCATCTGTAGCAATACAGCTTTTCCTTGGTGAAGCTTACGTATTCTGATCACATGGTAGAATTTGTCCTTTGAAAAATGTATGACATTGCTTTTAAAATAATCACCATACCTGAAGTTCTTTTTGGTAGGTCTACTGCTTTTTCTTGGAGGAGGAGGAGAAGGAAGAGGAGAAGGCCTATGTTTGGCTGTTCTGTTCGCGTGTAGAATTTATATAGTGCTTTTAAGAAAAGCACCACGCCTGCTGTCTTTCTTGGTATCATTTTTGGTCACTCCATAAGTCTTCTTAAGGAAGGCCTGTGAATGAGTGTTCTGTTCACCTGGTAAAATTTATGCCATTGATTTTCACGCAACCACCAAACCTGCTGTCTTGCTGGTCATAATTGTCGGTAACTCTACAGCTGTTTCTTAGAGAAGATTTGTGCTGAGGTATTCTGTTAACCAAGTAGAATTTGTCTTTTGCAAAATGTATGGCTTTGCATCGTCTTTTTACATCCTGCCATTGCAGGACGTGTATGGAGGGAGATAGCGCCGCTATCTACCTTCATACAGTGTGGGGCATCAGCTGTTTATTCCAGCTGACACCCGCTAGCAATAGCTACAATCCTTTAAATGCCCCGACCGATGTTCGGGGGTCCCGTACGGCCCCCCCGCGGTGGGATCAGGGGAGCCGTGCAGGTGTCATGGCAGACGGGGGCCTTCTGAAAGGCCCCATGGCTGTCTTGGCAGACTGCCCATCAAGCCATCCACGTGGGGAGCATTACATCATACTGCAGGAGTGATCAAAGTATCGCTGGTTGTGCTCCCCCCCCCCCCCCGAGGACTAAAAGAAAGTGTAAAAATAAAAACAATAAATAATTATTAAAAAAGTAATAAAAGTTCAAAAATCCCCCCTTTTGCCATATTTGCAATAAATACAATCTAAATAATGAAGAAATAATACGTGTTTGGTATCGCTGCTCTGTAAAAGTCAGATCAATCAAAGTAATGCATTATTTTACCCACGCGATGAACAACGTCCGGAAAAAAAAAGAATGCCAGAAATGTGCTTTTTTTGCTCACCCTATCTCCAAGAAAAATGTAATAAAAAGTGATCAAAAAATTGTTTGTATTCAAAAATGGTACCATCAGAAATGACAGGACGTACCACACAAAATGAGTCCTCACACAACTATGTCGACAGAAAAATAAAAAAGTTATTGTGCGCAGAAAATGGAGACAGAAAATAATTTTAAAAAATTACAGCAAAAAAAAACTATATAAGTTTGGTATCGTAGTTGTTGTACTGACTAGAGATGAGCGAACATACTTGGTAAGGGCGATTTCGCAATCGAGCACCGCGATTTTCGAGTACTTCACTACTCGGGTGAAAAGTACTCGGGGGCGCTGTGGGTGAGCAGGGGGTTGCAGAGGGGAGTGGGGGGGAGAGGGAGAGAGAGCTCCCCCCTGTTCCATGCTGCTACCCCCCGCTCTACCACACCCTGCCACACAGCGCCCCCGAGTACTTTTCACCCGACTAGTGAAGTACTCGAAAATCGCGGTGCTCGATTGCGAAATCAGCCTTACCGAATACGTTCGCTCATCTTTAGCACTGACCCATAGAATAAAGTTATCAGGTCATTTTTGTTGCAGTTTGTGCGCGGTAGAAACAAGACGCACCGAAATATGGCGGAATGTAGTTATTTTTTCCATTTCTCTCCACTTATAGTTTTTTAAAAGTTTTTCAGTACATTATAAGGTACAATAAATAGTACCATTGAAAAATACAACTCGTCCCGCAAAAAACAAGCCCTCATACAGCGCCCTCGATGGATAATTAAAGGAGGTAGGATTTTTTAAAAAGGAGGAGGAAAAAACGAGAATAGGAAAAAAGCAAAACAGCTCCGTCACTAAGGGGTTAAAGCAAGCAACACACCTGCAGTCTTCCTTAGCATAATTTTTTTTATCTAGAATACCCTATATGGGACTTCTTTTTTTCAGTGACACCCCTGTGTTATGAATTACCCCACACCACTGTAAACTATTTTACCAATTTTCTACCAATTTCAAGGAGGAACACAGTATTCCCTATAATGTGACTGTATTCCCATGCAATTTGGAGGGCTTTGGCTGCGTTAGGGACCTTCTGGAGGGCAAATCAGTGAACCCAAATTTTTATGCTATTAACCTTAATGGGAGTTGGAATCGACTATCCTAATTCATGTTGACTTGGTAAATTGGGCTGATCCTGACCCAATTATTCAACTAATTATTTATGGCTTCTGACTGCTATAAGTATATAAGTGACCCTGTGGTCTTACAGGAGATCTACATGTTTAGGTACCATTTATTTGCATTACTTTCACCACTATATATGTGAAACTGACAAATAGATACATTTCGCGAAGTACAACTACTATGAATGCATAAAAATCAATGTTAACTGTAGTATACACTCTAATCACCCAGTATGATACTAGTTTTAGATGTCCAGAGTGGTAATGAAATGTTATTGGCTGCTCTGATTTTGAGAGGTTTATAGCACAGTTACCTTTCCATACTGTATATTGCTTTTCTGAATGGCTGTGAGTTACTAAATTACTTCAACTGATAGTACGTATCAGTCTCAGTGATTGTAGAAGGGTTTCTTAAAGTACACAGTCATTCAGCACACATCAACTGCAAATTACTTGTAATGGGGCCAATGGGCCTGAGCATCCCTATAGAGCATACAATACAAGATGCAACTTCATTTTCTCATATGGTACTGTGAAAAAAGAATATTGGCATGTTCTGCTCTGCTTGGCTGTTGGAACTTGATCATCTATTTTAGTAAAATACTGGAGGATGCTGCTTCTGAACACCAGGCAGCAAGAATGATAGGATTTAAGATTTATGACATAGTCCTCAAACCATACAATTTTCAGAGACATTGGGACAGATTTACTGCTCCCAACTCCACTAGTTTTCTGGCACATATTACACCAGAAATTGTCTTATATGCAGGGCCAGACTGGGAATCAAAAGCAGCCCTGGCATACTAATTTCACAAACGCACATTCATTATATAAATACAGTACCAGAACCAATGTCATAACGTAAGTACAGCACCAGACCCAAGCTCAGTACATAAATATAGCATCAGAACTGAGATCATAATATAAATACAGCACTAAAACCAAGATAAATAAAGGGATAAATTGTAAAGTGAGGTCAGCCAGAAGTTATTTACTCATCTTTTTTAAATCAATCTCTTACTGGGGCTCTGGACCCCTGTTTTCTGCCAGACAAATGGGGGTCCCGGGGCCTCAAATGTCAACACCAGAGAAAGAGAAAATCCAAAGAATGCCCCATCCCCACTCAGATCCGAATGAGATCAGGAGTAGTGAGAAAACCAAGAAAAGCTGGGATGGCTAACCTCTCCAGGGCATGATACGCCTTTATCCCAGCCCCTGACTGTTGGTCACCCTTGAATGTGTACTTGGCTTAGGGCACCTTTTCCAGTCTTTGGGTGCTGTCTGCTGCTGCCCTTATTCCTACCAGGTACTAGTGCCCTGAAAGAGTTGACTTGGGTCTTGGTTTGTTTCAGTCCTTTTCCTATTACAGGTCCTAGAGAGAGCCAGACCTGGAGGTAAGTGCATTAGAGCAGTTTTCACGTGTAACACCACTACTGAACTGTCTTGGATTCTCAAAATTAAGGCCTGAGTGAGGGACATGGGAGAAAAAATACTGAATTCACTGTACACTGTTAAGACACTAAAGATGAAGAAGAAAAAAGCCTACCTGAGTGCTCTGCTTAATTTTTGTTATCCTTAAAGGGGTTGTCTCACGCCGAAACGTTTTTTTTTTTTTATTCAATAGGCCCCCCGTTCGGCGCGAGACAAACCCAATGCATGTGTTAAAAAAAAAAAAAACGTTTAGTACTTACCCAAATCCCCGCGCTGCGGCGACTTCTTCCTTACCTTACTAAGATGGCCGCTGGGATCTTCACCCACGATGCACCGCGGGTCTTCTCCCATGGTGCACCGTGGGCTCTGTGCGGTCCATTGCCGATCCCAGCCTCCTGATTGGCTGGAATCGGCACATGTGACGGGGCGGAGCTACGAGGACCAGCGCACCGGCACGAGCGGCCCCATTCACCGTACAGAAGACCACACAGCGCAAGCGCGTCTAAAATCGCCAGAAGACGGCGATTTTAGACGGATCCATGGCGACGGGGACGCTAGCAACGGAACAGGTAAGTGAATAACTTCTGTATGGCTCATAATTAATGCACAATGTACATTACAAAGTGCATTAATATGGCCATACAGAAGTGTATAACCCCACTTGATTTCATGAGACAACCCCTTTAACACTATATGATGTACATATGCGTCATAGGAGTGGGAGTGTTTAGGCCTATTCACATTCACAAAGCCAATTGAACAGACCCCATTGACTATAAAGGGGTCTCTTTAGCTTCCTTTATGCAACTGGTATTTTACAGGATGACACAGAGCTGTATATTGTACTATTTTCTCCAGATATTTCTAGCATATCTGTGCCGGAGGCTCCGAAGGGAACCTCAAATACAAATGAGAATGGAGCCCTACTTACCACACCATGGCAAATATTTATGTCATAGTAATCTCCCCAGTGCTGTCACAAACAGTACCCAAGAGATTGGTGATAGCAGTTGGGTTTGAAAGAAGGTTTAACAAAATGTTAAAGGGGCACTCATGAAAAAACATTTTTCCATTCCTGCTTTCTCACTTGATTGCCTGTCACACCATGAAGGTCAGATTAATTATCATTAGCTCCTACAGTCTTCTAAATAAGCTACAGGTCATACGTATAGAGGCAGGAAGAGGAGTGGTGATCTCCTCTATTACAGTTGTGTGACAGGACCTGTGTGATTATCATCAGTAACTGTGATAGGAGTGTACGCGTCCCCCTGTATGCAGTTTCTGTGGCAGATCCATGCAACAGCATTACACAAACGTGAAATCTAACTAGAAAATAAATCCCTAACCCCAGCAAAAGTGAACGATTGAAGTCTAAACACGAGCCAACAACTAAATAACGAATGGGAACATACAATTTAAAGAATGCTTAAGAACCAATGGTATATTAAAACAAGTTAGAGTATATTTAGTACTATGATAATAGTAGTCTGTTCATATCTTTGGAGGACGTTTTTAATATGGATTTATCCCAATTAATTATTTTAAAGACCAGTTTTGTGCAGAGAGCCCAGAACAGTACAAATATGAAATGACATATCGTCCATGTATCATATTTAGACCTATTGCTTTAGCACCACAGGACTTTATAAACTCACCTCTGAATATAAAGTCAGCAGAGCTAAAACTTTGATAAATATGTCTTGTATTTGAGTACCAGGTTACCATATTGTCTGTCAGATTTGTCACAAAATAGCACTGTCAAGATACCGCAGCAAATCTCTGAATTGTTGAATTACTGCTGTTTCAACTGTGAAATATGAAACATGCCAGAACAATCCCAATTCTAAATAGCTCCAAGGTGAAATCAGTTTCATTGACCTCACCTTGTCAAATGTCTGCGAACATGTGGCTCTCTGTGGATTTCAATGCATGCTCGCACTGCAGTGTTATTCATATCGCTTTACAAAACGTCATTCTGCTTGTTAGTATGGAGAACAGTCAGCCACAGCAGAGAATTGGAAAGTAGCAGTTTTCATTCCTTTTTGGCTAGCTCTAGATGTGATGCCAAGAGCCTGCAATAGACTCATTTGCACACAAAATATCATTAGGGAAATCATTTTTGACTTAGCGATGCTAGGCCTAGCAGGTGCTGTTGGAAGATTATATAGAAAGGGAACTCAAGAGGCAGAAGACAAAGGGTCAGCAGGGATAAATAAGTCCAGATGGAAATTTCTGTGGCAGAGCAAGCTGTCCTAAAGCATTCTCCTCCTGCTGTAGAAACATGTAGTCTATAGAAGAAAGTGTGCTGAAATTGGGATAGTGGAACATGGCAGGTGCATTTAAATTAAGGTCTTATATCAATGTAACTATACAACAGGGGAAGACAGCAGCAAATAGAATAGCAGGCCATTTAGCTGAGGATTCTGGGTAATGTATTGTCAGCTCTAGAGAAGGTACACAGTTTGCTTTTATTGGAAATTAGTATGTTACAAACATTTTACTGTTAGATGGGGTTTTTCTAATTGGTAACAACAGCTTAGAATGCTATAAAATAACAAAAGAAGTATGTAGCATGACTGCTGTAGCCAATTAATGGCCGCAGCATTGACATGATACTGCTATAGTCAGGGATTGGTTGCAATGGGCGCATGTTCCAGTGAGGGACCCAGAAAGCCTTGTCACACAAGCAGCAGGGGATCAGCAAGGTGAGTATGGGTATTTACCCACGTAGCTGAAAATGGTGCAGATTGGTTGCAACAACCAATCTGCACCAATTTCGGCATCAATTGAGAGGGTAAAGCCGGCTGCAGATCTGCATCAAAGACTGCATCAAAATCTGCACCAATGGCGTGGATTTTGTTTCAACTTTTGTCACGGTTTTGATGTGAAATTTGTGTGGACTAACCATTGCAGACAGTCTGCACCATTTTCTCTCATTATTACTTTATAGAATTCTAAGGTTTTCTTTATTTTTAAGTCGGCGGTTAGATAACCCCTTTAAGAATCATGATCATGTTAGCAGTGGAGTTTGTGGCTTATGTAAGTATAGGTAGGTATATTTGCAACATGTTAAAGAAACAAATTGTTCTAACAATAGAGCAGGGCAATAATAGGAAATACCCCATTCATTTAGTTTGTTTAGAAGTAGAAAGAAAGAACACAGACAACAAAATCTAAAGGAAAGTAGAGGTGTAAAGGAGCATTTACACGGGACAAATGTCAGACAAATGAAGCCCGACACTCGTCGCTGTGTGTACTCGCTCCCGTGCTGTCACACAGATGGGAATATCGCTGGCTTTCTCACAGAGTGGCCAGCAAGGGGGCAGGATGGCTGGAGAAGATTTCACTCATCGCTCTCCCCTACCCCTCTCTATTCACTTTAGTAGTGGCTGTTCAGTACTGAACAGCTGCTGTTTACACTGAATGATCATTGTTCAGGATTTTATGCAGCTTAAAATTCTGAACGATGATCGTTCAGTATATGTTGTGTTAAGTGAATGGAAAGAGGCGGGGGAGAGGAAGGAGAGAAATCTCCTCCAGCTGCCCCGGCCGCCTGCTGGCCACTCTGTCAGAGAGCCAGCAATACTTGCTCCTGTGTGACAGCACAGGAGCGAGTATGTGCAGGGACAAGTGTCGGGCATCATTTGCCCAACATTTGTCCTGTGTAAATGGGCTGTTAGAGACACGAACACAAACTAAAATGTTTGCATACAAATGCACAGAACATGGGAAACAAAGAATGACAATTGGAGCTCCTAATACAGGAAGAGAAATATGACGTCGTATGGTAGGATGATACACATGATTGGAATACAAGGCTTGAAGGATACAACTTAAGATGGCTAAGTTCTAAAAAAGCACAACATAGTGATTATGGGAGATTTTTTTCTATCCAGGCATTTGTAGGAATCTCTCTCAGGTAAAAGTAATGGATCCAACTAATTCTTTTCCTCTTTTGCTGACAACTTTGTCTTCCAAAAGGTAGAGGAGAAAACAAGGGCATCTACTATCTTGGACCTAATTTGTACCAACAAGGAGGAAATGGACAAGGAAGTAAAGGTCGCTGGGACCTTAGGATGCTCGTTCATGCTGTCCTTCAATTCTGGATGACAAGGGAAGGAAGACCTGTGAGGACTCAGACTTCAAGGTTGGATTTCAGAAAGGCAGATTTTGATGAACTCAGAAAGAGGGTAGGAAGGATCTAATGTATAGATGTTATTAACAACAAAAATGTCCAGGAAGGATGGGAAATTTTGCAAAATGAGATTCCTGAAGCACCATCTTTAACAATCACAGACCGATTGATCAGGAAAATACAGTAGATATAGTATTTGACAAAGCATCTCATGTAGAGATGAGCGAGCACCAAAATGCTCGGGTGCTCGTTACTCAGGACGAAAATTTTGCGATGCTCGAGGGTTCGTTTCGAATAACGAACCCCATTGAAGTCAATGGGCGACCCAAGTATTTTTGTATATTGCCGATGCTCGCTAAGGTTTCCATTTATGAAAATCTGGGCAATTCAAGAAAGTGATGGGAACGACACAGCAACGGATAGGGCAGGCGAGGGGCTACATGTTGAGCTGCCTCTCAAGTTCCCAGGTCCCACTATTAAGCCACAATAGCAGCAAGAGTGGGCCCCCCCCCTCCCAACAATTTTTACTTCTGAAAAGCCCTCATTAGCAATGCATACCTTAGCTAAGCACCACACTACCTCCAACAAAGCACAATCACTGCCTGCATGACACTCCGCTGCCACTTCTCCTGGGTTACATGCTGCCCCCCCACCCCCCTGCACAACCCAGTGTCCACAGCGCACACCAAATTGTCCCTGCGCAGCCTTCAGCTGCCCTCATGCCATGCCACACTCATGTCTATTTATAAGTGCGTCTGCCATGAGGAGGAACCGCAGGCACACACTGCAGAGGGTTGGCACGGCTAGGCAGCGACCCTCTTTAAAAGGGGCGGGGCGATAGCCCACAATGCTGTACAGAAGCAATGAGAAATATAATCCTGTGCCACCGCCATCAGGAGCTGCACACGTGGGCATAGCAATGGGGAACCCATGTGCCACACACTATTCATTCTGTGAAGGTGTCTGCATGCCCCAGTCAGACCGCAGTTTTTTATAAATAGTCACAGGCAGGTACAACTGGGAATCCCCAACTCCGCAATGGGAATTCCGTGTGCAGCCACAGCATGGGTGTCTCCCTGGAACCCACCGGCTGTACATAAATGTATCCCATTGCAGTGCCCTGGACAGCAGAGCTAACGTCAGATTAAATGCAGGTGGGCTTCGGCCAACACTGCATGCCCCAACCTGACCGGGCTTTTTAATTCATAGACACAGGCAGGTACAACTCCCTATTGTGAAGTCCCTGTGGACCGACAGCGTGGGTGGGTGCCAGGAAGCCATCGGCGGCACATAAATATATCCCATAGCATTGCCCATCACAGCTGAGGTAATGTCATATTTAATGCAGGTGGGCTTCGGCCCACACTGGATGCCCCAGTCAGACTGGGGTTCTTTAGAAGTGGACACATGTAGTTACAACTCCGTGTGGACCGACAGCATGGGTGGCTCCCTGGAACCCACCGGCGGTACATAAATATATCCCATTGCAGTGCCCAGCACAGCTGATGTAACGTCAGCTGTAATGCAGGTGGGCAAAAAATTAATTGGATTACACTGTAGGCGAGGGCCCCAAAAAATTGGTGTACCAACAGTACTAATGTACCTCAGAAAAATTGCCCATGCCCAACCAAGAGGGCAGGTGAAACCCATTAATCGCTTTGGTTAATGTGGCTTAATTGGTAACTAGGCCTGGAGGCATCCCAGTTAAAATAAAAATTGGTTCAGGTGCAAGTTTCAACGCTTTAATGAGCATTGAAACGTAGAAAAATTGTTTAGAAAAATTATATGACTGAGTCTTGTGGGCCTAAGAAAAATTGCACGTTCGGCGTGATTACGTGAGGTTTCAGGAGGAGGAGCAGGAGGAGGAGGAGGAATATTATACACAGATTGATGAAGCAAAAATGTCCCCGCTTTTGATGGTGATAGAGAACGATGCTTCCATCCGCGGGTGCAGCCTACGTATTGCTTAGGTATCGCTGCTGTCCGCTGGTGAAGAAGAGAAGTCTGGGGAAATCCAGGCTTTGTTCATCTTGATGAGTGTAAGCCTGTCGGCACTGTCGGTTGACAGGCGGGTACGCTTATCCGTGATGATTCCCCCAGCCGCACTAAACACCCTCTCTGACAAGACGCTAGCCGCAGGACAAGCAAGCACCTCCAGGGCATACAGCGCGAGTTCAGGCCAAGTGTCCAGCTTCGACACCCAGTAGTTGTAGGGGGCAGAGGCGTCACCGAGGACGGTCGTGCGATCGGCTACGTACTCCCTCACCATCCTTTTACAGTGCTCCCGCCAACTCAGCCTTGACTGGGGAGCAGTGACACAGTCTTGCTGGGGAGCCATAAAGCTGGCAAAGGCCTTGGAGAATGTTCCCCTGCCTGCGCTGTACATGCTGCCTGATCTCTGCGCCTCCCCTGCTACCTGGCCCTCGGAACTGCGCCTTCTGCCACTAGCGCTGTCGGATGGGAATGTTACCATCAGTTTGTCCGCCAGGGTCCTGTGGTATAGCATCACTCTCGAACCCCTTTCCTCTTCGGGTATGAGAGTGGAAAGGTTCTCCTTATACCGTGGGTCGAGCAGTGTGTACACCCAGTAATCCGTAGTGGCCAGAATGCGTGTAACGCGAGGGTCACGAGAATGGCATCCTAACATGAAGTCAGCCATGTGTGCCAGGGTACCTGTACGCAACACATGGCTGTCCTCACTAGGAAGATCACTTTCAGGATCCTCCTCCTCCTCCTCCGGCCATACACGCTGAAAGGATGACAGGCAAGCAGCATGGGTACCCTCAGCAGTGGGCTAAGCTGTCTTTTCCCCCTCCTCCTCATGCTCCTCCCCCTCCTCCTCCTCCTCAACGTGCTGAGATATAGACATGAGGGTGCTCTGAATATCCAGCGACATACTGTCTTCCCCTGCCTCCGTTTCCGAGTGCAAAGCGTCTGCCTTTATGCTTTGCAGGGAACTTCTCAAGAGGCATAGCAGAGGAATGGTGACGCTAATGATTGCAGCATCCCCGCTCACCATCTGGGTAGACTCCTCAAGGTTTCCAAGGACCTGGAAGATAGCTGCCAACCAGGCCCACTCTTCTGTAAAGAATTGAGGAGGCTGACTCCCACTACGCCGCCCATGTTGGAATTGGTATTCCACTATAGCTCTACGCTGCTCATAGAGTCTGGCCAACATGTGGAGCGTAGAGTTCCACCATGTGGGCACGTCGCACAGCAGTCGGTGCACTGGCAGATTAAACAGATGTTGCAGGGTCCGCAGGGTGGCAGCGTCCGTCTTGGAGTTGCGGAAATGTGCGCTGACCCGGCGCACCTTTCCGAGCAGGTATGACAAGTGTGGGTAGCTTTTCAGAAAGCGCTGAACCACCAAATTAAAGACATGGGCCAGGCATGGCACATGCGTGAGGCTGCCGAGCTGCAGAGCCGCCACCAGGTTACGGCCGTTGTCACACACGACCATGCCCAGTTGGAGGCTCAGCGGCGCAAGCCAGCGGTCGGTCTGCTCTGTCAGACCCTGCAGCAGTTCGTGGGCCGTGTGCCTCTTCTCTCCTAAGCTGAGTAGTTTCAGCACGGCCTGCTGACGCTTGCCCACCACTGTGCTGCCACGCCGCGCGACACCGACTGCTGGCGATGTGCTGCTGCTGCTGACACATCTTGATTGCGACACAGAGGTTGCGTTGGAGGAGGAGGAGGAGGGTGGTTTAGTGGAGGAAGCATACACCGCAGCAGATACCAGCACCGAGCTGGGGCCCGCAATTCTGGGGGTGGGTAGGACGTGAGCGGTCGGAGGCTCTGACTCGGTCCCAGCCTCCACTAAATTCACCCAATGTGCCGTCAGGGAGATGTAGTGGCCCTGCCCGCCTGTGCTTGTCCACGTGTCCGTAGTTAAGTGGACCTTGGCAGTAACCGCGTTGGTGAGGGCGCGTACAATGTTGCGGGAGACGTGGTCGTGCAGGGCTGGGACGGCACATCGGGAAAAGTAGTGGCAACTTGGAACCGAGTAGCGCGGGGCCGCCGCCATCATGCTTTTGAAAGCCTCCGTTTCCACAAGCCTATACGGCAGCATCTCCAGGCTGATCAATTTTGCAATGTGCACGTTTAACGCTTGAGCGTGCGGGTGCGTGGCGGCGTACTTGCGCTTGCGCTCAAACAGTGGCGTTAGTGACGTCTGGACGCTGCGCTGAGAGACATTGCTGGATGGGGCCGAGGACAGCGGAGGTGAGGGTGTGGGTGCAGGCCCGGAGACAGTAGTGCCTGTGTCCTGAGAGGGGGGTTGGATGTCAGTGGCAGGTTGGGGCACAGGGGGAGAGGCAGTGGTGCAAACCAGAGGCGGTGAACGGCCTTCGTCCCACCTTGTGGGGTGCTTGGCCATCATATGCCTGCGCATGGTGGTGGTTGCTCCCCAGCTGATCTTGGCGCGACAAAGGTTGCACACCACTGTTCGTCGGTCGTCAGGCGTCTCTGTGAAAAACTGCCACACCGTAGAGCACCTTGACCTCTGCAGGGTAGCATGGTGCGAGGGGGCGCTTTGGGAAACAGTTGGTGGATTATTCGGCCTGGCCCTGCCTCTACCCCTGGCCACCGCACTGGCTCGGCCTGTGCCCACACCCTGACTTGGGCCTCCGCGTCCTCGCCCGCGTCCACGTCCTCTAGGCCTACCCTACACCTCAGCATGCTGTATTACCAGTAGTGCAGAAACAGAACGCTGTAATTAAATGTGCCACTTATTGGCCTGTGGTTGGAGGCTGACTTTTCTTACGGAACGCACAGCAGAGCCAGGAAATAATTTTGCGCAAGCCTGCTGTAACACTTAGCTGGCTGCGTATGAATTGGGACAACTACCTCCAGCATAGACCCAGTACACTGAGGACGGTCACAGGCAGCCCTAATAGATTTTTTTTCCCAAATGTTTTTGGAAAGGCTCACTGCCTATATACACTGTATGTCTTCTCTCTCTGCGTCACCACTACTGGCCCTGGAGTATGTGAAATAACTGCAAACTGTTGCACTGTGGACTGGAATACAGCGGTGATGTAACAACCAACACAGAGCCCGGAAATAATTTTGTGCAAGCCTGCTGTAACACTTAGCTGGCTGCGTATGAATTAAGACAACTACCCCCAGCACAGACCCAGAACACTGAGGACGGTCACAGGCAGCCCAAATAGATTTTTTTTTTACCCAAATGTTTTTGGAAAGGCCCACTGCCTATATACACTGTATATGTCTTCTCTCTCTGCGTCACCACTACTGGCCCTGGAGTATGTAAAATAACTGCAAACTGTTGCACTGTGGACTGGAATACAGCAGTGATGTAACAGACAACACAGAGCCAGGAAATAATTTTCCGCAAGCCTGCTGTAACACTTAGCTGGCTGCGTACGAATTAGGACAACTACCCCCAGCACAGACCCAGTACACTGAGGATGGTCACAGGCAGCCCAAATAGATTTTTTTTCCCAAACGTTTTTGGAAAGGCCCACTGCCCATATACACTGTATATGTCTTCTCTCTCTGCGTCACCACTACTGGCCCTGGAGTATGTAAAATAACTGCAAACTGTTGCACTGTGGACTGGAATACAGCGGTGATGTAACAGCCAACACAGAGCCAGGAAATTATTTTGCGCAAGCCTGCTGTAACACTTAGCTGGCTGCGTATGAATTAGGACAACTACCCCCAGCACAGACCCAGTACACTGAGGACGGTCACAGGCAGCCCAAATAGATTTTTTTTTCCCAAATGTTTTTGGAAAGGCCCACTGCCTATATTCAATAAATATGTCTTCTGTCCCTGGCTCACCACCACTACTGGCCCTGGACTATGTATAATTACTTCAGGGCGCAATGCTCTGCACGGCCAATATACAAAAAAAAAAAAAGTGCAACACTGCAAAAAGCAGCCTCCACACTACTGCACACGGTTAGATGTGGCCCTAAGAAGGACCGTTGGGGTTCTTGAAGCCTAAAATACTCCTAACACTCTCCCTATAGCAACTCCAGCAAGACAGCACTTTCCCTGATCTCTGTCAGAACGCATCTGTGGCGAGCCGCGGGAGGGGCCGATTTATATACTCGGGTGACACCTGATCTCGCCAGCCACTCACTGCAGGGGGGTGGTATAGGGCTTGAACGTCGCAGGGGGAAGTTGTAATGCCTTCCCTGTCTTTCTATTGGCCAGAAAAGCGCGCTAACGTCTCAGAGAGGAAACTGAAAGTAACTCGAACATCGCGTGGTGCTCGTTTCGAATAACGAGCATCTCGAACATGCTAATACTCGAACGAGTATCAAGCTCGGACGACTACGTTCGCTCATCTCTAATCTCATGCCATTCCTATTAAATGAAATTAATGACCAAATATGGAATTGACAAGGCAACTGTTAGGTGGATTCACAAGTGGCTTAGTGATCATATTCAAAAAATGTTCACAAATGGCTGCACATCCAATTGGAAGAAAGTCTCAAGTGAGGTACCACAAGCTAAGATAGTAGGTTTTGACTAATAGAATGGTATTTAATAGGGAATAATGCATTTGGGCAAGAAAAATGAAAAAAATACATACAGAATTGGGGGAATTGGGCTAAGCATCATTACATGTAAAAATTAATAGGGTATGCGAACAAATCATATACTGAATATGAGTCAACAATGTGATGCAGCAGCAAAAAAATTCTGGGATGTATTAAGAGAAGCACGAGAAGTAATTACTAACCTTTACTCTTTATTGGTCAGACCTCATCTGGAGTTTTGTTTCCAGTTCTGGGCACCCCATTGTTTTTAAAGACTTAGTTCTCCTTCAATGAAAGTCTTCAAACAGAGGCTGGACATACATCTGCCTGGAATGATTTAATGAATACTGCATTGAGCAGGGGGTAGGCCCGATGACCCTGGAAGTTCCTTCTAACTCAATGATTATATGATTTCTGTGCATTAGCAGAGGGTAGCTGACAGCTGAGTGTAGGCTATTTTGAAAAACTAACTAGTCTGAGTACTGAACTATAGAATCACTTTTACCACCCTAATGCGGCAAAGGCAGTAGTCATATAGCAAGATGTCACCCATTATTTGCTTTGTTACCTATGTGGAAATATGTTTGTGGAACAGACAATGAGAGCAGTAAAACTTTATTTAAAATGAAAACAGGTCAGTAATTTAAACATTTTTTCAGAGACAGATGAAATCTGAAGGGTTAACAAAGAAATAAGATTTTGGAGAAACAGTAGTGGCTTGTCATTTTTTTGAGATGGCACATAAAGTATATGATTTACAATGGATGGTGTTAAAAGAAGTGTGTGGAGGAGATACTGAACAGAAGAAAAAATTGCTGCAAAAAGAAACATTTTGGATATATAATTTAGAAACATTATATCCCAATGAGATCTGTAATTTTAATGTATTTCTGTGAGTTGTCAGAAGTGTACGTTTGCTGAATAGCAGTTTGAGTGGTACTGACATATAGTGAATGGAACCTTAGGCTAATCATTATGTTGATTGTAATATGTAAAAAGTCATTGAAGAGACTTGTTTTTAACAGGTGTTTTCATATATATTCTGTTTATTGTTAGAAATGCCTAAAGAAGGGGAGGAGCTCCCGAAACATCGGTTAGTATGTTAACGACAAGTGTTCACAGTCTGCTCTCTGCCTCCAAGTCGTAACTCCGGGATTTGGAAAGCCTGCTGGACTTACTATGTAGCTACTAGTAATGCAATGAACGTTTGATAAAGCAATTTAAAGCTATTTAAGAAGTGTCAGCTTGGTACATTGAATCTGGAATAGGAGTACGGGCTCTGTCTAGTGACATTTATCACCTGGAGTTCTACTTGATTGATGTTTTGTGTAAAAGCTGTTTTTGTGCCATTTTAGCTACTAGGACCATGGATGTTTAGCTGTAAAACCTAGAGAAGCATATTCAGGTAGTCGGATATTGTAGAGGTTAATGCTATCATGTCATGTGTTCTTGGATAGTGGTGGGGTTTAGGCCAGCATCCTTGGTTGTCTACAGTATTAGAAGGGTTTATGCTAGCATCTGTGGTGGTCCTCGGGAGTGGAGGGGTTAATACTACTTTTTCTTGTGGTCTGGGTTGGGGTGTTTACGAGGGGTAAATGGGGTAATCTTACTGTGTAAAAAAATAAATAGAAACTACAGCCATGTGTGAAAAAAAGAGAAAGACAGAATCAATACTCACCTCTTCGTTTGCCCAGTGATCCAGCACTGCAGCTCTTCACAGTCCCACCAGTCTCTGTAAATATGCAGGCGCTATGTGCCTGAGGCAGCTGATCAGTGGCCATTATGGTCACATGCCCTTCTACTGGCATCACCACTCAAATATGGGGAGCTACGATGCCAGGAATATAACATGTGACCGCTATGGTCACTGATTCCCTACAGCATCCACAAATAAGCATAGAATTTGCAGCATCCGAGGTGCAATTCAAGACATCTTTATAAGAGTACTACTTAGTAGAGATGAGCGAGCACCAAAATGCTCGGGTGCTCGTTACTCGGAACGAAATTCCCACGATGCTCGAGGGTTCGTTTCGAGTAACAAACCCCATTGAAGTCAATGGGCGACCGGAGCATTTTTGTATTTCGCCGATGCTTGCTAAGGTTTTCATGTGTGAAAATCTGGGCAATTCTACAAAGTGATGGGAACGACACAGTGACGGATAGGGCAGGCGAGGGGCTACATGGTGGGCTGCATCTCAAGTTCCCAGGTCCCACTATTAAGCCACAATAGCGGCAAGAGTGGGCCCCCCCCCCCCCCCGCACTGTCAGCGTAAAGATCGTTCTCCTCTGCCATAGCTGTAACAGCTGTAGCAGAGAAGAACGATGTTTGCCCATTGAATTCAAAAAGGCTTTAAATCCCTGCCTCCAGAAACACATGTGCCTTCAGCCAATCACAGCCAATGACAATGATGTCATTGAATGGCTGTGATTGGCTGTGGTTCTGGAGGCGGGGATTTCAAGCCTTTCGTAGAGAAAGCAATAGTCTGCCGGGAACCAGGAGGGAGCAAGAGCCTGCAAACACCAGGAGGGAGTGACAGCCTGCAGGATTGCCGCAGATCGTCTGAAGAAGTAAGTAATGCTTTTTATTCTTTGCTCCACTGTATTGCCGGCGTATAAGGTGACAGTTGGGGGGTCGTCTTATACGCCCCGTCGCCTTATACGCCGGTATATATTTTTATTTTTACACATTTCTGGATGAATTGCAGGGAAGGGGTTATATATTTAACCCCTTCCCGACAATTCACCCCGCGCACGCCGGCAGCCCATTGCTTTCAGTGGAACCTGCTGTATTGCCGCTCCATTGAATTCAATGGGCAAACATCGTTCTTCTCTGTCACAGCTGTTACAGCTGTGGCAGAAAAGAAGGATTTGTCTTCTATATGTTCTCAATGGGGTCGGCGCTGCTGCCGCCGACCCCATTGAGCGCATATAGAGAAGATTTATGGCCTTTAGAAGGACCGTTGGGGTTCTTGAAGCCTATAATAACTCCTAACACTCTCCCTATAGCAGCTCCAACACGATAGCACTTTTCCTGAACTAATGTCAGAATGCATCCGTAGCGAGCCGCGGGAGGGACAGATTTCAATACTCGGGTGACACCTAATCTCGCCAGCCACTCACTGCAGGGGGGTGGTATAGGGCTTGAACGTTGCAGGGGGAAGTTGTAATGCCTTCCCTGTCTTTCTATTGGCCAAAAAGCGCGCTAACGTCTCAGAGATGAAAGTGAAAGTAACTCGAACACCACGTGGTACTCGTTAAGAGTAACGAGCATCCCGAACACCCTAATATTCGCCCGAGCATCAAGCTCGGACGAGTACGTTCGCTCATCTCTACTACTTAGTAGTCGAAACGTCATATTTGTCTTTCGCTTGGGAAGAATAAAGATGTCTTGAATTGTACCTCGGATGCTGCCACTTCTATCTTTATTTGTGGATACTGCAAGGATCTTTTTGGATCAGGTCCTCTCTTGTGGCTTTTGCATATTCCTGTTCAGCCGAACACAGAGTTAGGTTGTGCTGTCTGCATCCTTCTATTTCTCTTGATTCCCTACAGCAGTCACCAGTGCAATGTGAAACATTACTGCTGCACGCATGTAAACAGGAACCAGTGGGAAATTGTGGAAAAGTGAGTGCAGGATCACTGGCAGAAAAGAGGGGTATAAGTTTTTTTTTTTTTTTTTACAAACATGGCAGCTGTTGTTTTTTTAATACTGCTGAATAACCCTATTTAATGCCAGTTTTCCTGGTTACCTAGAGTAGAGTAAGAATTGAAGTTTCTTGCATAGTAGTCCTGTGGTTATTCACCTCCCAAAACTCGTTGATGCCAGCAGCTATTGCCAAGAATCTGGATACGATATATTCAATAAATTAAGCTTTCACTTCCTGCTCTGACATCACTGAAGGCTACAAGATAGGGGCATCTGAATAAAGCGATATATTTCTGTGAATGGGCACACCACTTCCTGTATCCTGTCTTATCAATAAATGGTTCAGTGCAGTGGTCTACAACCTATGACCTCTTTTCAGTAGTCATTATAGTTTTGCAGCTGTAGAAAGGCATAATTCAGCATGCAAGGATAAGTACTGACGTATTGTTTGCTGTTACTAGATGTCACTGTTGTAATGGATATAGGGCTGATTTCCAGAAAGAGACCAGACTGTGGCTGAGGCCACATGGTGTGCCAGATACTGAAGACAAGAGATACTGAAAGACAAGAACTAAGCCAGAAACATATCACAGTTCCCTTAGAAGGGGCCTAACGAAAAAGGGAATTGTAACTTCAGGGGGACATGTCTGTGATGAAGTGTTTGTAGCAATCCATAAGCCAACCCCTGTAAAACACTGTTGAGAGATGAGAGGCGATGGCACAGAAAGAGAACAAGGATGGTGGGCTGATGTGTGATTGACAGACTGTGAGTGTTTGTCTCTTTAGCGATTATACTAGTCTGCCCTGTCTGGTATGAAAATACTTTTATTTTTTCTATGAATTGCATTTGTGAAGGAGTGTTTGCCTGCACTTTTGTCGTGCACTCCATTTTCCCATCTGTCCCAGGTGGCTCAGTAATAGCACATAGGGCAAAAACACATGGGCATGTTTTCCTCCCCTTATACGTCCGTGATTGTCACAGTCGTATAATGGGACAAAATGAAACCACTGATTTCAATTGATTTCAGTGGTTTCATTTTCACTATCGGGATTTATCTGCCGTGAATACTACGACCGAGAAAATATAAGCCATGCCCTATCTTTCCCGCATGTAGTGAATACATTGTGTGGGGAAAATTGGGCAACCACTATCTTCCCACGGTCTTTTTCAAACTCCTGTGCTCCTCTCACAGGGTTTGAACGGCTGACAAAGGGGAAGATATTCCCCCATAGTTAGGTAGCCTGCTTTCACATTCACATGGAGGCTTTTTAGCCCAAACAGAGGTGTCTATAGAGCTGGGTACCCTTCCATTAAGGTTCACCTTGATCTGGCAGATGGAGACACACACATTTGAACAAATTGTGTGCTAAGAACTAGAGATGAGCGAGCACCAAAATGCTCGGGTGCTCGTTACTCGGGACGAAAATTTCGTGATGCTCGAGGGTTCGTTTCGAATAACGAACCCCATTGAAGTCAATGGGCGACCCGAGCATTTTTGTATATCGCCGATGCTCGCTAAGGTTTCCATTTGTGAAAATCTGGGCAATTCAAGAAAGTGATGGGAACGACACAGCAACGGATAGGGCAGGCGAGGGGCTACATGTTGGGCTGCATCTCAAGTTCCCAGGTCCCACTATTAAGCCACAATAGCGGCAAGAGTGCCCCCCCCTCCCAACAATTTTTACTTCTGAAAAGCCCTCATTAGCAATGCATACCTTAGCTAAGCACCACACTACCTCCAACAAAGCACAATCACTGCCTGCATGACACTCCGCTGCCACTACTCCTGGGTTACATGCTGCCCAACCCCCCCCCCCGCACGACCCAGTGTCCACAGCACACACCAAAGTGTCCCTGTGCAGCCTTCAGCTGCCCTCATGCCACGCCACCCTCATGTCTATTTATAAGTGCGTCTGCCATGAGGAGGAACCGCAGGCACACACTGCAGAGGGTTGGCACGGCTAGGCAGCGACCCTCTTTAAAAGGGGCAGGACGATAGCCCACAATGCTGTACAGAAGCACTGAGAAATATAATCCTGTGCCACCGCCATCAGGAGCTGCACACGTGGGCATAGCAATGAGGAACCTATGTGCCACACACTATTCATTCTGTCAAGGTGTCTGCATGCCCCAGTCAGACCGCGGTTTTCTATAAATAGTCACAGGCAGGTACAACTCTGCAATGGGAATTCCGTGTGCACCCACAGCATGGGTGGCTCCCTGGAACCCACCGGCTGTACATAAATGTATCCCATTGCAGTACCCTGGACAACAGAGCTAACGTCAGATTAAATGCAGGTGGGCTTCGGCCCACACTGCATGCCCCAACCTGACCTGGGTTTTTAATTCATAGACACAGGCATGTACAACTCCCTATTGTGAAGTCCCTGTGGACCTACAGCATGGGCGGGTGCCAGGAAGCCACCGGCGGCACATAAATATATCCCATTGCATTGCCCATCACAGCTGAGGTAATGTCATGTTTTATGCAGGTGGGCTTCGGCCCACACTGCATGCCCCAGTCAGACTGGGGTTCTTTACAGGCCACAGTAACATTCCCGTTGCAGCAGTTTAGGGAGATAACAGTCTCTTTCACATTTCAGTAGTTGCAGTATAGACAAGTCCCCAGTTACATTTATGTAGCAAAAGTGTAGGCCAACCCCACACACCTTGCTGTACGATGAGTGCAGGCGAAGCCCATAAAAATTACTAGGATTACACTGTAGGCGAGGGCCCCAAAAAATTGGTGTACCAACAGTACTAGTGTACCTCAGAAAAATTGCCCATGCCCAACCAAGAGGGCAGGTGAAACCCATTAATCGCTTTGGTTACTGTGGCTTAATTTGTAACTAGGCCTGGAGGCAGCCCAGTTAAAATAAAAATTGGTTCAGGTGCAAGTTTCAACGCTTTAATGAGCATTGAAATGTATAAAAATTGTTTACAAAAATTATATGACTGAGCCTTGTGGGCCTAAGAAAAATTGCCCGTTCGGCGTGATTACGTGAGGTTTCAGGAGGAGGAGCAGGAGAAGGAGGATGAATATTATACACAGATTGATGAAGCAAAAATGTCCCCGTTTTTGATGGTGATAGAGAACGATGCTTCCATCCGCGGGTGCAGCCTACGTATTGCTTAGGTATCGCTGCTGTCCGCTGGTGGAGAAGAGAAGTCTCGGGAAATCCAGGCTTTGTTCATCTTGATGAGTGTAAGCCTGTCGGCACTGTCGGTTGACAGGTGGGTACGCTTATCTGTGATGATTCCCCCAGCCGCACTAAACACCCTCTCTGACAAGACGCTAGCCGCAGGACAAGGAAGCACCTCCAGGGCATACAGCGCGGGTTCAGGCCACATGTCCAGCTTCGACACCCACATGTCCAGCTTCGACACAGTCTTGCTGGGGAGCCAGAAAGCTGTCAAAGGCCTTAGAGAGTGTTGCCCTGCCTGTGCTGTACATGCTGCCTGATCTCCGCGCCTCCCCTGCTACCTGGCCCTCAGAACTGCGCCTTCTGCCACTAGCGCTGTCGGATGGGAATTTTACCATCAGCTTGTCCGCCAGGGTCCTGTGGTATAGCATCACTCTCGAACCCCTTTTCTCTTCGGGTATCAGAGTGGAAAGGTTCTCCTTATACCGTGGGTCGAGCAGTGTGTACACCCAGTAATCCATAGTGGCCAGAATGCGTGTAACGCGAGGGTCACGAGAAAGGCATCCTAACATGAAGTCCGCCATGTGTGCCAGGGTACCTGTACGCAACACATGGCTGTCCTCACTAGGAAGATCACTTTCAGGATCCTCCTCCTCCTCCTCGTCCTCCTCAGGCCATACACGCTGAAAGGATGACAGGCAAGCAGCATGTGTACCCTCAGCAGTGGGCCAAGCTGTCTCTTTCCCCTCCTCCTCATCCTCCTCATGCTCCTCCTCCTCCTCCTCAACGCGCTGAGATATAGACAGGAGGGTGCTCTGACTATCCAGCGACATTATTCACTGAAAAAGCCAAAAATACAACACCTGAAGGTCTGCAAAGCAGACACGGTCGCCATAGGCACGATCGCCATAAGGCAGGCACAATCGCCACCGTCACAATCGCCGTAGGGCAGGCGCAATGGCCTTAAGCCCTGAAGATATGTAGTCAGCCAGACAATAATGTGTGGAGGAGCAGCTTGTTCCTTGAATAATGTGTTTTTTTTTTTTTTTTCTTTTTCCTCACCTCTGTGATTTTTTGACTATCCAGCGACATACTGTCTTCCCCCGGCTCTGTTTCCGAGCGCAAAGTGTCTGCCTTTATGCTTTGCAGGGAACTTCTCAAGAGGCATAGCAGAGGAATGGTGACGCTAATGATTGCAGCATCCCCGCTCATCATCTGGGTAGACTCCTAAAAGTTTCCAAGGACCTGGCAGATGTCTGCCAACCAGGCCCACTCTTCTGTAAAGAATTGAGGAGGCTGACTCCCACTGCGCCGCCCATGTTGGAGTTGGTATTGCACTATAGCTCTACGCTGCTCATAGAGCCTGGCCAACATGTAGAGCATAGAGTTCCACCGTGTGGGCACGTCGCACAGCAGTCGGTGCACTGGCAGATTAATCCGTTGTTGCAGGGTGCGCAGGCTGGCAGCGTCTGTGTGGGACTTGCGGAAATGTGCGCAGAGCCGGCGCACCTTTCCAAGCAGGTCTGACAAGCGTGGGTAGCTTTCCAGAAAGAGCTGAACCACCAAATTAAAGATGTGGGCCAGGCATGGCACGTGCGTGAGGCTGCCGAGCTGCAGAGCTGCCACCAGGTTACGGCCGTTGTCACACACGACCATGCCCGGTCGGAGGCTCAGCGGCGCAAGCCAGCGGTCGGTCTGCTCTGTCAGACCCTGCAGCAGTTCGTGGGCCGTGTGCCTCTTATCTCCTAAGCTGAGTAGTTTCAGCACGGCCTGCTGACGCTTGCCCACCGCTGTGCTGCCATGCCGCGCGACACCGACTGCTGCCGACGTGCTGCTGCTGACACATCTTGATTGCGAGACAGAGGTTGCGGAGGAGGAGGAGGAGGAGGGTGGTTTAGTGGAGGAAGCATACACCGCCGCGGATACCACCACCGAGCTGGGGCCCGCAATTCTGGGGGTGGGTAGGACGTGAGCGGTCCCAGGCTCTGACTCTGCCCCAGCCTCCACTAAATTCACCCAATGTGCCGTCAGGGAGATATAGTGGCCCTGCCCGCCTGTGCTTGTCCACATGTCCGTTGTTAAGTGGACCTTGGCAGTAACCGCGTTGGTGAGGGCGCGTACAATGCTGCGGGAGACGTGGTTGTGCAGGGCTGGGAAGGCACATCGGGAAAAGTAGTGGCGACTGGGAACTGAGTAGCGCGGGGCCGCCGCCGCCATCATACCTTTGAAAGCCTCCATTTCCACAACCCTATACGGCAGCATCTCCACGCTTGAGCGTGCGGGTGCGTGGCGGCGTACTTGCGCTTGCGCTCCAACACTCGCGCTAGCGACGGCTGGACGGTGCGCTGACAGACATTGGTGGATGGGGCCGAGGACAGCGGAGGTGAGGGTGTGGCTGCAGGCCAGGAGACGGTAGTGCCTGTGCCCTGAGAGGGGGGTTGGATCTCAGTGGCAGGTTGGGGCACAGGGGGAGAGGCAGCGGTGCAAACCGGAGGCGGTGAACGGCCTTTGTCCCACCTTGTGGGGTGCTTGGCCATCATATGTCTGCGCATGCTGGTGGTGGTGAGGCTGGTGGTGGTGGCTCCCCGGCTGATCTTGGCGCGACACAGGTTGCACACCACTGTTTATCGGTCATCTGCACTCTCAGTGAAAAACTGCCAGACCTTTGAGCACCTCGACCTCTGCAGGGTGGCATGGCGCGAGGGGGCGCTTTGGGAAACAGTTGGTGGATTATTCGGTCTGGCCCTGCCTCTACCCCTGGCCACCACACTGCCTCTTCCAACCTGCCCTGCTGCTGCCCTTGCCTCCCCCTCTGAAGACCTGTCCTCAGTAGGCGTAGCAAACCAGGTGGGGTCAGTCACCTCATTGTCCTGCTGCTCTTCCTCCGAATCCTCTGTGTGCTCCTCCCTCGGACTTACTGCCCTTACTACTACCTCACTGATAGACAACTGTGTCTCATCGTCATTGTCCTCCTCACCCACTGAAAGCTCTTGAGACAGTTGCCGGAAGTCCCCAGCCTCATCCCCCGGACCCCGGGAACTTTCCAAAGGTTGGGCATCGGTCACGACAAACTCCTCAAGTGGGAGAGGATTCGGAACCATTGCTGCCCATTCTGGGCAGGGGCCCGAGAACAGTTCCTTGGAGTCTGCCTGCTCCTCAGAATGTGTCTTTGTAATGGAGTGAGGAGGCTGGGAGGAAGGAGGAGCAGCAGCCAGAGGATTCAGAGTTGCAGCAGTGGACGGCGCAGAAGTCTGGGTGGTCGATAGATTGCTGGATGCACTTTCTGCCATCCACGACAGGACCTGCTCACACTGCTCATTTTCTAATAAAGGTCTACCGCGTGGACCCATTAATTGTGAGATGAATGTGGGGACGCCAGAAACGTGCCTCTCTCCTAATCCCGCAGCAGTCGGCTGTGATACACCTGGATCAGGAGCTCGGCCTGTGCCCACACCCTGACTTGGGCCTCCGCGTCCTCGACCGCGTCCACGTCCTCTAGGCCTACCCCTACCCCTCAGCATGGTGTATTACCAGTAGTGCAGAAACAGAACGCTGTAATTAAATGTGCCGCTTATTGGCCTGTGGTTGGAGGCTGACTTCGCTTACGGAACGCACAGCAGAGCCAGGAAAGAATTTTGCGCAAGCCTGCTGTAACACTTAGCTGGCTGCGTATGAATTAGGACAACTACCCCCAGCAGAGACCCAGTACACTGAGGACGGTCACAGGCAGCCCAAATAGATTTTTTTCCCAAATGTTTTTGGAAAGGCCCACTGCCTATATACACTAAATATGTCTTCTGTCCCTGCCTCACCACTACTGGCCCTGGACAATGTAAAATTACTGCAGGACGCAATGCTCTGCACGGCCGATATACAAAAAAAAAAAAAAAAGTGCAACACTGCAAAAAGCAGCCTCCACACTACTGCACACGGTTAGATGTGGCCCTAAGAAGGACCGTTGGGGTTCTTGAAGCCTAAAATAACTCCTAACACTCTCCCTATAGCAACTCCAGCAAGACAGCACTTTCCCTGAACTATGTCAGAATGCATCTGTGGCGAGCCGCGGGAGGGGCCGATTTATATACTCGGGTGACACCTGATCTCACCAGCCACTCACTGCAGGGGGGTGGTATAGGGCTTGAAGGTCGCAGGGGGAAGTTGTAATGCCTTCCCTGTCTTTCTATTGGCCAGAAAAGCGCGCTAACGTCTCAGAGATGAAAGTGAAAGTAACTCGAACATCGCGTGGTACTCGTCTCCAGTAACGAGCATCTCGAACACGCTAATACTCGAACGAGCATCAAGCTCGGACGACTACGTTCGCTCATCTCTACTAAGAACCTTGTATTTTTATGCAGTTAGTATAAGTAAGGGCGCTTTCACACGACAGTTTTTGTAAACCATGTGAAATGGCCCTACAAGTGCAAAAAGCACAGTAATGTGCCCAACAATGTGTGCAAAAGCGCATCGTTCATGGTACATATACGCAAGCGATTTTGCGCATACGCTCATATGAAGGGGTCCCTAATTTATTTGTCGGACGTGTTAACTTTAGTTTTTTGTATGAGTGAGTGTACCTTAGAGTTGGAGCTTATACGTACAGTTGAATGTATAGTGTGAAGGGAACATGGACACTGGTCTCTGTATAGCTATTATGCAAGGTTTTTATACTGCATGGTGAGCACTGACAGAAAAAAAGCATGGCAGAAATATGCATTTTTGGTCACCTTGTTTCGAAGAAAAAAAATGTAATAAAAAAAAAGTTGTATATAACCCAGAATGTTGCTAAAAGAAACAATAGGCTGTCCTGCATGAAACATGCCTTTACATGGCTGTATAGATGGAAAAATGAAAAAGTTATGGTGGTCAGAAGATGGTGACAGAAACAAACAACAAAAAATAAATTTGATACTTTTCTAACTATATTGACCCAAAGAATTAAATGATCATGTCATTTTTTTGCCGAAGTGTGTAAGGCCTCGATCACACGGGCGTTTTTTCCCGCGATTTGCGGATCGCATGACGGATGCGCACCTGCAAATCGCGTGACCGGGGCCGAAAAATCGCCCGAAAAATCTGCTCCTAGCTGCGTTTCATTAGAAACGGGCCGGAGCAGTGCAGCGCTGTCCAGCGCATTGAATTCAATGGAGCTGGCAATACAGCCGGCTCCATTGAAAGCAATGGGCTGCGGGCGATCTCACGATGAATTTTCAGGAAGGGCTTAAAAATATAAGCCCTTCCCTGAAATTCATCCAGAAATGTGTAAAAAGTAAAAAAAAAAATATACTCACCTAGTCCCGGCAGACGGAGTTCAGCCGCGGCCGGCCGGCAGTTCTCCTGAACTGCTATGAGTAGTATTCAGCAGCCAGGGATTTAAAATCCCCGCTTGCTGAATGAGCTGCCTCTGATTGGTCACCAATCAGAGGCAGCTCTCACTCACCCATTCATGAATTCATGAATGGGTGAGTGAGTGCTGCCTCTGATTGGCTCAGCGCAGGGACCAATCAGGGGCAGCTCTCACTCACACCCATTCATGAATTCATGAATGGGTGAGTGAGAGCTGCCTCTGATTGGTGAGGGCTGTGACCAATCAGAGGTAGCTCATTCAGCAAGCGGGGGATTTTAAATCCCCAGCTGCTGAATACTACTCATAGCAGTTCAGGAGAACTGCCAGCCGGCCGCGGCTGAACTCCGTCTGCCGGGACAAGGTATTTTATTTTTTACTTTTTACACATTTCTGGATGAATTTCAGGGAAGGGCTTATATTTTTAAGCCCTTCCCGAAAATTCATCGTGCGATCGCCGGCAACCCATTGCTTTCAATGGAGTCGGCTGTATTGCCGGCTCCATTGAATTCAATGGGCAAACATCATTCTTCTCTTCCACAGCTGTTACAGCTGTGGCAGAGGAGAATGATTTGTCTACTATATGTTCTCAATTGGGTCGGCGCATATAGAGAAGAGAACAGGAATCGCAGATCGCAGATAGGTGCGATTTCTGTTCTATAATTTATCGGACGAGCGCATAAAAAGCGCTCATGTGTCCAATACCATTGCGAAGCAATGGTTTTATAAAATCGCACATCGCATGCGCATGCGCAGATCGCACGGAAAATCGCCCGTGTGACCGAGGCCTAACACTGTAAAAACAAGATCCCCCCAATACACACAAGTGCATTTTATTTGCATTTTACTCACCATGGAAAAGTTTTGAAGTTTTTTAGTACATTATATTGTACATTAAAAAGTACAATTAAAAAATAAAACTCACCCCGCACAAAAAAATAAATAAAAAAATTAACAAGCCCTGGGATGGCTACGTCAACAGAAAAAAAGAGTTATGATTTTTTTGAAAGTGTAGGAGAGAAAACAAAAATCAAAAAGATGGCTGTGTCCTCAAGGAGTTAAAGGGGAAAACCATCTACACTCAGTAGCACTTCTTACATGTTCAGTGTACTGTATGTTTGCTGCACAAGCAATCTAGCGCCTTATTTTTTGAATGGGTTAAAAATATCTGCGTATGAATAATAGCAACTATTTTTGTCAGTTTTAGTCATTGATTGTAACTACTGATATGTAACATCGACCTCTACTAAAATATTTCCATTTCACGAGCTCACAGTAAGACTCCTGAAGATACAGTACATTCTTATGATTGTTAGAGCCACTGAAATGGCAGAGATGGCGAGAAATAATGCTCTGGATGATTTCAAAGGTATATTCAAGGACCAATTACAATACTGCCTCCGAGCCATGCTCATGAGTGATCTTTGTGTAAAGCAGGAGAAAAGCTACTTGAGAAAGGAAGTTCAAAGAGGGAACAAAGGACATATAAATATAAAGAGCGAATGTATCTTCTAGAGTACATGCCGCAGGTTAGGTACAAATGTACACCGAGGTAAAATGATCTTTTAAGTGGTAACCTGTTTACCAGTAACAGGAAATTGCTTGCCTTCTATGAAGCAGTGGAGTATATCACGTGCTACACAAAGATCTAAGAAAATGTGACCATTCAATCTTATACTCCAAGGAACAAGGGGGAACATTCTAAATGGGCCTGTGGGGATGCTTGTCCTTAAACCTCTCCTGCAATAAGGTGGTATAAAAAGTATCCTCTAATAAGACACTGCACTCCAATGAATTATGCAAAAGTCAGGTTTTTCTTTTATTATTTTTAAGCCAACGATGCACCAGCTGAGCAATGAGGTGCAATGTTTGGGGCTATGGCAAATTCATTCTCAGGCTGGAGTGCTGCACTCACCTTCTTTTGGCATGACTTCATGGTGAGTGTACCACTTTCACTTGAGAATAGGCTTACTGCTATCATAAATACTGCAGCCTATTGTTCTGTTGGTGCACTTTTGGCTTAAAAATAATACATTTAAAAAATAATATTTACTAGGAATATTGGTGTGATTTCTTCTAAGTTTTCTTCTTAGAAGAAAACATGAGCAGTAAAGTCATAGTGACAGAATTTGATGATTGAGTTTTCTGCTAATTTCTAATGTAAATATCTCCTACTACATGTCAGTGAACTAGCACAAAGCAACTATACTTGACATGTTGCAACTATTAGTTCCTAACTGCCATCCTAATTAGTCTTGAATAATTATAATAACCAACTTAATTTTCAAAGTAAGTATGTGTGTTTACTTCCATTAATGTGGCTCAGCTGTTAGGGTCCTAGGTTCAAATCCCATGAAAGGCAATCTCTGCATGGACTTTGAAAACTCCATCCAGATGTGGCTCTTGGTTATATTTGAGCCTACAACTGCAGCACTGCAAAGCAACAGCTCTAACAACTGAGCCATCATAACATTCTATGTCAGAGGTGGCAAAGGAGAAGAGCTGCAAGAATAAACACAAACAGAACAGAAAAATCTAATTTAGATGCTGCCCCTGGTCAGATTTGAGCCTAGAACTCTAGCACTGCAAGAGCAGCAGCACTGACAACTGAACCACTACACATGTCTTTTTATCTTTAGAGGAGAACAGGAAGGATAAACACAAAGAGTACATAAAACAATTTCTTCCAGATGTTGCCCTTGGACAGATTTGGACCTGCAATGCCAACACTGCCAGGCAGCAGTGCTAACAACTGAGCCACCATACTTATTTCTTCACCCTTCTCCAGAGGAGAAGGAGATGGAGAAGAGCATGAATAATAAACACACACAAAAAAACTCCTTGCAGATGTTGTCCATAACAATCAGATGGGAACCTAGAATCCCAGTGCTACAAGGCAACAGTGCTGGTCACTAAACTGTCAAGTTTCTCTCTTCTTCCTCCTCCTGCTTTTACTCTGGAGGAGAAAATAAGAAGATCTTCTTATTATCCTTCATTGTCGTCTTCCCTTTTCCCTCCTCCTTCGACTTCTCTTTCTTCTCCTCCTCCACTGAAATGAAACGGTACTAACAGCTGAGCTACTTTAATGGAAGAAAACACACATACACTTACTTTGAAAAAAATTGGTATGATTTTATCACCCAGCCGATCACAACGAGCAACACTAATCCCAGTACTCGGCACGGTGACCAGAAAATTGGAGAATCTAATAATTTAAATTAGTTTTTATTATTTCACTTGGTGTTCAAAGCAATACATGAATTACTATACCAAAAATGTATAGTACAAAATACAGCATCTCACCAATGTACCATCTGTACAGCACTGTGATTCAGTGATCTGCCTTCTTTTTTGCAGCCCTGAGGTCCTGGGTTCAAATCTGACCAAGGGCCATATTTCTATGGAGATTTTTGTACAAGTTTCCTCTGGGTACTCTGGTTTCCTTCCATGTTCCAACACACGAATATGTTACATTGGAATCTAGATTATGAGTCCCAATGGGGATAGGGATAAAAATAAGTGATAACTTCTATATAGTAGTGCTGACCATGTATATGCTGTAAAACTAATTTTTAAAAATCTGACACTGTATGAATAGTGAACGAGGATTCTGCAAAAATGAAAAATATATAGTTTGCTATTCACTGTGGGGGGACCTCTATGATATGGATAACAGCTGATAGGCTGGAGATGCGGTTAGCTTCTATATCACTATGACATTATGTTGGAATAATGTGCAACCATACCTTTAAATGTACAGACTAAGGCCTTAGTCAGACGGGCGTTTTTTCGCGCGATTTGCGCATGCGCATGCGTCCGGCGATTTTTTAAAACCATTGCTTTGCAGTGGTATCGGACACATGAGCGCTTTTTATGCACTCGTCCGATAAATTATAGAACAGAAATCGCAGATCGCACCTATCTGCGATCTGCAATTCCTGTTCTCTTCTCTATATGCGCTCAATGGGGCCGGCGGAAACAGCGCCGACCCCATTGAGAACATATAGAAGACAATTCATGAATTCATGAATGGGTGTGAGTCAGACCTGCCTCTGATTGGCTCAGCGCTGAGCCAATCAGGGGGCAGGTCTGACTCACACCCCCTTCACACCCACTGCAGGCCGGCCACGCGGAACTCCGGCTGCCGGGAGCAGGTGAGTATATATATATTTTTTATTTTAACACTTTTCTGGATAAATTGCAGGGAAGGGCTTATATATTTAAGCCCTTCCCGACAATTCATCCCACACTCGGCCGCAGCGCATTGCTTTCAATGGAGCCGGCTGTATTGCCGGCTCAATTGAATGCAATGCGCTGGACAGCTCCGGCCCGTTTCTAATGAAACGCGGCTAGGAGCAGATTTTCGGGCGATTTTCGGTTTTTTTTTTTGTTTCGTTGCAATTTTTCACATAGGAACTGTCAGTTGCATATGTCTCCTTATTTTTCTCTTAATGCACCCATGATTGCGAATGGAAATTAACGAAAAAGGCGCGAAAACGCCACGAAAAACGCTGCGTTTTTCACGCACGAAAATTGGCAACGCCAGTGGGTAGGCACCCTAAGGCCTAAGAGCGATGCCATCAGAGTGAGGGGAGGTGACCGTGATCAACCTTATAAACACCCAGAATGTTTTAAATGTATTTTATCTTGTTTTCTTGGTATTTTTTTACTCATAGAAAGCTTAACGGCATGAAAAAGGAGAAGGGGTGGAAGATCGAGTCGGTTCCTAAGATGGAGTATAAGGCCTCATGTCCACGGGCAAAAGATGAATTTATATCCGCAGAGGATCACCCGCATGCGGATCCGCACCCCATAGGGATGCATTGACCACCCGTGGGTAGATAAATACCCGAGGATGGTCAATAAAGTGACTAAAAAAAAATGGAGCATAAAAAAATCCGGACCATGCTCCATTTTCGTGCGGGTCTCCCGCGGGGACGGCTCCTGCAGGCTTCTAATAAAGCCTATGGAAGCCGTCCGGATCCGCGGGAGACCTAAAATAAGAATAACTTACCCGCAGCGGACTGGGCAGCTCTTCACGGCCGGATCTTCTTTCTTCGGCCTGGCGGATGTGCCCGGCACATGTGCGCGGCACTCAGCCGGCGTGCCGAGCACATTCCCTGACTGAAGAAAGAAGATCCGGCCGCGAAGAAGAGAAGATCTGCCCAGTCCGCTGCGGGTAAGTTTATTCTTATTTTCAGCGCTCATGTCCGCGTGGCAGGAGGGACCCGCTACGGATTCTCCATGGAGAATCTGTAGCAGGCCTGATTTTTCCCCGTGGACATGAGGCCTAAGGGAAGCACTGTATGCAGTATATGCGTTTGCTGTACTTGTGTATGAAGTGGAAGAGGTTATCCAGAGATTTAAATTTTTTACCGGAATGCACAGAGTTGTACCCGTTACTTCCATTTATGTTCCAACAAGAGGTCATGTGGCATTGCGGCTTCCATTGTCGGTGATGTCATAGGAGAGTGACGAGCTTTCGGTTCATTAAAATGATTAGGCAAGGCCCTCTTTCTATCACTGCATTGGTGGTGATAGAAAGAAGGCCTTGCCTAATTATTTTAATGTGTCAGGAGCCCATCACTCTTTAATGACATCACCTACAATAGAGGCTGCAATACCATGTGACCTCTTGTCGGAACACAACTGGAAATGGAGTGCTAAACTGTAATCAATGTTTACTGTTCTAGTAAAAGTTTATTTTTAAAATTTTTGAAAATGAAAGGCCTCTGCCTCCATCTGTCACCACAGCACAATCACACATCATCCTACATGCAAGTCTCTTTTACTTGTATTTACTTTATGCCTGCTAGACTAAACCCTGCCTTACTTTACATTTTTTAAAGGATGATCTTAAAACGGAATTTTATTTTGGATACCTGCAGTGTCTTGGATATTTCTCCATATGTTATTACAAGTGGTGGTGTGATAAGAAGACCATGCTGAGTAGCACAGTGGATCAGATGGTGACCTGAGCTCCATGCCCATGAAAAAAATATATACATCACTTGTTCACCCTTGTTGGGGCTCCAGCGTGTTTTGTCATTTGGTCCCTGGAAGTGTTCTAAAGCTGAATGGCTGAGTGCTGAATGTGATTGGCTGAGCACTGTGATCAACCACAGGCAGCGCTCAGCTGTCATTCAATGAATGGCTGAGCGCTGCCTGTGATTGGCTGAGCGCTCAGCCAATCAGACCAGCACTTTCAGGAGGTGGAGATTTGTAAATCCCTACCTGCTGAAAGAGCTTCAGAACACTGCCAAGGACCAAGCAACAATATGCGCCGGACCCCGGCAGTGGCGGACAGGTGATGCATATTTTTTTTTTTTTTTTCACATCAGCTAGGGATGATTTTCAGGGAAGGGCTTATATTTGCCTGCATCCCCTTGCTTTAACCCCTTGAGTGGCACGCCCGGAAAAGTTCCGGGGCCGAGCTCCACTGCTCATAGCAACATAGCCCGGAAGATTTCCGGGCTATGTATCACTATGGGAGCTGCAGAGCACAATGCCACAAGCTGTGACAGTGTGCTCTGCCTGCACAGACCCACACAGAGCAGTGCAAGGGCTTTGAAAAACCAGCAGAAGATATTGCGGACATGTCGGCAATGTCCTGCTTTGTTTACAGGTTGCCATAGAGACCATCGGCTTGTCAGAAGCAAGCCGATGGTCTCTGTGGCAGGGAGAGCTGGTTGTTAGCTGTCAGAGGACAGCTAGGTACTAGCTCTTACAGCAGAGATCAGAGAAACCCTCCGATCTCTGCTGTGTTAACCCTTTACATGCTGCAGTCTATGTGACTGCAGCATGTAAAGGGCTGTCACTGCAGCATGTAAAGGGCTGTCACCATCGGACCCCTGGAATGTGATCAGGGGTCCTGATGGGTCCCTGTGGAAGTCCCCTAAAGGGACAAAAAAAAAAATTTTTTAAAAATTAAAAAAAAAAAAAGTTAAAAAATTATTAAAAAAATTAAAAAAAACACTTGTCTCCCTTTACTTTGTAAAAAATCAAAAATACAATCACACATGTGGTATCCGTGTGCATCGTAATGACCCAGAGAAGGAAGTTAATACATTATTTAACCCCTTAATGACATGGCCCCTTTTTTTCTTTTTTCCCCATTTCTTTTTTTCCTCCCCCCTGTTTAAAAAATCACAACTTGCCCCGCAAAAAACAAGCGCTTATATGGCCGTGTCAATGGAAAAATGAAAAAGTTATGGCTCTTGAGACGCAACTGCAAAACTAGTTGAAATTCAATGATTAGACCATTTTAAAAAACCTGCCCTGGTGGGCACGACAGGGTGGTAGGAAACCTGCCACTCAAGGGGTTAACGGGGCAGCTGCAGTGCCGGCCCTATTGAAAGCAATGGGAGAAGATTGCAATCCTCTGCCACAGCTGTGACAGCTGTGGCAGGGGATTCCTTCATCACTGCGGGGAGTCTCTTTGTCACTGAACACTGTGACAGTGCTGTCACAGTGTTCAGTGATGATGGACTCCTTGCGGGGATATTTTATGCGCAGCACAGACCTTCCCGGCGTATGGATGTCCAATCTGTTGCAAGTGTGATTATTTTGTACCTGTAAAAGGCGGACATGTGAACACTACATAGGAAATCAATGGTTCTATCAGACGTGCCTTTTTTTGTGCACTTAGGTGCATGCAAAAAAACGCTCGTCTGACTTCGCTCTTAGAGGGCTATTGCCATCATACGAAGTGATGACATTGCTAGGTTATGCCATCAATTTCTAATAGGTAGGCATCTGACTCCCACCAGAGGGGTTTAGTTAGAGTGGCCTTACGTGGGACTATTTGCACCTGAATAGTTGCTCGATAGAGCGAATATATAAATGACAGATGTTCTGTCTAAATATGTCCAGCAACTGAGTGACAACCGAGAATTGTTTCGCTATGTAGTCGCTAGAGACTTAGTTTCAGCTCACCTAAAAAATGATCATCTGGTGTAAACAGGCAATCGTTTGTCCTATAATGGTTAGCTAATAACTTTGCAGGGAGATGTGCACTCAAGCGACCGAAAAAATTAAAAAAAAAGGGCTCCTTTCCACGGGCGGATTTCTGCCGCGTAATACGCGGCGGAAATCCGCTGCATTGCCCACAGCTATTAGGTTCTATTGAACCGCACCGTAAAATCACCCGTCCTCACCCGCGGCATGCTCTATTTGCCGCGGGTGTACGTGCGGACGGCTTCCATTGCAGTCAATGGAAGCCATCCGTCACGCTATCTTCCGCTGTAGCACAGCGGAAGATAGTGTGAAACCGCTTCCCCCCTACCGCCAGCCGCGTCATATGACGCGGCCGGTGAATCATGTGAAACTGTGGGTGTGTCATATGACACGGCCGGCACGTCACATGACGCTGCGGCAGACGACGCGCTCTATTGCGCATGAGCGCTGAAGCGTCATGCGGGACGTAGGACGCCGGATCCGGAGGTAAGTATTGGGGTCTCTGGGGGGGCGCCGTGACGGGCTCCGCTGCGGAATTCCACGGCGGAGCCCGTCACGGCCGTGTGAAGCCGGCCTAAGTGAACAGCAATCACTCTTTGTAGAAGCACAAAAACAACAGTCAAGTATTTCTGACTGTTCAGATGATAGTTGTTCAGTGTAAAGACACTTTACACATGGCAAAATCCCTGGGCATTCCACAATGGAAAACTCACAGCAATTTCGCTGGAAATCCACGGTAGCCAGATCCACACCCCTAAATGATACAGATTTGACCGCTTTCTAAATTGCGGATCAGCAGCAGAATTTAACCCTTGTATTTCAAGGGCTGAATTCTACAGCATAAATCTGCAGTATAAATAGACACTCTGCGAATCTAGAATCCGCAACATTTTTCAAAAATTGCTGTTGCTATGCACATTTAATTTGCAATTATGGTTATCCAGATGAATGTAAAATAATGAGCTACTATTGAATTAGGCTATGCAAAGATCTAAAACCTGCTGCAGGTCAACCAGGTGCATAAAAAGGAGAAAATTCAGCTAAGCAACAAGTCAACCTTTATCTGTAACACTGCTGGGCTCCTGTGATATGATAATAATGTGCATGAATCAAGCATCTTGTTTGACAAGGCATCATTTCAAAGCAAGCTTTGGTTATAGCAGTTTAACAAGTTGCCTTGTGAGCACATAAGTTATTCGCTAAACACACCAAATACTCTTTGTTCTACAGATGTCATTTTAATGGTTTCGCACTGCAATTTCAGAGGCTGTTCAGAGATTTAAAGTGGGTAATGCAACAAAAGATACTGTAGGCAGGACTGGCCATAGCTATGTGCAACTGGTGCGTCTTCACAGGGTGCCAACTGCCAGGGGAGGCAACGCAGTTGTAAGCTGACTCTCCTCTCCTCCCTACCTCTCATAGAAACAGGTCTTACCCTCCAGTTGGCTCTTTCCTCTTGGCAGTCCACACACAGCAAGATTCGGTGATCAGCTGCTCTTCCCTCCAAAAAGCTCTCCTAGGTCTTGTGTCATGTGACTTGCACCAACCCTTTGAGACATACAATGTAGAGCTGGAGATAAATACTCTCCAGGGCAAAAAAAATAGTGCATGCTAGGAGTCTGTTGGCCATCTTTGACAGCTAAAATCTACCATTAATGGCCATGATCGGAGATACCACCAATCACTGACTAATAGAGATGAGCGAGCGTACTCGGAAAAGCACTACTCGCTCGAGTAATTTGCTTTATCCGAGTATCGCTGTGCTCGTCCCTGAAGATTCGGGTGCCGCTGCGGCTGACAGGTGAGTCGCAGCGGGGAGCAGGGGAGAGCGGGCGGGAGAGAGGGAGAGAAAGATCTCCCCTCCGTTCTTCCCCGCTCTCCCCTGCAGCTCCCCGCTCCTTGCCGGCACCCGAATCTTCAGGGACGAGCACAGCGATACTCGGATAAAGCAAATTACTCGAGCGAGTAGTGCTTTTCCGAGTACGCTCGCTCATCTCTACTTATAACCCTTTAAATGCCCCCTGGCTTTCAGTGGGTCCCAAGAAGCCCTCTGCAATGAGATTGTAGGGTGCCGTTCGGGTGCCATGACAGTCAGAGTCCTTCTGAAAGCCCCCAGGAATGCCATGAATTTTTAACCATTGAGATATGCCTGCGGTGCATCTCAATAAATTGCCTGCAGAAATACTATATTCTGTAGTATTGTAAAAAAAAAAATACCCCCCTTTTCCTGTATTTAAAATAAAAAAATGAACATATTTTGTATTGTGGGAAAAATAATATTTATCTCACATACTGAACATTGTGACAAAATATATGCAATGCCAGAATTGCACTTTTAGTCACAATGTCCCCAATAAAAATAAAAAAATAAGTAAATAAATAAAAAGCAATCAAAAATTGTATGTACCCCAAAATTGTATCAGTAAGAACTACAGGTCACCATGCAAAAAAACAAACCCTCACACAAACACTACTGAGGGAAAATTTTAAAACAATTCTGCAGGTCAAAAGATGGCAACAAAATCTTTTTTCACAATATTTTACTATGCAGTACTACATTAAAAAATTATATAAATTTTGTATCGCTGTAATTGTACTGACCCACAGAATAGAGATAAAATGTCTTTTTTCCTGCACGGTGAATGCCGTAAAAGTAAACCCAAATGCTCATTAATATGCAGGACTAGTTCTGGGTCTGGCTGCTACTTCTAAAATGAACGTTTCTTGAAAAAAACTGCACAGATCCACACAGCAGACATATCACTGTAATCAGTGTGACTGGCACTACCATATGGGATCCTCAGTGAGGGCTGCAAAAACATGGTGGCAGAGTCTCTTCAACCCCTTAATGCTACAGGACGTAACCTTATGTTCTGGCTGCAGTGTACTTAAAGGGGTTGTCCCACGCCGAAAGATAAAAAAATTTTTTTGCCCAGTCCCCCAGTACCTGTAAAGGAAAACCGCTGACATGTGTTATTAAAAAAAAAAATTCCCTTACCTGAATCCCCGTGGATGGCTGCTGCTGGTCTTCTCCCACAGTGCACCGCGGGTCTTCTCCCATGGTGCGCCGTGGATGTTCTTCTGCTGTCTGCGCTCCACTGCCGATTCCAGCCACCTCATTGGCTGATCGGCACCATGTGATGGGGCGGAGCTACGCAATGATGCTGAGAAGGGGGAGGAGCCAGGACGCAGCTCGTGAGCCCATCTAGGAGAAGAATCCTCTGTGAGCAAGCGCGACTGTTCCTGCGACCAGAGAAGAAGTTTATTCGTCGCCATGGAGACGGGGACGCCAACACCGGGAGGGGGTAAGTGTATAACTTCTGTATGGCCAATATTTAATGCACGATGTATATTACAAAGTGCATTAATATGGCCATACAGAAGTGTATAACTGCACTTGCTGCCGTGAGACAACCCCTTTAATGCAACAGGGTGTAAACTTTTGTCTTGTGGTTGGCGCAGACTCACAAGTAGAGCCACAGAGAGTTGTCTGTGACTGATAGCTGGCCTCTCGCTGCAACAGATTGCTAAGAGCAGTGATGGCTGCTGCTAATCCCCTACATGCCGCAATGTCTTTAGATTGCGGCATGTAAAGGATTCACAGAGAGAATCGCAGAGGGCCAATGGGTTGCCACTGCAACCAGACGCCAGATACTCATTTCCTATGATTGCTATACTAAGCAATAAGGCATTGCGGTACAGAAGTCCTGCAATGTATTATCATAGCGAACATATCTGTTATGGTTCAAGTCCTCTACAGGGACAAATAAAAAAAATAAACCTCCCCTTTTTTGCACACTTTTCCCCATTTGTATAAAAAAATAAAAAATTGTAAAATTCTCGCATATTTGGTATCATCATATTTATAAAGAGCTGTACAATAAATTGAACACGCTATTTATCCTGCATGGCAAAAACCTTTAAAGAATAGCTCTAAAAAACAGAGGCAAATGCTTATTTTGTTTGTTTTGCCTCCCCAAAAACGCTATAAAAGTGACCAAAAAATACCCCAAAATGGTTCAAATAAAAACTACAGCTAGTCCCACAAAAAACAAACTCTCGCAGCACTCAGTGTATGGAAAAATAAAAAAGTTCTGGAAAAAAAAGGTTTTTATTGTGAAAAAGTGGAAAAACCTAAAAACGCCAATAATTTTGCTGCTATTGTAATCATATCAGCCCGCAGAAAAAATGTATCCTGGCATTTATGCTGCATGATTAAGGGTGGCTTTACATGAGCAAACATGTAAAAAAGAAAAAAAAAAACATACTCTCCTTTCTTCAGCTGCCAGGGCTCAGCCGCGTCCTCTCTGCAATGCAGTTTTTTCAGCAGGTGAGGAGTTAAAATCCCCGCCTGCTGAAAGAGCTGCTTCTGATTGGCTGATGTGCTCAGCCAATCACAGGCAGCTTTCACTGAATTAATGACAAGCGAGAGCTGCCTGTGATTGGCTGAGTACCTCAGCCAATCAGAAGCAGCTCTTTCTGCAGGTGGGCATTTTAATTCCCCACCTGCTCATAGAGCTGCATTGCAGAGCCAGGGACAGCGCAGAGAGGACGTGGCTGATCCCCGGCAGCTTAAGAAAGGTGAATATTAGAGATGAGCGAGCACGCTCAGATAAGTCAGTTACTTGAGCAAGCCTCGCTCTTCTCGAGTAACTGCATTCTTGTCCAAGCGTGTTAGGGGGGGCTCCACTGAAGGCAATGCGTGCATTCCCTATGGTGCACGCATGTCCTATCTTTACAGATGCATGCCTGTAAAACACGGACATGTGAACACACCATAGGGAATGTATTGGCTGTAATAGATGCACGCACAAAAGCACGCTTGTGTGAAACCACCCTAAACACTCTAAAAAAAGTCAGAATTTGTGTTTTCTCTCCCCGCCCTAAAAAAAAATAATACAAATTGTACAATACATTATATGTACACTGAAATGGTTAAAGAAAAAACTACACAAACATCTAGCCCTCATACGGCCATGTTGATAGGAAAATAAAAAAGTTGTGGCTTTTGAATAGTGGATTTGAAAATCCATAAGATATTGTTGCATCCATTAGGCCTAAATAGGCTGTGTATTTAAGGGGTTAAGTGAAGAGTTTCTATCATTTTACAGTAATTTCAAGTCTATTTCCCTGAACCATCTCTCATCTAAAATTCTGATAAAGTAACTTTTGAAGAATTGTAGGGAGATTTATAGACTTGCATTTTATTCCTCCTACACAAATATGCTTTCCTTTATGCTTCCTACTATGTTTTTCAAACATTTATCACACAACTACAGTAGAGGAATTATCCTGTGGGATGTTATAGATTTTCCAGATAATAGTCATCATAATAATAAAATAATCATCTATTCATGTGGAACATGAAAAGAAATTAGAATTACAGCAAATTCTGAATCCCTGCACGGTTCCATATAACACATTACATCTATCTGTATAATTGAAACAATACAGAGAGGACGATGATGTTAGGACTGGTTAGGAACCAGGGGGCACGGAAGTCCCTACACCAGCCTTCTCCCCTGTCCATGCCTACTTGCCCCCCTGGGCTAAACCTCAGGGCGACAACTGGGCAGCGGTCCCTACTATGCACTAAGGAAAACCCAATGCAAGAAGGGACAGAGAAGATCAAATAGCAACAAACAACTTACAAAACACAAAACCTCTGAGTCAGGAAAAAGCAGGGTCAAACTAAACAGGAACGTCAGACCAAGGGAGAAGACAAGCTCAGAGTCAAAGAATAGCCGAGTCAGACAACTGGAGACAGACAGATGTAGCGGGTGTTTGCTGGACAGAACCGAATCAAACACTGTCACTGGGCTCCAGTGTCAGGAGAGCTAAATAGAGGAGTTCCCGCCTAAGGCAAGGCAGAGCGTGATGATGCATCGGCCGGTGATGAAATAAATCCGGCCTCCCTTCAGCCACGCCTCCTAACAAGGGGAACACCGAGCCCAGCCGGCACGGATGCGCCCGCAGGACCCACACCGACGACCAGCCTGAGCACCCACCAGCACGGGGGAACCCCGAGCAGCGATGTCCACATGACTGCCGACGGCACCGGGAACGCCAGCATGCCCACGCCGAGAACCAACGCCCCCAGCGGTGAGCCTTCTCCTAACAGATGAACTACTGGTATAGACCTCCAAATGTAGTAAGTGCAGTTACTTGCAGCAACGTCTGTGCAGGTAACATGTGTTTGTGGCCAGAAAATGGCAGCAAATAAGCCGATCTGCAAGTAACTGACTGATGGAAGAGTTACATGGCCACTTAAATTTATATATATTCATACTTTAGTACATGATCATGTAAATTTCCAAAACACACACTGAGAAAATGGGAAAAGGAGCTGGCTTAAGAATTCAGTGATAAAGAGCGCAAGCTTTTCAACTGATACTTAAAGCAAATTGATGTAGCTGCCATGGGGAAACTATAATGAAAATTACAATGTAATGGTTTTACACAGCAGCTTGCTTGGTTCAAATGTACCCCAATTGTACGGCTGATTGCTGGAGGTACTGTGTCAGTAGGGGAACTCTGCTACAAATATTATAGAGCTGCCCATCCTGTACATTTAGAAGAAAGAAGGTTTCATCACCAACACAATAGGGGGTTCTTTATTGTAAGAGCAGTGAGACTATAGAACTCTTTTCTTGAGGACCTGAGTAAAAGAAAAGAAAAAAAACCCTCACTGCGCTGCTGATGGAGTTGCCTTGAAGAAGTAACCGCCAGTAGATGTAATCCACAAGTAAAGGTTTTATTGCTTAAAACCACTGAGGTAAAAGAACCTCTTAAAAAAGACAAACAGCAACAAACAGGAGAAATGTATGCAACGCATTTCGACAGAAGAATCCGCCTTTCTCAAGCATAGGTAAATCTCACAAGAAGTGACTATAAATAGTATTCAACCCATAGCTTGTGTTCAATTAGACAAGGGGAATCCTCTTTGTCTCCTTGGAGTCCGGCGCCATCAAGGCGCATCCTGATGATGACTCCTTCATCCGCGTTATCAAACGGTGCCGTATGGACCGCACGTAGCATTCCAAATTACGTGGCATATGTTGCAGGGCGTGATAACTTATTAAGTACGACTCACAAGGGGCCCTCCGCAAGCCGCACCGCATATCATGTGGTGACGTGATGACGTGATGCCGCGATACGTCTGTTTTTTCAACCAACTTTATTGGAACAATCACTAAATCACTACCGTTAAGGGCTAGTAGGCGCTCTCCGTGATTATTGTTTCTTGAGGACCTGGTGATGGCAAAATCAATAGAGGAGTTTAAAAGGGGACTAGATGTCTTTTATAGAACACTATAACATTACAGGTTATAGACATTAAATAGTCAGAAGGGTTGCTGATCAGGGGAACTTTCAACTGCCGGACCTAAGTCTGAAAGGCACCTTCTCTGAAGAGTGATGATCCATGGATCACTCTAACTGCCATTGTGGAGTCGGGAAGGAATTTTTTTCCTTCCAGGCCGGGGTAAATTGGCTTCTGCCTCATTGAGGGTTTTTTGCCTTCTTCTCAATCAACATGGAGGGTGGGTGGGGGGGGGTTGGGGGGCAGGCTGAAATAGGTGGGCAATTGTCTTTATTTAGCCTAGTATACTATGTTACTAGGCTCTCTCCTTCAGCAGTACCAGGATTCTGTGTTTCATTTATTATTCTCTTTGATTGGCCATGGGGTCCCGAAAACTCCATCTTTAGCATTACTTAATAGTGGCTCACACAATTACACAAAAATTCAGATGTAAAATGTTGGCATTATCAAATCTTGTAATACTGAGACACTAGAAAAGCTTAGACTTCCCCATTATAAGAGAAACTGTTGCTTCGATCAACCAGACATATGTTTATGAAACAATGCTTGCCTGCAATGCCTTTATGCTTGTTAAATTTCATTGTATATGGAATGCTTGGATGTCCAGCAGCAATTGCATATCAGTAAAATTACAACTGTTCTTTCGTGGTAAATCCTTGTGCCACTTCTATCTGATTGACAATTATCTGGAACTTTGACTGTGGTAATTTTTTTTCTTGCTCGTATAACTAATATCCATCTATTTACTCACTTTTCTGTTTATTGATTACATGTTTTATATTTCCCTATGTCATTATTCAAGCAATGTATGACTTATTTTTTATGACACTCAATGTGCTACAAATGTATAACTATTTTGTACATGAAAGATAACTACTAAGCATGTTTTAATTTATTTTAAAAATGAAAAACAAAATACTATTGAAACAAAAAAAAACAACCTCCGACAATGGCATCTAAATACCTTGATGGGCAGTCTGAGGCGCTGTATGGCATTTAGAGGCTTCTTGAAGGCCACTTGGGATTCTATGTACTTCTGCCTATTTAGATCCGCCTGCAACACTTCTTAATACAATGCTGGCTAAAATACCATATACTGCGTTACTGAACTACTCTAGCATATGGTATAAATAATCAAACAATTGCAAGTTCCAGTCCCCTTGGGGGACTAAAAGAATGGGTACAAAATAATTGAAAACAATGATTGTAAAAAATGGAGGATACTAAATATTTAAACTCCTTTTTCCTATATATAAAGTAAAAAATCAAAACAAAAGAAAACAAAAGCATGTTCAACAGTGCCGTATCCATAAAAGTCTGATCCATGAAAGTAAAGCATTATTGTACATGGTAAACGTCATCAATAAAAGAAATTAAACAATGCCAGAATTGTGCTGCTTTGGTCACCCTATCTACAAATAATAAATTTAATAAAAAGTGATCAAAAAGTTGCCTGCACTCCAAAATAGTGCCAATAGATACCACAGGATGTCCCCAAAATTGAGCACTATATTGATGGAAAAATTAGAAAAATTAGAAAGTTCTGCACTACATCATAGAACTATAGCAGGTAGCAGAGACCATCCCTTTTACTATTATGCCATATTTTTGCTTGTAAGTAGCTGGTTGGGGAGTGGCTTACACTATAATGGCCACCATGAGTCAAAGGACCATCTGCCCAAAATATCACCCCCATCCTGGTTTACCACAAATGAAAAGTGATCAAAAGGTCATATGTTCCCAAAATAGGCTCATTAAAGACTAGAGCTCATCCAGCAGAATACAAGCCTGCTAGAGCTCTTTTGATGAAAAAAAAAAAACGTTATGGGCTTTGGAATTATGCAACACGTAAATTCAATTTTTTTTGTGCATAGTCCAAGTGCCATCCAGACCTTTATTGAAAAAGGTATTTTGACCAAAATATACTTCTGGCTGTTTTCTACCACCTCTACCAGTCAGCTGAGGTAATGCCTTGGACTCATTTGTTTGTGTCAATAAAATCATTCTAAAAATTACAATAATAACATATTGAGTGCTATGGATTTATCTTTTGTTAGAGCTTGCTGCTGGGATCTGTGGTTCTACATGTTTTCCCAGCAGTTCAGCTTCACAGGTGTGGTTGATAATGCTGGCTTGGTGTGGTTTGCTCCAGTGAGCCAATGTCTCAGGTCTGTTGCTTATATATACCAGCTCCTTTGTCTTTGCCTGCTGGTTTTCCTCTGGCAGTGTGAGCAGTCTTGTGCTCCTGCTTCTTGTAGGCCTTTCTGATCTGTCTGTGCTGGCATAGTCGCTAGTTCTGTTTCCATATGTGTATATTTCTCCATATGTCTCAGTGCTGGGTCTTTTACAGTCTGTATTCCTGAATATGAGTTTGTTCTAACTTCCTGGCTGCAGTCCCTCTAATTGAGAGGTCAGCTGCCAACCACTCCAGGACAAGTCTCAGCTTGGTTGGTTGGTCCAGCAGATACACAATCGGTAAATCTGTAATAGTATTCTGAGGCCATGGATCCCGCTGATCTCCCTGGGTGGGAAAGATATTACCTCTTTATCTAGCTGCTATGGCCAACAAAGTCAGTTTTTACTTTAGACAGTTTCTTCGAGATGTGCACCATACTGTACATATACATCACACCTCAGGTGTCAATGTATGGAGCAAACTTGAAAGCCAAGATATACATAACAGGAGGCTGCCATGAATGATTGTGTATTAAGACATGCCCGTTGGATTAAAGTATAATGCACTACTATGAAGTTCAATACCAAATCTTCAATCAAAATGGCCCCCAGAATAAAGATAACATGTCATTTTACTGCACCATCAATGCCATAAAAACAAATGTCTGCAGAATGAATGATTGAATTCAGTAATGTTGTAAAAAAAAACAATGTCGCCTTTGTGGTTTTTTTCAACTTCATCTCACTTAGAAATTTTTCCAATATATTATATGGTATGCTAAATGGTACCATTTAGAGATGAGCGAGCATACTCGTCCGAGCTTGATGCTCGTTCGAGTATTAGGGTGGTCGAGATGCTCGTTACTCGAGACAAGCACCACGCGGTATTCGTCTCGATTAAACTAGCACTGACCATTAAATTCAATGGAGCCGGCAATACAGCGCGGGATGAATTTAAATATATAAGCCCTTCCCTGCAATTCATCCAGAAATGTGTAAAAATAAAAAAAAAATATACTCAACATGTCCCAGCAGAACGATGCTAGCCCATTGAATTCAATGGAGCCGGCAATACAGCTCAGCGCAGGGACCAATCTGATTGGTCCCGCTGAGCCAATGAGACGCAGCAGTCACTCACCCATTCATAAATTCATGAATGGGTGTGTGAGTGAGAGTTGCCTCTGATTGGTCAGGCTGTGACCAATCAGAGGCAGCTCAGTCAGCAGGCGGAGATTTTAAATCCCCGGCTGCTGAATACTACTCACAGCTGTTCAGAGCAGTTCAGGAGGACTGCCGCCGGCCGCGCTGAACTCCGCCTGCCGGAACCAGGTGAGTATATATTTTTTTTTAATTTTTACACATTTCTGGATGAATTGCTGGGAAGGGCTTATATATTTAAGCCCTTCCCGACAATTCATCCCGCGCTCGCCGGCAGCCCATTGCTTTCAATGGAGCCGGCTGTATTGCCGGCTCCATTGAATTCAATGGGCTAACATCGTTCTGCCAGGACAAGGTGAGTATTTTTTTTATTTTATTTTTACACATTTCTGGATGAATTGCAGGGAAGGGCTTATATATTTAAGCCCTTCCCGACAATTCATCCCGCGATCACCGGCAGCCCATTGCTTTCAATGGAGCCGGCTGTATTGCTGGCTCCATTGAATTCAATGGGCTAACATCGTTCTTCTCTGCCACAGCTGTGGCAGAGGAGAACGATCTTTATGCTGACAGTGCGGGGGGGGGGGGGGGGGGTCTCACTCTTGCCACTATTGTGGCTTAATAGTGGGACCTGGGAACTTGAGATGCAGCCCAACATGTAGCCCCTCGCCTGTCCTATCCTTTTCTGTGTCGTTCCCATCACTTTATTGAATTTCCCAGGTTTTCACAAATGAAAACCTTAGCGAGCATCGGTGATATACAAAAATGCTCGAGTCGCCCATTGGCTTCAATGGGGTTCGTTACTCGAAACGAACGCTTGAGCATCACTGAAAGTTCGACTCGAGTAACGAGCACCCGAGCATTTTGGTGCTCGCTCATCTCTAGTACCATTGTATAATACAACTTGTTCTGCAAAAATGTAGCTATGTCTTAGATAATAGATAGATTTAGGGGACTAGATTTAACAGATAGGGTCCCAGAACAACTTTGGACAGAAGTTCGCAACATTGTTCAGGAGACGGCAACAAAAACGTAACAAAGAAAAAGAAAACCAAGAAGGCAAGATGGTTGTCTGCTTAGGCACTGGAAGTTGCCCAAAAAAGAAGGAAACCAAAAGGAAACAGATATGCTCAATTAAATGCACAATTCGAGAAGTTAGCCATAAGGGATAAGGAACTATTTCTAAACAAGCAATGCATGGAAGTGGGTGAAGACAATAGATTAGAAAGGACAAAAGACCTCTTCCAGAATATTAGAAACATAGGAGATAAATTTCAGGTAAAAATGGGCATGATCAAAAACAAAGATGGCAAGAATCTAACAGAAGGGGGAGAGATCGAGAGAAGGTGGCGAGAATATACGGAAGATCTGTATAGGAAGGATAATAATATTGAGAATAGTTATGATGGTGTCGTGAGTAAATTAGAACCAGGCATCCTGAGGAGTGAGGTTTAATAGGCCTTAAGAGGTATTGCTAATAACAAGGCAACAGGAGACAACAGTATCCCAGTATAATGACCAAGTAGCAACAGTAAGAACAGACCATGGAACAACAGATTGGTTTAAGATTTGGAAAGGAGTACGGCAGGGTTGTATACTCTCACCCTACCTATTCAACTTGTGTGCAGAACACATCATGCGACTAGCGGCGTTTGATGAATCCAAGGCTGGAGTTAAAAATCGCTGGAAGAATCATTAACAATCTTAGATATGCAGATGATACAACTTTGATGGCTGAAAGTGAGGGGGAGCTGAGGAGCCTCATCTCCAAGGTGAAAAAAGAAAATGCAAAAGATGGGTTGCAGTTAAACATAAATAAAAGGAAGATTATGGCAACCAGATTCACTGCAGATGCAGACTACAGCCTGGAAATCAGAAGACGTTTACTTCTTGAGAAGAGAGCAATGACCAATCTCAATAAAATAGTCAAGAGCAGAGACATCACACTGACAACGAAGGTCCGTGTAGTTAAAACACTGATATTTCCCATAGTAATCTATGGATGTGTGAGCTGGACCGTAAGGAAGGCTGAGCAAAGGAAAATAGATGCTTTTAAACTGTGGTGTAGGAGGAAAATTCTGAGAGTGCCTTGGGCCACAAGAAGATCAAACCAGTCCATACTCCAGAAAATAAAGCCAGACTGCTTACAGGAGGGAATGGTATTAAAGGCAAAACTGAAGTACTTTGGCCACATAATGAGAAGACAGGATATCTTGGAGAAGATGCTGATATTGGGGAAAGTATGTAGAAGGCAAAAAGCAGAGGGCCTGACCAAGGGCAAGATGGATGGATGATATTCTTCAGGTGACAGTTTGGACGTTGGTAGAGTCGGGGGTGGCAACAGCCAACAGGAAGCGCTGGCGTAGGCTGGTACATGAGGTCACGAAGAGGCGGAAGCGACTGAACGAATAAACAACAACAACAAAAACCTACCAGCTTTCCTGATTTCTGCTGCTAACCTCCTAATCCCCCTTATGTGGTGCAGATCTGAGGCACCTCCTCTGTCCTAATGTGTGTCTTTTAAGTGATTTGCAAATTTTTATGCGCGGGAAAAAAACGCGGCATGCTCCATTTTAACATGGATCACGCGATAGTGGGCTCAATTGTCCTCTATCTCAATAGATCTCCTGCTTGCAAAAAAAAGACAATTTAAAGTGCATCCACTGTGGAAATCTGTGCATGACGTCATACATCTGGCACGCATGCGCAGAAGAGCGGCATCAGGTCCTGGAGGACAAGATCACCACTGGACATCACGGAGGACCAGGGTGAGTATGCTCAGCTGCCCTGATGGATCTGATCCATCAGGGCAGCTGAATCTTTAACTTTTAAAAAAGTTTTTCTTTACTTTATTGCAATTGGTGCTATCCAGCAGAAAGCGCCGATCGCATTGTGGCAAAGGGGGCTCCCCACAGCCTCTCATGACACCTCCATGTTGTCCGGGAGCCAAAAGCATCTACAGTGGGGAAAAAAAGTATTTAGTCGGATACCAATTGTAAATGTTCTCCCACTTAAAAAGATAAGAGAGGCCTGTAATTGACATCATAGGTAGACCTCAACTATGAGAGACAACATGAGAAAACACATCCAGAAAATCACATTGTCTGATTTTTAACAAATTTATTTGCAAATTATGGTGGAAAATAATTATTTGATCACCTACAAACAAGCCAGATTTCTGGGTCTCACAGACCTGTAACTTCTTCTTTAAGAGGCTCTTCTGTCCTCCACTCATTACCTGTAGTAATGGCACCTGTTTGAACTTGTTATCAGTAGAAAAGACACTTGTCCACAACCTCAAGCAGTCACACTCCAAACTCCACTATGGTGAAGATCAAAGAGCTGTCTTAGGACACCGGAAACAAAATTGTAGCCCTGCACCAGACTGGGAAGACTGAATCTGCAATAGGCAAGCAGCTTGGTGTGAAGAAATCAACTGTGGGAGCAATAATTAGAAAATGGAAGGGATACAAGATCACTGATAATCTCCCTCTATCCGGGGCTCCACGCAAGATCTTATCCTGTGGGGTCAAAATGATCACAAGAACAGTGAGCAAAAATCCCAGAAACACATGGGGGAACCTAATGAATGACCTGCAGAGAGCTGGGACCAACGTAACAAAGGCTACCATCAGTAACACACTATGCCACCAGGGACTCAGATCCTGCAGTGCCAGACGTGTCCCCCTGCTTAAGCCAGTATATGTCCAGGGCCAACTGAAGTTTGCTAGAGAGCATTTGGATGATCCAGAAGAGTATTGGGAGAATATCATATGGTCAGATGAAACCAAAGTAGAACTGTTTCGCAGAAACACAACTTGTCGTGTTTGGAGGAGAAAGAATGCTGAGTTGCATCCAAAGAACACCATGCCTACTGGGAAGCATGGGGGTGGCAACATCATGCTTTGGGTCTGTTTCTCTGCAAAGGGACTAGGACGACTGATCCATATACATGAAAGAATGAATGGGGCCATGTATCGTGAGATTTTGAGTGCAAACCTCCTTCCATCAGCAAGGGCACTGAAGATGAAACGTGGCTGGTCTTTCAGCATGACAATGATCCCAAGCACACTGCCAGGGCAACAAAGGAGTGGCTTCGTAAGAAGCATTTCAAGGTCCTAGCGTGGCCTAGCCAGTCTCCACATCTCAACCCTATAGAAAACCTTTGAAGGGAGTTGAAAGTCTGTGTTGCCCAGGGACAGCACCAAAACATCACTGCTCTTGAGGAGATGTGCATGGAGGAATGAGCCAACATACCAGCAAGTGTGTGCCAACCTTAAGAGGACTTACAGAAAACGTCATTGCCAATAAAGGATATATAACAAAGTATTGAGATGAACTTTTGTTATTGACCAAATACTTATTTTCCACCATAATTTGCAAATAAATTCATTAAAAATCAGACAATGTGATTTTCTGGATGTGTTTTCTCATGTTGTCTCTCATAGTTGAGGTCTACCTATGATGTCAATTACAGGCCTCTCTCATCTTTTTAAGTGGGAGAACTTGTACAATTGGTATCCGACTAAATACTTTTTTTCCCTACTGTAGCTGTTACGTCCCCAGCCCAAGTAATTTAATCCTTAGAGGATGCATTTTTTTACGTCCTCTAGGATTAAAGCCAACTTAGGCAGGATATAAAAAGGCAATGGGGCCGTCACTAAGGGGTTAATGGCTTTGACAGGAGGATTTCGGACTTTCAAAGTTGCATTGATTTGCACGAAAACTGCATTTTTGTGCGAATCGATAAATGCTGTTTATTTTTTCCTGGAGCTAATTTTAAACGCATGTAAAAACCAGACATGTGACCGCTTTCATAGGAAAGCATTGGTTCTAATAGATCTATTTTAAAAACTCGCCTCTACATGTGCTTAAAACTCGCTTGTCTGACTGAGCCCTAAATAATGCAAACCTAATTGCAACTTTATATTAGCAAGTAATTAAACGTATAATTTCTGTCAGGGACCTGTGTGTTCCTGCCTCTTCAAGGTCTTTCAACCTGAATTCATATTAATGTAACCTGCATTTTTATTTTGTGATACACTCAATAAAATAAGATTATTTAACAAAAATTGTGCCACTATGTCATGAAAAAATATCTCAGAATCACTTACAAAAGTAAAAGTATTCCAGAGTTATGACAACATTATAATGACACGTCAGATTTGAAATATGAAACTGCGTCCTGAAGTAGTTAAAGCTGTACTTATTGTAAGTAGTAAAGCATATGGTTTTTGATTTATAACTGGAGACAAATTTTAATACCTTTGTAACTCAGATTCATTTTGTCTTGTATTAAATTTAGTTTGGGGATCTGAAATTTATTGTTACAAATTTGCAAAAATAAAATCAGGAAGATGGCAAATACTTTTGACAGCACTGTATATACACATAATTACTTTTACATTATTGCAGTGTATTTATCTTTGTATTGAGATCACACGTGTAGCTAATAATAATTAGTGCTGTCTTCCAGTATTCTTTTGTTCAGTATAAAGATCAGTACTACATCTGCAGCATCTGAGGAGTGGGCCCACAGCCGAGGACATGGCAGGTGGATAAGAGCCTTGTCACGGTGGGACTACCCTCCCCTCCTCTGGAGGTACCTTGGGACCCGTCCAAGTTACTACTGGGGGAGGTCACAGGGAAAATGTAACCAGAGGTTACCTGCAATCTTCTTGTCACTCGTGACACCACCGTTCCGTCCTCTGCAGTGAATCTCAGTGAAGTAAATAAATTAGTCCACATACATGGATACTTTCTGGACAAACCGGGAACTGTAATTTCCGCAAAGTTTCAACATACAACAATTGTCAGGCTCTAGAAGGTGGTGCAAGAGGGAGCACTTCTCTGAGTATTTCAGACAATCCACAGTCACAGTTATCTCTGTGATCCCACTCCCGGCGACTCTCTTTTTTTCCTCCAACACTCTATCAGTCAACACTCATGCTTCTGGTGCCTGTCTCTCTTAAGCAGTGGTCCTTCTCTGTCTCTCAGTGCTTAGTGGTAGCACGGCACATCCTGGGTAGGGTAAGCCCAGGCTGAGCAGAAGGGAATTGCTCAGCTTCTTACATTCTCCACACACAGACCGATCGATGCCTGTGGGGTTCACTCGCTTGCAGACGGGTTAACTGACTGCTACTCTTTGCAAGCATTCCTTCAAGAAGACCGCTACAACTCTATCCCATTGCACCTTGCACACACATATGTATCGCATGACATACAACAAGATACATTTTTCAGATATAACCCAGACATTAACCCATTCAGTGCTGTAGAGATGCAATACACATCCCAAATGCACACTACAATAAAGATACTGACAGGACAATGGCACGGGACAGACATATAACATGTGGTGGTTCTGGGCCACCACATTTCTTCTACCAATCTAGCTAGAGAAGAACAAGCTGAGGTGGACAGGCACTATTATACTCTCAATGTCATTTGATCCTCTGTAACAATCTGCATTGTGCCAACTAGTATCATAGTGTGTAAAGCTGAAAAAAGATACATGCCTGTATGCAGAAAACTGCACAACATATTGTTCCATGTAAACAGGCAGTCGTCACTTATTAACTGCCTGCTTACTGCTAATGGAGGCAGGCAGACTAATGATCCCCGGCTGCTCCACCTCCATTCAGTCAGCAATGCTCATTGCTGTGCAATAGTACAGAAATGATTACCACTGGGACTGCCTGTCGGGCACCTATTCCCTGATAGATCGTCCCGTGTAAAAGAACAGTTCATGCAGCCTACCAAAAACACCTTAAGGCCTTAGTCAGACGGGCGTTTTTTCGCGCGATTTGCGGATCGCATGACGGATGCGCATGCGCAAATCGCGTGACCGGGGGCGAAAAATCACGGGAAAAATCTGCACCAAGCCGCGTTAATCGTCGCAGCAAAACGCCCGTCTGACCGGAGTAAAATCGCCGTGCGCATCAAAATGCGCATGAAACTTAGACTGTCCGGAACTAAGTTTTGAGGGACTTTTTCGCACCATTTTCGCCGTGCATGGATAAGATGTTGCCTCCATATTACGAGCACCTTGTCAGCCTTTGCCATTTCATTCAAGTTCTCACATCCTAGAAGACTATGCACTCACCAGATGACGGTAGTACAGTGCGGCGTGCTCGCTAGCGAAAAAACGCAGCTAGCTGCAGTAAATGATTTTGGTGCGCACATTAAAAGCAGAACGCAGATAGGCGCGATTTGCGATTCGTCGTGTCCTATGATTTTTCGCATATCTGCATAAAAAGCGGACATGTGACCGATACCATAGCAAACCATTGGTTCTATATATGCGCGAATCGCATGCACATGCGCAAATCGCTCGAAAAAACGCCCGTCTGACTAAGGCCTAAAGTGTATAAATGAGGTTTTAAAAACATTTCAGAGCTAGCAGATGAAACATTGCATACTGATTAAAGATATGGAGTCCAAGTTCATTCTGCCCAACTCAAATTTCTCCAGCTCTCAACTTCATCTTTGACAAGACTCCACATACAACCACTATGCATTATTGTATCTAATAATCCTGTATGTTCCAACCAAATCTTGCACATGTGCCACAAAACCGTGCATACAGAGAAGCTAGACAATCTGCACATGTGCCAGCCCACACTTGCACAACATTTGGGCAGGTCTGTGACATTGAAGACACAGAGAGAATGGCTGGGGGTATGGAGAGGACTGCAGGCAGCAGAGACAGACCTGGACCCACCTACTGGAACTCATCACTGTACAGTGCGGGAAGGATTAAAAGTCACTTTTACCAGATATCTTTAATAAACCGACCATTTCCACACTCCCTAACTTATTTTCCCCTACATGACACTGGTTTAATGAGATCCAAGCTGGTGACAGGTTCCATTCAATTTTCTTACTTCTATCCTCAACAGCAAAGTCCTGTGAGAAAACTGCAGTACGTTGGTCTCTAGCTAGAGAGTGTTGTGAGGATAAGAAAAGATTGAACTTCTGGGGAGTAGGTTGGTGGCTGTTTTTTTAAGATTGTATAAAGACTGATAGTCGTCCCCAAAACCCTTTGCAATAAGATTGAAATGCATTTTTATTCCACTTTTGTCTAGTGGATAGGCTACTCTTTGCTCTATTCCGGAATACCCAAAGGAAAACTATTAGCTGAACTGGGGTCGTATTTTGACCAATCGCCATTCCAGTCTGCAGTAAATAAAAATCACCATTATACTAAGAATAATTGCGATCCAGAGCAAATTTTAAAAGCTGCAATATAAAGTTTGTTTTGTTCACTACATATTTTTCTAGCATTTTTCAAGATTTGCACAACAGCTTCCAAACCATTTTATTTGGAAGTATGGTATATAAAAAATGATATTTGTAGTTAAAGGGGTTGTCCCGCGGCAGCAAGTGGGGTTATACACTTCTGTATGGCCATATTAATGCACTTTGTAATGTACATCGTGCATTAAATATGAGCCATACAGAAGTTATATACTCACCTTCCCTGCGCTGGCGTCCCCGTCTCCATGGTGCCGTCTAATTTCAGCATCTAATCGCCCGATTAGACACGCTTGCGCAGAAGGGTCTTCTCCCTTTTGGTCTGTCCGGGCACGAGCGGCGTTCTGGCTCCGCCCCCTTCTATGCGTCATCGCGTAGTTCCGCCTCATCACGTGTGCCGATTCCAGCCAATCAGGAGGCTGGAATCGGCAATGGACCGCACAGAGCCCACGATGCACCATGGGAGAAGACCCGTGGTGCATCGTGGGTGAAGATCCCAGCGGCCATCTTGGAGGAAAAGAAGGAAGAAGTTGCAGAGAGGGGATTCGGGTAAATAAAATTTTTGTTTTAAATTTCAACACATCCCTTGGGTTTGTCCTGCGCTGAACGGTGGGCCTATGCAAAAAAAAAATCCGTTTCGGTGCGGGCCAACCCCTTTAATTAAAAACAGGATGCTTCTTCAAACAGATCTCCCCATTCACAGATAAAACTATAGGAGTCTTTTAAATACAGTAAGATAACATTTGCATATCTGTAAAAATTGAATAATATATTCAGCCATCTTATAAGTCAAAGATCCATCTTATAAGTCAAAGATAAAATCTCAGGTATAATGGCATGCAAAAAAAAAAAAAGTGCTGTCTTGTGCAGGATCATTATTAGTCTTTTCTGGCCGCAGACTAGTTTCCCCACCGCAATCAGCTTGCTTAGTTGTGCATGCACAACCATTTTAGTGCTTATGCTTATTCTAGTGCGATGCTCTGCAGCTGCCTTCAATTTGTATCCTTAAGGAATATCCTTCCAGGTAATTAGCAGAATAATACCTGATTGGAACTGTTGCAGTTTTCGGCACACACATGATACTAGGTTCAGTGAGTAGAGATTAATATCTTTATTTCCCGGTGTATGAATGGATACTAGACAAAGCATTTCAAATCTGCACTGGATTCTTGTCAGGTAATGTATCCAGTTTATAGGGTACATGTACAACTATTGAAATACAATTTTGGCGCTCAAGATTCCAGGGGTGGGGCTACAGCTATCATCAGTGGTATTGCATTATACAATAACAATTAGAAACAATGTGGAATTGATTGCTAAGATAATAGTAATAAAAGTGTTAGTTAAAAATGAATTATTTTGGAGAAAACACCACACATGTCAAACTCAAAATACATTTTCAAAAAATAATCAAAGAACATTTAAGAAAATGGCTAGTCAAGTTATAATTTCATTGTAGGAGTAATAAAATGCAGAATTTACCTGTAATCTATTGGGAAGATATTTAATAAAAATCGAAGGGTGACAATTGTATAGTAAAAACAAAAATACAAGAACCTATTGGGCTTAGGTCCAGAGGAAAAACACATTTTTTTATATAAGTCACCACTAGGGGTCTTCAGAGTGCACTTGTGCTCTATTGCTAATAGGACCAATTGTAATGTTCTTTCTTAGCCACAAGATGGAGACAACTATTTTGCCAGAAAAGTAATGTTAAAATACAGGTTCTAAGAGCTCTCATTGAACCATCCTGGTTGAGGGCTATTTGGCTTATAGACCGAATATGCTTGTCACCTTTTTAGGCTGTATGTACACGGACAAGATGTGGGTCTGTGAAAATCTGACTGACATCTCATTTTTTTACTTGCAACTTTTCAATGAATTTCAGGTTAAAAATGAAAAATTAGCATAGATATATATGCTTTTTTCACACACATGAAAAAAAATTGCATTTGGTTCCTATGTTTAAAATAGCAGAAAATACATCACACTCAGATGCAAATCACATAGCATGAGAGAGCGGTCTTTCTTTTTCGCTGCCATAGCACATAATGAGCGATTCTTGAACAAGAATTGCCCAAAAATAGAACATGCTGCCATTTTTCTATCTTAGACTATTGGTCCGAGAGACAGATTGCTTGTGTGCATAAATCCATTTAAATAAATGGGTTATTTTCACGTGCAAGTTCTGTACTTCTCACAATTAGACAGACCTCACATGTGAAAATCACCAGTGTAGATACAGCCTAAGGGTGAAGTCACACGAACGTATATCGGCTCGGTTTTCACGCCGAGCCGATATACGTTGTCCTTGTGTGCAGGGAGGAGGATGGAAGAGCCAAGTGCAGGAACTGAACTCCCGGCCCCCTCTCCGCCTCCTCGCCGCCCCTCTGCACTGTTTGTAATGGGAAGAGGCGGGGAGGGGCGGGGCTAAGTTCCGCGAATTAGCCCCGCCCCCGTCCCACCTCTCCCCATTGCAAATAGTGCAGAAGGGCGGAGAGGAGGCAGAGAGGGGGGCGGGACCTCAGTTCCTGCACTTGGCTCTTCCATCCTTCCCCCCTGCACACGAGGACAACGTATATCGGCTCGGCGTGAAAACCGAGCCGATATACGTTCGTGTGACTTCACCCTAAGACTTTTGAAATGATTATGGGTGCTATTACACGCAGCCTCTCTGTGCTGCAAAATACAGACCTAAAAATGCTGATTGTGGCTGGCACTTGGACTCATCAATTCAGTCACTATGACAAGTCCAGATTTCAGCCACAATCAGTGGAACTCTGCCTGTGTTTTGCAGCTGCTATTGTAATAGGGGGAATGTCGTCTACTGGGATAATGGATAGTTTATTTTTGCTTATGAATCAATGAGTAAAGTTGGTGCTCTTGAAAATTGTTTTTAATGTTCTATCTGTATTTATAAAGCTGCTAGTCATAACGGTATTCCATAAGATGTATTACATATGCAGAACAGCAGGTTAAATGGTGTTTTAATCTGGATTTCTTGACCAGTGACTTTGGATCGAAAAATGTTCGCGATGTATTTTATTGTTCTACAGAGGCATCTTGGTCTCAAACATTTAGAACTCTTGCATTTTTGGTGCATTGCGTTGCGTTTTTAACATTAGAAAGTCCCTTGACGGGCCAAACTATTAGCACGCCGAATAGGGGAAATCATACCAAAATTAATATTAGATGAACAGGCAGGGTTTGTAAAAGGTAGGGAGGGAAAAGACAATGCTGCAATACTTTTACACTCAATACATTACGCAAAAAAAAAGAATATCCCACTAGTATTTTTAGGAATAGACGCTGAAAAAGCCTTTGATCGGGTTGATTGGACATTTATGAGAGCTGCCCTTAGAAAATTCAACTTCCCCCCAGGTTTAATTAACGCTATCTTTTCCTTATATGCAAATCCTTATGCGAGATTAAAGGTAAATGTCTCAACCATTTAATATAACAAATGGCACACGCCAGGGCTGCCCATTATCCCCCACATTATTTATTCTCACTTTAGAGATTCTTCTACAAGCGGTTAGACAAGATTCAGAAATACAAGGCCTAGAGATCGGAGGAGAACATATACAATCGGCAGCCTTTGCAGACGACATACTCTTCTTAATTTCAAACCCCATGCAAGGCCTCCCCAGACTGAATAGATTACTAGATTTATATGGCAGTTTCTCTCATCTTAAAGTTAACAAAAACAAATCAGTTCTTCTGAACATCTCTCTACCCCCACACAGAGCCACAGAGATTAAAAAAATATCCCCATATGTCTGGTCAGAACACCATATAGAGTACCTTGGCATCAAAATTACAAATAACCTCATAAAACTATATGCCACTAACCTAGAGCCGTTAGTAGAAGAAGTGGCCTCCCTTCTCTCCGCGTATAACCTACCTATTATATCCTGGTTTGGCAGAAAGAATCTCATAAAAACATATATTCTTCCCAAGATACTCTATAAATTACAGATGCTACCTATGCATATACCAAAATCCTTCTTTAAGAAAATAAGTTCACTTTTCTCGGGCTACTTCTGGAAGTACAAACGTCCCAGGCTAGCTTACACACTAATGACCAGGAGCAGACAATTTGGTGGAGTAGGTCTTCCTAATATTCTAGAATACTACAAAGCTATTCATTTAAAAAGATGGCTAGATCTTATGTATCCGCTAAATAGCCATAAATTAAGAAAACTAGTACAACTAAATCAAGGAAAGAACTTCCTCAAAGATATGTGGTTCCCCAACCCAAAAGCCTATCGTTCCAGAGACTTCAATATTCTTACAAGAGGCATCTGCGAGACCTGGGACTCCCTCTCTCACACACTAGCACCATTACCATCTCCCAACACACCTCTAAGCCTACTCCCGTCCAGCATTAAACACTTAAATCTAGAGACCCTGGATGACTTATGGAGTATACTTGAAAATATGTCAATCCATGACCTACAGACTATAATACACAAAGATCCACATACTATAATAAATACACTTTTTCCACAAAGAAAAATACAAGATCTACATATAGCCCATATTTCGGCCGTCATTTCAAACTTTAAAACTGAACACCCATCAACAAGACCCATGACCGAATTTGAAAAATTAATGAATAACAAAAGCAAAGAGGCTAGGAAAATATCACAGCTAACGAAAAAATTTACATCGCAAAATGTCTTAGCTAGACCGACATACATCTCATCCTGGGAAAAAGAACTAAACTTAAAAATAACAGATGTGGAACTTAAGACAATATTTAAATATTCTTATGGGGTCTCGCCATGTGTTCGTCTCCAAGAGAATCATTATAAACTACTCTCAAGGTGGTATAAAACACCGGAGTGGTTATTTTTATATAAACTGGCAGAGTCAGATAGATGTTGGAGATGCCAGGAACAAACGGGATCATATTTACACATTTGGTGGGACTGTAAGAAGATTAAATCCTTTTGGTCGGATACTGAGAGAGAAATAACAAAAATCCTCAAAAAAGAAATCCAGCTCGGCCCGGATGTGGTCATACTCAGCAGACCAAATAAAACATTCAGTCCCTTAAAAGATAAATTAATATCTTTCATGATACCAGCGGCAAAAGCTCTAATCCCCCTGCATTGGGGAAGCACAGATCCCCCATCTATAAAGTCATGGAAAGAGAAATTGAACCAAATTCATCAGTTTGAAGTAATCCTTAGCTGGACAAATTTAACATATACCCAATTTCTTGAAACTTGGTCTCCCTGGATAGATTATAACCGGAGTACTACTCCAGATACATAAATACATAGCAAAAGGATCCTATAACTTATAAGCCCTCATATCTTATAATACAATACAATGTAACAGACTACAACACATTATAGCTACCCGCAACTCCGGGTAAATGCGACGAGAGGAGACATACGCATACTGAGGAGGGAAATGAGAACGAATGTGACGAGAATACATATTCACCACCCTACCAAAATACGAAACACTGATCACAACATTGACACAAGCAAATTCTTGGACGGAATCATACTCAAACCCCCATAAGCCCCCTCCCTTATCTCCCCCCCCCCAATCCACCCCTTCCCCCACCCCCCCATTCCTTCCTCTCTCATTACTTTCTTTTCTTAATAATATATCGTATTTAATAACCAAGTTTGATTCTCTGCTGATTTGATAATTTCCATGGTTTTGGCCTCCTCCCCTGCTGCCCCCCTGCGGTGATACTTAAGATAACTATAGTGGGGATGGGGGCTCTGGTTAATTCCCCCGGTTGACTCGGATCCCTCCCCTCCCCTCGCGGATCGCCTACATAGAGAAACAAGGTCTACATCCTGAGAGTTGGGTAGAGGTGATGCGGGGGGGGGGGGGGGGAGGCAGCGGGGGTGGAGGCAATGAGAATGGAGGGAGGTGGCTGCGCAACAAGGGATAACTCCCTCAACACAATTGTTATTATTGGCTTTGAGCTGGCGCTGGCGCCTCCTCTCCGTTTTACTCGTTTACTGTTTATGATGTTGATATTACCACAGTTGGTGGGGATCTCGATCAGGCTCATATAGCTAACCAATAAAGCCTTAAAGCATAACATGAAGAGCTTGTGGAATGATCGGGATCTACCAACAACCAAAAAAAATGTAAAATGTTTTAAAGGCAGAGAATCTTCTATGCTCTAAGTATAATTACAATTGTTTCTACAAAAAAAAAAATTTTCAATAAAAAGTGAATTACCAAAAAAAAAAAAAAAAAAAAAGAAAGTCCCTTGACAATCGCGTTAACAAAAAAACGCAAACGCAAGTGTGTGGGAGCCCTTAATTTTTTTTTTAATATCTAATTTGTGTTTCCTCCCAAGACATTTATTGAAAGCAAAATCTAAAAATAATACACTAACCCAATATGAATTCTGCCTTAAAATTTTGCCTTGTTCCTGGGTCTTTATGTCCACTTTACATGTAAGCAATCTGTTCTGTACAATAACAATCAAGTCCATTGTATGTAATCAAAAAAACAGACACATGTGAGTTCATATGACTGCTTCGTGCACGCGCTGTGTGCACTCCTATCTTATCTGTGCATGCACATTTAACAGCATTGTTCAACGCATGCACAGATAACTCAGTCAGAAAACTCTTAAATTTGCATTTGTCGATCCAACATTTCCATCTCCTCCTTCAAACACTCACTACGGTATTTTGTAATACACTGTGTTAATGTTGGAAAGAATGAAAAGTGCACCAATCTGCATCAAGAGTGTACACACTGAGAAAATACTTAGAGGAGTGTGGCAGGTTAAATAATAGAATTATAGAGTTAGAAGGGACCTCCAGGGTCATCTGGTCCAACCTCCTGCTCAGTGCAAGATCACTAAATCATCCCAGACAGATATTTGTTCAGCTTTTGTTTGAAGACTTACATTGAAGGAGAACCTTTTCCACTCATTGATCACCCTCACTGTCAGGAAGTTACATTTTCAAATATTATCTTTGTCTCTTCCCTTTGAGTTTCATCCCATTGATTCCAGTCTTTCCTTGTTAAAATGAGAATAGGGGTGATCCCTTTGGACTGTGGCAGCTGTTCAGATATTTGTAGACAGCTACTAAATCTCCACGCAGCCTTCTTTTTTACAAGCTAAACATTCCCAGATCCTTTAACCATTCCTCACCATCCAGGGGGCTGTTTCTTGAACTTGCTCAAGTTTGCTGATGTCTTTTTTACACAGAACTAGACATACCAGTCCAGATAAGGTCTTACCAAGCAAGAGTAGTTCATGGGATCTAGACTCTATGCTTCTCTCAATACATCCAAAAATTGTGTTTGCCTTTTTTGCTGTTGCATCACACTGTTGACTCATGCTCAGTCTGTGATCTATTAGTACACCCAAATCATATTCACATGTGCTGCTACTTAGCCTAATTCTCCAATTCTGTAGGTGTTTTTTTCATTTTTCTTGCCCAAATGTTGGACTTTGCATTTTTCGGCAGGGGGCGGCGGGGGACAGCGGGGAGGAACGGGGGGGGGGGGGGGGATCTCTCTCTCCCCCCGCTCCTCCCTGCTCACTCCCGCAACTCACAACTCACCGCTCTCCCCCGCCGGCACCTGAATCTTTAGAGACGAGTGGGCAGGTACTCGCATAAGGCATTACTTGCTCGAGTAGTTTGCCTTAGCGAGTACGCTCGCTCATCTCTATTAGCTATCCCTCCTAGCTTTGTGTTGTCAGCAAAATTGATCAGTTCCCTCTCAATTCCCTCATCTATATCATTTATAAAAATGTTGAACAACACTGGGCCCAGGACAGAATCATGTAGTATTCCAATTGAGAGGGGTATGGCAGGTTAGGAGTTGCAGTTTACAAGCAATTAATGATATGACTGCTTCCTGAAGCTACAAATCCCACCCACAAAAACCATGAGAAGAGAAAAGTAATTGTCCACATGAAGTGAACAATGAATGATTGCGTACATGAAAAATTAGAATAACTGGCACAGAACTATTTAATTTACTCTAAAAAACATCTGTGAACTACACTTTAAAAAATCATGAAGGTACTGAACAAGTCCTTTTAATAGTGTTGAGTGAACGGAAATAGTATAATCCCGTTTCTCATCCAACTTTGCTAAAAGCTCTGTTTGGCATGAACCCAAACCAAGCTTGTAGCAAAGTTCTACTTGAAACAGAGTTCTACTGGCTCGGTTCACTCAACACTAGTCCTGAACACTTGTTATAACACTGTCTTAGAACAATTGAAGCTCTGTATAGCACTCTTCGTTTTATACAGGTCTTTGGTGGCTCTTGGACATTGTTATACCCTAGTTTTAGGGCTTTAGATGAAATTCCAGTTTGGTTTGAGCTAATTTGGACTAAACCAAACTTTTTGAAAAAGTTTGGTGAACAAGCTGAATCGAGTTTTTCAAAAGTTCACTTATCACTATCCTTTTAATTTGCAGATTCTACAACTCTGCTTACATTTATCTACTATACACTAGAATAATCGGAATTTTAAAAAGCCTGCTATAAACCATCCTGTGCGTGGATTTGATCATCATTAGTCAAGCGGTTAAAAGAATAGAACACGATGACAGATGTGACGTTAGAACAGGAGCTATTTTGGGTTTTAAGATCTCCACTAATGTGTCATTACCTTGTCTTTGTTTAATTTACTACGTGCTTCATTAAGTAGCTTAGCTATGCATGTATAGTTGTGCTCTTTGTTACCGTCACATTTTTAATTACTACTCAGTTTTTGTTCTTAGTATTGTAAGGTTGTCTTTTCTTTTAAAGAGAACCTGTCGCGTGCCTGAAGCACCATAAATTCAGAAGAGCGATACTTATAGTGAGTATAAGACTCTCTGAGCTTACCATAGCAGTGAGACACTGAACTTCCAGAGCTGAGTGATTCTCCCTGCATTTGATTGTGGAACACAAGCTTGCATTTCAGCTGTTAGGTAGCGTGACAAGTGGAGGAGGAGTGCTCCGCTGCGTCTAGGAGATCGTGATTGCGTCATCATGGCGGTGTGCTTGAATTACTATATTTAGGCTTGAAAAAGGTATTACTTAAAGGAGATGTCTCGAGGCAGGAGTGGATTTTTTTTTATTGCCCAGTCCCCCTAATTAAGCATACATTACTAAGCCCCCCTGTAAATGACTTTTCTAGCTGGTTTGTACTTACAGTTCCAGCATTTCAGCAACTTATAAAAATTTCCCCAAGATGGCCGCCAGCTCTTTTCCCGTCGCTCGCTGCAGCCCGACGTGCGCGCTCCCGAGACGCTACCAGCTATGTCTCCCTGACAACGACGCCCCGCAGCCGCCGACCGGACCCCTGGAGTGAACACGGCCGACCAGTCACCCACCGCCAGGCAGCAGGTAACCGACGCAGCCCCCCCCATCACAGCGGCAGCCCCCCCCATCACAGCGGCAGCCCCCCCCGGCACAGCGACAGCCCCCCCATCGCAGCGGCAGCCCCCCCATCGCAGCGGCAGCCCCCCCATCGCAGCGGCAGCCCCCCCCATCGCAGCGTAAGCCCCCCCCATCGCAGCGGCAGCCCCCCATCGCAGCTACAGCCCCCCCATCGCAGCGACAGCCCCCCCATCACAGCGGCAGCCCCCCCATCGCAGCGGCAGCCCCCCCATCACAGCGGCAGCCCCCCCATCGCAGCTACAGCCCCCCCATCGCAGCGACAGCCCCCCCATCGCAGCTACAGCCCCCCCATCGCAGCGACAGCCCCCCCATCACAGCGGCAGCCCCCCCATCGCAGCGACAGCCCCCCCATCGCAGCGGCAGCCCCCCCATCACAGCGGCAGCCCCCCCATCGCAGCTACAGCCCCCCCATCGCAGCGACAGCCCCCCCATCGCAGCGGCAGCCCCCCCCATCGCAGCGACAGCCCCCCCATCGCAGCGGCAGCCCCCCCCCATCGCAGCGACAGCCCCCCCATCGCAGCGGCAGCCCCCCCATCACAGCGGCAGCCCCCCCATCGCAGCTACAGCCCCCCCATCGCAGCGACAGCCCCCCCATCACAGCGGCAGCCCCCCCCATCGCAGCGGCAGCCCCCCCCATCGCAGCGACAGCCCCCCCATCGCAGCGACAGCCCCCCCATCGCAGCGGCAACCCCCCCCATCGCAGCGACAGCCCCCCCATCACAGCGGCAGCCCCCCCATCACAGCGGCAGCCCCCCCCCCCCCCCCCGGCGCAGCCCGCCCCCGGCGCAGCGGCAGCCCCCCCGGCCCATCACTTACCGGGACAGCTGGACGGCGGGACAGCTGGGCGGCTTCTCGGGACAGCTGGGCGGCTCTGCACCTTCCTCTAACAGAGGATGGTACAGAATGGCCGCTCCAGCGCGCTCCCGAGCAGTGACAGCTCCCCCCATCGCAGCGGCAGCCCCCCCATCACAGCAGCAGGCCCCCCATCGCAGCTACAGCCCCCCCATCGCAGCGACAGCCCCCCCATCGCAGCGGCAGCCCCCCCATCGCAGCGGCAGCCCCCCCCATCGCAGCGACAGCCCCCCCATCGCAGCGACAGCCCCCCCATCGCAGCGGCAGCCCCCCCATCGCAGCGACAGCCCCCCCATCACAGCGGCAGCCCCCCCCATCGCAGCGACAGCCCCCCCATCGCAGCGGCAGCCCCCCCATCACAGCGGCAGCCCCCCCATCGCAGCTACAGCCCCCCCATCGCAGCGACAGCCCCCCCATCGCAGCGGCAGCCCCCCCCATCGCAGTGACAGCCCCCCCATCGCAGCGGCAGCCCCCCCCATCGCAGCGACAGCCCCCCCATCGCAGCGGCAGCCCCCCCATCACAGCGGCAGCCCCCCCATCGCAGCTACAGCCCCCCCATCGCAGCGACAGCCCCCCCATCACAGCGGCAGCCCCCCCATCGCAGCGGCAGCCCCCCCCATCGCAGCGACAGCCCCCCCATCGCAGCGACAGCCCCCCCATCGCAGCGGCAACCCCCCCCATCGCAGCGACAGCCCCCCCATCACAGCGGCAGCCCCCCCATCACAGCGGCAGCCCCCCCATCACAGCGGCAGCCCCCCCCCCCCCGGCGCAGCCCGCCCCCGGCGCAGCGGCAGCCCCCCCGGCCCATCACTTACCGGGACAGCTGGACGGCGGGACAGCTGGGCGGCTTCTCGGGACAGCTGGGCGGCTCTGCACCTTCCTCTAACAGAGGATGGTACAGAATGGCCGCTCCAGCGCGCTCCCGAGCAGTGACAGCTCGTCTGCGCATGCGCAGAAGAGCTGTAGCGGGGAGCACACTGAAGCGGCTCGTGCTGAAAGGAGAAGAACGGACTGCGCAAGCGCGTCTAAAAAAGCAAGCTGCCAGCGAATTTAGACGGAACCATGGAGACGGGGACGCTAGCAACGGAGCAGGTAAGTGAATAACTTCTGTATGGCTCATATTTAATGCACGATGTACATTACAAAGTGCATTAATATGGCCATACAGAAGTGTATAACCCCACTTGATTTCGCGAGACAACCCCTTTAAGCACTGATTTGCTGAATGCCAACCTTAGAAGGGGGTATATGTCCTTCCAAGTAAGTGGAACCACACCATTGTAATTCACCTCTTCTTATGAGCGCAAAAGGATTTTTTCCTTACACATCTTTCTTCTTTCTACACCAAACCCCATCCGGAGCTTTGGACCTTCTTGCACCTTTCCAGCTCTCTTTCTGGATTCCTCACCTGACATAAGAGGTTATAATAGCATGATTGCAGGGACTAGATCTGGCCTCTTTACCATTGGGTCCAGTTGTTCATAGCAGGTAAGTCCATTCCTTTACACCTAAATTAGCCAGTCAATGTGGTAGCAGAGTGACTATAGATTAGTATTATAGACCCGTAGGAAATACTTACCGTATGCTGCTATATTCCTTTGTGAGGCACCATAGTTTCTACTAGAAGTTATACTTCATACCATAATTTTATTATGCCAAGGATTTGCACAGAAAAGAGTGGGAAACAAAAACAGACGCATACTGAGGTACAGTATCGGCCCATCCCTATTACATTAAAATCTGATGACTGTAGGTCATTGAAATCCACTGAACTCATCTTGGTTAAAGACACTTGGATGACATGCTCTTGTTAACAAGTGCTATCCTGCTGAAACAATAATTATACTTCAGCCAATTAAGACATGACTATAGTCAGCAAAGAAACTTAGATAAGCCATGTCAAAAGAAAAGAAAAATGTCCGCCTCCAGTTGTGTCATTAAGTTTATGAGAATGTGTTGTTAAATGTAATTCTCATGTCAGCTATGGGCTACACTTGATGCATAAGCCTCCTGTCAAAGCTGGCATACTGCATGCAGCTCTCCATTGCTTTGCAGAAGAAATATCCTAGAAGCAATTTATATATTCTGTACACATCAACTATTAGCACTTCATAAAATATGTGTGTAGCCTAGGCTAAAGACGTTGCCAAGAAATGAGTACAACGAAACCACCAGGGACCACATTGGCTGAAAACTTTCCTCAATTATATGTCCTTAGGAAGCAATAACTTATCAACTAGAACATGCCTACAGCCTGTTTTACTATTCCCCCAAGTGTACATGGCTGTATTGTTAATGGATAAAAATAAATAACTTTAGAGGTATCATGTGCGAACATATGGATTGCCATAGGGTTCAGAGTTTGGGAGATCTGTTATATTTTATAAGATAAAGAATCAATGAACCCATTTTTTCTCTCAATTGATTGAAAATTGTGAAAAAAACATATTTGGAAGACATCTTTAATTACAATTATCTATTCTGTTAACATTAAATGAAACAAATAGAAGCACTGGAGCAAATGTTTTATATATGAAATACATGATGAAGATAATTATACCAAACTGATTAGCAAATTAACTTTTAATTCTTATTTTTCTAATAATATAAATTGGAATATTTCTCTATTCAATAGTAACATTATCTTGAGAGCTTAGAAATTGCTTTAAAACCCAATGCAATGCAAGACAATGAACTCTGTAAGAGGTTTTGGAAAGGAGATGAAAAAATGATCTAGAGGGGTTCTTCCAAAAATAATAGGTATCATCTCTACACAGGATAGATGATAAATGTATAATCACTTGGGCTTTGGCTGATCAATAGAACGGTTTCCCGTTCCTCCTTACCATATGATTGTGCTAAAGAGTTTACATGAAACAGTGGTCGAGCATGTGTACTGTCACTCTATTGAAAGTTTATTGAAACAGCTGAGCAATGTACAGCATCTTCATCAGAATGGAAAGGCAACACAGATAGGAAGGACTGAAGACCCAAACTTTCATTCAGGTAATCACTGGGAGATCACAGTGATCATACATTTATTATGTATCCTGGGGAAATCCCTTTATTACAGGAGCGTGAGGTGCTCTTCTCTCTGTGCACCTAGATTTTAGAACATTATTGTGGGATTTTTGCCTACAAAGTAAAGTTCTCCACAGATTTCAGATATTCAACATAGTTGAGATGCTGGATTTTTATATTCCTCGTTAGTGAAACTTGTTTTTTAGTTCAAGAGTATTATCATGCTAGAGTTCACTTCAGTTCAGTTACGAAGAGAGTCCATAGCGCCGATCTAGAATGACCATGAATGAGAGCATTGTTCCATTCAGCAAAGATGTCGGAGAAGGTACTATTACCTACCTGTTGCACCCACAGGCGCCGCAGATGACCAGGAGGCCTCCGCCATCTGGCAGGGGGTCGTCTCTTGATTTTCCTAGCAATTACTGTGGTTAGAGCACCGTGGGCCGGACAGCTTTTGACAAGTATGCAATATGACCAAAAAGTGCGAGTTGTCTCCTTGTTATTGTTTCTGTAATTGACTCATGTCCCATGCAAGCCTGCATCTCGCTGTTTCTGATGAAGTTGAACCAATGGACACGAAGAATCTGGCGCTGGCATCGCATGTGAACGGACTCCAGACGCTCAGTGGTTTGAGACAGCAAGGTCCAAGTCCAATAATATTGGCATTACGCAGGTCTGGTAGAATCGAATCTTGGTCCTGAGTGTTATATTCTGCCTCCACCAGAATTTATCCAGGAACCTCATTGCTGAGGCTGCCAGTGCTATTCTTCACAGGATGTCAGAAAGCGCCCTACCATCTGCGTGCTAAACGTTTCTGAGGTACACAAACTCACTGACAGTGTCGACTCACTGGCCATTTACATCTACGTCCAGTAGGATTGTGCCAGCTCCCAAATTCTGCAGGTTGGTTTTTTGCCAGGAGATGTGGAGCCCAAGACAGGACACATCAAAATCAAACTGTTCCAATGGGTGTCTCAGGTTATTAGATGCAATGTCCAGAAGTGCAAGATCATCGGCATATTTCAGGTCGGTGAAGTGGTACTCCGGAAGAGTGACCCCATTACATTGGACAATATGCTGAAGGACCCAGTCCATGGCCCTGCAGAAGAGTGCCAAGACGCAACCTTGTTGAACACCAGACGAGGTCTCAAAACTAGCAGAGGTTGAACTGTTGATACGGACTTTGGCGGTTGTGCCCTGATGCATGTCTTTTAGTAGACTTAGAAGGGATGTAGGGATGCCGATGCCATGCAAGGCCTTCTAGAGGGCTTCTCTGTCAACCGAGTCGAATGCCGCCTTGAGATCGACACAAGCGACAAGCAGTGGTCTATTAAATTCTCTGTGTTTCTCTGAGAGGAGCCTAAGAGGGAGTATGGCATCCATTGTGGAGTGGCCTGATGTGAAGCCTGACTGCTGCAGTCTCCACTTGGAGGTTAAGAGTGGTTGTACCCCTGAGAGTAGAACATGCACGAAGACCTTGCCAGGAACCGAAAGGAGCATTATCGGCCTGTAATTAGAGCATGCAGCTTTTGGGCACTTCCCCTTGTATAGGGCGAGGATGATGCCCTCCTTCCACCCCACAGGGTTTTTCCCACAGGACCAGACGAGCAGAAGCAGTTGATGTGGAGCAGTGCTTATCTGCACAATTGTGCATTAGATCAGTTTAGGTGGAATGCCTTCTGAGCCGGCGGCGCGTCCGTGTCTACGTTTCTGACTAGCAAAATGGACCTCTTTCCGCGATGGAGCATCCGTAGTCACAGAATGGTCATCCACAGCAACGGATGTAAGGTTGTCGAGGTTGTGGCACAATTTAGCCAGTGAATGGTTTAAGGCCGATGAGAAATGTTCATGCCAGCGTTTGGAATGTCTCTTCATGGTTGGTACAAGGGCTGCCATCGGATTTGTAGATTGCTAGAACAGCAAAGTATCCTCTTATACATACATCTGCCTAATCTTACGAAGAGGTATGAAGCCTGAAATGCACAATCTGTATGACATGATACCAATAAAAGATTGATGTTTTATACCTCATTATACTGACATGGTTATTGGCCTTTGAAGGGAAAGCACAGTATCCTGGATCTTTTTTTTGATGGCTTTCACTTTCCTGCTTTTCACTACATCCAGGACAGAGGTTGCCCACAAGCGGTGTTCTAGTGACTGCAGTACTATACAGGACTGAAAATTGTGTCTTCACACAAGTTGAGAATCCTGCATTGTCGGTTATGGTAAAGATTATTCTTTGTCAGTAGAGATTCTGCCCAAGGTAGCTCTCTGTATTTCTTCTTAGTTTTTAATTCCATCCTCTAAAATCAGGAATGTTTTTCCTAAAACTTTTTTTTTTTAGAAAGACTTTTCGGATTGTACAGAATAAAATTGGACCTCATCCCTGGCTCAAAATATATGGCTCTAGCGATAGCCCTCAGAAAGGCTAGTGTATTAACACGTTTCCCCACTACAAAGAGCAGTCAATTACTGTGTTTGTAGTGATAATGTCAGGCAGATGGATGTGGATCTGCCTTGCCACACACTGGTTTGGCTTTGGGCAAACGAAGGTGGCAGCACCTGGGGAATCCCAATTTTCACACTGCAACCCTCCCAATTGGATATCGACTTTGCTCTGAGGTCCCCAAGCTATTACACACACAGATAGTCCTGGTAACGTAGCTGCTGATTCTGCAGTGGGCCAAGATGCAGTACCTGAAGGTCTGAGCAAGGGTGCAGTCAAACCGTCAGCACAGGTGCATAAACAAGGTCCAGGCTGCAGTTCAAGCCAGGCAGAAGACAAAAGCAAAGCCCAAAATACAAAGGGGGGGGGGGGGGGGGGGTTAAAAAGCGGTCAATAATCAGGCAAGGATCAAAACCAGGTATACATACAAACTTAGGCATATATATAGGTTTTATTAGTATATAGGTCAATATGCCTGCTAGCAATGATATTTGATTTGATTTTTCCTATTGCCGTTGTGTTTGTAAATGTTAGTGTAGGGACTCACAAGATAACAAGGACCCTTGTCGTATGCTTGCAAGCTTATGTATTTTGGTAAAATATTACTGGCTGATATATGCTACGATCTGCTGCATTTGATTCCATAGTCCTGAAACTATCTTCCCATCCTGAGTACGTTGGCCTCTGCATGTACTCCTATGCGAACCAATGACAGCGGCCAGAGAAGGGAGGAGGGAGGGAGTTTAGCAGTGTGACTGCTAAACTCCCTCCCCCTTCTTTCCTTCCCTCCAGCTGTTTGCAATGGGAGGGAGTGGGACTGGGCAGAGCTAAGCACTGCCCTGTCCCACCTCCTCCCATTTCTGGCTGCAGACAAGGGGCGGGAGCTTAGCTCCACCTCATACCGCACCGTCATATTGCAACCAGCCGGAGGGGAGGGGAGGTGAGACAATTAGGAGGAGAGAAGGACAACAGCAAAACAGCATGGCGCCCTCGGCGTATATGAGCCGGGCCCATGCTGATCACACATTTTTACAGCGCTGGCGGGCCCACGTAAAAACGCCTATGGCCATGTGAGAGAGCCCATAAATGGTAAGCTGTAGAGAAACTTTGCAGCACCAAACTAGAAGAAATGAAGCATTATATAATGCCCGTTCAATTAATTAGTTGTCTGTATAATGCAAGGCAGGAAACATCCTCCAGTGTTAGGGCTCGTTCAGACGAGCGTGGTTTTAGTGCTCAAATAGCTGCGCTAAGAATTCGCATCTCACTTGTGCAAAAATTGAGTGAATGGGTAATTTCCAGCTATTAAGTCTTGACCTTAATTTGCTGTGAAATTGCCCGTTCACACGATTGGGAGCTGCGTGATGCGTGTTATTCAGCTCCCATAGGAGTCTATGGAAACTCCCACGGTCAGATCCTATCTTTTCTAGCACAGTGGACATTAGATGTAAGCTTTGCAGTCGCATGTTCTATCTTTGATAGGTGCGAGCTTTTTGCACATCTAAAATTCCTTCATCTGAACGGTTCTATAGAAAACCATTAAAGGAGATGTCCCGAGGCAGCAAGTGGGTCTATACACTTCTGTATGGCCATAATAATGCACTTTGTAATGTACATTGTGCATTAATTATGAGCCATACAGAAGTTATAAAAAGTTTTATACTTACCTGCTCCGTTGCTAGCGTCCTCGTCTCCATGGAGCCGACTAATTTTTGGCCTCCGATGGCCAAATTAGCCGCGCTTGCGCAGTCCGGGTCTTCTGCAGTCTTCTATGGGGCTCCGTGTAGCTCCGTGTAGCTCCGCCCCGTCACGTGCCGATTCCAGCCAATCAGGAGGCTGGAATCGGCAGTGGACCGCACAGAAGAGCTGCGGTCCACGGAGGAAGAGGCCATCTTCAGCGGTGAGTAGAGAAGTCACCGGAGCGCGGGGATTAAGGTAAGCGCTCCGGTGAGCTTTCTTTACCTCCCTGCATCGGGGTTGTCTCGCGCCGAACGGGGGGGGGGTTGAAAAAAAAAAAAACCCGTTTCGGCGCGGGACAACCCCTTTAATTCTATTAGACACGATTTTTTCACATGCCTATAATGCACTAAAACCACGCTCATGTGAGAGAGGCCTTAGAGATGAGGATCCTAAACTGGGGCATCTCCTTCTATTAATTCATAATACCCTAATAGGGAATAATTGGGCACATGAAAAGACATTTTTTAAACAAGTGTAAGTGATATGCAAAAAAAACTTTTTCTAATCTTTCATCATGATTTAAGTGTTACATTTCCATTATTAATGATCAGAATTTACTGTTAAATGAGATGCTGTCAACTTGTAGATTTAATGCAAATCGTAATCATATTTAATTTTGTTACCTTAAATGTAATTTTAAGATATGACACCTATTCCCTACATAATACTCCAGAGCATGTACAAATGCTAAATAGTGATTATGGTGTCGGATGCCTTAGCACCAGAAGTCAGCAGAGATTTTGCAGGTGTTCTTCCACTTGATTAATTACATTTTGCTATATTGTCATCTATGAAGACTGTACATTATGCAAGCAATGCTGTAACTGTTGTTCAAGTAAAATGTATCAAAAAATGTATATATCTACGAATAGAATCCATTACATATTTTATTACTTAAAGGGGCTATTCAGGGAGGAACATTTTTTCAAACAGACCTATAGTAGTGGAATAAAATCAAATTAAAAAGCCATGCTCACTTACTCCGCTGCTTCCGTTCCTCCAGTGCCTGATCCCTTGCTGGACTTCACTTCCTGCTTCAGCAAGCTAGCAATGCAATCTCCAACACCAGGGACATGTGACTGCCTGCATCCAATCACCAGCTGACTTCAGACAGTGATTAGCTACAGTGGCCACATTTCCCATTCTTGGGACGTCATTGAGCTGCAGCCAGTAGGTGAAGACCAGACTGGGACCGGGCACCACTGGAATAAGAGCTGTGGAAGCAGGGGAGGTGAATATGACTTTTTAATATTATACCCTCACTATTGGCCTATTTGAAAACAAAATTCTTCCCCAGATAATCCCTTTAATAATTGTAATGAGAAGGAAATAAATGAGCAGTGAAAATCTTTTTGCAAACTTCCAGTGATCTGGATGAACTAATCCCGTTTTGCCTTCATCCAGCATCCAGCGTGGCAAAACCTTACCTGTTTTTTCATCTTCATTTACAATTAAAAGAGTTCTCCGACTTGTTTTCAAATGAAACTTATTTTCATCATAGGCTTCTGCCAGGTTTTATGTTATGGGAGCTTAGGCAGCAGCTTGAGGATAATTGGAATTATGCTCCGGTTTTAATTAGGCTTCGCTTTTTTATAATGAGGCCTTTAAAGAATGCAGCTGCAAACAAATTAATTGATTGATTGATTAATTGCTTTGCTGTATCATGCCAGTTTACTTGGGTAAGAAAGCAGGGAACCAGGTTAATATAAAAAATTCATTAACCCCAAATAGCTGCAGGGTATACTTTAAATCAACACTCTTAAATGTTGATTTCTCTCCTCTAGTGATTTTGAATCAGATTATTTGAGATGCTTAAATGGACTTACAGTCTATTTGACTTAAATAAGACATTTTGCTATGTCTAGTGCAGGCCCTGATAGGGCGTGCAGGACACAGAGATTTAAAAAGACACAAAAGAAAATCTCTCTCACGTTCAGTCCCTTTAAGCCCTGTTTTATAACAGTGTACTGCTTTGCCAAAGTCTTCTGCTGACAGGTATGGAAATTTACTATAGTTAGGATTCAAGTATATAGCCATAATACAACTCAGTAACATTCAAAGCATTAATACTGCACTGAGTCTACTGAGCCTTAGGCCTCATGTCCACGGGGAAAATCAGGCCCGCTACGGATTCTACATGTAGAATCTGCAGCGGGTCCCTCCTGCCCCGCGGACATGAGGCATAAAAATAAGAATTTATAAGAATTTACCTATCCGTAGCGGGCGGGGAAGCTCTGCTCTTCCTCACGGCCGGATCTTCTTTTTCGGTTGGCGGATGAATTCCTCACGCCGGCGGCACGTCGCCGGCACGTCGTCGACGTGCCGCGCTCATGCGCCGGGCACGTCCGCCGAGCCGAAGCAAGGGAGATGCGGCCGTGAGGAAGAGAAGACCTTCCCGGCCCGCTGCGGGTGAGTAAATTCTTTTAAATTCCTATTTTAGGTCTCCCGCGGATCCGGACGGCTTCCATAGGCTTCAATAGAAGCCCGCAGGAGCCGTCCCCGCGGGAGACCCGCATGAAAATGGAGCATGGTCCAGATTTTTTCATGCTCCATTTTTTTTAAAATCACTTTTATTGACGATCCGCGGGTATTTATCTACCCGCGGGTGGTCAATGCATCCCTATGGGGTGCGGATCCGCGCGCAGGAGAAGAGTTAAAATCCGCTGCGGATTTTAATTCTTATTTTCCCCGTGGACTTGAGGCCTTACTGTACCTTTATACGCATATGATTTCATACATATGATTTCATCTTCTGATGGACTCAGTATGTACATAGGTATACTATTCTCCCTTAGAAGTAATGATTCTAGGAGATTTGGGGGGGGGGGGGAGGGGGGTTTGAAATATAAGCCCTACCCTGAAAATAAACCCTAGCTACATTTAAAAAAAAATACATCACCTAACAGCACTCTCCGCTCCTCTGCACATCTGCTTCTGAAGCTCTGGCACACTTGTCTGTAGTTTTCAACCAGCAATTCCTGCTTTGGAGATTCAAAATCCCCGCCTCCAGGAAGTGCTGTTTCTGATTGGCTCAGCCAATCCCTGCAGTGGTCGATGAGCTAACCACAGCCATCGCATTGAATGTCTGTGTTTGGTTCATCTATTGCTGCAGTGATTGGTTGAGACTCGGCGCTCGAGAAGCAATCAAAGCCAGCGCTTTCTGGAGGCAAGGTTTTTGAAACCCATGACCAGGAAGCACGGGCTAAAGACTTCAAACAAGTGTGCCGGAGCTGCGAAGGAGAAGTGCGGCGGAGCTAACAGCACCTGTTAGGCGATGTATTGTTTTTTTGTTTTTTTTGTGTGACTAGGGTTTATTTTAGGGAAACAGTAGCATTTCTTATTGATTTGTAGCATTATTGCATAGCCCGTCGCCCGTGTGAAAGCATCCTAAAACTTGTTTCTACAGTCCATAAATTCAGTGAGCATCCAAGCAACTGTCATATGAGCATGCTTTCGTCAATAGCAGACCTAATGGTGCATTCACACGAGCGTGTGCGTACATAGGTGCGCACAAAACCTCACACCCACGTACGTGCACAAGCACGCGTGAATGCAGGTCAATGCCCATTGCCTTTAATACGGCTGAGGCTGCTGCCAGCGGTCCTATTGAAAGCATTGGGCTGCCGGCAACCCCTGCAGTGATTTTCGGGCAAGGGCTTTAAATATAACCCCTTGTTTGTGTAAAAAATAAAAAAATATATATATACTCACCTATCCACCACTGCCGGAACTCAGCTGCAATTTCTTTGCTTGGTTCCCGGCATGGAGTCCCCTTGTCACTGAACACTGTGACAGTGCTGTCACAGTGTTCAGTGATAAGGGGACTCCCCGCAGGGAATACTGACACGCACCACAGACCTATGTTGCACACATGTCCTATGTTTTGCAGGTACATGCGTTTGCATGCCTGTAAAACACGGACATATGAAGACACCATAGGGAGCCAATGGTTCTAATAGACGCCTGGTTTTGTGCTCACCTATGTGCGCACATAAACTTGTTCGTCTTAATGCACACTATTTATGAAAGCTTACCTAAGCTGGTAGTGAATCATTCAAAGTCATAGGGGATTCACAAGGTTTCATTTTGGTTGTTTTAGCATGAATTCACTGAACTTTCTGATTACCAAGTGGTTTGTAGTTGGAAAGCACAGCCTTATGAAATTACAATCAATGCAAAAGCAATAGAGAAAATTGTAGTACACATATAGCACATTGATTAGCTGCACAGCACTATGTACAGGCAATTACACTGCATCAGTACAGCAGTAGGCAGTCAGCAATTTGCCATTAGCCAACTAAAACAGTTGGTGTGATATAAAACAATATTACTTCCCTTCAAAATTTACATTCCCATTATCTGCCGCATCTATAACAGCCTTGTCATACCCTTTAATCGGAGAAACCTCATAGATTTCCCATTTGTGTCTTGGAAATGACAGGGATTAAGAGCTTTTTTTGTCTAATGTCGAATTAATATTTAATAGCAGTTTCACACCTGCCACATTTATGGAGCTGGCAAGATTGTAGTCAGTAACGGAAATGCTGCATTGATCTGAAGATAAAAATAACTCAGCCGTCATTGAGACAGGAATGAATCACAGATTTCTAGGTTTGGTGAAGATTTACGCTGCCTGTCCACGGGCGTTTTTGCATTGCGTTCCCCGCGGCGATTATCCGGCCGCAGGGAACGCAGTGACGCTTTCCATAGCATTGCTATGGAAAGCACAGCTCCCTGTCCATGGGCAGAGAATCGCTATGATTCTCCGCTCACGGCCGGCAAATAGCAGCATGCTATGAATTGCTGCGATTCTCAGCCATGAGCCTATCTGTCAGATAGGCTCACTGCAAAGATCAGTCATCTCTCACCTGCTCCCGGGCGGCGGCTCCTGCAGTCGATCTCCGCCACGGGATATCACAACGCCCGTTGACAGGTAGCCTTACTTGGGGATCTTTTACATGGGACAGAATAGGCTGGACGACGCACCGCAAGCTGCCGCAAATTCTGCACCAAAATCTAGAGGCTACCTGCAGATTTCGATGCAGAATTGAAAATGGCTTAAAACCCACCTGCAATTCTGCATCAAAATCTGCAGTTAGACTTGCGGATTTGTCTGCGCCCTACAGCGTAATTCTGTCCCATGTGAAGATCCCTTGTTATCTCTAGGACTTGATTTCTTTCTTTCGTAAAGTATATTTTTGTGAAGGCCATGATTTTTACTGTTTAAGAGACAATTACATGTGTTCACTGAGATGTCAAGTCTCTCAGTGTGTCATCCATTTCACTGCAGTAATTGTAAAATGGTCTTTAAAGCTAGTACAATAACAAGACACTAAAGTTAGTCATTTTATTGGCACAAAGGAAAAAGCTGGAAAGGCCAGTTATTTTCTGAATCATTCAATTAGTTCCTAAATTTTTAGAGATTTGGTTTTAGGTAAGTGAATGACGCAGAATTAATCAGTTTTTAAGAGGTTTATGCAGAATTGCAAACAAGGGGTCTGCTGTTTTTCCGTTTGTCCATAGTCCTAATTTCAAAGTGAATGAAGCTGAAATGCAATACTGGAACAACGCTGCGTCTGCAAACGCGTTAGACGCCTTTTCCTTATCCTGGACAATTCCCTTTTAATATGCAATGCTTTTATTCTAACGGCTCCTGCAGACAGCCGATTTTGTGTGCGTTTTTAATGGGTTCCCTCACATTCAGTATTTTGGCTCTATATTTTCCTGTGCGAAAATATGTGATAGGCTCTATATTTGTGTGTATTTGCGTACATAAGGCACCATAAGAGTATTAGAGTATATTGATACTGGCATGAAAGCTTGTATACCAGCAGAGAACCTAAATGGGGTTCTGTGCAGGGAGTGAGGGGGGAGCAGGGAAAGTTGCTGCATTATGTTTATATGCCTATATGAAATATGGTCTGTACATTAGAGAGGAGGATATATTTCTGCTGCTGTCAAAATTTATAACAGCAAAGCAGACAGACAAAATACACTTTGGCATGGGAAATATTGCAGTTCTCTGTTTGTGGCCTCAGACGTCATTTCGAGTCACCAAACAAGCCACTACAAATTATTTGCAAATTCAATTACGCTGCACCAAACAGAGACAGCTCACAAAGATGCAAGCTATACTACTGTTCTCACATATCGTGCCTCCCAGGGATTGTGGCTTATTTAGTTGATGGTGGTTTGTTTGTTAATGTAAAACAAAAAGAAAGCCAAACAGGAAAACAGCAAATACACACAGTGCATGCCAGCAGCTTCAAATGTCATTCAGTTACCAATGAAAGATTAGAGGAATAAAGAGTGAATGGAGCATGTACTTGAGAGTTCCAAAGTCTATAAACCAATGTTTTGGTTTGGGAATTTTATTTTATTTTCTTCTCCCTTAATTCTGTATATGGGAGTGAGATTGATTAATTCTTGACAAGTTTGAGAGGGTGGAGCCAGTCCATGAAATGTCACGCCTTCCCAGCAGGATGTGCAAATACATGGAATAAATGTAGGAAAAAAAAGTGGTTGCAGGAGCAATCCCTTTTCTTAAAGAGGCACAAGTTGTATTTTTAAGCTTGACTCCTCTGTTTTTATTAAGAATTAATCCAGCTTACAACAAATGCATTTCGGGGCCATTGCACTCCTTCCTAGGTATTTTAGCTAGGGTTACACAGCCAGCATTGGTGTGTTCTCTTTACAGAGAAGTGGAGCACAGGCATAGGCACACAGCAGTAAGTCACCAGTCAGCCATGAGCATTCCTCCCCTCACTTGACCCCATGCTAAATGTCTCAGATATGGCATTGGCCCCTTTGACCTCTGGGTATTTAAGCTGGACGAGTGGCCAGAGCTTGCACAACATGCCTTAGGGCTCCTTCACACAAGCATAACATATTCACACTTGCAGGAGCATGACATAAATGTGCTTCTTTACTGTACTTTTTTGCACTGCTAGGCCTGTTCACATCAGTGTGGGACATTACTCCGTCATGTTTGAACAGGCGGGGCAGCCAACTTAGTAGGCACAGCAGTCTAATTAGTCCCCGGGGGTTATAGAATAACACTGCGATTTTGTTTGGGAGAAGTGCACATTTGCGCACCCTGTAGACTCCAAAAATAAAGCATGTCGCGTATTTTTCATGAGACTGAATTTCACATGCAAAAACACTTCATGGGTTAATGGATATGGTTGAACACGCAAAATCACCCATTTGAAGAAGCCCGTAGAGGTGTTTGCAGAAAGGCGCTGTTGCTTTCCTTCTCCTGCAACTGACATGTTTCCTCCTTTCTTCTTCACCCCAAATGAAAATTATGTCAATATGGAAATACAGAATTACAGCTTTCATGTTTCTATGAAGAGCACACTCTGCCCTCAAGGTGCTGTTATTGCTAGTGGTGGTAGAACTACTGCTGCTCTCCTTCTGATTCTGCCATGTTTCCGACTCCTACTCCTAAAGTGGAAATTTTCTAAAGCGCAAGAAACAACTGTAGCTCTACAGCTTTTCCTTGGAGAAGGCCCATGCTTGGCTGTTCTGTTCACCTGGTAGAATTTGTCCTTTTCAAAAATTATGACATTGCTTTTAAAACAAGCAGCACACCACCTTTCTGTCTTGTCAACATTTTTGCTAGCTCCTCAGCTGTTTCTTGGAGAAGGTCTGTGCTTGAGTGTTGTTTTCCCCTGGCAGAATTTCTCCTTGTAAAATTTGACATTGCAGCACATTTAGTGATAGGGAACCTGCTGGACGCCTTTCTTGAGTCCACAATTTTATATATTATAGTACCAACATATTCCACAGCCAGAGATTATTATCACTCTCTATCCCCCTTGGGCTCACTATGAGATCTTCATTTCATCAGGGTTCCATTCCTTTCCAGCATTTATGCTGGACAGAATACTATACTCAACTATGCTATTTTGTCTGTAACTATTACCAAACAGGAATTGAATTCTGCTCAACTGATGACCTTATTAGTCTCTGCTTGACTAATAAAAGCCTATGGTTCCATCTTGGAGGATGTAACCCTGCGGGCTGAGAGTAAAGAGCAGTCTGAATGAACAGAATCTTGTTTTGACACAATGCTGATACAATTGCCAGTTTTGCCAAATAACCTTTGCTAAGGGTATTTATTCATTTATTCACATGTATGTATTACAGCTTTTCGTGAGAGCTGTAGATATTGCGTGCTCAAAGAGGGGTCAGATGCCTCTTCCACATAAAGCTGTAAGATGCCTGTGAAGCTTTAGAATGCTTAACATTGCAGTGATTCTAATTGTATTCTGACATGTAAAGCTTAATTAAACAAAACCCTATCAATCATTTTTGTTTTTATTTTCTATGTCTTTAATGCAAGTATTAAAAAAAAAACAACTTAATAGCACAAATTTGAGATGCTATCATCCTTTTGGCCACTAGCCAACCAAGAGGAAGGTTAATTTAATCCAATCCAATTTACCAGCAAAGTAGAAGGTTAATCTAATTTGCCTTTGACTATCCCTTTTACATATTTTGATGCTTATTCTTCGTGGCAGATTTTACACTCAAGGACAAAAAACTGGAAAAATGCAACCGTCATGAAAATGTCTTCACCTAACAAAGGTGTATTTGGGTAGGAAACTAGTTAGCAGTAATTAAATATGGTATAATGCTATCATTGGAAGCATCTAAAATCCTTCCAATACATTGTCTAATGAAAAGAAATATTATTGACTGTTGGAATTCAGTATGGTGCTGCAAGTCTGCATAATGTGATACAAATCCGGTAATACATCCATTCACCTTTCAGAAAAGAAAAATGGCTTAAGGGAGGTAATTGATTAGTGTCCAGTTGATCAGCAGGATATCCTATGAAGAGTGTTGCACCAATATTTTTAATCCACTGTTTCTCCTACATACAGATCAAAAGTTTCCCTACATTCAGGGCTGTTTCACATGAACATATATCGGCCGCCGTTTTCATGGCTGCCGATATACGCTACGATCTGATGCATTGGATTCCATTGTATCAGATCACATGGCCGTATTCCCAGGGTTTAAAAGCGCCCAGCTGGGCCAATATAGCACCGGGCGCTTTCACGCCGGGCCAAAACGATAGTCGTGGAAATTTCTTTCCGTCCATAATACGTTGGCCACTGCATGGGCTCCAATTGGAGCCAATGACAGCATCCTGAGAAGGGAGGTGGGAGGGAATTTAGCAGTGTCACTGCTAAACTCCCTCCCTCTTCTCTCCTCATCTCTCCTCCCCTCTGGCTGTTTGCAATCGGAGGGGGCAGAATGGGTGCCCCTCCTATTGCTGGCTGTGGACAAAAGGTGGGTACTTAGCTCCTTCCCTATCCCGTCCACTCACATTGCAAACAGCCAGAGGGAAGGAGAGAGGAGGTGAGCCGGCGAGTGGAAGGAAAGGAGAGGCAATGGCATTGTGGCGGGAAAACAAGGGAGGGGTAGGGAGTTTAGCAGTGTCCAACACAGGGAAAAGCTTGCAGGTGCTTATATTTAGGCATTTGAAGTCATTCTGAGGGTTTATGCCGAGTGAGGGATTTCCGGGCTGCAAAGTATTTTTTCGCTAATATATCGCACCCGGTCATGTGAATGGATGAGAAACTGCTAAATAAGCTCAGGACTTGATTGCATCTGTTCTTCATTCACACGATTTTACGGCGCGTGCGGGCAACCATAAAAACGCATATGCTCGTGTGAAGGAGCCCTAAAATAACTATCTAAACTATAACTGTCTAAAATAACTATGGGGTATTTGCTGAAGTAGACAGCGTAATTTATATGCAGTAGGGTTGTGAGAAATATGGGGCAAAATAAGTTGCTATCATCTCTACGGTCAACTGAATTTTAATGGTAGCTTTTTTAAAGGCTAGAACAAGGCTAGGTACAATCAAGGCTACCACAAACACGTTAAAGACAGGAATGCGTGGAGAACACTGATCCATAAAGTGACCGAAGGTCAGATGCCATTGAACAGATAATCATCATAATTTTAAAGGCAATGAAAAGAACAATTTTCCTGGGCCAAAGTATAAACAATGAAGTTCATTTGTCCTAATCAACTCGTGATCTGTTTTAGATATATCGATGTATGTAAAGGCGTTTTCCCACGACTTAGACTTTCTACACAACCACTCAGTCCTTCTTGGTTGCTGCTGACCAGGACATGTGACTTCTGCAGCCAATCACTGACCTCAGCATTGACCTTCTATAGCCAGTGATTGGCTCCTGTAGTCACATGTCCTAGTCAGCAGCTACCAGGAAGTATAGAGTGGTTGTGAAGCAATTTTAAGTCATGGGAAAACCCCTTAAAGGATTTAGTCATTATATACAAAACTAGGGAAACATAGTGATTAACATGACATAAATAGGTTGTAAATTGAGAGATAACACCTATAGGTGGCACTGAAGAGCTTTTTTTTAAAACTGGAGAAGTGCTATTTTTCTGTACCATACCCAAGATCGTAAAGCTTAAACTGAGCAGTAGGCGTACGGAGTGCCAGCACTTAAAAACCACAATACTACGATCCTTTTTTTTTCTAATTTTTTGTAGTTTTATGCTAAAGCTCAGCCGTGGTTCCCTTATGGTTGCCCATTCTATTGCTAATTCCTTTTTACATTCCACAGTGACAATAGATCACTTGCCAGGGTATAAGCAAAAAAAAGAAAAGAAAAAGACTTAAAAGTGAATATACCATGTTGTGCGGCAGAAAAATGTGGTCCTGAATACAATTAACATTTTGTTAAAATTAATTTGCTGTTATATTTTATGAGGCAGACATCAAGACAAATGTGTTGATCTGTGCAGTAAGATCCTCAGCGAGAGGTGCGACAAGTATTAATTGAAAAATGTGCTGTTCTGATTTGCTGCTCCATGGCTTTTCCTTTAGACATGCTGTTCTTGTAAAGCATTTTTCTGTCCTTGGATGTGGTGAGTCACACAAAGCTGAATAAAGGCAATGAAAGTAGGCAAGGCGAAGCTCTCCGCTCAGTGACTTAATCATAAGTTAGGTTGATTTGATGTAGAAGGTATTTTATTTTAACCATATTTTTCCAGGCCACAGACTATAGTAGTGCCAAGTGTCACTGCAGCGTGTGCTGCTTTATTGTAATACAAGACTGCGCTTTATGAAGTTGCTAGAAATTATTAGTTAGAGGAGTTTGTAGTCATTTTTTTATCTGGAAGAAACTTGTTGAAACTCTCTTTACACTCGGTCTTTTGTGTTTGGAAAAAAACTTGGAAAAAATGGTGTGTTTTTTCTAGAAGTTTATTTGGGGGTGTTAGATTTTTTTTTTTTTGCTCACACGTGACTTTTTATTTTTTCCTATAAGGAAGTCTGAAAAAATGTGAGAAAAACAGGATTACTTGAGCATGCTGCATTTTATTAGCAATACAATTTCATTGGTTTTCAAGAAACCTACAATATTCAGAAGTGGAATGTGTTCCAAGGAGCAAGAAAAACTTTACAAATGCTGAAAATTACATTCTTAGGGCTTAAACGCATGAACATGATTTTCTTACATTATGCTGCCATGATAATCAAATTGATTTCAGTGGTTTCGTTTTCACTATCGGGATTCTTGCTGAGAATTGTATGGGTGAGAAAAGATAGGACTTGCCGTATCTTTCCCACACGTAGTATTAACTCCATGCGAGAAAGATAGGGCAGGACCAATCTTCCGGCTATTTTTTTTCAAACTACTGCGCTATGGCGCAGAGTTTGAATGTACCAGCTAGCGTAGTTGCACACATGGTCCTCTGAAACCGCAGTAAGGGCTGATTCACATGAGCGTATTTACATTCACCCAAATGTGACGTAAAATCACTAGAATGAAGAAAAGTCACAATAGAGTCCAGATATTAATTAGCATTTTCTCGTCCATTCACATGGACAACTGCAACATCCTGATGAAAAAATACGCTGCTACCCGGAAATCCCTCAGTCGTCAGAAATCCTCGGTATGGCTTCTACTGATTAAATAGAGCCAGCTGTCTTCTTTTCCCTGCGTTGGACACAGCTAAACTCCCTCCCCCTCCATTTTCTTTTTTCACCTCCTATAGGAGTCTATGTGAGCCTCCAGCATATCTCGGCAATAGATAGGGCAAGATCTATCTTTTTAAAAGAGTGATTTTTTTTTTACGTGCCCAAAAATCACTCATGTGAATGAATGCCTTGGAATCTAACACTTCACATGGTCACACTGTTCAGCCAATGCATTTACGCGTAAAATCGCTCCTGTGAATGAGGCCTTAGAGAAAAGAATGCTTAGACATATATTGAAGAAGAAACAGAAAAGGAGCTGGAAAAGGGAGGGCTAATAGGATACACACAAAGTACGGGAGGGATCGAAACAAAACTATGCAATATACAGCTATTTAATATTTTCTTACAATACCTTAGCTACAGATATTAAAAATCACATGGAGACAATTTAACATTGGAATTATTGAGACCAAACTCTGTAGCACAAATTGTATGCATGTATTCTATTATTTCTTAATGAGAACACTTTGTCATATGAATGAGCCTGCTGTCATATTGAAAAACTGCTATGCACCCAAAAAATCTGCAACAAAAATGAGAGAAAATTATACAAAAAAACCCCAAACTGTTTGTAGTGCATTTAATAATCCTCTATTGACCTACAGCTAATGTCTGGATGTGGCAAAAAAAAAAAATGCAAACAATAAAATCGAAAAATAAATGTGGTTTTGAAGAGACTGTCATTTACGCTGCTGATCAGCCGGACAACGTTTGGGTGAGTGCTGCGACCTCTTCATTGCATACCAGGCACAGCGCCATACCTGTCACTTGAATAGGACTGAAAAGTTCTCAGACCATAAGATGAATGAATGCAACACCAGTGGCCTGAGAAGAGCGCCATGGCACTCACACAAGAGCTGTGGTCTCTTTATTTAGAAAAACTCTCTTTAGTCAGCTGATTGGCAGGGGTCCTAAGTGGGAGATCAGCAGAGTTTAATTTTTATTTCATTAAACTTTAGGGGAATCTGCAGAAAAAGGCGTTGCATCCATATAAGACATTGTACTGTATATGGCACATTACAATATACAGTTTACATCACACACAATATAATACCATCTTGTTTCCTAGATTTAAAACTTCCTGGGGAAAATGTCAAATGGCGGTCTTACTAATATATTTCCCCTGTTGCACGATCTACCTAATAAATGAAAAGACACACGGTTGTTCATTAGAGATGAACGAGTATACTCGCTAAGCGAGTACCTGCCCGCTTGAGACAAAAGGTTCGGGTGCCGGCGGGGGAGCGGTGAGTAGCGGCAGTCAGCGGAGGGGAGAGCGGGGGGGGAGAGAGAGATCTCCCCTCCGTTCCTCCCCGCTCTCCCCTGCAGCTCCCTGCCCACCGCTGGCAGCCAAATCTTTTGTCTCGAGCAAGCAGGTACTCGCTAAGGCCAATGCTCGCTCAAGCAATTGCCCTTAGCGAGTATAGTCGCTTATCACTATTGTTCATCTATTAGGTGCATCTCACCTTCTCTGTGCACCTAGACATAAATGTATGTTAGGTCTGATCTGGCACTCATTTCTGGAATAAATTATGCCAGTTTTTGGAGTAAATTATACATAAATGTGACAGTATGGGCAGCCATGCCCCCTCTAATATGTCACGCCCTCTTTTAAAAAATGGCAGATAGCGGAGCAATCAGCAAAAAGTCACAGATTTTTATGCAAATCACCACTTACCCAAAAATTAGTGACTTTTTTACCCCCCCCAAAATTGGAGTCAAAGGTTTAATGAATGTCCCCCGTGTGGCAGAGTTTGCTGCTTAATGTACAATATATAATACTGGTATCTTATATGGACTTTAGGCTCCCTCAGGCACCAGGGCGTTAGTTAGTAATACCAGAATCAGTCTCTGGATAAGAGTGCATTTGGGGAAAGAAAAGCAGGCTTTTTTTTTTTTTTTACAAAAATGTAAATTCTAATGTTGTCCCACTTACTGTACTTGACCCTATGTAACATTCTGTATGTGAACAATTTATATAGCAGAGCTGACTCTTGATGGGCAGAATGCAATACGTATTCGTGACAAGGTTAGTTCATGAACAAAGAGCACAAAAGCAACAAAGGACGTCTACTGTGCACTCTCTAATGATGTGTCTCTTTTACTGGCCTTATCAAGCATCACCTCATTTCAAAGGTGCTCAACTCTTATTCAATGTCCCCTACCAAAATAACAAAGCGCCTCTTCAGTTTGATCTGTGATGGCCTAAAAGCAGGTCTATGTTTGACTTAAAGCTCCTTGCTGTTTAGGGACTTAAAGGGAAAAATCCATATTGATCTGGATGTCAATGACGCACGCAGCAAACGCTCGATTATATTTTAGATAATAAAGCTTGCCATGTAATTAAAGCTTTTTACACACAACTGTTAATTTATCAGCTAGTTCAGATCTGATGTAAGGATTTTAGAATTCCCACTGTTGTGGTGTGTATATTTGCTGTTAACCCATGGGTATCTGGGTATAATGTTAGAATATGTGGAACAGATTAAAGGGAATCTTTCAGCTACTTTGAGCCCTATAAGCTAAGCTTGGGGCCTCAAAGTAGGTGACCCACTGAGTCTGTGAATGTAAATTCTATATTTGCCTTCAACGTTCCCCCATTGTCAGTGCTTAAACCGGCTGCTGCAGTTCATTAAGTGGCACTGCTAAGTAGTCCTCCTATTTTAAGTTCAGAATGAGAGGACTACGAAGTGCGCTGCTCAAAGCGCTGACTTTGGGGGAATGCGGGGACGGTAAGTATAAAATCTAAATCCCCAGACTCAGTGGGTCACTTACTTTGAGTTCAACATTTTAGCTTGCATGGCTTAAAGTAGCTGACAGAGTCTTTTTAACCCCCTAAGGACCAGACTGGTTTGTATCTTAGGGACCAGACACTTTTTAAGGATTTTACCCAGGTGGTGGTTTAACTGCCCTATTTTTTTTCCTTCAGCTACCAAAATTATTTTTGCTGCATTTTTTTTCCCTGTGACATATAGGGGTATTTTTTAATATCTTCCTTACTGACTTTTTTTCCCTGTTTTTTTTTTTTTAGTTTTATTGGTGGTAAAAAGCTAAAAAAATGATTTTTTAAAAACATTTATAGTTATTTTTTAAATTCGTATATTTACACTAAAATAAGGTATGGGAATGGGTTCCTCTTTTTGTTTCAGAAGTTTTGATATATAATATGTATGGTTTGGTTTACAGGGCGCATACAGCGACGGTTTTGGTTGGTGTCGGCTTTTGGTCTTTTTTATGTATATATTTTTATTTTGTTCTGTAATTTTGTTTTACTTATTTATGTTTTTTTTTTTACTATCTATGTCCCCCATGATGTCTGTTCTGTCTTCTTACACGTTCACACAGTGTGCAGTCCGACATTCAGTTTAACCATTTCTGTCTTCCAAATAAACAAACTGTTCTTCTTAATCTGGCAGGTTTATTGGTTAACAGATTGATGATGATTGACGATAATAATGATGATAATGATGTCGATAATGTCGATAGTGGTAAAACTATAAGAATACAGATAATTTGCATAAGTATGATGCATAGGAACATTACATAACATTAACATGGAGGTACATGGCAAAATGGCTGCTACACATAGTGCTGCATGGCTAACTAAACAGTTATAACTCCCTGAGTAACAACACAACTGACCACTGAACAGCTCTGCATAACATTCTGTCTCTGAAACAAGGGTAGTTTTCTTACCAGATATGCTTTTACAAAGATGGTGGATTTTGAAGAGGAGAGAGCAAAGATAAGTCTGTCTCTGACTGGAAGTTCTGGCTGAAAGTTCCTTCTTCCCACAATGCCTTGCAAACTACCCATAATACATCACTCCTTATGGTAGAAAAACAAGTTGTAATACATTTGTAACACAGCTAGATGGTTCTGTAACCACTAAACACCTAGAATGGAATGTTATGTAGCTTCGGTTTATGTGGGGCAGAACAATGTCGTATAAGATTTCTGGGGGACATTCACATGTTTTTTTATTTTTTTTATTTGACACTTTCCCACTGTAGCTGGGGCATTCATAGGAGCCCCAGTTACAGGGAAAAACATCCCCCGTGACAATAGTCACTGGCAGAGCTGATCAGGGTCTTCTAGGACCCCTTAGCTCTGCTGTGCAGGGGGATCCTGACGGTCACGTGACCACTGGCTCGCGTAGTTGAAGAAACATTTTAACTTTCACTCTCTCATTGAGCGCTACATACTAGGGAACGGAGAAGGCAGAAGGGGTTAAAAATCCTCTGCCATATTTTTAATAATCTGCTGGAATCAAAGCCCAGGACCAAGCGCTATAAATTTACTGTGCTTTGTCCTTAATTGTTTAAATTATATTTAAACACTCCCCGTCTGACGTCAACGGACGTCACTATTGGGTCTTTTCCAGGGAAAACAACAAAACAAGTTCCGCCACTGGCCTGAGGAATAGCTTGCATTCCCCAAGCTTCCACACTTTGACCTCAACCTTGCGTACTTTCCCATCCTCGCTCGGGAACGTGTTGGTGATGAGGCCCAGTGGCCACTCGTTCCGATGTGACTGGTTATCTTTCATGAGCACTACGTCCCCAGGTCTGATGTTAAGCCTGTCTGTTTGCCACTTTCTTCTTGCTTGTAAGGTAGAGATATATTGCTTCTTCCACCTGTCCCAGAAAGTATTAGAAAGACTTTGCACCTGTCTTCATTGTCGTCTGTAGAGATCCTTCTCATTGAACTCTCCGAGAGGGGCACTCGGGGTACTGGTTTTCTGTGTGAGTAACATAGCAGGACTAAGGATGGTCAAATCTTCAGGGTCGCTGGAAAGAGTAGTCAACGGTCTTGCATTCATAATAGCTGAAACTTCTGCCAAGAAGGTGATCAAGCTTTCGTGTGTACGTCTTGTGCTTCCCACTTGCAAGAAGATAGAATCCAAGATTTTCCTTGCTATTCCTATCATCCTTTCCCAGACACGGCCCATGTGGGAAGAATGAGGTAGATTAAAGGTCCAAGTGCATCCTTGCTCATTTAAGTATCTTTCCACATTGGTAGTGTCTAAGTTAGAAGGAATTTGAAGTTCTTTCACTGCCCCAACTAAGTTCGTGCCTCTATCTGAACGAATATGTTTCACTGGTCCTCTTATGGCAATAAAGCGTCGAAGGGCATTTATGAAACTTGACGTGTCCATGGATTCGATCACTTCAATGTGGACCGCTCTGCTGGACATACAAGTGAACATGACCGCCCAACGCTTTGCGCTGGCGTGAATACCTCTAGTGTGTCGTGTAGCCACTGACCAAGGACCAAATACATCTAGACCGACATTGGTGAAAGGAGGGTCTGTACTGAGTCTCTCAGTTGGGAGGCTGGCCATCTTCTGGCTCTGTAGCATGCCACGAAGTTTGCGACCGGAACCGCAGCTGTAAATGAGCTTGCTCACACACCTCTTTGCTCCAACAATCCATAGTCCCGCAGCTCGTAGATTCCCTTTGGTAAACAATCGGCCCTGATGTTTTACTTGAACGTGGTGATGCAGCACGAGCAGAGTTGTGACGTGATGATGCCCGGGAATTACCATAGGATGTTTCTCCTTAAATTCCACTTTGGCTACTTGTAGGCGACCACCTATTCTTAGTGACTCATCTTGGTCAATGAAGGGATCAAGCTTCTTCAAAGCGCTATCCTTGAAGACTGTTTGGCCTTTGCTGAGGTAGTCTATTTCTTTAGCATAACATTCATGTTGTATAGTGCGAATTATTATGCTCTTGGCTCTGTCCAGATTGGTAGCGGTAAAGGCGTGTTTGCAGTGATGCCAACCCTTGCAAGGTCTTTGACTCACAGGTAATGTCGACCTATAAGACTGAGCTATATGGCTTAGACAGGCTATAGCACGAACGAGCGACATCCAACTGGAGAATCTGTTAAAACGATGGGATTTGAGTTGGTGTTCCAAAGTCACCGTGCATAGAGCAGATACTTCAGGTCAGATTTCTTCATCGGTATCTGGGTTTACCAATTCAAATGAGTCGGATCCAATGCTGTAAGACGTTGAACTGTACAGAAATGCAGGACCCGTAAACCATGTTGTATTCTTAAGGTCACCCGCTGCTACAGATCTAGTTGCATGGTCTGCGGGATTATGGTGTGTAGGAACATAGTGCCATTGCTTGGGACAAGTGGATCTCCTGATCCTTAGCACCCTATTGCTGACATAGACGTAAAAGCGTCTGGTTTTGTTGCAAATATATCCTAAGACTACCTTGCTGTCTGTGTAAAATTCGACTTCCTCGATTTCCAAATTCATTCCTGAGGTTATAAGTTCAGCCAACTCTACCGCAAGCACAGCAGCGCATAGTTCCAGTCTGGGTATAGTGTGCTCGCGGAGTGGCGCCAGTTTTGCCCTGCTCATAACAAACCCTATATGGCATTGTTCCTTGATGTCTATGGTCTTTAGGTATGCTATGGCAGCAATTGCCTTGACTGAAGCATCACAGAAGATATATAGTCTTTGCATCTTGACTTCCGTTGAAGGCACGGAAGCATATGGACGTGCCACGTGAAGACTGGACAAAGCTTCAAGAGACTTTCTCCAACCTGTCCACATTTCTTTTTTCTCCATGGGAAGCGGATCATCCCAATCAGACGATTCTGTGGTAAAGTCTCTTAGCATCATTTTTCCTTGGATGGTAACAGGTGTTACGAATCCCAGAGGATCATATAAACTGTTTATGGTAGACAGGACCCCTCTGCGTGTGAAAGGTTTTTCTTCCTTGCTGATCTGGAAGGTGAATGTGTCCGCCTTTAAATCCCAGAGCAGACCAAGGCTCCGTTGCATGGGAGGGGAGTCTGTGCTAAGATCCAAGTCCTTTAGATCGCTTGAATGATCTTGAGGTGAGAAGGCCTCCATTAACTCACGGCTGTTGGAGGCGATTTTGTGCAACCTCAGATTAGATTGAGCGAGCATTTCTTGAGCTCTTTTCAGGAGATTGATTGCGGTCTTGTTCGTGGGTGTAGACTTCAAGCAGTCGTCCACATAGAAGTCCCTTTCTACAAAGGACCTGACATCAGACCCGTATTTTGCTTCACCCTCTCGGGCTGAGTGTCTGAGACCATAGATGGCAACTGCGGGGGAAGGACTGTTTCCAAAGATGTGCACCCTCATCCGGTACTCTATGATGTCCTCGTTAGGGTCATTGTTGCGGTACCAGAAGAACCTTAAGTAGTTTCTATGTTCTTCCTTGACGAGAAAGCAGTGGAACATTTGTTGTATGATGGCCATAAATGCTACAGAATCCCTGCGGAAGCGGAGAAGTACCTCTAGAAGTCTGTTGTTGAGGTCTGGACCAGACAACAAGACATCATTTAGCGAGAGGCCTTTACACCTGGCACTCGAATCGAATACTACTCTTATCTGTCCTGGTTTTTTGGGGTGATAAACGCCAAATATTGGTAAGTACCAACACTCCTGGGAGTCTTGGAGTGGGGGTGCCACTTCTGCATGGTTGTTCTGGAATATTCTTTCCATGAAGGTGAAGAAATGTTCTTTTGTCTCCGGTGTTCTCTGGAGTTTGTGTTTGAGGGAAATAAATCGGCTGTAGACAAGTTCTTTGTTGTTAGGTAGGCATCGTCTCTGGGTTTTGAACGGTAGAGGTGCAACCCAGCTTTTGGACTCGTCCTTTACTATTTCTTGATCCATGATATCCAAGAACAGCTTGTCTTCTATGGACATCGCGACCCTGTTGTCCTCTCTTGTCCTGTGGAAGACTGTGCACCCTAAGTGATCTTGCTCACCGTCGCAGGCGTGGTCTTCACAGGAAGGATCTGCGAAGGGACAAGACATGGGAGTGCTTTGTGGCAACTCTTTTATCAGGAAACTGTTGTGGCATGGCTGGAATAGGGAAGGACGTCCACTTTCAAGTGTGTTGGTAAGCATGCTGTTGACTGAGGTCAGCTTGTGTGCTCCTCCTAGACAGACGTCTCCAATGATGACCCATCCTAGGTCAAGTCTCTGGGCGTATAGAGCATTCTGGGAACCATTAATCTGTCCCCCAGCCTTATGAACTCGTAGTATGTCTCTTCCAAGGAGTAGAACTATTGGGGCCTTTGGGTCAAGTTTCGGTATCAGGTGAGCTATACGTCTGAGGTGAGGGTGGTATGCTGCTACCTCTGGTGTAGGTATCTCAGACCGGTTGTCAGGAATGTGGTTGCATTCCAGTATGGTTGGCAGGGGCAAGCAGGTCTGACCATCTATGGACTCTACCATGTATCCAGTTGCCTTCCTCCCCGCCGTCTCAACGGTACCTGCGCATGTCCTTAAGGAGTAAGGAGAACCAGGCCCTACGATGTTGAAGGTGTCGAAGAAGGTGGATTTAGCTAAAGACCTGTTGCTTTGGTCATCTAAGATTGTGTATACCTTGATCGCCTTATCTCGGTGGCCGACAGGATAAACCCTGACAAGGCAGATTTTGGAGCATGACTTCCCTCCTGCGAGTCCTTTACAGATCTCTGTACACTGCGAAGTGACTATTGCTGTGTCTATCTGCTCTCTGTCCTGTTCCTCTGCTTGGGATGATACCTGAGAGGGTGGTCCAGGGTGTAGAGCCGTGTTGTGCTCTGTGCTACCGCATTCAGTGCATGTCGAACTGACCTTACAGTTCCTGGCGAAGTGCGATGTTGTAGTGCAGCACCTGAAGCAGATGTTGTTTTTTTTCAGGAATTCTTTGCGGTCTTCTAAAGACTTCTCCCTGAAGGCTCTGCATTTTAGCAAAGAATGTGGTTTCTTGTGCAGGGGGCATTGTTTGGTAGGATCCTCGTATTTGTTCTCTTCTTGATGAGACTTAAACGACCTGTAAGGAGAACCTGTGGAGGCAACATTAGTTTTGTGGACCGCTACTGGTGTTTTAAGAGGTTTGACATCAGGAGTAGTGGGACAAGACAATGTAAAGTCAAAACTTGGATCATTTCTGATCCTTGCTTGTTGAGCAACAAAGCCTACAAACACCCGAAAGGGGGGAAATGGTACATTATGAATCTGTTTATAATGGGAACCATGCATGATCCACTTCTCCTGTAAGTTATAAGGGAGTTTTTGAACAATTGGATTAACACCCCTGGCGGTGTCCAGGAATGCTAGCCCTGGCAGATCTCCTTCTGCCTGAGCAACCTCTACCTCTGTTAACAAGTCACTAAGTTCCCTGAGTTTCTGGTAACTCTTACCTACTATTTTGGGAAAATTATCAATTATCTTAAATAAAGCATTTTCTATAGCTTCTATTGACCCATAACACTCATCAAGTCTTTCCCACACCATCTTTAGGCCTTCGCCTGGATAGTTTATGTTAATGTCTCTGATCCTTTTGGCGTGTTCAGGAGACTCGCTTCCAAGCCACTTTACCAAGAGATCTAACTCCTCACTGCAGGAGAGACCCAAGTCCCTTATGGCGTTCTGGAAGGAGGCTCGCCATGCTCTGTAGTTCTCTGGGTGATCGGTGAACTTTATAAGTCCCTTGGTAACCAGTTCTCGTTTAGCAAAGAACCTAGCGAAGTCCACGATAGCCTGGTTAGCGCCGATACTACCCGGTGTGCTGTTGTTATGCTGCATGTGAAGTGTATCACCATACCTTTTAGTAGTTTCTGGCTTAGGGCAGTCTGTTAAATACCGTTCTGACGCGAAAGCTGTCTCTTTAAGCTGGAGCGAGCATTGTAGCTTTCTTTTTGCAGGGCAGTAGTCGTGATCAGCATCGTTTTGTCGCATACCATACTGTGCTTCAAAGTGGGGTCTTTGATTCCCTGTTTGATCTACTGGATCGTAGCCGTCTTCTGCCTTGGGATGCCGATGGACATATTCTGAGACGCGCTGTGCTGGATCTTCTTGGTCTAGGTCTAACCCGAGTACCTGGCTGTGTTTCTCTAATTCGGGGAACTCTGCAGCTTCTAGGAACTCTGCCTTGGCTAATGCGGCTGCTGCTTCTTTCGCTGTGGTGAGTTTTTCCAGTGACACCTGCAGGCAGACTCTCTCTTTTTCTTGATCTGCTTGCTTTAGCTTCAGTTGCGTCTCTTGTGCTGCAAAGGTGGACCTTACTTTTGCTGCCTCAGCTTCTGCGCGGGCGAGGGCAGCCATTTCTCTTATTGAAGACCTGCTAGAGCAGCTTGCTCGTGACCTGGTCTTATAGGAGGATGTCTGGCTAGTAGACAGTGTGTGCCTGTTTGCTGGCTGCTTAATGTTTCTGTGCAGACTCAGTCCAGGTAGGAACAGACTTCAGCTTGGCTAAGATCGTGCTGCGTTTACTGGGGGCTGCACTCTTGTTTCTTGTGACTAAATGGCGGCCGCTGCAATCTTGTACGTAAGACCGCGTGGCTGATGGCAGCTCTGTCTAGTCTGATCCACTATCGCTGGTGACTAGCATCTGTTTTACGGTTCTGTCTTCTTACACGTTCACACAGTGGGCAGTCCGACATTCAGCTTAACCATTTCTGTCTTCCAAATAAACAAACTGTTCTTCTTAATCTGGCAGGTTTATTGGTTAACAGATCAATGATGATTGACGATAATAATGATGATAATGATGTCGATAATGTCGATAATGGTAAAACTATAAGAATACAGATAATTTGCATAAGTATGATGCATAGGAACATTGCATAACATTAACATGGAGGTACATGGCAAAATGGCTGCTACACATAGTGCTGCATGGCTAACTAAACAGTTATAACTCCCTGAGTAACAACACAACTGACCACTGAACAGCTCTGCATAACAAGGGTAGTTTTCTTACCAGATATGCTTTTACAAAGATGGTGGATTTTGAAGAGGAGAGAGCAAAGATAAGTCTGTCTCTGACTGGAAGTTCTGGCTGAAAGTTCCTTCTTCCCACAATGCCTTGCAAACTACCCATAATACATCACTCCTTATGGTAGAAAAACAAGTTGCAATACATTTGTAACACAATAGAAAATGTACTTTAAAATGCGCCTCACTAGCAGTTTAAAAATGCTTTTATAGTTAAATGAGAGATGGACTTACCCGGTGCCAGAAGGGTTAATCCGATGGTAAAGGAATCAACTCCTCTGCACCTGTTGTCCACGTATGCCTTCAGCAGGTTTCTTGCTTCTCCATGTTTCCTTTTGGAGCGTCGTCCGGGGATATCCTTTCACCGTGTTTATTAGCACGGTCTGGCTGGATAACGGAGTATAGATATAAAAATAAAAACTATCCCGCGCCTTGGCAGAAAACCAATCTTTTTTATTCTTGTTAAAACAACGCGTTTCGACACAATTTGTGTCTTTTTCAAGTTCAAAGTTGAAAAAGACACAAATTGTGTCGAAACGCGTTGTTTTAACAAGAATAAAAAAGATTGGTTTTCTGCCAAAGCGCGGGATAGTTTTTATTTTTATATCTATACATTTGTAACACAGCTAGATGGTGCTGTAACCACTAAACACCTAGAATGGAATGTTATGTAGCTTCGGTTTATGTGGGGCAGAACAATGTCGTATAAGATTTCTGGGGGACATTCACATGTTTTTTTATTTTTTTTATTTGACACTTTCCCACTGTAGCTGGGGCATTCATAGGAGCCCCAGTTACAGGGAAAAACATCCCCCGGTAGTGACAATAGTCACTGGCAGAGCTGATCAGGGTCTTCTAGGACCCCTTAGCTCTGCTGTGCAGGGGGATCCTGGTGGTCACGTGACCACTGGCTCGCGTAGTTGAAGAAACATTTTAACTTTCACTCTCTCATTGAGCGCTACATACTAGGGAACGGAGAAGGCAGAAGGGGTTAAAAATCCTCTGCCATATTTTTAATAATCTGCTGGAATCAAAGCCCAGGACCAAGCGCTATAAATTTACTGTGCTTTGTCCTAAATTAGTTAAATTATATTATTGTTAATCTATAGGGCAGATTTATAAGCAGATGCTTTTTTGGGGAAAAGGCAATATGTTATTAAATTCTTGCATCCACCAATACATTATAGCAATATTACAACCTTTCCAAAGGATTAAGGCTAATTTTTCACGGGAAAGTGCGATACCAGGCTGTGAAACTTGGCCCAATGTTGTGCTCGCCAACGTGCGATGTGAGGCGTTTTTCTGTTAAAAACATCTTGCATCACTTCACTTCAATGGGAAACCTCACATCAGATCGATCTTGCATGCACCTTACAATGCTTTGCTGGCCCCATTGAAAACAGTGGGAGATTTGAGGCAACACCCAAAGATAAGACATACCACAATTTTTTCCCCGCATCACTTATGTGTATGACCGCACTCAAAAGAATGGTGTTCATATTTGTGCTTTTCGCAACGCACAAATCTTGCATGATTTTCTCGACCGTGCAAAAGCGGCCTAATATTGGAGCGACATACACAGCCTCATAATGGGACTTAAACACGTTCAGATGAACGTGTTTGCGCATGTTTTTGCACGCGTGGAAATCATACCAGCAAAACGGGATAAAGCAAACTTATTAATTTCAATGGATTCGTTATCATGAGCATGTTTCTCATATGGAGATGCTGCATGCTAGAAAAGATAGGAACTGTACTAACTTTTCTGCGTGTTACACAGAAAGCTGCCATCTATGACAGGTTAAAGAAGCAAGCAGAAGGGTGTGGCCCTGCAGACAACTTTTGTTTATGTGCAAATACACTTTGTTGTGGCAAGTGTATTTGTGCATATGTTCGTCTGTTGAAACCCTAAGACCTAATGCACACGGCCGGATTTCTGCTGCGTAAAACGGTTCTATTGAACCTAATAGCTCAATGTACATGCTGCGGAATTCCACCGTGGAATTCCGCAGCATGTCCTATTTGCTGCGGGTATACATGCGGCCGTTTTCCATTGTAGTCAATGGAAGCCGCCTGTCATGCTATACTTCTGCTGTAGCATAAGGCGCTGCCGGCGGGTCATTAGACACTGCCGTCGCGTCATGCGGATCCGGAGGTAAGTATGGGGGCTTTGGGGGGGACGGACTCCGCTGCGGTATTCGGCTTGCGGTGCCCGTCATGACCGTGTGCATAAGGCCTTAGAGAAACAAAAAGGCTATACTCAAGTGGGCAATATAGTGCAAAAATTTTGCCATTGGAAGTGCAAAAAGATTGCCAAGTCAGACGAATCTGAATTTCTGTGGCATCATGCTCATGGGAGAGTTATATTTGAGGCAAACAGCATGAATTAATGAGTCTGTCAGGTGTCTAAATTTCAGACCGGTGTAGGTTGAATAACGGTCTGGAAAATTACGTGGGGAATGTTTCCTTGGCAATTGGCACACCCTGGTATGTGTGCCTGTTTGTGTGTATGGTAAATATATTATATACGATATATCAGTATTAGAGATGAGCGAACGTACTCGTTCGAGTATTAGCGTGTTCAAGATGCTCGTTATTCGAAACGAGCACCACGCGATGTTCGAGTTACTTTCACTTTCATCTCTGAGACGTTAGCGCGCTTTTCTGGCCAATAGAAAGACAGGGAAGGCATTACAACTTCCCCCTGCGACGTTCAAGCCCTATACCACCCCCCTGCAGTGAGTGGCTGGCGAGATCAGGTGTCACCTGAGTATATAAATCGGCCACTCCCGCGGCTCCCCACAAATGCATTCTGACATTGTTCAGGAAAAGTGCTGTCTTGCTGGAGTTGCTATAGGGAGAGTGTTAGGAGTTATTTTAGGCTTCAAGAACCCCAACGGTCCTTCTTAGGGCCACATCTGACCGTGTGCAGTACTGTTGAGGCTGCTTTTTGCAGTGTTGCACTTTTTTTTTTTTTGTATATCGGCCGTGCAGAGCATTGCGTCCAGAGCATTGGGTCCTGCAGTAATTTTACATAGTCCAGGGCCAGTAGTGGTGAGGCAGGGACAGTGAAAGACATATACAGTCTATATAGGCAGTGGGCTTTTCCAAAAAAATTTGGGAAAAAAAATCTATTTGGGCTGCCTGTGACCGTCCTCAGTGTACTGCGTCTCTGCTGGGGGTAGTTGTCCTAATTCATACGCAGCCAGCTAAGTGTTACAGCAGGTTTGCGCAAAATTCTTTCCTGGCTCTGCGTTGCCTCTTACATCACCGCTGTATTCCTGTCCAGAGTGAAACAGTCTGCAGTAATTTTACATACTCCAGGGCCAGTAGTGGTGAGGCAGGGACAGTGAAAGACATATACAGTCTATATAGGCAGTGGGCTTTTCCAAAAAAATTTGGGAAAAAAAATCTATTTGGGCTGCCTGTGACCGTCCTCAGTGTACTGCGTCTCTGCTGGGGGTAGTTGTCCTAATTCATACGCAACCAGCTAAGTGTTACAGCAGGCTTGCGCAAAATTCTTTCCTGGCTCTGCTGTGCGTTCCGTAAGCGAAGTCAGCCTCCAACCACAGGCCAATAAGCGGCACATTTAATTACAGCGTTCTGTTTCTGCACTACTGGTAATACAGCATGCTGAGGGGTAGGGGTAGGCCTAGAGGACGTGGACGCGGGCGAGGATGCGGAGGCCCAAGTCAGGGTGTGCGCACAGGCCGAGCTCCTGATCCAGGTGTATCGCAGCCGACTGCTGCGGGATTAGGAGAGAGGCACGTTTCTGGCATCCCCACATTCATCTCACAATTAATGGGTCCACACGGTAGACCTTTATTAGAAAATGAGCAGTAAGAGCAGGTCCTGTCGTGGATGGCAGAAAGTGCATCCAGCAATCTATCGACCACCCAGACTTCTGCGCCGTCCACTGCTGCAATTCTGAATCCTCTGGCTGCTGCTCCTCCTTCCTCCCAGCCTCCTCACTCCATTACAATGACACATTCTGAGGAGCAGGCAGACTCTCAGGAACTGTGCTCGGGCCCCTGCCCATAATGGGCAGCAATGGTTCTTCTCCCACCGGAGGAGTTTGTCGTGACCGATGCCCAACCTTTTCGAAAGTTCCCGGGGTCCGGGGGATGAGGCTGGGGACTTCCGACAAGTGTCTCAAGAGCTTTCAGTGGGTGAGGAGGACGATGACGATGAGACACAGTTGTCTATCAGTCAGGTAGTAGTAAGGGCAGTAAGTCCGAGGGAGGAGCGCACAGAGGATTCGGAGGAAGAGCAGCTGGACGATGAGGTGACTGACCCCACCTGGTTTGCTAAGCCTACTGAGGACAGGTCTTCAGAGGGGGAGGCAAGTGCAGCAGCAGGGCAGGTTGGAAGAGGCAGTGCGGTGGCCAGGGGTAGAGGCAGGGCCAAACCGAATAATCCACCAACTGTTTCCCAAAGCGCCCCCATGCGCCATGCCACCCTGCAGAGGCCGAAGTGCTCAAAGGTCTGGCAGTTTTTCACTGAGAGTGCAGACGACCGACGAACAGTGGTGTGCAACCTTTGTCGCGCCAAGTCCAGCCGGGGAGCCACCACCACCAGCCTCACCACCACCAGCATGCGCAGGCATATGATGGCCAAGCACCCCACAAGGTGGGACGAAGGCCGTTCAGCGCCTCCGGTTTGCACCACTGCCTCTCCCCCTGTGCCTCAACCTGCCACCGAGATCCAACCCCCCTCTCAGGACACAGGCACTACCGTCTCCTGGCCTGCACCCACACCCTCACCTCCGCTGTTCTCGGCCCCATCCACCAATGTCTGTCAGCGCAGCGTCCAGCCGTCGCTAGCGCAAGTGTTTGAGCGCAAGCGCAAGTACGCCGCCACGCACCTGCACGCTCAAGCGTTAAACGTGTACATAGCCAAATTTATCAGCCTGGAGATGTGGCCGTATAGTGTAGTGGAAACGGAGGCTTTCAAACACATGATGGCGGCGGCGGCCCCGCGCTACTCAGTTCCCAGTCGCCACTACTTTTCCCGATGTGTCGTCCCAGCCCTGCACGACCACGTCTCACGCAACATTGTACGCGCCCTCACCAACGCGGTTACTGCCAAGGTCCACTTAACAACGGACACGTGGACAAGCACAGGCGGGCAGGGCCACTATATCTCCCTGACGGCACATTGGGTGAATTTAGTGGAGGCTGGGACCGAGTCAGAGCCTGGGACCGCTCACGTCCTACCCACCCCCAGAATTGCGGGCCCCAGCTCGGTGCTGGTATCTGTGGCGGTGTATGCTTCCTCCACTAAACCACCCTCTTCCTCCTCCTCCAACGCAAGCTCTGTCTCGCAATCAAGATGTGTCAGCAGCAGCACGTCGCCAGCAGTCGGTGTCGTACGGTGTGGCAGCACAGCGGTGGGCAAGCGTCAGCAGGCCGTGCTGAAACTACTCAGCTTAGGAGAGAAGAGGCACACGGCCCACGAACTGCTTCAGGGTCTGACAGAGCAGACCAACCGCTAGCTTGCGCCGCTGAGCCTCCAACCGGGCATGGTAGTGTGTGACAACGGCCGTAACCTGGTGGCGGCTCTGCAGCTCGGCAGCCTCACGCACGTGTCATGCCTGGCCCACGTCTTTAATTTGGTGGTTCAGCGCTTTCTGAAAAGCTACCCACGCTTGTCAGACCTGCTCGGAAAGGTGCGCCGGCTCTGCGCACATTTCCGCAAGTCCCACACGGACGCTGCCACCCTGCGCACCCTGCAACATCGGTTTCATCTGCCAGTGCACCGACTGCTGTGCGACGTGCCCACACGGTGGAACTCTACGCTCCACATGTTGGCCAGGCTCTATGAGCAGCGTAGAGCTATAGTGGAATACCAACTCCAACATGGGCGGCACAGTGGGAGTCAGCCTCCTCAATTCTTTACAGAAGAGTGGGCCTGGTTGGCAGACATCTGCCAGGTCCTTGGAAACTTTGAGGAGTCTACCCAGATGGTGAGCGGCGATGCTGCAATCATTAGCGTCACCATTCCTCTGCTATGCCTCTTGAGAAGTTCCCTGCAAAGCATAAAGGCAGACGCTTTGCGCTCGGAAACAGAGGCGGGGGAAGACAGTATGTCGCTGGATAGTCAGAGCACCCTCCTGTCTATATCTCAGCGCGTTGAGGAGGAGGAGAATGAGGAGGATGAGGAGGAGGGGGAAGAGACAGCTTGGCCCACTGCTGAGGGTACCCATGCTGCTTGCCTGTCATCCTTTCAGCGTATATGGCCTGAGGAGGAGGAGGAGGGTCCTGAAAGTGATCTTCCTAGTGAGGACAGCCATGTGTTGCGTACAGGTACCCTGGCACACATGGCTGACTTCATGTTAGGATGCCTTTCTCGTGACCCTCGCATTACACGCATTCTGGCCACTACGGATTACTGGGTGTACACACTGCTCGACCCACGGTATAAGGAGAACCTTTCCACTCTCATACCCAAAGAGGAAAGGGGTTCGAGAGTGATGCTATACCACAGGACCCTGGTGGACAAGCTGATGGTAAAATTCCCATCTGACAGCGCTAGTGGCAGAAGGCGCAGTTCCGAGGGCCAGGTAGCAGGGGAGGCGCGGATATCAGGCAGCATGTACAGCACAGGCAGGGGACCATTATCTAAGGCCTTTGACAGCTTTCTGGCTCCCCAGCAAGACTGTGTCACCGCTCCCCAGTCAAGGCTGAGTCAGCGGGAGCACTGTAAAAGGATGGTGAGGGAGTACGTAGCCGATCGCACGACCGTCCACCGTGACGCCTCTGCCCCCTACAACTACTGGGTGTCGAAGCTGGACACATGGCCTGAACTCGTGCTGTATGCCCTGGAGGTGCTTGCTTGTCCTGCGGCTAGCGTCTTGTCAGAGAGGGTGTTTAGTGCGGCTGGGGGAATCATCACAGATAAGCGTACCCACCTGTCAACTGACAGTGCCAACAGGCTTACACTCATCAAGATGAACAAAGACTGGATTTCCCCAGACTTCTCTTCTCCACCAGCGGACAGCAGCGATAACTAAACAATACGTAGGCTGCACCCACGGATGGAAGCATTGCTCTCTATCGCCATCAAAAACGTGGACCTTTTAGCTTCATCAATCTGTGTATAATATTCATCCTCCTCCTCCTGCTCCTCCTCCTGAAACCTCACGTAATCACGCCGAACGGGCAATTTTTCTTAGGCCCACAAGGCTCAGTCATATAATTTTTGTAAACAATTTGTATACATTTCAATGCTCATTAAAGCGCTGAAACTTGCACCTGAACCAATTTTTATTTTAACTGGGCTGCCTCCAGGCCTAGTTACAAATTAAGCCACATTAACCAAAACGATTAATGGGTTTCACCTGCCCTCTTGGTTGGGCATGGGCAATTTTTCTGACGCACATTAGTACTGTTGGTACACCAATTATTTTGGGCCCTCGCCTACAGTGTAATCCAATTAATTTTTTGCCCACCTGCATTAAAGCTTACGTTACATCAGCTGTGCTGGGCACTGCAATGGAATATATTTATGTACCGCCGGTGGCTTCCTGGCACCCACCCATGCTGTCGGTCTACACGGAGTTGTAACTGCATGTGTCCACTTCTAAAGAACCCCAGTCTGACTGGGGCATGCAGTGTGGGCCGAGGCCCCACCTGCATTAAACATGACATTACCTCAGCTGTGCTGGACACTGCAATGGGATATATTTATGTACCGTCGGTGGTTTCCAGGGAGCCACCCATGCTGTCGGTCCACACGGAGTTGTGACTGCATGTGTCCACTTCTAAAGAACCCAAGTCTGACTGGGGCATGCAGTGTGGGCCGAAACCCACCTGCATTAAACATGACATTACCTCAGCTGTGATGGGCAATGCAATGGGATATATTTATGTACCGCCGGTGGCTTCCTGGCACCCACCCATGCTGTCGGTCCACAGGGACTTCACAATAGGGAGTTGTACCTGCCTGTGTCTATGAATTAAAAACCCCGGTCAGGTTGGGGCATGCAGTGTGGGCCGAAGCCCACCTGCATTTAATCTGACGTTAGCTCTGCTGTCCAGGGCACTGCAATGGGATACATTTATGTACAGCCGGTGGGTTCCAGGGAGCCACCCATGCTGTGGGTGCACACGGAATTCCCATTGCGGAGTTGTACCTGCCTGTGACTATTTATAAAAAAACGCAGTCTGACTGGGGCATGCAGACACCTTGACATAATGAATAGTGTGTGGCACATAGGTTCCCCATTGCTATGCCCACGTGTGCAGCTCCTGATGGCGGTGGCACAGGATTATATTTCTCATTGCTTCTGTACAGCATTGTGGGCTATCGCCCCGCCCCTTTTAAAGAGGGTCGCTGCCTAGCCCTGCCAACCCTCTGCAGTGTGTGCCTGCGGTTCCTCCTCATGGCAGACGCACTTATAAATAGACATGAGGGTGGTGTGACATGAGGGCAGCTGAAGGCTGCGCAGGGACACTTTGGTGTGCGCTGTGGACACTGGGTCGTGCGCACGGGGGAGGGGGGGGTTGGGCAGCATGTAACCCAGGAGAAGTGGCAGTGGAGTGTCATGCAGGCAGTGATTGTGCTTTTTTGGAGGTAGTGTGGTGCTTAGCTAAGGTATGCTTTGCTAATGAGGGCTTTTCAAAAGTAAAAATTGTTGGGAGGGGGTTAGCCCACTCTTGCCGCTATAGTGGCTTAATAGTGGGACCTGGGAACTTGAGATGCAGCCCAACATGTAGCCCCTCGCCTGCCCTATCCGTTGCTGTGTCGTTCCCATCACTTTCTTGAATTGCCCAGATTTTCACAAATGGAAACCTTAGCGAGCATCGGCGATATACAAAAATGCTCGGGTCGCCCATTGACTTCAATGGGGTTCGTTATTCAAAACGAACCCTCGAGCATCGCGAAAATTTCGTCCAGAGTAACGAGCACCCGAGCATTTTGGTGCTGGCTCATCTCTAATCAGTATGTATGCATGATAGGGCAAAACCAAACCTTTGGTATCGGCCTATCCACAAATGGAGCAAAATTAAAATTTAATTTTGTTTTCACTGAACGGTACACAGCATTAAAAAACAACAACAAAAAAAAATCACAAAAAAGCAGCGAGGGAATGGTTTCTTTATGGCACTCATTTGTTTTAAAAAAAATGAACAAAATTTAACCGAATACATGCATCTTAAAAAACTGCTAATGAAAACCATAAATCGTCCTGATAAAAAACTAACCAGTCATACTATTACGGTTTCTTTCTATTCAATGATCCTTTCATTGAATACATTGTAAATGTACAATATAACCATGACAAATTCACTGAGGCAGAGGAATCAATTATAGTTCCAACAACTTTCACCGGACTGATTCCTAAAACGTAACTTTTAATAATGAATAAATAAAAATGCTTTCTAGGCTTCACAAGTATTACTCAACATAAACAATTTCAGATAAAACCCACTACCCTTGTGTAAGTAATCTGTCTTCTTATTTGGTTTGAATGTAGAATGCAGAATATATTCTTTCTAGATATACAGAGAATTAACAATATTTATATTCATACATTAAATCCGTAGACTAAAAAGCACGAGGGCTGGAAACAGGGGTGCCTATGGTTTAATCAACAGGTGAAAATTTTTTAGACCTAGATTGAGAAACAAGGCCCCAACTCCAAGGTGTTAGTCCTTTGTGCGGGAGAAACACCAAATGGAGCCTAAATAGTTCTCACACACCTATATAGGTGGAAAAATAAACATACAGCCCCTACTCTAAGAAGAAATATGTTGGAGTGGAGTGTGCTAATAGACTTTTTTATTTGTACATGCACTGTTTCATGATTTAGGCTGATAGTGATTCACACACAGATCCTCAGAGCACTCTGGTATGGGAGACACCTCAAACTTATAGAGTCTCCTATCGAAAAACTATGTAACCACAAAAACTCGATCTGTTGTTGAGTTCACTAAGTTGATTCCATAGTACTCTGAGGATCACATCTACTTTGTGCCCTCCACAAGGAGAAACTATATACCTTTCGACCCGTATCATAGGCCCCTCACCAACAACATAGGCCAGCCAGCCAGCAACCTACTATAAACTGATGAGGGGCAAAAATCCAGAAACAGCCTGTATGTACACTTATACTCACAGTCATGTTGCAAGACATTGACTTGCAAGAATGCTGCTTTCTAATAAGTGGCACTATAGAGGCATTGTTCCATCCCCATTTACATATTGTAGGTGTGATAGAGTTTGTGGTATAACCTTTTCAAAACTTGCCAACCATGACATTACCATGACATTCTAGATTGAGGTCTAGAAGTGAGGAGTCTGAGGGTTCAGGCTAAATCTTAAATTTATTTGAGTTTTAGCTATATTGTAGATTGTAGAGTCTTAGTTGATAGGATTTCATGTAATCAGGGATGTTTAGGTGCATAGTTAGGAAGTGGAAGTACAGACTTCTTTCCAACATGATCGAGCTTATGTAAGCTTCCACTTTAAGCAGAGTTATTCGTGGTTATTGTAATGATAAATAAATGAAAATGATATTTGTGAATAGAAATTATGAGAAATATAGGAGGAGTAAATCCCACCCCCAATATGTTACTTAAGATGATTTACCATCTGCCAACTGTACATGTGAAGGAGGGTATATTGAACAATGTTGGCACCAATGTCAAAGCAATTAGAAGATACTTTTCTACAACAGGTTGGCATGCTGGGCAAGCCAAATGCTCACATACTCTTCCTCAGTTTATCTTTGGTGGCATGAACCTTGCACCATCTGGTTTGAAAGCACAAATGTACCATTCAACTGTTATTAATAAAGACACTCTAATTGCTCGAACTGCTGTATAGTGGATATGTCACACTCATGTAAGGAAATAAGGACATATATATAGGTGTTATTTATGCTTATTACATGGGTTATATAGTGGTGTTAATTGTGTTTTGACTTTTTACATGGAAATGTATTTTGTCACTTGTCTTGATCACTGTTGTAATTTAAGTTCCCTTTTCATTTATTTTGCTGCACACGTAAATCATATGCAAAAATCTATGTTACGCAAATATTTGGACAAACCAGCAATAGTACAAGAAGTCATGTCAAGGTTTTAGGGTGTTTTAGGGTGCAGGTTTCAATGCCGTAAAAACTGCACCAAAAAACTGCGTAAACAAAGCCTTGTATGTATCACCTATATAACATGTCTGCAGATCTACCTACCTCCCTGCCCTGCCTTTCTCTTTCTCATATGCAAAGGTCTAGAAGACATCAAAAGTAATGACTGTATCTTGATGGTGCTATGGCCGCGGATTGATATCATTGAGTACCAATAGAGGAGGAATTAAGTGGTACCCTTGTGTAGAAGGTGGACTATATGGTGAAAGACAAGTAATTGAAATTAGCAACACAGCATGATAAAGTTAATGGTTCACACTCACAAGACTTGATTTAAGATCCTTTACTAAGCCATGCCATGTTTCATCTCACAGAGGAGCCTTAAGAGAGCCTGAGAAAGGTTTCTCTATGAGATTAAACATCGCATGGGTTAATATAGGATTCTCTTGGAGCGCTGCCAGGCTCTCTATTATTTACGCTATTGCTGCAGCAATCATAGACTAACGAGGTAGGAGCTGTGAGCCATTTAGACCCTGTCACAGCTTGCTACAGTGAGTATATCACTACAAAAGTTCATTTGGGTTCTTTTTGCTTTTTTTGCTTCCACAGAAAAAAATGTTCTTTTCATATCTGTATGTACATGACAATAAAATATATAGACAGTGTATATATAATATATTTTATGCTTTTTTTTAAACTCACGCATGTAACAATGTAACTAATTACAATTGTTCAGCGATTAGTTTTACACATAACAAAAATACTGATGACACCGAAAATGACTCAGACAGAGACAATGACTGCATCAACAGTGACAACAAGGACAATGACAGAAACAACAGGACATCTTCAGATATCAAACATCACATTAATGAAAGTTTTTCACCTGACACAGAAACGATGACATTAAAGACTCTGAAAACTCTTCAGACAGCAGCAAAAACGACAGCATTGACTCCAACATCAACCTCGAGAACGATGATGATGACAGGACAACTTCGGATATCAAACATAACATTAATGAAAGTTTTTCATCTGACACAGCCATAACGACACTGATAATGCCGAAAATGACTAATACATCGACAACGACAGAACATCTTGAAATGTCAGAGTCAAATATCACATTAATGAAAGTTTTACCCCTGACACCGACAACGATAACTCTGACGACACTGAAAGCGACTCAGACAGCGACAATGACGAAAGGATATCTTGAGATGTCAAACATCACATTAATGAAAGTTGTACGCCTGATGATAACACTGATGGCACTGGAAATGCCTCAGCCACTACAGTACATAGTTAGTTGCTATTTGCACACAGTTCTGATATTCTTTTTTATATCCACTATTCACACTAGGGTGGCCCATAGAGATATGGCAAAAAATAAAGTTGTAGCTATACAGCCAGACATCTTCCCAATTTGTTACATCTGCTACAGTAATGTTAGGGTAAAGTCTTTAAATTCCAACTGCAAGATGGGGCTCAAAACTGATGTATAGTATGAAAAAATGGCGTTTACACACAAAATTTCCAATTACACAAGCTATAGCATTAATGTTAACAATTTGCTTTTGCAAAACAATCACTATACTTTAAAACATTAAGTATTAACAATGGCATTTGTCATGTACTAAGAATATTTGTCCTGACAATCTACACAACATTTGTGCCGGCCCAACAAAAATACTTCCAAATATATGATTTCCCTAGATCTCCCTGCTTTGGTGTGTTGATGCCATACTGAATGGAATAAGTCCTGAAATAAAATAAATAAATATAACCTACAGGTCATGACATAATAAGTAAATATGCATAATAAGAGACGTACCTGAAAAGAAGACAATTTTCAGTGAAAGTCATGGTCTTTGAGCATAGCCTTGTCGTAGACATAACTCTGCCCCAAATAAGGCTGGGTTCTCACAGGGCTGATTCTCGGTGGAAATCCCACGGTTTGGTCGCAGCGAAAAACCGCGAGATTTCCGCCGGGAGAACCGCTGTTGCAAAACCCGCGGCGGCTTTGAAGTGGCCCGGCCGCTCACTCTTCTGCTGCGGCCGGCGCTCCCATAGAGGAGAGCGTGGGCGCAGCGGAAAAAAAGAAAAAATGGACATGCTGCAGTCGGCAAATCCGCGCCGCAGCGGCGGCTTTTGCCGGCTTAGCCGCAGCAGATTTGCCGTCCTGTGTGGATGAGATTTCTGTGAAATCTCGTCCACATGGCTGGCTAATCCCAGGATTAGCGTCCGCATGCGGATTTGCCACGGAATTTCTGCACAGAATTTCCGCGGCAAATCCGCCCCGTGTGAACCCAGCCTAAAGGTTTGTAAAAAGGGAAAAAATTAAAGGGTGTCTTTCTTTGTATCTGAAAGTTGAGTTTTTTGGGCCACCCCAATGCACTCACATTAGGCCTATGTATTCTAAATGTAGAATAAAGAAGCAAAAAACAGACAAAAACTGTGCAATATACTCAGTGTGCACAACAATGTCACGTCATGCAATTATTTGATTGTCATGTGACATGTTGTCATTGTTGATGTCACATCTTCATGCTAATGTTTAAACCAAGATGAATATGGAGAGACAGGACATGTACAGTACATTACAACGGTTTTTTTTTATGCTGTGCGCCCATATACACCTATTATTATAAAGAGCCTTTGAAATGGCATGTAAGATACCAATATTACATAAGAACGTACCATTGAAGTATCCTATTTTGTCGGTTTTGCGTATAATTTGTAGTAGTCGTACTAGCAACTTTGAACGTCATCTGAGACCACAAATGCAAAACTGCAATATTTCCCACACCAAAGTGTATTTTGTCTGTCTGCTTTGCTGCTATATACATAAATGTATAAATAAACCTTCTCCTAATGTACAGACTATATTTCGTATAGGCATATATACTTGATGCCTCAACTTTCTCTGGTCCCTCCAATAGAACTCTGTTTAGGTTCTATGCAAGTATACAAGATTTCCCATCCAGCAGCAATATATCCTCTGTAGAATATCTGTCCGTATTAACAGCACATGTTATATAGACATATAAACGGGATGCAGCTTCTTTCTCTGTTCCCTCCAATGTAAGCCCAGTATACAACCATACACTCTCAGCAGCAATATTATGCTTAACCCCCCCCCCCACCCTCCCTCTTGTTCAAAAGAATAAAATAAAATAACAAAAAACACATACTGTATATGATGTACAACTAATTTTCTAATGAAAGTCAATGGGGTAATGTATGCAAACATATGCCATATTTTTGCATATGATTTTACTATTTTAACATAAATTTATTTCTTTACATCATATTATGGCCCTTCATTTGGAATATATGCTGAAGTAAAAGCTTCTGGTATATGCTCCGATACCATCCTTAATACTCCATTCACCTAACACACATCAAAAGAGTATTTGGTGCGTGCCGGGTTATCTTTTCATTTAGCTCTTCCTACAGAGTAAGATAGTAGCTTATGCTACTGCATGCAAAGGTATAGAAAAAAGTGTACTGTGTGGCATATTTTTTTGGGAGTCTATATCTGACATATCTTATTGTATGGGATATAGAAACACTGAGATATGTTGCAGTCGTCCATTGTAGGTATACTGTACGTGGTGTGAACTGCCCCTCAAGCAGCTGCAAAGGAATGATAAATCGCATACTAATAGGTACATCTTTTCTGAGTTTACTAAATGCCACTGTGTTCTTAGTACAGTATTTCAGTATTTGAGCCCTACTTTGCCAACAGCTACATTTTGTGTAAATCCAGACCTGCACACTACATGGGTATCTGTGCATAATTACTGTGGCTGAAGAATTACAAAGATTGCCAATGTTTTTTCATTTTGTAAGGGGGAGGAGCCATACCTAATTTAGATTTCCAAATATCGAGAAGCAAGAATCTGAGAAAATTGGCAGTATGATGAACATGATGCGTAGATAATCATATTTTTTTGACTTGGTTATACCATGCAAAACTCCCATAAAACTTCAGAGAAAACATGGCTGAAAAGTTAAAGGAAGAAATTATAATAGTAAAATTAATAACTGCTTATGATCTGCGAATGATTGAACTGAAAGCAGTACAAAACAGAATCGCATGGGAGGGCTGATTCATTAAGTGTCTGAGAATCAGTCCCGACTAAACGGATAGATAGATAGATAGATAGATAGATAGATAGATAGATAGATAGATAGATAGATAGATAGATAGATAGATAGATAGACTTGCCTATTAGGTTGTGCCTTAGGCATGATGTAACAGGTGACTGTCAATGTTTGGATGCTTTTACACTTGCACTGGGGAATTCCCACAGCCGAATGGTTCTGTCTCTACACAGAAACAAACAGTGCCAGGCGGACCCCAATGACTATAAGGGGGTTGGCCTGCTTTCCGCACAGCCGCCCGGTTTTGGATTGAAAGAAAAGGTGTTGCATGCAGCACTTTTTCTTCTGGTATTTGCGACCAGAAAAATATACGTATCAAGTAAGTTACAGAAAATAGAATGGGTAACATGATAGTGTTCAAACACCATGTTTTTTCTCACACCGTGAAGACTTCTTTAGCTAAAACTGCCATAAAGACTTATGCTGTCCAAACATTGGCTCCTCACTTTTTCAGCACTTTCTCTACCTCTTTCCAACCTACACATGTTCCTCATCCATTCCTTAACTGTATCTGCTGTGTTACACAATGTGCTCAATCACTGTACTTCAGAAGTAATGATGTTATATGACTTAATTCTCCAAAAAGTCTTACAAACTGGTCCCTAAAAATGATAGCACCCCCAAAATAAGAGCATCAAACAGTCCCATAGACAGTAATAGTGCAACACAGAAAAATGGCTCACTTTGTGTCCGACAAAGAAATAAAACTGTAATAGTGCCTCCATATGCCCCACAGAGCAATAATGCCCACTTCTGTACCTCTATCTACACAGTAATAATGCCTCTTTTGTGTCCACACATAGCAATAATGTCCCGCACTGGTCACTACTTACTACAAAGTAATAATTTCCCCAAGACAGTAATAATGTGTCTTTGAAAGTAATAATGGCATCTTTCTTCTCCTAACACAGTAATAATGTCCCTAATTGTGCCCAGTACACAGTAAGTGTGCCCCATTTTTGTCACCTTGAAAATAATAAAAGTGGGCGTTTTAATTGTGTGATGACACAGCGTTATCATAGAGTTGTTATACGCTCTTTGTGGCAGAGGGAGGGTATTATTAATAAAACTATATTCCTGTCTCAAAATAACCCACTTTGTACCAAGACATAATGAAAATAAGATAAGGTGAAGGGCATTTCTGTCATTGGAGGTGTGGATGCTTTTGCCTTTCAGTACAGGTTGGGATCCCTCAGTGCTGAGGGGCTCTGTCATTTTTTCAGCTCATTTCCTAACAACAACTTTTGTCTGTCAGACTCTGCCTCTTCTACATGTGTCTGGTCATCTGTCCTGTCCTGAGCAGCACATGGTATGCCACAGTTCAGAGCCTTGGAATGGACTCAGCTCTGTCTAACTAAGTAACAGCAGCCATGTGAGAAAGATGCTGCCTGTTGCCTGGGAGGAATTGCTGCAGTCTGGAGACACCCTTCCTAAACTGGAATTTGTCACCTGACACAGGAAGATCTGAAGCTACATACACCAGCCCTGTGGATGTGGGAACAGGAAGCTGTTCTGTGAAAATATGGTGTCCCCGATACCTGTTGGAACCCCTGGAGATTAAAGCCTTGGACGATTGCACTGTACACCCATCCAATGTAAGCCATGGACATAGATGAGTGCACTTGCTTTCAGTTGCATACAAAGAAGAATGGTGACCCATAACAAAGATAAAAATGGGCTCCTTAATAAAGTTCTGGATTTTGTCACACAGTACAAAAGAGTCTGGTGTCCAGATTTAAAGTTTCTCAGCAGGACCTTGCCCACAGCATCACAGCACCTCTGCCATGCTTGCCTTCTTCCATATTGCATGCTGGTGGCATCTTTTCCCCAAGTAAGTGATGCACACACTCCTACTGTAAAAAAAAAGCATAACTCACCAGATCAGGCCACCATCTTCTAACTAACTTCACGTATGCTAGCTGAGGTACTGATGCTGCAATCCTTAGTAGAACTGTGGCATAAACCATGACTCACTGCACCATCTGAATATACCCAAAAAGGGTTAAATAGCAACTCTGAAGAGCAAGCTGTCTATTAGTCTAAATCAATATTCCTACAAAATTAAAAACAACTCACTTTTTGTGTAGTACACCTGGTACATGAATCCGCCTGAACTGCATTGTAGGAGCTAATTAACATCCATATCTCTATTACTTTTAAGGGTTTGTAGTATTTCCCAAAAATGTATTGAATTAAAGGGTAGACCCATCTGTATAGACACAGAAGTACACATAAACTTCCATACAGACACACACACACACACTAAGGGACATTTCTATATACAGTACATATACCCATATACAAGAGGATGCTGATAAGTCCTTGGCTTTGATCACACAAAATTGACACAGAGCAACTAAATTTCACATTTATTCTACAAAGTACCATCCTTCTGACTGCGGTACTGCAACTTTTTCTACCCATCTAGAAAGAATTCCTTTGGTTGGGCAGCAAACTAGGTGTCAACCACTGCAATTACCTCAGAAATTAAGCCAAAATTAGTTCCTTCGAGGTGTTCCTTTAAACTAGAAAAGAGATGATAGTCTAATGGTGCTAGATCAGATGAATAAGGAGGATGATCCAGCACCTCAAAGCCGAGGTTATGCAGTTTGTTCTGGGTGATAGCCGCTGTCTAGGACAACACATTGTCGCAAGAACACAACACCTTGGTTCAAATTTCTATGCCTTTTATAGTATAGTACACAGCCATAATAACAGACCCCTTTGGAAGGTAGTCCAAAGGCAGTATCCAATCTTAATCCCAGAAGACAGACAATATAGCCAATAGAAAGAAGTCCACTCACCCATTCTTCATTTTTTAATTTAGCCAGGTAAATTCACAGGTGTGCAAAGGGATTGGAATTGGTCACAGTACCTAAACCAGCATAGCCAGACTGCACCCGTGTGCTTATAGGACCTGTGATGATGTCACCATCTTGTGATCAGTCACCGAGGCTCTTAGCTCCGCTCCTGATCACATGATGGTGACATCATCACAGGCCTGCATATTCTAGGACTTTTTTATTTCATTCCATCCATAAGAACTGCGACATTTCAGCCTTATGGCCTTTTTCATGTATGAAAAATGCTTGAAAAAGGCCATAAGGGCGAAACGTCGCAGTTCTTATGAATAGAATGAACTAAAAATGTCCTATTCTTTACAGCACTGATGCTACCACTACTCTTTGTTTGCTGGATATGATATTGGGATCGTGGTTCAGGATCCTGTTTTTGTGCTGCTGGTAAGCCTTGTTTTAATCTTGTTGATCAAATAATGGTGACATCATCACATGGGTACTCCTACAGTCACATAGTCACTCACAGACAGGTGGTCATCAGTATAGTATGTAGTACTGAAAAATTATTGGAATCATCGGGTAAAAAAATACTTGGGAACTGGGACAATTTCCATTAAAGTCAATTGGAGTAAAAATCGGGTTCACTAGTTTGGTCCCCAAATTGCATTATTATAATACTGATGATGGTGCCTCTTCAATGAATGTGACTCAGTGATTAGCACTGTTACCTTGCTGTGCTTGGGATCCTAGGTTCAAATCTCATCAAGGGCAACATCTGCATGGACTTTGAATGTAGAACTCCAGAACTGCAAGGCAGCAGTGCTGACAACTGAGACATCACATGGCATTCTTTTTCAGAAGAGAAGAAAAGGAAGAACACAATGAGAACCTACACATTCTATCCAGATGTCGACCATAGTCAGATGTGAATCTAGAACCCCAGTGCTACAGGCAACAGTACTAACCATTGAGCCACCAAGCTTCTTCTTTCTCTGGAGGAGAAGAAAAAGAATAAGAAGAAGAATGAAAAGGAGAAAAAGATCCTCTTAGAGTAGGAGGAAAAGGCCAAAGAAGAATGAGAAGGAGAAGATCCTCTTAGAGGAGGAAGTAGATATCTAGGTCTGCACTCCAAGAAGAAATCAATGTGCAAATGAATAGCAATAAATTGGTGATAAATAACAAATGTGGTAATGGACTCACCTGGTGTGGGAAACTGGTTTAGGCAACAGGTCTCCACTCCCACAGTCCAAGTTTACCTTCGAGGATAATCACAAGCAGCGGTCCCCGCCAGATGTTTGAAAAGCAGGGAGAGCGACAATGGAGATGTTGTTTTGTCTATATATTTTTATTTTAATTATATTGTGGAATAAATCTATGGAAGCCATCTTCTCCTCCTCATGTTGACTTTCTATCTGCGAAGCTGGATACTGGGGAGACTTGGTGGCACCCAAGCCTACCCTGTTGAGTAAGTTCTATCTCTAATTACTTATCTATCAAACATATCTAGCAGTGCAGGAGCTTTTTTTCTATTTGCTTACTGTTTGCACTCTTAGAGGAGGAGAATGAGAAGAACAACAAGAAGAAGATCCTCTTAGAGGAGAAGGAAAGACCCAGCATGGTGGCACAATTATTAACACTGTTGCCTTGTAGTTCTGATGTCCTATGTTCACAACTGACCAAGGACAACATCTGCATGGACTTCATATGTTCTTTTTGTGTTTCCCCTTTTTCTAAAGAAGAAAGAACATGCATGATGGCTCAGTTGTTAGCACAGCTGCATTGCAGCTCTGAAGCTCTAGGCTCAAATCTGATCAAAAATAACATCTGTATGCAGTTTTTATGTTCTCTTTGTGTTTATTCATCATCATTCTTCTCCTCTCTAAAGAAGAAAGAACAAGTGTGGTGGCTCAGTTGTTAGCACTGTTCCTTGCTGCACAGGAGTTCTAGGTTCGATTCTGACCAAGGGTAACATTTCTATTGAGTTTTTCAAAGTCTGTGCAAGGACCTGAACCTAGAACCCCTTGCTGATTGATGGGGGGGTCACTAAGATCTCTGCAGATCTCAAGAACGGGACTCCCATGTCCCATTTCCCTAGCACTGCAGTGGTGGCTTCATCCTCCACAGTGACATCACTCTGAATGGAGTGCTAGCCGCAGATGTGCGATCAGAGCTCCATTTATTTTTAATGGGGCTGACGGAAATACCCAAATGGCTGCTTGTCTATCTCGGCAGTCCTATTGAAAGTAAATTGAACACTGGTGTACTTACATGACCAGTTCTTCATTTGGTTTGTTCTTCACTGTGGGGGAGCAGTAATCCCGCAGTGAGGAGGACTGGGGATCTAAGCAGTAAAACCCCACTGATAAGCAAGTTATCCCCTTTCCTGTGGAGAGGACATAACTTGAAATTCTGGTACAACCCACTTTATGGGCCTTTTTTATCATCCAAACAAAGGCTTGCAAGAGAAATGAGAAAACGCTCAATTGTCTTTTATCACATCTTTTATGTTGACATAAAAACTATCATCTGTCAGCACTGTATCTCACTGTGCAAACATGGGATATGGTTCTGACAAACAATGTAACTATATTTATGAGAGGCTTTTTTCAATAGTTTTTTTAAATCATTGTGCAATATACTTTCCTTACCAGAAAATATGTTCTTTTGCATTCCTTTTTCAATAATTATAGGTTTGATGAGCTGGGTCAGTTGTTATATCTTTACGCCTGAATGTCCTCATTGCCCATTAAAAGTTGTGTCCTGTTAGTTACAATTCCCAGTATTCTCTACTAAACAAAGTAATTCAATGTACAGTTCTGTGAGAAAACAATTACATGCTGCAAATGTAACTGCCATAGAGTTGAAAATGGTACAGTACCTTGTAATGTCTCTGTTACAAACACATAATGGAGTTCTTAGGGAGAGATGAAGACACCGAGAATTGAACATCTTACATTTTCTATAGAGCAACATACGTGGTTTGCATACACAATGTTGTCTTTCTTCAAGACTGAATTTTGAGTGACAGATAAGTTTTGCATCAGCTATTTATTTTCAATTTCATGAAAAAATAAGAGTATTGTGCACTTTAATGCTAGTAATTTAAAGTAGGAGAGTGACACAAATAGATTTGCCAAAAACATTGTTTTCTGAAGCAAACACGTTAACATTATTTGCCAGGATATTTGCAGTTATACATTCTATATATTTTCTAATAAATATTTTGTTTATAACAAGGATAATCATGATAGTATTAGGTATATATAAAACTTTACCCAATCAGTGTGTGGTGCCAAATGGGGCTGTTACACAGCTGCACGATGAACACACAGGAAATAAAACACTGCACAATATATTTCTTGGCACTCAACTAATTTTTAATTCAAAGAGGCACTTTAAGTATAATGGTGTAACCTGTTTGTATATATAATATGAGTCAAGTCACATTATTACGACCACCAGCTGATATCTAGAATAACTACAATGTGCCGCATGGACCACAGCTAGACGGGCTGGAAGGGAATCAATAAGGTGCTGGTAGGTTGTCTCAGGTATCTGGAGCTATGCTGACTGCACTGAATTCGACGATTGCTGGAGGGTTTGTGGGGGAGGAACCATAGAGTGAACATGACGAGCGAGGTGATCCCACAGATGCTCAATTGGATTCACATCTAGGGAATTAGGGGGCCAGGAAAGTACTTGGAATTCTTGGTAATGCTCTTCCAACCACTGTCAGACATTTCTAGCCATGTGACATGCTGTATTGTCTTGCTGGATGTTCCTATCTCTTCCAGGGAAAACAAACAGCATGCATGGGTGTACATCATCTGCAAGGATGGACTCATAATCAAATCATTTCAGAGGACTTTCCACATGGTTGAGCGGCCAAGAGAATTCCCCAGACCATAACGCGGCCACCACCAGCTTGTGTTCTTCTAGCAGAAGTTGTAGGGTGTTCATTCTCTGATGTTTCTCACCTGACACTTCAATGTCCATACGTTCATTAAAGCAGTTAACAAAACTCATTGAAGAAGGCAACTAGAGATGAGCGAACGTACTCGGTAAGGCGGATTTCGCAATCGAGCACCGCGATTTTCGAGTACTTCACTACTCGGGTGAAAAGATTCGGGGGTTGCCGGGGGGCGGGGCGTCGTGGAGCGGGGGGTAGCAGCGCGGAACAGGGGGGAGCTCTCTCTCTCCCTCCCCCCCCACTCCCCTCTGTAACCCCCCGCTCACCAACGGCGCCCCCCGAATCTTTTCACCCGAGTAGTGAAGTACTCGAAAATCGCGGTGCTCTATTGCGAAATCGCCTTACTGAGTACGTTCACTCATCTCTAAAGGCAACCCTTTGCCAGTAGCAGTAGTCCAACTCTGATACTGTCGTGCAAATTGAAGCCTTTTGTTCCAATCCACCTTTGTTAGCATAGGTGTAGTGAACATCCATCTGCTCCAGAGCCCCATATGCAGTAGGGTTCCCACAACTGTTGTTTTAGGCACATGTTTAGTAGTGTCCTGGTTCCTTCTCATGGTGAGCTGCTACACTGTAGCATATCGTTCAACCCTCGCACACCTTCGTAGCTGACATTAACCACTCACATCAATGTCATGTGCTGCTCTACAGCTGACATGTCAATTATTCCCAATAGTGCCATCTGTCCACTTATGATACACTTTCACCATAGCAACACGCAAATGATTCACAAACGGCGCTGTTTGAGAAAAACTGCCACCCTAGCTCCAAAGGACAATAAACCTATGACAACAACAAGTGATAAGTGAGCAAACAGCTTATCGCACACCCTATATCTCCAACAAGCAAGCCCACCAAATGTTACAGTATATTCTGGCGTATAAGACGACGGGACGTATAAGACGACCCCCCAACTGTCGCCTTATATGCCTGGAATACAGTGTAGAAAGAAAAAAAAAAGCAGTACTCACCTCCCCCGGGATTCTGCGGAGCTGCTGCAGGCTGTCGCTCCCTCCTCGCCCCTGACAGAGCATTGCTTTCTGGAGGCGGGGCTTGAAATCCCCGCCTCCAGAAAGCTAATGCTGTGATTGGCTAACTCACGCGCCGTCAGCCAATCACAGCAATTTAATGACATCATTGACATCCAGAAAGCAATGCTCTGTCGGGACAAGGAGGAAGCGACACTTTTACACTTTTTTTTTTGTATAGCCGGCGTATAAGACGACCCCCGACTGCAGAGCAGATTTTTCGGGGTTAAAAGTTCGCCTTATACGCCGGAATATATGGTACTTGCTGTATGAGCTACACACTGCCAGCATCGAAAGTAGGAGGTGGTTATAATAATGTGACTCAACTGCGTAATATATTATATATGCACACATATATCCATATATATATATATATATATATATATATATATATATATATATATATATATATATATATATATATATATATAAAAAGTAGTGTTCAAAAAATAGCAGTGAGTTTGGAAAAGCAATAAAGTTTAAAATTATTTTATTTTCATAGATGCAAATGCACTGGAAATACTACATATTCAATTCCAAACCAAAACTATAGCAACATTTATGCAGTTTGTGTTAATCATTTAAAGAAAGTAAAGAAAAATAAACTGTTGGCTGTTCAAAAAAATAGCACTGCCAGACTTTTACTATAAAAAATCAAAAAATGAAAAACTTTTCAATAAAAACTAAATATTCAAAAACAAAAACAAACTCAAATGTAGCATATAAACTAGAAAAAAATATTACTCATTAGGGCTCAGTCAGACAGGTGTTTATTTGTATGCATTTTTCTGTGCAAAACGCATGCGTAAAAAAGTTTCTGTGACCGAAGCGTGCGTCGTGCTGAGAAAAAAAAACACACTTGACTGCGTTTCAGCGCCGGCAAAAATCGCTTGTGTCTATGAGCCTTCGCCAGGAGGGGCTCAGGCAATGCAAATTTTCATTAAATACCTCCATTCACACGACCCCTTTACCCAGAATTTAAACAGTAGCCCCAACAGCTTGAATACATTGTCAGCATTTGCAATTGATTTAACTTTCACATAGAAACCTATGCATGCGTTCGCATGATTTTAATACAGATAGTCAATGGCAATTCCTGCGTTTTTGAGAAAATTCAGATAGTCGTGTTTTGAAATACGGTGTCCTATATTTTTCGTAGCTAAATTTTTGGGACATGTAAAAATCGGACATGTGACCCCTGCCATTGAAAAGCATTGATTATAATAGAAGCGAATCGCAAACGCAAAAAACATGAGCAGCAAAAAAACTCCCATCTGACTGAGCCCTCATAGCACAAATGTCACCCAAATTTCAAACAATGAAAGGATTAAAAGACCATATTTAAGTGGTATTTAGCTATTCATAACTACAGCACATTCAGAACAGAACACCATGTACTTGAAACACTAAACAAAGACATATTATAAGAATCACAGGTCGTTCAACAGCAATTCTAGATGCCTAGGCATGAAAAAAAAAAAAAATACAAATATCTTTGAGTTATGTTGGAGTTCAAATATGACATACTAGAATGGGAAAAAACATTGCTGTGACTATAAATCGTCCATGGATTGCATTTCTCTGTATGGAAGATTCACATGAACTTACAAATGACTGACATTTGTACTGTCTTCTTCCTATTATTACAGAAGGCCCTGAGGTGTTGTCTTCTGCAAATTCCTCTGTGAGCCCAGTGTATAACATCACTGTTACAACAACTTCTTGTATGAACACATTGGCCGACATAGAGGTTTTTTTCCCTAGCTGACCAATCAGCCATAATAGAAGTGTATTTATTCTGCTCCCGCCTCTACATGAGCACCGGTTATTGTCCTGTCTGAGATATTTGGTAAGGCAGGGACTTCCTGTCAGCTAAGTACATGTGACTATTTATTCTGTGTGAGGCTCATTCACTTCTACAAAATATTGTGTCATATTGTCAGGGTAATAAAATTCTAAGTACAGCACCAATCAGGCCCACCCCACTTGCCCCGTTGCCGGCGGTAAGAAGAGACAGCACACGGAGGTCTGGTATAATTCCTCACACGGGACATGGCTCTCTGCCGTGCTTTATTACAGATTACATGAGATCTTATACCCTTTGTCCCATCACCAGCAAGGGGTGATGGGCTCATAACCATATATGGGAAGTCCGGATTTCCGGCCTGAGACAGTGAAAACAGTCGATATCTTGCTATGGCGCCTCTGGCTTATGTACAGAAAATCACGTATTCAATTAACTCCAGTGCAAAGAATCACCCACTCAATTCTAAGAAAGCGGCCAAGCATGCATTCTCCATATATGGGAAGTCCGGATTTCCGGCCTGGGACAGTGAAAGTTATGTACATTTGAACATCTTGATATTGCGCTTCTGGGAAAACAGCCAAGTACGTGTCCTTCGTCCGATTCTTCTTTGCTGTGTTTAAAGATACATTTTGTCTAAGATACATTTTGTCTTCGCCTGGCAAGGCCTCTTGGCATATCTGATGTAAAGGCGACAGATTAAGTTTTTTCTCATTTGGAATTGAATAGAACTTGCATATAGGTATAAAGCATAAAAAACATATGGCAATATATATATATATACCCTCACAAACCCCCCTAAAAAACTTAATATGGAGATCAAGCATCAGACCTTGCACTCTTCCTCGGTCGTCTCTCCCTTGCGTCAGGGTTTCTCCACTGCCCGTAAGTCCCTACTCCTAAAAGGGAGGGATCCCTACCTCACCTCAGAAGGAGGCCATGGATTCCCTGGGCTTATTTCCGGGCATCCATACCCTCTATCTGTACGAGTTAACACCCCGCAGGGTGTGCCCTCGCCGGAACCTAAGGTCTTCTGCACTAACCCTAGGCAAATGGGAATTCCACTGACAGTCCATCTTATGAGACCGGGGTGGCGCAGTACTAGTACATTTCTCCATTTTTCTGGTAACGTATGTGGTTGGCATTATCGGAACTGGCTCTTCATCTTTTTTCAAACAAGGGAAATTTTGGTCACATTATCCAGTCCCTTACTCATACTCTTTTTGATCAAAGGGATAATACACATACAGGAAATTACATACCCCACCTCTTTCTGCTAAAATCATATCCAGGGCCACTCTATGGCCATGGATGCAGTGGGCCCTAACTGGTCCGCTAACCCTTGTAAAGCATCCCTGGTGTAGTTTACAAACCTCTGCTGATTGTAATAGATATAATTCATCCAATCTACATTATTATTAACAGTGACAATAGCAAATAAGGACTCAAAACCTGCTTTCTGGAATTAAATTCATCTGGCACCTCCCTTGGCACTCCTATTGCATCTATGTATACATGTGGGTCAAAGTTACCACCTGGAGTGTAAACTTCCCTCTTAGCACGATGCGGTGTTAGATTCTCACCCTCAGTGTACTCTTCATATTGCACATTCGATTGTATTAATTTGTTCTGATCCCTGAAACACGGGGCTAGTGTACAGTAGTCAAAGGTGTGTGTTAGAGGAATTGTACCACATTATAGCATGTAAAGGATATGCAGGATCATTAGTTTTTTCAGTGCGAAGTGTGGATCCAAGTGGGCTTTCCTTCGAGCTTGACTGCAGTTGGGGTGGTGAGCAACATCTGGTAGGGACATTCAAACAGGGTTTCTCTCTCAAACTTTTTTCACATAGACCCTGTCACCTGATTTCAGATTGTGACACTCATCTGTAGGACCTAGGAGAAAAGCAGAGACTACAGAATGCATTATTGAAAATTCCTTGGAGAGGCCTATGACAAAATTAACAAGAAAATCATTCCCCAAATTCAGCTACTGTGGCATGTATCCTCCGGAGAAAAAGAAAAACTAATAGAAGACACTCAATTCGAAATTTGCCCATTTCCTTCATTGCCTTTTGTATCTACTTTCCCACTACTCCGCGGATGGTAGGGTGTGTGAAAAGCCTGGAATATACCCAAAACAGACATGATGTGCTGCACTATCTCACCTGCGAAGTGTGTACCTCTGTTTGACCCAACCACCCCTGGCACCCCACATCTGCAGACCACCTCATTCATGAGCTTCTGTGTGGTTACCTGCTTATTGACTTTGGTAACAGAGTAGGTCTCCAACCTGAAAAACATCAACAACAACAAGCACATATTCATGCCTCCCAACAAGTGGTAGCTGAATGCAGCCAATTTGCAATCCCTGAAATGGGCAGAGTGGTCTAGGCAAGTGTTATGTGGCAAATTTACTTCTGCCCTGTTGCTTACGGCAAAGATCATGCAAAATTGGACAAATGATGCAGCAGCTACAGAAAACCCAGGAGCCACCCGTGCTCGTTCAAGCATCGACATCATTACTGCTTTAAGAGGTGCGTCTTTCCGTGCGTCAGCTGGGCCATCATGGGGCACAGGGACTATGGTAAGCAAGTTCTGTTGACTGTTCACCATACGCCGTCCCTTTTTTTAGTCCATTCGTCTTTTTCTTCCTTGCTGGCTTGTAACTGTAAAGTCTTTAGCATATCAAAGTTCAAAGTTATTATCAAAGTCCAATGTTTTATCAAAGTCCAAGTTCATATCAAAGTCCAAGTTTTTATCAAAGTCCAAATTTATTATCAAAGTCCAAAGTTATTGTTAAATTCTTCTTTTCTTCTTTTCTTCCACGGCTTGAGGGCCGCTGCCTTTGCTGTGTGGCCTGTGATGGCATTGCCTCTTGCTTCTTTGGTGTAGGAATTGGTGTGAGCTTTCCACCTTGTCTGGTAGAAGTAGGGCCTCCATGAGACTGCACCGCTGCAACATTCTTAATTGGCTGTCCTGCTGAGGTGAAAAACTGTCTGGCCTTCCATGTTGGGCCGTAATCATGAGCTATGCCAAATGCATACCGGGAGTCAGTGTAAATGTTTGCCGTCTTACCTTCCTCCACTCTACACGCCTCAGCGAGGGCTTTTAGTTCCGCTTCTTGTGCTGCGACATGCGGAGGCATTCTGTTTTTAGGACATCTTGTTGTGCGACCACTGCATATCCAGTGTGGAGTTGTCAATCACCCTGGTACCATCTATAAAAAACAACTCAAAATATGCATTGTTAACAAGGGCTTTCAGTAACTTTTTTTTTTAAACTTAAATTTTCTTGTTGCATCACTGCTAGACAATCAGGCTGGTATTCTATTTCAAAAAGATTAGAACCTTGTTGCAAAAAATTAAAAAATTTAAAAATGGCTTGCAAAAAATTTAAAAATGGCTTGCAAAAAAAATTTAAAAATGGCTGACTTGCAATACCTAGATCACTTATGCCTTCTCCTCCCCCCCTTTGAACCCGGGTACGCAATTGGAACAATAGTACCTGGTTTCAAGGTAGTATAACATTGTAAAAAGATTTGATGGATGCAGATAAGGCCTGTAAGATGTTAGCACCTATAACAGAAACATGAGTTACATCAGGGAAGAATAACCTACAAAACATCTATTCATATTTGAAATGTGATATTCCTTTAAGTGAATTCATTATTAGTCTGTTCCTGCCTGCAATGTCTTATCAAATCTGAGACAGGAGAAAAAACAAAACAAAAACTTTTACTAGCTGCTCAAGCTCCTCACCCCTCCCTTGTGCAAGAGGGATGAAACATTACGTACTATTACATCATCTAGCTCCACCCCTTCGATATTGGCCCCGTGCGTCTTTTTTCAGAGCTCATTTCAGCTTAACAGACCAAGCATCCACATCACAACCAAGCAAAGTCCCATGCATGGGGAGGACTTTTATCCCCAGTCATTACCTGCATCACACACTCACCACAGCCCGAACACGGGTCACTAACTCTCATCCATCCATGCTCTCAAGTCTGCTCCGTCACCCCCCATTGAAGGTGTCCCAGTACATACAGATGCACAGACAAAAAAAAGTTTGGCAAACATACATACATCAGTTGAAAAACATTGAGGTGAGTGCTATAATGTACATTATTCTATTGAGATGAGATTGTGAATGAGCGCTATCTTTGACAAATTATGTGAAAAAATTTGCTGAGTGACTGAGACATTCTATCTTTCTTATTTACTGAAGCTATTATATGCTGTATTAAACGCTGAAGTATTTTAGAATCTGTGGGTATTTTTCTGCCCCCCTTGTCTCTCTTTCTCTGTATTTGACCCTGAACAAAAAGTGAAGTCTGAAAGCCCCCACCTTTGTAAAACAAACTGTTATCTCTCTACGAATATGAAACACAGACTGAATTGTTTTAGCTTAAACTATTGCCTGCATTTGAGCTCATAATTAACACATATGCTGGGACCTTGCAACATTCATTTTCAACCCCTGTATAAGTAAGAATATACCTTAGAAATTGCTATATTTCCTGTCTACTAAGACTATAATTAATTAAATTCATTTCAAGCCTTCATCCCTTTACAGCAAGCAGAGATATTATCCAGGGTTATTATTGCATTCTTTCTCTCGCTTCGTTATCTCTTGACCTTGAAGACTAAACACAAGCTCGCAGCTACATGTCAACAAAACTCTTCTCCCCTAAAAGCAAGCTCAGTTAACTATTTGCACATACAGTATATACATATATACACACATATATATCCACCTGGTATGGATTATACATATTATACACCTTTTACTCTCTCTTTCCCAACAAATCACATGTTTTATAACCTTCTGCTCGCCTTTGCTTGTTACTTCAGCACTTTCTAGCAAACCTTGATCTTCCAAGGCACCTCTCGGTCCTAAAGACCTCCCTCCCAGACACCATTTTTTGTAATCTACCGTGCGGGTCGATGTCACACATTTTCATAAGTTTTCTTACATTCTACAAATTCATCCACACGGCGGCAGCCCTTGAGGGGCTCTATCTTCTTTAATAAGATCTTACGCATATTAGAACATCAACAACAATAATAATAATAACACGCTCCATAGAGTGCATCCCTCTTAATTCCAAATTGTCAGCCCCTTATATACCGGCAAAACAACCGAGGGTCCCTTCTCTTATGGAACCAGCCTCATAAAATGCATCTCTCTGAAATCAAATCGTTAGCCCCATATATAAGGCAAAACAACCGAGAGTCCCTTTTTCTATGAGACTTATCTCATAGAGTGCATCTCCTCCTCAGCTAAACCATTAACTAACTAAACTAAAACCGAGGGTCCCTTCTTCTATGAGACAAAATGAAAAGAAAGAGAAAAAAAAAAACTTCTGCAGATACAACAATCTCCACTATTATTAAAACGTTAAAACTTCAAAGTACAAATAGACTACAGACTAGTTTCCGGGTGACCGATTGGTGCGCATATCACGGTCAGTGGTCCATGACGGCAAACCCGGAGCCCACACGAGTTACCGTGTAGAACTCTTAACCCAACCCGTCCGGTCACAAACCACAGATAGTCAGTCCCGCTGCAAGACTCGCAGTGTAAAACACAACATAAATATATGCTGGCCTTACCTGGAGTTCTGAGTTGATCAGGCTCGGTTTGCAGCAGGACGGCTTCTCTGCGGCGTGGATCCGGGTGGAATGCATTGTAGGCTCTGGCTTTGTCGCCCCACGTTCGGGCGCCATTTGTCAGGGTAATAAAATTCTAAGTACAGCACCAATCAGGCCCACCCCACTTGCCCCGTTGCCGGCGGTAAGAAGAGACACCACACGGAGGTCTGGTATAATTCCTCACACGGGACATGGCTCTCTGCCGTGCTTTATTACAGATTACATGAGATCTTATACCCTTTGTCCCATCACCAGCAAGGTGTGATGGGCTCATAACCATATATGGGAAGTCCGGATTTCCGGCCTGAGACAGTGAAAACAGTCGATATCTTGCTATGGCGCCTCTGGCTTATGTACAGAAAATCACGTATTCAATTAACTCCAGTGCAAAGAATCACCCACTCAATTCTAAGAAAGCGGCCAAGCATGCATTCTCCATATATGGGAAGTCCGGATTTCCGGCCTGGGACAGTGAAAGTTATGTACATTTGAACATCTTGATATTGCGCTTCTGGGAAAACAGCCAAGTACGTGTCCTTCGTCCGATTCTTCTTTGCTGTGTTTAAAGATACATTTTGTCTAAGATACATTTTGTCTTCGCCTGGCAAGGCCTCTTGGCATATCTGATGTAAAGGCGACAGATTAAGTTTTTTCTCATTTGGAATTGAATAGAACTTGCATATAGGTGTAAAGCATAAAAAACATATGGCAATATATATATATATACCCTCACAATATAAATTGCTCTTTCCATCTGCGTTTAATATCTGCCCTATCCTCCATTTATGGTCATACCGGGACTAGGTTCTTGATGTGGGCCTACACCTTTAGGCAGGGTCCCCCACACCAAAATTGCATAGGATAACATTTCCATCTCCATATTTTTATTACCATTATTTGACCTATTTTGTGCTTCCTGCATTTTGATAAATTTAATATATTTTTATATTGATCCATTGAGGAAATTAATTATGTCTTGTCTGACGTGTTGGTGACATCCATGAGGGACCCCTTTACTTGCGCCCTGCATGAACGTTACCAGCAGATCATTTTTAAAATTATATTATGTAATATATAATGCACTTGGGGAGGAGGAATCCTCAGTCTGAATATTGTACTGGCAGTTCAGTGTAGACTGGACATCGAGGGGAAAGGATTTAGGGGTTCTGATTCGTGATAGCCTCAAAATTTGTACACAGTGTGGCAAAGCAATATGGAAAGCAAGTAGAATTCTCGGTTGCATAGCTAGAGCCGTAAACTATAAAAACAGGGAGATTTTGATCTCGTTATACAGAGGTCTAGTGAAACCTCATCTAGAATGCTGTGTTTAGTTTCAGAGATTTCACATAGAAAAATATGTTGATAAGTATAGAACAGGTCTAAAGAGGAGCTATTAAAATAGTTGAAGATCTCAAAGACAAAGCTTATAAGGAGAGACATAAGGGGTTGTCTGAGGTGTACCATCTCTGGACAACCACTCTCCCATGCCCTAACATTACAAAATGTACAAAATGTCATAAACTCACCTCTCCTTACTCCTACTGTGTCCTGCTCAGTTCCCCAGTCCAGTCTCTGTTGATAGATGCAGTTCCATCTAGTTAATGGGATGTAACAGGGCTGCAGCCAATACCAGAGCTCAGATATGAGATTGCATGCACACAGCCTTCGTCCTATGACACGTTCTGCTCATAAACTTTCACAGCTGACAGCGCAGGAACCAGGAGACATGTAAATAAAAAAAAAAACATCCCTGTGTAGTGGCCCAGGGATACTACAGGGTAGTCATCTAGTCACTAGTCCTGTAACACCTAGCTATCTGCTCCTAGGAGGCATAGAAGGTGCTGTACATTGAAAAACCCTTGTTTTCCCCTTTCTTCTTCAGTTACAGCTAAACTGTTTGGCAACAGCTGGCTCCTCATTGGCTGCTTGTCATGCAAACCGTGATTGGTAGAGGCAGATGGTGAGAGCCAAAATCGGGATAATAGCTGCAGAGCAAGACAGGATGTGGGAGTGGTTGGAGAAAGTGCGGGAAACAGACAGGAAGGGAAGGCAGTTGGAGGGAGGAGTTCACACTGAGCAGTTGGAGGAGGAGGACATGAAAGGAAGGGCAGTAGCGTGGAGTGGATTTGGCGAGCTCCATCAGAAAAAGCAAGGACTTTATAACCAGCTGCAGTGAGGAGGATAAACTATGGGATCTAACAGCACAACAGTGAGTTACATGAGCCCCTGTCAACATTGAAGCCAGGGATAGCTAAACCTATCTTCACTAGTTGCATAACAATACCAGAGCCTCCTTACAGATAACTAGGTTTGTGGGAATCCCTCTGAATAACCTCCAAGAAGAAAGAACATTGATGTTTTCCATTGTCTTTGCATCATAAATCAAAGTGTAGAGCAATGTTATTATTTACTGTCAATTACTGCAAGACGGCCATTTGTGTTGTGTTATTTTACAAATTTGAGCTTCAGTAAAACTGTGCACTTCCAGTTTACTAAATCAAAGCTACCAGGACTCGTGTCAGTTATTTAACCACTATCTCTTGGAGTCCCGAATGAAGTGCTGGTGTCACATGACAAACCACTGTTTAATATCCAGAGACTGTAAAACCCTTTTACCACTGTGCATTGACCGAGTAAGGCACCTTTGCTGCCACTGACATCCATCTTGTTTCACCCTGGTCTCCCCCACTTTGGTGTGCCCCGGTCGGATGCTGCACCTGCACACCTTGGAACCTGCCATATGACATTTGGAGTCAATATTTCAAATCCAATCTGATACTGGAACATACAGTAAATGGCCATTTTTTAATGGTCTCTAGCCTTTTTTTATAATCGGAGCTGTCAGATTAGAGTGGAAAAATCATATAATCTAAGTGTGCATGGTCATTGGTGCTAGACCTGCCTGGGAACAAGTTTTTAAAAACTGCCAATCCTCTGTTTTTTTTCATGCAATGGTATCAAGAGTAGTGTTGCTTGTCTTAAATGGTCAGGTGATAAAATTGACCCGCATTTTGCTAAATCGAATGGGGTATGTGCAACCTAATTTTTGGCGAAAATCGTGAAAAAAATTAAAATTCAGTCAGCAGCCAGAGTACCTTGATAATGTCCCCAAATGTATCCTTCATCTTACATATGGACACCTGCATCACATGATTTAGCCATTCACAACATAGGCACTGTGCTAGCAACAGCCATTATACAGCTCACCTGTCTGCCTCCATTTACAGTATGCATACAGTTGTTCAAAAGTGAACAACTGCTGTTTACACATGAACGGTAAGTTGTTGAGTTTTCTGCATGCAGAAACTGAACGACTGAACAATTGTCATTCAGTCGCTGCATTCATTTACACCGGACGATTATCATTCAAATTCCCACAGGATAGTGGGAATCTGAACAATTCTGAATTCTTATAGTCCCGCGTAAACGGGCCAAAAGTCTAGGTAAAGCGCGTTGCATCTGTGCGATGACTCTCCCTGCCTGTCCATGTTAGGTCGAGTACACCATGCTCTTCCAGCTCCTCTTCCTCTTAATCATCTTCTCCTCTTGAGTGGATTCTATGCTGTTACCATTTGGTCTTATTTCATTTATTGGTCTAAATTTTGATTTATTATTTAGATTATTTTATTATAAATAAGGCAAAAGTGGGAGGGGGAGTAAACTTTTATTATTATTACTTTTTATTAATTATCAAAACTTTATTGATCTTATTTTAACCTTTCTTTTAGGCCCCGGAGGGGACAAGGCCTTGCGATGCTTTCATTGCTCCTACAGTATGATGTAATGCCATAGCATTACATCATACTACAATCTGACAGGCAGTCTATCAAGACACGAAGCCCCCAGCTGCCATGACACCTGCAGGGCTCCCTGCAATCTCATTGTCATAATTGACAGCAGCATTTAAAGGGTTAACAGCCCCATTGAGCTGTGTGGCTTATTTGAGCTGTTGCCGCCAGGTGTCAGCTGTAGGAAATAGCTGACACCAAACTTGTATGGAGGGAGATCACCGTGTCATCTCCCTTCATACAAATCCTGCAGTGGCAGAATGTCAAAGCACTATACGGTTGTAAAATAATTCAAAGTGTTAATAAGGGGAGGACTTAGCATAGATTTATATATTAAAAAAAACACTGTGCCCTCAAGATACTGTTACTGATAGTAGTGGTGGTGATTCTGCTTCTCTCCTTCTCCTGCTTCCCCAATGTTTCCTCCTCCTCCTTATTACTGCAAAAGGAAAATTGTATCAAACAGCTGTATCTCTTCAGCTTTTCCTTGGAGAAGGCCCGTGCTTGGGTGTTCTGTTCACATGGAAGAATTCGTCCTTTGACAGTTTATGATTAGGGACCCTCTGGAGGACAAATTAATGAACACAATGTTTACTCCCATTGACTTTAATGAAAGTTGGAATTGGCCATCCTGATTCACAATAATTTTGGTGAATTCGGCTTGATCCTGACATGAACCGATTATTCCACTAATCTCTCATCATTAACCCCTTCCCGCTGCAGGGCGTAAGTTTACGTCCTGGCAGCCTGGTACTTCCCGCAACAGGACGTAAACTTACGTCCTGGAGATAGCGCGGGATCACATATGATCTCGTGCTATCCCGCAGCCGGAGCCGGCTGTCAGTCCCGCTGCAACAGTGGGGGGGCATCGGAGTTGCGCCCCCGCTGTTAACCCCTTCCCTGCCGCGATCTAAGTAGATCGCGGCAGGGAAAGAGTTCACAGAGGGAGCGCGGCTCCCTCTGTGTCTCCGGCCGGAACTCGCGATGTCATCGCGAGAGCCTGGCCTGTCACCATGGCAACAGGACGCCAGACACTGGCGTCCTGTATTGCCTATGCCTAGGATCGCTGTATAAGCGATAAGGCATGGGAGAGCAGTAGCTCTGCCATGCCTTATAACAGCGATCATCAGGGCAGTGCTTAAAGTCCCTCAGAGGGACACAAACAGTATAAAAAAAAACAAAGATTAAAAAAATGAATTAAAAAAATGTAAAAAAAAAAAGAGTAAAAAAAAAACATTTTTTATGGTTTTTCTCAAATTAGCATAAAAAAAGGTAAAAAAAAAATAAAATCCCACATATTTGGTATTGTCGCGTCCGTAACGACGCGTACAATAAGTTGCACATGCTTTTGACTGTGCACGGAAAAAAACGCTAAAAAAAAACGCTAAAAAACAGAGGCAAAATGCTAATTCTTAGCATTTTGCCTCACTAAAAACGCAATAAAAGTGATCAAAAAAGCCATATGTACCCCAAAATGGTACCAATAAAATCTACAGCTTGTCTCACAAAAAATAAGCCCTCATATAGTGCCGTACATCAAAAAATAAAAAAGTCACAGGACTTTGAATGCAGCGATTTCGAAAAAAAAAAGATTTCCAAGAAAAAGGGTTTTTATTGCAGAAAAGTGGGAAAACCTAAAAAAAATGTAAGAATTTTGGTATCGTTGTAACCGTACCGACCCGCAGAAAAAATGGAATGTCTCATTTATGCTGCATGATTAACGCTGTAAAAAAAAAAAAAAAATCTATGGCAGAATTGATGCATTTTCTCTCCCTGCTATCATTAAAAAAAAAAAAAAGTTTTACAATATAGTCTATGTACCGAAAAGTGGCACCGATAAAAACTACAGTTCGCCACGCAAAAAACAAGCCCTTATACAGCCGCGTCGACGGAAAAATAAAAAAAATTATGACTTTTGATAAACGGAGAAGAAAATCCGCCAAAAATTGTTGCGTCCTTAAGCACAAAATAGGCCATGTCATGAAGGGGTTAATCAAGAGTATACCAAGAATTTTGTGATCAAGGTAAAAAAAAACATCTAGCAAAAGGGATTCTGTGAACATAATCAAGTTTTAATGAAAAGGGTCAGGTATCTAGAATTGTTCTGATGAGCAGGTTGGGCAAAATCAAGCAAGCTGTAGCCAACTGCAATGCTTGTGCTTCAACTAATGTGTCTGAATAGTCAGTTCATCACTCCTTAGTACGGATGGGTGTAACAGCAGACTACTGGTTCAAATAGTAATGTTGTCTAAGAGAAACAGAAAGGCAGGGCTACAGTTGGCAAAAGGGTGCAAAAATTGCATCACTAAGATAAATTCAAATTTCTGTTGTTCCATGCTGATGTGAAGGTCAGAATTTGGCACAAGCAGCACGAATCAATGAACCCTTCTTGCCAACTATTCAGGGCATGTCAGTAGCTCCATCTATTTTGCAGCAATTGTAAAAAGCTATCCTCATTGCATGGGCCAATATTCTTGCAGAACAATCTCAACACCTAATAGAATCTATGCCAGAATGAATTGCTGCAGTTCTGATGGCCAAAACATTTTACTAGATGGGTATCTTTAATAAAGTTGCCATTTAGTGTATATCTCCCAAGAGTTGAAATATTCATTTCAAACATGGACAAAGTGAGTCTCTATAGACATGGTTTATAATAGGGATAAAAGTTAGGATGTTGATTGTGATTGATTTAGTGGCATAGTTACATACTGTTACACAGTTAATTAGATTCTAGTACAAAGGGAACTGTGTCTGCTTTCTTTTTTTTCTCTGCTGTTGTTTAAATGGTTTATGAAGTGTTTCCATGGGCATGAAAATTCCCTGCTTATCTATTAACAGAGTCTCAATGCCCTTTGCAAAACAGCATTATTTTCTGATAAGAGGTTCCCTACTAGTCCCATATTTACATGTAATTATCTATCCTTGCCAAAAAGACTTCACTTTACTTATGCACAGTGTCTGCCAGCTTGCAATCATTGCACAAAGCTTCTGGCAAGACGCTTGGCACTGAGTCCTCCTATCTCACCTAACCACCTGTATTGCGCCTCACCAAAAGAAGGCTGCTGAAAACTCTGCCAATTGTGATAACTGCAAGCCTTCAGTGGATTAGAGATGCTACTGTTTATACACTATATTAACTGAACAAACCAGCCTTGTTACAGTTGATGTTACTTATTGTTCTTAAAATGTATTTCTCAACACCAAACAAAATAGGACACATATAGAAGCCGCAGATGGAGTTGTCATGGCCTTGCCAACTCATTCACTCTAACAAAAGCCTGTCTTTATTAATTAACCTCTGTGTGCCTTGCATTTTCTATTCCACAAAGAGTAGGAGTTTGTATTTCATTCCTCAAGCTACCAGGGAACCTAGAGCAAAAATCTTTGTATGAAAATCTGTGGGTCACAATTTCTTTCAGTGATTTGACTATAGAGAAAAACATTTCCTGCATAATATCAAGATGGTTTTGTTCAAGCCTCATGGATGTTATTCCCCTTAGAACTCAAACGAATGTAGAAGAGCTGTGAGAGATGCTAAGAGATTGACATTACTGCCATTACTTCACAGCTGCATCCCAGTAGATTTTTGTAGAATACACAGAATTGGGCCTGAAGACCTGCGACAGACATAGAATGACATGCACGTATATAATCAGACAATGCTCATTTTATCTTAGTAGTGACCATAATGGACAGTTTTATAAAAAAAAAGGGTAAGCTGTGCAAGAAGCAGCTGTAAGCAGGGTATCCTCATCCCTTCTGTTAGCGCAATACCTGAAGCTGTGACACTTGAATTCACTTATCCATTTTTTTCACCCTTCATCTACTATCAAGATTCTGCATTCATCATTTTTTCAAATTTTGCTTCACTTTTGAATGCTGACAGCCTCTTCCTTCCTATCTTTGAGACGGAGTGAGGAACTGGTAACTCTTTTTAGTCAAGTAATGGAACTGCACAATAGATTTTTCTGTCAACTTTCAGTATAACCTCGTTTTTTTCCCCTTCTTCTTCTATGGGCAGATAGTCTGGGTAACTGGGTATGCACAATTTTATGCAAGAAAGCTTTCCCCCTTACAAACTGCAAATCCACACTACACAAACAGCGAGTATATCTATTCATTCATACACACATACACACACTGATATACAGAATGGGCAGCAGCATACAAACACAGGTAAGAAGAGTCTGACTCTCCACGGTTTGACATGTTTGTCCACTATTAGTCATTCGATGCCGGCGACTACCTTTAGAACACAACACATACCTGATTTTCCCTTGCATACTCCTTATATCCAGTGTGCATCACTTCATGCAAAATTCTCCTTTAAATATTCATCATTTCACCTCTCAACATCCAAACAAACTAAAGTGCCACCTCCTGGTGTCATAACCACTTGATGTCTCCTGATCACAGGGAAACGCCCAGGTTGCAAAGAGGGCGGTCTCCTGTTGGGATTTTGTTTTCTGCAATGCCTGCATATCCAATAGAGGCTGTATGATGGGGTGTACTTTGGGAGAATAGTGGTCAGTCTATTTCTCTCAGTCCCATGATGAGAACACTCATAAGTCACTGGGGTTTCCATCTTGGTACTCCTTCTGAGTTCATACCAGTCCTCTTCCACAATGTGTGACACCTTTTCATGGCCATTTTACCTTTTCACCCTTTGACCAGCTGCTTAGCAGTCTTTTGGGCATCACCGGTAGTTTCCCTGTCAGCTACCTAGATTAGCTTTACCTTAGGTTTGTCCTACAACTCACGACACAGGCTCAACATCATGTCTAATTGGGAAGAACCTGCAAATGCCGACACACTTTCCCCTATTATGCACTCCTGGCATGTACTTATAGCACTTTTCTGGTGATCTACATATGGGAAATAAGAGGTTTGGTACCTTTTCCTCTAGTTTACAAATAACTTTCCAAATTATCAAAATAACAATGAGCGCAAACAACCATCAGGGGACTATATAACCTGTTAACCAATATAAATTGTCACAATATTGGTATTCTGGGACTACCTGAATGTTGGGTCGCCATTATGTTCATTGTTCTAAGTATGGCATGGATGACACTTATGATGACAACATTTCTCAAATATTAATGGTTTGTGTTCTTCACCTGACAATATCACAGAGCCCAAACATTGACTACACCAATTAATCATTCATATACAAGAAATAGACATTTTCCCTTCTACTAATTAGCAAAATCACTCTATAGTCTCAGTCAGAACAACATCTAGTCATTCAGTAAAAGGAGTCACTGTCATAACCCTCATCTATCACTCTCACTGTTTCTCTGTAACAACAAATCTGACTGCACAATTGGCAGCATATTTAACACAAACTCCCAGCATCTTCCCAGGTATTTACTGTCAGGCACAACATGCAAATTGAGCACATACAGTCTACTTCTGTCTATTCGACATTGACTATTAGTGTTGTCAACTGACACCAGTGATGTCTTGTCATAAAAGGTACATTTCTTTGTCCAGTCTCACACAGAGTCACACTACATTCACAATTATGACAATGGTAGGTCATCTGATCATTCTTTCAGAATTAGTCAGCAGTCATGCAGCCACACCCAAAATATTCTTTTATCTGGTTCTTGAATGAAAGCTTCACACGGCAGTAGTGCCTTCTATGAATAGCGGACAGGCGGCAATGACGACCACAAGTGAGGAACGAATAGTTTGTAAGAATAAGCTTCTTGCCTTGGGCTCTGTGTACCTGTTTGTCTCAGTGGTAGGATGTCACTCTCGGGGTCTACTGATCACAAAAGCGATTTTATGTTCCTGTTTGGGTGCCAAATTTGTTAGCACAACAACTGCGCTTTCGGGATATTTTAGTGTTTCAAATTATAGGAGAATCAGGTGAAATACTTCAAAGAATTAGACACATCACACTTAGTCAGTGTACTCAAGTTAGTTCCCCTTTATTCTACATCACAGCAGACTTTATAGTATCAAAAAACAAGGGAGTGTCTGACATGCGCAGTAAGAAGGTGCAATATATATCACATGCATATCTGCTTGGGTTTCATCCTCTTGAACAGATTATAATGTGGTGTGTCATCAGTTTCCAGGCAGAGTCTTCTCCTCAATGGTCATCTTCATGAATTTGCAAAAGAGGAAATAGCTTTATGTCTCATAGTCAGACAGAGTCTACTGTTAACATGCATTCTATGACAATTATTAGTACATAAAGAGCGTCTTAGTGTTAAATAAGGAAGCTGTCTGTAGGAAAAAAATCTCTGTGTAAGGTGCACCTGGGGTTTGGATAGTTGACAGTGTCATCGTTGTCTTATCCATACAGACGGGCACTAAAGTCATCAGACCCGTCTCATACAAGGAAAGACGAGGGTAATGACTTTCTGTTAGGAAAGTCATTACCCGGGTCCTGCAACCCACCAAAGACCCCAATTATAACTCTAAAAGGAACTTACTCATTACGCTGCTCAAATAATAGCTTTTAATAAATGGGAAACACAGAAGGAACATTCAAATGCTGAGGTACAAGACCATAATCGGGCTGCTACTAAGGTGGAAAAAAATGTATACATCGATTTGAGGAAAGTTCAATATCCTATTACTCAGAGTGTTAACTTTCTCTTTAAAGGTCTGAATCCAAGGAATCAGAGTAAATTTATATTTGTTTAGCAAGTTACTCACAGATAGCGTAATTAAACCTGGATTTATAGGAAATTGGAGTCTATTTTCCTTCAACAGCTTTGCAGATTGAAGGCCTTCCCTGAGAAGGGTATGAACAATCATTGGTGCTGTTGGTTAAATATTTTTAATTGATTGGTGCAATAAAATCTGTGACTTCCACAAAAATTCCTAGTCAGAGACTCCAGGCTTCAGAGCGATATACAGTCGAGGACCAGCTCCAGGCTGAATGTGCTCTGAAGTTCTCATGTGATAGTACTATCCTTGGTATGCCTCAGCTGTTGGCCCCATTGGGGTCAACTCCATACCTCTCTGGTTCTCTCTGGCCTAGCCTGTGCACACTCTCAATTACACGACCCTCCTCCCAATCAGAGATTGCATTTGCCAGGACCCAGCCAAATCTCTTTACAAACAGCTCCTGCGGCATTAAAGAAACACAAGCCCCAGGAAAGTTAGCAACCCAATCTTAACACTTCCTAAACGTAGAGTTTAGCTCTCCATTTCTACATAAAGATAATCGCATAAATCTTCCCTCACCTCTTCTAGAGGGAGTGTTCTGATCAGTGCTCTGATGTAACAATATAACTGTTCTCTGTATTGAAACAAAGCCTGGGACACACTTTTTATTAGTATTATATAACGTGACTAGTAGTCTGTCCCCGGGTGGCAAATGCAATCAATTAGAAATGCAACCCTGTAGAGAGTATGTTAGCGAACCAACCAAACACACATTGTTTGGGATACAAATTTCTCCAACAAGTTCTGGGTATTTCTGTAGCTTCCTAATTGCAAAACTCTGATATATGCGCGTAATAAGAATTCAGACTGAGACACGTGTCCAGTGTGAAGCCTAAAGAGAGCTCTGCCCAGTTACAAGTTGGTGAGTCTCTTTTATTAAAACACATAATACCTTTAAGGGCGTATAACATGTGACATAAGTAATGTATATTTATTTTTATTCTTTAAGCTATAAAAAATCTCCTCCCTACCCCTCCTCCTCAGGCCCTGTGTACAAACTAGCCTTTGTCCCCTCAATATGTGGTCAGGCAAAGACCAGTTCCTTATTCTCAGAAGTTGAGGAAAGGGGGGGGGGGGGGGGGGCTGGAGAGAAACCCAAGATATACTTTAAGCATTTACTGCTTACCTATGTAATTTAACCCTAGTGTGACTGGATTGGAACTTAGAATTATATTGGGCTAATATATATATATATATATATATATATATATAGTGAGAGGTGAAGTGATGGACGGAAGGTTTATATCACGGAGGTTACTAGCATCCGTGATGTAGATCCGGTCCATTCCTCACTCTGGTACCGAATTCTACCTGAGCAGGACAGGTGGTCTATACAAATTGGTGCAGCTGACCAGTTCAAGAAGATGTCCTGTGTGAGTATTGCCCTATGGAAATCTAAAAGACTTTTGTGCTTACTATTGCTGGACTGCTGATTTAAAAGGACTTTCCCGGAATGTTACGTTATCTGGAGAATGCCAGTGCTTTTTGTTATGTTCATCAAGTCTGAATAAAGGCAAGATGCTCAGCATTTGGTCGTGGCCTGGTGTGTTTCCCCCTGCACTGCTACAATATATATATATATATATATATATATATATATATATATATATATATATATATATATATATATATACACATCCTTTCATCCTGCCATTGTCCAGCAATTGCCATAATGATGACGCTATCAGCCTCTGCAGAGTCAAATCACTACAACTGTGCAATACATCTAGTTTATACAAATCAATAGACATCTTACGCTAATTAATCATCATTTCTACTACAACATTGGTAGAAATACAAGTTCAACTATCCAGCATTTCATTGTAAGAGCAGATAAACAGCAACAGAACTTCAGAGATTAAATATCCTTCAGTTCACGAGTTAGCACAAAGAACTTACACAGTAGTATTCAGCCAGCCTTTCAAGGTCAGTTCAACCCAGTTTTCCACACAGCCCAAGGTTTGGTTCAGAGTTCTGTCTATCAGTGGACTGGCTTCTCAGCGAAGCTTGCATTCTCCTCTAAGGTCTGACAGTTTTCCGCTTTACAGCACAATGCCTGAGCCACACATGGGCTCCTGGTTCAGGTAAGAAGAGAACTAAAAATAAAGAAAAGACAGATAATAAAAATAGAAATAAATTTGGATTAGCTTTCATTACTAAATATAACAACCAGAATCGTGAAATCTGGAAAATTGTCCAAAAAAACTGGCCAATCCTTATGAGTAGAGATGAGCGAACGTACTCGTCCGAGCTTGATACTCGTTCGAGTATTAGCGTGTTCGAGATGCTTGTTACTCGTGACGAGTACCACGCGATGTTCGAGTTACTTTCACTTTCATCTCTGAGACGTTAGCGCGCTTTTCTGGCCAATAGAAAGACATGGAAGGCATTACAACTTCCCCCTGCGACGTTCAAGCCCTATACCACCCCCCTGCAGTGAGTGGCTGGCGAGATCAGGTGTCACCCGAGTATATAAATCGGCCCCTCCTGCGGCTCGCCACAGATGCATTCTGACATAGAGGAGGGAAAGTGCTGTTGGTGCCGGAGCTGCTATAGGGAGAGTGTTAGGAGTATTTTAGGCTTCAAGAACCCCAACGGTCCTTCTTAGGGCCACATCTAACCGTGTGCAGTAGTGTGGAGGCTGCTTTTTGCAGTGTTGCACTTTTTTTTTTTTTTGTATATCGGCCGTGCAGAGCATTGCGCCCTGCAGTAATTATACATACTCCAGGGCCAGTAGTGGTGGTGAGGCAGGGACAGAAGACATATATTTATTGAATATAGGCAGTGGGCCTTTCCAAAAACATTTGGGAAAAAAAATCTATTTGGGCTGCCTGTGACTGTCCACAGTGTACTGGGTCTGTGCTGGGTGTAGTTGTCCTCCTAATTCATACGCAGCCAGCTAAGTGTTACAGCAGACTTGCACAAAATTATTTCCTGGCTCTGTGTTGGCTGTTACATACCGCTGTATTCCTGTCCACAGTGCAACAGTCTGCAGTTATTTTACATACTCCAGGGCCAGTAGCGGTGAGGCAGGGACAGAAGACATATATTTATTGAATATAGGCAGTGGGCCTTTCCAAAAACATTTGGGAAAAAAAATCTATTTGGGCTGCCTGTGACTGTCCTCAGTGTACTGGGTCTGTGCTGGGTGTAGTTGTCCTCCTAATTCATACGCAGCCAGCTAAGTGTTACAGCAGGCTTGCGCAAAATTATTTCCTGGCTCTGCTGTGCGTTCGGTAAGTGAAGTGAGCCTCCAACCACAGGCCAATAAGCGGCACATTTAATTACAGCGTTCTGTTTCTGCACTACTGGTAATACACCATGCTGAGGGGTAGGGGTAGGCCTATAGGACGTGGACGCGGGCGAGGACGCGGAGGCCCAAGTCAGGGTGTGGGCACAGGCCGAGCCAGTGCGGTGGCCAAGGGTAGAGGCAGGGCCAGACCGAATAATCCACCAACTGTTTCCCAAAGCGCCCCCTCGCGCCATGCCACCCTGCAGAGGTCAAGGTGCTCTACGATGTGGCAGTTTTTCACAGAGACGCCTGACGACCGACGAACAGTGGTGTGCAACCTTTGTCGCGCCAAGATCAGCTGGGGAGCCACCACCACCAGCATGTGCAGGCATATGATGGCCAAGCACCCCACAAGGTGGGACGAAGGCCGTTCACCGCCTCCGGTTAGCACCACTGCCTCTCCCCCTGTGCCCCAACCTGCCACTGAGATCCAACCCCCCTCTGAGGACACAGGCACTACCGTCTCCTGGCCTGCACCCACACCCTCACCTCCGCTGTCCTCGGCCCCATCCAGCCATGTCTCTCAGCGCAGCGTCCAGACGTCGCTAGCGCCACTGTTTGAGCGCAAGTACGCTGCCACGCACCCGCACGCTCAAGCGTTAAACGTGCACATTGCCAAATTGATCAGCCTGGAGATGCTGCCGTATAGGCTTGTGGAAACGGAGGCTTTCAAAAGCATGATGGCGGCGGCGGCCCCGCGCTACTCGGTTCCCAGTTGCCACTACTTTTCTCGATGTGCCGTCCCAGCCCTGCACGACCACGTCTCCCGCAACATTGTACACGCCCTCACCAACGCGGTTACTGCCAAGGTCCACTTAACAACGGACACGTGGACAAGCACAGGCGGGCAGGGCCACTATATCTCCCTGACGGCACATTGGGTGAATTTAGTGGAGGCTGGGACAGAGTCAGAGCCTGGGACCGCTCACGTCCTACCCACCCCCAGAATTGCGGACCCCAGCTCGGTGCTGGTATCTGCGGCGGTGTATGCTTTCTCCACTAAACCACCCTCCTCCTCCTCCAACGCAACCTCTGTCTCGCAATCAAGATGTGTCAGCAGCAGCACGTCGCCAGCAGTCGGTGTCGTGCGGCGTGGCAGCACAGCGGTGGGCAAGCGTCAGCAGGCCGTGCTGAAACTACTCAGCTTAGGAGAGAAGAGGCCCACAGCCCACGAACTGCTGCAGGGTCTGACACAGCAGACCGACCGCTGGCTTGCGCCGCTGAGCCTCCAACCGGGCATGGTCGTGTGTGACAACGGCCGTAACCTGGTGGCGGCTCTGCAGCTCGGCAGCCTCACGCACGTGCCATGCCTGGCCCATGTCTTTAATTTGGTGGTTCAGCGCTTTCTGAAAAGCTACCCACACTTGTCATACCTGCTCGGAAAGGTGCCCCGGGTCAGCGCACATTTCCGCAACTCCAAGACGGACGCTGCCACCCTGCGGACCCTGCAACATCGGTTTAATCTGCTAGTGCACCGACTGCTGTGCGACGTGCCCACACGGTGGAACTCTACGCTCCACATGTTGGCTAGGCTCTATGAGCAGCGTAGAGCTATAGTGGAATACCAACTCCAACATGGGCGGCGCAGTGGGAGTCAGCCTCCTCAATTCTTTACAGAAGAGTGGGCCTGGTTGGCAGACATCTGCCAGGTCCTTGGAAACTTTGAGGAGTCTACCCAAATGGTGAGCGGGGATGCTGCAATCATTAGCGTCACCATTCCACTGCTATGCCTCTTGAGAAGTTCCCTGCAAAGCATAAAGGCAGACGCTTTGCACTCGGAAACGGAGGCGTGGGAAGACAGTATGTCGCTGGATAGTCAGAGCACCCTCATGTCTATATCTCAGCGCGTTGAGGAGGAGGAGGAGGGGGAGGAGCATGAGGAGGAGGGGGAAGAGACAGCTTGGCCCACTGCTGAGGGTACCCATGCTGCTTGCCTGTCATCCTTTCAGCGTGTATGGCCGGAGGAGGAGGATCCTGAAAGTGATCTTCCTAGTGAGGACAGCCATGTGTTGCGTACAGGTACCCTGCCACACATGGCTGACTTCATGTTAGGATGCCTTTCTCGTGACCCTCGCGTTACACGCATTCTGGCCACTACGGATTACTGGGTGTACACACTGCTCGATCCACGGTATAAGGAGAACCTTTCCACTCTCATTCCCGAGGAGGAAAGGGGTTCGAGAATGATGCTATACCACAGGGCGCTGGTGGACAAACTGATGGTAAACTTCCCTTCCGACAGCGCTAGTGGCAGAAGGCGCAGTTCCGAGGGCCAGGTAGCAGGGGAGGCGCAGAGATCAGGAAGCATGTACAGCGTAGGCAGGGGAACATTCTCCAAGGCCTTTGCCAGCTTTATGGCTCCCCAGCAACACTGTGTCACCGCTCCCCAGTCAAGGCTGAGTTGGCGGGAGCACTGTAAAAGGATGGTGAGGGAGTACGTAGCCGATCGCACGACCGTCCTCGGTGATGCCTCTGCCCCCTACAACTACTGGGTGTCGAAGCTGGACACGTGGCCTGAACTCGCGCTGTATGCCCTGGAGGTGCTTGCTTGTCCTGCGGCTAGCATCTTGTCAGAGAGGGTGTTTAGTGCAGCTGGGGGAATCATCACGGATAAGCGTACACGCCTGTCAACCGACAGTGCCGACAGGCTTACACTCATCAAGATGAACAAAGCCTGGGTTTCCCCAGACTTCTCTTCTTCACCAGCGGACAGCAGCGATACCTAAGCAATACGTAGGCTGCACCCGCGGATGGAAGCATTGTTCTCTATCACCATCAAAAACGTGGACCTTTTAGCTTCATCAATCTGTGTATAATATTCCTCCTCCTCCTCCTGCTCCTCCTCCTGAAACCTCACGTAATCACGCCGAACGGGCAATTTTTCTTAGGCCCACAAGGCTCAGTCATATAATTTTTGTAAACAATTTTTATACGTTTCAATGCTCATTAAAGCGTTGAAACTTGCACCTGAACCAATTTTTATTTTAACTGGGCTGCCTCCAGGCCTAGTTACCAATTAAGCCACATTAACCAATTCACCAATTTTTTGGGGCCCTCGCCTACAGTGTAATCCAATCAATTTTTTGCCCACTTGCATTACAGCTGACGTTACATCAGCTGTGCTGGGCACTGCAATGGGATATATTTATGTACCGCCGGTGGGTTCCAGGGAGCCACCCATGCTGTCGGTCCACACGGAGTTGTAACTACATGTGTAAGCTTCTAAAGAACCCCAGTCTGACTGGGGCATGCAGTGTGGGCCGAAGCCCACCTGCATTTAACATGACATTACCTCAGCTGTGATGGGCAATGCTATGGGATATATTTATGTGCCGCCGGTGGCTTCCTGGCACCCACCCATGCTGTTGGTCCACAGGGACTTCACAATAGGGAGTTGTACCTGCCTGTGTCTATGAATTAAAAAGCCCGGTCAGGTTGGGGCATGCAGTGTGGGCCGAAGTCCACCTGCATTTAATCGGACGTTACCTCAGCTGTGATGGGCACTGCAATGGGATACATTAATGTACAGCCGGTGGGTTCCAGGGAGCCACCCATGCTGTGGGTGCACACGGAATTCCCATTGCGGAGTTGTACCTGCCTGTGACTATTTATAAAAAACCGCGGTCTGACTGGGGCATGCAGACACCTTGACAGAATGAATAGTGTGTGGCACATAGGTTCCCCATTGCTATGCCCACATGTGCAGCTCCTGATGGCGGTGGCACAGGATTATATTTCTCATTGCTTCTGTACAGCATTGTGGGCTATCGCCCCGCCCCTTTTAAAGAGGTTCGCTGCCTAGCCGTGCCAACCCTCTGCAGTGTGTGCCTGCGGTTCCTCCTCATGGCAGACGCACTTATAAATAGACATGAGGGTGGCGTGGCATGAGTGCAGCTAAAGGCTGCGCAGGGACACTTTGGTGTGCGCTGTGGACACTGCGTCGTGCGTGGGGGGTTGGGCAGCATGTAACCCAGGAGAAGTGGCAGCGGAGTGTCATGCAGGCAGTGATTGTGCTTTGTTGAAGGTAGTGTGGTGCTTAGCTAAGGTATGCATTGCTAATGAGGGCTTTTCAGAAGTAAAAGTTGTTGGGGGGGCCCCACTCTTGCCGCTATTGTGGCTTAATAGTGGGACCTGGGAACTTGAGATGCAGCCCAACATGTAGCCCCTCGCCTGCCCTATCCGTTGCTGTGTCGTTCCCATCACTTTCTTGAATTGCCCCGATTTTCACAAATGGAAACCTTAGCGAGCATCGGCGATATACAAAAATGCTCGGGTCGCCCATTGACTTCAATGGGGTTCGTTACTCGAAATGAACCCTCGAGCATCACGATAATTTGGTCCCAAATGACGAGCACCCGAGCATTTTGGTGCTCGCTCATCTCTACTTATGAGTGATCCAGTTCTTGGTGAGTCCCTAGACAAACACCCTAGACTAATTTTTAGAAAGAATAGAACCATCAAAGATTCCATAGCCCCATCAAGAGCTGAAATAAAAAATAAAATAAAAAATAATAAAAATACCAATACTCTCTTTGCACCTAAAACAGGGATATATAGATGCAATAAAGCAAAATGCAAGTGCTGTCCGCATATCCAACAGGGTAGAAAATCCATTAAAATAGAACCTGAAGGAAAATTGATTAAAATAAATAACAGAATTAAACTTGACTGCGGGAGTAAATATATCATTTACTTGTTAGAGTGTAGCTGTGGGAAAAAGTAAGTGGGGAGGACCAAGAACACATTGAGAGCACGAATAAACAACCATAAATTTAACATTCGAAAGGGCTATTCCAAGCACAGTGTGTCCCACCACTTCACGGAGGTACACAACTCTGAAACAAAGGATCTAATTGTTACCCCTTTAGAACATGTTCATAGTAAGTCCATCAGTCACCTTCGCCGTAAAGAGATGCATTGGATATATAGGCTGAAAACTTTCGTACCACTAGGATTAAATGAGGTTTTAGAAAAAAATTAGTTTATATTAAAATTTTAAAATATTTTTGTTGGATATTACGCATCCATCGATGAAGAGCTATTGATAAGGGCCAATAGGGGCTGTAAAGAAATTAATAAATGTCGCTAATCAAAAAGGAGTTAATATATTTTGCTTAGTAATCTATTTGAATCAATAAGGTTGAATACTGCAAATATTCTATTCTGCTCTGAAGGACTCATGACTATTGAGTAATAGGCCAAACGTCTGATCTAAGTGGAATCAGGAAGTTAAGAGCAGATGTTCATAAATGTAGTGAGACATAGCCTAACCGCAAAGAAGTTGTCAGCTCTTTCTCTATATTTACTAATGTACTAGTCTAAAAGTCATGTGAAATCAGCTATTTCTTAAAAGTCATATATCAAGCCTAAATGTCAAAGTTTATTGAATGATTATGTCATAAGTTTATTGTCAGATATAGAAGTCATGAGTTTAAGATGTATGGAAATCATGAGGTTATTCCTTGTATTACCAGAGGTCGCATCCCTGCGTGGGCGATCTTCTATATAAACTGAGACTATGCCAATAAAGACTTAGAGTTCATTACTTCACCATATACCGTGTGTAATGGTCAGTACTTTGACTCTCAAAAGGAGCGCTCCTCCTGCTTAGGTCAATTTGGAACCGACAACATAACTGACCAGTCTGTTTGAACAAATTAACCCTCGACAGTTCTTGGCGTCCAACTAGGGGGCGGGGCTTACCTTTACGGGACATCGCAACCAGTAGACTGAAACAAACTCCTGGCCCGTTGACGTGGATATTGGATCCGGAGACTCCAGACTAAAACACCGGTGTACAGGTAAGAGCTTATCTTACTATTATACAGTCTGGATTCTTTTGATCTGTGTGTCTCTAACGGACTAGAGGTATGTTGTTGCCTGTTTCCTATATTTTCTGCCCCGTCCATATTTTAGAGTGAATAAGTTCATTTAACTGTCCTAGACGGAAGAACTCACTCATTGGGACTTAAAGAGTCATGTTGTCTGTATTGGAGATTGAAATAATTGTTATAGTCTCATTTCTGGCAGTCATATTCTTACTCTGGATCTGTTATAATATTACTAAAAGTTCCCTAAGAGGCGAAGTCTGGTCTCCCCTGAATCCTAGTGTTTGAAGTTGACCACGTTTTAGTTCTGTAAATCTATTCCGGGACAGGGAACTGTGTGTTCCCAGATAGTCTCAGTGATTATCTTAGTTTACTGTGTGAAATATACGTCCTGTATACTTAGTGAAGAATAGTCGGAAGTGGTCAAGATGGGGTCTGAACAATCTAAGATATATCAGACTCCTATTGAGATAATTAAAGATAGAGAAGGGGAGGACATTTGCAGACAAGCCTATAAAGTTTACAAACGTATAGGCCTTAAGAAGGCGGGAACATTCAATTATGAATTTTGGTCACAATATGAGGATAAGCATAGAAAGGAAATAAGAAATAAGGGTTTGGAAAAAGGCATGAAGGCTATTCTGGACTGCTCTAAAACAGCAGAAGACGAACACTGGGACTCCGAGTCCCGAGGCGAGGGCATTTTAGTTTATTGTCCTATGCCCCGGCCACCAATAGACGTTCCCATGGAAACCCCTACGGTTCCATTAGTCTCTCCTGTCGTCCCGGCCGCTCCACCAATGTCTCCTAATAATCCCTTTAATTCTCTGTATCCCAATTTGCCGCCGCTGCCTCCTACGTATCCACAGGCTACTGCCCAGATGGATACACCTCCCTACAGCCCTCAATCAGGATCCCCGGGCCCTGAAGTAAATAGAGGTCCGGCTTGGGATTGTCCACGTTGTGGTCAACAGAATGCCTGTTTTAAAGAACTCTGTACAGTATGTGGGACTCCACGTCGCAGGGATCAGTGTAGACAACCGATTCCCTTATTCCCAGTTACAACCTCCACTACCCATTATAGAGAACCAAACAGACCGAGTCCACCATTGGGCACGGTCAGACAAGAGGACACTGACAGACCATCGTCTTCTAATGACAGACCTACGGACGCACATAGACCAACTCCCGGGTCTACATTCACTACATGGCGACCCTGGAGCGCCACAGACCAGATGGCACTGTGTCAGCAACTGCCCGATCCCCAGACAGAGCCAGCAGCTTTCCATAGAAAGTTGGAAGTCATACAGAAAAACTACTCTGCCACTTGGACAGATATGGAATGTCTTATGAATGTAAAATGTCCTCTGGGCCTTTACAATAGTATTGCTCAATTTTGTGGTCTTGAAGATCGCCCAGATGACCCCCAGACATTACCTAGTGGTACTCAATATGTTGACAAGGTTAAAACCTGGTTTAAGGACAAAGCCCAAGAGAGACGTACAGCCCTAACCCAGTGTAGACAGAACAAGGGCGAGTCTATTGAATGTTACTTTGGCCGTTTAGAGGAAGTTGGCAGAGATCTGGGTTTATATGATTGTCCAAAAGCAATACGTAATGCTGCTTTTTGTGAAGCCTTTATGCAAGGAATAGATAAGCGCCTGTCTGAACGCGTTAAAGCATGTACCCCCGATTGGCGACAGGCCAGACCGCGTGATCTATATAAGAAAGCTGTAGGATTTGTCATGGATACAGAAGACCACGCAAAGGGTGTTATGATTAAACATTACACCATGGAGGGGGACACAGTCCGATTTAACGACCCCAGGCGGGAGACCCGTAAGTGTTATAACTGCGGGAAGACTGGACACTTGGCCCGTAATTGTAGAGCCCCTAAACGCCCTAGACAGAACATGTCAGACGAAAGGGGGCAACAGGGAAGTACGGCCACTACCACATCATCCCGCCCACAGGGAAACAACGGGTATACCAATTACCAATGAAGGTCTGGCACTCCTTCCCCCGTGTCCCTTATAGTTACTGACGCACGTGGGCCACAAATTTTTCAGCCTCTAAAAATCCAGGGGAAGGAGGTGCCCTTTTTAATTGACACAGGGGCTACTAAATCATGTGTCAGTACCTCACAAGTCAATGACCTTAGTATTCCCCTCTCAGACTCCATAGCCATAGCCGTTGGAGTGTCCGGTGAACCAACACCCATGCGTGAGACCGAGCCCATAGAAGTCTCTTTTCAAGGGTCACGAGTCCTCACTCGCTTCCTGGTGTCACCCGCTGGGGATTGCATCATGGGAACCGATGTGATGGGACCCCTGGGGTGCTGTATTCAGCTCCATCCTTCCGGTGAGGCTCATGTCAGTACCTCTGCGGCCGACCACCAAGTATTCTGTCTCATGGCAGCAGACTTGGTCACTCCGCCTCCTTCTTGTACTGTATATGTGTTGACCCCAGAAGATACACAGGTTCTCTCAGCAGTGCCAGAGACCCTTTGGGCAAAAGGGAAGACAGACTTGGGCCATCTCCACGTACCCCCAGTCATGGTATATCTCAAAGATGGGGAAAAAGCCCCCATGATCCGCCAATATCCCCTAGCCATGGCACAGGAAGACGCAATAGCCTCCACTATTACAGAGTTATGTGCCTTGAATGCTTTAAAATCTTGCGTCTCACCCGCTAACACGCCACTCTTCCCAGTTAAAAAGAAAGGGAAGAAAGGTGAACCTGATACCTACCGGATGGTTCCCGATCTAAGAGAAATCAATAAGGTGACCATCCTAGAGACACCTTTGGTCCCCAACCCTTACACTCTGTTGTCCACCATACCATCCGGAACCTGTTGGTACACTCTGATCGATTTAGCCAATGCATTTATGTCCGTCCCGATCCACCCCGATTGCCAGTACCTGTTCGCCTTCACGTTCCGAGGAAAACAGTACTGCTGGACTGTCCTACCACAAGGGGCACAAAACAGCCCAAATCAATTCACCCGATGTATGAGGCGTGTACTTGATGCATGGACGGTCCCACCAGGTGTGGCCCTGCTTCAGTATGTTGACAATCTCCTACTCTGTGCACCGGACAGACCTACCTGCGTTGCGGCCTCACTCAGCCTTCTTTGTTTTCTTGCAGACAGCGGGTGTAAAGCCAGTAAAGACAAATTACAGTTTTGCAAATCTCATGTTGTGTTTCTTGGTCACTGCCTAGGTCCTGGTACAAAACACCTCACGCCAGAACGTACCAAGGTGGTGGAGGACATGCCACTCCCCGCCTCCCATGCTCAGTTGCGGACATTTCTGGGGTTAGTTTCATATTGTCGGCCGTGGATTCGCTCTGCCTCCATGACCATGCAGCCTCTGTACGACTGCCTGAGTTCCAAGCCATTTGCTTTGTCTCCGGAAGCCGAGTCAGCTTTCCATCAGCTGAAAATACAGATTACCAGTGCTCCAGCACTGGGTCTGCCAGACTATGATAAACCCTTCCAGATGTTCGTGACTGAGATGGCGGGACATGCTACTGCCGTCCTCACACAAGAGCATGGTGACAAAAAGCGCCCTGTAGCATACTACAGTGCACATCTTGATGCAGTAGCCAGGGGTTCACCCTCCTGTGTAAGAGCAGTTCTGGCTGTACAAGCACTACTTGAGAAAGCTTCTGAGGTGGTCCTAGACTACCCTCTTGTGGTCCTCACGCCCCATGACGTACATGGAATTCTGACACAGGTGAGCCGTAGACATCTTTCTCTTGCTAGACAGGTCAAAATGGAACTTGCAGTACACTCTTCATCCAATGTCTCATTTCAACGTTGCACAACTTTGAATCCGGCCACCTTACTGCCATTAGGTGACACTGATTCAAAAGGGGGAGTAAGCACAGGGGATCAACTTTTTGTCAATTCCCTAGGCGAAGAGGAAGCTTTTGACACCGAGCACCAGCATGACTGTGCTGCTCTGATGGAGCAGGAGACAGCTGGATTTGCTCATGTCACAGATAAGCCTCTCCTGAACCCCCACCTTGAAATGTTTGTGGATGGATCACGATACCAGAATGAGATGGGCAGATTTGTGACAGGGTTTGCTGTAGTATCAATGAATGAAGTACTGATAGGCCGCGCCATGCCCCCACATATGTCAGCACAGGAAGCGGAGCTGTGCGCTCTGACCGAGGCCTGCAAGTTAGCCCGGGGAGTCACTGCTAATATCTACACGGACTCCAGGTACGCGTTTGGCGTTGCGCATAACTATGGGCCGATTTGGCGCGCGCGGAGCTTCCTAACAGCTCAAGGCAGACCGATAAAGAATGGTGAGGCAGTAAGTAGTTTAATGTCAGCTATCATGCTCCCGAAGCAGGTAGCCATAATAAAGGTAAAGGCACACACCCGAGGGGACTCCTTGGAAAGCAGAGGCAACGAGAAGGCAGACGGAGCAGCTAAGGCTGCAGCCCTGCTGGACTGGAGGGCACCCGTGTGCAGAGTTCAGACCAGGTCCTGCCCAGCGGAGGAGGATCCTGATCCCCCTGCCAAGGACCAGACCCTCTCTGTCCCACCACAGAAGGAGGTGGACCTACTCCCCTCAGGGCAAGAGCAGGAGCGCTGGGCAAGTGCAGGGGCAGTAAAAGGAAATGAAGGTTGGATGATGGGTTCCCGTATGTGTTTACCTGCAGCTGCCTATCCTAGTATGGCCCTTTTGGCTCATGGAAAGGTGCACGCTTCTCGTAATGCCATGGTAGCCCTGGTGGAGAAAATGTGGTACGCTCCGGGATTTGACAGGATGGCAAAGGCATACGTCAAGGCTTGTGAAATCTGTGCACTACACAACCCCGGTCAAGTAGTAAAGACCCCTCGGAAGTGCACTCCGCGACCTTTGTACCCCTTCCAGAGACTACAGATAGATTACATCCAGCTGTCCAGGTCAGGAAGGTATGAGTATGTCCTGGTATGCATTGACCTCTTTTCTGGGTGGGCTGAGGCCTACCCGGTCACGAAGGCCACTGCCCAGGCCACTGCAAAGAAACTTGTGTCAGAGTTAGTGTGCAGATTTGGGGTACCAGAGACCATTGAGAGCGACCGTGGTACTCACTTCACTGGTGAGGTAATGAAGGAAGTCATGTCCGCCTTAGGAGTAGAGCAGGCGTTTCACACCCCCTATCATCCGCAGAGCTCCGGAAAAGTAGAAAGGCTCAATGGCACCCTCAAACTTAAGATACAGAAAGCCATGGTTGACACAGGAAAACCTTGGCCCGAGTGCCTACCTCTGGCACTCTACTCAGTACGGACCACGCCAAATAGGAAAACAGGACTGTCTCCTTATGAGATTCTCTTTGGCTCCGTGCCTAGGTTAGGACTGTATCACCCCCAAGCTCTATCCCTGGGTCATGATAAAGTTACTTCCTTTGTGCAGGATTTATGCCAAAAGCTAAAAATAACGCACGACCTAGTCTTCTCTTCTATTTCAGACCCTGATAGTTTGGAAGGATCCCACTCTCTGAATCCCGGAGATTGGGTGGTGGTAAAGAGACACGTCAGAAAGACTTTGGAACCTCGCTTTGACGGACCATACCAAGTGCTGTTAACCACTCCCACCTCGGTCAAGCTAGAAGGCAAACCCACTTGGATCCATGCCTCACACTGCAAGAAAGTTCCAACGCCTCAGCACCACGAGGGGGGTGGAGAGTAAGCCCAACCCAGGGTGGGGGAGGAGGATGGCAACCTGGACACCAGCATTGATAGTCTGGATAGGTGTATTATTTACCCTTTGTTTTCTTGGACTACTCTCTTTTCGGGACAATTCCTCATCAACTGTCGATGTAAGAAGAAGATGGACTGTTTGGGCGGAAGGACACCCCAACATGTGGGAATACTTTGCAAAAGACGTACTGAATATTTCCCACATGTGCATGCCCAACCTTCGGAGTGGGGAAGATATTTTACGGACTTGCTTACTGTCTATCCCCACTCCAATAAAGACACTTTGCGATATATATTCAATAGTGCATAATGATAGTGATGTGGAAGAGAGCAATGTTGTTCAGGAAAATACCTTTCTTAATGTATATGAATATTGTTCCATTGTGATGCGGTCAAACATACACTTTATGTTTCACATAAATGATAAGAGATTTGTTTAGATTCATGAAAACAATAATACATTTTAAAAAGTCAGATGTCGGCTGTGATCTTGGGACTTGTTCCGATCGCCATATTTGGGGTCAGGAAGGAATTTTTCCCCTTTTATACAAGGATAATTGGCTTTTTCCTAAAAGGGTTTTCGCCTTCCTCTGGATCAACTCAGCCTCAAAATTCCCCATAATTGTCATTCCTGGGTGTGACTTCCTGATGTCCAAAATGGGGGAATGATAAGGGCCAATAGGGGCTGTAAAGAAATTAATAAATGTCGCTAATCAAAAAGGAGTTAATATATTTTGCTTAGTAATCTATTTGAATCAATAAGGTTGAATACTGCAAATATTCTATTCTGCTCTGAAGGACTCATGACTATTGAGTAATAGGCCAAACGTCTGATCTAAGTGGAATCAGGAAGTTAAGAGCAGATGTTCATAAATGTAGTGAGACATAGCCTAACCGCAAAGAAGTTGTCAGCTCTTTCTCTATATTTACTAATGTACTAGTCTAAAAGTCATGTGAAATCAGCTATTTCTTAAAAGTCATATATCAAGCCTAAATGTCAAAGTTTATTGAATGATTATGTCATAAGTTTATTGTTAGATATAGAAGTCATGAGTTTAAGATGTATGGAAATCATGAGGTTATTCCTTGTATTACCAGAGGTCGCATCCCTGCGTGGGCGATCTTCTATATAAACTGAGACTATGCCAATAAAGACTTAGAGTTCATTACTTCACCATATACCGTGTGTAATGGTCAGTACTTTGACTCTCAAAAGGAGCGCTCCTCCTGCTTAGGTCAATTTGGAACCGACAACATAACTGACCAGTCTGTTTGAACAAATTAACCCTCGACACTATAATACAGGGTTTTTATAAATATTTTATAAGTATTTATACCTTTACTATCAGTTTTTTTAATATGCATTTGTATTGATTGTTTCCCAAATCATGATATTATATTTTATGAAAATTGTTGGTTACCAACAGAAGGAAAATTTACAATAACCGGAAATATAAATTTTAGTATTAGTTAGTGATTAATAGAAACATTTTACATAGATAGTATATGAATAAGGGTTAATACCAATATAACAAATAGTTAATAAATTAATGGATGTCTGTATAAAGTATTCATTACAATATGAAGTTTTTAGAATGAATTATGGTATATTTCATAGGAACTGAGTGTTCTATTGGTTAATGTTTATATATATATATATATATATATATATATATATATATATATATATACATATAGAAATACTTTAATTTATAGTTAAATGTAAAGGTATATGATAAATGAGAAATGTTAAATGGAAGTAACATACCCCTTTGAATGAATGAACTAATTGTCTATGGCTACGGGATAGATCTACTACGAACCCGTTTTTATGAATGGATCTAGTGTAATGACGTAGTCAATCACGTGACTAGAATGACGTGGGGCATCACGTGAGATGACCTCGTGACACCAAGATGGCGCCCGCACCAGCGTCCACCGAAAGTAGGCTGTGTAAGTTAGAATTTAAATTACATGTATTTATAGTCATGTTATTTTTATGTTACTTTGTAGTTGCTTGAGAAAGGTGGGCATGTTCCGCCGAAAAGCGTTGCAATAAACGTTTGAAGAATACAATAAGCTGCTTGTCGTTTCCTGGGCTCTGGAGCGCATGGGAACTTTTGTACTGAATTTGTATCTGCTTTTGGATAATACAGCTCTCCCATGTGTTGCAACCCCGAGACGTCTCTCCAATATTGGATTTTGGAGCCCGGAATATTGTTTAAGGCTAGCCTGGATTTCGGGTGCCAGTGGCTTTTCTTTACAGAGAAGTCCACTGGGCACCAGGTGAGTTGTTACTCACTTAATTGTAAATAAGGTTGCTTATTTATTTTTTTCTAATATGAGGCGCTGAGTAATTGATACATATCTGAACTGGAGTAAGAGAGTGACCACTATACCTGGGTTCTCAGTCACTCCTAGGCTCTGAAGCCAAGCTTCACAGAATTTTCTCCAGAATTTACATCAATGTGACAAAAAAGTTTCAGTGAAGCATACCTTCAGTCCACAACTTTGCCATGTGACTGCTTACACTATATATAGTATATAAAATATCCATGCTCAAGAAAATTATTCAGTGGAATTAGATATAATAGTTATTATGCAAAAGCATCAGCTCTTTCAAATACACAAAAAGAAATGTAAAGGTTAATTTGCATGTTACCCCACTGACCTACTTTTGTAGACACTAGTGGAATTTTTCAAAATCCTCTACAGACTTTCCTTCTATTCTTAGCGCATCTAATTAAAATACTTCCTGGTAAACAACATTGCAATGAAGTTTGTTGTACAGGAAAATCAGCCCACACTGCAGTTTTCTGCTAGTTGAAAATTTGGGCAACAAAGACAGATTGGGGAAAATTTACTAAGTTCGACATTGTGGATTCTGGATTTCGTACAATTTCTTCCAGTGCTCTTAATACCTGAAGAGGTACAGGCCTATTAATGTATCACATGCTCCCCAGGCACCACTGTGAGCCTACTCAAAAATATGCTGGGGCAGGCGCCGAAGGAAGAGAAGTTTCTAATTTTTGTGCAAAAATGTGTGACTTTTACACAAGAAACTTGATAGGATACGTTCGCTTATATCTGGTATGGATCCCATTGAGGTTTTGTCAAACCAGCTAAGGATGCTGACAATTGAAATCACTGAGCTTAAACAACGGCAACTGACTTTGGTGGCTTCAGGTAAGAAGCCTTAGCTCAAGTTACCTGACCAATTCTCTGGAAAGACTCCGAGAGTCTTGCCAGCTTTATTTTAGGTTATGTCCTGTTTCCTTCGGGTGACACCAGGCTTTTTTCCTTACTTCCCTCCTCTGTGGATAGTTTTTTCACTGCTTTAGGTTTAATCTATGACGATCCCAATTGGGTGTCGCTGGCAGAGATTTACATCAGGGAAACTCTTCTATTGAGGATTTCTGCACTGAACTCCGCCGTTGGGCAACATAAACTCAATAGAATTACCCTGCTTTATGATACCAGTTTTATTGGTGTCTGGCTAATAAAATTAAAGATTTATTGGTTACTTATCCTGCGCCTTGCAGTCTTGATAATGCTATGTCTTTAGTAGAGATGAGCGAACGTGTTCTTCCGAGCTTGATATTCGTGCGAATATTAGGGTGTTCGGGATGTTCGTTATTCGTAACGAACACCATGCGGTGTTCTGGTTACTTTCACTTCCTTCCCTGAGACGTTAGCGCGCTTTTTTTGGCCAATTGAAAGACAGGGAAGGCATTACAACTTCCCCCTGTGACGTTCAAGCCCTATACCACCCCCCTGCTGTGAGTGGCTGGGAAGATCAGGTGTCACCCGAACATAAAAGTCGGCCCCTCCCGCGGTTCGGCTCAGATGCCGTGTGAGTTAGTGAGGGACAGTGCTGTTTGTACCGGAGCTGCTGTAGGGAAAGAATTGGTAGTTAGTGTAGGCTTCAAGACCCCCCAAAGGTCCTTATTAGGGCCACTGATAGCTGTGTGTTGGCTGCTGTTAGCAGTGCCATTTTTTTTTTCTCAAAATCGGCTCTGCAGAGCGTTGCACCCGGCATTAGGGACAGAAGTGCTGCATAGGCAGGGAGAGTGTTAGGAGTGAGTGTAGCCTTCATGAACCTCAACGGTCCTTTCTAGGGCCATATTTAACCGTGTGCAGTACTGTCCAGGCTGCTGTTAGCTGTGCTGCATTTTTTTTTTGCTTCTCAAAATCGCCTCTGCAGAGCATTCCACCCTCCATTGATACTGCAGGGAAAGAATTGTATAGGCAGGGCCACAACACAGTTATTATTCATTGAATATACGCAGTGCTGCCTTTTGCTTGTAAAACAAGTGAAAATAATTCTATTTGTCCTGCCTCTGTCCGTACTAACGCCGGTGGACACGTGTCGGCTGCGTGTGCAACCTGTAAAAATCATACGCACCCAGCTACGTTTTACTCCTGGCTTCGCCATTTGCTTTCCTTAATTGGGAAAAAAAATACCTGCTCTGCCACAGTTAATAACTCTGCTACCCTCACGTTCTGTGACACATTAGCAGGAAAACAGCACAGTTATTAAACTTCTCATGTTCATAGAATATACGCAGTGCTGCCTTTTGGTGCAAAAAAACGGAAAATAATTCTATTTGTCCTGCCTCTGTCCGTACTAACGCCGGTGGAGACGTGTCGGCTGCGTGTGCAACCTGTAAAAATCATACGCACCCAGCTACGTTTTACTCCTGGCTTCGCCATTTGCTTTCCTTAATTGGGAAAAAAAATACCTGCTCTGCCACAGTTAATAACTCTGCTACCCTCACGTTCTGTGACACATTAGCAGGAAAACAGCACAGTTATTAAACTTCTCATGTTCATAGAATATACGCAGTGCTGCCTTTTGGTGCAAAAAAACTGAAAATAATTCTATTTGTCCTGCCTCTGTCCGTACTAACGCCGGTGGACACGTGTCGGCTGCGTGTGCAACCTGTAAAAATCATACGCACCCAGCTACGTTTTACTCCTGGCTTCGCCATTTGCTTTCCTTAATTGGGAAAAAAAATACCTGCTCTGCCACAGTTAATAACTCTGCTAAACTCACGTTCTGTGACACATTAGCAGGAAAACAGCACAGTTATTAAACTTCTCATGTTCATAGAATATACGCAGTGCTGCCTTTTGGTGCAAAAAAACGGAAAATAATTCTATTTGTCCTGCCTCTGTCCGTACTAACGCCGGTGGACACGTGTCGGCTGCGTGTGCAACCTGTAAAAATCATACGCACCCAGCTACGTTTTACTCCTGGCTTCGCCATTTGCTTTCCTTAATTGGGAAAAAAAATACCTGCTCTGCCACAGTTAATAACTCTGCTACCCTCACGTTCTGTGACACATTAGCAGGAAAACAGCACAGTTATTAAACTTCTCATGTTCATAGAATATACGCAGTGCTGCCTTTTGGTGCAAAAAAAACGGAAAATAATTCTATTTGTCCTGCCTCTGTCCGTACTAACGCCGGTGGACACGTGTCGGCTGCGTGTGCAACCTGTAAAAATCATACGCACCCAGCTACGTTTTACTCCTGGCTTCGCCATTTGCTTTCCTTAATTGGGAAAAAAAATACCTGCTCTGCCACAGTTAATAACTCTGCTACCCTCACGTTCTGTGACACATTAGCAGGAAAACAGCACAGTTATTAAACTTAGATTATTCATTCACTAGAGGCAGTGGGGCCTTTCGTTTTCAAAAAAGGGAAAAAATTATATTTGGCCTGCAGTCTTGCGCCAATTTATTAGCTGCCTGTGAAATCAAATCACTGGTAATACAGCATGCTGAGGGGTAGGGGTAGGCCTAGAGGACGTGGACGCGGCCGAGGACGCGGAGGGCCAAGTCAGGGTGTGGGCACAGGCCAAGCTCCTGATCCAGGTGTGTCGCAGCCGACTGCTGCGCGATTAGGAGAGAGGCACGTTTCTGGTGTCCCCACATTCATCGCCCAATTAATGGGTCCACGCGGGAGACGGTTATTAGAAAATGAGCAGTGTGAGCAGGTCCTGTCCTGGATGGCAGAAAGTGCTTCGAGCAACCTATCGTCTACCCGCAGTTCTGCGCCGTCCACTGCTGCCAATCCGAATCCTCTGTCTGCTGCTCCTCCTTCCTCCCAGCCTCCTCACTCCACTACAATAACACCTGCTCAGGAGCGGGAACACTCCCAGGAACTGTTCTCGGGCCCCTGCTTAGATTGGGCAGCAGCGGTTCCTCTCCCACCAGAGGAGTTTATCGTCACTGATGCCCAACCATTCGAAAGTTCCCGGGGTCCGGGGGAAGAGGCTGGGGACTTCCGCCAACTGTCTCAACAACTTTCTGTGGGTGAGGAGGACGATGACGATCAGACACAGTTGTCTTGCAGTGAGGTAGTAGTAAGGGCAGTAAGTCCGAGGGAGCAGCGCACAGAGGATTCGGAGGAAGAGCAGCAGGACGATGAGGTGACTGACCCCACCTGGTGTGCAACGCTTACTCAGGAGGACAGGTCTTCAGAGGGGGAGTCAAGGGCATCAGCAGGGCAGGTTGCAAGAGGCAGTGCGGTGGCCAGGGGTAGAGGCAGGGCAAGACCGAATAATCCACCAAGTGTTTCCCAAAGCGCCCCCTCGCGCCATGCCACCCTGCAGAGGCCGAGGTGCTCTAAGGTCTGGCAGTTTTTCACAGAGACGCCTGACGACCGACGAACAGTGGTGTGCAACCTTTGTCGCGCAAAGCTCAGCCGGGGAGCCAACACCAACAGCCTCACCACCACCACCATGCGCAGACATATGATGGCCAAGCACCCCGCAAGGTGGGATGAAGGCCGTTCAGCGCCTCCGGTTTGCACCCCTGCCTCTCCCCCTGTGCCCCAACCTGCCACTGAGATGCAACCCCCCTCTCAGGACACAGGCACTACCGTCTCCTGGCCTGCACCCACACCCTCACCTCCGCTGTCCTCGGCCCCATCCAGCAGTGTAGTTCAGCGCAACTGTTGGAGCGCAAGCGCAAGTACGCCGCCACGCACCCGCACGCTCAAACGTTAACCGTCCGCATAGCAAAATTCATCAGCCTTGAGATGCTGCCGTATAGGGTTGTGGAAACGGAGTCCTTCAAAAGTATCATGGAGGCGGCGGCCCCGCGCTACTCAGTTCCCAGTCGCCACTACTTTTCCCGATGTGCCGTCCCAGCCCTGCACGTCCACGTCTCCCGCAACATTGTACGCGCCCTCACCAACGCGGTTACTGCCACGGTCCACTTAACTACGGACACGTGGACAAGCACAGGCGGGCAGGGCCACTACATCTCCCTGACGGCACATTGGGTGAATTTAGTGGAGGCTGGGACAGAGTCAGAGCCTGGGACCGCTTATGTCCTATCCACCCCCAGAATTGCGGGCCCCAGCTCGGTGGTGGTATCTGCGGAGGTGTATGCTTCCTCCACTAAAGCACCCTCCTCCTCCTCCTCCTCCTCCTCCTCCTCTGTCTCGCAATCAAGATGTGTTAGCAGCAGCATGTCGCCAGCAGTCGGTGTCGCGCGGTGTGGCAGCACAGCGGTGGGCAAGCGTCAGCAGGCCGTGCTGAAACTACTCAGCTTAGGCGATAAGAGGCACACGGCCCACGAACTGCTGCAGGGTCTGACACAGCAGACCGACCGCTGGCTTGCGCCGCTGAGCCTCCAACCGGGCATGGTCGTGTGTGACAACGGCCGTAACCTGGTGGCGGCTCTGCAGCTCGGCAGCCTCACGCACGTGCCATGCCTGGCCCACGTCTTTAATTTGGTGGTTCAGCGGTTTCTGAAAAGCTACCCACGCTTGTCAGACCTGCTCGTAAAGGCGCGCCGGCTCTGCGCACATTTTCGCAAGTCCCACACGGACTCTGCCACCCTGCGCACCCTGCAACATCACTTTAAGCTGCCAGTGCACCGACTGCTGTGCGACGTGCACACACGGTGGAACTCTACGTTCCACATGTTGGCCAGGCTCTATGAACAACGTAGAGCTATAGTCGAATACCAACTCCAACATGGGCGGCGCAGTGGGAGTCAGCCTCCTCAATTCCTTTCAGAAGAGTGGGCCTGGTTGGCAGACATCTGCCATGTCCTTGGTAATTTTGAGGAGTCTACCCAGGTGGTGAGCGGCGATGCTACAATCATTAGCGTCACCATTCCTCTGCTATGCATCTTGAGAAATTCCCTGCAAACCATAAAGGCAGCTGCTTTGCGCTCGGAAACGGGGGCGGGGGAAGACAGTATGCCGCTGGATAGTCAGGGCACCCTCCTGTCTATTTCTCAGCGCGTACAGGAGGAGGAGGAGGAGCATGAGGAGGATGAGGAGGAGGGGGAAGAGACAGCTTGGGCCGCTGCTGACGGTACACCGGCTGATTGCCTGTCATCCTTTCAGCGTGTATGGCCTGAGGAGGAGGAGGAGGAGGAGGATCCTGAAAGTGATCTTCCTAGTGAAGACAGCCATGTGTTGCGTACAGGTACCCTGGCACACATGGCTGACTTCATGTTAGGATGCCTTTCTCGTGACCCTCGCGTTGCACGCATTCTGGCCACGACGGATTACTGGGTGTACACACTGCTCGATCCACGGTATAAGGAGAACCTGCCCACTCTGATTCCCGAAGAGGAAAGGGGTTCGAGAGTGTTGCTATACCACAGGACCCTTGCGGACAAGCTGATGGTAAAATTCCCAGCCGACAGCGCTAGTGGCAGAAGGCGCAGTACCGAGGGCAAGGTAGCAGGGGATGTGCGTAGATCGAGCAGCATGTACATCCCAGGCAGTGCAACAGTCCTTAAGGGCCTGGCCAGCTTTATGGCTCCCCACCAAGACTGTGTCACCGCTCCCCAGTCACGGCTGAGTCGGCGGGAACACTGTAAAAGGATGGTGAGGGAGTACGTAGCGGATCGCACGACCATCCTTGGTGACGCCTCTGCCCCCTACAACTACTGGGTGTCGAAGCTGGACACGTGGCCTGAACTAGCGCTGTATGCCCTGGAGGTGCTTGCTTGTCCTGCGGCTAGCGTCTTGTCGGAGAGGGTGTTTAGTGCGGCTGGGGGAATCATCACAGATAAGCGTAGCCGCTTGTCAACCGACAGTGCCGACAGGCTAACACTCATCAAGATGAACAAAGCCTGGATTTCCCCAGACTTCTGTTCTCCACCAGCGGACAGCAGCGATACGTAAGCAATACGTAGGCTGCACCCGCGGATGGAAGCTACGTTCTCTCTCACCATCCAAAACGGGGACATTTCTGCTTCATCAATCTGTGTCTAATATTCCTCCTCCTCCTCCTGCTCCTCCTCCTGAAACCTCACGTAATCACGCTGAACGGGCAATTTTTCTTAGGGCCACAAGGCTCACTCAAATAATTTTTCTGAACAATTTTTATAAGTTTCAATGCGCTTAAAAGCGTTGGAACTTTAACTTGAACCAATTTTTCGTTACACTGGGCTGCCTCCAGGCCTAGTTACCACTTAAGCCACATTAACCAAAGCGATTAATGGGTTTCACCTGCCCTCTTGGCTGGCCATGGCCAATTTTTGGGATGTACATTAGTACTGTTGATACAGCAATTTTTGTGGGCCCTCGCCTACAGTGTAATCAAATTAATTTTTAGCCCACCTGCATTACAGCTGACGTTACCTCAGCTGTGTTGGGCAATGCAATGGGATATTTTTATGTACCGCCGGTGGGTTCCAGGGAGCCACCCATGCTGTAGGTGCACACGGAGTTTTTAATACATCTGTCCACTTCTAAAGAACCCCAGTCTGACTGGGGCATGCAGTGTGGGCCGAAGCCCACCTGCATTATGCACGACATTACTACCTCAGCTGTGTTGGGCAATGCAATGGGATATTTCTATGTACCGCCGGTGGCTTCCTGGCACCCACCCATGCTGTGGGTCCACAGGGAATTATAAATGCATCTGTTTCCACTTATAAAGAAACCCAGTCTGACTGGGGCATGCAGTGTGGGCCGAAACCCACCTGCATTAACCCTTTCCAGTCCACTGTGTGACCTGTGAAGACATTAGGGTTTAAGGCTGTACAGCTCCGTTGTTGGTAGACGTCCGTCGGGGTTCTCTTACTGTATATTGCCAGCCTCTCTGCTGTTGGAGCCTATCCTACGTGTCAGCTCATGCAGTACTGGCTTTAGCCAGCATATAGCGCCGTTGTATAACGGCAGAAAAAGAGTAAGCCCCCTAGGAAAACCATATACAAATTGGATTGGAAAGGGTTAAGCACAACATTACTACCTCAGCTGTGTTGGGCAATGCAATGGGATATTTTTATGTACCGCCGGTGGGTTCCAGGGAGCCACCCATGCTGTAGGTGCACACGGAGTTTTTAATACATCTGTACACTTCTAAAGAACCCCAGTCTGACTGGGGCATGCAGTGTGGGCCGAAGCCCACCTGTATTACGCACGACATTACTACCTCAGCTGTGTTGGGCAATGCAATGGGATATTTCTATGTACCGCCGGTGGCTTCCTGGCACCCACCCAGGCAGTGGGTCCACAGGGAGTTTAACCTACATGTGTCCACTTCTAAAGAACCCCAGTCTGACTGGGGCATGCAGTGTGGGCCGATGCCCACCTGCATTATGCACGACATTACTACCTCAGCTGTGTTGGGCAATGCAATGGGATATTTTTGTGTACCGCCGGTGGGTTCCAGGGAGCCACCCATGCTGTAGGTGCACACGGAGTTTTTAACACATCTGTACACTTGTAAAGAACCCCAGTCTGACTGGGGCATGCAGTGTGGGCCGAAGCCCACCTGTATTACGCACGACATTACTACCTCAGCTGTGTTGGGCAATGCAATGGGATATTTCTATGTACCGCCGGTGGCTTCCTGGCACCCACCCATGCTGTCGGTCCACAGGGACTTCACAATAGGGAGTTGTACCTGCCTGTGTCTATGAATTAAAAAGCCCGGTCTAACTGGGGCATGCAGACACCTTGACAGAATGAATAGTGTGTGGCACATAGGTTCCCCATTGCTATGCCTACGTGTGCAGCTCCTGATGGCGGTGGCACAGGATTCTATTTCTCATTGCTTCTGTACAGCATTGTGGGCTATCGCCCCACCACTTTTAAAGAGGGTCGCTGCCTAGCCGTGCCAACCCTCTGCAGTGTGTGCCTGCGGTTCCTCCTCATGGCAGACGCACTTCTAAATAGACATGAGTGTGGCGTGGCATGAGGGCAGCTGAAGGCTGCGCAGGGACACTTTGGTGTGCGCTGTGGGGGGGAGGGGGGGCGGTTGGTCAGCATGTAACCCAGGAGAAGTGGCAGCGGAGTGTCATCCAGGCAGTGATTGTGCTTTGTTGTAGCTAGTGTGGTGCTTAGCAAAGGTATGCCATGCTAATGAGGGCTTTTCAGAAGTAAAAGTTGTTGGGAGGGGGGGGGGCCCACTCTTGCCGGTATTGTGGCTTAATAGTGGGACCTGTGAACTTGAGATGCAGCCCAACATGTAGCCCCTCGCCTGCCCTATCCGTTTCTGTGTCATTCCCATCACTTTCTTGAATTGCCCAGATTTTCACACATGAAAACCTTAGCGAGCATCGGCGAAATACAAAAATGCTCTGGTCGCCCATTGACTTCAATGGGGTTCGTTGTTCGAAACGAACCCTCGAGCATCGCGGGAAGTTCGTTCCGAATAACGAACACCCGAACATTTTGGTGTTCGCTCATCTCTAGTCTTTAGCCATCAGAGTTGATGGACAGGTTAGAGAAAGACATAATGAGCTTTCATCTACTTCACCTTTCATGCCTACTGATGGAGAGGAACCCATGGAACTGGGTTCATTAGCTGGCAATGTCAGTGAAGGGAAGAAGGTTCAGTTTAGAAGACAGTGCTTTTTCGGCAATCGTATTGGATATTTTGTTCAAAATGGTCCTTGTCATAGGTCTTAGCTGGGGAAACTAGGTGGTTTGTAGGTTAGAAGGAAGTTTCCTCTAGGCTCACAGATTGCTTGGATGTTGTCCTGCAAGCTGGTTCTTCCCGCTGAGATCCTTCTTGGGGGTAATAGTGGTCCAATCACAGTTTTTTTAGATTGGGAAGCTGGTGTCAACTTAATCCATCATGAAACCATCAAACGCTTAGGGTTAGAGGTAAATGGATTTATCCATTTCTTTGTCCGCTATCAACGCCTCTCCATTATCACAGAAGTGTTTGAAGTTCTGTGTTCAAGATGTCTGTTTAAAGATTTAATTATTCCATACTGAGACTATCATTCTATATATTATGTAATCCCTACCTACACAGTTAGTCTTAGGTTTGCATTGGTTGCGGCTGCATAGTCGTGTGGAGGATTGGGAAAAGGATGACATTGCTAATTGGAGTCCCTACTGTAATTCTTGTTGTATATCTGTAAAAGTGGCTTCTGTGCAGATTAATGAATTGCTTGAATATATTGCTGATTTCTCTGATTTCTTTGCTCAGGAGGGGTAGACAAATTACCCCCTCACAGATAGGGGGATTGCTCTATTGAACTTATCTCAGACTGTAAGCTGCCGAAAAGCCTAACAACCTAACTGCTCCAGAGAGACACGTTCTGAAGGTTTATATGCAGGGCAGTTTGAAAAAGAGGCATATATATTACTCCACTGGGCACCACTTTTTCCTTCGTGAAGGGACTGGGTGCTATAAGAAAATGTGAAAACTCTTTAAAAGTATCTGGGGCTAGCTAATTACTACTGAAAGTTTATTAGAGGATTTTCAGTGGTGGTTTAACCTCTGACCCTATGACAAATAAAGGTTGTTTCTCTTCTAGATGGTCCCCTAGGGCATTACAATCGTTTCATTCTTTGAAGAGATGTTTTATGATGGCTCTAGTGCAGTAGGACTCTTCTAATCCTTTTGTGATGGAGGTTGATGCCTCGGAGGTTGGGGTTGGAGCGGTACTTTCTCAGGCAATTGATATGTTGCAAAATCTCCGCCAGTGTGCTTTTTTCTCACATAGATTTTCTACTGCTAAACAAAATTATGACATTGGTGACAAAGAGCTGTTGGCAATTAAGTGGAATGTTGAGGAGTGGTGTCATCTCCTCGAGGGGGCTCAATATAAAGTGACTGTTTTTAATGACCACACAAACCTGATCTACTTAGAGGCAGTAAAAAGACTTGGTGATTACTATACTCTCATTTTAACTTTATAATTATATATTGTCCTGGCAGTAGGAATGTAAAAGCTGATGCTCTCTTTAGGAGTTTTCTCCCAGTGGTTTTGGATAAACCTCCAGCGCCAATTTACTCCCCCCCCCCCTTTTTTTTTGAAACATTAGTTTTTATTGTATTTTCAGCAGAGTAAATGACAATGACAATAGAAAAAAAACACTGAGAACAGAAAACAGTGGTACAATTCTAAGCAGCAGTTTAGGCTCAAACCATTGTGTAGACAAAATCAGTAATCTGGGTGTTAGATACAGTTGATCAAAAAAGCATTCAATCTTATGTTTAGGAGTAAGCCTTAGGCTATCAATTTAGGAATGCCCCTGATTTTAATTGGTGCTGCCCCCAGCGTCTACTGTTAGTTTAGGTAGGCTGGTAGCTCAATGTCTCTGTTCACATAGATGGAAATTAGCCTAGTCTCTGGATATACAATTTACTCAACCAGGATACAGCCCATATTTCTGGCCATCATATATCCTTTCAATAAGAAAGACTATGTGGGCCAAAGAGGAACTTTACACCAATCTATATCTCTTAAGGTATTGGAACCACATCCCCAGCTGACAGTCAGTCATATTCTTTGCTTCCGCAACATGAGACATGCCCCCCATCACACATGGCATGTAGATAGCACTGCCAGCAGCCTTTCTCTTCCTCCTTCTTTTAGTGCTCACTCTTGTATGGGCCTCTGTCCCTACACTGGGGCCTCTGGCACTCCATTGAGAGCTGGATATCTCCAAATCTCTCCTCTGTGCACAATTGCACTACTCCTTAAGCAAATGTGATTGAAGTCCACTCAGCTTTAGCCCATCAAATTAAGCCTAGGTATCCCAAAACCAAGGACTGTGCCATTATCATAGTTGAACTTTCCTGCAGTGCAAGTTTAAGATAGCTGAGTCAGGGGAAAGAATGTCGGGTGTATAGGACATAAGGTCAGACAGTCTTGTAGTCTCTTGGGGAATACAGAGCTGTCTGTCTTAAGTAGGTATGAATCCTAATCCTATCATAAAGATTACATGTGACATGATAAAAGGGACTCCCCTTCCTGGCATTCAAAGGAACTAATGTTCTCCATTGCTAGAGCGAGGCTACGGCTGCCTATTAAAGCCATTTCCAGCTCCTGATCACACTGGTCATTCTAGATCACACTGGTACACTAGCAATTCCTATGTGATTACTGCCTTCTGCAGACTTTTCAATTTTTTCATCCAAAAAAACCTAACAGAACAGAAGCAAACTGAAGCCTTTCCACTTGCTTTCTACTTTTTTGAAACCCCATTTAAATCAACTGAACTGTTGTTTTCCATTTTATCTCAGTTTCTCTCCTCCAAAAATGGAGCAGAGAGACAGAAACCCTGAACTGAGTCCTAACACAGATGTGAAAGCAGCCTTAATTAATGATGATGTGCTAAGAAATATGTTACATGTCTTTTAATATCAAATTGTTTGAATTGCATTCTTTTCATTGGCAGCCACCTGATACTTAAAGGGGTTGTCTCGCGAAAGCAAGTGGGGTTAAGCACTTCTGTATGGCCATATTAATGCACTTTGTATTATACATCGTGCATTAAATATGAGCCATACAGAAGTTATTCACTTACCTTCCCTGCGCTGGCGTCCCCGTCTCCATGGCTCCGTCTAACTTCAGCGTCTAATCGCCTGATTAGACGCGCTTGCACAGAAGGGTCTTCTGCCTTCGGCTCGGTCCGGCAGCAGCGGCGTTTTGGCTCTGCCCCTTCTACGCGTCATCGCGTAGCCCCGCCCCCGCCACATGTGCCGATTCCAGCCTCCTGATTGGCTGAAATCGGCACACGTGACTGGGTGGAGCTACGCGATGATGCGCAGAAGGGGGCGGATTCAGAACGCCGCTGCTGCCGGACCGAGCCGAAGGCAGAAGACCCTTCTGCGCAAGCGCGTCTAATCGGGCGATTAGACGCTGAAGTTAGACAGAGCCATGGAGACGGGGACGCCAGCGCAGGGAAGATAAGTGAATAACATCTGTATGGCTCATATTTAATGCACGATGTATATTACAAAGTCCATTAATATGGCCATACAGAAGTGCTTAACCCCACTTGCTTTCGCGAGACAACCCCTTTAATTTGACAAGAAATGTTTACAGAACTAATGTCATTGAGTGGAAGAAAATACTTGGGGCAAATGGTCTGATGGACAGTTATGTAATAATAATGAAATGTCCATTTCAACCAGTGTCCAAAACATTTTCATTCAGTTCTACTCAGTTACTGTTTTTCCAGAACTGGCTCCATGAGACTCATATTATGTCAGTGCGTACAATAGATGTCACTTGAAGGAGATGGCAGTTTATTTATAACCATTTCATTTTCATTTCCTCATAGCAGAAATGAGATCCTGCCCCCAACTTTCTCTTCCTCGGGGAATCCGTCTCATTTCCACCAGAGGAGAATTTGACACCTGCAGAAACTAAATGAATTAGAGACATGTACATACAGAAGCCAGCAAAGATCATGTTTCTCCATTGGGAATTCATGCTGCTAGAGTATAACTTTTATCTTTCTTTTTTCTCTCAGTTCTTATGGACAAAATATATATGGTACACAGTCATTTTAAAACGTCATTGCATTTTTTGAGGGCACTAAAAGTCTCTTCCACCAATTCTGAACTGTTATTAGGTCAGGTAAATTAATAATTAAAGCCTCGTTAATTAAAACTGGTCTTGTATCCTATAGCAACTGATTGCAAACCAACTGAGTCTTATTTTTTTCTTCTTGTTCCCTTAGTTTGGATCATGCCTGGACTGCCAACTTGTCTGATCACCTGCCAGAATCCATGTGGATTGGGTTGGTCAGCTCATTGGTACTTGGGCTGCTCATGCATACCACTCACATTAGAGGCTTGGCCAAGCAGAAGAATCAGGGTGAAATTTAAGAAAAACAAATACTCCTCTTTATTTTATATAACTCCTGAACGTCTAATGACCCTCACCCCTACTGTTTCCATCAACTGATTACTACATGTAGCTGTGGTTTTTGTACTTTTGTCTTTCTGTATCCTCTGTTTTTGTAAGCACTGCAGAATATGTTGGCGCTATATAAATAAAGATTATTATTAACACTCTACACAACCCTGCCTCAGGCCTCATTCACACGAGCATGTGTTTTGCGCGTGCATAATGCACACTTCTAAAAGAACCAATGAGTTCCTATAGAAGCACTCATATGCGCGGAATTTGAAGCACAAAACAGCGCGCACCTAAAAAAGATAGGACATAGGTGTGGATTTTACCAGAGTTTCCATTGACTCCTATAGGAGCAGGAGTTAATAGTAACTCCTGCGCATGGAATAAATTCCCTGCTGCTTACAGCAGGACATTTAAAAGGTGCTTCTGGCCAGAAACACCTTTTAAATGTCCCGCTGTTAACTCCTTCATCCCCGCGGGGATGAGGGGACTCCCAGAGGGTTCCGTTTATCTGCGCGGGGAGTCCCTTTATCACTGAACTTGAAATATAAGCCCTACCCTAAAAACCATCCCTAGCTGTAGAAAAATCTGAAAATCATGGCTGCAGGGGTTGCCTTCATCCCATTGCTTTCAATGGCCCATTGAAAGCAATGGGATGGCATTGCGCTCCTCTGCCACAGCTGTCACAGGAGATTCCTTCATCCCCAAGGGAAGTCCTATCATCACTGAACACTGTGCCAGTGCTGTCACAGTGTTCAGTGATAAGGGGACCTTCATGGAGCAGCTACGCTTCTCCAAGCGCAGCTGTTCCAATGAACGGGCATATGAATCTTTGCCCGGTCACATATTTTCCGCTCATGCAAGCAGCGCTTTTTCTTCGTGCCCATAGACACGTAAAAAAGCACGCTCGTCTAAATGAAGCCTAAGAAATAAGACAAATAACCCTGACAAGAGCAGCCCTATGCAGGAATCTCTCTCTTATATCTTCCTAATATAGGACAAGGCTATAAACTAAGAAACTGTAAGGAAGGACACTATATACAACTTTTCCAGGAGACCCTTCATATATCTTGTTTTTCATTTCTTCAAAAATTGACATTATAATCACATGGTGATTAAAAGAGCAGTTTGGAGAGTTTTTCTATTTACTTAATCACAAACATCACAGTAACAAATATTGACGTTTAGTTAACTACTATACGGACTTTATATTGAACTGAATGAACAAAAAAAATCACAATGCATATTCTTGCATTATATATAATGTGTCTACATATAAAACATACTGTTTCCTAGTAATGTATTAATGATATTGGAATGTAAAAAAATTCGTCTACCATTTCTCAATTTATGCATTGTGTTTGGTCATCCAAATTCACACTCACTTAATGCTTTTTTTGTTAGCTTATATTCCCTTTATCTATTTCAATAAAATAGGCTCAATGATACAAAATAGGGAAAAAAGTGCCTTGGTGCCAACAGTTACTAAATAATTGCCTTATAAATATCAATCGTCTTCTCTTCATCTTTCATTCTGACATTAATGTGAACTTTTTAATTAGAGGGCATTTAATTATCCTGCCAGCTGGATTCCACAGAGCCACAAGTAAAACTGCTCTATAAAAGGCAAACAATATAATATACTAATATACTTGTAAAGTGCCGCCGCCAGCCAGGGGCGACACCCTGCAGGAACTTTTAATGGTGTAGAAGAATGGCAAGCAGACACACAGTTCAAAGGTAGCAGATTAACTGATAATCAGTATTTAGGTAATTCAAGCTTGATGTTTTCAAATATATACAAAGTTGTGCAAGCTTGTGATTACAGTCTCACTAACACAGAAGGTAGAATACTTCAACGTTAAAGGTGGTTTCACACATGCCAGAAAAACGTGCATTTTTGCCGCAATTTTCGACCTGCTGCGATAGTCAGTTAAAAAGCAGATTATGAAACCAATGATTGTCAATGGTTTCTTTCCCACTTGCGATGTTTTCACTGATGAGATGTTCTGGAGAGAAAAAAATCGTGGTATGCTCTATCTTTCTGCATTTTGCGATTTTTTTTATCTTTCATTGTATTCTATGGAACCTGCGTTTTATTGCATCGCGACGCTGCAAACACGCGTTGCTATGCGAATGTAACATTAGAAACGCCATTGACTTTTGCAATTAAAAAAATGCACGATTTTATCACAGGTGGCGATACGAGATTATTCTCCCAAAAAAACATGCTCGCCCGTGTGGAATTACCCTGAGGTTCTTAAAAGGTTATTCCGGTGACTGGACAGTTTCAAGTTTTCATTCCTGCAGTGGATAAGTGAAAACTGATAGATTAGTGGGGGCTGACAGCTGGGACAATCCCAATAACCATGTGGCTTTTTTCCACCTACAGTGATGTCACATTGAATGGAGAGCAGGCTAAGCGTCATTGGCCACCACTCCATTCATTTCAATGGGGCTGAAGGAGATAGCCGAATGCTTTGTACTTGACTATCTCTGGCAGTTCTATTGAAAATGAATGGAGTTGGACTGCGCTTGCGTGACTGCTGCTTCACTCAATCTTCTCCTCACTGCAGGGTAGTGCAGCAAACCCACAGTGAGAAGGAATAGGGAAATGGGACCTCCATTCTCAAGGTCGATGGGGTGAAAACCTGAAAAAAATTACAGTTTCTGGAATACCCCTTTAAGTACAAGGCACGTGGCAAATTGGTGGTAGTTATTAGAGATAAGCGAGCACGCTCAGATAAGTCAGTTACTCGAGCGAGCATCGCTCTTCTCGAGTAACTGCATTCTAGTCCGAGCAGGGTTGGGGGGGGGGGGGGCGGCAGGGGATAGCGAAGAGTAGTTGGGGAGAGAGTGAGAGAGATCTCTCTCCCCCCCCTACCCCACGCCGCCCCCCCCCCCCCCCACACCCAGCCTGCTCGGACAAGAATGCAGTTACTCGAGAAGAGCGATGCTCGCTCGAGTAACTGACTTATCCAAGCATGCTCGCTCATCTCTAGTAGTTATATACTCATGACAAACACTGTTGCACTTTAAATTTGTTGCTCCTATTGCAATACTATGCCAAAACTCACAATAGTCTGAGGAACCACTCACTGCTACAATGCCTAAGGATCTGCACTCAATGGTCATGTGACCATAGGTCCTGCACACATAAACACAGACAGGAGAAAACCATTATATGCCAGCATAGAGAAACTTTCATTACATCCTGCAACATGGCACCCCTGGTGGTTGTTCTTTGCCACTATATTATATCAGATGAAGGCCAACCCCACCATAATACTTAGCAACCAGCAACAGTTGCCGGATATAATAGCTAATTAACATATGTTCCAGCATATAGATGTAGGAAATGTTAATTTGACATTTAATGCATTATGAGAATGTAACTACAATGTACTACAATGCTGTAGATTGAGTTATCACAGTGCATTTGTCAAGTTAACGATTCCAACTGTAAATAACGAATGTATTCGCCAATATGCATTGAACATATCATACATTTATGGGCCACTTTAGCACAATACAAGTAACATGTGTGTATATACCCCTTTTCATAACACTGTGCAACACAATTTTTGTAACAGATAAGCAAATAGGTGGCTCATAGTAATTTAGTGTGCTGAATACAAATATTAAATTCATTTTTTTTGCCACGTAAGGTTTTTCATTAATGGGGAATAATGTAATCCAATTGCCGTTGTATTGTGTTTTTTTGGAAATATGCCTATACAATTAATCCAATAGGCTCAAAATTAACCTTAAACTAGAAACTTTCCTCTATAGGTTGCTTAAGAAAAAGAATAACAAAAGTGATTTCGCAATCACTTTTACACACCGCGTTCTGACTGAACATTATAAGGGTATGTTTATGTAACATATAGGGTAAGTTTCCACATGGCGGAAACACTGCGGCTCCTCCATCAGTAAGTTGTAATTAATGAACTGTGTTTTCACAAGTCATTAGTTAGACTAAATAAAAGATTCAAAATCATAAAACAAAAATACATATTTGGTATCGCTGCATCCATAAAAGTTTGATCTATTAAAGTAATGCATTATTTATGCCGCACGGTGAACGTCGTCCAAAAAAAAATTAAGAATGCCAGAAATGTGCTTTTTTGGACATTCTGTCTACAAGAAAAAAAATGCAATAAAAAGTGATCAAAAAGTCACACCTATACCAAAATAGTACTAATGCAGACTACAGGGTGCAAGAAATGAGCCATTGCACAACTATGTGGACGGAAAAATAAAAAAAGTTATTGTGCGCTGAAGATGGCGGCAGAAAAATGTTTTTAAAAAATTAAATGAAAAAAAAAAGTTATACAGAAAAAAGAACACTACATGAGTTTGGTATCATAGTAATTGCACTGACCCATAGAATATCATGTCATTTTTGTTGCAGTTTGTGGGCTATAGAAACAAGACGCACTGATAGATGGCATAATTTACCCCACTTAAAACTTTTAAAAAGTTTTTCATTACATTATATGGTACATTAAATAGAACCATTAAAAAATGCAACTTGTCTAGCAAAAAACAAGCCCTCATACAGCTACATCGGTAGATAAATAAAGGAATTATGATTTTTTAAAACAAAAAAAATGCTTGGTCACCAAGGGGTTAAATAGCTTGAAAATGAGACATGTTACCTATTATTCAGTTTTACCAGTGTGTTTTAATTTTACAGAAATATATCAATTACTTTCCATTACAAACATTTAAAAAAAAAATTGTTGCACAGTGTTATTGTTGTGAATGCATGCATTTTTGTAAAATAATCATAAATGTTTCGTCATGTTCATCAGTTATCCAAACTTTATATTTTTTTTAAACTAGAATTTTACCTATATAGGATGCAAGTTTAAGAATTCAATCAATATGATATACAGAAAAGTTACACAAGTTCTTTAACATCAACATATGTTGCATGCTAGTCCATCTACCCTATGGGAATTATCACAATAGTCCAACTATGCAACAAATTTGTTAAAAATTTTCATTACAGAAAGTAACTAATATGTTTCTGTAAAATTAGGCCGCTTTCATACGGGCAACAAAATCAAAAAGAAAGCGCATGTTTGTGAAACCCATGCTTTCCAATGGATTCCTTCACATCAGCAATGTTTTCACTAATGCTATATTGCGGGGAAAAAAATCGCGGCATGCTCTATCTTTCTGTGATGTGCTATTTTTTTCTCCCCCATGTTTTCCTATGAAGCCTCCTTGTTTATCGCATCGCACGAACTTGCGATTTTTGTGTGATGTGATTTTAACATTAGAAACTCCTATTGAATTTAGTGATAAAAAATTGTGCAATTTTATTGTGTGAAAGAGGCCTTTAAATATGCTGATTACACAGACAAAATTGAATAATTGCTAGCCTGTCTCACTTTCCAGTACCAAACCATTTTCTTTATTTAAGATGATAACAGTTTGGACATGCCGTGATATTATTTTTTGACTGCTTCTGGAGGAAAATGACGCTTGGATCCTGACTTCTTTCTGTAAGAAACATTACTTTTCCTCTGTAAGAACCAGCAATTGCACATAATATTTGGATCGTATTTCCCTTTGTAACGGTCTTCAATGACTGAGATGTCTTGATGGAAGCCTTCCCCTTGTTCATCACTGACATCACTTAGGTTAGAGGGAAATAAATCTATATTTGAATTAAGGAAGTACATTCTCAGTGACATTCGAGCTCCTACTTTTTCGTAATCAGCTAGCATCTTTGCCACCAAATCTTTCTAATCATCAGACTTCCTCTTGCCAAAAAACCCATCGTCAACCGCTCTGTAGGAGAGCCATGCCTCCAGTTTCAGATTAGTCAGTTTCACTTCAAATATGAGATATCTCAGGACAGCTCTGATTTGTGGACCGTTAAAACCCCCTACCTTTATTTTAGCAACGCTTAATTTAGGGAACTTCTGAGTTAGATATTGGAAACCTTATGAATCTTTCTGCAAAGCCTTCACAAACTTCTTCCTCAGACCAAGCTTGATATGAAAAGGTAGTAAGTATACATTGTTCATCTTCACAAGAGAAATTTATTTGACATTCGTCTTTCCTGGAACATATTATCTCTTGTAGGCCACTGAGTTCTTGAATAATGACTTCCAGTGGCATTGCTATCCCATAAACAAAGGAGGCGCATATATTTGATGAACCCGCTCTGCATGCCCATCAATAAACTAATAACTTTTAGATCACTGTAGATACTTCAACAATATATTTGTCATACTTTATAGCAGTTAAAATTGTTTTCATACTGTCATAAGAATCCTTCATATCAACAGCATAAAAAAGTGATACTGAAGGCTTGATATTGTCATTATGAATTAAAACCACTTACAGGCTTGCCTTTGATGAATCAATGAAGAGCCTGCATTCTGCGCTGTCATGCCTGTAGCCAAGTTCAATCATAAGATTGTCAATGTCCATATAATAACAGTAAAAGTCCTTTGTGGCATAGAATTTTGCTAGAGTTTTACTACGTTTTCTGTAAATGCTAATCTTTGTACCTATTGCCGAGAGATTCCACTCATTTAGGCAAGACGCTAACAGCTTGGCTTTATTCTTTGTCAAGTTTAGATCACGGACTGAATCATTTGTAGTGTCTTAGAACATCATTCTGGACCCCTCCATATTTGTCATACAAGTCTGTCTTATGTGGATGCACCGTTCAAATCTATTATGTCTATTCTCTGTGTGTGCTGCACAGCTGCAGCGTCTGAAGGCTTAAAGGGGTTGTCTCAAGGCCACAGTGATTTTTTTTCATTGCCCAGTCCCCCTTCTTAAGCATACATTACTATGCAGCAGTGTAAACGGCTTTTAAAGCAGGTTTCTACTCACAGTCTGGTGTTTCAGCAACTTATAAAACTTCTTCCAAAGATGGCCGCCGGTTCTTTTCCCAAGGATGCACTGTGGTTTTCTCCCATGGTGCACCGCGGGTCTTCTCCCATGGTGCACCATGGGCTCTGTGCGTTCCATTGCCGATTCCAGCCTCCTGATTGGCTGGAGTCGGCACACGTGACAGGGCAGAGCTACGCAATGACACGTAGAAGGGGGCGGAGCCAGAACGCCGCTCGTACCCGGACGAACCAGAAGAAGAAGACCCTTCTGTGCAAGCGTGTCTAAAAAAGCAAGCAGACAACAAAATTAGACAGAGCCATGGAGACGTGGACGCTAGCAACGGAGCAGGTAAGTGAATAACTTCTGTATGGCTCATATTTAATGCACGATGTACATTACAAAGTGCATTAATATGGCCATACAGAAGTGTATAACCCCACTTGCTTTCGCGAGACAACCCCTTTAACTCCCTTAAAATCATTGTCTGTGAGCTTTGCTGCAAGTTAAATGTATCTATTTTTCTGTGTCATGTGATGTGGTATGGATGAATCTATAAGTATGTGTGATTGGGTTCCAGAGGGGGAGTTTCATCTTGTCTGCTAGGGAGCACCCATCTACCATCTGAGGGTTTGCTACCACATAGGAGCACCATTAGTTCTTATGTTGCTGAAGATGGAGGAGAAGGAAAGACCACCTAACCATATGTGAAGCACATGGGAGTGAGTGAGCCTAAATGTTTATTCCCCAAAAGTCCTATTACCAGAGAGCCATTGTAAATAACTACCTCTTCTAGTGACTATAAGTTTTCTACGACAAGTTCAGTGCAGAAGTCTACCAAACCTCTGCAGATAATCTTAAAGGGGTTGTCCGGCCATAAACATTAGGTCTCATTACTTCTGTTTGCCCAATACAATGCACTTTGTAATATACATTGTGCATTGTAAATTAGGCAAACAGAAGTTATTCACTTACCTCTTGGCTGCCCCCCCCTGTGTTGCTCCTCGGTTGCCATGGTTCCTGGTTCCGACAAGTCTCTTCTCCTCTTCTTGTCGGGACGACCGGGGACGCGCCTCTCCAGCACAGCTCTGCGCATGTGCAGAAGAACTTCAACCTGGGAAGCTGCCTGCAGGGGAGGCGTGTCTGCTGGCTCTTCAATTCCAAGGTAAGAATGAGAGGAGGGGCGGGCTCTCGTGGGGGGGGGAGGAGGGAGGGAGGGGGGAGGATGGATGGATGGATGTGTGTGTGCAAGTGGCTGTCAGAAGTCCCGGGAGGGGGGGGGGGCGGGAGCGAGCGAGCGGCAGTGATGTGTGTGTGTGCAATGTCCAGGAGACCGGCTGTCAGAAGTCCCGGGGGGAGGGGGGGGGGTGCTAGTGTACTTGTGTGTGGGCACTGTAAAGGGGGACTCTGTGGGGGAGGTCACAGGGGGGGCACTGTATAGGGACGCTGTGGATGGGGGGCATGTGGAGGGGGGCTACTTTGGAGTGCAGTGGGGGGGACTCTGGGGGGGGTGGCATGTGTAGGGGGGGGGGTACTGCGGAGGGCACTGTGGGGGGGAATACTGGGGGGGCACTGTTGAGGGGGGACTGTGGAGAATGCTGTGGTTGGGGGGAATGAGGGGGGCTACTTTGGAGGGCACCATAGGGGTGACACTGGGGGGCATGTGTAGGGGGTACTGTAGAGGGCACTGTTTGTGGCACTGTGGGGGATCATTAGGGGGGCACTGTGGGAGAGTGCACTGTGGGGGGAGGGGTCATTGTGAGGGGGGGTCGCTGTGGGAGGGGGACTGTGAGGGCATGTGTGTGTGGGGAAATGTTTTGTTTCACTTTAGCAGGGTGGGGGGGCAGTAGGTAGCCTTGCAGTGGGGGGCTGCAGGAGAGTTCTCTCTGGGATCTCCCCAGCCCCTCTCCATTCACTATACACAGTGCTAGTGTTTACAGTCATGCCAGGATTTTATCCTGACATGAGTGTATAACGCAGTCTCCCCTGGCCACACCCCCTCTGATTATAGTATGCAGCAGGGGGCGGGGCCTGGGCGGGGAGAGACTGTAGAGCAGTTCAATAGAGGTGGGCGTGTCATGGGCGGGGCTAGGACGTGGGCTTTGGGAGGCCATGAAATCCTGCCTTTTCATGTCTCTTACTACCATCGGGAGCGCGCACACAGAAGAGGGAGAGCGCAGAGAGGCGCCATCTTTGAAAGCTGCAGTAAAGATCAGAATCTAAGGTAAGAAACTGACATTGCAGCTGATCTGCTGGCCGGTTTGAGCCCCTGTATGCTGTCTGTTACTATCCTTACTGAAAGGAAAGCAGCATTATAAAAATTTTTACCCTGTGTGGCCGGACAACTCCTTTAAGTCTGTTTATGATTCTTATGCAGCAGTCTGAAGTCTGGATCACCGTATATTGGTACACATTTAACTGACACCCACGCATGCTGAAGTTTATGAGAGCGGGGTGATAATTACTGCCCTTCTGTGGCCATTGACTTTCATGTCAAGTTGTTTAAATAATACTAATTTGCCTGCACTGTAAAGTCTGCCTACTGAAGAATATTGTACCATGTTTAAAAGTCACTAGTAAAGTTTTACCGGGCCTCTACCGTTCCGGAGGACCCAAGGTACTACACACTTGTCCAGTGTTATTAATCCGCAGTGTATGAATGCCGGTGTGTGGAACAGTGGCGTCACGATCTAACAACTGCTACCCTCTCATCCTGAGGACTACTGGCCCTATTGTTTTGCTGCGGTAACTCCCTGCGGGACCTGGAGTTGGTAGGTGCCACCATGACAGATCCATGCACTACACCCTCCCAACTCCAGCCGTATGTTCGAATAGAGAGCCACATTCTTTGCCTCCGGTAACTCCCTCTGGGAATGTTACAGTTGGCCTCAAGAACAGGCTACCACAAAAGTTGGCAGTCACTCACAGGATATTTATATATATCGGACTGTTGCAAAGCTGGAGCAGGAGCACCACACATTGAGCTCTCATTGATTGATTGATTAAATGAGGCTGATCATGAGCAATTCCACAGTATTCTTCTTCATCATCAACAGACAACTCCGACTGAAAATCTACATTGCTTTCTTCACCCTCATCAGGCAGATCAGGAATAGGTAATCTGGCATCATGAGGCACAGATTTTATTGCAGAAGGTATATCTGGATACAGAATTTTATCTTTCTGTTTACTGGAGAAACATTTGGTATTTGTCATGTAGAAATAACGGTCAGTATGGGGATCTCTTTGTTCTCACTATACCATCAGAATGGCGAATAGTGTTCTACTCTTGCCTTGCCTAAGTGTTACATGACAAGCAGATGATGTATGGTGCCCACTTCTTGTCTTGGTCACCAAGCTTTATTCTGAAATACTTGTGATAGGCCCACTTTACCAAGGATGTTATTTTTCTCTGCTGTGTCTTTGTTGTGAACTGTCCGCAGACGGTTGTTCAGACACCCATGCCGCTCAGCCATATTTTTGTTACATTTTGAAAAACAGTCCCAAAGAATCACTGGGGCAGAGGAATGAATTATGTTTGCAAAACCTTTCACTGAACAGGCTCCTAAAATTTAACTTTTCATAATATTCAATTAAAAGAAAAGGCTTCAAAAACTACAAAAATAATCAAAACAACATGGGACAAATATAGAAATACATAATTCTCCCCCACCTTATCTCGATCATACAGTCCTAGGGACATCCAGATTAATGGGTAGGCTACAGGATCAGACAAACGCCTAGTCTTATGTGTAGAATTATTATTAAAATAATTCCTTATCCATATGGTAAAAGGTGGGACAGGGACAATCTGATTAGGCTAGTACCGGTTCACCTGCATCAAGCATCTGCAAGATCTAATATTAATGGGCAAGCTTATCTGGCATCTCGATGCTTCACATACAGTGGTGAATAAACACCAATGATAGCGGTCCACATGATTGCAGAGCAGATTTTAATCCCACCCTCAATGTTTCGGTGGATAGGTCTATATAGTGTTAAGGTGGTGTTAGCACTGTTTCTAGTAACCTGATATTCACAATAGAGAAGATGAAAAAGGATTTGCCCTCAGTTCAAGGATTCTGGAACCTAAAAAATCCTGAATACCAGTTCCAAAGTCCAAATATTCCTGATATACAGGTAATTGGCACTAATTTTGACCAAATCCAGGTTCAAGACTTCACATTTTCCTTTTAGATTTATCAAAGTGGGTTCATAAATCTAGATTCTCTTTTAAAATTAGGTGTGACCAACACTGGACGTCTACAGAGGGCCCGTTTTAACTCTTGGAACGCCTTTTCTGCGTCAGGGTTCCACTTGACCATGACTGACTTACTGTTCTTGGTCAAGTCTGTTAGGGGTGCTGCTATGCTAGCAAACTTCTGCACGAACCGCCTATAGTACCCTACAATGCCTAAAAAAGCTCTCACCTGCTTTTTAGTAGTGGGTTGTGGCCAGTCCTGAACGGCTTCAACTTTATTGATCTGGGGTTTTATAATACCCCTGCCTATTACATACCCCAGGTATCGTGCTTCTTCGAGGCCTATGGCGCACTTCTTTGGGTTTGCTGTGAGCCCTGCTTTTCTAAGGGAGTTCAGTACTGCCTGTACCTTGGCTAGATGGCTGTCCCAGTCTTCGCTAATGATGATGATATCATCTAAATATGCTGACGCATATTGACGATGGGGTTTGAGTATGATATCCATCAATCTTTGGAAGGTTGCTGGGGCTCCATGCAAACCGAAGGGTAGGCAGATGTACTGAAACAACCCTTCTGGTGTGGCAAACGCAGTCTTTTCTTTCGCGCTCTCTGTAAGGGGAACCTGCCAGTAGCCTTTAGTAAGGTCGAGAGTGGAAAAGTACCTGGCATGACCCAGTCTCTCAATTAACTTGTCCACTCTCGGCATTGGGTATGCGTCAAATTTTGACACGTCATTTAGCTTCCGGAAGTCGTTACAGAAGCGCAGAGAGCCATCAGGTTTTGGTATCAGCACGATAGGGCTGGACCATTCACTTTTCGACTCCTCAATTACTCCGAGGTCTAGCATTTTCTTGACCTCCTCTGAGATGGCTCGTCTGCGGGCTTCTGGAACCCTGTACGGTTTCAACTGAACCTTTACCCCTGGTTCAGTTATAATGTCGTGTTTTATGACACCAGTACGCCCTGGTATATCAGAGAACACATCTGAATTACGTTGTAGAAATTCCCTCGACTCTTGTTGTTGGGATTTGGACAGGGACCTCTGGGACCTCACCATGGGGGGTGCTCACTGCAGTCAGGGCTTCTCTGTCCTTCCATAGCTTAATTAGGTTTACATGGTACAACTGTTCTGGTTTCCGCCTGCCTGGCTGGTATACCTTATAATTTACCTCTCCGACTTTCTCAATTATTTCATAGGGCCCTTGCCATTTTGCTAGGAATTTACTTTCTAGGGTGGGCACCAACACTAGTACCCGATCCCCAGGGTTGAAGGTTCTCACCTTGGCGGACCGGTTATATACCCGGCTTTGGGCTTCTTGAGCCTGCTGTAAATGTTCTCTAACAATGGGCATGACCGCCGCAATTCGATCTTGCATGAGGGAGATGTGTTCAATAACACTCCTGTAGGGGGTGGACTCGTGCTCCCAGGTCTCCTTAGCTACATCAAGGAGCCCTCGGGGATGTCTACCATAAACTAATTCAAAGGGAGAGAACCCAGTGGAGGATTGTGGGACTTCACGGATTGAGAACATTAAATATGGCAGCAGACAGTCCCAGTCCTTCGCATCCTTATTGACTACCTTTTTTAGCATGCTTTTTAGGGTCTTATTAAATCTCTCAACCAGACCATCCGTCTGTGGGTGGTACACAGACGTCCGTAAGTGCTTAATATTCAGCAGCTTACACAATTCCTTCATGACCTTTGACATAAAGGGGGTTACTTGGTCCGTCAGGATCTCTTTTGGTATGCCCGTGCGGGAGAACATGTGAAGTAGTTCCTTTGCAATACCCTTGGATGACGTATTGCATAAAGGAACGGCTTCGGGGTAACGGGTGGCGTAGTCTACAACCACTAATATATGTTGGTAACCCCGGGCAGACTTTACCAAGGGCCCAACTAGGTCCATAGTGATCCGCTCGAACGGCACCTCTATGATGGGCAAGGGCACTAAGGGGTTCCAGCAATGGGGCATAGGAGCTGTTATTTGACACTCCGGGCACGACTCACAGTAACGTTTTACATCACCATGTACCCCAGGCCAGAAAAAACGCTGAAGGATGCGTTCCTTAGTCTTTTCGCTCCCGAGATGACCTCCCAGCACATGCTTGTGCGCCAGGTCTAAGACCATCCTACGATAAGACTGAGGTACCACCAGCTGTTCCACAGCCTCCCCACGGACCTTGTCAACCTGATACAACAATTCTTGGATGACTGCAAGGTGTGGAAACACAGTATCAGCCCCTGGGAATTGAGGCTCCCCATTTATCACTTTAACATTTTCCCTAGCTTTTACTAAGGTGGGGTCTCGGAGCTGCTCAGTTCCGAAATTGGCACGTGAGACCTCCAAGTCAGGCATAGCAACTACTTCATCCTGTACCTCCGTCTCACCCGCCAATACTGTTAAGGGAAAGTTATCCCCATTCTCTTGGGTCACCCCTACTGCCGGAACCGTACCCTCAGGGTCAAACGGTTCTGGACACACATCATACACATTTGCATTGTCATGAACCTTATTTGCAGACGACCCTCGGTGTCGCCACAAGTCCCAAAATAGGGGAAAGTCTCTCCCGAGGATTACGGTGTGCTTTAAGGATTTTACGACGCCCACCTCATGGGTGGCAAGTCCACACGGAGTCTCAAGTCTTACAAGGGCAATAGGATACTCCTTGGTGTCCCCATGCACACACACAACCCCCATGTGACGGCTGGTGAAGGTTGTGGGATCGACCAGGCTGGAGTGCACCAGCGTAACCAAGCTCCCTGAGTCCAGTAGAGCTGTCACCGCAAAGTCATTCACCTTTAGGTGACATAATGGTCGATCAGTCTCTGACACAGTCTCTGCAGAACATACTGGCCGTGCGAACATCGACCTCCGCCGGGCAGAGTCACAGTCCACGGGTTCCACAGTGAGGGGACAGTTGGCAGCAAGATGCCCGGGCTCATGACAGCGCCAACATCGTATGGGGGCCCGGTCTCCTTGGGGTTCTACCCGGGACCCGAATGTCCATTTGGGGCTCCTCCTCTGCCCCAAACGATCCCCCTCTGAGCCGCCTCCCCTGGGGACACTTTTGACACCCCTTACATATGGAACAGTCTTACCAGGTGCTCCGGCCGACTTGCTGTTCCCGGGGTTGGAACATCGAGGAGGCACGGCTTGCAGTAAGTCCTCCGTGGCTTTATACCTCTCAACGAGGCTCACAAGTTGGCCCACATCCTGGGGACGCCCTTGTCCCATCCAGCGCTGAATTGCGGGGGCAACGAGCGGATGAACTTGTCCAGAACCACTTTTTGTACGATCTCCGCCGGGGATGACTCCTCCGGCTGCAGCCACTTTCTCACCAGGTGGAACAGGTCGTACATCTGGGAGCGAGCTGGTAGGTCGTCTGCGAAGGTCCAGGCGTGTACTCGTCGGGCCCGCACATGGGTGTCCACGCCCAAGCGTGCCAGGATCTCACCTTTGAGCTTGATATAGTCCTTGGCATCCTGCTCACCGAGGTCAAAATAGGCCTTTTGGGGTTCTCCTGTCAGGAAAGGCGCTACTACCTCCGCCCACTGAGGCGCTGGTAATTTCTCCCTCTCGGCCACTCTCTCAAAGACCGCGAGATAGGCCTCGATGTCATCGGTGGCCGTCATCTTTTGTAGGGCCGCCTGTACAGCGGTACGGGTGGTGGGGAGCGAACCAGACGACCTCTGCACACTTTGCGCCAGGAGAGCATTAGTCTCGGCCTGAGCTCTCATGGCCTCCTCATGGATCTTTTGCTGGGTCGCCACCACTTGTTGCTGCTGGGCCAATGCTTGCTGTTGCTGCACGTTCATTTGTACCAGCTGCTTTATCAGTTCCTCCATATTGGCAGTATCTGATGGCTGTGCCGTTGCAGCTTTCACCCAGGACCTGGGGTTTAAAGCACTCTCCCGTCAATCTCAGTTGGGTGGTTGCCCTTAGCAACGGTTCTCCAGCTGCTGCAGCAAAATGTCCATTAATTGGTGTATGTCTCTTTAAGACCCCTGCCCGCATCCAAACACCATATGTGAGGGATTAGCGTTTAGGATCGGTAGCAACCTGGGCATAAGCAGTCAGAGACAGTGACACTTGCGATAAAAGTCTTTAGTCCAGGCTTTGCCTGGGTTTATTTCCAAGCAAACAAAGCAAAAATACAGGCCTTAACATCAGGCAAACATAAAGTAAATCCTGCTCGTCTGAGCACTTACTATACATGTAGTGTCCCTGTCTACATACTGGTAACCAAATGGCTCCTGCACACAGCCAGCCAGGACTCTCAGACCTGCAAAGGTCTCAGCTCTCCCCTAGGCCCTGTAGGCCCAGGCTTTATATTGCCTGGTACCAGCCTCACCTGGTACGTGGGAGTGGCCATCCCACCCTTCGCTTTGACCACTCCAGGAAAAGCCGGCCCGGATTATGCGGCTTGGAGCCACTTACACACTACAACGTGTTAGTAGCTTAATGCTACTAACACTATACTGCCGGCTTCCTCCACCGAGCCCAGGCTGCTCGTTGGCACGTATCTGCCCAAGCGCTCCCCAAGGCAGCATAGGAGAGCATCCTAGGCGACACATACCTGCCCTCCAGCACCCTGCCGGTCACTATCTCACACTGTCTAAAGAAGTCCCAACAAATTGCCTCATTGGTACTTCCTAGAGATCAATCTTTCTAGCTAGATCCTAGCTTGGTCTTTTTAAATAACCTAGGCTAGTCTGGCGTTCTGTATCTGGATATAGTATCTCAACCTACCTAAGCATAGCCACAAACCAAACCAAAACAAAAGGTAATAATAAAAATGATCTAGCAGAGACTCCAGCCTTGATGGTAGGCTGGAGACAAGTGATCAGACATAGATCCAGTGCTTCCCTATGAAGCCATAATTGGTGCCATCCCTCATGGGGGTCTGTCTCTGCTCCACCAATCTGCATGAGTAACACCTCCATACCACACTTAAGGGGCGGGGACCTGTAATCTCCTAGTGCAGCCAACCAACAGAGCTGCTGATCTAGATTATCTAAAATATCCAGGCCACTCTCGGCAGAGCCTATGGACTAATGTGTGTCCCCAATGATGCCACAGACCCTCATACACAGTAGCGGATTGTCCCCTTCTGACACTATTTCTCACCTAGGGGTGTGTTCCATATACACAGGCTAACACATGATATTCACTGTGTCACACCGTGATGACATAGGGGGCATGTTTAATCATAAGGGCCTGGTCACATGGCCCGGTGACATCAGGGAAACCCGTGTGTTCCCATAGAGACCTGATGATGTCTGTCTCAGGATTGGAGGAATGCTTCATAACTACAGAAGCCACCCTCTACATAAATGCATACATTTTTCCTTCATGATCCCTTACATGTCATCCTATAATTTACGAGTGCTGAGGAGATTCATATTACCATGGGGTGTTCCAGATCGCACTTTAGTTAGATCCGGAACTTATCTTAATGTAACCACACGGTCTCGCCACTCATTTCAGTAGGGGGTAAATGGGTTAAATTCAGAATACTCCTAATGAAATCAAAAGATGACACCACCCATTCCAGTAGGGGGCAATTTGGTTAGTTCCAGAATATCTCCTCATGTAACCAAACAATGTCACCACCCATTTTAGTAGGGGACTAAGGTCATCCTGGGGGACACACAGCGAGGGCTTGGTGCATATTCTCACAAAAGACCCCCTCTCATACTTGTTTTCTGTAACTAACTAGCGCTAGCCTGAGTGTTAGTTAGTTTTTGCACTAATTTTTTCTATCTATTTGCAATACCCTAGATTTGCATTACCATTTTTAATTCTTGGGGTTCAGGATCGCCAGGTTATTTTTGGGTCGGTTTTCTCAGTGTTGCCAGCCTGGACCCCTAATAAAATGCCACTTGGTCACTCCTGGGCATCGTGGCTGTTTTACAGCATATGAGGAGATCAGCATTCTAATAATGCTGTGTGGTGGGGAGGAGGCACTTACCACCTTTATTGTTTACCTCCTGCAAGTCTGCTGATCCCCCAACGTTGCCAGGGGTGATCTCCAGCTTTCTATTTGCACAGTGTGGGTTAAAGGACCAATTTCACTGTCACTGATTTAAACGCTGGGTACACTGCACCTCCCACTGATCCCCATTTTTTCAGAAATACTCATCGACACTAGTGTTTGGTACAGTAGGAACCTAAGGCCACCTTCTAGATTTCAGGATCCAAGCTATTGAGTCCCTTGAGGTGGCATACCACTAGATTAGTTGGTGCCATCCATAGTTCTGTTTTATTATATATCTGGTCTTGTTTGAAATTAGACACACAAATAAAAGTTAAGTTTTAGATCCTCTCTGTGAATCCAAGTTTACATCCACATAAAATCTGTAGTTAGTTCTTCAAGATGTCCTTCATTCATTAAAGAGATTTAAACTAGAATAATATGGGAAGGGAAGTGAAAGGCTAGGTAAAAATATATAGCTAATTAATAACTTTGAGACCCTTGCTATTAGAAGTGGAAAGAAAGAACAAAGACAAAAAATTCAGAAGGAAAGTAGGGGAGCTAGAGACACCGATCACAAGATGAAATATTTCTACACAAATGCCCAGAGCATGGGAAACAAACAAGGAGAATTGGAGCTCCTAACACAAAAAGAGAAATATGATGTCATAGGCATCACGGAAACTTGGTGGGATGTTACACATGATTGGAATACAAGGCTTGAAGGATACAACTTATTTATAAGAAACAGACCTAAAAAAGGAGAGGAGGTATTGCGTTGTATGTTAGGAAAACATTAATCTCCACCGAGATTCGAGGTTCAAAGCATGGTAGTTCTGTAGAAACTCTTTGGGTAAGAATACAAGGAGAGAACAACAGAAACGACACTATTGTGGGCATTTACTATAGGCCACTTGGAGATAAGCAGAAGATATTGATGAACTATTTCTACATCAGATGGCAAAGCTCTCAAAAAAGCATGACATAGTGATCATGGGAGATTTTAACTATCCAGACATTTGTTGGGAATCTCTCCCAGGTGAAAGTAATGGATCCAACAAATTCTTATCCACTCTTGCTGACAGCTTTATCTTCCAAAAGGTAGAAAAGAAAACAAGGGGATCTGCTATCTTGGACCTAATTCATACCAACAGGGAGGGGATGGTTGGGGAAGTAAGAGTGGCTGGGACCTTAGGAGGCAGTGATCATACGATCCTTGAATTTTGGATAAAAAGGGAAGAAGCCCTGAGAAAACTCAGACCTCAAGGTTGGATTTCAGAAAGTCAGATTTTGATGAACTCAGAAAAAGGATAAGAAAAATCCAATCGCTGGATATACTTAAAAACAGAAATGCCCAAGAAGGTTAGGAAATATTGCGAAATGCGATTCTCAAAGCACAATCGTTAACAATCACTAAAAGAAGGAAGAATGGGAAGCATTTAAAGAGACCATGATGGATGAACACAGAACTTGCACACATGTTAAAAAGGAAGAAAAGTATGTTTATCAGATGGAAAGCGGGGGGAGTATCTAAAGAACAACATAATGCATTCTGCAGAAACTGTAGAGCAAGTGTCAGAAAAGCTAAGGTTAATAATGAATTGAGGCTTGCAACAGAGGCCAAAAGCAATAATAAAGAATTTTAGGGATATGTCAAAAGCAAAAGAAAAGTCAAGGATGCTATTGGATGCTTACAGGATGAAAATGGTGAATTGGTTAAAAATGGTGTTGAGAAGGCCGAACTTTTCAATTCCTATTTTGTATGTGTTTTCTCTCAAAAAGTAGATATAACATCAACTGATCTTCCTTGTGCACTGGGGGAAATAAAAGAATGCAGGCTATTTACAAGCAGAGAGATTGTGAGGGAACACATAGCTAACTTAAATGAATTCAAGTCTCAAGCTCCAGATGAATTACATCCTAGGATACTAAAGGAAGCAGCAGAGGTAATTGCTGAATCACTCGCCATAAGCTTTGAAAATTCCCGGAGAACATGAGAAGTCCCAGAAGATGGGAAAAGGGCAAATGCTATCCCTATCTTCAAAAAAGGGAAGAAGGTGGATCCAGGAAACTACAGGCCTGTGAGCCTGACTTTTATACCAGGAAAGGTCTTTGAACAAATTATTAAACAGCATGTATGCAAGTACTTGAATAAAAATAGTGTAATTAACCAGAGCCAGCATGGGTTTGTAACAAACAAGACATGCCAGACAAATTTTCTTTCCTTCTATGATAGAATCACCGACTGAGTTGATCAGAGAAATGTGGTGGATATAGTATATCTTGACTTTAGTATAGTATTTGACAAAGTATCTCATACTATACTTTTTTTTAAAATTCGTTTTATTTTGAAAAAATATGTTGCAAAATACAGAATGAAGAGAAACTTTGTTAGGTACATCCTTATTCACATATACATTTTCCGTTATTAAACCAATACAAATCTTGTTACAATATTGCTTGAGTTTCTTAATTACAATAAACTTTAAAACGTTTTTTTTTAACTGATTCTGCTCTGTCTTGATTCGGTCTTGGTAGAAAAACGAGAAGTGTGAGTCTGCTGGCGTTTGTTTGTGAGTGGGGGGGAAAGGGAGGAGGGAAGGGGAGAGGGATCGAGGGGGGGCGGAGTATGGGTCGGGCCTTGAGGCTCATTCCATAGACAAAGTAGAGTGGGAGTCCAACCAAGTCCCCCATACTTTCCGAAATTTGGCCGGGCATTCTCGGTTTTGGTATATGATCTTCTCGTAGGAGATTATGGTATTTACTAGTTGCGTCCAGTGTGGGACTGAGGGGATTTTCGCGGCCATCCACTCCATGGCTATTGCCTTGCGGGCCAGAAATAGCACTCTTTCCAGAAAAGTACGAGTGTGGTGTGGCCACACCTCCTCCTCCACAGGCCAAACAGCGCCACCTTGGGGTCCAAATCGACAACCAGTGGGGGCGGTAGTAGTGAGTTTATAAGGTCGATAATTTCCGACCAGAACTCATTGATTAGGGGGCATTCCCATATTAGATGCCAGAAGTTCGCCTCTGGTTGGCGACATCTATGACATGTGTTTGAAGGTGCATTGCCCATTTTGTATAGACGGCTGGGGGTAAGGTAGGCCTGGTGCGTTATATATAGCTGGATTAATTTATTGTTCACGGCGAGGGAAACCGTCAAATGGGATTCGGAGATGTCCTGCCACTCCACGGGTGTGAGGGATGGAATAGATTGTTTCCATTTGTCGTATGCTGAAGGCGGGTTAAGGGTTATTTTAGCCGAGAGGAGGTGCGTGTATAGGGCCAAGATTAGCCCCCTAGGTCCCTGAGACTTGAGGATGCCAATTGTGGGGAACTTGGATATATGTGTTGGGGTGGGCGGAAATTGGGAGTTCAAAGCGTGTCTTAGCTGAAAAAATCTGAATAGCTGGAGATGCAGGGACTTCAGCCTGTCGCGTAACTGTGTGAATGTAGGAAATATATCATCCACGTATATATCACTTAGTGTGTGTACCCCTTGAGCCATCCAGTATTGAGGATCTGGGACTGATTGTAGGGCGGTGAGACCAGGGTTGTTCCAGAGATGGAGTTTAGGTATTACATCTTGGTATCTCTGCAGTGTCTTCACCTCCTTCCACACGCCAAGAGCCAATTTATGGAGTGGGACTATGTCGGCGGAGTTAGTGTATTGCGGAAATTCTAGGAAATTTAAGAGGTTATTACCTTTTACTTGTTTCACAAGCTGTTTATCTGCTATGGCCAATTCTCTGTCCAAAACCCAGGCCCGTATGTTCCTCAATTGTCCTGCTAGGTAGTAAAGTCGAAGATCCGGGAGGGCCATTCCCGCTTGTTCTTTGGGCCTTTGTAATATTGACAGACTTAGTTTGGAGTGGGAGGAGCTCCATATAAATGAGATGATAAGGGAGTTCAATGATTGGAAGAAGTGCTTAGGAACGGGTACTGGCATGTGCTGTAGTACGTATAAGTATTTGGGTTGGATGGCCATTTTAATAAGATTTATGCGCCCAGCCACAGAGAGCGGCAATTTGGTCCATCTTTTCAACTTGTGTTTTATATTGTCCAGCAACGGGTCTATGTTTTCTGCTATGGCTTTATTATGGTCATATGGCATAAACATCCCCAGATATTTGAATGTTTGAACCGGTTTTAGTCCGTATCTAGCAACGCAGGGATCGTTTCCGGGGTTGGGGTCTGTGTACAGGATTGTCGACTTAGACCAATTAACATATAGCCCTGAAAAATTGGAGAATCTGTCTATGTGGATCATAGCTTGGGAAAAGGAGTTTATTGGGTCTGATAAGAAGAGGATTGTGTTGTCCGCATATAGTCCTACTTTACTCTCGAGGTCTGCCCATCTAATACCGTTTACATTGGGGGTGCTTCTCAAACGGATCGCCAATGCCTCAATGGCTATGGCAAATAGGGCCAGGGATAGAGGGCATCCTTGTCGGGTGCCTCTCGCCAGTTGAAATTCGGATGATGGCATGCCGTTTACCACTACATTTGCACTCGGGGATTTATGTATGGTTTTAACCCATTGCTGGAATTTGGGCCCAAATCCAAAGCAAACCAGACAGGCCTCAAGAAAGGCCCACTCTAGCGAGTCGAAGGCCTTTGCCATGTCGAGTGAGACTAGGGCCCAAGGCATATTGTATTGCTTACCTAGTTGGATGGCCGTTTGAACTCTACGGATGTTTATTGTCGTAGATTTCCCAGGCATAAAACCCGTCTGGTCCGGATGGATAATGGACAAGATTACCTGATTTAATCTAGTAGCCAGGATTTTAGTTAGAATTTTGTAATCGGCGTTTACCAATGAGATTCGACGGTAAGAGCTACAATCTATAGGGTCCTTCCCGGGTTTCTGTATCACTACTATGGAGGCTTTGTAGAATGAAGGTGGGAGGGTTTCATCTATTTGGGCTTGGTTTAGTGTCTCAAGTAGTAGTGGGGTTAGTTGTTCGCTGTATTTACGGTATGTCTCTATTGGGAGGCCGTCCGGGCCTGGCGACTTGTTAGGAGCCATATCCTGAATTATTTGTTGGACCTCCTCCAGCGTAATTGGAGCTTCCAAAAGCTCGACCTGTTCTGCGGAGAGGGTTGGGAAATTTAGGTCATCCAAGTAGCTCAGGATATCTGCCACTGTGTTCTGGGAGGAAGAGCTGTATAAATTAGTGTAGAAGTTTTTAAAGCAATTTATGATAGACGGAGCATCTGTTAACTCCACTCCACATTGGTTCCTGATATTAAGGACCGTGTTAGTGTTGTTTTCGCGTCTGATGAGGTTCGCAAGTAGGTGGCTGGACTGGTTCCCCAATTCGAAGTAGTGTTGTTTAGTGAAAAATAATTTGCGCTTGGCTTTAGCATGTATTTGATGTTTATGGAGTCGGACTAGGCTAAGCCAGGCTGATTCATTGGCGTCCATGGGGTTAGATGTATACCTTTTTTCTGCCTCCATTGTTTGGTTTTCTAATTCGGCCTGGGCTGTTGACTTTTTAATGTGTGAGATGGCTGACTTGAGGCATCCTCTAACGTAAGCCTTTAGAGTATCCCATTTCAGGGCAGCGTGAGTATTATCACTGTGGGCCTCTAGGAATAGGGATATGTGGAAAGGTGTTTGGTCGTCCGATCCAATCAGCTTTAACCAGAAAGGGTGGAGCTTCCAGGTGGGTACTATATTGTGTTGAGGGAATTTCAAAGTTAATAGTATGGGGCTGTGGTCAGATATGCCCCGTGGGCAGTGCGTGATGTTAGAGAGGTATATTGCTAGTTCTGCGGAGCTGAATATGTAGTCGATCCTTGCAAGCGCATTGTGTCCCGGGGAGTGACAAGTGAACTCCCGCACATCAGGATGCCTAAATCGCCAGAGATCGATCCAGCCGACACTTTCAGTTAGCTGTCTTAGGGAGGAGCTTTGAGTGGGGGCCATACTAGGGGGTATGTGGAACCTGTCTTTGGCAGGATCCATTACCGTATTGAAAGCACCTAAGCAGATCACCCCCGCCGAGGGGTATTGATGTGCATATGTTATGGCGGATTGGAGGAAAACCACCCTTCCTTGGGTTACAATGCGCAGGCGGGCTGGGTATGCCATTGAATAAGGAATATTTCTTTCTTTAAATTTCCTATTTGCTTCTATGAAGGTGGCTCTCTGTTTTTGTAGCTCGGCAGAAAAATCAGGGAATATGGAGATTGTTGCGTTGTTGTATTTTAGTGGGCCCTTTAGTCTGGCTTGGCGGAGCGCGGCGTCCCGATCTCTGCAATTCAAGATCCTTATTAGGAAGGGGCGCGGGGTGGCTCCCGGCTGTGGTGGTTTTGCTGGGACCCGGTGGGCTCTTTCCACTGTAAAATGAATAGAGAAGGCTTCGTCGCTCAGTAGAGACTTCAGCCAGTTCTCGGCGAATGTTTCTGGGTGGGAGCCTTCTGATTTTTCGGGTAGGCCTATTATGCGCAGGTTATTGCGGCGTGACCGGTTTTCCAGGTCATCCATTTTGGACTGGCAGAATTCTGCTACCCGTATGGCTTTTTTAACTGCCACGGAGAGTGGGCGTAGGGAGTCTTCTGCATTGGAGATGCGGCCTTCCATTTCCTGCATTCTGCCTCTCATGTTCTGTAGGTCTTGTCTTAGCAACGAGACATCAGACTTTATCTCTTCTATTTTGTTAGTAAGAGAGGATTTACAGGAATTTATTGCCTCTAAGAGCTGTTGCATGGTCGGCTCCGGGGGTTGCCCCATTTCGTCTTCGGGCTCTCTTGTCTGGGTGGGTCGCGTCGCTCGCGGGGTGTGATCAGGGGCTTCGGTGCGGGCAAACTCTTTTAGTTTTCCGCTGCCGAGCCGCTTTTGGCGTGTGTGCTCATGGTGAGGGATGTTGGTTAGTATAGTAGTTTACGGGGGTGGATGGCTCTTCCTCCCCTCCCACCTGAGTTTTAATGTGTTATTGTCTGTGGAGTCGTAGTAATTATGCGTTGTAGAGACTGTTAGGGAGTAGAAGTCTTCGTCTTTTCCCCCACTTTGCGCTATGTAATATACGAGATCTCAAGAACTGTTGTTTGTGAGATATGCCGGATAGCGCAACCAGCAGTTTGATGCGTCTCGTACAGGATTTAGATGTTATTGGTTATAGAGTTCTTGTAGTTATGCGGTTACAATGGCCATTAGGAGGTAGAGGTCTTTGTATTTTGATGGGGTTTAGATGTTATTGACTATCGAGTTCTTATAATTATGCAGTTACAATAACTGTTAGAGGGTAGAGGTTCCGCAGCCCGGATTGCAACTATACAAGGTTTATCCAGATCCGGACCGGTTGTGGTAGATAGGTGGGGGGCAATGCCCGTCTGTGGAGGGTGAAGGCGCAGTTTAAAGTATAGAGAGCTTTGTTGCTTGTGGGTTCAGTTACATGTCGGATGAGTGGGTTGTATACTAAGGCAGTCTGTCTCCTGTGCACTTTCCAAGGCGCTATCCGATAGCGGTGTAGATAGCAACGGGTGCCTCCCTAGTGGTGGTGAGGAGACTATTATTGTGGGCTATTTGCCCTGTGTTCTGTCCCAGGGGGTCAGTGTCTCTTGGCAAGTGTGTTGTCCCCCAGCCTCCGCTGGATACTCACAGTTATGCTGCCGGCTCCGCAGGTCAGGGTCCAGAAAGCACTTCACAGGTATAGACTAAAAGAATATAGTTTATTAGAAACTCTTAAAAACATATACGGGCTGACTAACAGTACTAACATACATTAACACAAAAAAGAGGAGAAGATATATTTAGGTGCAAGTTTGAATTATGCATCCAATGTCTCCAATGTAGATAATGGTCACACTAGCATGGTCAGTATAAGTGGATAACTTTAGTGCATATACAGAGTTCCTGCACTGAATGACTAGTGACAGTCGTATGTAGAGGTTGCAGAGAACTACGGCTCTGAATGACTGGTGAAGTCACAGAGAAATACGGCTCAACGCGTTTCTCTGCTCACTTTAGAGCGGTTCATCAGGAGCCACAGATGTATATTTGACCAAAAAATCTTTAGTGGGATTAATAGCGTCAATCAGTTAATTGACTAAGCTATCTTCCTCTTTTAGGATATATAATCAGTAGGATTAAATTGGCAAGAAAGTGGGTTGTCTGCGAAGATGTCGCCAACAGGTATATATATATACCAGACACCGTTAGACAAAAAGTCAGCAGGGTACGATGGTATAGTGGCTACGTTGGTAAAGAAGGAAGGAGGACTCGGATAAAGAACTTATGCACTGACAGTAGTCACCAGTCAGATGCGTGTTTAGATATGTCAGCTACAAGGATCCTGTATTTAGCGCTGTATACCTATCCTCCTACAAGTGTTGCAATGTTAGCAGCACTAATGTAGAATTTCTAGTCATATGCACTGACATTAATAGAAAGTCAGGTGCATGTTCAGATAGGTCAGCTAAAGAGGATCCTGTATTTAAAGCTGCATACCTATCCTCCTAAAAGTGTTGCAATGTCAGCAACACTAATGTAGAAATGCTAGACTCCTATCAAAAGCTCAGACAACCAATCTAATATTCAAGCAGGCAGCCAAAAATAGGCTTCAACAAATTTTTCTGCTCAAACAATAGGTCCCCAAGATAAGGCTACCTAGTGTGCCAAACATAGAGTAAAATAACAAACAGATAAAGCCTGTGGCCCTGATGGTGAGCCTTGATTTTACCTGTGGCTCACCATCAGGGCCACAGGCTTTATCTGTTTGTTATTTTACTCTATGTTTGGCACACTAGGTAGCCTTATCTTGGGGACCTATTGTTTGAGCAGAAAAATTTGTTGAAGCCTATTTTTGGCTGCCTGCTTGAATATTAGATTGGTTGTCTGAGCTTTTGATAGGAGTCTAGCATTTCTACATTAGTGTTGCTGACATTGCAACACTTTTAGGAGGATAGGTATGCAGCTTTAAATACAGGATCCTCTTTAGCTGACCTATCTGAACATGCACCTGACTTTCTATTAATGTCAGTGCATATGACTAGAAATTCTACATTAGTGCTGCTAACATTGCAACACTTGTAGGAGGATAGGTATACAGCGCTAAATACAGGATCCTTGTAGCTGACATATCTAAACACGCATCTGACTGGTGACTACTGTCAGTGCATAAGTTCTTTATCCGAGTCCTCCTTACTTCTTTACCAACGTAGCCACTATACCATCGTACCCTGCTGACTTTTTGTCTAACGGTGTCTGGTATATATATATACCTGTTGGCGACATCTTCGCAGACAACCCACTTTCTTGCCAATTTAATCCTACTGATTATATATCCTAAAAGAGGAAGATAGCTTAGTCAATTAACTGATTGACGCTATTAATCCCACTAAAGATTTTTTGGTCAAATATACATCTGTGGCTCCTGATGAACCGCTCTAAAGCGAGCGGAGAAACGCGTTGAGCCGTATTTCTCTGTGACTTCACCAGTCATTCAGAGCCGTAGTTCTCTGCGACCTCTACATGCGACTGTCACCAGTCATTCAGTGCAGGAACTCTGTATATGCACTAAAGTTATCCACTTATACTGACCATGCTATTGTGACCATTATCTACATTGGAGACATTGGATGCATAATTCAAACTTGCACCTAAATATATCTTCTCCTCTTTTTTGTGTTAATGTATGTTAGTACTGTTAGTCAGCCCGTATATGTTTTTAAGAGTTTCTAATAAACTATATTCTTTTAGTCTATACCTGTGAAGGGCTTTTAAGAAAAATTTACATATAGACTTCCCGTCTCTGTGATAAGGGTCCAGAAAGCAGGATTATGCAGATCAGAGTCCCTGGGGCCGTTGATTGTCCCAAATCTGTTGCAGCAAAGCGGGTCACAGGTGGATGGTAGGTGATGCGGTCAGGGCGACCGTGGCTCCAGGTGGATTAATAGCTGTCTCACCGGCAGCTGTACAAGATGGAAAGAGACCCAGCTTGCCGGCCCGTGAGTGAGTCGGCTACAGTAATCAAGGTTGGCGTTCGGAGAGATGTCCGGCGCCGCTAGCAGGCGGCGGGAGGAGACTGCAGGGCGGCAGGACGGCCGGGCGAGCAGCAGGTGCTGCGCGGCCCTCACAGCGGAGGGTGAGCTCCGGGGGATAGGAGGCGAGCGGCACCCCCCGTCCGGGAAAGGACCAACTTCCTGTCAGGTGCGGAGGACCTCCGGTGCACGGGTGACAGGCGACGGAGTGGACCACGGACCCAGCCGGGGTCCCACAGCAGGAGGCTCTCGCCGGAGGTTGCGAAATAGGCTTCTCAGCCCGCGGGGTCCGGACCAGTGGGGCCTGTCTCGGTGTAAGAGACGCCGCGGACAAGCAGCAGCGGGGAATCTCGAGACAGTGGGGCAGCCGCGATCTTTCCTCCAGTCCCGTCGTGGCGGCTCGTTCCAGGGGTAAGTCTCACTGTCCCACGGGCTGGGGTCCCCTCCGCCCAGATCGCGGTCAGACGACGGCAGCAGGGGGCAAGGGAGGGATTGGTTCAGGCAAGGCGGCCGGGTCCCAGGGAAACTCCGCCGGGTGAGCTAAGCCAGGGTAGGGGAGGGCAAACTCCAGGTGCGGATCGGGCTTGCAGGCAGGGGGTCGGAGGGGTCGGCGTCTGGCTGAGCGCGGGAAATTAATAGGGCGTTGGAACCGCTCTTCTTCCTCCATGGCCCGCGAACTTGTTGTGGGTGTCAGGAGACTCTAATTGCCCCCAGCTGCGGTCCAACTCTCCTCTCAGGATCCGAGGGTCCTTAGGCGGTGTTTTGGGTCTCAGAAGTGTGTTGAGGCCAGGATTTTACAAGGATTTTAGGTTATCCCCTGGGGAGCTTTTCTCACATGCGACTCTCCATGTTGGTCGCTAGCCACGCCCCCATCTCATACTATACTTATTGAAAAAATGACCAAATATGGGATTGACAAGGTAACTGTTAAGTGGATTTCCACAACTGGCTGAGTGATCATACTCAAAGAGTGGTCATAAATGACTGCACATGAATTGCAGTATGGGCCTATTGCATATTGGGTCTTGTGCAAGAAAACACAAAATACAGTATGCAACTATATACATTTCACATTGCACAACTCAAGTTTAGCATTTCTGAAACAGACTCTTTCCACCTTACATAATTATCAACAAGCATTGAATGGTAAAACCTGCTGCTAGACCGAAAATAGCAGAACAGAGGCAAAATCATATTTAATTTGTACATATCTTCAATAGAGATCAGGAAACTTTTTAAAAACTGCTTCTCTTGCAATTCACAGGCTCACAGAAAATAATTTGTAATTGAATCATAAATATTAATTCCTTTGAGACTACAATCAGTTTGATAGCTGATCACTTTTAATAGAACACTATGAAATTCTGGACCAAGCTGTCATTTTCACAACTTGATCCGGCTTACAGTATGTGACAGGGAACGAAAATAAATCTGTACTCCTCACTAAAATGGCAAAAATGTGAAGGGAGTCTGTTACCAGTTTTGACCTTGAAAAACTGCTGATAGTGCCAGAAAGGAGCTGTAGAGAAGTTTGTTAACATACCTACGATGAATCTGTTATTATTCACAGCACAATGAAACAACTTTTAATCTGGCACTCACCACCGCAGCTCCCATAAGTGACCCAGAGGCAGCGCCTCTTCCTGAGGCACTCTCAGTCTTTCCATTTTACCTGCTCCACAGCTCATCCATTCTACTCTAATTAAAGGCCCATTTACACTTAGCGATGATTGCTCAAAAATCACTCAAAAGCCATCCTTTGAGCGATAATCGTTGCGTCTAAATGTGCGGCCATTGTGCGCATTTCGTGCACTGCTCGTTGATCGTGGAATTCAAGCCTGCTTAAAAATCATTGTGCGGTCTTAATAGGACCGCACGCTGATTTCTGCACGGGTAGTGCTAATAGTATTTTTTCAGCTATTTAACCCGTAGGAGAACAACAGAGCTGAATGGAGATAATAGCCCTCCGGGTATTAACTGCATTCAGCTAAAGGCTTCATTTGCATGCTAATAAGCTATTAAGTAGCTGAGTCGCTACTTAATAGTTTATGCAAAATGATCGTTTAAAACTGTTACTCAAACTGTCGATGTAATGTTACCAAATAACTGGGATTTTTAACATTTTTTCATATACAAAAAGGGTTTCATTTGGTTATTTTTCTTACACACTTTTTTTTTAACTTGAACCACAATAGATATGAACACTATGATAATGCATTGCAGTATTTCTGTACTGCAATGCCTTATCACTTAGAAGATCAATCATAGGCTATGGCTGGCCCAGACATCAATGTCTGGCATCCAGTTGCCATGGCAACCCATCAGTTTTCTTTTACATCCCTATGTGAACCCCTTACATGTTGTAATGTACATTGATCATGGCATGTTGGAGGTTTACAGGGGGAATCACGGTTCTTATCGATATCCGTTGTTGCAGCAGGAGGCTGGCTATGTGTCACAGCTAGGACCTGCTGTGGGATGGCGAAGGTTTACATCCCTTTGTGTTAAGTACCCCCCAGCCAAGAAATAAACTTATGTTCTGTAGCGTTAAGGGGTTAAATGCCACAACGAATGCTAACTACAGTGTCTAAACAGCTGGGCAGTAAATGGGGTGCCCCTCCAGCATCTCATTGGGACCCCCACAATGCAATGCTGGTGTAATGAAAGGGTGCAATTTCCACCCAGGTTCTTGTAAAAGCTCCCATAGCTGCCATGTACTACAGCTGATTAAGCCCTGCCTCTGGCTGTCAGTAGAAGAACAATATATAGCAAAGCTGAAGTATTGAACAATATTGTACAAGTGATCAGACAATCAGACAGTCTGCTATGGGACCTAAAAGTTAAATAAGGTTTAATAAAACAATTTAAGTCTTAGAAAAACATATATTAAAAACTAAAAAAAAACATTCCCCAGTCTTTACAATAAGAACTTGCAGAAGAGAAAAAGATAAAATGGAAATCAAGTCAGTCCAGCATCACTGAAGCGTTAGGGTCCTTTTAGATGGGTCAATTGTCAGTGCTTAAGCATCTAACAGTAGTCCCAGTTAGCAATAATTGTTCAGTGAGTGGAGGCGGAGCAGCTGGAGATCACTTCCGGCTGTCCTCTTCCATTCACAGTAAACAGGTAGTCATTCAGAGTAGTGATGCTGCAGCCTTCCTGATTGGCATGAAGCGGTCATCTGACTTCTGCTGTCCACAGACCAGAAGAACCGTTGAGCTGCAGCACTGGATCTTCGGGGCTGAGGATAAGTAAGTACTGTTTGTTTTCTTATTTTCAGTTGTTTAGATTTCATTTTAAAAGTTGGTTTTCAAGCAGGCAACCCGCTAATGCAGTCTCATTAACTGAAAGTACTGTACTTCTGTCTAAGGCATGGCAGCTGATAGAAGGGCATATTAACCAACCAGTCAATAAGAAGCATCCATTTAATAATGCTGTGCATAGCACTACTTTCATGCAATGCCCATCAATGAAATAACAGTGGCTATATCACAGATAGGAGCACAGTACTGTCAGTGAGTATGACTATAGCTATCCAATAGGTGGTGCAAGCAGAGGTATAAGGAGAGATATTACTCATCCCGACTATAATCAGACAGAGCTGTTGCTCTATAAATGAGGGCATTTGCACTGCGCTGGTAATAACATTATTTCTGTTTCCTGTACATGTAAAAATAATTAAAAAGTGGCCAACCCCTTCCTTTAATATAAAATGTACTACACTCTATGTCTCCCAGTTCTCAAATTGTGATAAAATAAAAAGCAAGTGTAGAAGAAATGTTTGTTTATATTATTCCATTGGAGCCTTTTGAAACCAAAACTCAATAAGATTGATCATAATACAAATTCTTTGGAATAGACTTTGTAAAATCTCTCTAGGATTCTTGGTTTAAGAAGACCTTGTATGAATATTATGTTTTCCACACAAACGTCTGTGGGGAAATAAATAGAGAATATCCCAAAACTATTATAAATAAAAAGCTTGAGAATGAAAAGAAGGATAAGTAAAGCAATTTTCTACAAGCAACATTAACGCTTATAAAACTGGGGGATCAAATTACATACTTGGATTCTGCCCAGGAACTTATTTGAAAACAAATAAAAGAAGGAGAAAACTAAGTTCAGCTTTATAAAAAAATGAAATTAAAAAAGAGGTTGGAAAAGGTTTAGTCTTCAAAGGCAGTGGATCAAACCAAGCACGACTTAGATCTTTAATGCATGAAAAGCAGGAACTTGGAGAGAAAACAAGACGCCTTAGATGCTTGATTTTACCTGTAAAAATAGTAGGACATTTTAAATATGGTTTAATTAGCTGGTAAAGGCAACTTGTCACCTCCAACTTGCTGTCCAAACTGCAGGCATGATATTATAGAGCAGGAGGAGTCGAGCAGATTAATGTATAGTTTATGGGAAAAGATTCAGTATAAATTGTGTTTTATTCAATTATAGCTCTGCACATTCTGAGCTAAACAGTCCAGTGGGCGGAGCTATGAGTGATTGACAGCTATTTCTGTAGGCATAATTATTCACCACCTACTGGACTTCTAAGAATGAGCAAAGGCTTAGATGAATAAAAGGCAATTTAAACTGAATCTTTCCCCATAAACTATATATTAATCTGCTTATCTCCACCTGCTCTATAGCATGATGCCAGCAGTTTGGGCAGCATGTTCAAGCCAACAGATACCCTTTAAATTACAACCAGGAAGCACCCAGATATCACAAGGTGACTTTACCGAAAAGGACAGTCATAACTCTAAATCAAGATGAACTATATAGAATATGGGCAATTTCAGAGAGCTATGATATTGCACTATGAGATCAATTCAATTATAAAATGACACTTTATAGGTATTTTATCAAACACCTTTAAGAGTAGAAGCGTAAAAATATGAAATACCGCTACATGAAGCGCAGGTATTATATATATATATATATATATATATATATGTATATATATATATATATATATATATATATATATATATATATATATATATATATATATGTGGGTTGTCAGGTTTAGAAAACATTCTTACACATTCAGTGATTTCTGAGTTAGTCTGAGAAGACTGGAAAGAATGACTAGTATCTTGCTCTGGAGGGCATAACATGTTTTGCATTATGTAGACAGTCTATTCATCTCAATGGGAACATGAGAATTGTACACTTGCTTCTGGACTCCCCTCACAGATTACATTTTACAAGATTACATGAGAGTTGTACACTTACTTTTGGACTCCCCCACAGATTACAAGATTCTAACAGGGGAACACTCTGTGATCAGCAGAACACAAACATAATTTAATCATACTACTAGAGATGAGCGAGCACCAAAATGCTCGGGTGCTCGTTACTCGAGTCAAACTTCCCGCGATGCTCGAGAGTTCGTTTCGAGTAACAAACCCCATTGAATTCAATGGGCGACTCGAGCATTTTTGTATATCGCCGATGCTCGCTAAGGTTTTCATTTGTGAAAATCTGGGAAATTCAAGAAAGTGATGGGAACGACACAGAAACGGATAGGGCAGGCGAGGGGCTACATGTTGGGCTGCATCTCAAGTTCCCAGGTCCCACTATTAAGCCACAATAGCGGCAAGAGTGCCCCCCCCCCTCCCAACAATTTTTACTTCTGAAAAACCCTCATTAGCAAGGCATACCTTAGCTAAGCACCACACTACCTCCAACAAAGCACAATCACTGCCTGCATGACACTCCGCTGCCACTTCTCCTGGGTTACATGCTGCCCAACACCCCCCCCCCGCACGACCCAGTGTCCACAGCGCACACCAAAGTGTCCCTGCGCAGCCTTCAGCTGCCCTCATGCCACACGCTGGCCTCATAGCCACACCACCCTCATGTCTATTTATAAGTGTGTCTGCCATGAGGAGGAACCGCAGGCACACACTGCAGAGGGTTAGCAGGGCCAGGCAGCGACCATCTTTAAAAGGGGCGGGGCGATAGCCCACAATGCTGTACAGAAGCAATGAGAACTCCAATCCTGTGCCGCCTCCGTCAGGAGCTGCAAACGTGGGCATAGCAATAGGGAATCCATGTGCCACACAGTATTCATTCTGTCAAGGTGTTGCATAGCTCAATCACACTGCAAGGGGAAAGCCGTCAGCGCTGTGCCCCCTACCCAAGTCAGTCAGTGCCTTTGTGCCAGACAGGTCAAACACCGCAATGGGAACTAAGTTTGCACCAACAGCATAGGTGGGTCCTAGGAAACCCAAGACATGAACCAAAAATTGATCTGAGCGGCCAAACATGGCAGACTTGCACCGCGCCCACGGCATAGGCCTCGGCCCACAGATTCAGCAATCCTAGGCTGGAAGCGGACTTTCACTGCACCCAGGACATAGGGCTCTGCACAAACCCTCAGCAATCGCGTGCCTACAGCGGACTCCAATGCTAGCGTAGCTGTGCACGTCTCATTAGCGCTGTATTGATCCTGTAGTTTGTCCCATTGCAGTGCCCCGAATAGTAGAGCTAACGTCAGATTAAATACAGCTGGGCTTCGGCCCACACTGCATGCCCCAGTCAGACTGGGGTTCTTTATAAGTAGACACAGGCAGGTACAACTCCGTGTGGACCGACAGCATGGGTGGGTCCCAGGAAGCCACCGGCATTACATAAATAAATCCCATTGCATTGCCCAGCACAGCTGAGGTAACGTCAGATTAAATGCAGGTGGGCTTCGGCCCACACTGCATGCCCCAGTCTGACCGGGGTTTTTAATACATAGACATAAGCAGGTACAAATCCCTAATGTGAAGTCCGTGTGGACCCAAAGCATGGGTGGCTCCCTGGAACCCACTGGCGGTACATAAACAAATCCCATTGCAGTGCCCTGGACAGCAGAGCTAACGTCAGATACAATACAGGTGGGCCTCGGCCCACAGTGCATGCCCCAGTCAGACTGGTAGTATGTACCTTAACAGTAACCGCGTTGGTGGGAATGTGGTGACGACTGCGGACCTAGTAGCGCGGTTTTATTTAGTTGGTTTTCGGAATGTGGCCAGGATTAAGTGGGCCGTGGCGGGGGGATGGTAGGCGGGCTCTCTTGTTGTGTTGTTAAAGGTGAAATTCTTGGACTGCCACCAGATGGACCAATGCAAAGGTATTTGCCAAGAATGTTTTCATTGTTGGAGGAGGAGGGGGATGTTTTTGAGGCACTGCGTGTCCTCTCAACGTGTCCGTGGTTATATGCACCTTAACAGTAACCGCGTTGGTGGGAAATGGCCTCGCTGCCACCATGTCTTTGGGAAGCCTCCGTTTCCACACCCCAGTGACATAGCATTAGCAGCGGTATAGGCAGAGCCCAGAATTAGTAGCATTTCGGCGGTAGCATTAGGGACAGGCCCCAGTAACATATCACTATCAGCAGTATAGGGGGAGCACAGTATTAGTTGCATTTCAGTTGTAGAAATTTATAAAAACGAATCTTTTTATTAGATAATTTTTTTTAAAAAAACATAAAACACAAATAGGGCACTACACATAGACCTCTGACTTTTATAGAGGTGTACGAGTCTCAAAAGAGAGACTTACTACCACTTGCTACCTATAGTATTTGCCTTCAAAGGAGGATACTAATAGGTTGTGTCAAGAATAGAGCAGTGTGGTAGGCAAATGAATCTAAGAAAAGGTTCTATACTCAAAACTCAGGATGTCATTAGCTTGCTATGCATCCTTCCCCGTGTGTTGTTTTATTAGTGGATCTCTATTTGTCAGTCCCACTGGTACCTGATTGTATTACCAGATGACTCTAATAAACATCCCACGTTATAAGGTTCTAAGGGTGTAATAGATGCATCCACTAAATTTATGGGGATAGTGACACCTTCAAGAGAACATGAGTCACAAATAGTTATGGCTTCTCATCCGCCAGATGGCCCAATGTCTCTTATAGTTTTTTGTCACAAAAAGGAAGTTTCAAGCAGACGCCCGTTAGGGAATAGATAATGGGCGATTCTGCTTGTTATTGAATGAAAAAGAGCCGATTTTATATAATTTCTTAGGGCTCTTAGTCACTCAATTCAAGCCAGGGCTTGATAATTAGACACTTTTGATGGTATTTCTTAGTCTTGTATTTGTTTAGTCAGGCATAGGAATGACTAGCTCAATAGTGTGTTAATAATTTCTTCGCAATTTTGATGGTACTTTTCAATCTTGTTGATATAATCAAGCATACAATAACTTGATCCGTATTATAATCTTGACGCGTTTCTCCGCTTGATGATGGCGGGGATAACTCCTATATGATATAGGAGTTTGGAGTTAAAGCATAATTCCTATAGTATTAAAGCCCACCGGGAGGTAAAGACTGTCATATTTAGTCTAATACCCCATTTGTTTATGGTGAGAGACAGCCTCTCCTGGCTAAAGCGCCATGTGTTCCTAACTGCCTATATCTAGCAGAGTATCTACAGTCTGATAGAGAAATGGTAGCGCCTCTGGCCTTGATGGTAGGTCATCAAGGTCAGAGGCGCTACCATTTCTATATCAGAACTCCTATATCATATAGGATAAGTCCTCAGACGCTTGATTATCAGGATAAGACAGCCTGCATAGTGTTACTCCATAGTATACTCCAATAGAAGTATACTGATCTCTGAAATAATAAAGCTCTATTGTTCCCTCTGGATTAGGGACAATAAAATTCCTCTAGACCAAAATTAATTGAAGGGTCTAAGACTCAAACTCTGGAGTTGACATCATGTTATAACACGTATGGTACTATGTTAAAAATCTCCTGATGACCCGCCATCATCAAGCGGAGAAACGCGTCGAGATTGTAATACGGATCAAGTTATTGTATGCTTGATTATATCAACAAGATTGAAAAGTACCATCAAAATTGCGAAGAAATTATTAACACACTATTGAGCTAGACATTCGTATGCCTGACTAAACAAATACAAGACTAAAAAGTACCATCAAAAGTGTCTAATTATCAAGCCCTGGCTTGAATTGAGTGACTAAGAGCCCTAAGAAATTATATAAAATCGGCTCTTTTTCATTCAATAACAAGCAGAATCGCCCATTATCTATTCCCTAACGGGCGTCTGCTTGAAACTTCCTTTTTGTGACAAAAAACTATAAGAGACATTGGGCCATCTGGCGGATGAGAAGCCATAATAACTATTTGTGACTCATGTTCTCTTGAAGGTGTCACTATCCCCATAAATTTAGTGGATGCATCTATTACACCCTTAGAACCTTATAACGTGGGATGTTTATTAGAGTCATCTGGTAATACAATCAGGTACCAGTGGGACTGACGAATAGAGATCCACTAATAAAACAACACACGGGGAAGGATGCATAGCAAGCTAATGACATCCTGAGTTTTGAGTATAGAACCTTTTCTTAGATTCATTTGCCTACCACACTGCTCTATTCTTGACACAACCTATTAGTATCCTCCTTTGAAGGCAAATACTATAGGTAGCAAGTGGTAGTAAGTCTCTCTTTTGAGACTCATACACCTCTATAAAAGTCAGAGGTCTATGTGTAGTGCCCTATTTGTGTTTTATGTTTTTTTTTTTTAAATTATCTAATAAAAAGATTTGTTTTTATACATTTCTGTCTAAACTGTGAAGGGCTTTATTTGAATATATTAGACGTCTCTGCCTCTGTGACTAGAAACATTTCAGTTGTAGTAGCAGTCTGGACAGGCCCCAGTAACATATCACTAGCAGCAGTATAGGGGGAGCACAGTATTAGTTCCATTTCAGTAATAGTAGGACTGAAGACAGGCCCCAGTAACCATTCCGAAGCAGCAGTATAGGGGGAGCACAGTCTTAGTTCCATTTCAGTAGTAGTAGCAGTCAAGACAGGCCACAGTAACATTGCCGTTGCAGCAGTTTAGGGAGATAACAGTCTCTTTCACATTTCAGTAGTTGCAGTATAGACAAGGCCCCAGTTACATTTATGTAGCAAAAGTGTAGGCCAACCCCACACACCTTGCTGTACCATGAGTGCAGGCGAAGCCCTTAAAAATTGCTAGGATTACACTGTAGGCGAGGGCCCCAAAAAATTGGTGTACCAACAGTATTCATTTACCTCAGAAAATTGCCCATGCCCAACCAAGAGGGCAGGTGAAACCCATTAATCGCTTTGGTTACTGTGGCTTAATTTGTAACTAGGCCTGGAGGCAGCCCAATTTAAAAAAAAATTGGTTCAGGTGCAAGTTTCAACGCTTTAATGAGAATTGAAACGTATAAACATTGTTTACAAAAGTAATATGACTGAGCCTTGTGGGCCTAAGAAAAATTGCCCGTTCGGCGTGATTACGTGAGGTTTCAGGAGGAGGAGGATGAATATAATACACAGATTGATGAAGCTAAAAGGTCCCCGTTTTTTATAGTGATAGAGAACGATGCTTCCATCCACGGGTGCAGCCTACGTATCGTTTAGGTACCACTGCTGTCCGCTGGTGGAGAAGAGAAGTCTGGGGAAATCCAGGCTTTGTTCATCTTTATGAGTGTAAGACTGTCGGCACTGTCAGTTGACAGGCGGCTACGCTTATCCGTGATAATTCCCCCAGCCGCACTAAACACCCTCTCTGACAAGACGCTAGCCGCAGGACAAGCAAGCACCTCCAGGGCATACAGCGCGAGTTCAGGCCACGTGTCCAGCTTTGACACCCAGTAGTTGTAGTGAGCAGAGGCGTCACGGAGGACGGTCATGCGATCGGCTACGTACTCCCTCACCATCCTTTTACAGTGCTCTCGCCGACTCAGCTTTGACTGGGGAGCGGTGACACAGTCTTGCTGGGGAGCCATAAAGTTGGCAAAGGCCTTGGAGAGTGTTCCCCTGCCTGCGCTGTACATGCTGCCTGATCTCCGCGCCTCCCCTGCTACCTGACCCTCGGAACTGTGCCTTCTGCCACTAGCGCTGTCGGATGGAAATTTTAACATCAGTTTGTCCACCAGGGTCCTGTGGTATAGCATCACTCTCGAACCCCTTTCCTCTTCGGGTATGAGAGTGGAAAGGCTCTCCTTATACCGTGGATCGAGCAGTGTGTACACCCAGTAATCCGTAGTGGCCGGAATGCGTGTAACGCGAGGGTCACGAGAAAGGCATCCTAACATGAAGTTTGCCATGTGTGCCAGGGTACCTGTACGCAACACATGGCTGTCCTCACTAGGAAGATCACTTTCAGGATCCTCCTCCTCCTCCTCAGGCCATACACGCTGAAAGGATGACAGGCAAGCAGCATGGGTACCCTCAGCAGTGGGCCAAGCTGTCTCTTTCCCCTCCTCCTCATGCTCCTCCCCCTCCTCCTCCTCCTCCAAAACGCGCTGAGCTATAGACATGAGGGTGCTCTGACTATCCAGCGACATACTGTCTTCCCCTGGCTCCGTTTCCGAGCGCAAAGCGTCTGCCTTTATGCTTTGCAGGGAACTTCTCAAGAGGCATAGCAGAGGAATGGTGACGCTAATGATTGCAGCATCGCCGCACACCATCTGGGTAGACTCCTCAAAGTTTCCAAGGACCTGGCAGATGTCTGCCAACCAGGTCCACTCTTCTGTAAAGAATTGAGGAGGCTGACTCCCACTACGCCGCCCATGTTGGAGTTGGTATTCCACTATAGCTCTACGCTGCTCATAGAGCCTGGCCAACATGTGGAGCGCAGAGTTCCACTGTGTGGGCACGTCGCACAGCAGTCGGTGCACTGGCAGATTAAACCGATGTTGCAGGGTGCGCAGGGTGGCAGCGTCCGTGTTGGACTTGCGGAAATGTGCGCTGACCCGGTGCACCTTTCCGAGCAGGTCTGACAAGCGTGGGTAGCTTTTCAGAAACCGCTGAACCACCAAATTAAAGACATGGGCCAGGCATGGCACGTGTGTGAGGCTGCCGAGCTGCAGAGCCGCCACCAGGTTACGGCCATTGTCACACACGACCATGCCCGGTTGGAGGCTCAGCGGCGAAAGCCAGTGGTCGGTCTGCTCTGTCAGACCCTGCAGCAGTTCGTGGGCCATGTGCCTCTTCTCCTAAGCTGAGTAGTTTCAGCACGGCCTGCTGTGCTGCCACGCCGCGCGACACCGAGTGCTGGCGACGTGCTGCTGACACATCTTGATTGCGAGACAGAGGTTGCATAGGAGGAGGAGGAGGAGGAGGGTGGTTTAGTGGAGGAAGCATACACCGCCGCAGATACCACCACCGAGCTGGGGCCCGCAATTCTGGGAGTGGGTAGGACGTGAGCGGTCCCAGGCTCTGACTCGGTCCCAGCCTCCACTAAATTCGCCCAATGTGCCGTCAGGGAGATATAGTGGCCCTGCCCGCCTATGCTTGTCCACGTGTCCGTTGTTAAGTGGACCTTGGCAGTAACCGCGTTGGTGAGGGCGCGTACAATGTTGCGGGAGACATGGTCGTGCAGGGCTGGGACGGCACATCGGGAAAAGTCGTGGCGACTGGGAACCGAGTAGCGTGGGGCCGCCATCATCATGTTTTTGAAAGCCTCCGTTTACACAAGCCTATACGGCAGCATCTCCAGGCTGATCAATTTGGCTATGTGCACGTTTAACGCTTGAGCGTGCGGGTGCGTGGCGGCGTACTTGCACTCAAACAGTTGCGCTAGCGACGGCTGGACGCTGCGCTGAGAGACATTGCTGGATGGGGCCAAGGACAGCAGAGGTAAGCGTGTGGGTGCAGGCCGGGAGACGGTCGTGCCTGTGTCCTGAGAGGGGGGTTGGATCTCAGTGGCAGGTTGGGGCACAGGGGGAGAGGCAGTGGTGCAAACCAGAGGCGGTGAACGGCCTTCGTCCCACCTTGTGGGGTGCTTGGCCATCATATGCCTGCGCATGCTGGTGGTGGTGGCTCCCCGGCTGATCTTGGCGCGACAAAGGTTGCACACCACAGTTCGTCGGTCGTCTGCACTCTCAGTGAAAAACTGCCACACCTTTGAGCACCTCGGCCTCTGCAGGGTGGCATGGCGCAAGGGGACGCTTTGAGAAACAGTTGGTGGATTATTTGGTCTGGCTCTGCCTCTACCCCTGGCCACCACACTGCCTCTTCCAACCTGCCCTGCTGCTGCACTTGCCTCCCCCTCTGAAGACCTGTCCTCAGTAGGCTTAGCAAACCAGGTGGGGTTAGTCACCTCATCGTCCAGCTGCTCTTCCTCCGAATCCTCTGTGCGCTCCTCCCTCGGACTTACTGCCCGTACTACTACCTCACTAATAGACAACTGTGTCTCATCGTCATCGTCCTCCTCACCCACTGAAAGCACTTGAGACAGTTGCCGGAAGTCCCCAGCCTCATCCCCCGGACCCCGGGAACTTTCCAAAGGTTGGGCATCGGTCACTCTCCTCCGGTGGGAGAGGAACCATTGCTGGCCAATCTGGGCAGGGGCCTGAGAATAGTTCCTGGGAGTCTGCCTGCTCCTCAGAATGTGTCATTTTCATGGAGTGAGGAGGCTGGGAGGAAGGAGGAGCAGCAGCCAGAGGATTCAGAGTTGCAGCTGTGGACGGCGTAGAAGACTGGGTGGTCGATAGATTGCTGGATGCACTTTCTGCCATCCACGACAGGACCTGCTCACATTGCTCAGTTTCTAATAAAGGTCTACCGCGTGGACCCATTAATTGTGAGATGAATCTGGGGACCCCAGAAACTTGCCTCTCTCCTAATCCCGCAGCAGTTGGCTGCGATACACCTGGACCAGGAGCTCGGCCTGTGCCCACACCCTGACTTGGGCCTCCACGTTCTCGCCCCCGTCCACGTCCTCTAGGCCTACCCCTACCCCTCAGCATGGTGTATTACGAGTAGAGCAGAAACAGAACGCTGTAATTAAATGTGCGGTTTATTGGCCTGTGGTTGGAGGCTGACTTCCCTTACGGAACGCACAGCAGAGCCAGGAAACAATTATGCGCAAACCTGTAGTGAGACCTAGGTGCGTATGACTGAGCTACTGGAATTCACAGCGCAGAACCAGTCAAGTGGCCAAAGGCCAGTGGTAGGCCTTAAGTATTTTGCTTCTATTTTTTAAAATGGTGAGGTGAAAAACCAGACAGACACCGTATGCAGCGTATATTATGTATACTGTTTCCCTGTGGCGGGATGACGGCGATCATGTAACGGGCACAGCAGAGCCAGGAAACAATTATGTGCAAGCCTGTAGTGAGACCAAGGTGCGTATGACTGAGCTACTGGAATTCACAGCGCAGAACCAGTCAATTGGCCAAAGGCCAGTGGTAGGCCTTAAGTATTTTGCTTCTATTTTTTAAAATGGTGAGGTGAAAAACCAGACAGACACCGTATGCAGCGTATATATTGTATACTGTTTCCCTGTGGCGGGATGACGGCGATCATGTAACGGGCACAGCAGAGCCAGGAATTAATAGTGCGAAAGCCTGTAGTGAGACCCAGGTGCGTATAACTGAGCTACTGGAATTCACAGTGCTGAACCAGTCAAGTGGCCAAAGGCCAGTGGTAGGCCTTAAGTATTTTGCTTCTATTTTTTAAAATGGTGAGGTGAAAAACCAGACAGACACCGTATGCAGCGTATATTATGTATACTGTTTCCCTGTGGCGGGATGATGGCGATCATGTAACGGGCACAGCAGAGCCAGGAAATAATTATGAGCAAGCCTGTAGTGAGACCAAGGTGCGTATGACTGAGCTACTGGAATTCACAGCGTAGAACCAGTCAAGTGGCCAAAGGCCAGTGGTAGGCCTTAAGTATTTTGCTTCTATTTTTTAAAATGGTGAGGTGAAAAACCAGACAGACACCGTATGCAGCGTATATTGTGTATACTGATTCCCTGTGGCGGGATGACGGTGATGATGTAACGGGCACAGCAGAACCAGGAAACAATTATGCGCTGCTGTAACGCTTAGCTGGGTATTAATTAGCGACTGCTACCCCCAGCAGACACGCAGTAAACTAAAGACGGGCACAGGCAGCCCAAATATAGTATTTTTCCCCAATTTTTTTGAAGAAGCCCACTGCCTATATAGCTAGTATACCTCTTTCCCTGTACCACTGTCCCTGCCTCACCAGTACTGCCCCTATACTCTGTAAAATGACTGCAGACTGAGGACGCTATGGTCTGCACGCCCGATAAAAAAAAAACAAAATTGTGCAACACTGCTAAAAGCAGCCTCAACAGTACTGCACACGGTCAGATGTGGCCCTAAGAAGTACCGTTGGGGTTCTTGAAGACTGAAATAACACCTAACACTCTCCCTATAGCAGCTACAGCAAGACAGCACTGTCCCTGATCTCTCTCAGTGTGCATCTGTGGCGAGCCGCGGGAGGGGCCGATTTAAATACTCGGGTGTCATCTGATCTCCCCAGCCACTCACTGCAGGGGGGTGGGATAGGGCTGGAATGTCACAGGAGGAAGTTGTAATGCCTTCCCTGTGCTTCTATTGGCCAGAAAAGTGCGCAAATTTCTCAGGGAAGGAAATGTAATGGAGTCGAGCACCGCGTGGTGCTCGTCTCGAGTAACGAGCATCTCGAACACCCTAATACTCGAACGAGTATCAAGCTTGGACGAGTACGCTCGCTCATCTCTACATTCTACCCATCACCAAACTGTCTACCAAACTCTAAACTTCCAGAAAATGTCTATAGAGATCCAGGTCACATTACTAGAAGATTGTCACAGCAAAGTATATGTGGAAACAGCAAAGAATCAGTGTCAGAATATAGCCAAGAGTTGTCACCAGGAAAGCAGTTCAGGAACGAAATGTAGCAAACAAGAATCAAGACAACAGCATAGTCAAGAATAGCCAGGAGTCAGTTAGTACTACAAATTCCAAGAATGACTTGCAATAGACTAAACTAGGAACACACCAAAAATAAACTTAGAACGAGGTGGCTAAAAACAGAATCCATAGGAACAAAACAGAACTTACTAGGAAGAAACTATGAACTGTACGCTGGCTACATGAAGTAAATTTTCATTAACACATTAAGGGCCAGGCGCAGTAAATATACAGCGCCTGAACGAGAAATGAATTATTCTCAATTATGATCTGCCTGTCTATACAGGTTGAACAAATGTGAATGAGTTAGCGGTGACATCACTAGCTTATTCACGTGTTTAAATGAGAATTGGCTCATTTAAAAAAGGCATTAGCCTCTTCTATCATCAACTTGGAATCCAAATTCCCACCTAGTAGCCCAAGCTTCACAAGACAGAGTCCCCAAAATTTAAGGACTCAGTATTGCCACCATATATGTTATTGATACATGCTATTAGCTACTGAAGTATCAGTTCTTGCTTTTACCGACGCAAGATACTTCAATACGCATCGTAAATGCAGCCAACTATCGAACTACGAACGATCAATCATTTGCTTTTCGTTCATTTTATGCTAGCAGAAAAATCATCAATCACTTACTGTTCAGTTTAAATACTGATCGGACAAACGTTCTCATTCACTAATATAGTGAATGAGAATGACTGAACGATTTCTTGTTTGAATGAGCCAACGATGTATCTGCCTGTATAATCTTTTGGTGTAAAGGGACCCTTAGATCCAGGTTTGACCATGCGTAAAAACATGAGCTCACAGAATACAGAAGCTTAGCATAGAACTTATAATTGTTATAAGATCCACTGATCAAACACGTTTTAGCTTGATAAATAACAAAATATGCTGTTTCTTTTTTTACTGTTTAACAAGTATAGGAAAAGTATTTTTAATGCATTATAAATTCAAGTCTTTGAAAAAAGAGTTCTGAAGGGAAATAGAAGAGGGGCAAATACATGATTTTTAAAGCAGCATTTCCAAGTGTATTGGTCCCCCATTGAAGAATGTAGAATGCCCATAATAATAACCGTTTTACTAACTATCTACATAAATTATTCTCATATATACACAATTTTTGGATGTGTTTTAGGAATTAGTAATAGTATTGTTGTAACACTCCTTGTGGTCTAGAGTTGTTTAGCAGTTAATACCTAACCAGTAAGCTAGAGCAGTTTATCTGGCAATATCAAGTATTTCTGGTGCCGTAATGTGTGAAAGCGGTTTTATATAAGCCCTTTCCTGAAAAACCAGAAAAAATAGTGTAAAAAAAAACAAAAACTGATACTCACCTGCCTTCAGCTGCTGGGGCTCAGCTGCGTCTTCTTCGCACTGTTTTTGTAGTCCTGATCTATCACCATGCAGGGATTTAAAATCCCCGCCTGCTGAAAGAGCTGCTTGTGATTGGCTGATCGCCTCAGCCGGGGACAGCACAGATAAGACGCGGCTGAGCCCCGGCAGCTGATGGTTTTTCAGGAAGGACTTTAAATATAAGCCTTCCCTGAAAATCCATGAAACATAGTGTAAAAAAAATTATACTCACCTCCCTTCAGCTGCCGGGGCTCATATTTAAAGCCCTTCCCTAAAAAATCATCAGCTGTCGGGGCTCAGCTGCGTCTTATCCGCATTGTCCACAGCTCTGTAGCGCTGCTGATCTATCAGCACGTGGGGATTTAAAATCCCCACCTGCTGAAAGTGCTGATTGTGATTGGCTGAGGTGCTCTCGAGCACCGCGTGGCGCTCGGCTCGAGTAACGAGTACTTTGAGTATGCTAATGCTCGGACGAGCATGCTCGCTCATCTCTAGTTATAAATAGGTTGCTGGAGCAAACTCTGATAACATTCACTTGTTCAAACGAGAAATCTTTTGGTGTAAACAGACCCTTAGGATCCAGGTTTGACAATATGTAAAGACATGAGCTTTTTTATGCTTTTCTCATTTTTCTTCGCTATTGCTTCACCATTACTATATGGAACATATAATGTCCTTAATGTGAAGCGGCACTGTGAAATTTACATGATACAGGTACAATTTATGCAAATATATTTGGTTTGTCTATTATTACAACATGAAACAAGTGGTAGATGGTATGATATGATATTGTCATATTGATATATCTGGTTTCATTGTAATAGCTACCATAAATGTGACATCTTTTTTCAGTCAAGGCTGGTATATGACTCAGATGATTGCAATATTGGCAGTGCGACACACTAAGTACGTATGAGTACATTATGTGAATATATTTTGGTTCTCCTCACCGTCTATTGGTACCTGATTTTTTTTTCTTCATTTTTTTAGATCAGGTCACTTTTGTCCTGACCTGAGCATCTAATACCTCACCTATTATCTCATCCCCTCCCTTTTTTTAATTAGGGAAAAATAGGGAGAGACTGGTCAGATTCCAGTGTGAGGTTGCCCTTTTCTGGGTGGTTACTCTGCTTGTCCATCTAAATATTATAGTTTGGGACATTATTGGGTGAAGTCTGGTGTTCTATCTAATTTTATTAATAATAAAATAAAAAATGTTATTAAAGGATACAATACACTTTTCTGTGAATTTCTAAAATCTTTTTTGTGACTGGAACTATATATTTTGGCCTGATATTATATCGTATCAACAAGCTCTACGCACATGAAAAAAGAGGTCCACTGCACACAAGTAGCCTCTGCAAGCCTTCTCATAGGAACCACTTTTGGGACCTCAGGTGACAAAACAATTCATCTAATCACTCCACAATTCTAATCATTTGCATATCTGTCTGAGATGGAACTGCATGCCCAGTTTTGCAGAAAAACAACAATTCTTTCTGGGGGCAGGATTGTTTTTTATAAAGAGTTTATATATACACAGCATTAATTTTGTAAGGCAGCAGGTGAGATTTACTTGAGGTTAACCTCATTTACAATGTGTTAGTGGGGGAAGTTTTGCATTAGGGTTCTATGAGGTTTGTCTACTTCTGTTTACAGCAACAGTTTTAGTTTAACTACATACTGTAGTATGACTTAGCATTTAGGTATAGGTGTGTGGGGTTACCATTATATATGCTAGAGCTAGTCAAATATGGATGTTAAGAAATAATAACTATGAAAGTTGTTAAAGAAGATTAATATTTTGAAAAGAGCAAAACAGGCTTGGTGAAAAAAATATTATAAAAGCAGAGAAACAATTGAAACCTTCTCTTGAAAATTTGAAAAAATAAATATTACAGACAGGAGCCAGGTTGCTGCTTAGTTGGTCTCTTGGTACTAGAGATCAGCTGTGATGCAGGTAACAAGCTAATTGCATGGAACTATGATGAAATTGACAGTGCAGAAGTGTAGTGAACTTTAAATGTAGTCCCCTAAAGGCAAGATTGTTTGTTTTTGTTAGTGAGTCAATTACTCATTTAACAAGCGATTCTCTACTGGTGAGCTGTCATAAAAAGTGTCACATCCTTTAACTAAACAATGGCAAATTAGAATAGTGAAATAAAGTACTGAGATATTTATTACAAACTGCAATATGACTGCAGATGCATTTATTTATTGATGTCCTATAACGCGTAGCTATACACAACATATTTCTAACTAATAGACTGTATATTAAAGAAAATGGACATTTCCAGAGGAGAGTATTGAAAATGACAATGTTTACTTCTACAGATGAGAAAAAGTATTCAGTTTTTTTGTGGATCCTAAAAAAGCCATTAGGAATCTTTGGTTTAGTAATGAGAAAGACATCCAGGTTATTCTCATTCTTGCAGTTCACTAATTTCAGATTTGCAATAGCACAAAAGATGTATTGGAGCTTGTTTCACAACACAGCAATAGCTCAGAGTTTATTTTTAAAAGTTTGCTAATCTCTGCTTTCACTGTAATCCTGGGGGTAAATGTATCTACATAAAATATTAGAAGTCTAAGTACATATACAAAACTGTGTTTTACGTTGTATAGATTGAGCAGATATATAATTGTCTCTAAATAAAATTATGCAATCTTCTACTTTTTGTAGAAATCATACAGTATTAACCACTTCAGTGGCAGGTTTATTATTATGTAATAGAGCCTCACAGAAGATTTTCCGGGCGTGCCACTAAAGGGGTGAAATGTACAGAATAATATGCTAGATTGCACAATTTATCATACCTTTTTCATAATATAATATGCTATATTATTTTTATATTTGTTTCATAATGTATTTAATAGTCTATGTTAATATGTACTGCAGCCTGTAATTAATTTGTGCTTTAGAATAAATAATAAAAATACTCCCCCCAATACCATGTAATGTCTAACATATTCAGTGTATGGCCTCATGTCCACGAGCATGTATGGATTCCACATGGGGAATCCCGCAACGGAATCTGCCCTTGCCTGTGGCCGGCGCATACCTGTCTGTGTCTTGAACTACTGTACTGCGGATGTGTGCAGAAGTGCCGGATGGCACGCTGGCAAACATATGCAGTACAGATTTTTTTTCAAACTCCTGCTTTTCCCCTGGAATCCGTGGCCTGTCTGACTTCAATGGAAGCCGTCAGTGCGGGAACTGCAGTAACATGGAGCATGCTGCAATTGGTTTCCGCTTGTGTGCATGAAAAATCATTTTTCCATAGCATGCTATGGAGGGTTTTTGCAGCACAATCCGAAGCGGAAAGCCTCAAGGGGGTTTTTCAGTTTCTGAAAATAAAATGTATTCTATTATGTCATGAAAGGTTATACAGTTTTCCAATTTTCTTTTTGTGTAAATTTCTTATGGAATTAAATAACTTTGTTTGCAGCCATTGAAAAGGAACTCCGAGCTTGTCATGTGATGTTGATATTGGTGTATGCCTTACAAAAGTTAACCCCTTTATCCCACAGCTAGGTTTGGCCTCCAAGATCAGGCCCAATTTTTAAAATTTTTTAACTTTGTAAAGTATTTACTTATCCTCATGTTTCTGATAGAATTGTTTATAACACAGTATAGTTTATGTTATTGTTCAATTTGGGTTGACACATTTTGTGTTTACTTATTTAAAAATATGTACAAAATGTACAAAATATTGGAAAATGTGTCATTTTTAAATTTCGAATTTATCTGCTTGTAAGGCTGGGCTCACATGGCTGTAAATGTACAATGTGTTTTACAGCGTGTTTACAGCTGTGAAGCTGGCTGTGACCATTTGTATGTCCGCTTATGGTGGTGAAATTGTACTGCACAAAACAGCATACTCATGCACACTATCATGCGCAGTTAACATGTTTGTTGTTTATATTTATATATAATTGCATATGCGTGCGCATTTAGATATGCCCATAGAGAACAATGGGTCCTATCTTGTGTATATAGTCAGCAAAATAGAACACACTGTGTTCTTTGTCTGCCCTCGCATATTAGACAATTCCGAAATGTTAACATGATCAGAACTGCGTAAGACAATGTAACTGATTGCCTGTGAGTTACCGCTTATCACACCGGCGTATAGCACCCGCGTAATATGTAGTAAACAGATGGCCCGCTAATAAAGTCTTGGGGTGTAATAAAAGAGGTATAGGGGCAAAGGATGACAACATTATTCTTCCACTATATAAGGCATTCGTCAGGCCCCACATGGAATACTGTGTACAGTTCTGGACACCGGTGCTCAGGAAAGATGTTACAGCGCTTGAGGGGGTTCAAAGAAGGGCAACTAAACTAATACATGGAATGAGAGGACTGGAATATCCAGAGAGGCCATTAAAATTAGGACTATTCACTCAGGAAAAAAGACGGCTAAGAGGTGATCAATAACTACGTATAAATACATGAAGGGACAATACAGGGATCTCTCCCATCATCTGTTTAAACCCAGGACTGTGTTGGTAACAAGAGGGCATCCGCTACGTCTAGAAGAAAGCAGGTTTCATCACCAACACAGAAGGGGGTTCTTTACTTTAAGATCAGTGAGACTATGGAACTCTCTGCCTGAGGATGTGGTAATGCAAAATCCATTGAAGAGTTTAAGAGGGGACTATACGTCTTTCTAGAGTGCAAAGATATTACAGGATACAGACATTAGATGACCAGCGGATTGTTGTTCTGGGTCTTACAGTCAGGTAGGAACTATCAAAGGTTGATCCACGGATTATTCTGATTGCCATTATGGAGTCGGAATGTAATTTTCCCCTGAATGTGCTAATTGGCTTCTGCCCCTTGGTTTTTTTTTGCCTTCCTCTGGATCAACTAGGGGGTTGAAACAGGCTAAACTAGATGGACATTGCCTCCATTCAGACTAACATATATGTTACTATGTATGGCCCTGTGAGCCTGGTCTAAGACAGCTTGCACCACATAAAATAGTTAATAAATAACATTTATCATATATCAACTCTATGTTGACATCATTTGCATCCTTGACATCAAGAAGATTCTAAGTATATGGACAATCTCTCTAATTTTAAAGAAAATATTCATAACTTGTTTTTCAAGGGGCCAGTTTAGTTCTGAAGTGACTTGGAGAAGCCTATATATTGGAAAGCCCCAGATCATTTTAGTTGTGGGTCCAACTATATATTTAAATCACTGGATATATTCTCTAAAGCAAAGTGAAGGATAAATTTCAAAATTGTAATTTTTCTTGCGGATGTTGGATTTTCAAAACATTTTTTGTAACACAATAGGTGTTAGCAGATAAAAAAATTCAATTCAATATTGGTCATAATTAAGAAAAGCCAACCCATCTGAACTTGGATTCTGTGTAATGTCCAATTAGACAGTGAAGAGAGTGAAGAAGTGAAGAACGGATAACTGTTGGACAGTCATTGAATGTCTTCAGATAAAGCAGTGATAAACCACCACCACATATATTATAAAAACTTCAAATTGAGTTGTCATTTTCATTTATTGGAAGTAAATGATATGGGTCCCATTAAATATTTTCAAGAATAAATATTTCATACCATGAGAAATTGATGCAAAAAGTGTAATGGAATTGCATTTCTTCATTTTACAATGAATCCGCTTTGTTTGCTCAAACTATAAAATCCGTTTAAAGAACAGTGTGACATCACTTGAGAACACTTTGACATTAACAATGCTCTACCCTTCTTGATGTAAAAATGTTGTTTATGGATAAAAGACCATAATGAGGGCTTCGGTGTTTAATCAGCGACACAAATAGCATAGCATATAATCGTGAGATCATTTTCTGCCAGATAAATCATTACTTATGCTTTGTTCCATCGATCATTCTGTAAAAGCTATGTGTCATCATGTCATCTGTCAACTCTTTTCATGTTAATATACGATTGATTTCAGTTGGCTATGTGGTTGAGTATTAATAAGAAATTAAAAGTGACAGCCTGAGTGTTTCAAGTCCCACCGCCAGCTCTCAGAGGAATTCTGTCTTCACTGACTGTTTGGGATTCAGATTTAAGTCACCAGTGGGAAACAACTAAGTAGAAGGTATGGAATTTTATTAATATGAAAAAATATATATGCTTTGCAGCTAATTGGAAAAGAAAAGTCTGTCTGGCTATTTTTTATATTTGAGCACTGCATCTCTAATATTATCCTGTAACCACATTTCCTTCCATCTGACAGAAAAAGACATACTTACAGTACAAACCCGCAGGGCCAGATTCAATTTTGCTTCTTAAATTGGCATTCCAGTTTTGGTAAATGAAGCATATTCATTGCTATCCAATTTAGGGTACATTCACACTTGTGTTAGGGCTTTCAATTATAATTCCATCTCTCTGTTCTGTTTTGGAGCGGAAAAACGGAATTAAAACAGAAATGAACATTTAGGTTTATTTTCCCCCATTGATTTCAATGGGTTTTAAATAAAACAGAATGTTTTCAGTGTCTTTCTCTTCTGCTGTGGTTCTGTTTTTTTTTTTAATTTCAGCAATATCCAAGTACAAGGCAACCCCTTAAACATGAAGCCAGAGCAGCAAAAAAAAAGGGCTATGTTAAAATCAAAGCTGTATGTACCATAGCGGCTGACTGTGACTGCTATTGGGCCTTTGGACCTTTTTGTTTGCTACAGGTTCTTCCTCCAAATAGGAACTTCATTATTAGCAAACAAAAAGCTGAAGAGTTGACCCGAGGGTCCATTTGAAGAAGCATGGAATGGGAAACAAATACCATAATGAGGGGCCCATTTGAGTTTTTGCTATGGAGTCCCATCTCTTCTATGTTACTGTATGCCACTGGTTAAGACGGAACTTTTAATAATTATATGAGGTGTGTTGAAAAAGTATCCAACCTTTAGGCCTCATGTCCACGGGGAAAATCAGGCCCGCTACGGATTCTACATGGAGAATCTGCAGCGGGTCCCTCCTGCCCCGCGGACATGAGCGCTGAAAATAGGAATTTAAAAGAATTTACTCATCCGGAGCGAGCGCGGAAAGTCTTCTCTTCCTCACGGCCGGATCTTCTTTTTCGGCCAGCGGATGAACTTGTCACACCGGCGGCACGTCGCCGGCACGTCGCCGACGTGCCGCGCGCATGCGCCGGGCACATCCGCCGCGCCGAAGCAAGAAAGATCCGGCCGTGAGGAAGAGAAGACCTCCCCGTCCGCTCCGGATGAGTAAATTCTTTTAAATTCCTATTTTAGGTCTCCCGCGGATCCGGACGGCTTCCATAGGCTTCAATAGAAGCCCGCGGGAGCCGTCCCCGCGGGAGACCCGCACGAAAATGGAGAATGGTCCAGATTTTTTCATGCTCCATTTTTTTTAAAATCCCTTTTATTGACCATCCGCGGGTATTTATCTACCCCGCGGGTGGTCAATGCATCCCTATGGGGTGCGGATCTGCGGGCAGGAGAAGAGTTAAAATCTGCTGCGGATTTTAATTCTTCTTTTGCCCGTGGACATGAGCCCTTAATCATAAAAAATATTTGTACTCAGATACAACAATACTACACTAATCTCCTTCAAAGCAGTCCCCTCTAGCAGCCCCACACTTCTTCCAACGCTTCTGCAACTGTCGGAAGCAGGGCTAAAACGCCTCTTTTGAGATGGCACGTAGCTGGTCCCTCGCATTCTGTATGATGTCTTCTCTGGACTGAAATCTGGTTCCTTTCAGGGGCATTTTCAGCTTGGGAAAAAGCCAGAAGTCACATGGAGCCATGTGGGGAGAGTAGGGTGCCCATAAGTAATAGGAGAAAAACAATATGGCTTAATAAAGATGTAAAGGGGGCAATAAAAAGTAAAAAGAAAATATTCAAACTACTAAAACAAGACAGTGAAGAAGCACTTACAATCCACATGGAAAAAAAATAAATTATGCAAAAATCAGATAAAAGCAGCAAAGATGGAGACAGTGAGACTTATTGCTAAAGAGAGTAAAACTAACCCTAAACTGTTTTTCAACTATATAAATAGTAAAAAGATTCATACTGAAAGTGTTGGCCCTTTAATAAATAATGTGGGGGAAATTGTAGAGGGCAATGCATAGAAAAGAAATCTATTAACTAGCTTTTTTTCCTGCTTTTTCCTGCAGGAAAAAATAAATAAATACATCACCTAGAAGTGCTGTCTAGCTCCGGCGTGTCTTCTCCCTGATCCCCGACACTGTTCTTCTTCATCTCTTTTGGCTGGGGATATAAAAATCCCCGCCTCCTTAAAGCGCTGACTTTGATTGGCTGAGCGCAATCAGATGAAGGCAACCCCTGAAGGGATGCAAGGCTCACCCCCTGCGAGGATTTTTGGGGCAGGAGGGGACAGGCTTGCGGGATGAAGGAATCCCCTGCCGCAGCTGTCACAGCTGTAGCAGAGGAGCACAATCTTCTCCCTATGCTTTTAATGAGGCCGGCGCTGCTGCTTCTGGCCCCCTTGACAGCAAGGTGAAACCCCTGGATGTGACAGCATCCAGGGATTTCATATCCAAGGAATCCCCTGATGCAGCTGTCACAGCTGAAGCACAGAATAGCAATCCTCTCCCATTGCTTTAAATGGGGCTGCACTATTTATGTACGATTTTAGTTTCAGTCACGCGTTTTTTACACATGCATCCGGCGATTTTTTTTTACGCACCTATTCATTCGCTAAAAAAATCACTCGTCTGGCCGAGAGAGATTTTCCAAGACATAAGGTTCCATTTACATGAGACGATTGATTAATGTTTCTTGTGTTTTCACACAGGAGTGATGATTGCTCAGAGTATGGAGTGGAGTGGGCCAGAGTCTGCTTCCGGCCAACCACCTCCATTCACAGCAAACAGGCAGTCACTCATAGATGAAGGATTGTTTGCTTACACAGGCTGATCGTTGTTTGATTTTTATGCATGTCTAAACTGAAACTGTTTGCTCATCATTCATTGTTCAGAAATGCTTACATTGAATAAATTTGCATGATCCAGTGATAATCTGAATGATAATCGTTCTATGTTAAAGGGCCCTAAAACAAATGACAAGCTAGAGATAAAATATACTCTGGCTTTTATGAATATGTGTTAACGGTATCATTGTTTAAAATATCTTGCTCTAATGTATGATGCTCTTGAAGAGTTATGCTTTCTTTCTGTGCAAGCTTTGTCCCATTGTTATAAAGAATAAATAGAGTTACAAGAAAGACTATTAGGGCTCAGTCACACAAGCGATTTTTATGCGCATGTTTTGGAGCAAATTTTAAATTCGCAATTTGTATGTGTAAAAATCGTGTGACTAAAGCTACAGACACGGTTTTTTATGCGCATGTATGTATATGTATTTGTCACACAATGGAATTATATGAACTTTGCAGTTCAGCCGCACATTAAGCTTTTAATGTCCCGATCTTCATCCCAGAACAGAGAATCTTTGTCCAGCCCACTGCAAACTGCTATAAAATGGGGGCAATTATGGCAGCATTTCCTTCTGCTTCTGGTTCGACCTGAATGTACAAGACTGTTACTGAACTTGGAAGCCTGCGCCTTTAAGTGCTCCATGCACATGGGCCAAGTTGTGACCTATACATGAAACACTATGAAAGGCTCCATGTACACGACCCTTTTTGTGGCTTTCAATCGCCACTTAAAAGGGCCTAATACAATAATTGTGTGTGTATTTTTGCCATTTTGGCCTTACATTAAATGGCCAGTCTCATTGTGTAGCAAATGCCCTTTTTGGGCTCTTTTCTAATGGCCTCCCATGGAGCCTGTGTGAATGGAGGCTAAAGGCTGTTTTAAAAGAGCAATAAAGCCTTACACGCAATTACAATCTTTTAAATGATTGCAATATTGTCAGATTGTTCGAACATTTGGCATAAAGTACTAATAGACAGTAAGGTCCCTTAGTACTGTATAAACCTCATTGGCATGAAAAAGAGCCCCGTGGCACTGCATGCAGCAAACAGCAGGTTGTCTGAGATCTGTAATCAGCTAATTAGATAGGGCTATCAGCTGACGACAAAGTAAAGGCCCATTTACACAAGCCGATGATTGCTAAAAAAAATCGCTAATCGGCGATCGTTTTAGCAATAATCGGTACGTCTAAATGTGTGCACATCGTGCGCTTTTCGGGCACTGCTAGCTGATCGTTAAATTCAGTCCAACCTAAAAATCGTCAGTCAGCCTTATCAGCAGTTCTCCACAGGGAGTGCTGATTGTCACATAGCAGGTTAGGGCGAGGAGGAAAGGCTCTTAGATTGTGGAGTGACTGGTACCCAACTTTCAAGACACCATCAAAGCAACCACAACTCTACAGCAATCTGCCTGGCCCTGCACTGTAAAACAATTTGTCCTTCACTAGACAAGAGGAGAGAGGGGAAGGGACAATACTTTTCGATCCTGCCTCGGTCCTCAAACACTCTGCAGTATTGCAAGCTGGCAGTCATTAGAATACAGGCTGAGTTGTATCTAGCTTCCCCAGACTTCTGCACTCTTGCGAAGCGGAAGCTCAAATCAACCACCTGATCCGTTCTAATGCACTCCAGAGCTCTACAATATGCATACAAAAGCGCTGCCACCACCAATTTCGTTACGGTAAATTGGAACCCAATTTATGAATAGACTCTTCGGAGAATATGGTTTCATGTTAACACGGACGAGGCTCACTAATTAATTTAAAGTTTAATTCTCAAAGAAAAGAGCGGTGGTTATTTACAGAAAAAAATACAAGAATGATGTTACAAGATAAATGGCATGAGATTTACATATGATATCACAGACAGTAAAATAGCAGGGATTAAAAGAAGAGTGTTATTATTCTTTGGCGTGGAGTCATGCCAGAACATCTGACCAGACCTCACGCATAGTTACCTCCAAGGGGCTGACCCCAAGCACACATCCGTGTGCGATTTTTAAACTCTCACTGGGGTAACTCCCACTTAGTTCGTGCCAGCCCCCGTGTGGGCTGGCTTATCTTTGGACACATAATTCCCTGAAATACATATTTCCTTTACAACTCCGTGTGGCTGTGACCCACAATGAAAATATGACAATGATGTTTCCTGTTGTGATTTTACGTGTGTTTTGAGCCCACACATGAATAGCTTTGGACACATCTAGTCCGAAATATGCAATTCTTAGTTCCTGAGCGTCGTGCAAATATGAGAGTTCCTGCATCTTATTTGCAGTGATGCGACATTCCACAAAATATCCCCATCAGCGGGCTGCGACGTACAGATCTTTCATAATTCCTAAATTACATTTTTCTTTGTCTTAAGGGAACGTTCTTTTGTTAACTTTGCCTCCAAAAGTTATCAGGTCAGTTACGACCATTTGGACCAGTAAGGGAGGGAAAGGGCTACTAGGGTGTGAAGCCTGTTTCCTTTCCTTATCTCCTAATATAAACATTTGCTGGCTCTGGCTTCAGAGGGGCTGTAGGACATCAGAGACACCCTGGGGGGGGGGGGGGTGAAGTCTACTTCAAAGGTAGTTCAGCACTCAGCTTTCCTATATGAGGAAAAACATCTAACTCTCCGCTCTACAAACTATACAAAATGACTGACAGATGACAACTTCCACATCACAATGCATATCTATCAATCTCATATCTTTATCTATCTCTCTGGTATATACCTACCTGTCTAATATATACCTAGTAAGGTGAAATTCAAAGGGTAAGGATGTCAACTCAACTTTACTAATGTCCAGAACGCCGCTGCTGCTGGACCGAGCCGAAGGGAAAAGACCCTTCTGCGCAAGCGCGTCTAATCAGGAGATTAGACGCTGAAATTAGACGGAGCCATGGAGACGGGGACGCCAGCGCAGGGAAGGTAAGTGAATAACTTCTGTATGGCTCATATTTAATGCATGATGTATATTACAAAGTGCATTAATATGGCCATACAGAAGTGCATAACCCCACTTGCTCTCGCGAGACAACCCCTTTAATATTTTATGCAAAATGATCGCTTAAAGTTGTCTTTGAGTGATCATCAGCTGGTGTAAATGGGCCTTAATTAGCAGCTCCCTTGAAGAACACAACACCATGCCTATGAAACACAGCATGTGGTATGTGTAATCTACTCTGAGGCGAACAAACGTTTTAATCTAACATGAAAAATCAATGTTCTGCAGAACAGTGTAAGATGAGAGCATTACACACAACAATTATCGCAAAAAGGAGATTTTTTTTGCATAAAATTTCCACTTGCAGCGGCACCCAAAACCGCATTTGTGTCATCATGTGGGTGATGGCTTGGACAACACGTTTTTGGCACTTGTTCTTCAAGGGAGTTGCTAATTACTTTTTCATCAGCTGATAGCCCATGCAAAGCCTAATTAGCTGATTGCAGAGCTCAGACCACCTGCTGTTTTTCATGCCAATGAGGTTTATACAGTGCTAATGGACCTTAATGTCTATTAGCACTTTATGCCAAACTTTCGAACAATCTGAATCGTTTAAAGGCCCATTTACATTGGATGATTATTGCTAAAAAATCGCTAATCGGCGATCGTTTTAGCGATAATCGGTGCGTGTAAATGTGCACTCATTGTCAGATTTTCGGCTGATCGTTAAAATCAGTCCAACATAAAAAACATGGCTCATTTGTATCAGTAGTTCTTCATGGGGAATGCTGATAGCATTGTTTCCCCATTGAGAACAAAGGATCTGAGCGCAGGTAATAGCCTTGGGCTATTAGCTGTGTTCAGTGAAGGCTTCATTTGCATACCTAACTGGTAATTAAGTAGCTGAGTAGCTACTTAAATACCAATTAATTTTTATGCAAAATCTTTGTTGAGGGATCTTTGAGTGATCATCTGCTCGTGTAAATGGGTCTTAAAAGATTGTAATTACGTGTAAGGCTTTATTGTTTTTTTTGTGATCAATTTTTGTCTATTACGCACACTGTGTAGACAATGACCTTTTGGGGCCCTTTACAATAAGCCCCAAAATGACCCTGTGCGAAGGAAGAAAATAAGGTCTCTTTTCAAAACGTTTTAACATTAACCCCTTGGGGTCCCCATGCAACTATTGTAGATGTTTTCATAATACCAGCTACCATACTGTTTGTTGCAGATGGCAATTCATTCAGGGGCCTTATTATTGCTCACCTTACAAATTTAATTACATATTTTTGGGCTGTCGGCCTGATTACCTGTTGTCTGTGTCTGGTTATGCTGCAAGTGTTAGAATTTCGTTGTAAGATCTCTTCTCTTTCTCTCTCCTTCCCACAGGTTTCTGGCTACTGGGGATTCCTTTGCTGCATTTGGATTTCTGGGTTGGCCACTCTACCAATGGTGGAATCGTCAGGGAGACCTGTGACGTCATTTGGTAGTGTCTGGTGTCCTTAGTGATGGCTCCGCCCTCTCCTCAGGATTGGATGGACGTTGCTGTGGGATTTTTTGGATGCTGCACAGTTTCCAAACTGCATCGTGGCGCTGAATGGGAAGCACATTCGGGTCAGAAAGCCACCAAACTCAGGGTCTCAGTATTTTAACTATAGGCAGTTCTTTTCGGTGGTTCTGTTGGCAGTTGCTGACAGTAACTATCGATTCCTGCTGGTTGATATTGGGGACTTTGGGAGCGCTGGGGATGCTTGCATTTTCAGAGCTTCCAGAATGGATAGTCAGCTGATGGCCAAGCAGCTCTCTGTGCCTGCGTCCCAGAACCTTCCTGGTTTGTCAGGTCCAGATGCCCCATTTGTCTTTGTAGTGGATGAGGCATTTGGTCTGGTGAATCTTGTTATGCATCCCTTTGCTCGCAGGGACATAGACACCAGGAGGCAGGTGTTAGTTATTGCCTCTCACTTGCTTAGCATTATGTGAGTTTGGGATTCTCGCTACTAGGTGGACAGTTTTACTAAGTGTCATTCCAGAATATCTGTGTGCGGTAATTCATGCCTGTGTGGTTCTCCATAATTTTTGTCGGCATTATAATACTGTTTGGAATGCGGTGGAGGCTCGGCCCACTGCTTTCAGGCAGGAGGTTGTGGAGGAGCCAGTACAGTATAGTAGGCCAGAAGATTCTGCTAACCTAGTGAGGGACCTGTTTGTGGACTACTTTCTGTCCCCTCAGGGAGCGGTTCTTTGGTAGTTGAACCATGTGTGAGGACACAGATGAGCTGGTCTCTCCTGATAGTATGTTTTTTAAGCTGGCTGTACCCCTTTTTTTTCTTAGTTAGTGACTGATTGGAAACCTGTTTATAGTTAGGGATTTACAATACGAGAACCCTTGAAGTTGGTTGCGACCTTGTACTGAATTGGCCACCTCCCACTCAATTACAAAAGTGGGTGACCCCCCTTCGAACTTTGGACGCCTTTTGCCACTGGAGCAGAAGGTGGCCAATTTAGTGATCCAATACCTTGCTTATTTGCCGCTTCCAGGGCCCATGACCAAAATCAGAAGTGTCACCTCAATATTCAAGTTCTGTTCCTGACATTCCAGTTGGCCCGCTTTATTTTAGTGGGCCCTGGCCTATATTCTCCCAGCCAAGATTCACCCCATTGGTGTTGGTAGTGCTTTTAGAAGCCTTTGAACAATCAATTCTTATCTCCTCCCCTTTTTTCGGCCCCTATAATTTTCAGGGGCTGTTTGGCCAACCACACCACACCTTATTTAAAATGGCAACGTATACCCCTTGTTAAATTTTTTTTACCTTCTTAGTGCTGCATAGATGACAGTTATACAATGACTTTTATGGTGTCTGTATAGGTCTTTTTCCCAGAGCATGCGGCCCATTCTGGCATCGCGCAAATTGTGCGGTCCAGCCTAAATGACTAACAGAAAAATGTTTGTGGCTTGTCTATGATTGTGTGCTACCTCTGGGTGGCCCCACTTCCACTTCCATATAGGCTTGCCAGCATTGTGTCTGATTCTGCGGATTCCTTGGCAAAAGCTATGAGAAAGGTATTTTAAAAGGACAACAGACTGACAATGAATGGCATTTTGGGTGAGCTATAGCTTTCTAAACTTAAATATTGTTTGTTTGTTTTACAGATCAGGGCCACCTTCTTCACTCTTTAGTGTTCCCCATATGAGGCTAAATCGGCTTGTTCAAAGTGCCTCACAATAGCTAACCACCCCGGCTGAATTGTGGAGGGCCAAGACTTCAAGGCTGGCCAACAGATTACAGCATGTGTTACACCTCTATCTTCGCACGTCGATATGCTGCCATCTTCTTGAAGTGACAGGACTCAGGCTCATTGGATCTCTGTGCGTGGTTTGCCCCTATTTCCATAAATTACTTTGTGTACATTGTTGGCCATTGGAAAATAAGGAGTGCAGCTATATTCTAGCACCCACATTAAGGTTGCCTCAAGATGGGATATGGACAGAGGCAAACTTCAAAATGGTCCAACAATGTATAAAAGTTGTCTCAAGGTAATAAAGGCAGAATGTGGTGTAGAAGAACGTATAAGTTGCAGTAGTTTATATTCCTGACACAATCAACTCGCCCTTGGCAGACTTTCACCTCAACCAATGTCAGCCAGCACTCAGTTTGAGCAATCCCATATATGTGTGAGGCGGCTGTTTGGTATCTGACCTAGTTAGCCTTTAACTAAATTTGGAAATACACCCGTCAAAGCCAATGACCCTACAAACTAGTGGCGCAATGCTGTTTAGTGGTGACAATAGTGTCTAGCTTTGGATAATATTCTTCCCTCAAACTGGGTGACTACATCCGGTGTATATAGCACCAAGCAGTCAAATCTTACAGACTTCCCTCGTTAAATGTATGGTGGCTAATTTACATAGTGTGTGAGGTTATTTTTCTTGTTTTTTAAATATTTATAACATAAATATTTTAATAAATTTAAAATGGTGTCCAAAAGGACAACAAGGCATGTGTTTATCCACTAATTTGCAAACCTCTGGAACGGCAGGAAACACAGCTTCTGTAAGTGCAGACAATGGACCAGCCCAAAGCAATGGCAACGCCGGGCCCTTTCAGCACTGCAACAGCCACAAGTCACTGATGCATAGAAAGATTCATAGGCGATGGTGTTGACGTGGACTGTGCAGAGATGGGTGCTGGGTGGAGCAAGCTCTCTTCCATCATTGGGAAGAAAAACACTCCCCACTGATTGAGGTTGGCCAGGCGCTCCCAGAGTCCAACAAAGCTACTCTGCAGGACAGACACCTGCAGATGGCAATGACAGATCTCCTGGAAGAACCAGCCTGCCCTCTCCTCAGGGGAAACTTCTCACAATGCTGTTGGAGAAAAAGAGCTTGTGTTAATAATAACACTTGGCTTTTACACACACAAAATACACATCTGCCACGCATCTCCATGTCAATGCCACACAAAGCGATTAGCTTAATCTTACCTAGTTTTCTGCAGAAAAAAAAACAACCCTAGCCTTGTCCACACATCTCTGATAAGGAACCCTTGGGCAAAAGTGTCTGCACTTTTGAGCCAAACTTTGCAGGAATTTGAACAGTATGTAAAGCTATGAGGTGGCATTAGTTGGATGTTTTAAAGAAGGTTGTCTTTAATTATGGAAAGTTCCCCATACATGAATGTTACATGCAGCAAACCTTTTGTGTCCCGGAGGGTCTGGCTGGGTTTTCAAATAGCCTCTGGCTAAACTTTCAAACACATAAAAGGCGTGTGGCCACTGCTCAGCCACTGGCAGGTGGAAACTAATTCTTGCTATAATAAATATGTGGTTGTTGTTACCAAAATCACTACAAAAAAGGGGCATATGTCAAGGAACACACAGACTACCAATGAGCTGGTGTCTATGTCATGTGTTAATCCTCTCAGTTGTAACATACTAGAATAGTTTTTGCAGCTTTGTCTGCTCTTGGTACATGGTCAGTTTTATCGGGTTCAGTGTCTTAAATCTGCAAGGCAATTACCTGTCACAGGGTGAGATGTGGCACCCCCACAGGGAAAGCCTCTTCCACCGTGGAAAAAACTGATGTGGGCTCTTCGGCTTGCAAAGAAAATAGTATAATGTGTTTAAAAGGTTGAAAAAAAAAATCCCAGGAGGGATCAGGCGCACGTCTGACTCACACCCCCTTCACACCCACTGCAGGCCGGCCGCTCTGAACTCCGTCTGCCGGGACCAGGTGAGTATATAAATATTTTTTATTTTTACACTTTTCTGGATGAATTGCAGGGAAGGGCTTATATATTTAAGCCCTTCCCGACAATTCATCCCACACTCGCCCGCAGCGCATTGCTTTCAATAGAGCCGGCTGTATTGCCGGCTCCATTGAATTCAATGCGCTGGACAGCTCCAGCCCGTTTCTAATGAAACGCGGCTAGGAGCAGATTTTTCGGGCGATTTTTTTGGCCCCGGTCACGTGATTTGCGGATGCGCATCCGTCATGCGATCCGCAAATCGCGCGAAAAAACGCCCGTGTGACTAAGGCCTAAGACTGCATTCAAATATCTTAAAGTTGACCACAAAAAGTCAAGTAGAAAGTAGTTGAACTTTTAATTTTAACCTTTGCCCACAGAATGGTAAGTATATTACATAATATTGATCCCCAAGGAAGGGGCAAACTCCGAATTACAGCAGCGGCAGACATACTTTGTGGATAAATACGAGTACAGTAGTTACATTAAAATTTACATCAAGCTATAATCTAACAGAATACAAAAAAATGTCTAACAAATTTAAAGAATAACAAAATGTATAAAAACCGCATCTCAACTATTATTCTTGCTGCTAAGATTACCAGTTCACAAAGTGGAATAATCTCTGAATTATTCTAGTCTCAGGTCTCAATTGGTGCTCTTAGTGGTAAATATAATAGGTCAGGCAGGAGTACTTTTTTTGTTAGCCGCTAAACTTGTCAGGCCTTCCATCAGCATCTCCTATGTGAGGGATTTACTTTAGCTCTACAGATAATTATCTTCCTGAGCACCTAAAGAATCTTTTGAGCATTTTTATCTCCCTTTCAAATTTTATGTTCCCTCTCTAGTCATTATCTTTGCTTGTCCTAATTATTAAAACTTTTATGTCTGGTTTACACAGGCCGATGATCGCTTAAAGATCGCTCAAATGACAGTTTGAGTGACAGCTTTGAGCGATCATTTTTCATAAATTATTAAGTAGCTACTCAGCTACCTAAATACCAATTAGGTGTGCAAATGAAGCCTTCACTGAACGCAGTTAATAGCCCGAGGGCTATTATCTGTGCTCAGATCCTTTGTTCTCCAAGAGGAAACAATGCTATCAGCACTCACCGTGGAGAACTTTTGATAAAAGTGAAGGGCGATTTTTAGGTTGGACTGAATTTAATGATCAGCTAGCAGTGCCCAAAAAGTGCATGATGGGTGCACACTTAGACGCACCGATTATCGCTAAAACGATCAATGATTAGCGATTTTTTTAGCCATCATCGTCTGGTGTAAATGGGCCTTTAGGGTATATTCACGTGTAGCAGAAATTAGGCGGATTTTCCAAAGTGGGAAATTTTGCTGCAAAATCTACAGCATTTCTGCATCAAAAGTCTTATCACAATCTGCACCATTGGTGCAGATTTTGACTGAAAGTCAGTTGCCAATCCGCAGCTGATTTAGGCCTATACTGCATTCTTCTTACCTCCCAATATGCCACTTCTGAATCACATGAACTTCAGCAGCCGGACTCAGTAACAGTTACTGATGCATTGGGATGTGAGAGGATCTCAGCACAGGCTGAAATCTGCTATTATGCAGATTTTAATGGGGCTTTTGATACAAAAGTGCTGTGGATTTTACCATGAAAATTTATTTTGTGAAAAATCTGCAGCATTTCCACTGCATATGAACGTGCCCCTAGGCCGGTCTCAGGTGGGCAGGTCGATTTCCTCATGCAGGAGCTCTAGTGAATGCACCCTAGCGATTTGTAGCAGAGATAGAGCTCAATAACATGGGCGTCAAAATCGTGCAGAAGATAGCTGTACAAACAAATCACACGAAAATCGCAGTAATAGACTGTTTTCTGAGAGAGAACAGCATAAAATCACCCATTTACATGATTGGCTCTAAAAGTCGTGGGTAGAGATGAGCGAACGTACTCGGTAAGGGCGATTTCGCAATCGAGCATCGCGATTTTCGAGTACTTCACAACTCGGGTGAAAAGTACTCGGGTGCGCCGGGGGTGAGCGGGGGGTTGCAGAGGGGAGTGGGGGGGAGAGGGAGAAAGACAGGGCTCCCCCCTGTTCCCCGCTGCTACCCCCCGCTACGCCGCCCCCCCCCCCCCCCTGCCCCACAGCGCACCCGGGTACTTTTTACCCGAGTAGTGAAGTACTCGAAAATCGCGGTGCTCGATTGCGAAATCGCCCTTACCGAGTACGTTCGCTCATCTCTAGTCGTGGGTTTTTTTGCACGTGTAAGTTAGCAGCGCAAATTCCTTCATGTGAATGACCCCTAAAGGATGAAAACTAGAGATGAGCGAACACGTTCGGCCCCGCCCCTTTTTCGCCCGAACACCGAACTTTGCGAACACCTCGGTGTTCGGGCGAAAAAGTTCGGGGGCCGCCGTGGCAGCGCGGGGGGGTGCGGCGGGGAGCGGGGGGGAGAGGGAGAGAGAGAGGGCTCCCCCCCGTTCCCCGCTACTGCCGCCCGCGCCGCCGCGCATCTCCCCGCCCCCCGGCGGCACCCGGACACTTACGCGCGAACACTCCAGTGTTCGCTAAAGCCGGTGTCCGGGTGCGGATGTGTCCGTTACGGACACGTTCGCTCATCTCTAATGAAAACCTGTGGTTCCTTGGTCCTGTTAATCAAAGTAGCCTACACAAGTCTGATCGTAGAAATGCTGTTGCTGGACAGGCAATTCCCCTTATAAAGCAATGTAACATAGTAATATAGTATGTAAGGCTCAAAAAAGACTTATGTCCACCCAGTTCAGCCTATTACCCCCCAATGTTGATCCGGAGGAAATGGAAAAAAATGTCACGGGTTATATGTGCTGATAATATCTATTTTCATATGTGGTTTTATGTATCTATGTTATGGAAGGAGTGAGATAGGTAATTTATCATGGGGGTGAAGCAATCCTATGTATCAGAAGCCCTTTACAGAGTAGACGCTAAAACTAAATACTTTATTATTAATATCTAAAAAATTATGTAGTATTGGCCACATAATTCTGTGGGCAAGGACAGGTGGCAAGGTAGATCACATTGGAGGTGAGACAGTTGATGAATTCCCTATTTTATATTCAATGTTTGTCGTGGCACTGTGAAAAGTATCACTTTTTCGGGTGCATTCGCATGCTGAGCATGTGGTGCATGGAAAAAGTACCCAATGGTCTTGCTATATTTAGCCACGTCATTTGTCCTTCGTCAGATGAAAGATGGCTTTTAACCAACCAGTCACGGATATTTCTTCCTCTGTCTACAATTTCTACAGAATTAGGGTGACTACCCACTAGCGTTTGCGAATTTGCAGCGTTTTTTTTCCCAGGTGTCTATGGGGCTTTCAAATGTTAAAATGCATTGCGGCAAAAATCACAATTTACCGCGAAATCGCGATTTTGTGCTGCAAATTTCACAGTGAAAAAGAACTGTAGTGGGTAGTCACCCTTATGTGGGCAAAACCACGCAGCAGTTTCAACGCCCACATTTGCAATATACGTAGGAAAGAAATCATTCCCCTTGCCAACCATATGTGGGCCGAACATGGGGGCGATCCCAAACTGGTGAGTTTTAAAAGGATAGAAATGCTGAGAATGAACAACAGGAGAGGTGATATAGAATGCGAAATCCTACAGAAATAAACAGCATGGATTTTTAGACTCAACTCCCTAAATCCATCTGGGTTAAACGAGAGTCTTTCTTTCACTTCCTTTTTATGACATGCTGTTCTCTTAGAGTCAGATTACATAAGCATACCTTCTTTTTGTTAGTTGTCGGATTGGGATCACACTTACTATCCTTTTGCAATATTACCGAGTTTGCACCGTAGTGATCCTTTGATCAGGGGAATATTATTTCCTGGTATCAAGCATATTGTCCTAATACGTCCAACCAGGGGCCTAATTGATCATGTAATGCATGAAATCACCTTTGATTTACTTTATTGATTTTCTGGTATCATGCATATTATTGTCCTAATACATCCAATTGGGGCCTAATTGATCCTGTAATGTATGAAATCATCTTTGACTTACCTGATTTATACTGCAAGATGGAACAGATATATTGTGTTCCAGATTCAAGTGTTGGAGAATTCACCTATCATCCACAAGAATCACATAATGGCAGGTTCTCTACATATGAGTATGTCTTCTACGGTTCAACATATCTGATTATAATTTAGACATGAGACTGACAGCATGACAGTAATACTGAGGTGTTGGTGAAAAAAAAAATTGAAAATATATATATATATATTATTTTACAGGTGATCCAAGCAATTGGGGTTATAATGCCTTAAGTTATGTAAAACTACGGGTGACTTATGCAGTGATCTGGCCTTTAATCTGAAATGAACACAAATGTCCTCCATTTATTTTTAAGTGCCGTCCCTCCCTGCAATTTTCGTTAGATAATTCTACTCTACAGACAGCTATCAACCGCCTTACCTAGTAGGGACACATCTTTTTTCCTTTTGGGGATCTTAGTCCTGTGGCCTTTTTATCAATCTACAGTAGGAGATGTGCCTAATGTTCATGCAGGGACACTCTGTCCTCGGCTAGACCATGCCCCCCCCCCCCCCCTGCCACGCATCATATGACGCTATGCAGGCGGTTCTCACCTGGACAGCAAAGAACCACTCCCCACTACGACGTGGGTATGTGTGTCCTGCTGCTGACACTAGGGGTGTAATACAGACAGCCATTTTTTTTTTTGAAGACCAGGAGTGCCTCACATTGCATCATCTTGACACACTCCCAGGACTTCTAATGGCTGTGAGAGGGAGTAACATGCAGTGTTTATCCCTTATGGGATAGCACATTCTAGACTGTGAGGCAGTGATCAGAGACTGTGTAGTAATTTGTCTAAATTGCCTGGTCAACCCAACTGAGCGGGGAACTTGGGACATCTGTGTTCCTCTGGGTTAGAGGGTATGGGTGAATGACAGGAGGGATGGGCTGTTCACTCCTCTCACCCCCCTTTCTGAAGTTGTAATCTAATTGGACTGCTGAGTAAACTCCACCCTATTGGTATTGGGTGGCAACATATGCACTATATAAATAGGGCTTCCACAGCAGACTCAGTTATACCAGCAGCCTGCCATCAAAGCTGCAGGCCATTCTCTTTATTTTTGCATCTTATGCTACCTCTGAGCAAGCGATAGATGGGCAGAGAATAGACCATAAATATGCAGCAGAACTAAGATCTGACCACTTAAATCTACCCCAATTGGGAGGTGGTATTTTGACCCTATTGCTTTATCTCAGCAAGAATGAGTCTGTTTATCATAGTGCATATCTTGAGCACAGAATCAGACTTTTCAAGGTCTACTTGCCCCAAAGGGATATAATCTTACTAATTACTCCTGCAACACCCTATGGTAACTGCATGAATAGAGATGAGCGAGCACCAAAATGCTCGAGTGCTCGTTACTCGAGTCGAACTTTCAGTGATGCTCGAGAGTTCGTTTCGAGTAACGAACCCCATTGAAGTCAATGGGCGACTGGAGCATTTTTGTATATGACTGGTGCTCCGCTAAGCTTTTCATTTGTGAAAATCTTAGCAAATCACCAAAGTCATGTAAAAAACACAGAAATGGATAGGGCAGGTGAGGAGCAACACGTAGGGCTGCATTTCGGACTCCGAGGTCTCACTATTAAGCCACAATAATGGCAAGAGTGAGACCCCCCTCCCCCCCCCCCCCCCCCGCACTGTCAGCATAAAGATCGTTCCCCTCTGCCACAGCTGTAACAGCTCTGGCAGAGAAGAACGATGTTAGCCCATTGAATTCAATGGAGCCGGCAATACAGCCGGCTCCATTGAAAGCAATGGGCTGCCGGCGAGCGTGGGATGAATTTTCGGGAAGGGCTTAAAAATATAAGCCCTTACCTGAAAATCATCCTAAAATGTGTAAAAATAAAAAAAAATGTATACTCACCTTTCCGCTGCAGCCGGAGTTCAGCCGCATCTGGCCGGCAGTTCTCCTGAACTGCTTTCTGTAGTATTCAGCAGGTGGGGATTTAAAATCCCCGCCTGCTGAATGGGCTGCCTCTTATTAGTCACAGCTCTCACCAATCAGAGGCAGCTCTCACTCACCCATTCATGAACTCCGGCTGCAGCGGAAAGGTGAGTGAGTATAAATTTATTTTTTTTTTATTTTTACACATTTTAGGATGATTTTTAGGTAAGGGCTTATATTTTTAAGCCCTTCCCGAAAATTCATCCCGCGCCTGCCGGCAGCCCATTGCTTTCAATGGAGCCAGCTGTATTGCCGGCTCCATTGAATTCAATGGTCAGTGCTCGTTTAATCGAGACGAGTACAGCGTTGTGCTCGTCTCGAGTAACGAGTATCTCGAGCACCCTAATGCTCGAACGAGCATCAAGCTCGGACAAGTATGCTCGCTCATCTCTATGCATGAAGTAATTTGCGGTGATTTTGACTCGCTGGCACATTGGAGTTGTGTGGCAAGAGTGATCTGTGGCTATTACAGGCATTCAGCCACAGCTCCTACCGTATATACCGGCGTATAAGGCGACGGGGCGTATAAGACGACCCCCCAACTGTCACCTTATACGCCGGTATACAGTGGAGAAAAAAAAATAAATTCATTACTCACCTCCCACGGCGTTCTGTCGCGCTCCGGCAGGATGTCGCTCGCTCCGGCAGGCTGTCGCTCGCTCCTCGTCCCCGGCGCAGCATAGCTTTCTGAATGCGGGGCTTGAAATCCCCGCTTCCAGAAAGCTAATACACACGCCGGCAGCCATGACATCATTGAATGGCTGTGATTGGCTAAAGCACACGTGGCTTCAGCCAATCACACTATTCAATGACATCATTGAATGGGTGTGATTGCTAACACGTGCGCCTTCAGCCAATCACAGCCATTCAATGATGTCATTGAATAGTGTGATTGGCTGAAGCCACGTGTGCTTTAGCCAATCACAGCCATTCAATGCTGTCATGGCTGCCGGCGTGTGTATTAGCTTTCTGGAAGCGGGGATTTCAAGCCCCGCATTCAGAAAGCTATGCTGCGCCGGGGACGAGGAGCGAGCGACAGCCTGCCGGAGCGAGCGACATCCTGCCGGAGCGCGACAGAACGCCGTGGGAGGTGAGTAATAAATTTTTTTTTTTTACACTTTTTTTTTTGTATTACCGGCGCATAAGACGACCCCCGACTGCAGAGCAGATTTTTCGGGGTTCAAAAGTCGTCTTATACGCCGGTATATACGGTAAATGAATATTCTGCCATCATATCATGCGTAGATTGTGATACCGCTTACTGTATATGGTTTAGAGATCCAAATAAAAAAGTGACCACTTGCACTAATCCTAGTGTGGGCATCTCTAGATCTAATCTTTCTGCCATTTTCCACTAAGATCTAGTGCAAACTAGGGATTTCAATCTTTCATTAATTCGAAAACCTAATAGGTTCCTGATGAACTGTAGAATCTGCAGGGAAACACGTTGAACCTGAATCAAATAACCAGTATTAAAAATCTGAAGTAAAATTGTACAGTACTATCTGAATTTGAACTGGAAAGCAGAAATCAAATTGCATAGAATTATATAAACTAAACTGAAGGGATTAATCACACAAATCATCTCCTTTAGTTGATTCTATCTACATTAGATCACCTTCATATATGTTGGGTAACAGTGGGTTCCCACTGCATTATACGGAGACAATAGACTCTGCAGTTGCTGTTTGTAAAAATGGTATATCCATCTGGACTAGCTTTAACCCCAACCCTCCACATGACGTAAGGGTACGTCATGGCAGCGGGGTACTTCCCGCAACTGGACGTACCCTTAAGTCATGTGGATAGCGCAAGATCATAAAAGCTCTCGCACTATCCGGCAGTGGGATCCGGCTGTCACTGATAGCCAGCCTCCCACTGCAACAGTCGGGGTGCATCGGAGATGCACTCCTCGCTGCTAACCCCTTCCTTGCCACGATCTATGTAGATTGCGGCATGGGAAGGGTTCACAGAGAGGGTGCGCCCCCTCTGTGACATCATCGGGCTCTCGCGATGTAATCACAGAGAGCCTGGCTGGTTGCCATGGTAACAGGGCGCCACCTACAGGTGCCCTGTATTACCATTGCCTATGAACACTGTAATAAGTGATAAGGCATTGCAGTAGAGAAGTTCTGCAATGCCTTATCATAGTGAAAATTTTGTTACTGTTTATAAGCAGAAAAATATAAAAACTATATAAATTTGTTATCTCTACTATCAGAATAACGTGCACATTATTTTTACTGCACCGTGAATGCCATAAAATTTACCCCTCCACTCCCCTCCAAAATGGCACAATTGTATTTTGTTTTTATTTCACCACTTAAAGATTTGTAAAAGTTTTCTTTCAATACATTGCATGGTACATTAAATAATACATTATAAAAATACAACTTGTCTTATGAAAAATAAGCCCTCATACAGTTATATTGACAGAAAAAGGAATAGGCTATGGCTCTTGGAATCAAGGGATAGGAAAACAAAAGTAAAATAACAAAAAAAAATCTGGTTCTGAAGGCGTTCAAAAAGTTAAGTTTAAAGATGCAATACTCTTAGCATTTAATTTTAATTAAATACCTCATAGTTCATTATGAGTTAATTTATCACATAATTATTTTCAATTGCATCCTGAAATGATCAAAATTGGAATGAAAAGCTCTTGAAATCATAAAGGAATATTCATACTATTAGCTGATTAAATACTTGACATTTAAGATGTAACCACTTGATTAGTTAAAGATCTTAATTGAATATTTTGTTTTATTGTTATATTTGAAATTTTTCTTTTCCAGGAAAAGGTAAGAGGCCTGAAACCATGAGGATTTAAATTTACCAAGTGACATGTGAGTACCTTAAGGGCTCAGCAGACGGGCATTTTTTGCTGTGCATGTTTTTTGCGTTTGCGATTCGCATTTATTTAGAACCAATCCTTTTCAAGGGTAGCAGTTACATGTACGATTTTTACATGCACATAAAATTCGAACATACAAAACATAGAAAATATGGGTGTCATCAGACGTGGTCATGGAAATTTTTTACGCACGAAGTGTGATTTTTTTCACGGGCGAATAAGCGCATGTAAAAAACGACCGTCTGACTGCTCCTGAGATTTGTAATCATGTTCCTGTACATTTAGTCATCATCGTATCGAGTCTATATTAGAGTTTAGCTCTAACATGCAAATTATCTACATAAAATATCTAAGGGATATTTTGCCAAAAGAAGTAAAAAGAAAAAAAGTTGACTAGTTATACATAGCAATCAAATTCCATATCTCATTTTCCAGAGACCCTTTGAGAGTTCGATTCTGTTTGGTCACAAATAAATTGTCCAGGCCTGCAGGTTCCTGCACATTGACAAGATAGGAGTGTCACTGTATGGTGAAAAACTGTGGAGGAGCCACACTAATTAAATGGGTTATCCTTTCTGGATAATCCCTTCGCCATAGAAGGGTTCCCCAACAATAAGCTAGTCAAAGAGAGCCCCTCTGCTACAACCTTCAACAACAAGTTGTAAACTTTAGAAATTTGCAGGGGAGTGTTGGAATTCCCATTGGCGCTAACAAAAGGAAAATGCAGCATTACACAATTCTCGTTGAAATCAGTGGACTGCCCACGTAATGTTAAAAACCATATCAGATCCTTCAAAGCTCTTGATGTTTTTGCAGGTGCCCTTTGTCAAATTGCAAACCTTGCTGAAATAATTCAGAATTCTTTAATATGATATATGTTGTGTTTTGTTTTTTTTAAACCAGACAACCTGTGATCTTTCATTCATTGGATCCATGGATATTAAGGTAATTAGCAACACATCTTCCTTTCTGATTGTGGGGAAAATTCCTTAAATGCAAAGAAATTTGAAATAAATTCTCTTTAGTTCTTTTATTTTTTATTATTATTATTATGAACCAATTTTTCCTATCCTTGTGGTAATTGAAATGCTGATTACATACTCAATTTAATAAACCTGCAATAGTTATTTAATAGATTTGTCTCTTGATTACATTAATCTTTAATGTTGTTTCTTGATTGTATTACACATTAATGGTCTATTATTTTCTACTGTCATTAAAGAATGTTTTCACGCTATTTTGCATCTAAATTAATGATAACATTAATATTAATTTCTAAAAGATGATTTCCTGATTATTTATTTAATTACCACACTGTAATTTACTTAAGAACTATGTGTACTATATTATATCACAATTTTCTTGCAAGCATACTTTCAAATGTTCATCAAGGTTATAATTTCCTCTGTATGATGCTTCAGTTTTAATAATGAGTTGATACAATTAACATATTTCTTTGCCTATTTTTAACTAATTTCCATTTATTTTATTTTCTGTAATCATTTCCAAAATCCATATTTTATTTTATCATCTAATAATTTTACCCTTCTATTTTCCAACATACAACCTCTATTTAACTTATAGTAATTTACGATGTTATTGCAGGAACATGTTTTTGTAGCAAAATTCCAACTGAGGTACAAAACTTCTAAACTACCTCTCAAGAAAGTGTTGTGCATTTGTGGTTCTCAGATTGCTGCTGACTACAAAAATGTCATAATTTTAAATTTGATGTAAATTAATTTTGCAAATAAAAGCAATATGTGAGATACTGCAAAGGGTTTTTGTGTGCACAATCCATTTCACACTTCTTTGGGTTATACATCCTAGCTTTGATGTTGCTATTCAAAAATTCTATATTCAATATTTCTTTTTTCAGCCTTTCCTTAGTGGAATAAATTGTATGTTTAGGGTAATTTTCATGTTGCAAGGTTCACTTTTGCCTGAGCTTCAATATTTGCAGATGTCAGGCTTCGCAGATGTTTCTAGAATAGTGAGCTAGTCAGGAATTAAAAGTGTGACAAATTTGTGGAACCTATTTTTAAGTTTCTCAATATCTGGTGTTCTGATCTCAGTCTCAACTTACTGTGACAGTCTGGCCTATCCATGGTGGGTATTCTCCACTTGTGGATGATATTCTAAGCAATGAAATGATTGATGTGCAATTGTTTGGAGATGATGTCATCATGTTAAGATTAACGTATACTTATTTGGGAATTATTACATCATATTAAGACATGATAATATGAATTTCAAGAACAAAGGGCAGACAAAACTGTTTCTTCAAGATTCTATTGATATTCTATTCTATCACATGAGATCTCATGCAGCTCATGCAGATCTCAATACTTTTAATGATACAATGTAATGTCAAGGTCACATGAAAAAGACACAGAATGGATTTTCATAACAACTAGTTTCCAAATATAATATAAAGTACAAAACTAAAAACTCCACAAATGGAACTACATTTTAAAAGTGAAGCATGCAGCACAAAATAAATGTTACAATTGTTAAATAAATAATAAAATAAAACATGTATAAAGTTTGCAAAATTTCAAAGGTTTACATTTGTTTAAAAGTTCAGTTTTGTCTTTAGATTCATTTCCCTGTGAATAGTTTCATCTTTAACTTTGGAACTTCATATAAAATCCTGGATTAAGTCTAAAGCCCCATTTACACTAAGCGATTATCGCTCAAAATGCACTCAAAAACCATCCTTTGAGCAATAATCGTTGCTTGTAAATGTATATCCATCATGCACTTACTGTGCACTTCTTGTCCATCGCTGAGTTCAGCTCAGCTTAAAATCTGTCGTCCCTGTAAGAAGGACAGCACAGCGAGTCGTCCTTGGGCAGTGTTGATAACATTCTTTCAGCTGCAGCTGCTGTCCCACTGGAGAACAATAGTGATGTATTTAGAGAACAGACCACCTGCTGTTCTCTAAATACATGCAAATGAAGCTAGTTAGAATCAGCCCATTAGTAGCTAATGCAAAATGATTGCTCAATTTTGAGCGAATATATGTGTGTGTAAATGGGGCTTAAGTGTACCCTATACCTTAGAGCAGAAAATATGTGTTAATGAGTGAGTTACATCATTCATCTGTAGAGACAAAGGGGCGGGTTATTGACTCCCTGTCAAAACAGTGAGCACAAACAGTTTTGGTCAGCACTACTCCTGGATGCAGCACCTGACTTCCCCTGGCATTCACTTCTTAATCCCACCAATTGGAATAAGGTCATCCCTGCAGGGACCCTAAGGCTTTTTTCACATGAGCGCATATTGGCCGGAGTTTTCATGGCCCGCCAATATGCGCTGTGATCTGATGCATTTGATTCCAATGCATCAGTTCACATGGGCGTATTACTGAGACATAAAAGCACCCAGCAAGGCCAATATAGCGTTGTGCGTTTTTACGTTGGGCCCAGAAGATAGTCCTGGAACTATCTTTTGGGCTGGAATACGTCTGCCGCTGCATGGACTCCTATTTGAGCCCATAGTAGTGGCCATAGGTGGGAGGGAGTTTAGCAGTTTGGCTGCTAAACTCCTTCCCTCTGCTCTCCTCCCACCATGCAAGCTCACCTTTCGTCTCCTCCCCGCTTGTTCTGTACAGTGGAAGGGGGTGGGGTGGCTTGATAGACTGCCTGTCAGATCGTAGTATGATGTAATGCATTACGTTATACTGCCGGAGCTATCAAAGCATTGCTAGTTGTGGTACCCTAGAAGGACTAAAAAAAGTAAAAATAAGATCAATAAAGTCTTACTAATTGTGAAAAAATATATTAAAAGTTTAAATCACGCCCCTTTTGCCAAACTTATAATAAAAAACTTTAAATTATAAAACAAAAATACATATTTGGAATCGCTGCATCCGGAAAAGTCCAATCTATCAAAGTGCATTATTTACCTCACACGGTGAACATCGAAAAAAAAAAAAAAAATAAAGAATGCCAGAAAAGCACTTTTTCAGTCACCCTGTCTCCCAGAAAAAAGGCAATAAAAAGCAATCTAAAAGCTGTATGTATTCTGAAATAGTACCAATGTAAATTACAGATGTCTCACAAAAAATGAGCCCTTGCACCACTGCATCGACGGAAAAATAAAGAAGTTATTGCATGCAGAAGATGGCAGCAGGAAATAGTTTTAAAAAGTTAAATGTCTTTAAAAAAAATAAAAGTAGTATAGTAAAAAAAACCTATACAAGTTTGGTATCATAATAATTGTACTGACCCATAGAAATAAAGTTATCAGGTCACTTTTGTTGCAGTTTGTGCACCGTAGAAACAAGATGCACAGAAAAATGGCAGAGTGCCTTTTTTTTTTCATTCTGCTCCACTTAGAATTTTTTAAAAAGTTTTTCAGTGTATTATATGGTACATTAAATAGCACCATTGAAAAATACAACTCATCCCGCAAAAAAAAAGCCCTTATACAGCAACGTGGATGGATAAATAAAGGAGTTCCAATTTTTTAAAGGGAGGGAGGAAAAAAGCAAAAATGGAAAAGAAAAGGGTGTGTCATTAAGGGTGTGTTCAGACGAGCGTGTTTTGGTGCGTACTTAGGTGCGTACATACGACCGCACCTAGGTACGAGCAAAAGCACGCGTGAACACAGCTGCGTGCTTGTTGTCAATGGAGCCGCGGCTGCTGCCGGCGGCTCCATTGAAAACAATGCTCTTCCGGTCCCCTGCATTCTTTTCCAGGGAAGGGCTTTACATATAAACCCTTCCCTGAAAAAGAAACATTTCAGTGCAAAACAAAAAAAAGAATTAAAAAAACCTTACCTCTCCGCCGCTGCTGTGACCCCCGCGGGCATGAAGAACACATCTGCCGCATGCGGCAGATGTATCCTTCACCCCCGCTAGTTAAAAGAATTCCCTGCTGCTACATCTGCCACATCTGTGGCAGATGCAGCAAAAGGAATTCTTCAATTCTCAACCGCAGCTGTCACACATGACAGCTGCGGTAGAGAATCCTGCTGCCGGCATCCTGTCAATGGCTTTTCAGGGAAGGGCTTTATAAGCCCTTCCCTGAAAAGCCATTTAAAATAGTGCAAAAAAAACCCCAAAAAAACAATTCTCACCTCACTTCAGCTGCCAGGGCTCAGCCGCGACTTCTAGCGCTGTACCAGGCTCTGTAGTTCTGAGCTATCAGCAGCCGGGGATTTAAAATCCCCGCCTGCTGGTAGCTCTGATTGTGGTTGGCTGAATTGCTTCAGCCAATCACAATCAGAGCTACCAGTAGGAGCGCGACAGAGCCGGGGACAGCGGCAGAAGTCCCCGCTGAGCCCCGGCAGCTGTTAGTGGCTTTGCAGGGAAGGGCTTTATAAGCCCTTCCTTGAAAAGCCTTTTGAAATAGTAAAAAAAATTAAAAAAAATAGGTACTCACCTCCCTTCAGCTGCCGGGGCACAGCTGCGTCTTCTCCTGCTGTACCCTGCACTGTGGTGCTGAACTGCTCATCTATCAGCAGCCGGGGATTTAAAATCCCCGCCTGCTGAAAGAGCTGAATGTAATTGGCTGAGGTGCTCAGCCACTTACAGGCAGCTCTCACCTGTCATTCATTCGGGGAGAGCTGCCTTTGATTGGCTGAGCACCTCAGCCAATTACATTCAGCTCTTTCAGCAGGCGGGGATTTTAAATCCCCGGCTGCTGATAGAGGAGCAGTTCAGCACCACAGTGCAGGGGACAGCAGGAGAAGATGCGGTTGTGCCCCGGCAGCTGAAGGGAGGTGAGTATCTATTTTTTTTTGCTTTTTAAATCACTTTTAATTGATTTCCAGGGAAGGGCTTATATGTAAAGCCCTTACCTGAAAAACAATTCAGGTGTGCCACAGACCATTGTCTTCAATGGAGCTGCCGCCAGCAGCAGCGGCTCAATTGAAGTGAATGGCTGCATTTTTTTTTTTCACCAAAATTTTTCCTTTTCAGTTAAGAGACTATATTAAGAATTCAGGTGTGCCAGCAGACCATTGTCTTCAATGGAGCCGCCGCCAGCAGCAGCGGCTCCATTGAAGTGAATGGCTGCATTTTTTTTTTCACCAAAACTTTTCCTTTTCAGTTAAGAGCCTATATGTAAAGCTGTTCCCTGAAAAACAATTTGGTGGTGCCAGCAGACCGTTTTCTTCAATGGAGCCTCCGGCAGCAGAAGCGGCTCCATTGAAGAGAATGCCTGCATTTTTATTTTTTTTTACACTAAAATCTTTCTTTTTCAGGCAAGGGCTTATATGTAAAGTCCTTCCCTGAAAAGGAATGCAGGGAGCCAGCAGGTCATTGTTTGCAATGGAGCCGCCGGCAGCAGCCTCCGCTCCATTGAAAACAATGCGTGCATTCCCTATGGTGCAAGCATGTCCTATCTTTGCAGGCACGCACCTGCAAAGTACGGACATGCGCACACACCATAGGGAATGCAGTGTTGTAAATACAAGCGTGTTTTTGTGCGTGCGTATGCACGCACCAAAACACGCTCGTCTGAACGCACCCTAAGGGGATAAAGACAATTAGGTTTTGTTTCTCTATAAGTTTTAATAGCAATGTAGAATAGGGAGACATCAAGGGTTATCAAAACCAACCCCAAGTCCATTATAGGTTTTCAGGGATACAACGAGAGCTATAGTTAGTCTTCCTGGTTGTTGAACTATTCATTTATGTATTTTAGACACATACCTATCCTGTAATACTGGCTCATAATCAGTTATTTCTACTCTTTGCAGCAAAGTTTAATCTAGCATTTAACGTGTTACATAGCATGATACATCAAACTTTAAATTGACTTTTAACACATCACATGCCAGTGAAAAATTTGCTATATAATGCAATTAAATGTCAAATTAAAGTTTGCTACATCTATAGATTGTTCCATACATATTTTGGACATTTCATCCCTTTCAGATCCCCCTCATTTTATCAATGATGTTATTGTAATAATACAGTAAACCCTTGAGTAGCATTGCTCTTAAGTAAAGCTGCTTTCAACTTAAGTCAAAAAGTTGCATTCCCCAGATAAGGGCGCCGACCGCTACACGACCCGGGGCGCTGCTCAGAGAGCTTCTCCTGCATCAGCGTGCTCCTACTCCTCCCCCCTCCACAGTGTACTGTGCCGGCTGAACGTTGCTGTGTCTGCCTGCCTCCTGACACAGTACAGCAGCTGAATTCCCAAAGTGCCGGCTGAACGCTGCCTGTCTCCTGAATCTCCACTGTACTGCAAGGTAAGTACTGTACAGATGAGTACAGTACAGTACAGTAAAGAAATGTTTGAAAATAAATATTGCAGTCCTATGTCAAAGCACAGATAACACAGTGATAATCTTTTTATTATAAAAGTAAAAAACATTACAGGGCGTAATAACAAAAATGGTAAAATAACAGAAAAATTTGCCAAATCCAATCGAAAGAAGCATATATACACACACATTTACAAAACAGAAATATTTGCAAAAATAACAGAAAATAATAGAAATATTTGCAAGAAATAATAGCCAAACATATTCATATTTACAAAATTTTACATAAACCGTACAGGAGTGAAAAACCGTCTGGCGCATCCCCAATCTCACACATCCCATTTACACAACAAAATTTGCATAACATATCAAAACATATCACAACAAAAACAAGACAACCTATTCCATAATCCCGCAGTGCTGCATTCCAACCTACTAAACAGAGAAGAAGCACACATTAGTAAATATATAATTATATATATATATATATATATTTTTTTTTTTTTTTTTAATTATTTATCCCCCCCCCCCCCCTCCAAACTACACAAGCATTACCCTCGACCCATCCCCTGGTCCACTGCCAATACCTGCCAATCATGCTTATGAACATAATTTATTTATTTTTTTTTAAATACACAGAACGTAATACTAACCCCCCACAAAAACTCAACATAATACCCCCCACGAAAACACATAATACCACCCATGAAACATGATACCACCCACGAAAAAACCATAAACACATAATACCACCCACAAAACCATATAATGCATAATAATCCACAGCCTAAATATACGGAAAAATAAATAACAAAAATATAACCATTACCTCCAGCCCTGGTCCCGTAAGCCTTTTAGTCAACTTTTAAACTTAAAACAAAACAAAAAGATAGGGTGAAAGAATCCAGCCCCTCACCAGGAAACAGTTCTCCAGGCTAGGGAACCCCAAAGCAAAAACCCCTTCAAAGGAAGGCTGCTCGAGGCCTACCCAACCTTTCAAACTCCAGAGAACGCACCTTCACCAGGTCACCGAGAATATTCCTACTTACCTCGTCCTCGAGGAGGATTTTATGCTGCGTCGATACTAAACACCATGCGCTCCACGTGTAATACCTAACCACTAGACTTAATAAAAATAACGTGCAGCGGTCCCTGCCACCCAGGTCTCTGAATGCTCCATAACACCACTCGGTGTAGGTGAGGTCTGCCAGCCGAGGCCAACCGATGGAAGCCCCTACCCACTTGTATACCTCTATATTAAAGAGACAATGAAGCAGGAAGTGGTCCATACTCTCCAGAGTGTTGCCACACGCCTCCCGAGGACAACCCCTGTCCTCGGTGTTCTTGTGCTTCAAGTTGTCCCCCCACATACAGCTTACCATGGAAGCAGCGCCAGGTCAAGTCTCAATACTTTGAGGGGATTCTTACCGAATTTAAAAGAAGCAAACCCACCCTCAAATCCCCACTTGGGCAGTTTCTGAGGACCAATGAATTCTGAAAGCGGGTTGCCCAAACCCTCTGTTCCAGCACACGCCTGGCCAGCATACTGACTTCCCCCACGGTCAACCCCTATTGGCGTAAAACCTTCAGAACCGGAGCAACGTAAGCCGGAAGATGTCCGTGTGGTGTACGAAAGTCCTTTACACGCCCTCCTGTCTCCCACTCCTGGAAGAATGGCTGAAACCATCCCTTACAGGAGGATACCCACGGAGGAGCCCTCTCTTTCCAGAGGTTTGCGATATTAGCTTTAAAAAAGGTATTCACGAGGAATACCACTGGGTTGACCATACCCAACCCACCTAGTCTCCTCGTACGGTAAGTAACCTCCCTCTTGACTGGGTTCAACTTATTCCCCCATAACAGCTGGAAGAACAGGCTGTAGACCCGTGACCAAAGAGGTTGTGGCAAAATGCAGACACTTCCCAGGTACATTAACAAAGGGAGCAGGTAAGTCTTGATCAAGCAAACCCTTTCTCTCAGGGTCAAAGACTACCCTTTCTATTGATCCACCTTTTGAGCGGCATTCCTCAACCTGCCTTCCCAGTTTTTCTCGGGATACTTCCCTTGGTCGAAATCGATGCCTAAAATTTTAGCGGAATCTTGGGGTTCTGGGAGAGCGTCCGGAAGATTAAAAGCAGGATCTCCCCCTCCCAACCAGAGACTCTCACACTTTTCCCGATTGATCTTTGACCCGGAGACCTCCGAGTAGCGGACAACTTCAGACATCACCCACCCCGCCTCCTCATGAGAGGAGACAAAGATAGTAACGTCATCAGCGTACGCCACTGTCCTCAAGGCCGGGTCCGGGACCCCCGGGTCCATCCTCACCCCCGTCAACGGTCCCCCATCTACCCTTCTGAGGAAGGGATCGACAGCGAACGCGTAAAGCAAGGGGCTTAGAGGGCATCCCTGACGAACTCCAGACCTGACTACAAAAGGACAGCCAACCCAACCGTTCATGAGCGGGAAACTTTTGGCCCCTGAATACAATGTTTTTAACCATTTTACGAACCCCATCGGCAGACTGTATCTCAAAAGGACAGACCAAAGGTACTCGTTGTTTACTCGATCAAAAGCTTTAGCCTGATCCAGGGAAAGTAAAAACCCCTTCCAGAAACCCGCTCTGCCCTGCTCCACAGCCTCCCGCACACTCAGCATGGCGCTAAACGTGCTTTGAGCGGGAACAGAGCAGTGCTGAGCCCCAGAAAGGAGCTGGGGTGCAAATTTCACCAACCTACTGAACAGCACTTTTGCCAGAATCTTTCTGTCCGTATTGAGGAGCGCTATGGGATGCCAATTCTCAATACGGAGCGGATCTTTACCCTTTGACAGAATAATTAGGGCCGACTTCCTCATTGACTCCGGCAGAACGCCTGAGGATAGACATTCATTAAAAACCTCAGTCAAGAGGGGAACCAAAATTTCCTTAAAGGGGTTGTCCCGCGCCGAAACGGGTTTTTTTTTTTTTCAACCCCCCCCCCGTTCGGCGCGAGACAACCCCGATGCAGGGAGGTAAAGAAAGCTCACCGGAGCGCTTACCTGAATCCCCGCGCTCCGGTGACTTCTCTACTCACCGCTGAAGATGGCCTCTTCCTCCGTGGACCGCAGCTCTTCTGTGCGGTCCACTGCCGATTCCAGCCTCCTGATTGGCTGGAATCGGCACGTGACGGGGCGGAGCTACACGGAGCTACACGGAGCCCCATAGAAGACTGCAGAAGACCCGGACTGCGCAAGCGCGGCTAATTTGGCCATCGGAGGGCGAAAATTAGTCGGCACCATGGAGACGAGGACGCCAGCAACGGAACAGGTAAGTATAAAACTTTTTATAACTTCTGCATGGCTCATAATTAATGCACAATGTACATTACAAAGTGCATTATTATGGCCATGCAGAAGTGTACAGACCCACTTGCTGCCTCGGGACAACCCCTTTAAAGGCTTTATAAAACTCAGATGTTAAGCTGTCTGGGCCTGGCGACTTTTTGGACCGGAGCCCATCAATCGCCAGTCCGACTATCTCTTCCGTAATTGCTTCTGTCAAGACGCCAAGAGAGGGGTCTACTCCTGGTTCGGGAAAGGTTTCTGCTGGGAAAGTCGAGATTCCGTCCCGATTAAGTTCTTTCCCGCCCAAGAGATGCGAGTAGAAGGATCTGACGACCTCCAGGATCCCCAATCTGGACCTTTTCAGGGAGCCCGTACTGTCTAGCAGACCCGTAACCAATTTACAACTCACTGACATCTTACAGTTCTTGTAGAAGTCAGGCGAGCGGTACTTCCCAAAGTCCCTCTCAAGAACCAAAGATGCGTGTCTATCATACTGACATCTCTTGAGCAAGGATTTCACTCTGGAGATCTCCTCGTGGCTACCTCCAGTCGAGACCAAACGCTCGAGTTTCCTCCTCAGGCTCTGATACATACGCTTTCTGTTCAGGCTTCTGAGGTTGGAGATCTGTCGGAAGAACCTTCTTACCCGATGTTTGAACATCTCCCACCACTCTGACTTACTACTGCATAGGCCCAGTAGCGGTTCCTGGCTCTGAAGAAAATCCTCAAAGGACCGTCTTATTTCTGCTTCTTCCAGGAGTAACAAATTCAACTTCCATAAACCTTTGCCCATCCGAGAGGTCTCTGTGACATTCAGAGAAAAAAGAATCATACAGTGGTCGGAGAACTCCACCTCCACCACCGATAATGGTGAGGAGACGGCTTCCTCCTTTAAATAAAACCTATCTATCCTAGACCTGCAATAATTACCTCTAAACCAAGTGAATCCCGTGCGCCCTGGGGTGTGCCGAACGTGGACATCCACAAGGCGTGCCTCACTAACTACTCTATTTAATGCGATGCTATCATAGCCTAGCTGGTTATTGGAACCTCCTCTATCACAGAGCCTCGTGACATTATTAAAGTCTCCTCCAAAGACCACTTGCCGGCTTGTAAAAAGTAAAGGCCCAGATCTCATAAAGAGGTCTTTGCGCCCCTCCTTTGGCTGGGGTCCATAGATGTTAATAAGACGCAACTCTTGACCTCCCATGAGAATATCCAAGATCAGGCACCTCCCCATTTCCAGCTCGATAACCCGTCTGCATTCTACCTGTGCGGTCTTAAAAAGGACCGCCACCCCGCTATATGGCTCGGCCGCAAGAGACCAATAGGAGGCTCTGCACCTCCACTCACGCTTGGCTTTGTACATGACCGACAAATCTGTCAGCCTGGTCTCTTGCAAAAATAAAATGTCAGCTTCAACTCGGCTGAGAAAATCAAAGGCCGCAAACCTAGCCGCGTCTGACTTAATGCTGGCAACATTAATGGATGCCAGCGTCAACAGGGTGAGTGCCGCCATCATTGGTGATTGAGCTGGATGGCTTTCCTCTTACTCTCCCCCTCCTCCCTGTCGAAAGAAGAGGTCTCTCCTTTGTTTCTTTTTAATGAAATTGAGACATCCATATCACCGCTCTCATCATAACCTTCACCTTCCGGCTTCAGGGTAGCCCCCTTCCCGGAGGAAATCGGGTCCCCAACAGAAAGAGACCCAGTGTCCCCCGGGGTTCCTTCCTCAATTATCTCTGCCACCACCTCTGGCACCTCACCCCCAGCCTCCCCCCCAGGCAGGGAAGAGGAGGTGTTATTGAGGGCTTGGTACCGATTAGAGAGGTCGACCGTAAGGAAACCAATAGGGCCTTCCTTTGGTATCTGCACCAGAGTGAGTGGGACTGAGTCATCCCACTCTAGAGAGGAAGAACCCCTATTTTTCTTTCTTGTTCTTCCCTTACCCTTTTTTTCTGCTTTTGTCATTTCTCATTTTCCTCGTCCGCACTTTCTTCACGGGAGGATCCGGCAGAACTGGCAGCCACCTCCTCTCTCTCCATCCTTCTTGTTTCCTCATCCACATCGCTATCCCTTGGGGCCTCAGCAGCTCGACTCCCCTCCTGCCCTGGCTGGCCAGGCACCCCGCTGAGACCCCGTATCTCTTCCTCCTCCCTGTTGCCACCAGCTTCGCCCCCGGAGTGACAGGCCCCCTGACCTTCTGACAGGGGTCGGCCGATGTTGGCAAAGGATAAGGGACAACGACTGAATGGGCGCTCTAAAGCACCACACAGGTTACACTGAATGCTGCCACAGGAGGAGGATGGGTGGTCTCTGCCCCCACACAGTGCACACACCAGCACCTTACACTGCACTGAAATGTGTGGGGTCCCCGCACCTGTGGCAGACCTTCGGCTGCCCCTGGTAGAAAATCAGAATCCTGTCCCTTCTCAGGAATGCAGAAGAAGGGATGTGGGTAACGGAATTACCTGCACGTTTCAACTTTACCATGAAAGTCCAGGCCCCTGACCAGATACCGTGTGCGTCCCTGTTTTTCTGGGGAGGATGGAGAATCTCCCCATACCTGCCCATCCAGGTCATGATGTCAACATAAGAGAGAGACTCGTTACTAGTCAGAACGGTCACTCTCTTAGTGTCATTCCAGCGGGTAATTGCTTGAACTGCAAAATCCCGCCATTCGGGCTGCGTCTGAGCCAGCTCGTATTTTGACCAGAAGAGCTCGAGCCCCTCTGGTCTCACGAAGCTAACATCAAACAGGGAGGTCCCAAAGGGGTTGATCAGGGCAAAGATGTCACTCACCCTGAATTCCATCCCGAGGAGAAGCTCCACCATCCTAGTACAGTTAGGGCAGGCTTCACTGCCCGGCTATAGGAAGCGACCATGCCTCTTCTCCCTGCCTTTGCTCTCGGAAGGCCCCTGTGCCAAACCTATCTATCCAAAAGGATAGGTCGCGCTTTTCACCCTCTATAGTGACCAACCTCTCTCCCCTCTTTAAGGCGGATAGGAATAGCTCGTGTGACCTGGGGTCCCTGAAGCCGGAAGGTGAAGGTTCCTCACTTACCCCGGCGGCAACACTAGCATAGCTCCTAGGAGCAGTCACTGCCGGGGCGGCAGCTGGACCAGGGCCCCCACTCCTCTGCAAACCAACAGACACTCCACCCTCACTTGTGACTTTTGTAAATTTACTATCACCTGTATCTCCCTCAGATACTCCTCCACAAGCAGACACCCCAACATTTAATTTTGTATTATTTAGATTCCACACACCCCTAGGCTCTCCCTCACGCACACCACTCGCTATCATGTTGCTCCCTTCATCCCTTTCACACACCTCCATGCCTTCCATACTCTCACGCTCATCATTCTCCCTATTCTTTGCGACCAGACCGGTAATGGCTTCTCACTTAGCCGGAAGAGTAAGGGACATATGGCGGCTCGGAGGTTTCCCAGCCGCTCCCCCCATGCCTGCAGGGGAGCAACCCAGGGTGGGTTTCTTAAATATAGTCCCTTCCGAGCCTCCAGACCCACCCCCCTAAGCACTGGGGGGAGAGGGACTTCCAGCCACGCCCTCAGGACCCCCCAAAAAGTGGTTACCCTCCGCGTAACCCCAGCAAAGTTTTTTCGGGTAACCACTTTTTTGGGGGTCCACCGCAGGGCCCTTATTGGGGCCACCCCAACGCCGGATGGCCCCCCAAACTACCAGGATGTTTGGGATCACCCGACGCCAGGCAATCCCCTTTATACAGGCCCACCGCAGGGCCTTTCTGGGGGCCACCCGACGCCGGATGACCCCCAACCTTCCGTGAACTTTTGGGATCAACCGACGCTGGGTGACCCCCCTTACTTAGGCCCACCGAAGGGCCTTTCTGGGGGCCAACCGACGCCGGATGACCCCCCACCTCTGCAGCCTTTTTTGTCATTTTACCTGAATCATCCAACACCGGATGACCCCCCACCTTCGCAACCTTTTTGACATTTTACCTGGATCATCCGACGCCGGATGACCCCCCACCTTCGCAACCCTTTTTGACATTTTACCTGGATCATCCGACACCGGATGACCCCACTCTTAGGAATCTCGCTGTCAGACACCAGCTTCTGCCCGTCACCCCTCCTTTTATTACGAACCGGGGGGGGGGGGGTGTTTGGATCAGGATGCCTAGCATTCTCCCCCTTTCTTTGCACTGAACCCACATTAGCAGAGTCCAGGCTGGGTCGGACCCGGGTGCTACCCATGCAGCTACCTCCCTCCCCTGGTTCAGAGGCTTGCCCAGGGAGGCTGATGTACCTGTACTCCACCTGGGTGATCTTTTTGCCATTTTTCTTCTTTTTAGCCTGGGGGTCTCGCTCAGGAAGGTCATTGCCAAAATAGAGACCGTCCAGACCTCCAGGGGATTCCAGGTGACTTATGTACACCATTAGTTGCCCCCCCAGGCCGCTGTCCTCGCCCTCTTTCCCAGAGGAGTCCGAGCTTGAAATAATAGTAGCTTACCCGGCTGGAAGGTCACTGCACAGGGACTGCTGACTGTCCGCCATCTGCAGTTCTCCAGCAGGGGCCTGCTCCATCTTGGATACTAGGCCCTTCATATCCTCACAGACCCCAGCCAGAGCTGGCTGAGACCCTTCAAACCGGTCAAAATTCCCCAGCTTCTCAGCAAAGGGACTTGCACCCCTGAAGATGGCCGCCCTCCTCTGAACCAGGGTGAGGATCTCGCTTTTCAATTCCTGGATGGCCTGGTTGTATTGGGCCCTCCTTGACCCACTTGAATTGTCGGCCAGGGACCTGGCTGCCTTTAACTCCTCCTGAAGCCTTCTGATGGTGCCACTGGCCTCACGGTACTCCTGGGTCCTTGAAGCGAGCCTGGCAGCAAAGACGGTAACATCCTCCCTAGGCCGTAGTGTCCCCCAGTGCTCGATGGTAGGACTGGGGGCTCCCCCAGAAGTACCTGGCCTGGCTCCAGGAGGGCCTTTGCTGGAAGTCCCAGCAGCCGAGGTCCCTCACCCTGGCTAGCCCGACGGCCACCTCGGGTGGTCTCTAGGAGGGGTGCAGGAGACACATCGCTGCATCTCCTGCTAGATCTCCTCAGCCCCTCCTGGGTAGCTGGTTGCAAAGCATCCCCATCCTCCGGCCGGCTGGCTCCGGAGAGCGGGGGTAGAAGTCCTCCCTCTAGCCATAGCCCAGGACCTCACTCTCCCCAGGGTAGGAGAGAGCAAAAGTCCCAGGCCCTGGAGGAGAAGGAGAGAAGCTTGGAGCTGCAAGCACCTGCTCACAGGTGAACCACACCTTGCAACAGGAAGTGAAAGGGCGTGTCCCTGCAGTGCTATGTCAAACCAGAGATAGCACAGTGATACATTCTACTATAATGATGTCCCTGCAATGTTAATTTATTCTTTACAGTTGTGCTTTATATTCATTCAGTATTGTTATTTTGGTATTAAAGACCAGCGTTGTTCTCTATTAAATGGGGTTTGGTGTGTTTTTTTAGAATGTCTAGAACAATTGATTGGATTTACATTAATTCCTATGGAAATAATGTCCTCAACTAACATTGATTTCTACTAAAGTCCATTGCTTCCGGACAGATTAATGATGTTAGTTGAGGTTCTACTGTATTTCTTTAATTTCAGAGTGAAATCTCACTTAAAGGGGTGGTCTCGCGAAACCAAGTGGGGTTATACACTTCCGTATGGCCATATTAATGCACTTTGTAATGTACATTGTGCATTAAATATGAGCCATACAGAAGTTATTCCACTTACCTGCTCCGTTGCTAGCGTCCTCGTCTCCATGGTTCCGTCTAAATTCGCTGGCAGCTTGCTTTTTTAGACGCGCTTGCGCAGTCCGGTCTTCTCCATTCAGCACGAGCCGCTTCAGTGTGCTCCCCGCTACAGCTCTACTGCGCATGCGCAGACGAGCTGTCACTGCCGGGAGCGCGCTGAAGCGGCCATTCTGCACCATCCTCTGTTAGAGGAAGGTGCAGAAACTGGAGCTGCCCAGCGGAGAAGCCCAGCCCAGCCCAGCCCAGCAGCCCCGAGAAGCCTCCCAGGTAAGTGATGGGTCGGGGGGGGGGGGGGGGCTGCCGCTGCGCCGGGCTGCGCCGGGGGGGCTGTCGCTGCGCCGGGGGGGCTGTCGCTGCGCCGGGGGGGCTGTCGCTAGGCCGGGGGGGGCTGCCGCTGTGATGGGGGGGCTGTCGCTAGGCCGGGGGGGGCTGCCGCTGCGCCGGGCTGCGCCGGGGGGGCTGTCGCTAGGCCGGGGGGGGGGCTGCCGCTGCGCCGGGCTGCGCCGGGGGGGCTGTCGCTAGGCCGGGGGGGGGCTGCCGCTGTGATGGGGGGGCTGTCGCTAGGCCGGGGGGGGGCTGCCGCTGCGCCGGGCTGCGCCGGGGGGGCTGCCGCTAGGCCGGGGGGGGCTGCCGCTGCGCCGGGCTGTGCCGGGGGGGCTGTCGCTAGGCCGGGGGGGGCTGCCGCTGTGATGGGGGGGCTGTCGCTAGGCCGGGGGGGGCTGCCGCTGCGCCGGGCTGCGCCGGGGGGGCTGTCGCTAGGCCGGGGGGGGCTGCCGCTAGGCCGGGGGAACCAGCGCTGGGCTCCGGAACCTAGCGCTGGGCTCCGGGGCCTTCACCTGGGCTGAGGGTCTAGCGCTGGGGAGCCGGGGGCTAGCGCCGGTTACCTGCTGTCTGGTCGGCGGCTGCGGGGCGTCTGGTCGGCGGCTGCGATGCGTCCGGTTGCCATGGAGACACAGCTGGCGGCGTCTCGGGAGCGCGCACGTCGGGCTGCAGCGAGCGACGGGGAAAGAGCCGGCGGCCATCTTGAGGAAACTTTTATAAGTTGCTGAAACGCTGGAACGGTAAGTACGAACCAGCTAGAAATGTCATTTACAGGGGGGCTTTGTAATGTATGTTTAATGGGGGGGACTGGGCAAAAAAAAAAATTAACTGCTTCCTCGAGACATCTCCTTTAATATACACTGTGTTTGTTATGGTAACTTAATTTTGTTATATTTTTTGTAAGCCATAGTCGTTTCATACACTTCTTGACCTGAGTATAAACAGCAAATTTATTCAGTAGTTTGGAGCAAATTTAACACTCTAGAACGTACACTTCTTTATATATTTGCATGTATTGTTACACCTGAGGTATATAAAATATACAATAAACGTTTTAGTTTAAAAACACAAAAATTGCAAAGATTGCTTTGTCCTATATGACTTTAAGAGCATGCATTATGTATGAACTATATAAATCCAAAATATGCCGACTTTGCAGCTAATAGCTGTGTTCTCAACCTGTGCAGCATTGCTTTATATGGGAGCCACGGGTCTGTCTCTAGACAACCCTGGCAAACAGCTACCTTTGCCATGCATAGCAATGATCAGCCAGCCAGAAATATTGTATTGCATAACAGCCATTTAAATCTAAAGTATTAAATGGATGGCTAAAATCTGTTAGAACAGGTCCTGCTTTTATAGAGTTGCTCTGCATTCTGGGTAACAAAGAGAAATCTATATGCCCTACTAGGGCTAATAAGATATACGGACTGAGGTTGTCTTCATGAAACAACCCTTAATGTACCTACTGTACATGTGTTGCAACATTAAATGAAATTAGTTTAAATATTCATTCAGTATGCAGATATATCCAATGTCAGATTACTGGAAAGTATATGAAGGTGAATCTAAAAGTTTTCTGATCCAAATTATGACAGAAAACTGTCTCACATGTTTTGCACTACATTTGTGATGTCTTTTAAACCATTTTGAACCCTTTTTTGCTGGGTCAGAAAAGAGACATGGCGTTATGGAAAGGGACATGGACCAAATGTAACATTGTGTGACAAAAAGTGCACCAAATTTGTGCCAAAACTTTGTTGCAAAAATTGGCATAAATGAAGCCAAATAATAGATGATATAAACTAGACAATCTAAAAATATACCAGATTTATCATCCTACAGAATCACTGTAATAAATCTGGCAAATTGTAAGACTATTTAGTCTAAGGGCTCAGTCAGACGGGCGTTTTTTCGCACGAATTGCGCATGCGCATGCGTCCGGCGATTTTATAAAACCATTGCTTTGCAATGGTATCGGACACATGAGCGCTTTTTATGCGCTCGTCTGATAAATTATAGAACAGAAATCGCAGATTGCACCTATTTGCGATCTGCGATTGCTGTTCTCTTCTCTATATGCGCTCAATGGGGCCGGCGGCAGCAGCGCCGACCCCATTGAGAACATATAATAGACAAATCATTCTCCTCTGCCACAGCTGTAATAGCTGTGGCAGAGAAGAATGATGTTTGCCCATTGAATTCAATGGAGCCGGCAATACAGCTGGCTCCATTGAAAGCAATGGGCTGCCGGCGATCGCACGATGAATTTTCGGGAAGGGCTTAAAAATATAAGCTCTTGCTGGAAATTCATCCAGAAATGTGTAAAAACAAAAAAAAAATATATACCATACTTCCGTATATTGTAGCATATTGTATATTCAGTATATTATATTTTGATAGGCATACTATTAAGCTTTGCCACAGCCAGGACTTAATAGCCAAAAAGCTATGGCAGTCCTGTTAAATCTTTGCAAGGATTCAGGTTGCTATGATGTAGAAAGGGTTGTCCATGATCATGTCATGAGAAAGCGTTCAGGTGACAGAGGGAGACCCCTCTCTTTCCTCGGCCATTTAAATGCTGCTGTCAGATTTGACAGCAGCATCTAAATGACAAACATACGCAATCAGAGTTATTTCCCCAATGCACTCCATAAAATCGCCATGCATATTCGACATACGTGTATGGTAAATGTTGCCAAAAGGTTAAATTCCAAGGTTAAATTATTTTGTTTCCCTTAATTGTGGATGTTTACTCAGTGTGCTCAGTAACGGTATGAACAGTGTAACTGTTTATGTGTTATTATTTTAGATAACAACCAGACCACATTTTGTTAGGAATCAATGCAGAAATCTAGGTAATTCCACAGGGTCACTTTCTTTTTCTTGCAACTTACATGTTCACCCCAGCAAATTAATTTCTTTAACTTAGTCCTATAGAAACACGTAAGTATAACATTAAATGTCTGGGAAATTAGTAGTGATGAGCAAACGTTTGAAAAGTTTGGCTCAGCTAGTTCACCAAACTTTTACAAAAAGTTTGGTTTGGTTCAAATTAGTTCGAACTAACCAGGAGTTCACCAAAACCCCTAAAACTGATGTATAACACTGTCTAAGAGCTATATAAAGCCTGTATAACACTCTGAGAGTGTTATACAGGGTTTATATAGATTTTAGACACTGTTAAACTTAGACTAGTGTTTATCGAATTGAACCAATAGAACCCTGTCTTAGATAGAACTTTGCTAAAAGTTTGTTTTGGGTTCATGCCAAACCAAATTTTCAGCAGCGTTCAACCCAAAACAGAATTCTACTGGTTCGCTTTGCTCAACACTACAAATTAACATTTTCTGCAGTCACACTTTAATTGATTAGATATTGCACTGAGTTAAGCTAACAACTACATCTACTAGACATCTATAGCCGCCATTGCTTTAAGATTTTCCCATCACATCAGTAATTAGTGACAGAAGTCTCGAACTGAACATATTGTACGAGGTACCATGAAGCTAGATATTCCTGCATTAGATCAGATCTATGCTTATTTCCTACAGATGATAAAATCGATGTGTAGTAGGACCAACACATACATCTTCTGCAATTAACAATAAAAATAATAATTCACTGTTAAAATTGATTAGTAAAAATGTTAGGAATGTTGAAAGAGACTAAATAAAAAGAACATGGCCTGCTAATCCACTAGATGGAGTCTTTTGAGCGTGGTTTGGCTATTTTATTCATGTCACTAGCCTCATATTTTTATAATGAGTAAGAGTATGTAGGACTGGGAATATGCTTGTTATAACAACACCATGTTTCTTCTTAATTTCTGGAATATTTTAATAGTTTAACCTTATTAACTGTTTCACACCCGAAGTCATTTTATAATTTGCATATGATTGTTTTATAGTTTAGACTAAATTCACATTTATGGTGTACTGTCAGCATGGGAATCTCTCTAAGTAGATGCTAGTGTACTCATAATTTGACTAGTATATGTTAGGATCCCAAATGTATTAAAAAGCATAGCTGACTGCAATTTTCAGTACAACTATATACAAAAAAAAATATCCATTTTTTATTGGCAGACTATGACATATGAAACTGTATAGATAGACAGTTACATTGTGTTTTACCCTGTCAGTGAGATTGTTTTATTGTAACAATCCAAATATAGACACTGTGCACAGTATGGATTGCGCCATAAAATTACCATGTTACTGAAAAGAAAATATATTATCGGTATAGTAATGAGGGTCAGTGGATTGCATCAAGAAATACAAATATGCTATGCACTTTTTAGGCTTATTAACATGCTTATTACTTTAATTGCAGATTTTTTTTAGTTCTTGGACTTGGGTATCATTCACAAAATGCAGATCTTGCACAGAATGAATTTCAAAATGTTACTAGAAATTTGATCAATCCAAAAGGTCTTTTATTGTATGGTAGCACAAACATTACAGATTCAAGAGTCATGGCAAATCATGGCGATTTGCATTTTTTTTAGTTATTTGCATTTTTGAGAGTTGTTGAAAAAAGAAAATTTTAGATTTACTGATCTCTACTTATGATAACAGAGAAACTGTTATTAATGTCAACAGTAATAAGTGTACCATTCATTTACTCTGCTCTGATGTGGTTGCTAATTTCTCTGTCCTGCTGTCCCTTCATTTCACTGCGGGTATAACTGACCCTTCTACTAGGCCTTGTCGAAACCAATTTAATTCTATTATTTCTGTATCTTGCTGTCACTGCAAGTATTCTTGTTCACAATGTGAATGTCCTTCTATCGTCTTCCGCTCTATGCTTCACCCTTGTAGCTTTTCCTTGTTTTTCTTTATATAGAGTTCCAATAACTCCTGGCATTTTTGCAGAGTTACTGCTGCTCAATTACAAGGGTGTAAATTCCCACACTTCTATCTACTTCTGTTTCTTTGCAAAGGTTTTTCTCACATTAAAAGGGAGGATTGTAAAACGTATGAAAGGATGGTTAGATATCATGAATGAAAAGCTCTGAAATGGGACCCTATGTCTTAAAGCAACTCTCCAGCTGTGGATTTGCAAAGTTGACTATATCAGCTTCTCTAACTACCTGATGCACACTGTACATTAGTATACAATGTTAGTCTAAGACACTACACACCTGTTTTGATTGTCTAGATGAATGTGTTAAAGGGGTCTGGTTTTCAAAATGGGGTCATTTGTGGGTGTTCGCCATTGTTTTGACTGCTCAAGGGCTCTAGAATTGTGCAATGGGGCCTAAAAAACCTTCAAGCAAAATGTCTGTTCTAAAACGCACCGGCTGCTCCTTTAGTTTTGGGCGCCGTTGTGCATAGAGACATAATATTAGAGCCACAATGGGTATGGTTCTGAACATGGGACAAACAGGAGAATCCATTTTGTGGTACAAGTCTTCATTCCTAAATGAGCTGTGCAAAGAAACTGTTTTAAAAATGACATAATTGCCAAAAAGTGACATAATTGCTTAGATTCATTCAAAAACTGTGGGGTCAAAATAAACAGTACACCCCTACATTAATTCATAAAGGGGTCTAATTTTAAAATGGGGTCATTTCTGGGGGTTCTCCATTGTTTTGACTGCTCAAGGGCTCTACAGGTGGGCAATGGGGCCTAAATCACCTTCAAGCAAAATGTCTGTTCTGAAAGCTACAGGTTGCTCCTTTTGGTTTGGGCCCCGTTGTGCATACAGACACAAGATTGGGGCCACAATTTGTATGTTTCTAAACACAGGACAAACAAGGGTATCCATTTTGGGTGCAAATCCTCATTTTCATGTGCACTATAGGAAAAAAATCCCATCTTTTAAAATGGCATATTTGCAAAAATATGAATTTTTATTTTTTCTCCTCTAAATTGCATTGATTCCTGAAACAAAATGTGGGTTAAAATTACTTATGACCCCCCTCAATGAATACATCAAGGGATGTAGTTTTTAAAATGGGGCCATTTGTGGGGGTATCTATCATTCTGACACCTACGAGCCTTTGCAAGTTTGGCTTGGTGTAGAAAAAGAAAATGTTCCTCAAAATGTTAAAAATCAATGTTAAATTTGTAGGTCTCTTAATTAAATGGTTAAAAAAACTGAAATTTTCCCAATGTGTGTCCAGAATTAAGTGAACAGTTGGAAATATATATCTTATCAAAATTTTGTACAGTATGTTTGCACATATTTGAGATACTGCTGTTAAAAATGTGAAAAAATGACAATTTTTTAAAAATTTTCCCAATTTTGGTGCTTTTTATAAATATACACAAATTCTATCGGTCTGTTTTTAACCACCTAAATGAAGTACAATTTGTGGTGAAAAAACAATGTCAGGATCACTTGGATATGCAAAACCTTTACGGAGTTATTCTATGTCAAAGTGACACATGTCAGATTTCCCAAATTTAACCTGGTCATGAAGATGCAAACAGGCTTGGTCACTAAGGGTTACATTTGCTCCCTCTTTTTGAATTAGCCTGTACTGAATTTTAACAGGTTGCCTATTAAAGAAATGCTACGGGCTACAGGCATGGTTTTAATAGGCAAATGATCATGGCAGCCTAGGAGCCTTCAGAAGTTCCCAGGCTGCCATGATACCCAGATGGCAACCCCACAACCCTAGGACACAGCCGACAGCCGACGCTAGCATTGGCTGTGACATCCAGGTAGACAGGTCGGGCAGAAGCACATGACTGTTGCGACCAAGCAGAGGCTGCACTGACACCATTGGTACACCTGGTTCATCTACTACCTGCCATAATGCCAGAAGCTCGGGGATGTGATGCTGTGGCCTCTGATTGACTGCAGTGATCACGCACTTCTGCCTAGTTCATCTACCCAGAAGTCACAGATGATGCTAGCTAGGAGAGGTGAGTATGACCTTGTTTGTTATTTTAGGCAGGACCCAGCCAGGGAATAGGGTTTGGTTTTACTGACAAAACCCCTTTAACCACATTAACGCTAAACAGAATGTATGCATCATATTGTAATGCTGTCCCTACCACACAACTATCTTTCATAATGGATCTGTTTTTTAAAAGTTGGCATTCTACAAAAAGTATACTTAGCATAGCATTAATCTAGTAGGGGGATAGGCTGGGTATGGCAATGTGAATTTACTTTTTGCCTGAGGTCTGGGACTTTGGCTACTAAATCACAGACTAGAAGGTGTTTTCCAGGCAGTCCCTGATGTCAGTACTGGGATACACCAGGGTCTACTCTGACCCCTTTGTGGTGGTCGGTGTCTGTAATTGCAGATGCAGCTCCCAGTGATTTCAGTGAGAGCTGCATCTGCAATTTCAAATGCCGGCCCCAACATAGGCTGGCGCAGAAGCTTCCGCACCAGCCCTGGTGTATCCCTGCTATTACAGCGGTCACTTTCTAGAAAATCCCTTTGGTTCTAAGCTTTTCAAACAACTTATATGATAACCAGTGTGAGTGCTTCAGAATCCATGTAAATTGCTGGCCACTAAGGTTTTCCTTTTTCTTGCATTACTGCTTGCTGCCAAATGATTGACCGGAGATGCCAGTATGTTAGAATCTGGGGGTAGAGGAGGGGAATAAGTCATCGTGCTCATTGAACTGTATAGAGATCAGAGGGAAGAGAGAGTCACTCACACACAGACATGGTGCAAGAGCTAATGGTGAGTGATCTTCTGCTGTTTATTCACATGTACACTGCTCAGTAATGCTGTACACTATTATATGGTGATGTTATGTATTTTTGTGTGTTACAGACAGAGAACAGGATCTGTAGTTCTGTGACCTAGTATATAGAACACAACACAGAAAGCTCCTCACACCTGTCCTGAGAGAACTAAAAATCACAGATGGAGAGGGGAGAAAAGAAAGGGTACCAGTCATATAATGCCCAGGAATAGTGTTATTGCATATGTGTAGTACATATATGGTAGCTTATTCTGAAAAGTTAGGTACACTCTAAGTTGAAATCCTCAATCTTCACCATTCACAACATTTTTATTACAAAATCTATCAACCTGTTGGATCTCAATCGAACATGGATTTAACAGTCTAACACTGCTTCTCCTGCTGCTCTGTCTTACAGTGGCCTACATTGTTTATATAATCCAGGACATAAAAATTGGTGTAATGGAGGAGAATGTAATTCTATTTCTACAATGCACTTTCCAACTTCATCTTCCCTGTCCCCTCACTCACAATCACCTCTTGTGAAATCAACACTCGCAGACTCTTCCATCCATTCTTCCTGTGAATGGTGGTCGTCTACCCACTTGGTCAGTTCCTGGATCACTTTGCAGTCTGGCTTCCCTATTTTCTATCTTTTCAAATTCCAGTTCTCATTATGGGGGACTTTAACATCGCTACTTATAAACCAATCTCCCTGTCTGCCTCTCAACTTCAATCATTAACCTCCTCCAAAGGCCTTTCACAACATATTGCTTCTCCAAACATGATTTAGTCTCTTTCAGTAGTGTTCTATCTCTCGCTTTGTTAACTCTTCTTTCCAGATCTCTAATCACAACCTCTTTCCTTAACTATCAAGTATGCTTGTCTCTCTCAAGACATTCCTACTTATCCAACACACAGAAGCCTACAGACTATTACCATTCACAAATTAATTTATTCTTTACAGTTATCATTGTCCCAAATTTCTCCTCTCTCCTGTCCAATATGGCTGCCAAACATTACAATGAACCTCTCAAAATTGCTCTGAACAAAACACCCTTTATACTCTGACCCTCCTGATGTATACTGCAGCAATCTTGGCACACACCTCAAAACACTTTTTCTATAGCAGTGCTCTAGGTGTGCTAAAGGTCTGTGGAGAAAATCACTTATTGTACATAAGCAGATTTTCTCCATTTCAAGTTCCTACTCAGGACTTACGACTTTGTCCTTCACTATGCCAAACAATCCTACAGATGTAGCTAAGTTTAACCCAACTGTGATAACTTTCTGCAAGAAGTTATTTTTAAGACATTGAAAAGCTATTGTTATCTTATCTTAGCATAGGAAAACCCATTGAAAGGGTAAACAGACTGTAGCACAGAAAATTATCTTAAAATATAAATATTCAAACTAAATTTAGCTGCATCTGTTTTTCATCACTCTCATCCTCTCATTATCTAACAATCCAAAATGACTCTTTGATAGTTTTCACTCCCTCCTTGATCCCAAAGTGCAGATGGATCGCAGTGCTGAAGACCTGGCCACTTATTTCAAAGATAACTTTGACTACATTCAGCAGGAAATAATTTCCCAATCGCCAAGTACATTTGATAACCTTCCCTTCCGAACGTTCACTAGTTCACTGTCAGCATTTAACCCAATAATAGAAGAAGTCTCCAGGCTTCTTTCTTCTTCTTGCCCTACTATTTGCATTAATGACTGTATGCCCTCACACTTCATCCAGTCTCTCTTCCCAGCTGTCATTCATGACCTTGCTAGAATATTTTACCTCTCTCTTTCTTCTGAAATTTTTTCATCTTCTTTTAAACATACTGTCATATTTCCACTACTAGAAAAAAACATCTCTTGACCTGTCTTGCGCTTCTACCTGCCAACCCATGACTAATTCCCGCCTTTATCTCCAAACTCCTGAAATCCTTGGTCTACTCTTGCGTAATCAATATAGATGAGCGAGCATACTCGGCAACGCCCCTTTTTCGCCCTAATGCCGCGATTTTCGAGTACTTCCGTACTCGGGCGAAAAGATTCGGGGGGCGCCGTGGGTGAGTGGGGGGTTGCAGTGGGGAGTGGGGGGGAGAGGGAGAGAGAGAGGGCTCCCGTCTGTTCCTGGCTCTGTATGCTCCACTCAACTGGCTTTAAGGATACAGCTCTATTGGTTTTCTTTTTAAATTTCTGACTGCTCATTCAATGTATCACTTGATGGCTTTACTTGTTTCTTCTTTCACTTGCTGTTGGGTTTTATAAGGGTTAAGTACTAGGTCTTCTCCTCTTTTCCATCTACATAGCCCCTATTTGACAAACTATCACCAGATTTGGCTTTCAGTACCAACTCTATGCTGATGACCCCAAATTATACACCTTTTTCCAAGACATCACCCCTGCACTACAGCAAAACATTACTGATTGTCTGTCCACTGACTCTAAAATCAAGTCCTCTCTGTCATGTCTACCCAGGACACGCTGGATCTATAGCCTAGAGATCTCACTCAACCGCACACCAAACAGTGTCAAACAATACAGTCAATGCAATATAGAAAACACTGTCCCTAAATAACCTAACCCAGGGAAGTGACCTGCCTAAATGCAGGTAACCCACCCTAAGTAGGGGGAACCTGGCCTCATACCTTGGCCACTAGCTGACCCTATGTGGGATAGGATAAAAACAACAAACAAGATGAAAAGATAAACCACTGTGCTTCACTTTAGAAGACACAGGCTAACAGGACCTCAAGCTCCCAGCTCTGACTACACCCAAAGCCGGGGAGAGACTGAGATTAGTCAGAGTTAAGCACAAGACCAGGCTAAATAGATCTGACAAATACTAACAGGTGAGGCCAAGCATGTCTCACCGAACACCAGTCCCACCAGGCCAGGAAACAGAGAAACACACACAAAACTTACACCAGACCACCTAGAAAGGAAGTGATCCCAGAACTGCCGTAACACTCTCTATATCTGAAACTCAAAATTTCAAGTACTGAACTTCTTGTGTCTCCGTCATGTACTAATCTACCTAAATCCTTGTATTTAGTAACAAACACACTTATGTCACCTGCAACTCGAAAACATCTTCAGAATGTGCACTTTTCTTATAGTACAATCAGCAAAAACTGTTATTCTTGTCCTGATCCTTTCTCATTTCGAATACTGTAACTCACTATTCAGTCTTACCCTCACTTAACTCTCTTCTTTCTCTTCTTTCACTAAAATTTTACTTTCTGTGACCATGCTCATACCAGATACTTATGTTTTGATTACTTGTTCTAGTCTCATTACCAGCTTTCTGTATTGCAATTCACATGCATTGATCCAATAGCATTTTCAGATCACACTGCAATTGCTGTCTCCCTTTCACTTCCATCATTCCAGTCAAGTGACTAGAGATAGCAGCTCAATGAAAGGCTGACATATGACCCTTCTGTGATGAGCAAAAACGCACAGCATTCATGAAACTTACAGTGAAAAATCCAGAATTTACTACTCAACAAAATTGAAGTATTCAGCATATAGGACAATTACTCAGGGCACAGTAAAAACAAAGTTAGTAGAAGAAAATGTAAATGACCAAATTATAAATGACAAGTGGCTATAATAAGGAAAAGAAAATGATTAGTAAAAAAAAGAAAAATAGCACATACAAATTTGCTGAAAAAGTGATTATAAATAAAACATAAAAATATAACAATACAATAAGGACATTCAGTTACAATTGCGCAAAAGGAATATATCCTGATTATAAAAGAAAACATAAAATAAATAAATAAAAACAAACCCATCTGACTTCTCAAAACTTGTAAAAAAAAAACAAGTTGAAGCAACCCTTAGGGCTCCTTTCCACTTGCGATTGCGTTTTTTGTTAACGCGATTGTCAATGGGACTTTCTATTGTAAAAAACGCAACTGCGTTTTTGGTGCATTGCGTTGCGTTTTTAACATTAGAAAGTCCCATTGACAATCGCGTTAACAAAAAACGCAATCGCAAGTGGAAAGGCACCCTAAGGGCGCCCACCCACTGGCGATTTTTTTCCCTGCGAAATTCGCAGCATTTTTTTCTCTGCAGGGGTCTATGGGACTTGTAATGTTAAAATCGCGATCGCGCAAAATCGCGATTTCGCGGTAAATTGCGATTTTGCGCGATCGCGATTTTAAAATTACAAGTCCCATAGACCCCTGCAGAGAAAAAAATGCTGCGAATTTCGCAGGGAAAAAAATCGCCAGTGGGTGGGCGCCCTAAACAAGGATAAATTGTGGCTAGAGATGAGCGAGCACAGTCGGATAAGTCAGTTACCCGAGCGAGCCTAGTTCTTCTCGAGTAACTGCATTCTTGTCCGAGTGTGCTCGAGGGAGGGGGGGAGAGGGCGGCGGGGGTGAGCGGGGGTAGGCGGTGGATAGCGTGGGAGAGAGAGATCGCTCATCTCTAATTGGGACCAAATAATAAAAAAAAACAAAAAAGGGAAAAAGAATTACAAAGTGCTATGGATCAGCAAAGAAGTATGGAGAACCACAGACCCACCTGAATGACTGCACTGATAGAAAACGTCTGATCAGACAGACATGACTCCTGATTTGGCTGAACTTATATAGGGCTGCGTGTAAGATACAGCCAATGATGTGCCAAGTTTCATTTGCTTAAACTGTGTTAAAGTTGAATCTTTATGTGTTTCTGTGATTCTGTTCTTTTAAGACAGAAGCCACTGCAATGGGAATGTGATGCTGGAGTGACACACCCACATGAGGTCAGCCTGCCTGTCTGCAGACAGAGTGTGAGAAGGGAAGCAGGATGTGACGACACAGAGAGAGCAGCAGCCATCTTTGCAAGAGAGAGTACCAAGTGTCTGTGCTGCATTGAGAGTGTGGGGAGACCTTAGAGGACTTTCCTGTGCAGCTAACCTGTGTGTAATTCAGTCCAGAGGCAGACAGAGTATAAAGAGACAGTATGTTCAGTGGAGCCATCCTGAAAGGAGTGTGCCCAGTGGCTAACCAGTAACACTGACATTGTGGCTGTGGACATTGCCGCCAAAGTTAAAGACTGGCAGTGCTGTTGAGTACCGGACGGTAACTGCAAAACCCTGGCTTATATCACACAGCGGTGTATGGATTCTGCAGGACTGTCAGGGTGCTGAGCTACTTGCTGTTGGATTCCATTTCATCCATTTGGTTTTCCTGCTTGCCCCGGATATTGTGATAACTGTGAAGAAAGGACGCTTCGCTATACAAGAAAGGGACGACATTGGGCCCCAACGCGCGCTTCTACAAACTGTAAGCAGTCCACCTGGACCACTGGTAAAAGGGGTGCGCACCCAAATGTGAAGTTAGGGTCAGTTAGGGATAGTTTTGGGAATATTGTTCTTTCAGTGTCTGTGCTGTGGAGGTGGACATAGTAAATGTGGAATATATTGTGAAATCCAACTTAAATTATACTGTGTATTTTGCTTGTCGTTATTCCTGCTCTTTCACCATTAACTTGCCTGTATTAACCTGTAGTGAATACATTTTTCTTAACTTGACCCCCCAGTGTGCGTTCTTTCTGGTTGCGGAGCCCAAACCACCTGCCTTGCTCCCGGTCCACATGTGTGTGCAATAAATAAACATAGAGGAGCAGCAAGTGATACTGCACTATGACAGCAACACACACATGTACCCACTCCTGTCAAAGTCAGGGGCAAGTGAGACAGTAAGAACCCATTGCATCAAACTATTCCATTATGATGGCTGTCATATCAGCAAATGAAATAAGGATGATCAATTACAATAAATAGCCAGTAAGATGTTCTTATGGTGTCAAACTACGACACATCACCCTTTTGTGCTAGGAGAAATTCGTCCTTAACCCTTTAAGGACATGGCCTAATTTGGCAATAAGGGCGGAATAATTTTTCGGTGATTATTATCTCCACTTTTCAAAAACTATAACTTTTTTTTTCATTTCACATGGCCATATGAGGGTTTTACAAAGTTTTCATCACTACCATTTTGGTCTGGGCGAAAACGTGTGTAGCTAGGTAAAAAACTGTCTCAGAGATAGAAAGCATAGGGTGATAATAAATGATTTGTACTCTGATTGGGCCACGGTCACTAGTGGGGTGCCACAGGGTTCAGTACTGGACCCCATTCTGTTCAATATATTTATCAATGACCTGATAGAGGGACTGCACAGTAAAATATCAATATTTGCAGATGATACAAAATTATACAAGATTATTAATACAACGGAGGACAATGTACAGCTGCAAATGGACATAGATAATCTGGGGGCTTGGGTAGAAAAATAGCAAATGAAGTTCAATATTGATAAATGTAAGATTATGCATATGGGCAGGAGAAACGTATATCACCAATATACACTAAAGGGGGTGCTGCTAGGGAAAAGTGATATGGAAAACAGACCTGGGGGATACTAGTTGACTGTAGACTTAACTGGAGCAATCAATGCCAGTCAGCTGCTGCAAAAGCAAATAAAGTCTTGGGGTGTATTAAAAGAGGTATAAAGGTGAGAGATGAAAACATTATTCTTCCACTATATAAGGAACTTGTCAGGCCTCACATAAAATACTGTGTACAGTTCTGGACACTAGTGCTCAGGAAAGATGTTGCAGTGCCTGAGGTGGTTCAAAGAAGGGCAACTAAATTAATAAACTGAATGGGAGGACTGGAATACCCACAGAGGCTATCAAAATTGGGCTTATTACCCTGGAAAAAATACAGCTAAGAGGCGACCAAATAATGATGTATTAATACATTAGAGGACAATACAAGGATCTCTCCCATGATCTGTTTATATGCAGGTGCGATGGTAACAAGAGGGCATCCTCTACGTCTAGAGGAACAAAGGTTTCATCACCAACATAGAAGGGGGTTCTTTACTGTAAGAGCAGTGAGGCTGTGAAACTCTCTGCCTGAAGACGTGGTGATAAAAAAATCAATAAAGGAGTATAAGAGGGGACTAGATGTGTTTCTAGAGTGCTATAATATTACAGGACATAGACATTAAATAACCAGTGGGGTTGATTGATCTGGGTCTTAGAGTCAGGTAGGAACTATTAAAACATTGATCGAGGGATTATTTTGACTGCCATTATGGAGTCGGGAAAGTTGGGATGGGGGGGTGTAAACAGGCTGAACTAGATGGACATTGTCTCCCTTTAGCCTATAGATCTATGAGCATTATGAGTCACCACCCTCTTTCATTTCCTTTTTTCCATCATGTTATCTCAGGCACAACAGGCAGTGGATATCAAATAAGATGGAAGGTAAACACCTAGTGGCCAGCATTTAAGTGTTTTTTTCAGCACAAAACCAGCATTTTAAGTAAAATGTATAAAGTGATTTGCACCTTTACTAGTTATAACATTAGTCATAAATTTAACACAAATTGTTTGAAAAGTTAGGGACCGACTCCCATGACTAAAAAGTTGGATAAATCATCATCCAAACTGCTGAAATCTTTTTGAGCCAGCGCACTCTCATATTTCTAAATATTGACAGACATCAAGCTGACTGTGTTCATACTAGAGAGGCCAGAGGACAACACTACTAGAGTTATCAATTTGATGCAATATATCTCCACTTACTCCCCATTTTCCTCCTGTCTACCAATGTTGAGAAAACATTTGAGGGTTTACTGTCTGAGTTCTTCGCCATATGGGTCTCAACATATTACAGTAAATAAGCATCCCTCTGTAGCTGTTATTGTCAATAGAAACCTATCTGTATTCTTAGCCATCATGAACGGAAGTTGCCAATTCTGGCCATTGTCTACCGTCATCTGCATCCTCAACTCAGAACTCTTTCTACTTGTGGCATAATCCTGACATCTCCACTTTCTTGATTAGGGGCTCTGAGCATAAGGTTGCATTTGTATTTCTACCTAATATCCTTTCAGAGTTTTCACAAAGCTAGTCTATTCAACTACTGAATTAACCTCCAAAATCAATGGGACCTAATCTCTTTCTCTTATTGTTTATTATTCCTCATCAGCATTCTTCCTCTTTTGTTGGTTTTCTTCTACATAAACATACTGTACCTGGGAATTTACTTAGCTTCTCATTTTTCTCATTTCTGCCAAGCAAATCCTCCCTTCTCTAATTCTAGTGATGAATGAACTTTTGAAAAGTTTGGTTCATCCGCTTTGCCAAATTTCTGCAAAAAGTTTGGTTCAGTCCGAATTAGTTTGAACTGAACTGAAGCTTCACCAATACAATTAAAACAGATGTATAACACTGTCTAAGAGACATTAAAGCCCTGTATAGTATTTTTTGGACACTTAGGAGTGCATCTAAGTACTTTTGAGCTGTTTTAAAGCAAAATTAATGAAGAAAAAGAACAAAGGAAAGGAAGAAAAAGGAAAAAAGGAAGAAAAGCAGAAGGTGGAGAAAAATGAGGAAAATGAAAAGAAGAAGGATAAAGAAAAAAACTTAAAAGGAAAGTAAAAGGAAAAAGGACTGGAAAAAAAGGAACAAAAAAGAAGGAATAAGAAACAAGAAAACAAAGAAAAAGGGAAAAAAAGAAGGAAAAAGAGAAGGCAAAGGATTCCTTTTTCTACTCTTATTCATTTCCTTATTTTAGCATATTAGGCTGATAAGATCCATCTGAGGTTCAGGTTTTTGCCAGACCAAATGTTTTAGCAAAGTTTGACCTAAAATAGGGCTCTTTTGTTTCATTTTGCTTGATTCTATATAATTCATCAAAATTGATCTGCACTGTCAGACTCAGGGAACCTTTACCTGTATTTGCCATAGTTGAGTATTACAGTATAGCATGAGTACCGTACATTTAAAAAAAAATGTTTTTTGTGCAATCAAGTCTTGTGCCAATATTTGCAACTTTTGTATGCTAATTTCCACTTGATATATCCCCTCTTTATGTATAAAATATAATAAAAATGTCCCATTGCAAATAGTGTTACAAACATCTGGTCTCACTTAAAGGAAATCAGCAGACTACAGATTATCATTGGCATCTATATCCTATTGGTAAACTGCACTTTTTGTCTTTATGTTCTCAGCATATGTTGCTTATAGCAGAGTTGGTTCATTGAATGAGAATATTAGGTTATGCATCATTTGGCATGTGGCCAGATTGCCTATATCATAAATCCCTTTATCAGTGGTAGGTACATTAAAATAAGCTGTTTAGAAACCTCAAGTCATAATGTACAAGATATGCTACACAAGCCGTTCCCTTCCCATATCACCTCTTATATGTTTAATAGAATTAGTTTGCTTCACCCAGTATGCAGTCCCTTTTATGTGGTATGCTGTCTTTATGTAGAAAAAAATACATATATAACCCTAGTAATCAACATTCTGGGCTTGTGCTAAAAGAAATGGACCTCATGCTTAGCTAAATGAATTTGCTGTGAAAAGCCTGCTCCGTGGCCATTTATACTGGACCTTTATGTGACATTAATGAGTTGCTAATGTTTCTTCCATCTCAGCGTTAAATCTCTGCTCAGCACGCAGGGTTAAAGCATCCAGATAAGGGCAAAATTCAGAGCTTCACTCACTGCTTCCTCCATGGCAACCGTGCTGGTTAAATCTGAGCTTCTACCAGAGCTGTTAATAAAAAGTTCAATGGAAAAGAATAGAAAGAGAAAAGGAAAAAAAAAAATATCCATAGGGAGATGAAAAAAAATCTATTTTTAGCTTAAGAAAATAATTTCAACGCTTTTTCTCATGGTGAGAACATTAAAGGGGTTGTCTCGCGGCGAAAGCGTTTTTTTTTTTTTAAATGGACCCCTGCATTATGCCCTGTGAAAAAGAAAGCATGTGTTAGTTACTTACCTGCATCAGCGTTCTGCAGCTTCTTCATTTCTTCTTTTAAAGATGGCGCCACTGGTCTTCTCCCACGGTGCACCGCGGGTCTTCCCATGGTGCACTGTGGAGTTTCTTCTTCTGTCTTCCGCGTTCCACTGCCGATACAGCCACCTCATTGGCTGATCGGCACCACGTGACGGAGGCAGCGACCAGCTCTCCATTCACCAGGCAGAAGACCGCACAGTGCAAGCGCGTCTAAAAAAGCAAGAAGCCAGCGAAATTAGACGGATTCATGGCGATGGGGACGCTAGCAACGGAGCAGGTAAGTGAATAACTTCTGTATGGCTCATATTTAATGCACGATGTACATTACAAAGTGCATTAATATAGCCATACAGAAGTGTATAACCCCACTTGCTGCCGCGAGACAACCCCTTTAAGAAGACAGAGACATAACTGGCAGTTACCATTTACTTAGTATGTTTTTGCTAATAATATAGTAGCACTAGAATACTATATTACTAAACAACCTCCTCTTCCATGGCAACTTTTTCTATATACAATATTTAACTTAATACATTTAATTTTTACGCTATATTGTTGATTTTTCCTTTATAATGCAAATTTAGGATGCACAATTACACTCAAAGACAGGCAAGGAAAAGATCGCTAATTAGCCACAGTAGAAGAAGACACATTTGGTGAAAACCAAATACAGCATTTCAACAGAATAAACTAATACCAGCAGTGTCCATCCCAGCAAGTTCAGTCCAAAAACAGAACACAAGATGCTGAAATAAGTCTATAGGAACTCTGCAATGCGGGAAACAAAGATATTTTTGTTTTAATTTTTAATGCAGAAAACTGCATAGGGACAGAGATCTGAGCAAAACTAGGGTGGTTGCATTGTTTTTGCTGCTAGTTAACCCCTTAGTGTACAGCCAATTGCCTTTTTACGTCCTGGCCTGCTGGGCTTAATTCCCAGAGGACGTAAAAACATGCTTCCTCTGGGAATGAAAGCCCTGCAGGTTCTGGACGGGACAGCTCCATGCTGCCAGTTAGAAGAGGTAGCCGACAGCATGGAACTGTCATCCCAGGCCGCGGGACCCCACTCGCGGGCACGTGATCGACGGTTTCCACTGGATACCGGCGATCGCGTTACAGTCAATGAAACATGAATAAAAGTTAAGGTTTCAGCTCCCCTTACTGATCGGATCCATAAGGGAAGCCAAAGATACTCACCCCCCCTTCCCGTCCACCGCAACGTCTGGTGTCTTCCTTGTCTTCCCTGGACCTGCTGCCGGCGTGTGCGCATACACGCCAGACACATTACGTCACGCGCATGTACAGAGGGCCAGGAGTCCTGGGAAATTTTAAAACTCCCTATTATGAGTAGCTGAGAGCAGGGAGCTGTCTATGGGAGCCGCTGTAAGGGTAACATGATCACTGCTATCCAATGTAAAAGTTTTAAAAAGTTTTAAAAAGTGAAAAGAATTTGTATAATTGTGCAGCCTATCCATGAAGGAAGATGAAATTAGGTACCCGTAATGGATCTGATTCATGAGGGGAGGTGAAATTACTTAACTAAGGCCACTGGCGATGTTCCCTTATGGGATCCTTATACCAAAATGGTGGGTGCAAGTGCAGAAGCTGGTGAGGGCCACAGAAAATTTAAAATCTCCTTGCTCCTGGGTACTAAAGGTAGCCGAGAGCTTGGAAATGTCGAAGAGGGGCCACGGTGAGCTGTCCTTGGTCACATAATCGTCATTTATTAATGGATAAAGGCTATAACGTAAAAGGTAAATGACAGTTAAAGTTTGATGCTCCATTTAGTTTGGGCCCTGTTGTGCATACATACATAAGAGTAGGGCCACAACGGGTATGTTTCTGAACACAGGACAAATGGGGGTATCCATTTTGGGGTGAAAGTCTTAATTCCTATGTATGCTATACAAAAAAAACCTATTTTTAAAATGACACAATTGCCAAAAAGAATCAATATTTTTTCCTTCTGCTTTGTTTCGATTCATTCAAAAATGTTATCATCAAAATACACAGTACACCTATAGATGAATTCATTAAAGGGTCTAGTTTTGAAAATAGGGTCATTTGTGTGGGTTCTCGGTCGTTTTGGCCACTCAAGGGCTCTACAATTGGGCAATGGGGCCTAAAACGCTTTCAGGCAAAATGTCTGATCTGAAAGCTACAGGCTGCTCCTTTTGGTTAGGGCCCCATAGTGCATACAGACATAATATTAGGGCCACAATGGGTATGTTTCTGAACACAGGACAAACAGGGGGATCCATTTTGGGGTGAAAGTCTTCATTTAAGTATCTGCTGTATAAAAAAACTATTTTAAAATGACATAATTGCTAAAAAAATAAAAATCGTAATTTTTTAACTTTTGCTTTGCTTCGATTCATTCAAAAAATGTGGGGTTTGAAACACATAGTACACCCCTAGATGAATTTGTTAGGGGGTTTAGTTTCCAAAATGAGGTCATTTGTCTAGTTTTTAAAATGGGGTGATTTGTGTGGGTTCTCCATCGTTTTGGCCGCTCAGGGGCTCTACAAGTGGGCAATGAAGCCTAAAACGACTTCAAGCAAAATGTCTGATCTGAAAGCCGTCGGCTGCTTCTTTCTGTTTGAGCCTCGTTGTGCATACAGACAGAAGATTAAGGCCACAATGGGTATATTTCTGAACACAGGACAAACAGCGGTATCTATTTTGGGGTGCAAATCCTCATTTTCATGTGCACTATAGAAAAAAAATCATGTGTTAAAAATTATGAAATTTTATTTTTTCTCGTCTAAATTGCATTAATTCCTGAAAAGAAGCTGTGGGGTCAAAATACTCATGACACCCCTCTGTGAATACATTAAGGGGTGTTGTTTTTAAAATGGCGTCATTTGTGGCGGTATCTATCATTCTGACACCTATGAGCCTTTGCAATCTTGGCTTGGTGTAGGAAAATAAAGTGTTCCTCAAAATGTTAATAATTAATGTTAAATTTGTACGTCTCCTAAATGGTTAAAAAAATGAAAGTTTTTCAAATGTGCACCTAAAATAAAGTAAACAGATGGAAATATATATCTTATCAAAAATTTCTATAGTATGTTTGCACATATTTGAGATATTGCAGTTGGAAATGTGAAAAAATGACAATTTTTTCAAAATTTTCCCAATTTTGGCGCTTTTAATAAGTATACACAAATGTTATCGGTCTATTTTTTCCGCCTAAATGAAGTACAATATGTGGCAAAAAAACAATGTCAGAATCACTTGGATATGCAAAACCTTTAGGGTGTTATTCCATGTTAAAATGACACGTCAGATTTCCAAAATTTGGCCTGATCATTAAGGCACAAACAGACTTGATCACTAAGGGGTTTAAATTGAGCAGTTCTTAAAGAGACATCTAAATTTTAAAAGGATTTAGACTAGAACTTGATAGCCACTCTGTGGCCTAAGAAACAATGCTCCTGTGTTGTGCTGCTTATTTGCAGGTGGAACATTGAGCGCTTGCAGCCAAAGGTAGATGGGCATCTGCCAAAGGTATTGACATAGTGGTCACGGAGATTAATGGAGGTGCAGGAGCACTTCCATACTGGGTGACTGGTGCAACCCTGTGTGTTGTGTATATGTGAGCCAGACTTTGGCAGGCAATAGCTTCCCAGAAGCAGCAGCACTGTTTGACAGGTAAAAGCACTTTAGAGTAGCCTTTATTGTATTTAGAGGTGTTTGTTCCCGATGAAAGTACTGCTAAGATATTGCGGTGCTACTTTTGGAAGTACAAGCCAACCCAACGGCTCTTTGTGAACCCAAGTCACATTGTTTCTGAGCTGAATGAGGGATTATAGGTGGACTACATTGCCCACAAACCCCTATTGCTATGTATACAGCAGTACTTAGTCTGCCAGTTTGTAGCTAGTTGTGAGACAGCTGGACATCTATCTGGAGACTCTAATAAATGACACCTCACAAATGTCCACATACATAGCTGGCGATGCATATTACCCAACAACATTAAAGCATAGTCCTTCACTACTACCTTCACATTTCCCAAATGTGATATTATGCCATCTCAAGTGCTAATGCCGCCAACACCAGTCCAGCCTTTATCTAATCGGGAACCGTTGTCCAGTGTTGGAACAAACCATAACTGTTGTGCAAACATGTCACCACAGATGGTTCAACACCGCCGTGAAGCTAATGCAGCTTACATGACACAGCGAGAAGCCACAATTTCACCTCAACCACCAGCTGAAGTTTGTTAATCTTGTGCAGCAGATATGCGAAAGATACGAACGAACATGTCTCCTCAGCAAGCTGCTGAAGTTTGTAAATCTTGTGCAGCCCATATGGGAAAGCTACAAATGAACATGTCTCCTCAGCAAGCTGCTGAAGTTTGTAAATCTCGTGCAGCAGATATGCGATAGCTATGAGTGAACATGTCTCCTAAGCGAGCTGCTGAAGTTCATAAATCATGTGCAGCGTATATGCAGAAGCAATGTAGCAGAGCGGTATGTGTGTGATGTGCATGTAGCAGAGCTGTGTGATGTATTGCGTCACCAGAAACACTAGTACTATAATTTCCTAATAATTACTAGTATCACCTAACCGCAGGATGATCGCTGTAGGCTTGACCGCTGGAACACCCAGTTGCCAGAGCTGGAGACATTAATCATCAATGGGGATTTTTACAGGATGGAAGTGGAAGAGACCCTGGACCATAGAGGAAGGTAAATCAACCCGTTAGAGATCCCACCTGTCAGAGGCAGACTGTGTGGGAAGCATATCTTTCCATGGCAGCATATATTCAAGAAAATAAAGGTATTATTTTAATCAGCAACAGTTCCCACATTTTATACTTCATTTATTTTAGATTGCAAAAATAATGTGACAGACTTCCTCCCTAGAGTTTACACAAACAGAACTCCTTTTACAGTTAAACGACATATTTTTGGATAAACTGAGCTTGTTCTACTTCAAACACCTCTAGCTCAAGTTCTATCTGTGCTATCAAAATGCTTTTGTTGTCATTTTAAATATTCTTGACTTTAAAATAATACTAAAAGCACGTTGGTAGGATTGATAGAACCATTTAAAGTGGAGCCAGGAATACTAGATTTACAGCTGTCATATCTGGCTGCACTGTGCAGAGCAAATGGCAGAGGGGCAGTAGAGAATTATCTGTGGTTTTCCTGTCTGTCCCAGGTGAAGGGTACCATGGACTTTTCTTCATGTTATCACCCGCTAATCAATCGGAGAAGATATCTGCACTCTGCTTGTCATCCTGAAAAAAACAAGTCTTAAAAATAACTATCTTGGCTTTGGTCTTGGAATGTGGTGATATACAAAAAGTCTGTTTTAAAAATGAAGTGTTTATATTATGAGAAAGTAATAAAACATAATAAGGCCACCTGCACACAAACAGATTTTTGCTGCAGAATCCGCAGTGGGCATTCACACCACGGATTTGCAGCAAATACCATTCATAGCATGCTATGGACAATTGATTCTTCCCACACACGGAGGAAAAATCACAGCATGCTCTATTTTTGTGCTGATTCCACGTGGATGACTTCCATTGTCAATTGTCCAAGTCAATGGAAGCTGTCCGACTCAAGGCCCATCCGCAATGAATATTGAGGACAGGTCGTGGATTACATGTCGTCGCCTAGCAACTGAGCAGGGAAAGGAAAATTTTTGAATAAAAAAATGTGTACTGCGCATGTCCGACGGCGACTCACCGGAATCATCTGCAGTACATATGAAGAAGAGACAGTTACGCACAGACGCTGGATGCTGTTAGGGTTGAAATCCAGGTCTGCCATTTCCACGTGGCCTTAAACGTCTATAAATTTAATTTTCTATAAAAACTAGAACTCGTTCTGCAAAATACAAGGTGTCACACAGCAGCATTGATAAAAAATACAGTTTTCCCCAGATGTATTCCCATGCAATTTGGGGGTGGGGGGTGGGCTTTGACTGCATTGGGGACCGCCTGGAGGGCAAATTAGTGAAACCAAGTCTTATTCCCATTGGCTTTAATGGGAATTGGAATTGACTGTCCTGATTCATGATGATTTTGGTGAAATTGGCCCAATCCCACTGCCAACTGATTATTGCAGTAATTATTCACCACTGCTCGCAGTCAGTACAACAGTGGCAAGTTGAATAGTTCCTCACTCATAGTCCATGTGCCACATGCAGACTCTTGCCTTTTGTTTCTACAGCACTCTGGTAAAAGTTCAATTATGTGTCCTATTCTCTGCTGCACTCCTCTCCAGCAGTAGCAGCTCCTCTGTAGGCATATTAGCCTTTTACTCCCCACTTCTACACGAGCCAACCTAAACAACCAATCACTGTGAATTAGCCAAACCAAATAACCAATCACCGTGAATCAGCCAACCCAAACAACCAATCACCAGGAATGAGTAAATCCAAACAACCAATCAGATTGCGAATGAGGTGGATTTGGGGAGTAATATAGATATATGCCCTCTGTAGATGGTTGCACCTCTTTGTTAGCAGCACCTACTGCTTACTTATGCTTTCTGCTGTCCCTGTGCTCTTATGCCTTATGACACAGCAAAAACGTCCCCCTTCTATAGGGTGCCTGCAGGCAGCCTGGAAAGTTTGTCTTGATCTTTGTGTGGAGGGTGGCTTCACACATAGCACTAATTTTAAAGTTAAAATTATTTATGTCAATTAGGGGTTCAAAATACACTTGAGGGGGGGCGTGGCCTGACTGCCGACCGAGCTGGACGCATCCCTGTAACCTCCGCTCGTCTAAGCCTTCTAAAAGCTACTACAATGCATTCCAGAAGAGGAAAAACACAATCCGCTGCTCCACTTGCCGGTGGGAGTACAGTGACAGCTAAAAGAAAGATCTCCAAAGCTCCTCCACAGAGAGTATCAAGTTTCTTTACAGCCCGAAGCGCTGATAGAGGAGAGACTGTCGTGCCTTGCAGAAGGCATTGCAGAAGACTTTATGGAAGTATCCAGAGAGCAGCAGCGATCTTCTGCACTACAAGAAGGGGTGAATGCATTCTCCATTAAGACCCCTGTGAAAAGTGCAACATGTAAAATGGCGCCCAGCCACAGCTCTCAATCGGAGGCAAGCCCTTCCCCCACTGCTAGCCCAGAGAAGCAGAGGCAGAGAGTGTCTTCTCCCTCTCCCTCAGACAATATGATAGATCTAACTGCAGACCCTATTCTAAGTCTACCTTCTACAAACCAACCAGCTTCAGAGCTATTCATTAAAAATCTAGTGGTAGCACTGAGAGACTCTATGCAAAAAGACCTGCACAAGCTGTCCTCCTCAGTAAATGTCACAATTCAAGAACTAGGCGACCGAACAGATCACGTCGAAAGTAAAATGGCGGAACTGACCTCCTCCCACAATAACTTAATCGACTCGCACTACGCCTTAGAAGAAGAAGTAGTCGCCATAAAAAATAAACTCACCACATTAGAAGACAGAAATAGACGTAACAACGTCAAATTCCGAGGAATCCCAGAAACTGTCACTCAATCTAATTTGAAAGACTTTCTTTCTCAATTGATTCAAGCAATCCTCCCAAACTCCTCAGAGCAAGAACGTCTCATAGATAGGGCACACAGACTGCCCAAACCAAGCTTTATTCATGCAGATATTCCAAGAGACGTAATTGCCAGAATTCACTTTTTTCACATTAAAGAGGCCATGATACAGTCTTCACGGAAAACCAATAATTTACCTAACCCATTTTCTGGCATCCAGCTATTCATAGACCTGTCTAAAACAACAATGCAAGCAAGATGTAATCTGACACCCATTACCACAGCTCTCCGTGCTAACAAAATTCTGTACAAATGGGGATTCTCGACAAAGCTATTAATCCACAAAGATGGCTCCCTGCATATCATTACCAACCTTCAAGAAGGAGAGAAACTTCTAAAGACATGGGGAATAACTACTGCAGAAAAAACAGACCTGACCCCAGCGGCAAAGACCAAGAAAGCATCCAAAAATGGGACCCAACCTACCCATGCGTGAAAGTAATTGACAGCTCCATCATTGGGAGACCATTCTCTACTCTCCGGCTCTTCTGGAAATGTTTCCTTAATTCTACTTTTAAGGAAGGCTGACAAACGTCAGGCAAACTTTTTCCTCCCCCCCTTTGATAACATGCAGGTATCAAATCCTGCCTTTCTATACATCTTCTGTATATGTTTTGTTTTTCTATCTTATTTTTGCAGGCAACAGAATTGTCCCGCCACAGCTTCAACTCGAGACGATCCTGCTATGTTCATCTCATTACGTATGTTTAACTGTTTTAATGTTATTATTTATGCAGTCACACTTCACGTACAAAACATCAATGCATCTCACTTAACTAGCCATGACACTTTAAGTCATTTCTCAGAATGCGAGGGGGTTAAACTCACCCTTTAAAAGGACCTCAGTATGGAGAGACGCTAAACAAACAAAAGCAGACATTGTCTGCCTGCAGGAGACACACTTTTCCTCCATAGCCTGCCCAAAATTCTCCAACAAGAGATTCCCACAAATATTTATGTCTTGCGCCTCCAAGAAGCGAGCAGGGGTCTTGACTGCATTTGGAACTAATGTTAATTTTGTGCTTGAAGAACAACTCCCTGATCCTAAGGGACAATACCTCATCCTTGTAGGTACCCTAAACGAGTGTCCCATCACAATAGCCAACATATATGCTCCGACTAAAGCCCAGATCTCCTTTCTAAACAAAGTTATAAAAAAAGTAAAAAAGATACAAAAGGGGAAATTAGTAGTCTGTGGAGATTTTAACATAACCCCAGACAGAGAAATGGACTCCACAAACAAACAAAGAACATCTCCCAATCTGTTCCCATGGCTATGTAAGGGGGCACTCTATGACTCTTTTAGGTGTCTTAACTCTACTTCTAGGGAATTTACCTTTTTTTCCCCGAGGTACAAATCCTTCTCGCGCATCGACCTATTTATAGTAGACAGATGGACCCTACCCGCAGTTAAATCATCTGAAATTCATGTAGCAACTTGGTCAGATCATGCCCCAATATCTTTAAAGCTTGATCTAGGACCCCCCAGAGGAACAACAAGAATATGGCGAAATAATATTTCCTTAATTAAATCTCCCAAAAACAAAAAAATAATAGCCGAATCCCTAAAGGAATACTTCAGTCTAAATAACAGCCCTGAAATAAACCCTTTTATCTTATGGAATGCCCACAAGGCAGTGATCAGGGGCACCATGATCAAATTAAATGCGCAATATAAAAAGAACAAACAAAAACAAATCGACGAGCTTCTAATGCAGATTCAAAAATTTGAATTAAACCTACAGAACTCCCCCTCCGGCCCTGATCTAGTAGAGCTAGCAAATACAAGAAGAACACTCAGATCAGTTCTATTAGAGGAATTCAACAAAAATACTAAATACTTAAAAGCAAATTATTACTCCTCTTACAATAAACCCTCTAAACTAATGTCAAACCTGGCCAGACCTAAACATATCAAAGCAAAAACCCCGTTTATACTCAAAACATAAACCCCAAGCATAAAACTCACCCACCCACAGGACATTGCAAACGAGTTTAGCTCCTTTTATGCTAACCTCTATAACTTGAAACTAGACCCAGCAACCCCTCAACCAAATTCAACAATAATTAAGGATTTCCTACAAAAAATAGATCTACCTACAATTGACACTACAATCCATAACTTGGATAACCCTATCTCCACCGAAGAAGTTGAAAGGGCAGTTAAACTCCTAAAAAATTTCAAGTCACCAGGACCTGACGGGTTTGCTAACGAATATTATAAAATATACGCCCACATTCTAACCCCTTATCTTACAAACAGATTCAACGAAGCAATGTTAAAAGGAACCATGCCCCCAGAAATGCTACAGGCCACCAATATTACCATTCCCAAGCCGGGAAAGCCAACGGAATCTACAACGAGCTACAGACCGATATTGCTCCTTAATACCGATACGAAATTGTACTCCAAAATTCTAGCCATGAGATTAACTCAGATACTCCCGACCATAATCCATAATGATCAGGTTGGATTTACTAAAGGTAGACGAGTGTCTGATGGCACAAGACGAATGGTAAACCTAATGTCGGGCATGGGGTCAAGTCGAACGCCTTCTCTCCTCCTTTCTTTGGACGCGGAGAAGGCGTTCGACAGAATTCATTGGGACTTCGCATTTGAGGTTTTGAAAAAATTCGGAATAAGGGGAGGCTTCTTAAGAGCAATCAAAGCCCTGTACACAGCTCCATTGGCCAGGGTTTTGGTAGATGGTGCGCTGTCCAACCCATTCCAGATAACCAATGGAACAAGGCAGGGCTGCCCCCTTTCCCCTCTGCTGTTTGTAATAATAATGGAGCCTATGGCAGAACTAATTAGAAGCTCACCGCATGTCAGAGGCTTCTCGATGGGTGGTAGACAGCACAAAATCGGACTATACGCCGATGATGTGCTCCTGACACTCAGTAACCCACTAGACTCCCTAAGAGAGATATATTACATCATTTCATCTTTTAGTAGGGTTTCCTTTTACAAGCTAAACATTAATAAATCCCAAATTCTAGGTATCAACATCCCCCCTTCCCTGAAGGAGGCCATTAAAATGGAATTCAAATTTCAGTGGCACTCATCAATCCCCTACTTAGGTATAAATTTATGTTTTCCGACAGCAGAAATGATATCTGCAAACTTGGATCCACTCTACACCTCAATACAAAAAGAACTAGAAGAGTTAGGTAAAATTGAATATTCTTGGTTTGGCAGAGTCACACTATTTAAAATGCTGATTCTCCCAAGAATTTTATATATCTTCCGCAATATAGCTCTCCCAATACCTTATAATAAAATTAACGAACTTCAAAAACAACTACTACGATTTATATGGAACAATAAGAGACCAAGGGTCGCATCTTCTATAATCTATCTCAACCGAAGACAAGGTGGTTTGGGGGTTCCTGACCTGTGGTCATATTGCCAAGCCATAAACCTAGACTTATCTAATCATTGGCTATCTAACTCTCTAACCACAACATGGGCTTATATAGAGAAAAATCTAAATAATAACAGAAGCCTAAGATCCTTGCTGAAAGCGACTGCAATCAGTGGAATATACCCACTTCCCATGGCCAACCTGGACGTACAGAGGCTTTCCCCCCCTATGCTGGCAACCCTGCAGGCCTGGAATCTACACCCAGAGACTGAAATTGAGTCCCGATGGGGGCTCAATTGACCTCCCCCTGGAAATACTAACTTATTATATTCCAGATATATCGATCAAGAGGTGGCTTAGACTTGGAATCAAACGACTGCGAGACTTGTTCACGGGAGAGAAGATTGCTCCCTTTCAGACCTTGAGAATGTTCTTCGGTGTTTCCTCAGATGACTTTCACCTATATTGCCAAATAAGGTCATATTTAAACATGTCCCACTTGGAGAATTGTTCCCTCCCCAAGGGATTGATTGCCTTCCTTTTCAATAAAGGACCAAAGGATGTTTCACATACGAGATATTGTTATAATATCCTGACCGGGGATATGGGTACACAAAAAAAAGTTCATCTCCTAAATAGGGAACGCGACTTAAAAAGCACATTTCCCCAGAAACAGTGGATTCTTTCCTTTAACTGGGCAAATAAGTCCACGCTGTCCGCAAACCTTCTCCAGACACATTACAAAGTGTTAACCAGATGGTATTACACACCTGTTAAATTAGCCAAATGCTTCCCCAACACAGACAAACTCTGCTGGAGAGGTTGCGGACAGGAAGGCACGTTAATCCACATACTTTGGGAATGTCAACTCATCCATAAATTCTGGAAGGCGGTCTTCCACACCATACGTAAGGTCACCCATAGCGCACTCCCCCAAAGACCAGAATTGGCATTACTGCTACTGAGATGGGATGAGATCCCTCCAACGGTGCGGAAATGGACTTGCCACATGCTTATGGTAGCCAAACTAGCCCTAACCAGAAAATGGAGGTCTAATCTCCCCCCCACAATAAAGGAGGTACATGATATTATGGCAGACCACTGCTCATATGAAAAAATCTATGCTCTATCCAACGAAACTTTGCCTAATTTCCATCGCACATGGAACCCCTGGACACAATATTATTCAAACATAACCTCTCCCCCCCCCCCCTTGCTGAGAAAGTAATCACACATAACGAAACTCAGGTATGGATGTTGTAGTGATCCAATGACTGCATTTCAGTTGTCAAGGATTTATTCCTTAGTTTCATCTTTCTGCTAATTATCTTTAAACTTAATTCTTAACCCACGCATCGGACTATAAATGAAAAATTGTGGGAAATAGTCCGATTCACATGGACAAAGTTTTAATTGCTGGACAAAGCATGTGTACCCTGCTATTTTTCTCATGAATATACAATATGTTACACATTGTGCACATGTATTCTCATGTACTGTTTACCCATGTAATAACCCAATAAAAACTATTTGTTAAAAAAAAAATACACTTGAGGGGGCCTTCACACTGGCATGAAAATCATGCGAGATTAGTGTGTTGCGAGACGCACAAATCACGCGCAGATATGAAAGTCTTCCTTTTGAATGGATTCATTCATACTAGCCATGTTCTCCTGCATGGCACCGCATTGCGATACTATGCAGCACAAAAATCACAGCATGTCCTAACGTTCTGCAATATCGCCCATTGTTTTCAAAGGGGTTTCGTGATCCTCTGCTGCGACTGTGACAGCCACGGCACAAGAATCCTTCATCCCTGCAGTGATGCAGTGCCGTTTCCATGTGAAAACTCCTTGCATCCATGGGTTTCACATGAATGGGGCGGTAGATATCAGGCTGTGAATCAAGGCCCGATATCGCCCTCGCCAATGTGAAGGAGCCTAATGCAACAACATTCTGCACAAATCATATTTCTATAAATGCAAAATCTACAATAAAAAAGTGACATTTTCAGGAACGTTTTTCCAATTTTAATGTGACTGTTAGGGGGTTAATGCAAAAAAGTGACTAGTATTTATAGTGATGTATTCATCTAATACTTCAGTAACACAGAATGAGAATTTTATAAATTACTTTATATTACAGAGTTTTTCAGCTGCTACATTTATTATGTACTTACTTAGATCCCAATGGATATTTTTGTGAAGGGTGCAACAATGTTCCGGGTCCTTTCCAGCAACTGTTCCAGAGGCTTATTGAATTATGTTCACTGTATGAGTGCTTACTTTACTTTAACATAACACTGGTGTATGTACACTGGTGTAAGTTCGTTTTTCTATATCAGGACTATAACAATAGGGTACAACAAGTTGGGAAAAAGTGAATAGTACAGCAATGGTAAACTTTAGTTTAGTGCTATTTCAGCCAGCAGAAAAGGGGTTTTCCGTATTATATATCTAAAACATGTATTTTATATAATACAAAAGTACAATTGTGCAACCAAAAGAACAAAAAATACATTGTGTTTGACTGTTACCATGTGATTTACAGCTCTGAGCTAAGGTCCTTACTCAAATTCTTGCATTACTATTTCTGTACACAGTACTATAAAATTAATGAAGCATAATTTTTATACATGTTCATGCACACATGGACAATTTTTCAATCCAATCTTAAAGCCAATGAGTTTAGTCTGTCTTGCCAACAAAATGCATTCCTGTGCATATCACTGGCATTACATTTTTTTTAACCCTTTAAGAACCAAATATGGTAAATTTACGGCGCTTGGTCTTAAATCGCAAGCCGTAGCAAAAGTATGGTGCAAAATTAAAGTTCTTGCTCCTTTAAACTAGCAGGAGTAGGCCCGATCCTAAGCTGTTAGCTGAGTAGATATAGGATCCAACAGCACTCACTCAAATCCAAAAATAAGGAGGAGAGGAAAAAATACATGCAAAGCCGTATGGGGTCAATGAACAAAAACACCCCCAAAGAATGCTAATATCAGTAGAGATACGGCAGCATCTGAGGTAGAAAGAACTTGTTCAAAACTTTATTCGTTCCATATTAAAATAGGAAGGACCGGCAACGTTTCGACCTATGTGGTCTTTGTCAAGTTCTTGTCCTCAGCTGTTAGCGACAGCCGAGGACCCAGAAGGGAAGTATAACTTTCAATATTCAATCCAGTGATCACATGACCGCCAAGTGCCCAGTGCCATAGCAGAGCTGCAGGATCTTAGCAGATCCTGATTGCTGTGTTAGTGGGGGGGGGGGGGGGGGGGGGGATGTTTTTACCTGTAACTGAGACTTACAGTGGAAAAGTGTGAAATAAAAAAAAGACAATGTGAATGACTGCCAGAGGTCTTATATGACATCATGTGGGACATAGATGTTGAAAAAAATAGTTACAAAAATAAGTTGAAAAAATTATATATAAAAAATATTAATATATAAAAAAAAGAAAAGAAAATGAACTGACACCAACCAAGACTGTCAACATATGAGCCCTGCAATCCAAAACTATGCAAACTTTATCTAAATGTATAAAAGTGAAAGCCCCCACTGACTGACTAACACACTGACTGACTGACTCACCACTAGTTCTTTAACTTCCTGTTGTCGTACAAATGTGAAATTTGGCAGGATCATTCTTTAGGTCCCAAATAGGAAAAGTAAAGGGGTCACAACTTGATTATTCAATGCCAATTGCAAAAGTATTGGCACCCAATATGTAATGTACCAAATCTAATTCTCTAACTTTCCGGTGTTGTACAAACATGGAATTTGGCGGGAACATTCTTAAGGTCCTAAATAGGAAAAGTAAAAGGATCAAAACTTGATTATTCAATGCTAAGTGCAAAAGCATCGGCACCTGTGTGCAATGTACCTAATCTAATTCTCTAACTTCCCGGTGTCGTACAAGCATGAAATTTAGAAGGATCATTCTTTAGGTGCTAATAGGAAAAGTAAAGGGGTCATGACTCGATTATACAATGCCAAGTACAAAAGTAAGTGCGCCCCTATGTAATGTCCCTAATCTAATTCTCTAACTTCCCGGGGTTGTACAAACATGAAATTTTAAAAAAAGCATTCTTTAGGTCCTAAATGGGAAAAGCAAAAAGGTCTCAACTCGATTATTCAATCCTATGTGCAAAAGTATCGGCACCCCTGTGTAATGTACCTAATCTAATTTTCCAACTTCCCGGTGGTGTACAAACATGAAATTTGGCACAACCATTCTTTAGGTCCTAAATAGGAAAAATAAAGGGATCACAACTTGATTATTCAATACTAAGTGCAAAAGTATTGGCATCCCTATGTAATGTGACTTCCCAGTGTCATACAAGCGTGAAATTTAGCACCAGCATTTTTAGGTGCTGACTAGGAAAAGTAAAGGGGTTGAGACTCAATTATTCAATGCTAAGTGACCCCCTATGTAATGTAATTTCCTGGTGTCGTGAAATTAGGTAAAAGCATGTTTAGGTCCGAAATAGGAAAAATAAAGGGGTCACAAGTTGATTATTCAATGCTAATATCAAAAGTAAGTGCACCCCTATGCAATATAACTTCCCGATGTCGTACAAGTGTGAGATTTGGCACAAACATTCTTTAGGTCCTAAATAGGAAAAATAAAGGGGTCACAACTGGATTATTCAATGCTAATTGCAAAAGTAAGTGCACCCCTATGTAATGTAACTTCCCGGTGTCGTACAAGCATGAAATATGCAATGAGCATTCTTTCGGTCCTAAGCGAGAAGAGTGGGAGGTGTGGCACATTCTGCAGAGGGATATCAGTACATGCAGTTTAGGAGAATCTAACAATCCTCTGTGTGTATAAATATTCTATTTCTTAGTTTCTCTAAAGTAACCTTGACTTCATAAAATTTTCCGTGCAAACAACACGTAAACACCTGTATCAAATTAACTCGGCTTAAGCCGGATATACCAGCTAGTAAATCATATATCAGTATCAGAAACAAAATGAGTAACCTATTCCTGTACTTTATTTTAGTGTAAATATACTAATTTTATAAATAAACAACTATACATTTTTTTTAAATCTTTTTAATCCACCCACCGCAATAAAGCTAAAAAAAAAAAGCAGAAAAACAGGTCAGGGAAAAAAATTATTTTAAAAAAAGCCTTATGTATCATGGAAAAAAGAAATGCAGCAAAAATCATTTTGGTAGCTAAAGAAAAGAAAAATAGGGCAGTAAAAACACCACATGCGTAAAATGCCTAAAAAGTGTCTGGTCCCTTAGCACCAAAACACCCTGGTCTTTAAAGGGTTAATAAAGACACAGAATGCTTTACACACAATCTGCGACAAATCCATGGCAGAAACTGCACACGGCAGATATTACATACATTCCAAAACATGAAAACAATAACCTTACTGCAGACTTGAAATTCTACAACATGCTCTAATTTCTGCAGGGAATCTTTCTACTAATTGTCAGAAGAGTTTTGATACCCCCATCCACATGAACAATGTTGTACTGTAATATTCCACAGATTTTGGGTACTAACTAAAGAGACCTGTGATCAGTGTGAATATTGCAAGGCAAGAGTGGAAAAATTAATGCAGATCAATGGGAAACCAATGAAAAGAGGAAAAGCTGCAAGGGGAAGAGCAATGACCAAAATAATAATCATTAACCTTTTCTGTTTTGATGGAAAAGGTCTCGTTCTAAGTTTTGTTATGGCACCCATAGTGACATGCTACACCCCTGAAACTACGGGAAAAAGAATACAGCTGCACACGCTTTGAGCAGATAACTTAATGCTATGGCTCCCAAAGGATGCATGGCTTCAAGAAGCTCTTTCTGAGAAAATTAAATTGATATAAATGAAGAACATTTTCATTAGCATATTGAAATTAGACATCAGAGATATAAAGAAAGGTTTTAAGGAGTGATGCATCTAAATGTAAGATCTTTGGAAGTTACCAAAGGCAGTGAGAACATTGTTGAAGCAGTGAAAGACTCTTTATGTCACCAAGGCAGCAATTCTTTAAAATAAATCTATTCAAAATAAATAAATAAGAATAGTCACTGAAGAAGAATTTTTTTTTTAAATTACTAACTTTATTAATGAAGATTAAAATCAAAGTGGACAGAACAAAACATATATCGTTTATTGAGGTATTAGGGAAAACCTTTCACTCTATAATTCAGGCAAGTCTCTTGTCAATGACCCCACTATCTGGATGTTAGGTGTCAAATTCCCAGGTCCATATTTAGAAAATGCATGGGATGACAACCTTCCATTGTTAATGAGGTGCGGTCATTGAATTGAGTAGGGTTTAACCCTCCTCCTGCTGATAAGCAAATTATGGGGTTCCCCTCATTGGGGGCTCCCAGATCAAACAGAAATTCTAGATAGAGGATGGGATATTGAGCGTTTTGCAAAAACACAAAACTGTACCCTATAGGCTCAGCTGAAATCCTCCATCAAAGATAAAAGAGGGGGGATTTGATTAAGAGCACAGTGTTTTTACTTATTAGGTATTCCCTTATTCATGTGTGGTAGCCACGGTAATCACCACTATTCCCATAAGGTTATAGAAGAGGTAGGAAAGGGTTAAATATCAGTGAGGACCATCTATAAGAGCCAGAGACTAGTATTTTCAAGATAGGATGGATGTTACATTCCACTTGAAATACCAGTGCAAATGTATGATGTAGGGCCCGGTTAAAGTTCAGAAGGTCCAATTGGTAAAGGGTTAAATGGTGCCATGTGTATGTGGGTAGGAGGAAACCAGCGATAAGGAAGAAAAAAGCTGGTTTCTCTCTGCTAGTTAAATGCTTTCTTCCTTAATTTATCTCCAAATTGATTCTACTGATGAATTAGACCAAGATAGGAGAGGAAGGGATTAACTAGTAAATGAGAAGTCTTTCCACTTAATACACAAATGGCCCACATCAGAGTTACTGCTCTGGATATCAGAAAACCAAGTCAGGAAGCAATGGTTATCTGTTTAGCGCTCCCACCCAGCACCTCAGGGGTTAATATTGCCCGTGTGCCTGAAGCACTACTAGCTGCTGTTCCAGTAGCTCAAATTTCTTTAAACCATACTGGAAATACAAATATCTAGGTGAATAACCCTGTACTCTGACACAGCAGCGCTGTGAATAGGAAAAAGCTAAGTCGGCATCGATGTAGCTGCCCGACAGATGGTATCCGGCACCCGTCTAGCACTAACACCTGAGCTATCTATCTGGAAAAGTATACTGGCTCACTAAGCTACGTCATCGACGAGTTTCTGCAATGCTCTAACATATACACTGCTTCATCAGGATGCGTTAATAATTGTAAGAGGGAGCGGCCGTGATGTCTGGCGGCATCCCTGTAGTGAGTGCCGCGCGTCTGATACAGACAGCGCTTATATATGCAAAGCTCCTCCTTCCCTCTCTCATCCCAGCCAATCCCAAAACATGGCTATCATTTGGTCAATAGCCCTTGCATTCTCGCGATACAGGCTGAATAGTAGTCGCCACTGAGACACTTCAGCAAGGGACAGCTCCCCGCTGTCGAGATGCTGGGCATTAATGTGCGGGGGAGAGGATCAGCACTGGACAGCTCCCTCCTCCCTACTAGGGCCCTATAAAGGATTTCATAGGCATCTATGAAGTCAGGGGGTAGATATATGGTAATTGGGATCCATCTTCAGAGCTGGCTGGGTGTGGTATTCTCCACCAGCCAATCCCCCTTGTCTGCCAACTCTTGTGAGAGACTGCTGGTCATTTTAGTGCTTTACCGTTGTACCCTGTGTTGAGCCCACTCAGAGCTGGTGTGGTGCATGCTTTTCTGAAGTGTCTCTCTCCTCCCCTGAAGACGATCTGGGCACCTGATGTCTCTTCCTCCTTGTGTTCTGCGGTGTGTACATGGCGTAGTGTGTGGTACCCCGCGTGAGTCAGGTAGCCGGCTCAAGGTTGACTCAGCCTTCCATCCTTCTGAGGTCGGTAAAATGAGAACCCAGCTTGGTGGGGGGTAATAAGTAATAATTACCTGAAAGCGCTGTGGAATAAGTTGGCGCTATACAAATACCAAGATATATATACACGATTGAAAACCTGTAATTTTTTTTAACCATTTAGGAGATGTACAAATTTATCATTTATCAACATTTTGAGGAACACTTTGTTTTCTTACACCAAGTCAAGATTGCAAAGGCTCATAGGTGTCAGAATGACAGATACCCCCACAAATGACCCCATTTTAAAAACTACACCACTTAATATATTCATTGAGGGGTGTCATGAGTATTTTGACACCACTGGGTTTTTTTTCAGGAGTTAGTGCAATTTAGAGAAGAAAAAATAAAATTTCATATTTTTACAAATATGCCATTTCAAAGGTAGTTTTTTTTCTATAATGCACATGAAAATGAGAATTTACACCCCAAAATGGATATCCCTGTTTGTCCTGTATTCAGAAACATACCCATTGTGGCCCTAATCTTCTGTCTGTATGCAAAAATGGGGCCCAAAATGAATGGAGTAGCCAGTAGCTTTCAGAACAGAAAGTTTGCTTAAAGGTGATTTAGGCCCCATGGCCCCTTGAGTGGCCAAAACAAAGGACCCCATTTTGAAAGCTAGACCCGTTAATGAATTCATCTAATTTATACTGCATATATTTTGCCGCACTGTTTTTGAATGAATCTAAGCAGAGCAGAAGGAAAAAAATTAGGATTTTTATTTTTGTTGGCAATTGTGTCATTTTAAAAACAGATTTTTTGGACAGTGTACATAGGAATGAAGACTTGCACCCCAAAGTGGATACCCTTGTTTGTCCCATGTTCATAAACATACCCATCGTGGCCCTATTCTACTTATAGGACACATGGCAAGCCTATAATGGAGGGAACACCCACTGGATTTCAGGGCACAACTGAATAAGTTCCAGGCCCCAGTTCCCACTTGTAGAGCCATTGAGTAGACAAAACAATAGAAAACCCCCACAAATGACTCCATTTTAAAAAGTAGAACCCTTAACGAATTCGTCTAGGGGTGTACTGCATATTTTGACCCCACAGTATTTGAATTAATCTAAGCAAGGCAGAAGGAAAACAATTACAATTTTAATTTTTTTGGTAATTGTGTCATTTTAAAAAGAGGTTTTTTGTACAGCACACACATGAATGAAGACTTGCACCCCAAAATGGATACCCCCGTTTGTCCCATGTTCAAAAACATAACTATTGTGGCCCTAATCTACTTACAGGACACATGACTAGGCCTATAATGGAGAGAACACTCATTGGATTTCAGTGCACAACTAAAAAAATTCCAGGCCTCATTGCTCACTTGTGAAGAAAAAAAATTGACTCCTTAAAAATAATCCCCCCTCCAAACCCTAATTGACATTCCCTAAATCTTAGATAAAAGTAATATTGTAAACTGTGTGGTATTTCCGAAAACAGGGGTAATAACAGACACCCGGTTGGGATGGGCACATGGGTCAATAAAACCGGGTATTCTTCCTCCTCCTATCCTTGGGGGGTATTTCTTGACCTCAGAGGCAGGTAAGGGGTGTAAAAAGTGGTGCACTGTGAGGCTTCCTAAGCTTGCTGAGGTGGACGATCTCAAACAGAAGGCGTTCAACAAGCTGCTCCTGGACCTGCAGGAAGGCGAGCGTTCCCAGGGCTTCTTGTAAATTACGTATTACAGGTAGCGATGGGAATAATGCCAGGCTCACACGACCGTGTGTGGAATCCATTTGCAGAAGCCCACAGTGGATCCCAGCTGTGAGCCCGGCCGTGGCCCTGCATACAGCCGCGTAATGTACTGTGCATAACTGTGTACTCACACAGGCAGTCATGCGCAGTACACCTTTTTTTGTTTGTATTTCCTGCGCCGTCACTTAGCAATGACACAGGTACTTGCAGCCTGTATACAATGTAGTTGCATATGGGCTGTGAGTATATCCGTTACCATAGAGTACAATGGTAAATTCGAACATGTAAATTGTTCTGTTTTCTGCAAGTGGATTGCGTAATTCCGACCTGCTAATGTGAGTGGAATTGTCTAATCCAGTGCTAGAGATTTTTCCAAGTATTACCGCTGATCAAATGCATTGCAGAATCTGCAATTTCTATCAGGTCATGTGAGACCGGCCTAAGGTACATCGCTACCTTTTTAGCGTGTGACCAGGGACCGCTCAACGAGGCCACCGGTCACTGCTCCAGTCTCTCAGCTACTGTTCATAGCCAGGAGCATGGAGATTTTAAATTTCCTGGGCTCCTTTGCTCCTGGCACGTGTCCGTCAGTTTGCTGTCGGGCGCATGCGCAAAAATGGGGAAGGTCCGTGGAGGAGTATTGCATCAGGGTTCAAATAGGGAGGCCTCCAGTAAAATGTTTCATCTCCTCCTACTGATTACATTGGTGAGGGGAGATGAAACTTCAACTTTTTAAAAACTTTTACGTGATTGGCATTATTCATTGATAACCGCGATCACATGACCAGTAACCACATACCACGGCCCCCCGTGACATTTCCAGGCTCTTGGCTACCTTTGGTAAAAGGGAGCAAGGGAATTTTAAATTTCCCGAGTAATCCTTGACTTTTGCGCATGCGTCCACCATTATGCTGACAAGCGCATGCACCAAAGCTGAGGAAGGTCCACGAATAAAGATCCCATCAGGGAACAAATCCAGGGACCATGTATATGTAATTTCATGTCCCCTCATGGATATGATCCATAACAGGAGATGAAACTTTAACTTTTTAAACTTTTTTTTTTTTACACTTTTTAACTTTACATGATTACTGTTTTCCAATGGAGAACTGTGATCATATGACCGGGAACCGCATACAGCAGTCCCCAGTGACATCTCCCTGCACTAGGCTATATTTGACAGACGGGTGCAGGGAGATTTTAAATTTGCCAGGCTCCCCAGCCTTCTGCGCATGTGCGCCGCCTCGGTGCATGCGCAAGAGCACATGGCAGGTGCAGATCGCCGCAGGACATTATGGAGGATGATCCATGAGGGCAGCTGAAACTCTTACTTTTTAAAACTTTTTTTCCTCTTTTCCAATGGATAACGGCGATCATGGGCCTGGGACCGATGATATCTTCTACTTCCCGGCTACATTCAGGAGCCAGGAGATTTCAAATTAACCACAGCTCCCAGCCTTCTGCGCATGCGGCTGACGTAATGACACCTGGCGTGGATGCGCAGAGGGCCAGCGTCAGGTCCTGGAGGACCAGATTGCCGTGGGATATCGCGAAGGATGTGGGTGAGTACCATCAGCTGCCCCCATGAATTTGATCCATGTGGGCAGCTGAATCTTTAACGTTTTAAAAATTTTTTAATACTTTAATGTGATCAGCGCTGTCTATTGGATAGTGCCGATCGCATAATGAGGGGGAGTGCTTCCCGCTGCCTCCCATGACAGCTTCAGCTTGTTGGCTACCTCCTGAAACTGACAGCATGGAGCTGTCACTTCCACAGCCCACGTGGCTTTAATCCCTATATGAATCATGTTTTATGTCCCTGGGGATTAAAACTAAAGCTAGGACATAAAAAGGCATTGGGTGGTCACTAAGGGGTTAAAAAGCATGCAGTATTTATCACGATAAGCTCAGAGAACATAAATATAGCAGGCCCTCTTGTTCATTCTGTGGGTATGATGCAGTGCATACTACAAAATCCAAACAAGTTTTCACTCTCTCTCCACACATGCTATGCAATTTACCTACATTTGCATTCCCAGTTTTGTCATGAATTATTAAAGATTTAACCATAAATAAAACCCACCAGTGCCCAGTTAATGTTCATCATTTGTGTGAGCTGAAAATTGTTGCAGAGACTCTGACCTAATGCTCTAAGATACATGCTGTCATTCAGTAAAAAGAACAATGTTCCCATGGAAACACAGCAAGCAAAAAAGGGTGAGCCAACCATCCAAAAATAAAGTGTTAACAATGTTGTTTGATAATACACCACCAGTCAAAAGTTTTAGAACACTTCAATTTTTCAGTTATTTTTTAAATAACACATTTCAAGCCCAGCAAATAATGTGAAATGGGTCAAATGTTCAAAAGTAAGTTAAAAACATAGAAATATTCTGAAATGTTTGTTTAAATAGTTTTTTTATTTAACTTTTTTACTCTGTAGAATGAAATACAACATGCTTGATCAATAGAACATCAAATACAGAGTGAAAAATCAGGTGCTGTTTGGTTAAAAACATATATTGTCATTTTTCTGGATTCGATCCTAGACCATATACAATCAAATGTTTGTGGTACGAAAGAAAAGGAAACATAATAACTACTAGGAAAGAATAGAATACATAATGTGTTTAATTACCAGGTAAGGTTCAAGTGGTTTTTGTATGGCTCCTGATAACTTCCATGGTATTATTGTGAAATTTTAACCTAAAGTACAGCAATAGTCTGCATTAATGATTTATAACAAAAGCCTTTTTTCAGGAAACACATCAAGGACAGTTGATCTGCAGCACAGAAAGCAAATTATGGTTTGAACTTTGATCCAAACTATTCCTACATCTGTTTCAAGCTTTGTAGATTACTTCCAAACCTTCCGATTCTATATAACCAAAGTTGAAACAGACTGTGTTACAACATCCTAGGATAGACTCTGAACAGTTTTGTTCTTCCAGACAGAGTACATTGCTATCATAATGGCAAGAAAAAGACAATAAACCAAAGAAGACAGACAAACTGTCTATAACTCCATATCAAAATTGCTTTATGACAGGTTGCTTCTGTCAAACCTGATCAGCTTCTACGAGGAGGTACGTTTTTAGACTGGACCAAGCAGAGTCCATTGGATCCTGTATATCTGGACTTTTGCAAAGTGTTTGATACTGTGCTGCATAAGATTTTGGTATATAAAAACAGAATGCTTGATCTGGGCGAGAAGGTGTGTAAGTGGGAAAGTAACTGGCTCAATAACAGAAATCAGAGGGGAGTTATTAATTGTACACATCCCAATTGGGTCACCAGTAGGGTACCACAGGGGTCAGAATAGGGCCAAATATATATATATATATATATATATATATATATATATATATATATATATATATATATATACACACACACATATACACACATATATATATATATATATATATATATATATATATATTTTTTTTTTATTTATTTATTTATTAATGACTTACTAGAACGATTGTAATAACAGGGAAACAAGTCCTCTATCAGAGGCTTGGTAGTTTGAGGGTTTTGTGTAGAATCTTGGCTGTTTCTAGTAATACATTCTTCTGGATAGTGTGCTCAGATGTTGTTCTTTGGATTTGTTGAAGCCATTCACCCATTTAACCCCTTAATGACGCGTGCATTTTTCTTTTTCCATTTTCGTTTTTTCCTCCCCCCTTTAGAAAAATCATAACTCCTTTATTTATCCATCCACGTCGCTGTATGAGGGCTTGATTTTTGCGGGACGAGTTGTATTTTTCAATGGTGCTATTTAAAGTACCATATAATGTACTGAAAAACTTTTAAAAAATTCTAAGTGGAGTAAAATGAAAAAAACCCGACATTTTGCCATCTTTTAGTGCGTCTTGCTTCTACGGCGCACAAATGGCAACAAAAAGGACATGATAACTATATTCTATGGGTCGGTACGATTACTACGATGCCAAACTTGTATAGGTTTTTTTTACTATACTCCTCTTTTTTTTTTTTAAAGACATAAAAATTTTTTCAATTATTTTCTGCGGTCATTTTGTGCGCACAATAACTTTTTTATTTTTCCGTTGACGTAGTTGAGCAAGGTTTCATTTTTTGCAGGATGTCCTGTAGTTTCTGATAGTACCATTTTGGAATACATACGACTTTTTGATCGCTTTTTATTGCGTTTTTTCTGGGAGACATGGTAACTAAAAAAATGCATTTCTGGCGTTCTTCATTTTTTTTTTCGGACAACGTTCACCGTGCGGGAAAAATTATGTGGTACTTTGATAGTTCGGACTTTTACGGACGCGGTGATACCAAATACATATTTTTAATTTATTATTTAGATTTTTTAATAATAGATATGGCAAAAGGGGGGTGATTTAAACTTTTACAACTTTTTTTTTTTTTCAATTAAAAAAAAACTTTATTGATTCTTTTTTTTACTTTACTTTGAAGTCCCCCTGGGGGACTTTAAGATGCGATGCTTTGATCGCTCCTGCAGTATGACGTAATGCTATAGCATTACGTCATACTGCTTTTTGACAGGCAGCCTATGAAGCCACCCCACGGGGACGGCTTGATAGGCAGTCTGCTAAGGCAGCCCTGGGGCCTTTCATTAGGCCCCCAGCTGCCATGACACATGCACAGCTCTCCCGATCTCACCGCGGGGGGGCCGTGCGGGACCCCCGAACATCGTTCGGGGGATTTAAATGCCGCTGTCAGAATTGACAGCGGCATTTAAATGGTTAATAGCCGCGATCGGCCGCGCGGCCGTTCGCGGCTATTGCCCGCGGATGTCAGCTGTTATAAACAGCTGATGCCCGCGCTGTATGAAGAGAGGTTGCATCGCAACCTCTCTTCATACATACCCCGACGCTCCATGACGTACCCGGTACGTCATTGGTCGTTAAGGGGTTAAGGAGACACAACCCCAAGTGCTCCTATTACCACTGGAACCACTTTGGTCTGGATTTTCACATCCCCTATAGCTCTTTCAGGCCATGGTACTTCTCCAGCTTCTTAAACTTTTTCTTCCTGATGTTGCTGTTGCTTGGTACTGCTACATCTACCACCACTGTCTTCTGGTCCTTGTCAATTACCACAATGTTTGGTTGGTTGGCAAGTGCCTGTTTGTCTGTTGATATCTGGAAGTCACACAGAATCTTAGCCCTGTTACTCTCTACAACATTCTACTGAGGTTTCTATCTGGATTTTGGAGGGTTTAGCCCATATGAATGTTCCTGTACACAAATCCTGTTACTTGGTTGTGCCATTCAGTGTATGCTTTTTCTGCTTGCATCTTTTGCAGCTTTTGTCAATATCATTCACTTCAACTGTCGATGGTACATTCCATGCAGGCTTATCTTGCCATGATATTTCTTCTGTTTGTTCTTCCTTTTATGTCCACTGCTGCAGCTTCAGGCATTCTTTCAGCAGTTCATATTTGGGTGCCATATTGATATATTCCTGCATGCTCTAAGTTTCATTTACGATAGTGGCTTTGACACTTTCCCCCAATCAGGCTCCTGTACAACCTTTTCTCTGTTTATTGTGCAGTCCCTGGCTGTTTGACTTAGGGTGGAAATCTCCATGCATTCTGAGGAGCTTTTGGGTCTTCACATTGGCAGCCTAAATGTCTTTTGGCCAGCTCACAATACCAGCAGGGTATTGGATGACTGGCAAGATGTACATGTTGATGGCATGGATCTTTTTGGTCTTTGCTTCTCTGCCCATGTCTTCTTAGTCTGGCAACCAGTACCCTGAGCCTTTGTTTATCAGTCTCTCGGGCTTCAGATTGAGCCAGACCCTTATATTTGTCTTGTAGACAAGTCTTATACTTACTTTTCACATTTTTTTTGTATATGTAAAAGAGTTAGCAGCTTCAAAAATAAGCTTTTGTAATATTTATTTATGACTAGAGATGAGCGAGAACGCTCAGATAAAGCAGTTACTCGAGTGAGCATCACTCTTCTCGAGTAGCTGCTTACTGGTCCGAGCGTGCTCGGGAGGGGAGGGCGGGGGTGAGCGGCGGGTGGTGGGGTGTAGTAGGGGGGAGAGTGAGAGAGATCTCTCTCTCTCCCCCCCCCCCGCTACCCACCGCCACCTGCTGCTTACCCCCGCCGCCCCCTGAGCACGCTCAGACCAGTAAGCAGTTACTCGAGAAGAGGGATGCTCGCTCGAGTACCTGCTTTATCTGAGCGTGCTCGCTCATCCCTATTTATGATGCAAAGACATATCTCTAAATAGTCCCATAGTACTGTGCAATCTGTGAGAGCTACAGTATATGACAATTATAAAATATATACATTACAGATATATTACCCCTTACTATTCCTTGACTTTCGTTAAGATCTTCAATTTTGCACAGAAAAAAATCAAGAAAGTATTTCAACATGCTATCAAAAACTTGACAAGTTGCAATCCACATGATGACTACTGGGTATTAACACAAACTGACAGAGTAGTGTGAATTAATTTTTTTTTAAAGTTGGTCATCTCTCGGGATATGTTGAGCCATGTTTAAATAAAAATTAAAGATGTGTATATTGTATTAACATGTGGCTGGGTATTTTTAAAAGAATATTTCGGCAAAACTGATATACTATGTTACGTCTATTGCCTTTTTTAAACCGTCTTTTAAGTGTTTTTTGAATCATTGAGTCAGGGGTGGTATCATCATTAATATATACAAATAAGGAAGATGAAACAAAACACCTCTGCAGCGCCACCTCTTGTATGGCGGCATTCCTGCAAATCAATGTCTGACCCTATATACAGGTCTTCATAACAATGATTGGGAATTGAAAACCAAGCCAGAATCCATACACACATAGCTATTTGGGGGTGTTTGCCCCTCATCAGTGTGCAGTATGATTCTGGCTTAGCAAACACCCTGAAACAGCTGTCCGTGTATGGATTCTGGGTTGGTTTTCAATTCCCAATTATTGTTATAAGACCTGTATAAAGTGTTGGTCATTGATTTGCAGGGATTCTGCCATTCAGTAGGTGGCACTGTAGAGGATTGTTCCATCTTCTTTATTTGCATTGAATCCTTGAGACATGCACTGACCCCTTAGGCCCTATATTAGAGATGACATAGTATATCCATTTTATTTGGAGTGTTTCTTTAAGTTCCAAGTAAAGCCCATGGTACTATTGCCATCATCATGGCTCAATCTCTTCCTAAAACCAGGGGCTTTGAGAAGCTTATACTTAATCCTGCCTTAACCCTTTAGTGACGGCCCAATAGTGTTTTTACGTCCTGCCATTGCAGGACGTGTATGGGGGGCGATAGCGCCGCTGACACCTGACAGACACGGCACCCGCGGTCAATAGCTGCAATCGGCCGTGCGGCCGATCGTAGCTATTAACTCTTTAAATGCTGCTGTCAATTCTGACAGCGGCATTTAAATCCCCCAAACAATGTTTGGTGGTCCCGTACGGCTCGCCCGCAGTGAGATCGGGGGAGCTGTGCAGGTGTCATAGCAGCCGGGGGCCTTCTGAAAGGCCCCAGGGCTGCCTTAGGAGACTCCCTATCAAGCCATCCCCATGGGGAGGCTTGATAGACTGCCTGTCAAAAAGCAGTATGACGTTATGCTATAGCTGCAGGAGTGATCAAAGCATCGCTGGCTGTGGTTTCCCCTGGGGACTGAAAGAAAGTGTAAAAAAAAAACAATAAAGTTTTACTAATTATTAAAAAAAATAATTCACAAATACCCCCCTTTTGCCATATTTGCAATAAAAGAATCTTAATAATAAAGCAAAAATATGTATTTGGTATCGCTGTGTCCATAAACATCTGGTCTAGCAAAGTAATGCATTATTTACCCCGCATGGTGAACATTGTCTGAAAAAAAAAAAAAAGAACGCCAGAAATGCCCTTTTTTGGTCACCCTGTCTCCAGGAAAAAATGTAATAAAAAGCGATCAAAAAGTCATTTGTATACAAAAATGGTACCAACGGAAACGTCAGGACATACCTCACTAAATAAGCCCTCACACAACTATGCTGCCAAAAAAAAAAGTTATTGTGCGTAGAAAATAGAGACAAAAAATAGTTTTAACAAATTAAATATCTAAAAAAAAAATACAAGTAGTACAGCAAAAAATACTGTACAAGTTTGGTATCATAGTAATCGTATTAAACATTTTATATATATTTGTCAATAAAAGTTATATTTTAAGGGATACACCCAGTGAATATTAATTAGAGATGAGCGAACGTACTCGTCCGAGCTTGATATTCGTGCGAATATTAGGGTGTTCGGGATGCTCGTTACTCGTAACGAGCACCAAGCGGTGTACCGGTTACTTTCAGTTTCCTCTCTGAGACGTTAGCGCGCTTTTCTGGCCAATTGAAAGACAGGGAAGGCATTACAACTTCCCCCTGTGACGTTCAAGCCCTATACCACCCCCCTGCTGTGAGTGGCTGGGGCGATCAGATGACACCCGAGTATATAAATCGGCCCCTCCCGCGGCTCGCCACACATGCCTTGTGACTTAGCTGAGGGAAAGTGCTGCTGCTGGTGCTGCTGTAGGGAGAGCGTTAGGAGTCAGTGTAGGCTTCAAGAACCCCAACGGCCCTTCTCAGGGCCACATCTACTAGTGTGCAGTACTGTGTTAGCACAGTATTTTTTTTTTGTCCAAAATTGGATCTGCAGAGCATTGCGCCCTGCAAAAGGGACAGAAGTGGGGGTTAGGCAGGGAGAGTGTTAGGAGTTAGTGTAGGCTTCAAGAACCCCAACGGTCCTTTCTAGGGCCACTTCTATCCGTGTGCAGTACTGTCCAGGCTGCTGTTAGCAGTGTTGCATTTTTTATTTTTTTTCTCAAAACCGGCTGTGCAGAGCATTGCACCCGGCATTAATACTACAGGGATAGAATTGTGTAGGCAGGGCCAGAAGACATTTATTATTCATTGAATACACGCAGTGGGGTCTTCCCTTTGCTAAAAAGGACAAAAATTATATTTGGCCTGCCTGTGTCAGTCCTAAGGTCTCCGTGTACGTGTGTGCTGCGTGTACAACGTACAAAAATCAGACACAACCAGCTACGCTTTACTGCAGCCTAGCGCCATTGTCTTTCCTGACTGGCAAATACCTGCTCTGCTAGAGTTAATAACTCTGCTACACTATAGTTGTGTGACACTTTTTGAGGGCCACACCACAGATATTAAACTTCTTGTTCATTGAATATACGCAGTGGGGTCTTCCCTAAGCTAAAAAGGAAAAAAATTATATTTGGCCTGCCTGTGTCAGTCCTAAGGTCTCCGTGTACGTGTGTGCTGCGTGTACAACGTACAAAAATCAGACGCAACCAGCTACGCTTTACTGCAGCCTAGCGCCATTGTCTTTCCTGACTGGCAAATACCTGCTCTGCTAGAGTTAATAACTCTGCTACACTATAGTTGTGTGACACTTTTTGAGGGCCACACCACAGATATTAAACTTCTTGTTCATTGAATATACGCAGTGGGGTCTTCCCTAAGCTAAAAAGGAAAAAAATTATATTTGGCCTGCCTGTGTCAGTCCTAAGGTCTCCGTGTACGTGTGTGCTGCGTGTACAACGTACAAAAATCAGACGCAACCAGCTACGCTTTACTGCAGCCTAGCGCCATTGTCTTTCCTGACTGGCAAATACCTGCTCTGCTAGAGTTAATAACTCTGCTACACTATAGTTGTGTGACACTTTTTGAGGGCCACACCACAGATATTAAACTTCTAGTTCATTGAATATACGCAGTGGGGTCTTCCCTAAGCTAAAAAGAAAAAAAATTATATTTGGCCTGCCTGTGTCAGTCCTAAGGTCTCCGTGTACGTGTGTGCTGCGTGTACAACGTACAAAAATCAGACACAACCAGCTACGCTTTACTGCAGCCTAGCGCCATTGTCTTTCCTGACTGGCAAATACCTGCTCTGCTAGAGTTAATAACTCTGCTACACTATAGTTGTGTGACACTTTTTGAGGGCCACACCACAGATATTAAACTTCTTGTTCATTGAATATACGCAGTGGGGTCTTCCCTAAGCTAAAAAGGAAAAGAAATTATATTTGGCCTGCCTGTGTCAGTCCTAAGGTCTCCGTGTACGTGTGTGCTGCGTGTACAACGTACAAAAATCAGACGCAACCAGCTACGCTTTACTGCAGGCTTGCGCCATTGTCTTTCCTGACTGGCAAATACCTGCTCTGCTAGAGTTAATAACTCTGCTACACTATAGTTGTGTGACACTTTTTGAGGGCCACACCACAGATATTAAACTTCTTGTTCATTGAATATACGCAGTGGGGTCTTCCCTTTGCTAAAAAGGAAAAGAAATTATATTTGGCCTGCCTGTGTCAGTCCTAAGGTCTCCGTGTACGTGTGTGCTGCGTGTACAACGTACAAAAATCAGACGCAACCAGCTACGCTTTACTGCAGCCTAGCGCCATTGTCTTTCCTGACTGGCAAATACCTGCTCTGCTAGAGTTAATAACTCTGCTACACTATAGTTGTGTGACACTTTTTGAGGGCCACACCACAGATATTAAACTTCTTGTTCATTGAATATACGCAGTGGGGTCTTCCCTTTGCAAAAAAGCGAAAACATTATATTTGGCCTGCAGGCTTGCGCCAATTTATTTCCTGCCTGGGAAATCAAATCACTGGTAATACAGCATGCTGAGGGGTAGGGGTAAGCCTAGAGGACGTGGACGTGGCCGAGGACGCAGAGGGCCAAGTGAGGGTGTGGGCACAGGCCGAGCTCCTGATCCAGGTGTGTCGCAGCCGACTGCTGTGCGATTAGGAGAGAGGCATGTTTCTGGCGTCCCCACATTCATCGCCCAATTAATGGGTCCACGCGGGAGACCTTTATTAGAAAATGAGCAGTGTGAGCAGGTCCTGTCCTGGATGGCAGAAAGTGCTTCGAGCAAGCTATCATCCACCCACAGTTCTGCGCCGTCCAGTGCTGCAAATCCGAATCCTCTGTCTGCTGCTCCTCCTTCCTCCCAGCCTCCTCACTCCACTACAATGACACCTGCTCAGGAGCGGGAACACTCCCAGGAACTGTTCTCGGGCCCCTGCTTAGGTTGGGCAGCAGTGGTTCCTCTCCCACCAGAGGAGTTTATCGTCACTGATGCCCAACCATTCGAAAGTTCCCGGGGTCCGGGGGAAGAGGCTGGGGACTTCCGCCAACTGTCTCAACAACTTTCTGTGGGTGAGGAGGACGATGACGATGAGACACAGTTGTCTTGCAGTGAGGTAGTAGTAAGGGCAGTAAGTCCAAGGGAGCAGCGCACAGAGGATTCGGAGGAAGAGCAGCAGGACGATGAGGTGACTGACCCCACCTGGTGTGCAACGCTTACTCAGGAGGACAGGTCTTCAGAGGGGGAGGCAAGGGCATCAGCAGGGCAGGTTGCAAGAGGCAGTGCGGTGGCCAGGGGTAGAGGCAGGGCCAGACCGAATAATCCACCAAGTGTTTCCCAAAGCACACCCTCGCGCCATGCCACCCTGCAGAGGCCGAGGTGCTCTAAGGTCTGGCAGTTTTTCACAGAGACGCCTGACGACCGACGAACAGTGGTGTGCAACCTTTGTCGCGCCAAGATCAGCCGGGGAGCCACCACCAACAGCCTCACCACCACCAGCATGCGCAGACATATGATGGCCAAGCACCCCACAAGGTGGGACGAAGGCCATTCACCGCCTCCGGTTTGCACCGCTGCCTCTCCCCCTGTGCCCCAACCTGCCACTGAGATCCAACCTCCCTCTCAGGACACAGGCACAACCGTCTCATGGCCTGCACCCACAGCCTCACCTCCGCTGTCCTCGGCCCCATCCACCAATGTCTCGCACCGCACAGTCCAGCCGTCGCTAGCGCAAGTGTTGGAGCGCAAGCGCAAGTACGCCACCACGCACCCGCACGCTCAATCGTTAACCGTCCACATAGCCAAATTTATCAGCCTTGAGATGCTGCCGTATAGGGTTGTGGAAACGGAGTCCTTCAAAGCTATGATGGCGGCGGCGGCCCCGCGCTACTCAGTTCCCAGTCGCCACTACTTTTCCTGATGTGCCGTCCCAGCTCTGCACGATCACGTCTCCCGCAACATTGTACGCGCCCTCACCAATGCGGTTAGTGGCAAGGTCCACTTAACTACGGACACGTGGACAAGCACAGGCGGGCAGGGCCACTACATCTCCCTGACGGCACATTGGGTGAATTTAGTGGAGGCTGGGACAGAGTCAGAGCCTGGGACCGCTCACGTCCTACCCACCCCCAGAATTGCGGGCCCCAGCTCGGTGGTGGTATCTGCGGCGGTGTATGCTTCTTCCACTAAAGCACCCTCCTCCTCATCCTCAACCTCTGTCTCGCAATCTAGATGTGTCAGCAGCAGCAGGACGTCGCCAGCAGTCGGTGTCGCGCGGCGTGGCAGCACAGCGGTGGGCAAGCGTCAGCAGGCCGTGCTGAAACTACTCAGCTTAGCAGATAGGAGGCACATGGCCCACGAACTGCTGCAGGGTCTGACAGAGCAGACTGACCATTGGCTTGCGCCGCTGAGCCTCCAACCGGGCATGGTCGTGTGTGACAACGGCCGTAACCGGGTGGCGGCTCTGCAGCTCGGCAGCCTCAAGCACGTGCCATGCCTGGCCCACGTCTTTAATTTGGTGGTTCAGCGCTTTCTGAAAAGCTACCCACGCTTGTCAGACCTGCTCGTAAAGGTGCGCCGGCTCTGCGCACATTTCCACAAGTTCCACACGGACGCTGCCATCCTGCGCACCCTGCAACATCGCTTTAATCTGCCAGTGCACCGACTGCTGTGCGACGTGCCCACACGGTGGAACTCTACGCTCCACATGTTGGCTAGGCTCTATGAGCAGCGTAGAGCTATAGTGGAATACCAACTCCAACATGGGCGGCGCAGTGGGAGTCAGCCTCTTCAATTCTTTTCAGAAGAGTGGGCCTGGTTGGCAGACATCTGCCAGGTCCTTCGAAACTTTGATCAGTCTACCCAGGTGGTGAGCGGCGATGCTGCAATCATTAGCGTCACCATTCCTCTGCTATGCATCTTGAGAAGTTCCCTGCAAACCATAAAGGCAGACGCTTTGCGCTCGGAAACAGAGCCGGGGGAAGACAGTATGTCGCTGGATAGTCAGAGCACCCTCCTGTCTATATCTCAGCGCGTTCAGGAGGAGGAGGATGAGGAGGATGAGGAGGAGGGGGAAGAGACAGCTTGGCCCACTGCTGATGGTACCCATGCTGCTTGCCTGTCATCATTTCAGCATGTATGGCCTGAGGAGGAGGAGGAGGAGGATCCTGAAAGTGATCTTCCTAGTGCGGACAGCCATGTGTTGCATACAGGTACCCTGGCACACATGGCTGACTTCATGTTAGGATGCCTTTCTCGTGACCCTCGCATTCAACGCATTCTGGCCACTACGGATTACTGGGTGTACACACTGCTCGACCCACGCTATAAGGAGAACCTTCCCAGTCTCATTCCCGAAGAGGAAAGGGGTTCGAGAGTGTTGCTATACCACAGGACCCTGGCGGACAAGCTGATGGTAAAATTCCCATCCGACAGCGGTAGTGGCAGAAGGCGCAGTTCCGAGGGCCATGTAGCAGGGGAGGTGCGTAGATCGAGCAGCATGTACAGCCCAGACAGTGCAACAGTCTTTAAGGGCCTGGCCAGCTTTATGGCTCCCCAGCAAGACTGTGTCACCGCTCCCCAGTCAAGGCTGAGTCGGCGGGAGCACTGTAAAAGGATGTTGAGGGAGTACGTAGCCGATCGCACGACCATCCTCGGTGACGCCTCTGCCCCCTACAACTACTGGGTGTCAAAGCTGGACACGTGGCCTGAACTAGCGCTGTATGCCCTGGAGGTGCTTGCTTGTCCTGCGGCTAGCGTCTTGTCAGAGAGGGTGTTTAGTGCGGCTGGGGGAATCATCACAGATAAGCGTACCCGCCTGTCAACCGACAGTGCCGAGAGGCTAACACTCATCAAGATGAACAAAGCCTGGATTTCCCCAGACTTCTGTTCTCCACCAGCGGACAGCAGCGATACGTAAGCAATACGTAGGCTGCACCCGCGGATGGAAGCTACGTTCTCTCTCACCATCCAAAACGGGGACATTTCTGCTTCATCAATCTGTGTCTAATATTCCTCCTCCTCCTCCTGCTCCTCCTCCTGAAACCTCACGTAATCACGCTGAACGGGCAATTTTTCTTAGGGCCACAAGGCTCACTCATAATTTTTCTAAACAATTTTTAGATGTTTCAATGCTCTGAAAAGCGTTGGAACTTTAACTTGAACCAATTTTTCGTTAAACTGGGCTGCCTCCAGGCCTAGTTACCACTTAAGCCACATTAACCAAAGCGATTAATGGGTTTCACCTGCCCTCTTGGTTGGCCATGGCCAATTTTTTTCAGGTACATTAGTACTGTTGATACAGCAATTTTTGGGGCCCTCGCCTACAGTGTAATCAAATAAATTTTTAGCCCACCTGCATTAAGCACGACATTACTACCTCAGCTGTGTTGGGCAATGCAATGGGATATTTCTATGTACCGCCGGTGGGTTCCAGGGAGCCACCCATGCTGTAGGTGCACACGGAGTTTTTACTACATCTGTACACTTGAAAAGAACCCCAGTCAGACTGGGGCATGCAGTGTGGGCCGAAGCCCACCTGCATTAAGCACGACATTACTACATCAGCTGTGTTGGGCAATGCAATGGGATATTTCTATGTACCGCCGGTGGCTTCCTGGCACCCACCCATGCTGTAGGTGCACACGGAGTTTTTACTACATCTGTACACTTGAAAAGAACCCCAGTCTGACTGGGGCATGCAGTGTGGGCCGAAGCCCACCTGCATTAAGCACGACATTACTACCTCAGCTGTGTTGGGCAATGCAATGGGATATTTCTATGTACCGCCGGTGGGTTCCAGGGAGCCACCCATGCTGTAGGTGCACACAGAGTTTTTACTACATCTGTACACTTGAAAAGAACCCCAGTCAGACTGGGGCATGCAGTGTGGGCCGAAGCCCACCTGCATTAAGCACGACATTACTACCTCAGCTGTGTTGGGCAATGCAATGGGATATTTCTATGTACCGCCGGTGGCTTCCTGGCACCCACCCATGCTGTAGGTGCACACGGAGTTTTTACTACATCTGTACACTTGAAAAGAACCCCAGTCTGACTGGGGCATGCAGTGTGGGACGAAGCCCACCTGCATTAAGCACGACATTACTACCTCAGCTGTGTTGGGCAATGCAATGGGATATTTCTATGTACCGCCGGTGGGTTCCAGGGAGCCACCCATGCTGTAGGTGCACACGGAGTTTTTACTACATCTGTACACTTGAAAAGAACCCCAGTCAGACTGGGGCATGCAGTGTGGGCCGAAGCCCACCTGCATTAAGCACGACATTACTACATCAGCTGTGTTGGGCAATGCAATGGGATATTTCTATGTACCGCCGGTGGCTTCCTGGCACCCACCCATGCTGTAGGTGCACACGGAGTTTTTACTACATCTGTACACTTGAAAAGAACCCCAGTCTGACTGGGGCATGCAGTGTGGGCCGAAGCCCACCTGCATTAAGCACGACATTACTACCTCAGCTGTGTTGGGCAATGCAATGGGATATTTCTATGTACCGCCGGTGGGTTCCAGGGAGCCACCCATGCTGTAGGTGCACACAGAGTTTTTACTACATCTGTACACTTGAAAAGAACCCCAGTCAGACTGGGGCATGCAGTGTGGGCCGAAGCCCACCTGCATTAAGCACGACATTACTACCTCAGCTGTGTTGGGCAATGCAATGGGATATTTCTATGTACCGCCGGTGGCTTCCTGGCACCCACCCATGCTGTAGGTGCACACGGAGTTTTTACTACATCTGTACACTTGAAAAGAACCCCAGTCTGACTGGGGCATGCAGTGTGGGACGAAGCCCACCTGCATTAAGCACGACATTACTACCTCAGCTGTGTTGGGCAATGCAATGGGATATTTCTATGTACCGCCGGTGGGTTCCAGGGAGCCACCCATGCTGTAGGTGCACACAGAGTTTTTACTACATCTGTACACTTGAAAAGAACCCCAGTCAGACTGGGGCATGCAGTGTGGGCCGAAGCCCACCTGCATTAAGCACGACATTACTACCTCAGCTGTGTTGGGTAATGCAATGGGATATTTCTATGTACCGCCGGTGGCTTCCTGGCACCCACCCATGCTGTAGGTGCACACGGAGTTTTTACTACATCTGTACACTTGAAAAGAACCCCAGTCTGACTGGGGCATGCAGTGTGGGCCGAAGCCCACCTGCATTAAGCACGACATTACTACCTCAGCTGTGTTGGGCAATGCAATGGGATATTTCTATGTACCGCCGGTGGGTTCCAGGGAGCCACCCATGCTGTGAGTGCACACGGAATTGCCATTGCGCAGTTGTACCTGCCTGTGACTATTTATAAAAAACCGCTGTCTGACTGGGGCGTGCAGACACCTTGACAGAATGAATAGTGTGTGGCACATAGGTTCCCCATTGCTATGCCCACGTGTGCAGCTCCAGATGGAGGTGGCACAGGATTGGATTTCTCATTGCTTCTGTACAGCATTGTGGACTATCAGCCCGCCCCTTTTATGGGGGGGTCGCTGCCTAGCCATGCCAACCCTCTGCAGTGTGTGCCTGCTTTTCCTGTGGCAGACGCACTTATACATAGACATGAGGGTGGTGTGGCATGAGGGCAGCTGAAGGCTGGGCAGGGACAGTTTGGTGTGCACTGTGGACACTGGGTCGTGCGGGGGGGGGGGGGGGGGGGGGTTGGGCAGCATGTAACCCAGGAGAAGTGGCAGCGGAGTGTCATGCAGGCAGTGATTGTGCTTTGTTGGAGGTAGTGTGGTGCTTAGCTAAGGTGTGCATTGCTAATGAGGGCTTTTCAGAAGTAAAAGTTGTTGGGAGGGGGGGGCCCACTCTTGCCGGTATTGTGGCTTAATAGTGGGACCTATGAACTTGAGATGCAGCCCAACATGTAGCGCCTCGCCTGCCCTATCCGTTTCTGTGTCGTTCCCATCACTTTCTTGAATTGCCCAGATTTTCACACATGAAAACCTTAGCGAGCATCGGCGAAATACAAAAATGCTCCGGTCGCCCATTGACTTCAATGGGGTTCGTTACTCGAAACGAACCCTCGAGCATCGCGATAATTTTGTCCCGAGTAACGAGCACCCGAGCATTTTGGTGCTCGCTCATCTCTAGTATTGATCCATAGAATAAAGTTATCATGTCATTTTTGTTGTAGTTTGTGTGCCATAGAAACAGGATGCACCGAAAGATGGCAGAATGTCATTTTTTTTCAATTTCTCTCCACTTAGAATTTTTTTAAAGGTTTTTCAGTACATTATATGGTACATTAAATAGTACCATTTAAAAATACAACTTGTCCTGCAAAAAATAAGCCCTCATACAGCGACATTAATGGATAAATAAAGGAGTTACGATTTTTTTAAAAGGTGGGAGGAAAAAACGAAAATGAAGAAAAGCAAACAAGCTCCATCACTAAAGGGTTAAGCATGTTTACTCTATATTAAGGTAAACAGGAGATTCTTAGGAGAGTAAAAGTAAAAAGTGTACAAGACTCTTCTGTTAGGGCTGCCATAAACTTGCGTTTTTTTAATGCTTCGTTAACGCTTCGTTTTTTTCACGCGAATGTCAATGGAACTTTCTAATGTTAAAAACGCATCGCAAGTTTGTGCTTTGCAATTTTTGTGTGATGCGTTTTTAACATTAGAATGTCCCATTGACATTTGCATTAAAAAACACAGTGTTAAAAAAACGGAAAAAAAAAGAGTTTAAAATACCACAAAATATCACACAACTATACTTTGCAAGCATTGATATAGTAAATATGTCTTTCCTGCAGCCCAGTAGACAACAGCCAGTACTTAAGAACTGTACATTTTGCTGAGTAAATGCACCCTGGATAAAACTGCAATTTCATGTTGCACTGGGGGTGTTAAAACGAAAAGAGTAGTTTGCTGAACACATTAAAAAAAATGGAAGCTTTAAGAATTCATATCCACATAATGTTTGATGACATATAAAAGGTACTTTCTCAACGCCTGTGCTGTGCTGATGTATATTAGTTTTTAGTGCTTGTCTCTTTGCTCTTACACTCAATATTATAAATGGAGCTGTCCAGCATTAAAGCTCCTGAAATGATTAGTGTACCATCAGGAGGAAATTAATAAGACACTCCTTGCTGATATAAGTGACAGTTTCTTTACTTATATTGTTAGCAAAAATTGTATTAGATAAACTCATTGTGGGACAACCATTGCCCTTAAAGAGATTGCATGAAATATCCATAACAAATTGCTGACAAAATATTTCTTGACAAGAGACTAGCGCAACATTAACTGAAAAATCTGTCTATGCACAGAGCCAAAACTACGCTCTACACTGGAAAATGAATCAGGACATCATTAGGGTAAATGCACTTGCTTGGCTTTTTATGTGGTGGAATGTGCTTATGAAGATGCCCATAAATTACATTTGTTTACCTTTTCACATTTTATGATGTTTCTGTTTTAATATGATAGTTAGCAAAGGTTTTGTTCTTGCTTATCTGAAAAATACACACATTGTCATTTGCTCTCTCATTCATTGTTGAGTCCATTCTTAAAACATACTACAATTCTTTTTATATTACTGCTTTGTGCATTTGTATAAGAATGAATATTAGCACATGCCAAAAAATAAAATAAAGAAGAGAAAAAAAATGCATAGAGAACTGGGAGTTTGATACCTGAATAGAGATAGAAGACCAAAAGGATTGGTGAATTGGTGTAACACTCTAAATTTGGTGGAGATTGGAAATCATAGATAGCGTAGTAAGAACTTCTAGTTTATTGAGTAATGTGCAAAGCTAGCATGTAAAGATGCATTTCGGGTTCACACCACTTTATCAGTTCGACTAGTTAAAACATACAAATAATTGGAGACCTAGGGATGACAAAGTTCCAAGAGTTAGGGGGAATCCCAGAAATCCTGTATGGAGCACTTCTCTGGTCCCGATTGCCGTGCTCCATACAGGATTTCTGTGACCCCAAAACATGTTTTCATATGATGGCTTTGTATGTTACTCAATAAAAAAGGAGTTCTTCTACACTATCTATGATCTTCAATTTCCACCAAATGTAGAGTGTTGCGCCTATTCACAGGTCCTTTTAGTCTTATCTCCCTGTACATCTACGGTCATCTAGGTAGAGAATTATCTGGCAGGCAGCACCTCTACCATTTCAAACACTTATCGAATCTTTACAATCCCAGATTATTTTTGTTATCTCACCACTAATCTGGTTTTTCTCCACCCTTACTTTTTTCATCTATCATTGCATGATACCAGAATAGTCACAGAAGATAATTAAGTGGAATTACAACCTCTGGAAGCCCAACATGTAATCAGAATGAATTAGACAAAGCTCTTGTTACAAGAACTTATATACCTGCACTGTAATGCTGAACAGTCATGTACCTCTGCGTCTGACACATGACCATGATTGATTTTTAGCTGCTGAAAATAAATAATGAAGGTTAATTTTCAATAACAAATGTGAAAAAAAGGTGTAGCAACCCCATAGTCGCATTTTTTGATCGGCTAAGGACAGATGTCCATCATAAGTTAGTGGTAGATTTGCATATGTGAAGGTGCTGACAGCCAGTCAAAACCTGTAGGTCACAAGTCATGCAGTGCATTGGATAAATAAAAATCTGGTGCTGAGTGTGACTCTCCAGGAAAAAGTTATAAAAAAATTATAAATGGTATTCTTTATTAAAACTAAAATGAGCAGGAAAACACATTTGGTGGTGTAGCTTGTTTTTCTATTATGCTAGGGAATAACACAATCGGTTAAGAACAGAATATTTGATTGTGTCAATTGACTGATATAGTAGAACACTGCCAGTGTGGGGGGTGGAAAAGGGGAAGTACAGGAATTACAGACGCTCTCCTCAAAATGCATTTTCCAGCCGATTTCCATTTGATTGAGGAATATATATACCGTGCTTCCCCGAAAATAAAACAGTGTCTTATATTAATTTTTGGTCAAAAAGGTTTAATTTTTTTACATGTATAGCTGCCTGGACACTATTTAAATTGACTTTTTTAATTAACTGTTAGCAGGGCTTAATTTTGGAGTAGGGCCTATGTTTCAAGCATCCACAGAAAGCCTGAAAAATCATTTTGCATCCTCAAAAATTCTGGAAAATTATGCTATGTCTTATTTTCAGTAAAACAGGGTATATATATATATATATATATATATATATATATATATATATATAAATATATATATATATATATATATATATATAAATATATATATATATATATATATATATATATATATATATATATATATATATATATATATATATAAAAATATATATATATATATATATATATATATATAATAATAATCTTTATTTGTATAGTGCCATCATATTCCGCAGCGCTTATATATATATATATATATATATATATATATATATATATATATATATATATATATATATATATATATATATATAGTCATATATAGGTGAAAGCCCTCACTGACTCACTGACTTACTGACTCACTGACTGACTCACAACTAATTATCTAACTTTCTGGTGTTTTACAAACATGAAAATTGGCATGAGCATTCTTTAGGTCTTAAATAGGAAAAGTAAGTGGGTAACAACTCGATTATTTGTGAAATTTGGCATGAGCAACCTTTATGTCCTAAAAAGGATAAGTAAGGTTCTAAATAAAAAAAGAAAAGGGGTCACAACTCGATTATTCAATGCTAATTGCAAAAGTAAGTGCATCCCTATGTAATGTAACTTCCCGATGACGTACAACTGTGAAATTTGGCGCGGGCATTCTTTAGGTTCTAAATAAGGATAATGGGAGGGGTGGCACATTTTGCAGGGGGACATTGGTACATGCAGCCTGAGGAGAATCTAACACTCCTCTATGTGTATACATATTTTATTCCTCAGTTCCTTTAAAGTAACCTTGACTTAATAAAATTTTCCATGCAAACAACACGTAAACACCTGTACCAAATTAAGTTAGGTGCAGTCGGGTATATCAGCTAGTACAATTTATAATTTTATCATTACTTTCTCTTGGAGAGAAGAGTCCAGCACCAGATTTTTATCTATCCAAATTTTCAATATTAAGCACAGATATTTAAACCATAGTGAATTGATACACATTGTATCTTGGAAATTGTATAACTTTTCATTACACAGTACAGTGTATACCCTGTATTTGTTCCCATTGATTGCCAGCTAGCAGGAGTCATGTGCATAAGCAATTATAGTAAAAGTACTTAATCAATGCAGAGGTAATCTGAGAAGGCTAATGCGCATTTCGGCACACTACTGCCTTCATGCTTTAGTACTGCGTTTATGGTCATTATGTCATGTTGACATTTCCTATGCACTAGCACTTTATTTGTACAAGAATTGAATCACTTTGGGTTTAATTAGTTGTCATTGATTTCTGACATCGAATGATGTTATGGGATCACGCATTGGGGACAATCTTTGGGATTTTTTTCATCATGGCTTTGTGCTTTTTTACTAGTTTGTAATTACAACAAAAATACTTTTGTTCATATTATGGCATGATACATGTTTTGTCTGCTTGGTGTTTGACAGGTAAGACAGCAGTATATTGTATAACAAGGCTGCAATTAGTGACTCGTTTAGCAACATCAGGCTGTATTTACACATTATGGCTGTAGCACAGCTGAAATGTATGAACACAGCCTGATAGTCAGACGGGCGTTTTTAGCCGCGATTTGCGCATGCGCATGCGTCCGGCGATTTTATAAAACCATTGCTTTGCAATGGTATCGGACACATGAGCGCTTTTTATGCGCTCGTCCGATAAATTATAGAACAAAAAATCGCAGATCGCACCTATCTGCGATCTGCGATTCCTGTTCTCTTCTGTATATGCGCTCAATGGGGCCGGCGGCAGCAGCGCCGACCCCATTGAGAACATATAGAAGACAAATCATTCTTCTCTGCCACAGCTGTAACAGCTGTGGCAGAGAAGAACGATGTTTGCCCATTGAATTCAATGGAGCGGCAATACAGCCGCTCCATTGAAAGCAATGGGCTGCCGGCGTGCGCGGGTGAATTGTCGGGAAGGGGTTAAATATATAAGCCCTTCCCTGCAATTCATCCTAAAATGTGTTAAAATAAAAAAAAATTGTATACTCATCTTTCCGCTGCAGCCGGAGTCCAGCCGCGGCCGCTGTCAGTTCTCCTGAACTGCTTCTCGGCACTATTCAGCCGGCGGGGCTTTAAAATCCCCGCCAGCTGAATGATCTGCCTCTGATTGGTCACAGCCCTGACCAATCAGAGGCTGGTTTCACTCACACACCCATTCATGAATTCATGAATGGGTGAGTGACTGCTGCCTCTCAGCGCTGAGCCAATCATGGGCAGGTCTGACTCACATCCATTCATGAATTCATGAATGGGTGTGAGTGAGGCATGCCTCTGATTGGCTCAGCGCTGAGCCAATCAGGGGGCAGGTCTGACTCACACCCCCTTCACACCCACTGCAGGACGGCCGCACGGAGCTCCGACTGCCGGGAGAAGGTGAGTATACAATTTTTTTTTATTTTAACACATTTTAGGATGAATTGCAGGGAAGGGCTTATATATTTAAGCCCTTACCGACAATTCATCCCGGGCTCGCCCGCAGCGCATTGCTTTAAATGGAGGCGGCTCTATTGCCGTCTCCATTGAATGCAATGCGCTGGACAGCTCCGGCCTGTTTCTAATGAAACGCGGCTAGGAGCAGATTTGAGGGCGATTTGCGGGCGACTTGCGCGCACCGGTCACGCGATTTGCGGATGCGCATCCGTCATGCGATCCGCAAATCGCGCGAAAAAACGCCCGTCTGACTAAGGCCTAACACTGATGTCATGACAAGCCTCTGTGACAGGATAGAAGTAAGGAGAATAATAAACAAGAGCAAGGTGCAGAGGAGTGGAAGAAGTAAGGGAACAATGCCTGTAGGTGCTGTAGACCAGACATACCTTTCTGCCAGTACACTATTTGTTAGTAAAATGTGCGCTGATACTCAACCCATAAATAGCAGTTCCTGGTGGCATCCAGCTCTGCCCACCTGAAAACATTGAGGAGTTCCCTCACTAGGTGACCAACCAGAGAATGGCTTTTTAGATTCCTCCATAGATATTAACATAGATATATCGCTGTATGAGGGCTTGTTTTTCTGTGAAACAAGCTTTATTTTTAATAGCACTTTTTTGGGGTACATAAAATATATTTGATGAGTGTTTTTAATTTTTTAAAGGACTAATAAAAGGTACACAGTAATTAAACAATTTATGCAACAGACGTTTGTGTACTATTTAGTTCCATTGCATTTGAATATAATTGTGACTTTAGAAGTCAACAATTTCTTTTACAGTGGAGGAAAGTGCTCATTCCTACTCTTCTATGGCTGACCCGGCGATGTTCATAGAGAAATACAGCTGATCACAGAGAAAGGCAATCAATTGTATTCTCTTGCAGAGCAAGGGCTGATATATTTGGCAGTGTAAGCACCAATGAACCCATGTGCTATGTGTTGTGTCTAAGCGTTTACTCAACTAGGGCTTTCCTCTCTGGGAACAAATACCTAGTGCAGCTTCATGAGCTTCTTACAAGACTCCCAATTCACTCTAGAATTTGTAAAAAATCTTTAAAACGGATTACCTTTAGGTCAATCCTAAGGCCAGCACAAGGGGTCATCAACTTCCCGAGGTTCTATTTGCTACATCCCCATTGTTGCGCTGCTGTAAATGATGTATGGGAGATTTATTATTTACAAACCAAATCCGTTTTGCCTTAGTCTCATCAGAAACATAAGACTTTCTTACTATTCTTAAGGCGAAACTGTCACCTCCGAATAGTACCATAAAATTTCCCAGATGAAGTCTTTGTACTGCATGAAAAGCTGATTTTTTTTCAGATTGCTGCGCATGCGCTCTCCCATAAAGAGCTAGCTTTTCATTCAATGCTCAAACTTCAAAGGTGGCAGGTTCACTTTAAAAGAGTCTTTAAATTAAATATCTATAACAAGGAAGTCTAATTTATAGGATGCTGCTGATCAAAAATTCCAACTATTGTACCAGCTTGCACAGCAAAGAATTTCCCATCATTTTGCTGCTGACAAAACTAAGAAAAACATTTACATTTACTGCAAAATCTTTTTTCATGTTTTAGTTCTTTTGCAGAATAACAACATTTTATGGAAAAAAATAAGTTTTGTGTCATTACTTGATGGGTGCAATAAACTTTTATTTTCTCCATCACCGTATATAGGGTTAACGTGTGTGTGTGTATATATATATATATATAAATATATATATATTTAGTTTTTCCTGGATGCATGGCTAAGCTATGCTGTCATTTGGTTATGGTGTTGAGTTCACTAGAGGTTGCTTTCATGGCAGTGGTTCTGGGCAGGTAAAAATTCAGAAAAAGTAGCAGAGCCCCACTGAGTGCTAGCGTTACTAAGCAGGATGTTAATAAAAATATTATGCTGCATAGCTTGATTCTAGGAGATGGACCTAGAATCAAGTTTAGAATTCTAACCGCCCATATTTCATACTTTTAGGGCGCCCACCCACTGGCGTTTGCGATTTTCGTGCGTGAAAAACGCAGCGTTTTTGCGGCGTTTTTTGCCGCGTTTTCGCGGCTTTTCCATTAATTTCCATTGACTTTCATGGGTGCATTAGGAGAAAAATAAGGACACATATGCAACTGACAGTTCCTATGTTAAAAAACGCAACGCAACGCAAAAAAAAAACGCCAGTGGACAGGAGTACATTCAATTCTAATTGCTCTTGAGAAAAAACGCAAAACGCAAAGAAAAAAAAAATCGCCAGTGGGTGGGCGCCCTTATTCTGGTGCTATAGTACTTTTGACTACAAATTTAGAAAAGAACCCTACATGTAAAGTTGTCCTCACACGATTTGTTCTTTCAAGTCATACCATATACGAAGGCTTCAGAGTGGAGTATATAATATAACATTTCCATTTCTGCACATTAAAATTAGTGAATTAAGATAATTTAGTAATAAAGATGAGCAATAATCAGAATTTACACAATTTTGACAATTTTACATTATTAAAAAAAACCCTGAAAATTCAATTTTGCAACCTATATAATACCCTGGTTTGTTTGTACCTGTTTCATGTTATTTTCAAACCAAACAGGATGAGTTGTGCAATATAATTTCAGTATTGCTTGTATAGTGGGGTAAAGGGTTTTAAATAGAAACAGTAGCATAGAGATACAGTATATATTGATTGATTTTCCCTACTCAATAGCTTTATAAACATTTATTGAAAACCACTTAAAACATGTAATGATATCACTATACATAACTAGTGTGTACATATGTGTGTCAGGTAATAAACTAAGTTGTAGAGCATTGGCAAACTCAGCTATGCTACATCTGTAACTGTCATTTATCATCAAGTAATGAAGACATGAATCTCAACTGAACGCGATAAATTGATTATAGAGAGATGTTGAGCAGTAACTTTCAAATAGAAGTGTCTACTATTTAGGCAACAAACAAATTAAATGGATTATCCAACCTTTTAAAATTGATGGCCTAGCCTCAGGATAGACCAACAATATCTGATTGGTGGGAGTCTGCTGCTTGGGATCGGTTGATTGAAGGGACCATGGCACTCCTTTGGGAGCCGCAGCCTATTCAATATTAACATTTGAGCATGATAGTGCTTGTATTGCAGAATGCTGTATTATTGATAGTGGCCTTTATGTTTTGAACACTACAGTTATGTCCCATTGTACTACTCAGAATTGCTGCTATCAATAATATAGCGATCTACAGAGGGAGCATGGTCGTGCTGAGATGTAAACACTGAAGAGGCTGTGGAGGAGTTACTGCAGCTAAGAGCTATTTAAACAAACATAAAAGCTCTTATCTGCAATAACTCCTCCACCGCCTCTTCAGGAGTTACTGCAGTTAAGTGAGCGTGGGCGCATGTAAGGGTGTTTTGATCTGAAGTGTGTGTTTTAAGTGTGTAACTTAAGATTGAGTCATCTTCGATTCAGGGACTTTACAAGGCAGTAACTTATATCTATTTGCTGCTTATGTCTGTTTTTTTCACTTGTATAATTTTTATCTGCACTATCCCTATTTAGAATGTGATTGGTGATTGACAATGTCATCCAGTCTACATCTTGTGCCATGTATGCAGTCTTTGAACAGCTATTCAAGGATACATATAGATGTACGAACTGTGTGTATGTTGCACATTTGGAGTTCCAGAGTCTGGATCTAAATGAGCAACTTACAATACTGAGATCCATTGGTGAGATTAAAAGGAGTTTGCTGCTTACCATACAGACACTTGCTGGGGAAGATATGGGGGTGGATGGTAGGCCGAAAGTGCAAGATGATTAGGCAGATAATTGGGTGACAATTAGAAAGAAGGAGTAGAAGGAAAAGCATCAGGGAGGCTAGTCATGAACTGGTACACCCCAAGTAGGTTTGAAAAGTTGGTGGATGACGGGAATGCCATCACAGGGTTTGCACTGTTGCACTTTGACATACCCTTTGACTGACAAGGGGATGTCTGCTCCAAGGAGAAATGATATCGGAATACAGGGCAGACTAGATAGGCCTTTCTTGTGGGGGACTGAATTATTAGAGGGATAGACAGAACAATCTGTCACAAAGTGGATCTAGGTGGCAGATTACTGGAAGGGGCTGATGGTGACCCAGTGGTCATGGTGCACATTGGCACCAATGACAAAGTGGTACACAGAAGGTCCTTAAAAACAAATTCAGGGACAGGGATCTAGGATGTAAGTTGAGGGTTTATTTTCTTAAATACTGCCTGTGCCACATGCTACACCAAAAAGGCAGCGGGAGTTTAACGAGATAAACAAGGGGCTCAAGAGTTGGTGTAGGAAAGAGGGATTTGGGTTCCTGGAGAACTTTCTGACTATGTTGTTGGCTACAAGTTCTACCTTAGGGATGGGCTGCATCTCAAAGGGGAGGGTACAGTTGTGCTTGAGGAAAATATGGCTAGAAGGTTGGAGAAGTATATAAACTAGGGTCAAGGAGGAGGGCAACCACAGAAACAGAGAGGAAGGTAGTCTAGACAGTGACCTGGGACTGAGTAATGAAAATGAGGGTGGTAGGGGTTAGTGCAGTTAGAATTAGCAGAAAAGTTAATGTACTTTCAAATTGCCATAGAGCCCACAAATGAGCTTCCTGCACTTATTGGCTGCATGTGTGGAGACTTGTGTCCCTGTACTGATTTGTATAGTCTACCTCCAGCCCTGAAGTAATGTTCATTTTATAAAGATTTGTGCTGAAGATTCTTCTCTAAGCAATAAATTGTTTAACTCTTTTCACATTGAGGCCTCATTCACACGTGCTTTTTTTGTACACCTATGTTGGCGGAAAAAAAGTGCTGCTCGCATGAGTGGAAAATGTGTGAATGGGCAAAGTTTCATATGCTCGTTCACTGGAGCAGCTGTGCTTGGAGAAGCACAGCTGCTCCACGAAGGTTTCCTCATCACTGAACACTATGGACAGCACTGTCACAGTGTTCAGTGATAATGGGAATGCAGCGGGAATAAAAGAACCCCCTGCCACAGCCGTGGACCACAGCTGAGGATGGTGATGCTATCCCTGGCTGTAAAAAAAAGAAAATTAACTCTCCTAGAAGCGCTGTCCGGCTCATCTCCTTGTCCCTGGCAGGCTTCGTCTGTATTCTGGTGGCCAAGGATTCAAAAAAACTACCTCCAGAGAGTGCTGTCTCTGATTGGCTGAGCACAGTGACCAATAATAGACAGCGCTTAGCCATTAATTGACAGCTGAGTGCTGTCTCTGATTGGTCACAGTGCGCAGCCAATCATAGGCAGCGCTTTTTGAAGGCAGGGACTTTTCAATCCCTAGCCACCAAAATACAGAGGAGTCTGACAGGGATGGGGAGAAAAGCCAGATAGCACTTCTTGGTGAGTTTTTTTTTTCTACAGCTAGGGATGATTTTCGGGGTAGAGCTTATATTTCAAGCCACCCCCCCCCCCCCCCACCAACCCCTGAAAATCTTCACTGCACGGGTTGCCTTCATCCCATTGCTTTCAATTGCTTCCACTGCAATCCACTAATCACTGAAAATTGTGACAGTGTTTAGTGATGAGGAGACTCCCCACAGGGATTAACGTAACCCACTGGGAATCTCTTCATCCCCGCAGGAATGAAGATGTTAACAGCGGGACATTAAAAAGGTGCTTCTGGCCAGAAATGTCCTGCTGCAAGCAGCGGGGAATCTGTTTCATGCGCGGAAGTTTCCATTAACTCCAGCTTCCATAGCAGTCAATGGAAACTCCTGCAAAACCTGCACCTATGTCCTATTTTTTAGGTGCACGCAGTTTTGCGCTTCAAATTTCACACATATGAACCCTTCTATAGGAGCCCATTGGTTCTTTTAGAAGCGTGCATTATGGGCATGCAAAATACACACTCGTTTGAATGAGGCCTGATCCCCACTGCTGGAGCTCCCTTCCCAGTAAAACCACCATCTTCACTGAGGCGTATCACACCACACTTCAGGGATAAGGACTACAACCCCCATTTTATTTTAATTTATTCATTTTTATTATTATTTTGTCTGGGATGGGTTTCCTGAAGATAGGCCATCAATTTTACAAGGTTCGATAACCCTTTTTTCTGATAGAAGTCATTCAATTAAGTAATTGTTAAGTAAATCTGAGAAGTATTTTGTGTTGGAAGGGAAAGCAAAAAAATTTTCATTTGACATATGCAGGTATGAAGGGACTAGAAATGAGTGAGTATACTCGCTAAGGCACTATTCGGTCGAGTAATGTGCCTTAGTCGAGTATCTCCCCGCTCGTCCCTAAAGATTCGGGGACCGCCGCGGCTGACAGGTGAGTTGCAGCGGGTAGCAGGGGGGAGAGAGGGAGAGAGAGATCTCCCCTCCGTTCCTCCCCGCTCTCCCCTGCCGCTCCCCACCTCCTGCCGGCCCCCGAATCTTTAAGGACGAGCAGGGAGATACTCGGCTAAGGCACATTACTCGAGCGAGTAGTGCCTTAGCGAGTATACTCGCTCATCTCTAGAAGGGACTTATTAATTCACAATGCGACCAAAATATATTCAAAAATTAATGTAACCATAATCTGTGCTGAGCAATGAGTATTTTTTATTATCTGGATAACAGAGAGTTATGAGCATGCAACATTTCCCATGGAGTCAGGGAACAGAATAGATAATTAAATAGCTTCTTGAAATGAAGGCTGAGTTCAGGAACTTATAGGTCCACAGAACAGCTGAACACATCTGTTGATATATTGTGCATAGAAATTCTTTTGTTTCATTGGCCAGTTCTTTATCAGCCAATAATCTTTTTTTGCATAAATAGACTACTGTGAAATGAAAAATACCTGATGTGATTATAACCATGAGAGATTATATAAAGAAATGACAATAAAATACAAGAGTATGAGTGGGCATGAAATCTGTTGAGCAGTGTATAAACCCCATGAGAAGAAGAAAATACTAACTGTTTTCTAGATATATCATCACTTATTATTTAGTGAAAAGACAAGGAAAGCTTTGCTTGCATCATTCTAAGTCAGTATACTTACCTGTCTTCAATCTAAATTCATGTCATGGAAAAACATTATGGTTAAGGTGAGTCCAATCCATGCAAATTCTTTTTAGAGATCATGGAAAATCAAATTTGTAATTATTGGGAAACCAGACCCAGAAAATGTTAAGCCTTTTCAACGTTCCTTACTTGACCCTAGAAGCTACAATTTGTTCCCTATTAATGTAATGACCCACTTTGACCCCAACCTCGTCCTTGCTTCTGAACTATGTACAGTGTTTTTGTCACGATAATATGCTTTATCAGTTTGAGAGCACAACTTCATAAATCTAGCTTCTGCTATCTGTGACACCTGTAATTACCTGAGCACTTTAAAGGGTTTTCACACTCTAAACATTTAAAAGGGTATTCTGAAGACTGGGCAAAATGTTTAAAATTACTAGAGATGAGCGAGCACCAAAATGCTCGAGTGCTCGTTACTCGAGGGGAACTTCCCGCGATGCTCGAGGGTTCGTTTCGAGTAACGAACCCCATTAACCCGTTCCCGCTGCAGGGTGTAAGTTTACATCCTGGCAGCCTCGTACTTCCGGCAACAGGACATAAACTTACGTCCTGGAGATAGCGCGGGATCACATATGATCCCACGCTATCCCGCAGCGGGAGCTGGCTGTCAGTCACAGCCGGCGTCCCGCTGCAACAGCGGGGGGGGGGGGGCATCGGAGATGCGCCCCCCCCCGCTGTTAACCCCTTCCCTGCCGCGATCTAAGTAGATCGCGGCAGGAAAAGAGTTCACAGAGGGAGTGGACTCCCTCTGTGTGTCCGGCCGGAACTCGCGATGTCATCGCAAGAGCCCGGCCTGTCACCATGGCAGCAGGATGCCAGACACTGGCGTCCTGTATTGCCTATGCCTATGATCGCTGTATAAGCGATAAGGCATGGCAGAGCAGTAGCTCTGCCATGCCTTATGACAGCGATCATCAGGGCAGTGGTTAAAGTCCCTCAGAGGGACACAAACAGTGTAAAAAAACAAAGATTAAAAAAAATGAATAAAAAAAATGTAAAAAAAGAGTTAAAAACCCTTTTTTTATGCTTTTTCTCAGATTAGCATAAAAAAGGTAAAAAAATAAAATAAAGCCCCACATATTTGATATTGCCACATCCGTAATGATGCGTACAATAAGTTGCACATGCTTTTGACTGTGCACAGAAAAAAACGCTAAAAAACTGAGACAAAATGCTATTTTTTAGCATTTTGCCTCACTAAAAACGCAATAAAAGTGATCAAAAAAGCCGTATGTACCCCAAAATGGTACCAATAAAAACTACAGCTCGTCTCGCAAAAAATAAGCCCTCACAGAGTGCCGTACATCGAAAAATAAAAAAGTTACAGGACTTTGAATGCAGCACTTTAGAATAGAAAAAAGATTTCCAAAAAAATGGGTTTTTATTGCAGAAAAGTGGGAAAACCTAAAAAAAATGTAAGAATTTTGGTATCGTTGTAACCGTATCGGTCCGCAGAAAAAATCGAATGTCTCATTTATGCTGCATTATTAACGCGGTAAAAAAAAAAAAAATCAATGGCAGAATTGATGCGTTTTCTCTCCCTGTTAGGCCTTAGTCAGACGGGCGTTTTTTCGCGCGATTTGCGGATCGCATGACGGATGCGCATCCGCAAATCGCGTGACTGGTGCCCGAAAATCGCCCGAAAATCTGCTCCTAGCCGCGTTTCATTAGAAACGGGCTGGAGCTGTCCAGCGCATTGCATTCAATGGAGCCGGCAATACAGCCGACTCCATTGAAAGCAATGCGCTGCGGGCGAGTGTGGGATGAATTGTCGGGAAGGGCTTAAATATATAAGCCCTTCCCTGCAATTCATCCAGAAAAGTGTTAAAATAAAAAATATATACATACTCACCTGCTCCCGGCAGCCGGAGTTCCTGCAGAGTGGGTGTGAAGGGGGTGTGAGTCAGACCTGTCCCCTGATTGGCTCAGCGCTGAGCCAATCAGGGGGCAGGTCTGACTCACACCCCCTTCACACCCACTGCAGGCCGGCCGCGCGGAACTCCGGCTGCCAGGAGCAGGTGAGTATATATATATTTTTTATTTTAACACTTTTCTGGATGAATTGCAGGGAAGGGCTTATATATTTAAGCCCTTCCCGACAATTCATCCTGCGCACGCCGGTCCCATTGAGCGCATATAGAGAAGAGAACAGGAATCGCAGATCGCAGATAGGTGCGATCTGCGATTTCTGTTCTATAATTTATCGGACGAGCGCATAAAAAGCGCTCATGTATCCAATACCATTGCAAAGCAATGGTTTTAAAAAATCGCCGGACGCATGCGCATGCGCAAATCGCGCAAAAAAACGCCCGTCTGACTAAGGCCTAATAATTTTAAAAAAATTAAAATTTTACAATATAGTCTATGTACCCAAAAGTGGCACCGATAAAAACTACAGTTCGCCACTCAAAAAACAAGCCCTCATACGGCCGCGTCAACGGAAAAATAAAAAAGTTATGACTTTTGATAAACGGAGAAGAAAATCCGCCAAAAATTGTTGCATCCTTAAGCCCAAAATAGGCCATGTCATGAAGGGGTTAAAGTCAATGGGCGACTCGAGGATTTTTGTATATCACCGATGCTCGCTAAGGTTTTCATTTGTGAAAATCTGGGAAATTCACAAAAGTGATGGGAACGACACAGAAACGGATAGGGCAGGCGAGGGGCTACATGTTGGGCTGCATCTCAAGTTCCCAGGTCCCACTATTAAGCCACAATAGTGGCAAGAGCCCCCCCCCCCCCCCCCGCACTGTAAGCATAAAGAACAATGTTAGCCCATTGAATTCAATGGAGCCGGCAATACAGCCAGCTCCACTGAAAGCAATGCGGTGCAGGCGATCGCGGGATGAATTGTCGGGAAGGGGTTAAATATATAAGCCCTTCCCTGCAATTCATCCTGCACTATTGCTGCTTTCCAACCAGCTTCAGATTTCCACATAGATACTCAAAATGTCTGCTGGGGAGTGCAAAAACTACATTTTCCACAATGCTCCATTGCCAGTTACTGATGATTGAGCATTCATGGCTACATGCTGTGTCCTCATTACAGAATTTGAAGGCACTGCACATACCTGACTATTATAACATTAGAGCAGGATGGAGGGGGTGGGGGAATCACAGGTAAAGCAATATCTCTGCAGCTTTGTAAAACATGATATTGCAAAATTACATGTTATTGTCTCATTAAGCATATGACTTTGACTTTACTTTGCCTGGATACCCCTTTAACTCCCTAAAGACATGGCCCTTTTTTTATTTATTTTGTTTTTTCCTCCCCCACTTTTAAAAAATCTTAACTCTTTTATTTATGAATCAGCATAGATGTATGCGGGACAAGTTGTATTTTTCAATAGAACTATGTAATGTACCATATAATGTACTGAAAAACGCTTAAACAATTCTAAGTGGAGTGCAATGGTAAAAAAAAAAAATCCACAATCTTCGGGGGAGTCTTGATATCTTGATATCTCTATTCTATGACATCAAATTTATATGTTTTTTTTTTTTGTTTTTTTACTGTACTACTTTTAAAATATAAAATATCTTTGGAAAAAAAAATATTCTGCCATCTTCTGACAGCGTTAACTTTTTAATTTTTCTGTCAATATAGTTGCGCAAAGGCTCATTTTCCATGGAACAATGTCCAAGTGGGTAAGTCAGACTTCCATCTTTCTAATATTCATGACCTATATTTTCCTTGCATCAAATTGACAATTCTGATAATTGTCTCCAAATTATCTCTAGAGTTTACAGCACATTTTTCTGTGTATGAAGCTGCAGCAGTTCCATACACATTCAATCTCTTAGTTGGTAATCATGGGGGATTACCAAGCAGTCACCAAAACAGAAGAAAGGAATTTAGTCTATGTACAACCTACTTAAAATTAAAATTCTGTTTTCCCAATATACATAACAATTTTTTTGCCCATAAAATGCTGGTTTCAAATATTTTAGTTTTAAAACTGTTGTAAAAATGCACTTTTTGTAAAGAAAAAAAAACTCAAGCACCTAGAAGGCATTGTCATTTTGCTGCAAAACTCGGCTTGCAATTACATCTCAGGCAGACATGCAAATAATTAGAGTTCTGGTGAGATTAGATGAATGGTTCCACTCTTGGCCTATAGAAGGCTCTCAGAGGCTCCTTGTGTGCAGTGACCTCTTTTTCCACTTGTGTAGAGCTTGTTTACCACTAGACATTTCCACAATTCACTCAAAGAGATTCTGCCCAGTTAGCAGAGTTTGAGAGGGTACGCATTATAGGAATGCAAGAAGCTGGATAGTCATATTAACGAATTACCTGCCACAAATTACCTGCCATTCTGGCCAGACTGTGTTGGGACCAGTGGATGTGTGAGGGCACGCAGAATAGGTGACTGACGCCCTCAGCAGACCACTAGTAGAGAGGATGGTCTGACCACCTGACAAGCATGAGTGAAACACCCCAGAGGGATGAACGTGGGCACCTGGATAACGTATGAGACTGGGAGGGATAAGTGCTGGCTTGTCACAGCGGCACTTACCAGGCTCTGGTCCCGGAGGGATGACATGCAGCCAAGGCTAGAGTAGGATCGCAGGCCAGCTTCGACACCCTTATGATAGGGAGTGCTAATAAACAGGTTGATTGGGGTAGTAGTACTTATCAGTCATGACACCATCATTCCCACACACGGGTATTATATGCAGCAGAGAAAAGAACACAGAGACTTGTGTGTAGTACCTCGGGTCCCCAGGAATGGTTAGGGCCCGGTATGACTTTTACTGAATAATAAACTCTTACAACAGGTATTCGAGGAAATGCAGGTACAATTCACTTTAAGTACAGCAGGTTAGAGCTCAGAGGTAGGGAGGATACTCAGGATGAAAACCAGTCCTACAGTCCACATTATCTGTATGGCACCACTCCTTGATTGGGAGCACTCCAGAGGAGGAAGGGGGTAGGGGTCACTCCACATAATCTCTGGCAAACAATTATTGACAGGAAGGCTTAAACTATAAACACCCCGCACGGCAGGCTCTTGGGTGTAACTCTGTAAAGTACCTCTGTGCGGTGATCCTAACTATGGACGGCTGCACAGGAAAAGCCCATAGTGTAAACTGGTACCTGTTTAGAACTGTTTGTAGGGCTCTCTCTCTCTCTCTGATGGTGGGACTCACTCCATTCACATCCACACTTCAAACGCTACGGGATATCGCTCCCCTTTATCCATCTTCACCTACATGAAAGCTGAAGGTGCTTCCATGTGGCTCTGTGTTAGCACTCTGTCGCAGGCAAAATGGATCTTTTTTCCCGCTCTCAACCACTCCTATTTATGCCCTCCCTCATACCACATGACATGACAAACTGATACATCTACATGCAGGCAATGATTTTATTACTGTTAAATTCTCAAGCGCTTCAGCTATACAACAGACACACTGGACATGACAGGACAAGCTTTGCACAGTGCATCTACATAGGAAAAAACATGAATGACATTTATGGAGGGGACCAGGATGGTGTTCTGGGCCACTACATGAGCAGCTCCAACTATTTTGTTGTCTTCCATGCAGAGACAGGTGGCACCATTGTTACAGGTTACTGGGTCTGTCAGAACCATTTCCAGAAACTTGGCTGAGGGACATTTGGTCTCACTGCTCCCATTACATTACTGCCTTTGACACCCACCTATTATCACCTCATTTTGTATTGTTGTTGTAAGCAACTAAACTGGACTGTTATGGAGTAGAACTAGGTTGTCTTCAGTGACTAATCTAAGTTTAGTTTGGGCACTGATGACGGCTGTGTTCATGTCTGGAGACCTAGAGGTAAGTACCTGAAAACTTCCTTTACTGTGGAGTGGCACACTGCTCCAATTGGTAATGTGATTGTCTGAGGGTCCATTTCGTATGACAGTTGGTCTCCCCTAGTAGTTGTACAAGGGACAATGACAGCTCAGTGATATGTTCAGGACACCCTGCAGCCACATGTGTTCCTCCCATGGCGGCTTCCAAGAGGCATTTTCCAGCAGGATAATGCTTGCCCGCACACATAGGTGTCACAAGAATGGCTCTACAACATTGCCACACTCCCATGGCCTGCCCGGTCACCAGATCTTTGGCCAATAGAACATGTATGCGACCATCTGGGATGTCAACTTCAACCACCTACTAGTTTTCACGATCTAGAGGCTCAGTTACAGCAAAATTGGACTCATATGCAGCAGGATACTATACAGAACCTGTTTACCTCCAAGCCTGCCTGTATCACATCATGTATCCAAGCTAGACGCAGTACAACAGGTTATTAGAGCTTCCCTTCAGATGTACAATTCTTCACAATAAATTCTCCTTTTGCTCTGATAGTATAACAACTTACCTAAATCAATGTTACAATCACATATGTAAAGTTTAATTTGATTCTAACAACTCCTTATAGGTGCTTGAATTTTTTTTACAATGACTGCACATTGTGTCTCTTGGCAGATTAACGATGACTAACACTGTCATCAGAAAATATTTCTGTATACAGTATGTTACTTTCCATATGTTTTATTAAAAATAAGCACTGGGAACAAGTACAGTGCAATTACAAAGCATAATTTTGTAAGACGTTAAAAATATAAAGTGTGGGAGAGCTCTGTATATATAGATACATTCTAAATATTGAGTTTTTTAGTATAACACAATGTTAACTTCATGGAAGTAACCATATAATAAATATGCATATCTATCTATCTATCTATCTATCTATCTATCTATCTATCTATCCATCCATCTATCTATCTCATATCTCATATCTAACTATTTCATATCTATCTATCTCATATCAATCTATCTATCTTTCTATCTCATATCTAACTACCTCATATCTGTCTATCTATCCACCTCATATCTATGTAACTATCTATCTATCTATCTATCTATCTATCTATCTATCTATCTATCTATCTGTCTATCTATCCCCTGTTAGGGGAAATAAAGTTGTAAAATATATCCCATACTCCATTCATTCATGTTTTCTATCCTCCCCTGGTCAACCTGATGAACATATAGTATTTCAATCACAATATGTAACTAGATATATAAAGAAGGAGACCTTACTGGAACATGATGTATTGTATATAAGTACATTTGTATGTATTATGCTGGAACCAAGACAACATTTCTAATAACTGCTTTGATGTTTTACATATTGAGGAGGTGAACAATCATCAAATATAACTAGATTTGTTGGTTATATAGTAAGTAAACACAATTTTTTTCATGTTAGTAAAGCACATGTAGAAAGTAAGTATTATCTAACTCACACAGTCAACATCCAAACAACAGGGTGCCCAATTAAAGCAGTTTGAAGAAAACAGACTTGACTGCTAAATGCGGCTGTGATATTGGTGGATTACTATAGATACACAGATTATGTGGAAATATCAAAGTTTGCTTCTCATTTAAACAATATTTCAGTAATTCCCAACTGGGGTGCTTTGGCATCCTGGTGTACAGTAAGAGCCTGTCAGGGTTGCAGCACTTCAGTAATGGCTGCTACAGGCATCCCTCAAAGCCTCCAGTATATGAGGTGGCCGAGTGAGTCTAAAAAAGTATACTCACCTCCTCTGCTTTTACCCTGGTCAAGTCCTGCTTGATTTTAAGTTGCACAGTCAATTGGTCACAGTGATCATATGTGACCATGAAACCCAGAAGACAGGTAGGATTGAAGTGGAGAGAAGAACCACCGGAGCATAGCAGCTTTGACCACAAATGAAGTGAGTTTATAGTTTTTTTTTATTATACAACATAAGAGGGACTGGGGGAGCACTGTTGCTGAAGGGGGCGTGTTTTTACTGATGGCGGGCTACAAGGGGCAGCATTATTATTGACAGGCAACAAGGAGGAGCACAATTAAAGACGAGGCAATAAGGGAGACCATTATTACTGACAGGGTAGAATTATTAATGACGGGACAACAAAGGGCAGCATTTTTAATACTGGGGCAACAAGAGGGGGCATTGTTAATCATGGGGCAACAAAATCAGTATTTTTAATGATTAGGCAATAGAGGGAGCATTATTACTGATAAGGGCATAATAAAGGGCATTATTACTTCTGGGGAAACTGAGAATGCTGTTACTACTGGGCCCAATGAGAGGTAGAAGCTATTACTATAGGGGACACTGGAGTAATGGAGATAGAATCATACGCCATGATATGCACCTAGACATGCCCCTGATCATACCCCTTTTTACTAGGGGGTTCCCGTGGAAAAAAAAAAGTTCACAGAGGTCCTTCATGACTGAAGAGGTTGGTAAAAACTGCAATATCTGGAGTTAAGGATGATATTGAACAAAATACAAAAAAATATAATTTTCTCTTCTTCTTCTCCTGACTGCGGCCGATATATTCCTGAATCCTGCCCCCCGTTCCCAGCAGATATTCCCATCATTATGCCTCCCTCCTATCACAAACCCACCTCCGTAAATTCTGGAACTCTCTTAAATCTCAAAAAGATCTATCTGTCCCGTCCCCCCCTCCCCTTCCCAGTTCCCTTTTTTGGCACACTAGGAAAGACACATTGATGCTTATCAATAAAGGTGTAATGTGTGCCAGCTTTAGGCTGCATTCACACCCGTGTAAAGGCTCAGTTCAGGGTTTTCATCTCTGCTCCATTTTTGGAGGAGAAAATTGAAATAAAAGACAGGAAAAACTGCTAAATCTTCAAAATATTATTCCATGCAACTCCTCTTAGAACTGCCCTCTGTCTTTGAAACAGTCAACCACTACCTCTTAATATAAACTCTGTCCACATTCAGTGTCAGGGAAAAAAAACCTCCCGTTAGTATGTCATCCGGCGTCCAAATTGTAATGAGTACTCATGATTGTTTAAGTTATACCGATCGGTAGGAAGACAATCACATGTAATTAATAGATCACAGCACACAATTCACCTTGAAAGCGTAGGGAAGACAATCCTCACCAGATGGTGCACGCTCATCAGAGATCCTGGATCCTGGATAGTAGTTCAAGCAGCAAAGCATATATGAGAGCAGCACTCTGGGGGTTAACTCAAAGATCAAATCTTTATTGTGCCCACAACAACGTTTCAACCCTCCATCCGAGGGTCTTTCTCAAGTTCTAAATAACGTACACAGACTACAGCAATAAATAGTACCCATAACTCCACCTACACCAATCAGAGACAACATATCACATTACAATTAAAACAAATCAAACTTCATTGGGTGAATCAGACCATTAACTCAGGTGCAACATAAGTAATTAACTCACATGCTAGTCGTGTCATACCCAGCGCTGCATTCACGGTGCCTCCGGTACAGTCGCACATCGCTGACGTATGCAGCTCCCTGAATTCTCGAGATAAGTCTCGCGAGACCAGCAGAACGCTCTATATCGTGCCGTTATCATCAGCTGTTTATTTGAACTAACTGCGCATGCGCAAGGTCCCAATACCTATAGCATAACGCTACGGCCAGAAAAGCACTCAGTGTAGTCAAACAACTAAGTCCCACTTTTAACCAATTGCGCATGCGCAGGGCTACGGAGCACCTACATGAATGAAAGCAGTGCAGTAACGCCAACGGCGTAGGGCTACGTCCGCAGCGTAGTCAATATATAACCAGAAATCCTCCACTATCACATTCAATGTACTCAAAAGCGGCGTGTTTAATGTCAAAGATTGCAATCTTTACATCACTGGGCACAGGATAGCAAGCAGTCAACCAACCAATCGTCATGCACAGTGTGAAGTTTGCCTGCATAAAATATGTTATAATACCCAGGATTCTACTCCTTTGGCCAGGGAAAAAAAGAATGTAAATAATCCACAAACCATTCACTGCGCAAAGTATATAATATGCCTACATTAAACCAATTAAACAGTAATGTTGCCCAGCAGATTCCCATCATTATGCCTCCCTCCTATCACAAACCCACCTCCGTAAATTATGGAACTCTCTTAAATCTCAAAAAGATCTATCTGTCCCGTCCCCCCCTCCCCTTCCCAGTTCCCTTTTTTGGCACACTAGGAAAGACACATTGATGCTTATCAATAAAGGCTCAGTTCAGGGTTTTCATCTCTGCTCCATTTTTGGAGGAGAAAATTGAAATAAAAGACAGAAAAAACTGCTAAATCTTCAAAACATTATTCCATGCAACTCCTCTTAGAACTGCCCTCTGTCTTTGAAACAGTCAACCACTACCTCTTAATATAAACTCTGTCCACATTCAGTGTCAGGGGAAAAAAAACTCCCGTTAGTATGTCATCCGGCATCCAAATTGTAATGAGTACTCATGATTGTTTAAGTTATACCGATCGGTAGGAAGAGAGAAAATATGCACAGCTGCATTGAGTGTACAATTACAAGAGGTCTTTTATAGACCTATCATATAATTAAAATGACGTTGCTTCTGAGCCAAACATTACATATTTGTTTACATCATTCAATAGTGCCACATGTTCAATCAAAGTCCATCATGATACCTAAAATTTTCCATTCTCCAGCTATTCTGTTATTTACTTTTTTTATGACTTTATTTTAAGGTAAATTTATTGGTTATATCAGCTGTAACTGGTACTAATTAGCTTCTTATCAATTTTATGTCTGGACTTTCAACCATCGCCTGACTAGTCACCAGTTATGGTTTATTGCTGGTGAAGTCAAGCTAACATTCTAGCAAGGCCTAAATCTTATACAAGAAATGATTTCTCTGAAACAGTAGAATCTAAAATAATATCACAAAAGCTGGGGTCCTGGGTAATTTCCCCCACATTCAGCATTACAAACTTGGCCCTTTCCTGAATCTCCTTGTACCTCAATGACCAAACATTTAGTGTCTCCCACTCACACACCACATCTGTGCCTTGCCCTCTCTCTATTGGTGTCTTCCAAGCCTCTCTACTAAGACCCCTACTCTTCTCCAGCTATATCCATGGTCTAGGACAGCTCATACAATCAGCCCATTGCTTTCAGTACCACCTTTACACTGATGACAAAACTACCTCTCTGGCCAAGATGTTATCTCTCTTCTATTCATAATCCTAGAGGGTCTATCAACTATGTTCTCCTTCTCCTCCCACTTCCTAAAACATAACAGGGAAAAAACTAAACTCATCATCTTCCCCTCGCTTCAATTTACACTCCTACCAGACCTATCGATCACTATGAATGGTTTCATACTTTCATCAGTTTTACAAGGTCTATGTGTTAGTGTTATATTTGACTCCTCTCTCTCATTCAAAAAGCACATAAAAGCCCTTGCCAGCTCCTGTTGTCTCCAGGTCAAAAACATTTTTTTGGATACCATCTTTCCTCAATCCCAAGTCAACAAAATGCTAGTGCATGCCCTCATCATCTCCCATCTAGATTATTGTAACACTATCCCTGTAGCCTCCCAATGGCCTTGCACCCCTTCAATTCATTCTCAACTTTGTTGCCCAGTTTATCCACCACACTCCCCATTACTCTCTTGCCTCTGCCCTCTGCTAATCCCTTCAATGGCTGACTATTACCCAGAGAATTAACTTCAAGTTCTTATTAATAACATACAGGGCTGTCCATAAGAGGTCACCTCCATACAGCTCTAATCTAATGTCTTGATACCTCCCCACTTGTTACTTCTGGTCCTCCCAGGACCCCCTCCTCTACTCTCCTCTAGTTTTCTCCTCACATAATCATCTCTATGATTACTCTTGTGTGTTCGCTATACTTTGGAATTTGCTACCTGAACCCATCAGACTCTTCCATTACCTGGGAAAGCTTCAAAGGTAAGCTGAAAGCCCACCTTTACCGACAAGCTTACAAGCTACCATGACTTTGCTGCCACCATAAGTACGCACCTTCTATCGCTACCTACTGTCTCCTCCCCCTCTCCCCTGTACACTGTAAGCCCTTGTGGGCAGGGTCCTCTCTCCCTCTGTATTAATGTGCAAGTCAGTTGATGTTTACCATATACTGTTCCTGTTTTATATATGTAATGTGGTTATATAAGTAGTAGTATTTGCAGCTAATAAGTAGTCCAATCTAGTTTAACCCCTATTCCTCATTTATACAACGCCTTGGAATTAACGGCACTTTAAAAAAATGCAACTACTGCTACTACTAATAATAATATCACTACTGTAAGGGCTTAGTCACACGGGCGCTTTTTCACGCAATTTTTTTGTGCACAAAACTGATGCCCACAAAAAATCGCGTGACCAAAGCCAGAGTCACGGCTGAGAAAAACGCTGCTAGCAGAGTTTATCAGCCTAAAGGGCTCGGTCACACGGGTGCTGCCCGCTATCCTCTGCCACAGCTGTGGCAGAGGAGAACAATGTTCGCCCATTGAATTAAATGGAGCTGGCAATACAGCCGGCTCCATTGAAAGCAATGGGCTGCTGACAAGCGCTGTATTAATTTTCCCTGAAAACCATCCAAAAAAGTGTAAAAAATAAAAAATATATATACCCCCCTTTTTTGCAGCTGCCGGAGATCAGCCGCGTCCAGCCGACTCTTCTCCTGAACTGCTTTCTGTAGTATTCAGCAGGCAGGGATTTAAAATCCCTGCCTGCTGAATGGTCTGCCTCTGATTGGTCACAGCCCTCAGCCAATCAGAGGCAGCTCTCACTCACCCATTCATGAATTCATAAATGGGTGAGTGAGTACTGCCTCTGATTGGCTAAGCACTGTGACCAATCAGAGGCAGCTCTCAGCTATTGAATAACAGCTGAGAGCTGCCTCTGATTGGTCACAGTGCTCAGCCAATCAGAGGCAGCACTCACTCACCCATTCATGAATTCATGAATGGGTGAGTGAGAGCTGCCTCTGATTGACTGAGGGCTGTGACCAATCAGAGGCAGCCCATTCAGCAGGCGGGGATTTTAAATCTCCACCTGCTGAATACTACAGAAAGCAGTTCAGGAGAAGAGCCGGCTGGATGTGGCTGATCTCCAGCAGATGCAAAAAGGTGATTATATATATATTTTTATTTTTTACACTTTTTTTGGATGGTTTTCAGGGAAGGGCTTATATTTGAAGCCCTTTCCCGAAAATTAATAGAGCGCTTGCCAGCAGCCCATTGCTTTCAATGGAGCCGGCTGTATTGCCGGCTCCATTGAATTCAATGGGAGAACATCGTTCTTCTCTGCCACAGCTGTTACAGCTGTGGCAGAGGAGAAGGATCTTTAGTATATGTCCCTTAACGGGGTCGGCGCTGCTGCTGCCGGCCCCATTGAGCGCATATGCAAGAACAATGATTTGCGTTGAACGCAGTTACATGCGGTCTGCGAATCGTTGTGTCATATAATTTTCGGCATATCCGCATAAAAAACGGCCATGTGACCGATCTCATTGCTAATATATTCATTGCGTATAATATGCACGTAAAAATGTTCTATTTTACCACTTTTTGCACACGATAGACCCCTATTGTTCTCTATGGGTGCATATAAAACATTGTACATACACAATTGCATTACGTATGTGCTGCGTTTATATGCAATGTTGCTAAGTGACAAAGCGGGAAAAAAGAAAAAAAATGAAACCAGGAACACTGCGCATTACAGCATGCGTGAGATATGCTGTCATGCAAAGTCTAAAATTGCTCCCATGGGCGGAAAATTATCAGTTTACACAGTGGTAAAATGCTGCGTTATACACGCAGTGTTTTACCACATTCTCATGTGCATGAGCCCAGGGCTATACTCTGCATATTAGCCACATGCACTATGTCTGGTGATCATACACCAACCAAAAAGCGGCAACAGCACACAAAATACATTTACTATCAGAAGTATACATGCCTATAATAAATACTCTAGCCACATTAAATAATGCAAGGTTCTTGGTATATAATTAGATCAAATTACATTGGCCCATCTACCAACATCCAGGTAACAAAGCTTTCTGATAGGTTCTAACGCTAATACCAGGTGGTATAATTTTAACCAGAGAAAGATGGGTAACTCCCTTTAAAAATGCTCCTCTCTTGGGACTAAGCCTACAAATAAAATCAGGGAGGGTAGGATACCATTTATAATCTCCGCCGCCCATTTACCTTCTGTTCCTCCTATTGGAAATTATAAATGGTATCCTACCCTCCCTGGTTAGTCCCAAAAGGGGAGCATTTTTCAACATTAGGTTTTTTATTGGTTTTAACAAGCATACAAGTCATTGGTACATGTCAGCACAAGAAATTTGCACAGTATTCACCATGCATTTAGTATCTATCTCATAGTGTACTGTATGTTTTTGCATTTTGGCTGGTTTATTTTACAACAACATCTGGCAACATACCACAATTATACGTTCAAATCGTTTAACTAGTTTGGTAAACACTCTATTCTATATAGGCTAATAACAATTTAAGACTATGTTGACCTTTATTATATTTTCGTTATGATGTGATCATATGCTAGTTTCTATAGCCTTTCACTTAGCGTAAACCAATGTGTTTCTTAGATAACCTGTACTCCATTCAGAATTTTACATAAAACGTTACAACATTTAAACAAACTCTTTAACATGACCGCACACATCTCTATGCTCATCTGTTGTTTTTTGAAGATGTTCTCCATATATCCCAAGTCTCATTGAATTTTTTGGTATTTTTATTTCTGAACGCCAACCATTTTTCAAAGATATATTGGTCGTCCATACGCCTCTTAAATTCGTCTATGTCAGGGGGTATTGGGTTTTTCCAATGTTTTGCTACTATGGATTTGGCAGTCATTAGGGCGTGGGCTAGAACATATCTTATCTGTTTAGGAAAGTTTTCCAAGCCCATCAATAGCATAAACATTTTGGCGTCATTAGGTATGCAACACTTCAGCGTGTTTTGTAAGAGGTTTTTTATACCTCCCCAGTATTCTTTTAGAATTGGACATGACCAAAAAATATGCGACAATGTGCCTTTATGTCCGCATCCTCTCCAACACAAACCGTCTCCTAGATTCGATCTGTTGTATAACAGTGACGGAATATAATACCATCTCAGGTTAATTTTGGTCTGGACTTCTAATATGTTAAGTCCCATAGTGGACTTTGCCATTAATGTGTTTGAGCTGGACCATAAGTCCATGGGTATCTTTTCTTTGAGTTCGAGCTCCCAACTCGACATGTAAGATTTTTTTGTCATTGTTTTATTATTAGTTAGTATGTCATAGTAAGATCTTGTCTCTGATTTGCCCCCGGATGGGTTTGTGAAAATTTTCTTGATGACTATGGCCGGGAGTTTTATTTTGTGAATTGGTTTTTCTTTTAGTAGAGAGCTGATGCTGAGATATGTAAATTTTTCACTATTTGGAAGGTCATAGTTAGAACGTAGCTCTACAAAGCTTTTAATTTCTCTCGTGGATGTTAAGTCATCTAAGTATCTGATACCTCCAGCGCTCCACATTTTCATATCACAATCTGGTAAAAAGAGGTTAAATATTTCAATAGGTATCCGAGAATGCTCCGTTTTATCGGATATGCTTGTTTTTTTGGTAAATTCTTTCCATGTTTGGATTGCAGCTTGTAATGTGGGGGGGGGGGTGTTTTTAAGTTGGGTGTCTATGCTTTTTGGGAATGTTAAGCCGTCCACCGAGGTAGCGAGCATTAGTACCTGACCAGGTAGGTCATTTATGTAGCTTCTTTCTACATTGGGCCAGCCCACAGTGTTGTTGGTCGTGATTAGTTGTCTAGTTTGGTTTAGTATATTGGCTTCATAATATGCCGTTAAATTGGGTACCCCCAGTCCTCCATTTTTACGGTGAAGTGCCAATATTGACAGCGCTAATCGTGATCGTTTCCCCCCCCCCCCATATGAAGTTGTTTAATTGCTTTTGGAGTTTGTTGATTGTGGGTTTGGAAATAGGTAACGGTAAGGTTCTAAAGTGGTACAGAATTAGTGGGAGGATTTTCATCTTGTAAGACGTGATCTTACCCATCCATGACAATTTTAGACCCGATAGATGGTCAATTTCCCTCTGGGCGGAGTTAAGTAGTTTTGGGTAGTTTTCTTGTTCTATATTTTTAATAGATGGTGTCAATGTTATTCCTAAATAAGGTATGCCTTTCTTTTTCCACTCAAAGGGGAATTCCGCCCGTATTGCGTTTTCTAAATTTGTAGATACTCCCAGGCCTAGGATAAGAGACTTGTCTACGTTCAATTTGTATAGGGATATGTTGCTAAATTGGTTAATAATTTTACATGCAGTTCTTAGTGATTCTAGAGGATGGGTCAGTGTCAAAATGACATCATCTGCGAATAACCCTATTTTATATTGTCTGTGGTTTACTGGGATTCCTCTTATTTCTGGAGATGTGCGGATTAGTTCTGCTAGTGGCTCTATGGCCAACACGTACAGGATAGGAGACAATGGGCAGCCCTGTCTTGTGCCGTTCGAAATTGATAGGGGGACTGACAAGGTGCCGTCCACCAAGACAGTGGCTGTAGGGGTTGAGTATAAGGCCCGGACGGCTCGTATCATTTTTTCGCCAAAACCGAACTTTTTCATTGCCTCAAAAATATACTCCCAATGGACTCTATCAAATGCCTTTTTGGCGTCCAGGGCCAGCATTATTGATGGTATTTTGGATGTTTCTATTGAGTGTATTAGGTTTAAGATTTTCCGTGTGCCGTCCGAGGCCTGTCTCCCCTTTACAAACCCCATTTGATCGGAATGCATTATGTCTGGTAGTATATCTACCATTCTATGGGCCAATGTTTTAGCGTAGATCTTAGTGTCAGTGTTGAGCAGTGATATGGGTCGGAAGTTTGTTGGTGTATTTGGTTCCTTTCCAGGTTTCGGCAGGACCACGATCGTTGCTTGTAACATCTCCTGCGGAAAATTGCCTCTCTCTTTAATCGCGTTAAACGTATTAGTTATGTGTGTTGAAAGGTGAGGTAAGAAGTTTCTATAATATTCTGCTGAATATCCGTCCGGACCTGGGGCTTTCTGATTTTTTAAGGAGGATATTGTGTCATTTATCTCTGAGATAGAGAATGGGGCGTCCAAAAGGTCTGATTGTGGGGATGACAGCGTCGGTAAGTTAACCCTTTGTAGGAATGCTTTGATTGATTCACTATCTGGTTGTTTTGTTTGGGGGTCGTTTTTCAAATTGTATAATTTGCTATAAAAGGAGCAAAAATTGTCTGCAATATGCTTGGGGTTTGATAGTTTTTGCTTTTTATCTTGAAAATTCCAAATGTAGGGAATATTTGCTTTTATAGTTTTTCTTTTAATCAGATTAGCCATCCATTTGGATGGCCTATTGATTGCTGAGTAGCTGTCTGCTCGTTGAGCAGTGATCTCTCTGTCAAAATCCCCTAGTAATGTTTTCCGTAAAGCCAGTCTCAATTTGTGTAGTTCAATGTGTGTGTTTTGGTCTGGGGAGTTTTTTAATAGGGATTCTTTAAGATGAATTTGGGCCAGGATTTTGTCTGTTTTTTTTGTTTTGTCTTTTTTGTATTTGGAGCCTAACTTTATTAGGATTCCCCTCATATATGCTTTATGGGCATTCCACACCATTACTGGGTCTGTTTGAGGGATGGCATTGAATTTAAAGTACTCTTTTAGTGCTTCTTGAATTTTCCCCCTATATTTGGGTATGCTCATTAGATAAGTATTATTTCTCCAAGATTTGGTCGGTTGTCCAAAGCCTCCTATATTCAGTATTGTTATAATTAGAGCGTGGTCGGACCAGGTGGCCGTGCCGATCTCCGCCTTTTGTATTGACGCTAAAAGTTTCCTTTCGACTAAGCATAAATCTATGCGTGAGAAAGATTTGTGTCTATTCGAATAGTGTGAATATTCTTTTGCGGAGGCATTGGAGCACCGGAATGTGTCATAGAACGCGTTTCTATATAACCATTCCCCCAGGGTGGCGTTTCTCTTGGGTTTTGGATTTGTAGTGTCGAGCTCTCTATCAGGAACTAGGTTGAAGTCACCATTAATCATTATTGGACCTTCCGCTACTTGGTTGATTTTTTTTTTTAGTTTGTTAAGGAAATTGATTTGTTTTGAATTTGTTACATATGTGTTGACTATTGTAATTTTTGTATTCTTAAGGGAATCTACTAAAATTAAGCAGCGCCCCTTCGGGTCGCCTATCTGTTTCTCGATTGTAAATGGTACCCTGTCTCGGAATGCCACCAACACTCCTGCCTGTTTTTTGGGGGCGCATGCAAAGATGACCTGCGGAAACAATCTATGGGACATTCTGCATTTATCTACTTCTAACAAATGGGTCTCCTGTATGCACATAATATCAACATTTTGCATAATTGCCTCTCTCCATGCAGAACGTCTCTTGAATGGCGAGTTCAAGCCGTTGGCGTTGATCGATAGGATTTTCACCGCCATATAGATGGTGGATGACGGTGATGTTGGAGACTTGGGGGAGCCTGAGATGTGCGGGTGCCTGAAATAACAAGATAACAGGAAAAAAGCAAACAAACAAGATCCTCGTTTCGTGTAGAGCCAGTACATAAAAAATGTGTCTGACACGAGAGTCAGAATGCAGAGGATGTAACTGACGAATACATTAAGATCGACAGGGCAAGGTAGAACTTGCATTTTTCGATGGGGGAGAAAAGTCCAGCTATCTCGAGCAGGCACTTCATAAGACGTTGCTCTGTATCTATCGGAGGTGGATATCTATGGATCACTCCGGGGGTGGGGAACCCCGGTTGGCGTTTTGCTGACGTCTTCTTTTTTCTGTGTTAGCGTCTGTATAGGTTAGATCTTGAGGTGTAATTCCCCAGGAATTTAAGATGTCTGTCGCAGATTTGGGGCCCTGGAGGATGTGGGTTCTCCCTTCTTTTGTAATTATGATTTTTGTGGGAAATCCCCATTTGTACGGGATGCTGGCTTTTCTCAGGGAAGCGGTAATTGCTGCGAAGCTTCTTCTCGCTTCCAAGGTGGATTGCGACAGGTCAGCAAATATGCGCAATTCGGAATATGGATTTGGTAGGGGTTGTACTTTTCTTGTTGCATTCATTAAGGCTTCCTTTGTGCCGAAATAATGAATTCGTGCTATGACGTCTCTGGGGTATTCCTCTTTAAGAAATTTTGGGCGCGGTAATCTGTGGGCTCTGTCTATCTTGAAATCTTGCATTGGCGTATTAGGGAGCATGGTCTGCATAAATCGCGTAATGTAGTTTGCAATTTCTGCATTGGAAACATTTTCCGGTATCCCTCTTATTTTGACGTTGTTGCGTCGGTTTCTATCCTCTAAATCGGATAGTTTAAGTTGCAGCTTGTTGACTTTTTCTTCTAATTCATAGTGGGAATCGATTAATGAGTTGTGCGAACCCACCAATTCTTCCAGTTTTTTGTCATGCTTTTCTATTTTGTTGTTAATATCATGAATGGATGAATTTACCGTTGAGGTTAGTGTTGATATGTCTGCTTGTATAGTGTCTCTTAATGCCAACACTACCTCTTTTATGTACAGCTCAGTCACCGGTTTATCAGATGCTGTAAGATTATCCAGACCTCTTTCATCTTCCTTCTCATGGAGGTGATCAGCCTCTAAAACGTTTTCTGCAGCTTGGGACATCTTTTGTTTCTGTTTTTCTGGGCTGCTAGTGGGGGTTCTAGTTGTGTGTGGTAGCGTGGCCGGCGCCATTTTAGGTGCAGGGGTCCCCTTAGCAGCGCTTATCCCCCCGTGCACTAACCTTTCTTTTGTGCCTCTTGGTGTGGCTGTATCGCGCTGAGAGCCTCCGCTTGCTCCGGCAGAGCTTTCTGCAGCTCTTTCCTCTGCTGCTTTCTCTCGTGCAGAGCGGCCGTCGGCTCCTTGCTCCCGGTCCGTGTGAGCTGCCGGCACGATCTCCTGTGCGGCCATTGCAGAGGGAGACCCGCGCGCCGCAAAGAAGGTCTCCAGCTTTGTCGGCACTGGTTTTGAGCCTCTCCTTCTCTCTGACATGCTGTCCTGGTGAGTTCCCCTGTCTGCTTGTGTGGTTTTTCACCTCCGATAATGCTTTTTATGGCTGGAAGTGCCTGAATCCGAGCGGAGCCTAAAAGATTGCTGCCGTCCCGGTGCCTCTCCAAGCCACGCCCCCCCCCCAAAAAGGGGAGCATTTTTAAAGGTAGGTACCGATCTTTCCCAGGTTAAGATGAAACCATCTGGTATTAGTGTTAGGACCCGTCTGAAAGCTTGGTCACCTGGACATTGGTAGATGGGAAAATGTAATTTGATCAAATTATATACCAAGAACCTTGCATTATGTAATGTGGTTGGAGTATTTATTATAGGTATGTACACCTCTGGTAGTAAATGTATTTTGAGTGCTGTTGGCAGTCTTTGGCTTCTGCTTCTATTGTATGTTGCAGCCATGGTTTAACGTGCACCTATAGATTTCTATTGGGAAGTGCTGACCTATTTTATCCTTTTTTTTTTGGTGATCAAACGGTATCTACAACCTGTGTTAAATATGATAAAGCACCAAGGGAAAATTTACACTGTTAAATATAATCAGCAGTTCATGCAGTTAATGGTTTTGATCCCTTCATTTAGCAAGGGACACAACAAAGACAATTTATCCAATTCACATATACAGTGTGAGCCATTCCACTTGTGCATCAATTTATTTTTACAATCAATACATACAAACAAGTCCAATTATCTGAAGAAGCCTTGCAAATTCTGATGTTAATTCACATTTTGTTTGTACATCAAAAATTTATATTATTGCTGGGCAAAAATCAATGTATTTCTCCAGGAGAATGGAGATTATTATAGCCAGTTTCATCATGAGTTGCTATTGAATTTTTTTGATATGATAATACATTTTGTGAGCACTCTTCCACTTAATAGGATTGATGAAGAAAAAAAAATCTACATTCAATCTGAGCTTTTGATGATTCAGCTCAAAACTAAAGCGCAATTCAATATTTTTAGCAATTAATAAATAAGAGATAATATTTCCTTGCTATCACTAGACAATTGGTTTTGGTTATTTGTAAAAAGAATTAAATGTATGTTAAACAAAACTCATGCTTCTCTATAATTCCATAATGCTTCCCATATTATAGGATATCCGCAGGAACCCTAATTTATCTTTAGAAGAGGACCAGTGACCTTACTGCTAAAGTCTCCATAGACTGCAATACAAAGTAGGCCACACAAAAACAGCACTTGGTTCTAATAGCAAGCAGCATTCATCTTACCTTAAGGCTTCTTTCACACGGCCGTATTCATTTTTATGTTCACCCATACAAGCCGTAAAAGTGCATGAATGAAGAATTGCCGCAACCTTTAGCCGCATATTTTCTGCTGTTCACACAGGCGGCTGCTGCATATTGGCAAGACAAAATACGCTGCCATGCAGAGATCCTTCAATCGGCAGAAATCCTCGGAATGACTGCTAATGCTTAAATAGAGCCAGCTGTCTTCTTTTCCCAGCGTTGTACGCAGCTACACTCCCCCACCCTCCCTTTTTTCCGCTTCTATAGAAGTCTATGAGAGCTTCCTGCGTATCTCGGCAAAAGATAGGGCAAGAGCTATCTTTTGATGCAGCGTATAAAATCGGCAACCGATGTGCTATTTTACCCAGTGCCCAAAAATTGTTCATCAGAATGAATACATGGAATTCAATGCTTCAGATGGTCACAATTTCTGAGTGAATTTTTGACACGGCTAAATAGCGGCGTATATACAGTTGTGTGAACAAGGCCCAAGTCTGATAGATTTCTATGAAAAGCCTCTATGGAGATTACAATGCCGGTACTGTATCATTAGAACTCATTTTCTCCAGATGTGAGAGTCTCAGAGGTGAAATTTAAATATTTAAGATAGATCTGGCATCACACATGAAGTGCCTATAGTATGGAGCCACAGGGGCCCCTTGTACTGCTGCAGGTTCCTGACACTTAGGCATGACTCACAGGAGCATATGCTAATTATGTATTACATGCAGGGGTTTTGCGCATATAATTCAAAAGTGAAAAGGAGCCTGGTATAAACAGCTGCAGAAGTGCCTTTGATTTTGAGTCCAAATCCACATCAATGGTTCGTATTTTGACTCTATGTCTCTTGCAGAAATGCTGCAGGTTTTGCAACTGAATTTTCTGCTGTGGAAATCTGCCTTAAGCCCAGGTCCCCAGTGGACATTCTGCAGCAGATCAGCAGCAGAAAATCTGCCTCAAAACTCGTACCATTTGGTGCGGGTCTTATTGCGTATTTATGTGCGGAATTCACCTCCTTATTGAGAAGAGGTGAATTCAGCCGCAAAAACGGTGATAGAATCGACAAGCTGCGGAATTAAATTCCGTACCACATGTCAATTTCCACACAGGTTTTGCGCATATTTTTTTCACAGCTATGTCTGCTCCTGTGAATGCAGTTGTATTTTCGTGCAGACCTGGTAAATCCACACCATGTATACACATGGCAAACCTACCCTGTGTAAACCTAGGGGTTTTCCAGGCAGTGCCAGCCAGGATACACTGGGGGTTCAGGTGATGTTTACAGGCTGCAGCAGTCTGCTGAAGCCTGTGATGTCTTATACACAGCTAATCAAACACCTCAGCACTCAATCACTGAGCTCTGGCATTGGCTACAGCAGCCTGAGACGTCACATACACAGCCTGATATAACCTACACACATTACATCAGACAAGAGACCAAAAGGGGTGGCAGTGGACCCAGGAGGGAACCAGGAGAGGTGAGTATTAGCTTGTTTGGATTTTTAGACATGGAAAGCCTGCTGAAATAAGATTTAAACTCATTAAATGACCCCTTTAACTGTTTTGATGCCGCTGTCAAAGTTACAGGCACATCTGAACAGGCAGATAGATGGTGGACCCTCTTTGGCATCCCATTAGCGCCCTGTGAGACAACTGTGGGGTATCAATGGCCTCATATGGCAACCTGAAGGCTAGTAAAGGCTCCCTGTAATGACATGTATTGCAGTCTATTAAGCCTTGCCTGTGGCAGAGCTTAATACACTAACACTAAAATGCACAATATGCTGCTATACAGAAGTATTGAAGTATATTGTACAAGTGATCAGGTGATCGCAAGTTTAAGTCCCATGTGAAAACTTTACAAATAAGTTTTCAAAAACCTTTTTTATTTCAATAATCTTTATTTTCTTTTCATTTTCAGAACAAAACATCGCATATAACTAGTGGATTAACAAGTACAAAACAAGTTTAAATCACAGTAATCCACATATTGTATAACATCATACATTTTCTGGATTAAGCTATAAAAGAAACTTGGACAGTTTTACAAAAAAAACAATAAGAAAGATACAATAGTAGATAGGTAAATGGGTACTATGTAAAAAAATATCAGATCGAGAAACGTTACTACATCAAAGCACCTAATACTCTCTAACTAAAGATATTACAAGACTCTACAAAGGTAAGCTTTGTAAACACTCTGAGATGCAGTGGTTACAAGGCAACCATACTTTCCAGATATGATGACATTTCAAGAGTGTAAATACATTACCAGCAAACATTTTTTCATATACATATGGCCGGTTGATCAATATGATAGTTTTCATTATTTTGGGGACATCAATACTTTTTTTCCAATGTCTCAAAATGACTGATTTAGATAAGGCAAGCACTTTACTTCCAAGAATTCTTTACTTCCTTTAATTATAGAGCTGGGGATTTCTGGACTGACAATAACCTAAACACAAAGTTCCAGTGTGGTTGGAGGAAAGAGCAGCTCCATATTATACTGTGTTTCCAAGAAAATAAGACCCTGTCTTAAATTAATTTTTGTCTTACTATACTTACCTAGCAAGCTCTGTCCAGGCCCCTCCCGCTGCTTCCATTCTTTATCACTGAATTTTTAGGCTCGCTTCTCCATTCTCTTACTGCATATGTTTTTGAAAGTTAGCATGATCATGCAATAAAATATACACAGGTTTTAACTAGAGATGAGCTAGCATACTTGGTAAGGCGATATACTTGAGAGAGCATCGCCTTTTTCGAGTACCTGCTGGTTCGTTCCTGAAGATACGGAGGGGCCGCGAGGGGCGGGGCAGCGAGGGGGATCGGGGAGGGGAGTGAGAGAGAACCCTCTCTCTCTCCCTCCTGATCCCCTCTGCAACCCCCCGCTCACCCCAGCGAATCTTCAGGGATGAACCAGCAGGTATTTGAAAAAGGCGATGCTCTCTAGAGTATATCGCCTTACCGAGTATGCTTGCTCATCTCTAGTTTTAACCCTTTAATTCCTTTAGAGAATATTTTGAATAGAGTTGGGTTACCCCTGAATAATAGAAGTTTATGCGTCTGCAGAAAATGTTGGTTTTGTCAGTGTTTGTAGTAGTCTCTTGGAGTCAAACACTATTTAGATTATAGTTGTTTAATCCCTCAAGGGCATGGCCTATTTTGACGTTGAGGACCAAATGATTTTTGGTATTTTTTTTAATCTCCATATTTCAAAAGCCATAACTTTTTTATTTTTCATCGACGCGGCCCTATAAGGGCTTGTTTTTTGCGTGGCGAACTGTAGTTTTTATTGGTACCATTTTTGAATACATAGACTATATTGTAAAATTTTTATTATTTTTTTTATGATTGTAGGGAGAGAAAAGGCATCAATTATGCCATAGATTTTTTTTTAAGCGTTAATTATGCAGCATAAATGACACATTACATTTTTTTCTGTGGGTGGGTATGGTTACAACGATACCAAAAGTCTTATACTTTTTTTTAGGTTTTTCCACAATAAAAACCCTTTTTTTGGAATAATATTGTCGCAGCGGGAGGTCGGCTACTAGTGACAACCGAGTCCCGCTATGACGTGAGAGTACGTCATTTTGCGGAAAGTACCCTGTTCCCATCACATACCCTTATGTCATGGGGAGGGAAGGGGTTAAATGGGATAAGATTTTTTGTACAACAAATGTGCAAGCTTAGAGTTACCCATCGAGATGCATTTTGATATATTCAAGTTCGGAAAAGCATTTTGGAACAAATCCAAAGAGATGTAATCCTCTAAAAGTGCACCCTGGAGTTTCTAATAGTGATGACATTTTTTCCATATTTTGAAAGATATTTGAATCAATGTTGTAAAGCGGAAATAGTTATATCAAATATTTTATACCATTGTGTTGTCAATTAAAAAGATGCTTGTTTTGTAGGTAATGCAGTAACATAGTAACATAGTATGTTAGGCCGAATGAAAACAATGTCAATCTAGTTCAGTCTGATTCAACCTCCTTGTTGATCCAGAGGAAGGTTAAAAACCCCAAGAGGCAGAAGCCAATTAGCCCTTCCAGGGAAAAGTTCCTTCCCGACTCCCTAATGGCAGTCACACTAATCCCTGGATCAACCTCTAATAGTTCCTAACTGTCAGTAAGACCCGGATCAACAACCCGCTGGTCACCTAAAATATATATCCTGTAATATCCTTCCGCTGCAGAAAGACATCTAGTCCCCTCTTAAACTCCTTTATGGATTTTGCCATCACCACATCCTCAGGCAGAGAGTTCCACAGTCTCACTGCTCTTACAGTAAAGAACCCTTTTCTGTGTTGGTCATGAAACTTACTTTCTTCTAGCCATAGCGGATGCCCTCTTGTTACCGACACAGTCCTGGGTATAAACAGATCATGGGAGAGATGCTTGTATTGTCCCCTAATGTATTTATACATAGTTATTTGATCACCAATTAGCTGTCTTTTTTCCAGGGTAAATAATCCCTATTTTGATAGCCTCTCTGCTTATTTCAGTCCCTTCATTCCCTGTATTAATTTAGCTGCCCTTCTTTGAGCCCCCTCAAGCACTGCAACATCTTTCCTGAGCACCGGTGAACAGAACTGTACGCAGTATTCCATGTGGGGCCTGACGAGTGCCTTATATAGTGGGAGTATAATGTTCTCATCCTTCGCCCCTATACCTCTTTTAATGCACCCCAAGACTTTATTTGCTTTAGCAGCAGCTGACTGGCATTGCTTACTCCAGTTAAATCTACAATCTACTAGTACCCCCAGGTCTTTTTCCATCTCACTTTTCCCTAGCAGTACTCCATTTAGTGTATATTGGTGACATCCGTTTCTCCTGCCCATGTGTATAACCTTACATTTATCAACATTGAACTTCATTTGCCACTTTTCTGCCCAAAGCCCCCAGCTTATCTAGGTGCTTTTGTAGCCGTACATTGTCCTCCGTTGTATTAAATATCTGTATATTTTTGTGTCATCTGCAAATATTGATATTGTACAGTCCCTCTATCAGGTCGTTGATAAATGTATTAAAAAGAGTGGGGCCTAATACTGAACCCTGTGGCACCCCGCTAGTAATGGTGGCCCAATCAGAGTATAAACCGTTTATTAACACCCTCTGCTTTCTATCTCTGAGCCAATTCTTTACCCAGATACACACGTTTTCACCCAATCTGACCTGCCTCATTTTGTATATCAACCTATAATGCGAAACTGTGTCAAATGCTTTAGAGAAATCCAGATATACGAGATCAATAGACTCTCCCAGGTCCAGCCTAGAGCTTTCCTCATCGTAGAAGCTAATCAGATTGGTCTGACATTATCGACCCCTCATGAACCCATGCTGCTGATGGGTTAAACTGTGGTTTTCCTTGAGGTATTCTAGGATGGCATCTCTTATAAGCCCATCAAATACTTTTCCAGTTATTGAAGTGAGACTTAACAGCCTGTAGTTACCAGGCTCAATTTTGGACCCCTTTTTGTATATTGGAACCACATTGGCAATACGCCAATCCAGCGGTACAACCCTTTATAGTGTCCATAAATATAAGAAATTGTGTTCTAGCTATCATGCCACTTAGTTCCCTTAGAACCCTTGGGTGTATTCCATCTGGGCCTGACGATTTATCGATTTTAATCCTCTTTAACTGGTTCCGCACTTCCTCCTGTGTTAGCTATATAATATTTCTGCCTCCTCCTTAGCAATTTTGATCTTTTCTTTGTATATTTAGTTTTTTTCCCTGTATGATTTTAGGACTTCTTCACTTTTTGTTGTTTTAGTAGTTTAAACACTTTCATTTTTTCGTTTATTGCCTCTCTTACCATCTTATCGAGCCACTATGGTTTCCTTTTACTTGCAGTTCTTTTATTTTTAAATTTGATTATTTTTTTTCTCCCTGTATTTCTAACCATAAAGATTCCACATATTCATCTCCTGCCCCTATATCCTCCCATAGCCTCGGCATTAAGTACGATTTAACATACAGACATACCCCTCTCCCTTTCTGGTTTCCACGGGCTCTTCTGAAGAGATTGTAACCCACCATCTAAGGATGCAGCCGTTAGTACCTTTGGCAAGTTGGTCTATAATGATATTAAAAAACTGAAGAGGGGCAATAGAAGTAATAGGGTGTCTAATTTAACAAGGGAAGAGAAAAAAGCATTACAAACATTAAGTTCTGACTCTACGATTACAATTCGACCTGCTGATAAAGGGGGTGGGGTGGTGGTGATGGATACTTCCAAATACCATCATGAAATTATGACACAATTAAGTGACTCAGCTGAGTCACTCACCACCAACCCCACCCATGAATATCACATGCAAATAAAATTGAATATTGATGAAGCGGTCCAAAATGGAGTCATAGATAAGAAATAGAGATGAGCGAACGTACTCGGTAAAGCACTACTCGTCCGAGTACCTCCCCGCTCGTCCTGAAAGATTCGGGGAGCGCCGCGGAGCGGGGAGCTGCAGGGGAGCTGCAGGGGAGAGCGGGGAGGAACGGAGGGGAGATCTTTCTCTCCTTCTCTCCCGCCCGCTCTGCCCCGCTCCCCGCCGCAACTCACCTGTCAGCAGCGGCGCTCCCCGAATCTTTCAGGACGAGCGGGGAGGTACTCGGATAAAGCACATTACTCGGACGAGTAGTGCTTTACCGAGTACGTTCGCTCATCTCTAATAAGAAACTTGCTAATTTTTTGTGCCCGAAATATTCAATTCTACCCATCTTATATACCCTGCTGAAAGTGCACAAATGTTTATATGATCCACCAGGTCACCCTATCATCTCAGGCCGGGGTTCGCTGTTCTTCAATGTGTCCATGTTTTTGGACAAGGTTCTAAGACCATTTGTGGAGAATAGCAAGTCATATATTCGTGATACCACATCGTTTCTGCACAAGATTCAGGATGTTGAAATCAGTGAAGGATGTATTTTGGGCTCGTTCGATGTGGTCTCCCTATATACAATCATAGATCACCAGTACGGTCTGGAAGCAGTAAGATGGCACCTAACAAAGTCTCAACTAACCAATAACCAACTAAATTTCACGTTAAGCCTATTGGAAGATGTGCTTTGTAAAAATGTGTTTACATATGACGGCAGTCTCTATAGGCAACAATGTGGGACGGCCATGGGGTCCAATATGGCCCCCAATTATGCCAATTTGTTTATTGCACATGTGGAAGAATTGTTCATCTATACCTCCCCAGCCTGGACCTTTGTCCAGGCTTGGTGGAGGTATATCGATGACATATTTTTCATCTGGAGGGGCTTGGAGGATGATTTGAAATCTTTTCACACTGAATTAAATACACTATTGCCCTCGCTTAAATTCACTGTGACATACTTGCGTGAGGAGATACAATTCTTAGATGTCAAAGTACTTAAGCAGAATAATAAACTAATTACTGACATCTATCGTAAACCGACAGACAAAAACAACGTCTTGAAATACTCTAGTTTTCACCCTCCAGGCACTTTAAGGTCCCTTCCATGGAGCCAAATGCTCCGTGTGAGGAGAATCACCAATGATGAATTTTTTTAAACCAGACTGGAAGAGATGGCGGCTAGATTTTTGAATCGAGGATATCCATGCGAGTTGGTACAAGAGTATAAAGAAAGGGTAAGAGACAAATCGAGAGGGGACCTACTATCTACTAAGAAACCCAATAGGGGCTGTAGTCGCATTCCTTTTGTAACTACTTTTTCTACAGTGAGTCCATCTGTCTCGAACATCTTAAGAAGACACTGGCATCTCCTGAAGATCAGTCATCCTGATATTCAGGAATTCCAAGAGCCTCCACTCATGTCATACCGAAGGGGACCTAACATACGAGACAAAGTAGTCTGCACCAACAGAGTGATTTCCCATAGTGTATCTGACGCTCAGAATGCCCGCAGTAGGGGGTGTTTCCCCTGCATGGGTTGCGCGTCTTGTGGGAATATGATTAAAGGAGACTTCTTTACACATCCAAGAACGGGACGAAAATACTGCATTAGGGGCCTATTTTTGTGTCGCTCAACGTATGTTATTTATATGATCGTGTGCCCGTGTGGGCTGATATACATTGGGAGACTACGATGGAGATACGTCAGCGCATCTCCAAGCATAAAAGCACGGTTCGCACAAAAAACAAGGATGCTCCGGTATCGAAACATTTTGAAGAAGCTGGTCACACCGTGAGTCAGCTTCGTTATCGGATCATAGATGAGGTTCGTGACTCTCCCAGAGGGGGTGATCGGGAGGGGAAGTTAAAACTCCTCGAACTGAAATGGATCTATGAACTGAACTCCCTGGCACCTGAGGGCTTAAATTTGGAATTTAATATGACACCGTATATATGAGTTGGTCAATATTCTTTGGACATACTGTCTATTTTGGCTGATTTTTACTCATCCGATACATTTGACAACGTTTGCTATAGTCTATGTACACTTCTTTAGTGATCCCAATCATTTCCGTATGTATATGCTTCTTGTTGCACTTATGATACAGTATATAGGATGTTGGTAAATCTATGATGAGCACTATGAAATCTTGGGATTTTGAATTTTATTAATTGTGTTTGTTTGTTTACAGGTGGTGATGGGGAACCAGTATTATGCAGCAGGCTGATCAATTCTCTTCTATATTTGATTATCTCTATACCAAATTTGGTTATGTTACTGAATAAAAAAATCTTTTTTGAGTAAATATACTAATAAATAAAAATTCATTTTGAGCAGCAATCATGGTGTAGCACATCAGTCTTTTGATAACAAATTCTCTTTTTTGGGGATTATAAAGGACCATCTAAATTATTGGTTATTTTGTAACGGGTTATGCTCCCTGGGATTATTAATTAATACTTGTAGGAGATTGTGCTATATATATATATATATATATATATATATATATATATATATATATATATATACGTAGTTCTAGAGATACATATGTGTGTATATATAAGTACAGACTTGCATGTCTCTGTTCTAGTATCATGGTTGATTACTCTACATTAAAGCCCAGTATTGGGTTCATTTACCACAATATGCAATAGGCTATCTCTCTGATACTAGGATTGGACTTGGGTCATAGTGAATCCTGATAATGCTAAGAACGCATGCGCAATAGTGTCCCACTGCCAATATATGTGCATGTTTTATGTCCCACGCTAAAAAGGTCTGCGCTGCGTCACTGACGATGACGTCAGTGGCGCATGCGCGGTAGCTCGTTTAAGTCCATATGGGTAGATGTCAAACTCCCCACAGTATGGCCGCTGCGCTGCGTCATCAACGCATGCGGAGTAGCTCTTTTGAGTCCTTATGGGCAGACGTCAGACTCCCCACAGTATGGCGACTGCGCTGTGACATTAGCGCATGCGCAGTTGACCTCAAAGGCTAAGTGAGGGTATGGGTACCTCACCGATTGGCCGATGATGCGTGGCTGCACTCTGGGGTGGAACGAACGTGAGTACAAGTATGGGTATGTATATCTGTGTGTGCTCACACCTGTCTTCATTTCTGCTGCTCATTTTCTGACATATATTCTTCAGCTGCACTGCATACTCCTGGCCCTATGACTACCTCTGTGGGATGGGTGTGAACCTACCCTAAGATTTTTGATTGGCTTTGTGTGTTTTATGTGGGGGTATTTAACTATGGGGGTTGGTATGCTGCTTTATGCTTGACAAAGATTCAGTGTGTGTAGGATCGAAACATTACAGCTATGTTTTATCATTGAGGAATAAAGTGCTATTTTAGTTATAATTAACCCCTGGAGTGCTGATTCAAGTGCTGATTGTAACCTTGTAAATTCACCGCCTAATCGCACTTATCATCAAGCCATGTTTCCGTTATTCCAACTATATCGTAGTTTTCATCAGTCATTCTCGCTTTAAGCTCACCCACATTGCCGATCAGACTTCTTGTGTTAGTAACCAAACAATTTATATGGTTGTTTTTGTTCTTTAAATTTATTTTGCTACTAATGGTTCTATTAGCTGTTCTGTCAGTTCTAACTGTACTAACCCCACCCCCTGCTTTACCCCCATTCCCATTACTTAGACCCAGGTCGCTAGCTACACTGACTACCCCCGTGTTTCTCTTTTTGCTCTCCCCCCAGTCCCTAGTTTAAACACTCCTCCAGCTTTCTAGCCATCTTCTCTCTCAGCACAGCTGCACCCTCCCCATTAAGATGCAGCCCGTCCCTATGGTAGAGCCTATAGCTGACAGCAAAGTCAGCCCAGTTCTCCAGGAACCCAAATCCCTCCTTCCTACACTAACCCCGGAGCCACTTGTTTACCTCCCTAAGATCCTACTGCCTTTCTAGTGTGGCTTTAGGTGCAGTTAGTATTTCCGAGAAAACTATCCTGGAGGTCCTCGCCCTAAGCTTGGACCTTAAAGGGGTTGTCCCGCAAAAGCAAGTGGGGTTAAGCACTTCTGTATGGCCATATAAATGCACTTTGTAATATACATCGTGCATTAAATATTGGCCATACAGAAGTTATATACTTACCCCCTCTGGTGTTGACGTCCCCGTCTCCATGGCGCCGACCGAAGCCTTCTTCTGCCTGGATTAGATGCGCTTGCGCTGTCTGCTTCTTCTGTCCCGTTGAAGGGGCCGCTCTGGCATGCTCGCGCCGCACAGGTCTTCTGCGCATGCGCAGAAGACCTTTGCGACACGAGCATGCCGGAGTGGGACAGAAGAGGGCAGACAGCGCAATCGCGTCTAATCCAGGCAGAAGAAGGCTTCGGTCGGCACCATGGAGACGGGGACGCCAACACCAGAGGGGGTAAGTATATAACTTCTGTATGACCAATATTTAATGCACGATGTATATTACAAAGTGCATTTATATGGCCATACAGAAGTGCTTAACCCCACTTGCTTTCGTGGGACAATCCCTTTAAGTCCCTGAAATCATTTTTGAGGGCCCTCTAGTAACCTCTAATTTGTTCATTGGTGCCAATGTGCACCATGACTGCTGGATCCTCACCTGCCCCTCCTAGTAATCTGCCAATCCGATCCGCGATGTGTCAAAATTGAGTGCCAGGAAGACAACACACCGTTCGACGATCCGGATCTTCATGGCAGATTGCCCTCTCTGTCCCCCTAATAATTGAGTCCGCAACCACTATGACCTGTCTAGCCTGCACTGCACTCCCAGTCCCTATCTCACTGGAGCAGTTATCCCCCTGGCATTCAGAGGGCATGTCGTGCTGCAGCGTTGCTGGCTCTGTAATGGCATCACCCTCATCTGCCAACTTTGCAAACTTGTTGGGTTGTGCCAGTTCAGGACTAGCCTCCATGGTTTTCTTCCCTCTACCCCTCCTTCTATCTGTCACCCAGCTGGCTGCCTGCTCCCCCTCCTCTTCCATACTACCGTCCGCCCTGCCTCTATTCCAGCAAGCGCCTGCTCAGTGAGCAGCAAGCTCCTTTCTATGATGCCAACGGATCGCAGTGTTGCAAGTCACTCATTGAGATCCAGGATTTGGGCTTCTAAATGTGCGACGAGCACGCATCTTGTGCAACAGTATGCACCCTCGATCGGCTTATAAAGGACCGCATACGTTGCACAAGTAGCACACTGGATGACATTATCAGGCATGGAGCTGATCCTAATGGGGATCTAGAATTTGCTTGTGGAAGTAGTAAAAGACTGACTAGATCACACTCCAAACACGTCTTTGCCCATGTGCAGTCACTTACACTTCGCCGCTAGTGCGCAGCCGCTCACACTTCACCATCCATGTGCAGCCGCTCACACTTCGCCGCCCGTGTGCAACCGCTAACACTTTGCCGCCCGTGTGCAACCGCTAACACTTTGCCGCCCGAGCGCAACCACTCACACTATTTTTTTAAATTAAATAATGCTCACACTCTCTCTCAATCACCCAATTCTGCTTCACTTACATCTTACACACAGACGCTTACACACTCACACTCTAATACCCCTCACTTAGTCACAGACACACACTAAGACCCACAGGCACACCCACACTGAGATTCACACACACACACGAAGACACACACTTAGATTCACACACACACTTAGATTCACACACACACAATAAGACACACTAGATAGGCCGCCTGCAAACGAGCGGGTCGGATCCGGCAGCGAGAATTCTCGCCGCGCGATCCGACCCGAGCGCCTGCAGGGACGAGCGCGTACTCACCCGCGCCTGGCGGCCCCGGCTCTTTCATGTGCCGGCTGCCGCGCAGCCGGCGCATGCGCAGACCGGAGCCGGCGGCCAGGTGAGTGCGTGCCCCGCAGAAAATTAGAACACGCCGCGGTTTGTTTGCCGCGCGAGATTTCGCGCGGCCAAACCGCGGCCGTCTGCATAGGAGTGCGTATTTTAATGCACTCCTATGCAAACTTTCAGCTGCGGAAATCCCGCGGGAAATCCCGCGGCGGGATTTCCGCTCGTGTGCAGGCGGCCATACACAGAAAATACTTATCAGCTCCTGTCGGCAGCTCCTCTGCACCTCCTGTGACGTCACCTGTAGTCTCACCGGCACGACCTACTTCAGCGGCCGTGCTCTCTGTCCTCCTATCGGTCAGGGACCCGCTCCTCTGCTTCTGCTCAGGGAGCCTTCAGCCGCTCCTTCTGACTCCTGGCGCCGGCACAGGCTTCTGCACCGCTCCAGTGTCCCCTTCCACCCTGCTTCTGGCTAGCTTCTGGCACCTGTTTCTGGCGTCTGACGATAGATTATGCAGTAGATCTGCAGTAGGTTATTGGAGATATTCATGGGCAGTATTTGAGATTTATGTGTATTTATCTTGTAACAAGAGATTTGTCCTAACTCTTTTATAACCTCTAAAGCATTTTCTAGAGAAGGATATGGAGTCCATTAACATGAAAATAATATCATCCGCAAATAGAGATATTAAATGAGAGCAATCTTCAACCTTTACACCTTTAATTAGAGGGCTCTTTCTAAGTGGTTCTAGGGATAATCTAAAGATCAACAGGGATAGTGGATAACCTTGACCATGCTGAGTAATTAGAGTACAGTGTGTATATTGCTTTAATGAAGTGAACACTAAATCACATTTTTACTAGAGATGAGCGAACGTGTTCTTCCGAGCTTGATATTCGTGCGAATATTAGGGTGTTCGGGATGTTCGTTATTCGTAACGAACACCATGCGGTGTTCTGGTTATTTTCACTTCCTTCCCTGAGACGTTAGCGCGCTTTTCTGGCCAATTGAAAGACAGGGAAGGCATTACAACTTCCCCCTGTGACGTTCAAGCCCTATACCACCCCCCTGCTGTGAGTGGCTGGGAAGATCAGGTGTCACCCGAACATAAAAGTCGGCCCCTCCCGCGGTTCGCCTCAGATGCGGTGTGAGTTAGATGAGGGACAGTGCTGTTTGTACCGGAGCTGCTGTAGGGAAAGAATTGGTAGTTAGTGTAGGCTTCAAGACCCCCCAAAGGTCCTTATTAGGGCCACTGATAGCTGTGTGTTGGCTGCTGTTAGCAGTGGCAAATTTTTTTTTCTCAAAATCGCCTCTGCAGACCGTTGCACCTGGCATTAGGGACAGAAGTGCTGCATAGGCAGGGAGAGTGTTAGGAGTGAGTGTAGCCTTCAAGAACCTCAACGGTCCTTTCTAGGGCCATATTTATCCGTGTGCAGTACTGTCCAGGCTGCTGTTAGCTGTGCTGCATTTTTTTTTGCTTCTCAAAATCGCCTCTGCAGACCATTGCACCCTCCATTGATACTGCAGGGAAAGAATTGTATAGGCAGGGCGACAACACAGTTGTTATTCATTGAATATACGCAGTGCTGCCTTTTGTTGCCAAAAAACTGAAAACAAATCTATTTGTCCTGCCTCTGTCCGTCCTTACGGGCTGTGGACACGTGTGAGCTGCGTGAACAACATTGCTAAATCAGACGCACCCAGCTACGCTTTACTGCTGGCTTCGCCATTTGCTTTCCTTAATTGGGAAAAAAATACCTGCTCTCCAAGAGTTATAATAACTCTGCTACCCTCACGTTCTGTGACACATAAGCAGGGACACAGCACAGTTATTAAACTTCTCATGTTCATTGAATATACGCAGTGCTGCCTTTTGGTGGAAAAAAACTGAAAACAAATCTATTTGTCCAGCCTCTGTCCGTCCTAAGGGCGGTGGACACGTGTGAGCTGCGTGAACAACATTGCTAAATCAGACGCACCCAGCTACGCTTTACTGCTGGCTTCACCATTTGCTTTCCTTAATTGGGAAAAAAATACCTGCTCTCCAAGAGTTATAATAACTCTGCTACCCTCACGTTCTGTGACACATAAGAAGGGACACAGCACAGTTATTAAACTTCTCATGTTCATTGAATATACGCAGTGCTGCCTTTTGGTGGAAAAAAACTGAAAACAAATCTATTTGTCCAGCCTCTGTCCGTCCTAAGGGCGGTGGACACGTGTGAGCTGCGTGAACAACATTGCTAAATCAGACGCACCCAGCTACGCTTTACTGCTGGCTTCGCCATTTGCTTTCCTTAATTGGGAAAAAAATACCTGCTCTCCAAGAGTTATAATAACTCTGCTACCCTCACGTTCTGTGACACATAAGCAGGGACACAGCACAGTTATTAAACTTCTCATGTTCATTGAATATACGCAGTGCTGCCTTTTGGTGGAAAAAAACTGAAAACAAATCTATTTGTCCAGCCTCTGTCCATCCTAAGGGCGGTGGACACGTGTGAGCTGCGTGAACAACATTGCTAAATCAGACGCACCCAGCTACGCTTTACTGCTGGCTTCGCCATTTGCTTTCCTTAATTGGGAAAAAAATACCTGCTCTCCAAGAGTTATAATAACTCTGCTACCTTCACGTTCTGTGACACATTAGCAGGGACACAGCACAGTTATTAAACTTAGATAATTCATTCACTAGAGGCAGTGGGGCCTTTCGTTTTCCAAAAAGGGCAAAAATTATATTTGGCCTGCAGTCTTGCGCCAATTTATTTCCTGCCTGTGAAATCAAATCACTGGTAATACAGCATGCTGAGGGGTAGGGGTAGGCCTAGAGGACGTGGACGCGGCCGAGGACGCGGAGGGCCAAGTCAGGGTGTGGGCACAGCCCGAGCTCCTGATCCCGGTGTGTCGCAGCCGACTGCTGCGCGATTAGGAGAGAGGCACGTTTCTGGCGTCCCCACATTCATCGCCCAATTAATGGGTCCACGCGGGAGACGGTTATTAGAAAATGAGCAGTGTGAGCAGGTCCTGTCCTGGATGGTAGAAAGTGCTTCGAGCAACCTATCGTCTACCCGCAGTTCTGCGCCGTCCACTGCTGCCAATCCGAATCCTCTGTCTGCTGCTCCTCCTTCCTCCCAGCCTCCTCACTCCACTACAATAACACCTGCTCAGGAGCGGGAACACTCCCAGGAACTGTTCTCGGGCCCCTGCTTAGATTGGGCAGCAGCGGTTCCTCTCCCACCAGAGGAGTTTATCGTCACTGATGCCCAACCATTCGAAAGTTCCCGGGGTCCGGGGGAAGAGGCTGGGGACTTCCGCCAACTGTCTCAACAACTTTCTGTGGGTGAGGAGGACGATGACGATCAGACACAGTTGTCTTGCAGTGAGGTAGTAGTAAGGGCAGTAAGTCCGAGGGAGCAGCGCACAGAGGATTCGGAGGAAGAGCAGCAGGACGATGAGGTGACTGACCCCACCTGGTGTGCAACGCTTACTCAGGAGGACAGGTCTTCAGAGGGGGAGTCAAGGGCATCAGCAGGGCAGGTTGCAAGAGGCAGTGCGGTGGCCAGGGGTAGAGGCAGGGCCAGACCGAATAATCCACCAAGTGTTTCCCAAAGCGCCCCCTCGCGCCATGCCACCCTGCAGAGGCCGAGGTGCTCTAAGGTCTGGCAGTTTTTCACAGAGACGCCTGACGACCGACGAACAGTGGTGTGCAACCTTTGTTGCGCAAAGCTCAGCCGGGGAGCCAACACCAACAGCCTCACCACCACCACCATGCGCAGACATATGATGGCCAAGCACCCCACAAGGTGGGACGAAGGCCGTTCACCGCCTCCGGTTTGCACCCCTGCCTCTCCCCCTGTGCCCCAACCTGCCACTGAGATGCAACCCCCCTCTCAGGACACAGGCACTACCGCCTCATGGCCTGCACCCACACCCTCATCTCCGCTGTCCTCGGCCCCATCCAGCAGTGTAGTTCAGCGCACCGTTCAGCCGTCGCTTGCGCAAGTGTTCGAGCGCAAGCGCAAGTACGCCGCCACGCACCCACACGCTCAAACGTTAACCGTCCGCATAGCAAAATTCATCAGCCTTGAGATGCTGCCGTATAGGGTTGTGGAAACTGAGTCCTTCAAAAGTATCATGGAGGCGGCGGCCCCGCGCTACTCAGTTCCCAGTCGCCACTACTTTTCCCGATGTGCCGTCCCAGCCCTGCACGACCACGTCTCCCGCAACATTGTGCGCGCCCTCACCAACGCGGTTACTGCCACGGTCCACTTAACTACGGACACGTGGACAAGCACAGGCGGGCAGGGCCACTACATCTCCCTGACGGCACATTGGGTGAATTTAGTGGAGGCTGGGACAGAGTCAGAGCCTGGGACCGCTCACGTCCTACCCACCCCCAGAATTGCGGGCCCCAGCTCGTTGCTGGTATCTGCGGAGGTGTATGCTTCCTCCACTAAAGCACCCTCCTCCTCCTCCTCCTCCTCTGTCTCGCAATCAAGATGTGTTAGCAGCAGCATGTCGCCAGCAGTCGGTGTCGCGCGGTGTGGCAGCACAGCGGTGGGCAAGCGTCAGCAGGCCGTGCTGAAACTACTCAGCTTAGGCGATAAGAGGCACACGGCCCACGAACTGCTGCAGGGTCTGACACAGCAGACCGACCGCTGGCTTGCGCCGCTGAGCCTCCAACCGGGCATGGTCGTGTGTGACAACGGGCGTAACCTGGTGGCGGCTCTGCAGCTCGGCAGCCTCACGCACGTGCCATGCCTGGCCCACGTCTTTAATTTGGTGGTTCAGCGGTTTCTGAAAAGCTACCCACGCTTGTCAGACCTGCTCGTAAAGGCGCGCCGGCTCTGCGCACATTTCCGCAAGTCCCACACGGACGCTGCCACCCTGCGCACCCTGCAACATCACTTTAAGCTGCCAGTGCACCGACTGCTGTGCGACGTGCCCACACGGTGGAACTCTACGCTCCACATGTTGGCCAGGCTCTATGAACAACGTAGAGCTATAGTCGAATACCAACTCCAACATGGGCGGCGCAGTGGGAGTCAGCCTCCTCAATTCCTTTCAGAAGAGTGGGCCTGGTTGGCAGACATCTGCCATGTCCTTGGTAATTTTGAGGAGTCTACCCAGGTGGTGAGCGGCGATGCTACAATCATTAGCGTCACCATTCCTCTGCTATGCATCTTGAGAAATTCCCTGCAAACCATAAAGGCAGCTGCTTTGCGCTCGGAAACGGGGGCGGGGGAAGACAGTATGCCGCTGGATAGTCAGGGCACCCTCCTGTCTATTTCTCAGCGCGTACAGGAGGAGGAGGAGGAGCATGAGGAGGATGAGGAGGAGGGGGAAGAGACAGCTTGGGCCGCTGCTGACGGTACACCGGCTGATTGCCTGTCATCCTTTCAGCGTGTATGGCCTGAGGAGGAGGAGGAGGAGGAGGAGGATCCTGAAAGTGATCTTCCTAGTGACGACAGCCATGTGTTGCGTACAGGTACCCTGGCACACATGGCTGACTTCATGTTAGGATGCCTTTCTCGTGACCCTCGCGTTGCTCGCATTCTGGCCACGACGGATTACTGGGTGTACACACTGCTCGATCCACGGTATAAGGAGAACCTGCCCACTCTGATTCCCGAAGAGGAAAGGGGTTCGAGAGTGTTGCTATACCACAGGACCCTTGCGGACAAGCTGATGGTAAAATTCCCAGCCGACAGCGCTAGTGGCAGAAGGCGCAGTACCGAGGGCAAGGTAGCAGGGGATGTGCGTAGATCGAGCAGCATGTACATCCCAGGCAGTGCAACAGTCTTTAAGGGCCTGGCCAGCTTTATGGCTCCCCACCAAGACTGTGTCACCGCTCCCCAGTCACGGCTGAGTCGGCGGGAGCACTGTAAAAGGATGGTGAGGGAGTACGTAGCGGATCGCACGACCATCCTTGGTGACGCCTCTGCCCCCTACAACTACTGGGTGTCGAAGCTGGACACGTGGCCTGAACTAGCGCTGTATGCCCTGGAGGTGCTTGCTTGTCCTGCGGCTAGCGTCTTGTCGGAGAGGGTGTTTAGTGCGGCTGGGGGAATCATCACCGATAAGCGTAGCCGCTTGTTAACCGACAGTGCCGACAGGCTAACACTCATCAAGATGAACAAAGGCTGGATTTCGCCAGACTTCTGTTCTCCACCAGCGGACAGCAGCGATACGTAAGCAATACGTAGGCTGCACCCGCGGATGGAAGCTACGTTCTCTCTCACCATCCAAAACGGGGACATTTCTGCTTCATCAATCTGTGTCTAATATTCCTCCTCCTCCTCCTGCTCCTCCTCCTGAAACCTCAGGTAATCACGCTGAACGGGCAATTTTTCTTAGGGCCACAAGGCTCACTCAAATAATTTTTCTGAACAATTTTTATAAGTTTCAATGCGCTTAAAAGCGTTGGAACTTTAACTTGAACCAATTTTTCGTTACACTGGGCTGCCTCCAGGCCTAGCTACCACTTAAGCCACATTAACCAAAGCGATTCACCTGCCATCTTGGTTGGGCATGGCCAATTTTTACTGAGGTACATTAGTACTGTTGGTACACCAATTTTTTGGGGCCCTCACCTACAGTGTAATCATAGTAATTTCTATGTTCTTCGCCTGCACTCATGGTACAGAAAGGTGTGTGGGGTTGGCCTACAGTTTAGCTACATAAATGTAACTTGTGCCTTGGCTATACTAAGGCTACTGAAATGGAACGAAGACTGCGCTCCCGCTATACTGCTGCTTCAGAATTGTTAATGGGGCCTGTCCTGAGTGCTACTATTGCTTACATGGAACGAAGACTGCGCTCCCGCTATACTGCTGCTTCAGAATTGTTAATGGGGCCTGTCCTGAGTGCTACTATTGCTTACATGGAACGAAGACTGCGCTCCCGCTATACTGCTGCTTCAGAATTGTTAATGGGGCCTGTCCTGAGTGCTACTATTGCTTACATGGAACGAAGACTGCGCTCCCGCTATACTGCTGCTTCAGAATTGTTAATGGGGCCTGTCCTGAGTGCTACTATTGCTTACATGGAACGAAGACTGCGCTCCCGCTATACTGCTGCTTCAGAATTGTTAATGGGGCCTGTCCTGAGTGCTACTATTGCTTACATGGAACGAAGACTGCGCTCCCGCTATACTGCTGCTTCAGAATTGTTAATGGGGCCTGTCTTTAGTGCTACTATTGCTGACATGGAATGGACACGTGGAGAGGACACGTAGTGCCTCAAAAACATCCCCCTCCTCCTCCAACAGGGAAAACATTGTTGGCAAATGCCTTTGCATTGTGTCGTCTGGTGGCAGTCCAAGAATTTCACCTTTACCGACACAACAAGAGAGCCCCCACACCATCCCCCCGCCACGGCCCACTTAATCCTGGCCACATTCCGAAAACCAACAAAATACAACCGTGCTACTAGGTCCGCAGTCACCACCACATTACCACCAACGCGGTTACTGTTAAGGTGCATATAACCACGGACACGTGGAGAGGACACGTAGTGCCTCAAAAACATCCCCCTCCTCCTCCAACAGGGAAAACATTGTTGGCAAATGCCTTTGCATTGGTTCGTCTGGTGGCAGTCCAAGAATTTCACCTTTACCGACACAACAAGAGAGCCCCCACACCATCCCCCGCCACGGCCCACTTAATCCTGGCCACATTCCGAAAACCAACAAAATACAACCGTGCTACTAGGTCCGCAGTCACCACCACATTACCACCAACGCGGTTACTGTTAAGGTGCATATTACCAGTCTGACTGGGGCATGCAGACACCTTGACAGAATGAATAGTGTGTGGCACATAGCTTCCCCATTGCTATGCCCACGTGTGCAGCTCCTGATGGCGGTGGCACAGGATTCTATTTCTCATTGCTTCTGTACAGCATTGTGGGCTATCGCCCCGCCCCTATTAAAGAGGGTCGCTGCCTAGCCGTGCCAACCCTCTGCAGTGTGTGCCTGCGGTTCCTCCTCATGGCAGACGCACTTCTAAATAGACATGAGTGTGGCGTGGCATGAGGGCAGCTGAAGGCTGCGCAGGGACACTTTGGTGTGCGCTGTGGGGGGGAGGGGGGGCGGTTGGGCAGCATGTAACCCAGGAGAAGTGGCAGTGGAGTGTCATCCAGGCAGTGATTGTGCTTTGTTGTAGCTAGTGTGGTGCTTAGCAAAGGTATGCCATGCTAATGAGGGCTTTTCAGAAGTAAAAGTTGTTGGGAGGGGGGGGGGGGGGCCCACTCTTGCCGGTATTGTGGCTTAATAGTGGGACCTGTGAACTTGAGATGCAGCCCAACATGTAGCCCCTCGCCTGCCCTATCCGTTTCTGTGTCATTCCCATCACTTTGTTGAATTGCCCAGATTTTCACACATGAAAACCTTAGTGAGCATCGGCGAAATACAAAAATGCTCTGGTCGCCCATTGACTTCAATGGGGTTCGTTGTTCGAAACGAACCCTCGAGCATCCCGGGAAGTTCGTTCCGAATAACGAACACCCGAACATTTTGGTGTTCGCTCCTCTCTAATTTTTACTAATGGGTGTTTTACATATGATGGCAGTCGCCTTAATGACTGCACGAGCGCTGATGTTACCGCTAAGGTCGTTAGCGCTCACTCAGAGTGTTTAGACTGACAGACTTCACCACTGGGCTTTTCACCTTCTATGTAAATAACAAGCCCGCAATCCAGTGAAGGTATTTATGCTGACTGAAAGTCAGCAATTAGACGTTGAGAACAATTAGTGAGTGATTTTTTTGCATTCATACTGCACGATTATCATTGAAATTCATTTGTTTGAACGAATTTTGAGCGACCATCATCCTGTGTAAATGGCCCATAATGCAGCAGAAGCATACGACCAATTTATACAGTCAAATGCCTTTTCAGCATAGCAGGGGTTTTTTGTACATTTGATATAATGTGTGAAATTAATACTGTTCTTGTGTTATTTGGAGTCAGATCTTCCCTGATAGGTAGAATTGTTGCTAATTTAGAAGCCAATAATTTTGCGATTGTAATATTGGTGTTTAATAAAGATAAAGGCCAAAAATTTGGGGGACATCTGAGTGTTTTACTAGTTTAGGGTGCGTTTACACAAGCGTGTTTTTGTGCGTACATACGCACGCACAAAAACACGCTTCTATTTGCAACAATGCATTCCCTATGGTGTGTGCACATGTCCATACTTTACAGGTGCATGCCTGCAAAGATAGGACATGCGTGCACCATAGGGAATGCACGGTTTGTTTTCAATGGAGCCACGGCTTCTGCCAGCGGCTCCATTGAAAACAATGCTCTGCCGGCACCCCTGCATTCCTTTTTCAGGGAAGGGCTTTACATACAACCTCTTCCCTGAAAAAGAAAAATTTTTGTGTAAAAAAAAAAAAAATGCAGGCATTCTCTTCAATGGAGCCGCCGGCAGCAGCAGTGGTCTGCTGGCACACCTGAATTGTTTTTCAGGGAAGAGCTTTACATATAAGCTCTTCCCTGAAAATGAAAAATTTTAGTGTTAAAAAGAAAAAAAAATACTTACCTGTCCACCGCTGCTGTGTCGCCCGCAGGGATGAAGAACACAACACCGAATGAATGACGGGCAAGAGCTGCCTGTGAGTGGCTGAGCACCTCAGCCAATCACATTCAGCTCTTTCAGCAGGTAGGGATTTTAAATCCCCGCCTGCTGATAGATGAGCACCACAGTGCAGGGAATAGCAGGAGAAGACGCAGCTGTGCCCCAGCAGCAGAAGGGAGGTATCTATTTTTTTGTTTTTTAAACCCCTTTTACTTGATTTTCAGGGAAGGGCTTATATTCAAAGCCCTTCCCTGAAATCAATTGCCGGCAGCAGAATCCTTTACCATAGCTGACATGTGTGACAGCTGTGGTAGAGAATTAAACAATTCCTCTGCTGCATGGCAGATGTAGCAGCAGGGAATTCGTTTAACTAGCAGGGATGAAGGAAACATCTGCCGCATGCAGATGTATTCTTCATCTCCGCAGGGGACACAGCAGCGGCCGACAGGTAAGTATTTTTTTTTTACCCTACTTTTAATTGGCTTTTCAGGGAAGGGCTTATCAAGCCCTTCCCTGAAAAGCCACTGACAGCTGCAGGGGCTCAGCGGCGACTTCTGCCCCTGTCCCCGACTCTGTATCGCTGCTGAGCTATCAGCAGCCGAGGATTTAAAATCCCCGCCTGCTGGTAGCTCTGATTGTGATTGGCTGAAGTGCTCAACCAATCACAATCAGAGCTACAAGCAGTCAGGGATTTTTAATCCCCAGCTGCTGATAGCTCAGAACTACAGAGCCGGGGACAGCGCCAGAAGTCGTGGCTGAGCCCCGGCAGCTGAAGGGAGGTGAGTATTATTTTTTTATTTTAATACACTTTTTTAAATGGCTTTTCAGGGAAAGGCTTATGAAGCCCTTCCCTGAAAAGCCATTGACGGGAGGCCGGCAGCAGGATTCTCTACCACAGCTGTCATGTGTGACAGCTGCGGTTGAGAACTTGAAGAATTCCCTCTGCTGCATCTGCCAGAGATGTGGCAGATTTAGCAGCAGGGAATTCTTTTAACTAGCGGGGGTGAAGGAAACATCTGCCCCGATTGGTCCCTGCGCTGAGCCAATCAGAGGCAGCACTCACCCATTCATGAATTCATGAATGGGTGAGTGAGAGCTGCCTCTGATTGGTGAGAGCTGTGACCAATAAGAGGCAGTTCATTCAGCAGGCGGGGATTTTAAATCCCCGGCTGCTGAATGTTACTCACACCAATACTTACAGGGTGGTAACATGGCACCATGTAGGCCTCTCCATCAGAAGCTGGTTCTTCCTGGGGTGTTTTCACTACCCATAACACCTTCTGTAGCTGACAAGTAATAAGATTGTCACTCCCACAGCCAGAGCAGATTGTCATGGTATTGTGACCCACCATCCAGATAACCTGCAAAGAAAAGACAGTGTGTGTATATATATATATATATATATATATATATAAATATATATACTGTTTTTTATTCTTGAATATATCTATTTTAAGGGCAAGGACAATTAAAGCATAGAGAAGTCTTCCAGATGACTAATCAGTCCATTAAAAAAAAAAGACTTCAACAAGTTCAAGCTTCTTAGGAAATATATAATATTAAAGCCATAGAACTACCAGTGATTTTAATAATAAACACAGAAAATATTACACTACCGTTCAAAAGTTTGAAATGTCCTTATTTTTGAAGAAAAAGCACTGTACTTTTCAATGAAGATAACTTTAAACTAGTCCTAACTTTAAACAAATGCACTCTATACATTGCTAATGTGGTAAATGACTATTCTAGCTGCAAATGCCTGTTTTTTTGTGCAAAATCTACAAAGGTGAATAGAGGCCCATTTCCAGCAACTATCACTCCAGTGTTCTAATGGTACAATGTGTTTGCTCATTGGCTCAGAAGGCTAATTGATGATTAGAAAACCCTTGTGCAATCATGTTCACACATCTGAAAACAGTCTAGCTCGTTACAGAAGCTACAAAACTGACCTTCCTGTGAGCAGATTGAGTTTCTGGAGCATCACATTTGTGGGGTCAATTAAACGCTCAAAATGGCCAGAAAAAGAGAACTTTCATCTGAAACTCAACAGTCTATTCTTGTTCTTAGAAATGAAGGCTATTCCATGCGAGAAATTGCTAAGAAATTGAAGATTTCCTACAACGGTGTGTACTACTCCCTTCAGAGGACAGCACAAACAGGCTCTAACCAGAGTAGAAAAAGAAGTGGGAGGCCGCGTTGCACAACTAAGCAAGAAGATAAGCACATTAGAGTCTCTAGTTTGAGAAACAGACGCCTCACAGGTACCCAACTGGCATCTTCATTAAATAGTACCCGCAAAACACCAGTGTCAACATCTACAGTGAAGAGGCGGCTGCAGGATTTTGGGCTTCAGGGCAGAGTGGCAAAGAAAAAGCCATATCTGAGACTGGCCAATAAAAGAAAAAGATTAAGATGGGCAAAAGAACACAGACATTGGACAGAGGAAGACTGGAAAAAAGTGTTGTGGACGGATGAATCCAAGTTTGAGGTGTTTGGATCACAAAGAAGAACGTTTGTGAGACGCAGAACAAATGAAAAGATGCTGGAAGAATGCCTGACGCCATCTGTTAAGCATGGTGGAGGTAATGTGATGGTCTGGGGTTGCTTTGGTGCTGGTAAGGTGGGAGATTTGTACAGGGTAAAAGGGATTCTGAATAAGGAAGGCTATCACTCCATTTTGCAACGCCATGCCATACCCAGTGGACAGCGCTTGATTGGAACCAATTTCATCCTACAACAGGACAATGACCCTAAACACACCTCCAAATTGTGCAAGAACTATTTACAGCAGAAGCAGGCAGCTGGTATTCTATCGGTAATGGAGTGGCCAGCTCAGTCACCAGATCTGAACCCCATTGAGCTGTTGTGGGAGCAGCTTGACCGTATGGTACGCCAGAAGTGCCCATCCAACCAATCCAACTTGTGGGAGATGCTTCTAGAAGCGTGGGGTGCAATTTCACAAGCTTACCTCAACAAATTAACAGCTAGAATGTCAAAGGTGTGCAATGCTGTAATTGCTGCAAAAGGAGGATTCTTTGACGAAAGCAAAGTTTGATGTAAAAACAATGTTATTTCAAATACAAATCATTATTTCTAACCTTGTCAATGTCTTGACTCTATTTTCTATTCATTTCACAACGCATGGTGGTGAATAAGTGTGACTTTTCATGGAAAACACAAAATTGTTTGGGTGACCCCAAACTTTTGAACGGTAGTGTACATAGGTAATATTTAACACTGTTATGAGGTCTCTGAATTATGATACTTGGATGATATCGGAAGAGAAAGGGACAACAGTGAGGAAGATACCATAAAAAAGCATTGGTTTTTCTCCCCTTTTTTATTTAAAGGGGTTGTCTCGCGCCAAAACGTTTTGTTTTTTTTTCCATAGGCCCCCCGTTCGGCGCAGGACAACCACAAGGGATGTGTTAAAAAAAACAAAAACATATTACTTACCCGAATCCCCGCTCTGCGACGTCTTCCTTCTTCTTTCTTCTTCCTTCACCAAGATGGCCACCGGGATCTTCACCCACGATGCACCGCGGGTCCTTTCCCATGGTGCACCGTGGGCTCTGTGCGGTCCATTGCCGATTCCAGCCTCCTGATTGGCTGGAATCGGCACACGTGACGGGGCGGAGCTATGCGATGACGCGTAGAAGGGGCGGAGACTTTATCAGGTACTTGATAAAGTCTCTTATGAGACGAAACGCGTTGTACAATAAAGGAGAGTTTACTTTCACTTTTGGAAGTACCATTTGGAGGACTTTTTTTCAAAGGAGCGCAGGTTGTTTTTTACTTCACTATATTCAGCCACTTTTAAAAAGCAAGAAGACATCAGAATTAGACGGATCCATGGAGATGGGGACGCTAGCAACGGAGCAGGTAAGTGAATAACTTCTGTATGGCTCATATTTAATGCACGATGTATATTACAAAGTGCATTAATATGGCCATACAGAAGTGTATAACCCCACATGCTGCCGCGAGACAACAGCTTTAATACCTCTGTACTATAATAAAATATGCAAAAACATCTAGACAAATAGTTTGTAATTTATTGTTACCATTACAATAAATAAGGTTACACTTGATGGCCCGGTGTCTTTTTTAAGCTATGCAACAATAAAAATGTAACTAGGTACTGTAGGATGTTTTTGAATATTCAGTTTGCCATAGTATTACACATGGATTTAACTTAACTGATCAAAAGAGCAATCTCAGTTTCACTTTGCAGTAAACCAACACGACTTTAAGATAAAGCATTTTATATGTTATGGTCTGTCAAGAACTATATATTTTTCATAGACTTTATCTTTTCTTTAGAAATATTACTCCTGGGACCCTGACATATTCTCTATATTCTATATAATAGCTACTATATATGGAGCATGTCAAATATTTTCCTTCTTTCCTATTGGAATTTATAACCAGTTCTAGTCTGATAAAATAACAAGCTATGAAACGAGATCATTACTCTTATGGCTGACTCATTTCTAAAAATCTTGTTCTATTTGTTCTAGGAAAAACACGTTTGCCACTAAGTCAATCAATAACCAACCAAAATGGCTTACCTGACACCGAGACTCTCGGGACATGAATGGATAAAGCTTGCTTGTCATGTCTTGTTTCCACAGAAGTACACTATTAAGAGAGCAGCTGTGGTTAGTCTATATCCTGAATAGTTCATATATTGTTTTTAGTAGGAATTTGATACAAATCATTAGAGAATATTAAATGTATAATATTATAGTTAGAGATGAGCGAATATACTCGTTTCGAGTAATTACTCGATCGAGCACTGCGATTTTCGAGTACTTCCGTACTCGAGTGAAAAGATTCGGGGGGCGTCGGGGGGTGGGGGGAGGCATGGCAGAGCGGGGGTAGCAGCAGGGAACAGGCGGGAGCCCTCTCTCTCCCCCCCCCTCCCCGCTGCAACCCCCCACTCACCGACGGCGCCCCCCGAATCTTTTCGCCCGAGTACTGAGGTACTCGAAAATCGTGGCGCTCGGGCGAAAAGGGGGCGTGGCCGAGTAGGTTTGCTCATCTCTAATTATAGTACATGATTGTTTGTTGATCAGTTACTAGTCTGGATGCAATTTTATTATAATCTGCATTTAGCATTAAACAGTAAAAACACTGTATTTAAAAGCAATGTATCACTTACATGTTTGCACTAATGAAAAAACTAAACTGAAACTTATTAGTTTTCTCTAATCTATGTTTTTTTCTGAATGTAGACTTTTTTAATCGTATTTCCTACGCTTGAGTATAGGGGCAGTCATCATACCTGAGCTGCTGCTTTACTCTATTAACATAATTCAGATGTTTGTTTTACAGCTGCTACATGAACATGGGACATTGATGTCTGCAGATGACACATTGATGACCTTTGGAGACTTTTGTGTGCATAATCTTTGACCTGTCTAGAGGTTATTTTGCATAGAGGAGAAGTGAGCTGTGACCATCATGTATTGTCAGTGGTGGATCCTATGTTATCCACCTGCAGCTTTGTAAATGTAGTGTTACCTTTCATTGTGATCCTGCCTGTGATAATTAGATAACTGCCAAAGAGTAATCTCTACAAAACAGAAGGTGCCAGCCTATTGTGAGGCTCACTGGAAAGAAAAAAATGTATTCAGAATCACTTTATATACAGATTATAGACTATAACCATATATGTTAAAATATTTAAAGGGGTGGTCTCGCGAAACCAAGTGGGGGTATACACTTCCGTATGGCCATATTAATGCACTTTGTAATGTACATTGTGCATTAAATATGAGCCATACAGAAGTTATTCCACTTACCTGCTCCGTTGCTAGCGTCCTCGTCTCCATGGTTCCGTCTAAATTCGCTGGCAGCTTGCTTTTTTAGACGCGCTTGCGCAGTCCGGTCTTCTCCATTCAGCACGAGCCGCTTCAGTGTGCTCCCCGCTACAGCTCTTCTGCGCATGCGCAGACGAGCTGTCACTGCTCGGGAGCGCGCTGAAGCGGCCATTCTGCACCATCCTCTGTTAGAGGAAGGTGCAGAAACTGGAGCTGCCCAGCGGAGAAGCCCAGCCCAGCCCAGCAGCCCCGAGAAGCCTCCCAGGTAAGTGATGGGTCGGGGGGCTGCCGCTGCGCCGGGCTGCGCCGGGGGGGCTGTCGCTGCGCCGGGGGGGGCTGTCGCTGCGCCGGGGGGGGGCTGTCGCTGCGCCGGGGGGGCTGTCGCTAGGCCGGGGGGGGCTGCCGCTGCGCCGGGCTGCGCCGGGGGGGCTGTCGCTAGGCCGGGGGGGGGGGGGCTGCCGCTGCGCCGGGCTGCGCCGGGGGGGCTGTCGCTAGGCCGCGGGGGGGGCTGCCGCTGTGATGGGGGGGCTGTCGCTAGGCCGGGGGGGGGCTGCCGCTGCGCCGGGCTGCGCCGGGGGGGCTGTCGCTAGGCCGGGGGGGGCTGCCGCTGTGATGGGGGGGCTGTCGCTAGGCCGGGGGGGGGCTGCCGCTGCGCCGGGCTGCGCCGGGGGGGCTGTCGCTAGGCCGGGGGGGCTGTCGCTAGGCCGGGGGGGCTGCCGCTGTGATGGGGGGGCTGTCGCTAGGCCGGGGGGGGCTGCCGCTGCGCCGGGCTGCGCCGGGGGGGCTGTCGCTAGGCCGGGGGGGGCTGCCGCTAGGCCGGGGGAACTAGCGCTGGGCTCCGGAACCTAGCGCTGGGCTCCGGGGCCTTCACCTGGGCTGAGGGTCTAGCGCTGGGGAGCCGGGGGCTAGCGCCGGTTACCTGCTGTCTGGTCGGCGGCTGCGTGGCGTCTGGTCGGCGGCTGCGATGCGTCCGGTTGCCATGGAGACACAGCTGGCGGCGTCTCGGGAGCGCGCACGTCGGGCTGCAGCGAGCGACGGGGAAAGAGCCGGCGGCCATCTTGAGGAAACTTTTATAAGTTGCTGAAACGCTGGAACGGTAAGTACGAACCAGCTAGAAATGTCATTTACAGGGGGGCTTTGTAATGTATGTTTAATGGGGGGGACTGGGCAAAAAAAAAAATTAACTGCTTCCTCGAGACATCTCCTTTAACATAAAATCTTAGTTCAAACATTCTCATTTTCTAGAGATACATGGAAATGGAAACATTGTTTGAATGTTCTTTTTTAAACTAATTCTGACCTTGTCCTTGACCTTGTCCATCACACACTTGTATTGTATCTGTGCAGATAAGAGCTATCACTGAAGGATTTGTTCTGCTATTTGCAGCTCAGAGGACTGGCTGCACACATTTTTCAGGCAGTCGGTAAATGCACAGTAGCTTTCAGTGGTTTCATTTTATAGAACTGTTTCTTTGATATCTTTAACTAACAATCTTTCTCCCTTGAAAGGAACAAAATGTTGTACAAACCTAGATGTTGGTAATTCTCTTGCAATTTTTGTGAATCTTACAAAAGTATTTACTAATGTACTTCGCAAGAGGCTGGTTTGGAAATTTCACCCATAAAAATAAATGTATGTACTGGAGATTTACAAGAAATTGTTTAAAGAGGATTTACATCCACAATTAAAAACTTAAAAAACTATACAACAGTAAATGATAAATTAGAGTAGCAGCAAAAGTTTAGTAGTCTTTACTTAAAGAAATATTGACATTTGTATGTTTATCTGTAGGAGACATTTTGAATATGGCAATTGTGGCCATGTTAGCTGCAACCTTTAAATTCGTTTTAAGATCAGTTACTGAAACCCTTAATTTAAAAATATCAGAAATGAATAGGGTCAGAAACTCTAGTTTTTCTTCTTAGGGAGAGCACCTAGATGGTGAGTGAGTGAGGAAACTTATAAGGGCATTCATGCTCCTCTGGATAATATGCAAATAAGGGAGATGGAACAATACCTCCACATCACCACCTATTGGAAGGCAGCATTCCTTCAGAATTATCTTAGACTCTTTTTACAAGCCTGGTTACAGTGACCAGGAATTGAAAGCAAAGCCAAAATCCATACACAGACAGCTGTTTCTAGGTGTTTGCCCCTCATCAGTGTGCAGTAGGTTTCTGGCTTAGCAAACACCCTGAAACAGCTGTCTGTGTATAGATTCTGGGTTGGTTTTCAATTCCCAATTATTGTTATAGGACCTGTATAAAGTGTTGGTCATTGATTTGCAGGGATGCTGCCATTCAATAGTTGGCGCTGTAGAGGTATTGTTCCATCTTCTTTATTGCATTGAATCCTTGAGACATGCACTGACCCCTTAGGCCTTATATTAGAGATGACATGGTATATCCATTTTGCTAGAGAGAGGTCTGTGATGTGGGTCAAAAATGCTATATTTTCTTCTTAGGGAAAGCACCTAGATGGTGAGTGAATGAGAAGACCTAAAAGGCCATTCATGCTCCTCTTGATAATATGCACATAAAAGAGATGGAACAATACCTCCATAGTGCACCTATTGGAAAGCAGCATATCAATGTTAGACTTTATACAAGCCTTGTTACAGTGATCGGGAATGGAAAGCAGCCAAAGTCCATACACAGACAGCTGTTTCAGTGGGTTTGTCCCTTATCACTGTGCATTAGGTTTCCGGCTTTGCAAAAGAGAGGCCTGTGATGAATAGGGTCATGCCAATATCACTGTAAGTAAAAGAAATATGCCAGAAAATATGTGTATACTCCTTTAATCTCTTATATAATAACACATGACTATTTTAGATTTTGATTGGCAATCATCTTTCGATTTTAAGCAAAAAAAAAAGCAAAAGACAAATGCAAATAACATATTCAAAATGGAGAGAAAAAATAAGCATATCATGGTTCTGTATTTGGCTCAATTACTTTCACTCTATTTGTTTATGATCTTACTAGCTTGTTACCTGCGACTTTGTCTACGTGGAATTTGTATTTTTTATATAATCTGTGTTTTGCTGTATAATGAAAAGCAAAAAGTTAAAATAGTGAAAGGAATGTAACTGCAGTATACTATGTCAGGATATTTCTGTACACTACGTTTTTGGTCTTGTCATCCTTGCTAGTATATAAAGGATTTGTGGGCCATTGTAGTGGAGTAAGGGGGCAAGTCCTGGATGGTGTGTATATAACACGGAGATTACTAAACTCTGGGACATAGCTCCGGAGTTTGCATGAGACAGGGGCTATCTGAACATGGAACAAGGCTGATACCTAATTGAAAAAGGAGCAGGAAAAGCTCAGTAAGAGAGAGATGGTTGCAGAGTATGTTCATCCAGACCAGAGTGAGGACAGACTGTGTGCAGAGTCCCTGGAAAGCCAGGTGGAGTGAACCTGGAGAGCTGAGGGAAGCTAAACCCTGAGGAGAAGGGTTGGGTGAGAATCCCCTCCGTAAAATTACAAGGACTGTTATTTTGTGTGCCTTGTGGACATTATATTGCTGGAGAAAGCCTGTGTTTTGTTTATGACTGAGAGTTTGGCAATAAACCACCCTGAATTACCGTCACCTGCCTTTGCTGCTGCTTAACTTCCTCACGTGGAAACATACCTGTTGTTGGATCCTGCTTACATATGATGGAGGATGCGGGCATTAATTTATACAGTGGTGAATTTTCTGGCTCCAAACAGCAGTTAAAATGCACACAACCGCTGCAAGTATGGAGGAGTTGGTGAAGCAACTAGTACAGATGAATATACACCAACACAAAAAGCAGCAAAAAGCCCATGTGGAGGCTATGCAGATGCAGCATGAGACGTTTGCTTAGCAGCAAAAAGCCCATGTGGAGTCTATGCAGATGCAGCAGGAGACAAATCAGCTCTTTGTGAAGCAGCTTGCTATGCTGATAGAGTCAGTCAGGGTGAAAGAGACTTCAGTCCTCTCTGTCCAGAGTACTGGTAAAGATGCCCTGAAAGCAGTGAGAGGGGCTTTACAAAAGATGACCCCAGAGGACGATGTGGAAGCCTTCCTAACTAGAGATGAGCGAGCACCAAAATGCTTGGGTGCTCGTTACTCGGGACGAACTTTTCGCGATGCTCGAGGGTTCGTTTCGAGTAATGAACCCCATTGAAGTCAATGGGCGACCCGAGCATTTTTGTATTTCGCCGATGCTCGCTAAGGTTTCCTTGTGTGAAAATCTGGGCAATTCAAGAAAGTGATGGGAACGACACAGCAACGGATAGGGCAGGCGAGGGGCTACATGTTGGGCTGCATCTCAAGTTCACAGGTCCCACTATTAAGCCACAATAGCGGCAAGAGTGGGCCCCCCCCCCCTCCCAAAAACTTTTACTTCTGAAAAGCCCTCATTAGCACGGCATACCTTAGCTAAGCACCACACTACCTCCAACAAAGCACAATCACTGCCTGCATGACACTCCACTGCCACTTCTCCTGGGTTACATGCTGCCCAACCGCCCCCCCTCCCCCCCACAGCGCACACCAAAGTGTCCCTGCGCAGCCTTAAGCTGCCCTATTGCCTCACCACCCTCATGTCTATTTAGAAGTGCGTCTGCCATGAGGAGGAACCGCAGGCACACACTGCAGAGGTTGGCACGGCTAGGCAGCGACCCTCTTTAAAAGTGGCGGGGCGATAGCCCACAATGCTGTACAGACGCAATGAGAAATAGAATCCTGTGCCACCGCCATCAGGAGCTGCACACGTGGGCATAGCAATGGGGAACCTATGTGTCACACACTATTCATTCTGTCAAGGTGTCTCTGCATGCCCCAGTCAGACTGGTAATATGTACCTTAACAGTAACCGCGTTGGTGGTAATGTGGTGGTGACTGCGGACCTAGTAGCGCGGTTTTATTTTGTTGGTTTTCGGAATGTGGCCAGGATTAAGTGGGCCGTGGCGGGGGGATGGTGGGGGGTCTCTCTTGTAGTGTCGGTAAAGGTGAAATTCTTGGACTGCCACCAGACGAACCAATGCAAAGGCATTTGCCAAGAATGTTTGTTTTCCCTGTTGGAGGAGGAGGGGGATGTTTTTGAGGCACTACGTGTCCTCTACACGTGTCCGTGGTTATATGCACCTTTACAGTAACCGCGTTGGTGGGAAATGGCCTCGCCGCCATCATGTCTTTGGGAAGCCTCTGTTTCCACACCCCAGAGACATACCATTAGCAGCGGTATAGGCAGAGCCCAGAATTCGTAACATTTCAGCCGTAGCATTAGGACAGGCCCCACTAACATATCACTAGCAGCATTATAGCGGGAGCGCAGTCTTCGTTCCATGTCAGCAATAGTAGCACTCAAGACAGGCCCCACTAACATATCACTAGCAGCATTATAGCGGGAGCACAGTCTTCGTTCCATGTCAGCAATAGTAGCACTCAAGACAGGCCCCACTAACATATCACTAGCAGCATTATAGCGGGAGCGCAGTCTTCGTTCCATGTCAGCAATAGTAGCACTCAAGACAGGCCCCAGTAACAATTCTGAAGCAGCAGTATAGTGGGAGCGCAGTCTTCGTTCCATTTCAGCAATAGTAGCACTCAAGACAGGCCCCAGTAACAATTCCGAAGCAGCAGTATAGTGGGAGCGCAGTCTTCGTTCCATTTCAGTAGCTGCAGTATAGCCAAGGCCCAAGTTACATTTATGTAGCTAAAGTGTAGGCCAACCCCACACACACTTCTGTACCATGAGTGCAGGTGAAGAACATACAAATTGCTATGATTACACTGTAGGTGAGGGCCCCAAAAAATTGGTGTACCAACAGTACTAATGTACCTCAGTAAAAATTGGCCATGCCCAACCAAGATGGCAGGTGAAACGCATTAATCGCTTTGGTTAATGTGGCTTAAGTGGTAACTAGGCCTGGAGGCAGCCCAGTTTAACGAAAAATTGGTTCAAGTTAAAGTTTCAACGCTTTTAAGAGCATTGAAACATATAAAAATTGTTTCGAAAAATTAGATGAGTGAGCCTTGTGGCCCTAAGAAAAATTGCCCGTTCAGCGTGATTACCTGAGGTTTCAGGAGGAGGAGCAGGAGGAGGAGGAGGAATATTAGACACAGATTGATGAAGCAGAAATGTCCCCGTTTTGGATGGTGAGAGAGAACGTAGCTTCCATCCGCGGGTGCATAATACGTATTGCTTACGTATCGCTGCTGTCCGCTGGTCGAGAAGAGAAGTCTAGGGAAATCCAGGCTTTGTTCATCTTGATGAGTGTTAGCCTGTCGGCACTGTCGGTTGACAGGCGGGTACGCTTATCTGTGATGATTCCCCCAGCCGCACTAAACACCCTCTCCGACAAGACGCTAGCCGCAGGACAAGCAAGCACCTCCAGGGCATGCAGCGCTAGTTCAGGCCACGTGTCCAGCTTCGACACCCAGTAGTTGTAGGGGGCAGAGGCGTCACCGAGGATGGTCGTGCGATCGGCTACGTACTCCCTCACCATCCTTTTACAGTGCTCCCGCCGACTCAGCCTTGACTGGGGAGCGGTGACACAGTCTTGCTGGGGAGCCATAAAGCTGGCCAGGCCCTTAAAGACTGTTGCACTGTCTGGGCTGTACATGCTGCTCGATCTCCACACCTCCCCTGCTACCTGGCCCTCGGAACTGCGCCTTCTGCCACTAGCGCTGTCGGATGGGAATTTTACCATCAGCTTGTCCGCCAGGGTCCTGTGGTATAGCAACACTCTCGAACCCCTTTCCTCTTCGGGAATGAGACTGGGAAGGTTCTCCTTATAGCGTGGGTCGAGCAGTGTGTACACCCAGTAATCCGTAGTGGCCAGAATGCGTTGAATGCGAGGGTCACAAGAAAGGCATCCTAACATGAAGTCAGCCATGTGTGCCAGGGTACCTGTACGCAACACATGGCTGTCCGCACTAGGAAGATCACTTTCAGGATCCTCCTCCTCCTCCTCCTCCTCCTCCTCAGGCCATACACGCTGAAATGATGACAGGCAAGCAGCATGGGTACCCCCAGCAGTGGGCCAAGCTGTCTCTTCCCCCTCCTCCTCATCCTCCTCATCCTCCTCCTCCTGAATGCGCTGAGATATAGACAGGAGGGTGCTCTGACTATCCAGCGACATACTGTCTTCCCCCGGCTCTGTTTCCGAGCGCAAAGCGGCTGCATTTATGGTTTGCAGGGAAGTTCTCAAGATGCATAGCAGAGGAATGGTGACGCTAATGATTGCAGCATCGCCGCTCACCACCTGGGTAGACTGATCAAAGTTTCGAAGGACCTGGCAGATGTCTGCCAACCATGGCCACTCTTCTGAAAAGAATTGAGGAGGCTGACTCCCACTGCGCCGCCCATGTTGGAGTTGGTATTCCACTATAGCTCTACGCTGCTCATAGAGCCTAGCCAACATGTGGAGCGTAGAGTTCCACCGTGTGGGCATGTCGCACAGCAGTCGGTGCACTGGCAGATTAAAGCGATGTTGCAGGGTGTGCAGGGTGGCAGCGTCCGTGTGGGACTTGCGGAAATGTTCGCAGAGCCGGCGCACCTTTACGAGCAGGTCTGACAAGCGTGGGTAGCTTTTCAGAAAGCGCTGAACCACCAAATTAAAGACGTGGGCCAGGCATGGCACGTGCGTGAGGCTGCCGAGCTGCAGAGCCGCCACCAGGTTACGGCCGTTGTCACACTCGACCATGCCCGGTTGGAGGCTCAGCGGCGCAAGCCAACGGTCCGTCTGCTCTGTCAGACCCTGCAGCAATTCGTGGGCCATGTGCCTCCTATCTCCTAAGCTGAGTAGTTTCAGCACGGCCTGCTGACGCTTGCCCACCGCTGTGCTGCCACACCGCACGACACCGACTGCTGGCGACGTCCTGCTGCTGCTGACACATCTAGATTGCGAGACAGAGGTTGAGGAGGAGGAGGAGGAGGGTGCTTTAGTGGAACAAGCATACACCGCCGCAGATACCACCACCGAGCTGTGGCCCGCAATTCTGGGGGTGGGTAGGACGTGAGCGGTCCCAGGCTCTGACTCTGTCCCAGCCTCCACTAAATTCACCCAATGTGCCGTCAGGGAGATGTAGTGGCCCTGCCCGCCTGTGCTTGTCCACATGTCCGTAGTTAAGTGGACCTTGCCACTAACCGCATTGGTGAGGGCGCGTACAATGTTGCGGGAGACGTGGTCGTGCAGGGCTGGGACAGCACATTGGGAAAAGTAGTGGCGACTGGGAACTGAGTAGCGCGGGGCCGCCGTCGCAATCATAGCTTTGAAGGACTCCGTTTCCACAACCCTATACGGCAGCATCTCAAGGCTGATAAATTTGGCTATGTGCACGGTTAACGATTGAGCGTGCGGGTGCGTGGTGGCGTACTTGCGCTTGCGCTCCAACACTTGCGCTAGCGACGGCTGGACTGTGCGGTGTGAGACATTGCTGGATGGGGCCGAGGACAGCGGAGGTGAGGGTGTGGGTGCAGGCCATGAGACGGTTGTGCCTGTGTCCTGAGAGGGAGGTTGGATCTCAGTGGCAGGTTGGGGCACAGGGGGAGAGGCAGCGGTGCAAACCGGAGGCGGTGAACGGCCTTCGTCCCACCTTGTGGGGTGCTTGGCCATCATATGTCTGCGCATGCTGGTGGTGGTCAGGCTGTTGGTGGTGGCTCCCCGGCTGATCTTGGCGCGACAAAGGTTGCACACCACTGTTCGTCGGTCGTCAGGCGTCTCTGTGAAAAACTGCCAGACCTTAGAGCACCTCGGCCTCTGCAGGGTGGCATGGCGCGAGGGTGTGCTTTGGGAAACACTTGGTGGATTATTCGGTCTGGCCCTGCCTCTACCCCTGGCCACTGCACTGCCTCTTGCAACCTGCCCTGCTGATGCCCTTGCCTCCCCCTCTGAAGACCTGTCCTGAGTAGGCGTTGCACACCAGGTGGGGTCAGTCACCTCATCGTCCTGCTGCTCTTCCTCCGAATCCTCTGTGCACTGCTCCCTTGGACTTACTGCCCTTACTACTACCTCACTGCAAGACAACTGTGTCTCATCGTCATCGTCCTCCTCACCCACAGAAAGTTCTTGAGACAGTTGGCGGAAGTCCCCAGCCTCTTCCCCCGGACCCCGGGAACTTTCGAATGGTTGGGCATCAGTGACGATAAACTCCTCTGGTGGGAGAGGAACCACTCCTGCCCAATCTAAGCAGGGGCCCGAGAACAGTTCCTGGGAGTGTTCCCGCTCCTGAGCAGGTGTCATTGTAGTGGAGTGAGGAGGCTGGGAGGAAGGAGGAGCAGCAGACAGAGGATTCGGATTTGCAGCACTGGACGGCGCAGAACTGTGGCTGGACGATAGGTTGCTCGAAGCACTTTCTGCCATCCAGGACAGGACCTGCTCACACTGCTCATTTTCTAATAAAGGTCTCCCGCGTGGACCCATTAATTGGGCGATGAATGTGGGGACGCCAGAAACGTGCCTCTCTCCTAATCGCGCAGCAGTCAGCTGCGACACACCTGGATCAGGAGCTCGGCCTGTGCCCACACCCTCACTTGGGCCTACGCGTCCTCGGCCACGTCCACGTCCATGTCCTCTAGGCTTACCCCTACCCCTCAGCATGCTGTATTACCAGTGATTTGATTTCCCTGGCAGGAAATAAATTGGCGCAAGCCTGCAGGCCAAATATAATTTATTTTCATTTTTAGCAAAGGGAAGACCCACTGCGTATATTCAATGAACAAGAAGTTTAATATCTGTGATGTGGCCCTCAAAAAGTGTCACACAACTATAGTGTAGCAGAGTTATTAACTCTAGCAGAGCAGGTATTTGCCAGTCAGGAAAGACAATGGCGCAAGCCTGCAGTAAACCGTAGCTGGTTGCGTCTGATTTTTGTACGTTGTCCACGCAGCACACACGTACACGGAGACCTTAGGACTGACACAGGCAGGCCAAATATAATTTCTTTTCCTTTTTTGCAAAGGGAAGCACACACTGCGTATATTCAATGAGCAAGAAGTTTAATATCTGTGGTGTGGCCCTCAAAAAGTGTCACACAACTATAGTGTAGCAGAGTTATTAACTCTAGCAGAGCAGGTATTTGCCAGTCAGGAAAGACAATGGCGCAAGCCTGCAGTAAACCGTAGCTGGTTGCGTCTGATTTTTGTACGTTGTCCACGCAGCACACACGTACACAGAGACCTTAGGACTGACACAGGCAGGCCAAATATAATTTCTTTTCCTTTTTTGCAAAGGGAAGCACCCACTGCGTATATTCAATGAACAAGAAGTTTAATATCTGTGGTGTGGCCCTCAAAAAGTGTCACACAAGTATAGTGTAGCAGAGTTATTAACTCTAGCAGAGCAGGTATTTGCCAGTCAGGAAAGACAATGGCGCAAGGCTGCACTCAACCGTAGCTGGTTGCGTCTGATTTTTGTACGTTGTCCACGCAGCACACACGTACACGGAGACCTTAGGACTGACACAGGCTGGCCAAATATAATTTTTTGTCCTTTTTAGCAAAGGGAAGACCCCACTGCGTATATTCAATGAACAAGAAGTTTAATATCTGTGGTGTGGCCCTCAAAAAGTGTCACACAACTATAGTGTAGCAGAGTTATTAACTCTAGCAGAGCAGGTATTTGCCAGTCAGGAAAGACAATGGCGCAAGCCTGCAGTAAACCGTAGCTGGTTGCGTCTGATTTTTGTACGTTGTCCACGCAGCACACACGTACACGGAGACCTTAGGACTGACACAGGCTGGCCAAATATAATTTTTTGTCCTTTTTAGCAAAGGGAAGACCCCACTGCGTATATTCAATGAACAAGAAGTTTAATATCTGTGGTGTGGCCCTCAAAAAGTGTCACACAACTATAGTGTAGCAGAGTTATTAACTCTAGCAGAGCAGGTATTTGCCAGTCAGGAAAGACAATGGCGCAAGCCTGCAGTAAACCGTAGCTGGTTGCGTCTGATTTTTGTACGTTGTCCACGCAGCACACACGTACACGGAGACCTTAGGACTGACACAGGCTGGCCAAATATAATTTTTTGTCCTTTTTAGCAAAGGGAAGGACCCACTGCGTATATTCAATGAACAATAACTGTGTTGTGGCCCTGCCTACACAATTCTGTCCCTGTAGTATCAATGGAGGGTGCAATGCTCTACACAGACGATTTTGAGAAAAAAAAAAAATGCAACACTGCTAACAGCAGCCAGCACAGTACTGCACACGGTTAAATTTGGCCCTAGAAAGGACCGTTGAGGTTCTTGAAGGCTACACTCACTCCTAACACTCTCCCTGCCTATACACCACTTCTGTCCCTAATGCCGGGTGCAATGCTCTGCACTGCCGATTTTGAGAAGAAAAAAAAAAAAAACACTGCTAGCAGCAGCCTGCACACAGGTAGATGTGGCCCTGAGAAGGACCGTTGGGGTTCTTGAAGCCTACACTGACTCCTAACGCTCTCCCTACAGCAGCACCAGCATGATAGTACTTTCCCTCAGCTAACTCACAAGGCATGTGTGGCGAGCCGCAGGAGGGGCCGACTTTTATACTCGGGTGACATCAGATCTCCCCAGCCACTCACAGCAGGGGGGTGGTATAGGGCTTGAACGTCACAGGGGGAAGTTGTAATGCCTTCCCTGTCTTTCAATTGGCCAGAAAAGCGCGCTAACGTCTCAGAGAGGAAACTGAAAGTAACCGGAACACCGCGTGGTGCTCGTTACGAGTAACGAGCATCCCGAACACCCTAATATTCGCACGAATATCAAGCTCGGACGAGTACGTTCGCTCATCTCTATTCCTAACCATATTTGAGAGAATAGCAGAGAGGGAAAAACTGCCCTCCGAGCGGTGGGCTGATGTGGTGGCCCCTTACTTAACGGGGGAACCTCAAAAGGCTTATTATGACCTGACCCAACAGGACGCAAAGGAATATAGCAAGTTAAAAGCAGAGATTCTTGCTCACCTGGGAGTAAACATGGCAGTCCGAGCTCAACGTGTTCAGCAGTGGATGTATAGCGATAATAAGCCTCCCAGGTCACAGATGTTTGATCTGTTTCATCTTGTTCAGAAATGGCTGCAGCCTGAGACTTCCAACCCTACGCAGATCATAGAAAGAGTGGTTATTGACAGATTTATTTAGGCCCTACCTAAATACATACAGCGCTGGGTTGCTCAGGGAGACCCGCAAAACACTGATCAATTGGTGAACCTGGTAAAACGATATGTCACTGCGGCAGACACTCTAGTCAGCTCTGCTGGAGGAAGACTCCCTTACCGCGGCTTTAAACAGGGTGTCAAGCCTAGAGGAACAAGGCCCCAAGTTGCCCTAGAGTGGAAGAGGCGGAATAAGGAGAGGTTTGAGTATACGGGGCAAAGTCCCACTGGCCCCATTGCTTGCTGGGAGTGTCAGGCCCCAGGCCATGTTGCTTTGCGCTGCCCTACACTTCTGGAATCAATGGATTTCACCTATGGGCACCGCCGTTCTCTATTCGGACACCCTGTATACAGTGCAGTTTCCTCATTGGAACAACAGCCCCAATTATGTCAAGTGAGCATTAACAATGTGACAGTCACTGCTCTTCTGGACTCAGGGAGCTTGATCACCTTGATGTCTGCCTCCCTACCCCATGTGTTGATTCCACAGGAACGCATGATGATGCTATGTATTCATGGGCATACAAAGGACTATCCTGTGGCTCAAGTGTCTATAAATACCGAATGTGGGGTGGTCCCCCCATAAAGTTGTGGTAGTGGGAAATTTGGTGCACCCCACTATAATGGGGAGAGACCTTCCGCTATTCTGGGATTTGTGGGTTCGAGTTACACTTCCCAGGCGTCTTGGGTGTCCTAAAGGATCTTGTGATACTACTTCAGAAACTGGGGTAGAGACCCCGGTCGAGTTAACAGAATTTTCCTGGACAGTGTTAATAGGGGATGAAGAGGAGGATCGGCCGCAAAACCCCGCTATACTTGATTTGGGGGTGTCACGGGACAATTTTGGTACCGAACAACTGACTGATCTTAATTTGGAAAATGCTCGCAAAATCCTGGGGCTGAGAATCGGTTCCCTCATTTTGCCATGTTGTATTCGGTAATAAAAGTTATAGACGAGGTGGTGGAACAGCTTCTGGTCTCGACTTGTTATAGATGCACAGTATTAAACATGGCTCACTCTCATGTCTTGGGAGGCCATTTGGGAGTCAATAAAACACAAGAACGTATTGTGCAAAGATTTTTTTGGCCTGAATGTCACAAAGAAATCTTGAATTTTTGCCAGAGCCATCCCACGTGCCAGCCAACCTCAACGATTGCCCACTTTAAAAGCCTGTTAGTTTCTTTACCAATAATCAAGGTATCATTTCACCGTATTGCCATCGATATTGTAGGACCATTGGTAAAATCTGCTAGAGGTCATCAATACATTTTGGTAATTGTAGACTATGCACCTCTGTATCCAGAGGCGGTTCCACTAAGAAACACCTCATCCACATGCATTGCGAAAAAATTGTTTTCCATGTTTACTAGAACCGGCATTCCTAAGGAAGTATTAACAGATCAAGGAACACCGTTTATGTCCAAGGTTATGAAAGCTTTATCCAAAAATGGCAGCAGGAACGTTCAGGTGCAGTAAAACAGGTATCAAAATCTTTATTCCATCTTCAGTAATCACGCAACGTTTCGGCCGTTACAAACAGCCTTTGTCAGGCATGTTACATAAAACCACAACCCCCCTTAAATAGTTTAAAACAAGGAGATTGCAAGTTCAACATTGGTTAATAAGTTGTAGTTCCTCCTACCATTTAATTAGCTATCAGCTGCGCCGTAGCCACTCCTATGTCCAATCAAGGATACTCCTGGGATCCAGAGTCCTCCTCCCCGATCAGGCACATCACCACCGAAGTCCCTGTCTCCGTTTACAGCGTCTCCATGGGAGCAGAGCTCACACCGGCCTCCCGATGACGTCATCACGCTCTCGACGTTCCTTCCAACAGTCACGTGAGCACGTCGTATCCAGGCAACCGCTGCACCTATCACATTGCAGCATTGTGCATCTAGGCGGTTACAACTACTCCAGTCCCAGCAACACATTTAAAACCTCCCTGATATTAATCTCATTGCTGAACAGCATGTTAGAGCTTCATTCCACTCTCAAACCGCTATGGTAGCTTCTTAATGCAACAATCTTTGCTCAAAGCACAATATTATAGACATCAAATACAATCCTATACATATTTGCTAGTCACAAGCATATCTTAATCAACTATATTAATAACGCTGTATGGCATAACCAGGGTCATTGTACAACACTATGCCCACATTTTAAATGTACTTCACAGACATAGACTCTTTTGAACAAAGTATAATGTGATGCAGGACAACGTTATACCCAAACTACTGTTACTAAATCCATACCACGCATTACATCTATCTCAATTACACCACCCACTGGGTTATTAATTCCAGCTTTAGTCAAAAGGCTTTACAATAAATCCCTTTTCCATGATTTATTGAATACAGGCAGTGTAAAGAAACACAAAAAATTATATCATACATGTAAGCATGCCATTACATTATCAACATATCACGCGCAATGTGTCATCAATAACCGTGTCAATACTTCGGTGATGCAGCCCAAATCAGAGAAGGAGGAACTCTGATCCTAAAAAATATAAAGGAGTGTATTAATATTAAACCATGTAAATCGCCTCTCCATTGATTAAAAACAATATACACTATACAGAATCACAGCCTAGATGTGCGGTAAATAGCTATATTCATTATTAAGCCCCCTCGGTGCCATGGTATCAAGCGTGTGTATCCATCGCAATTCCTTGCGTTTCAAGAGGTTCTCTCTATCCCCCCCTCTATTTAATATGGGAACATGGTCAATAACCCTAAACCGTAATTGATCTACGGTATGACCATGCTCAAAAAAATGTTTGGGGATAGGCAACTCTTTTTTCTTTGTACGGATAGTACTTTTGTGTTGGAAAATCCTCTGCTTTACTTCTTGCGTGGTCTCCCCTATATAACCCAGCCCACACGGGCAGGTTATAAGGTACACCACAAATCTGGAGGTACAAGTGAACCTCCCCTTGATTTTAAACTCCCTACCCGTATATGGATGCCTAAATGAATTGCCTTTTACCAAGTTTCCGCACATGCGCATCCCAAGCAGGGAAAATTGCCAGGCCTCAAAGGCTGCAACAATCCCTGCTCGGGACCCCCCTTCTTCTCTATTATTGTCCGTACAAGCATATCCTTGAGGTTCCTCCCCCTCCTGTATGCCATAACAGGGGGAGAGCGAAGCTCGCAAATCTCACTGCAGCCTCTTTGTAGTATATCCCAATGTCTCTTCAGTGTATTCGCTATTTTACAACTCATGTCGCTGTAAGACATAACACAGGGGATTCTGTTGTTAGTTCTCTCACCCCTCAAAGTGTCTGTCACTACAGCCTCTTCCATCTTTTCTTTTGCTTTTCTCAGCAGCAATTCTGGATAACCTCTCCGGCGGAACCTGTCACACATTTGTTGCAACCTTTCCTCCACTACCCCTTCATTCGCAATCCTCTTTACTCTCAAAAGTTGGCTGCCCGGTAAGGATGCAATCATGGGTTTGGGGTGAAAGCTCTCATATCTTAACAGGTTGTTCCGGTCGGTGGGCTTCCTATAGATGTCTGTACTCAAAGTGTCCCCTGTTTTGCTTACCTGCACATCCAAAAATTGAATCTGCGTATGCGACCAGGTTAAGGTGAAACGTAATTCTGGGAGGACACTGTTCAGGGCCCCCTGAAAACAGTTCAGCTCCTCAACAGTGCCCTCCCACAGAACAAAAATATCATCAATGAAGCGCCACCATGATTTCACAAATTGCCACTGCTCAGAGGTGTATACATGATCTTCCTTGAACGCCCTCATAAACGTATTTGCGTATGTCGGAGCCATATGCGCCCCCATAGCGGTGCCCTGCCGCTGTCGGTAGTACACCCCCCCAAACAAAAAATAATTGTTGGTGAGGATGTACTCCAGCAGCGACAGGGCAAACACTACACATCGCGTGGAGATACCCGAACCATTCAGATAACGCTCAACCGCCTCCAAACCTCTGGAGTGCTTAATTGATGTATGTAAAGCCACGATGTCAAATGTCGCAATATAGTGTTGTGCGTTATCCGAACCTCTCTCAGCCTCTCCAAAAAATGACTTGTATCCCTAATATAAGATGTGGAACCCACAGCAAATTCCCGCAACACCCTATCTAGGAACTTTGAGGCATTCGAAAACAGCGAATCACAACCGGAAACAATTGGGCGGCCAGAGGGGTGGCTCAGATTTTTATGAATTTTTGGCAACGTATATAGGATAGGGACTTTAGGGAATTCAACAACCAGAAATTTTACCAATGCTTCATCCACAGTCCCTTCCAAAAGGGCGTCATTATACATGACCCTTAATTCCCTTTGGAAGCGCACTGTGGGATTTACATCCAATTTTTCATATACATCTGTTTGGGCCAATTGACTTTCAATCTCTTCTACATACTGTACCGTATTCATTACAACGACTGCCCCACCCTTATCAGCAGCCCTTATTGTTATGCTAGCATCACTAGCTAAAGATTCAATCGCTAGCCTTTCCTCTTTTGATAGATTGTTGTTATATTTATTCCTACCTCTGAGGTGTTCAGTTCTCAATCTCTTGATATCTCTATCTACCAAATCAATATACATTTCAACAGGGTGGTTATTAGCCGGTGGCTGATAGCGACTCTTGTTGCGCAGTCCAACCCCACCGAGGCTAAAACCCTCACGTGGGTTGGACTGCGCAACAACGCCACCACTCGTCACAGCATGCGTCGAGAAATGCGCTTTCAAACGTAGATTCCTATAGAACCTTTTCAAATCTAAATCTACTTGGAACCAGTCCACATTGTTTACCGGACAAAAAGACAGTCCTTTACTCAACACCATCAATTCAGTTTTACTAAGTGTCCTAGATAATATATTCACCACCAGGTCCGTCTCTATATTCTCCTCTCTGGCATCGGTGGTCTGTCCGCGGATCTGGTCACCATTCTTCCTTGGTCCCTTCCGTGTCCTCTTATGTTTCCTTCCACCACGTCTCTGTCTGCATTGGGATTTTCTTTTCTCTTCTTCTGGAATCTCCCACCAGTTCCTAAAAAAGAATCTCTGTTACTCTGTTCGCCTACCAATTCATCAGCCGAACTTGAGCCTGCTGATGTGAAACCAAAGTCTCTGCGGGGTTTAAATCTCCTTCTCTGTCTGCGTCTCACAGCCCGAGGCTCATGCACATTGTGGGCAGTTTGCCCTTGCCAACTGTACACCCGATTATTATTATAGTCCTCTAAGTCTCGGAACCATTTGCTTTTTTTCTGCTTTTCCAGCTCAGCTCTATATTTCTTGATGAAATTCATTTTGTTGGTATAATGCACTTCCCACTCCTGTGGGCTGAACATATCCACCAATGATTTTTCAGTTTTCTCAGCTAGTTCTTTACAAGCAACCACCTCCTTCTGAAGGAATTCAATGTTCACCAGCATTATATCCAGTGCGAACTTATTGCAAATCAATTCAAATTTCGCCGCAAAGGCCATATTACCAGGCAGGAGCATTGGCTTTACATGAGCTCTTAAACCTCTAGGTATCCTTTTCACTTTAAAGTATTCAGTCAAGGTTATTAAATGTAATTCCAAAGAAGTTATACATTTCAATTCTCCTTCCCATTTTCTGAGAAGCATATCATTGGATGGGGAGTTAAACATAGCGCCATTAGTAGCATAAGCCGCCATGATTCTGTCAGCATCCGCTGAAGTGTAAAAAAAGGTTGGTGTACCTGCAGCACCTTGTTCAAGATGTTCACTCATCTCCTCAGCTCTGCTGTGTGCTCGCTGGCCTGGATCCAGGAAATAAATAAAAATAATAAAAATATAAGCCCTTACCTGAAAAAGAAAGATTTTAGTGTAAAAAAGAATAAAAATGCAGACATTCTCTTCAATGGAGTCGCTGCCTCTGCCGGCGACTACATTGAAGACAATGGTCCGCTGGCACACCTGAATTCTTTTTCAGGGAAGGGCTTTACATATAAGCCATTCCCTGGAAATGAATTAAAAGTGATTTAAAAAACAAAAAAAAGACATACTCACCTCCCTTCAGCTGCCGGGGCACAGCGCGTCTTCTCCTGCTGTCCCCTGCACTGTGGTACTGAACTGCTATCCTTCAGCTGAGAGCTGCGTTGAGCCAATCAGAAGCAGCATTCACTCACCCATTCATGAATTCATGAATGGGTGTGAGTGAGATCTGCCTCTGAGCTGAGCCAATCAGGGGCATGTCTGACTCACACCCACTGCAGGCCGGCTGCGCTGAACTCCGTCTGCCGGGACAAGGTGAGTATATATATATATTTTTTTTACATATTTCTGGATGAATTGCAGGGAAGGGCTTATATATTTAAGCCCTTCCCGACAATTCATCCCGCGATCGCCAGAAGCCCATTGCTTTCAATGGAGCCGGCTGTATTGCCGGCTCCATTGAATTCAATGGTCAGTGCTCGTATAATTGAGACGAGTACCGCGTGGTGTTCGTCTCGAGTAACGAGCATCTCGAGCACCCTAATACTCGAACGAGCATCAAGCTCGGACCAGTATGCTCGCTCATCTCTAATGCCTACCCTATGCCTAGGGCAGATGAGCTAACTGAACGGTTAGCTCCTGCCCGGTATATTACCACCTTAGAGCTTACTAAAGGGTATTGGCAAATTCCCATGTCTGAGAGTGCAAAGGAGAAGACGACCTTCTCTACCCCGGAGGGATGCTTTCACTATGTGAGGATGCCATTCGGGTTAAAGGGAGCTCCAGCCACTTTCCAGAGGGTAATGGACAAGATTTTAGGTCCCCACAAGGAATATGCCACGACCTACCTAGATGACACAGTGATATTTAGCCAGGATTGGGAGAGCCACCTGAGTAGAGTTTAAGCTGTTCTGGATTCTATCAAAAAGACGGGGTTCACTATAAACCCTAAAAAATGTGCCCTAGGCATAGATGAGGTTAAAATATGTAGTCTATATAGTAGGAAGAGGCCTGATTAAACCCCATGCCAACAAAGTTGAGGCAATACAGAATTGCCCCCGACCTTCAACAAAGAAACAAGTAAGAGCCTTTTGGGGAATTGTAGGCTACTACAGGCATTTTGTCTCTAACTTTGCCACAATAGCGGCCCCATTAGCAGAGCTCATGAAAGGAAAAAGCAAATCTGTCATGGCTCCGTGTTCCCCAGAAGCCAAAAAAGCATGCGGGGAAACGAAGTTAATGTTGTGTCAACAACCAGTGTTGGTGGCCCCGGACTTCGCAAATGAATTCATAGTTCAGACATGAGCCTCGGACATGGGCTTAGGAGTGGTTATGTCTCAAGAGATCAACGGGGAAAGCACCCCGTTATGTTCTTGAGCCGAAAACTAACCCCGTATGAAAGGAACTATTCGATTGTCGAGAAAGAGGGTTTAGCCATAAAATGGGCATTAAACTCCTTTCGATACTATCTCCTGGGTAAAATATTCAAATTAGTTTCTGATCATGCCCCACTTAAATGGATGAGCGAATGAAAAGGGAATAATGCTAGGTTAATGCGGTGGTTCTTAGCATTACAGAACTTTAATTTCCATGTAGAACACAGGCCAGGTAAACTACAAGGGAATACAGACGCCCTGTCAAGGGTACATTGTGGGCTGGCAGTAGATACCCAGCCCCTCGGCTTTTGGAGGGGGGGGGGGGGTATAAAGTAGAGTAAGGGGGCAAGTCCTGGATGGTGTGTATATTGTGTATATACCACGGAGATTACTAAACACTGGGCTATAGCTCCAGAGTTTGCATGAGACAGGGGCTGTCCGGGTCACGCGCATGTTCCAGTCCAGGAAGCACCTGAACCTGGAACAAAGCTGAAACCTAATTGAAAAAGGAGCAGGAAAAGCTAAGTAAGAGAGAGATGGTTGCAGAGTGTGTTCAGCCAGACCAGAGTGAGGACAGACTGTGTGCAGAGTCCCTGGAAAGCCGGGTGAAGTGAACCTGGAGAGCTGAGGGAAGCTAAACCCTGAGGAGAAGGGTTGGGTGAGAATCCCTGCATAAAATTACAAGGACTATTATTTTGGGTGCCTTATGGACATTATATTGCGGGAGAAAGACTGTGTTTGTTTATGACTGAGAGTTTGGCAATAAACCACCCTGAATTACCGTCACCTGCCTCTGCTGCTGCCTGACTTCCTCACGTGGAAACATACCTGTTGTTGGATCCATACAGCATACATACAGTTGCCCATGAGAAAAATATGTTTTTTTTCTAAATGTCCACCCACTACCTTAAGTGTTTGCCCTTGAGCCTTATGCTATTTGAGCCTTATGCTATATAGCAAATGCTATTTTTTAGAGGGAATTGCAGCCTTTTGAATTGAAAAAATCCATTGTTATTATCGGAATGTGTGGAATTAAAACACTTTCTCCTTTTGCTATTCCAGTCATAATAATGATTCTCACAATATTTCGCCCCAGGTGTGTTATTTGTAATAGTGTGCCGTTGAACAGTTTGGGTGCGTCAAGATTACGCATTAATAGGACCAGAACACCAACTTTTAACCTCAGCTTATGGGAAGACACTCCAGACAATTCCAAAATGTTAAGGAACTCTAAAGGGTAGGAGGTGACTTGTTTCTTATACTGCTGAGGTACAATTAAGGGCTCCTGCACACTTGCGTTTTTTGTGTGTATTTTTTTCACGCGATATCTCCGTGTTTTTTTCATGTGATTGTCAATGGGATTTTCTAATGTTAAAAACGCATCGCAAGTCGGTGCTTTGCAATTTTTGTGCGGTGTGTTTTGTAACAATTAGAAAGTCCCATTGACAATTGCGCAAAAAACGCAGCAATATCGCGTGAAAAAAATGCGCAAAAAAATGCAAGTGTGCAGGAGCCCTAAGGCTGTGCTGTGATTGGTTGTTATGGACAACACAGATTTTTTTAAAAATTTCAATCCATCTTAATGTGTCTTTCATTCAAGTGGTAAAGTAAAATCTGTCTGTTTGTGTCATACAACCCAGATTTAATTTGGCATACTGCTGAGGTAAAATGGAAGCTGCACTGTGATTGGTTGCTAGAGCTCAGCTTTCATTTGTTACACAGCTGAGGTAAAATAAAAGCAGCACTGTGATTGGTTGCTATGGGCAACACTGATTTTCTTTAAAATCTCAGTCCATGTTAATGTGACTGTCATTCACGTTTTAATCCCAGGTAACTCCGGGTATCCCTGCTAGTTTAATAATCACATATGTGCGGCAATGACGTCTGCCTTCATGTGTCTGCCCGTTTGTGTAGGCATAGCTTATGATGTGCACACCTTTTCTCTCCACCCCGCAGGCACGGTTCAGAGGACCGAAAATCATATTCCCAGACCCTCCACTTCTGTGTTACAGGCAACCCTGAAACTTTATAATCAGTAGTGAATTGCCCTCTGACACACAAAAAAGAATTTATCCCTGCAATATTAGGCGCTGCAAGACCTACTCACATGTACTGACTTCGGACAGGATACACATCCCCAACACACAGAAGGGCTGGGACATTCCTGCTGGGGCATTCACAAGTTCCGCGCCCATTGTTGTATACCTAATCCTGTGTAGTAAATGTCCTGTTTGGGGCCTTTATGTTGGGGAAACAGTACAAAAACTGAAAGCCAAGATGAGATCTCATCACCACACAATTGAAGAGAGAAAGACAGAATTACCCGTGGCAAAGCATTTTTCTAGTCTCAGACACAACATAGAACATATGAAAGTTATTATATTTAAATACAATTTCAAATCACAAAGCCACAGAAGAATTTGGAAGTACAAATTTATAATAACCTTTGACACTTTCATCAGAGGGCTAAATTCTTTAAGAGGATTCATGCGTGACTGGAAGTATGAGAAATCTATAGCACAGATAACACTCTGGCCTGGTGACCCCCTAACATTAATTCAGAGACCATAAAACTTTCACATCTTTATCACTGGATTATTTAAGTATTTATTTATTTCTCTACTCTTCCTGCTGTGGTATTCATTTAAGTGCAAATTAATCATATCCATGTCTGTGTCTTGTTATATATGCAAGCCTCTTTGGATCCATTTATGCCTGAGGAAGAACCCTGAGAGGTTTGAAAGCTCACTATAACATCATGTATTTTGGTTAGCCATCAGAATGTATCATATCTACAAGATTACTTGGTTTCTCTTGCTGAGAACAATCACATTGAAGACAGTGACATGAAGTGAGTAATGACAATCTTTGCACAGTGCAGCAGAATATGTTAGCACTGTATAAGCAACAGGAAACAAAATGTGCATTCTGAAAAAAGAGGAGCAGCATCAGCTATACTGGAAATAAACAGATCTTTTTTAGCTTTGCCCATTGTTACCTTGACATAGCATGGCATTGTTATATTTAGCCTTGGAGATAATTCTGCAAATTAAAATTTATATGAAAGAAGAACATTGTGTGGACTTCACAGAACACTAGAGGATGATTCAATGAAGGAGAACACATATGCTGCAGTTGAAGACACAATACCATCTGTAACCTGGCATGTCCAGATACAGTTCTTATCGACACTCATGCTGCATATTATTAACTATGTTGTAGCTATACTGAAGATGAGAGAATCTTTTATATATTATATTTTCCATTGATTTTCCAAGATGTGAACCTGGAAGCTGGCAAATTAATTCAACCACTCTAGATTAAAATTCTCAATGCATCACATGTAATGTATGCTGGTATTGGCATGCATAGCTAGATTTTTCAAAAGATTTCTAAAACTACTTTCCATCTGTAATACATAGAAATAGGCCTGCATATGCACTATACTTCACAAGACTGAATACTACTGAATACTAAATTCATTGCATTTTGCATATATTAGTAGTAGTGTATTCTGACAATACCGAGCCTTGATATACTCAATGGCCACAGGACATAGTTGATGACAGAAGAGTATGCAGTGCGTGTATGATCTCAAGTCCTGATACACAACAGTTGCATTTTCGGTTCCATTAATGTATAACTAAATAACTATTGATATGAAGGGTGCAATGCACAGAAAGAAAATTAAAGACAAACCATAAACACAATGAGCCAGCTGGTGAAAACCAAGAAGCTGAGCTGCTTTGTTGTTCTGAATGTCAGTGAGGAAAGTGAAGGACCTTATTCTTTCAATCCAATTGTCTCTATTTTTAAATCCATTCATTAGAATTTTCTCTAATTATCTGCTTGGGTGTGTGTGATAACAATGCATCCTAGTACATTGTTCAGTAGTTGTTTTGTGCTTTTAGCTTGTCAATGACATTGCCAATAGACCTTCTCCAGAGATCCCACAATATATCTTTTGGCCTTAAACCTACAATCATGCCTCTGACTACTGAAATCGGAAACAAATGCCCTATAAAAAGAAAATCTGAAAATGAGAATTCATGTAACAATTTTGCTTGCTCATTTCCATATCCCATTAAAAACAACCCTTATTTGCATTATAAGGACACAGCTGGAGAGAATGACATTTGCTAGATAAATACTGTTCTTAACCAACAAGATGTAGTTGATACTGAGCTATCTACTACATGCAGTAATTAAAATTAACATGTCACTGCCTTGTAGAGTAAAAGCATTTAACTCTATCACAACAGTTGATATGCAAGAGATTATTTTTGACTAACAACAATGAGCAGTTATGAACTACGGTTAGACAACCTACTGTGGGGAGTGAATAATCACTAATTATTAGAGATGAGCGAGCACCAAAATGCTCGGGTGCTCGTTACTCGAGACGAACTTCCCGCGATGCTCGAGGGTTCGTTTCAAGTAACGAACCCCATTGAAGTCAATGGGCGACTCGAGCATTTTTGTATATCGCCGATGCTTGCTAAGGTTTTCATTTGTGAAAATCTGGGAAATTCAAGAAAGTGATGGGAACGACACAGAAACGGATAGGGCAGGCGAGGGGCTACATGTTGGGCTGCATCTCAAGTTCCCAGGTCCCACTATTAAGCCACAATAGCGGCAAGAGTGCCCCCCCCCCCAACAATTTTTACTTCTGAAAAACCCTCATTAGCAAGGCATACCTTAGCTAAGCGCCACACTACCTCCAACAAAGCACAATCACTGCCTGCATGACACTCCGCTGCACTTCTCCTGGGTTACATGCTGCCCAACCCCCCCGCATGACCCAGTGTCCACAGCGCACACCAAAGTGCCCCTGTGCAGCCTTCAGCTGCCCTCATGCCACACGCTGGCCCCATAGCCACACTACCCTCATGTCTATTTATAAGTGCGTCTGCCATGAGGAGGAACCGGAGGCACACACTGCAGAGGGTTGGCAGGGCCAGGCAGCGACCCTCTTTAAAAGGGGTGGGGCGATAGCCCACAATGCTGTACAGAAGCAATGAGAACTCCAATCCTGTGCCACCTCCGTCAGGAGCTGCAAACGTGGGCATAGCAATGGGGAATCCATGTGCCACACACTATTCATTCTGTCAAGGTGTCGCATAGCTCAATCCACACTGCAAGGGGAAAGCCGTCAGCACTCTGCCCCCTACCCAAGTCAGTCAGTGCCTTTGTGCCAGACAGGTCAAACACCGCAATGGGAACAAAGTTTGCACTAACAGCATAGGTGGGTCCTAGGAAACCCAAGACATGAACAAAAAATTGATCTAAGCGGCCAAACATGGCAGACTTGCACCGTGCCCATGGCATAGGCCTCGGCCCACAGATTCAGCGATCCTAGGCTGAAAGCGGACTTTCACTGCACCCAGGACATAGGCCTCTGCACAAACCCTCAGCAATCGCGTGCCTACAGCGGTCTCCATTGCTAGCGTAGCTGTGCACGTCTCATTAGTGCTGTATTGCTCCTGTAGTTTGTCCCAATGCAGTGCCCCGGATAGTAGAGCTAACGTCAGATTAAATACAGGTGGACTTCGGCCCACACTGCATGCCCCAGTCAGACTGGGGTTCTTTATAAGTAGACACAGGCAGGTACAACTCCGTGTGGACCAACAGCATGGGTGGGTCCCAGGAAGCCACCGGCGTTACATAAATAAATCCCATTGCATTGCCCAGCACAGCTGAGGTAACGTCAGATTAAATGCAGGTGGGCTTCGGCCCACACTGCATGCCCCAGTCTGACCGGGGTTTTTAATACATAGACACAGGCAGGTACAAATCCCTAATGTGAAGTCCGTGTAGACCCAAAGCATGGGTGGCTCCCTGGAACCCATCGGCGGTACATAAATGTATCCCATTGCAGTGCCCTGCTCAGCAGAGCTAAAGTCAGATACAATACAGGTGGGCTTCGGCCCACAGTGCATGCCCCAGTCAGACTGGAATATGTACCTTAACAGTAACCGCGTTGGTGGGAATGTGGTCGCGACTGCGGACCTAGTAGCGCGGTTTTATTTAGTTGGTTTTCGGAATGTGGCCAGAATTAAGTGGGCCGTGGCAGGGGGATGGTGTGGGGGCTCTCTTGTTGTGTCATTAAAGGTGAAATTCTTGGACTGCCACCAGACGGACCAATGCAAAGGTATTTGTCAAGAATGTTTTCATTGTTGGAGGAGGAGGGGGATGTTTTTGAGGCACTACGTGTCCTCTCTACGTGTCCGTGGTTATATGCACCTTAACAGTAACCGCGTTGGTGGGAATTGGCCTCGCCGCCATCATGTCTTTGGGAAGCCTCCGTTTCCACAACCCAGTGACATAGCATTAGCAGCGGTATAGGCAGAGCCCAGAATTAGTAACATTTCAGCGGTAGCATTAGGGACAGGCCCCAGTAACATATCACTAGCAGCAGTATAGGGGGAGCACAGTATTAGTTCCATTTCAGTAGTAGTAGCAGTCTGGACAGGCCCCAGTAACATATCACTAGCAGCAGTATAGGGGGAGCACAGTATTAGTTCCATTTCAGTAGTAGTAGCAGTCAAGACAGGCCACAGTAACAATTCCGAAGCAGTAGTACAGGGGGAGCACAGTATTAGTTCCATTTCAGTAGTAGTAGCAGTCAAGACAGGCCCCATTAACATATCACTAGCAGCAGTATAGGGGGAGCACAGTATTAGTTCCATTTCAGTAGTAGTAGCAGTCAAGACAGGCCCCAGTAACAATTCCGAAGCAGCAGTATAGGGGGAGCACAGTATTAGTTCCATTTCAGTAGTAGTAGCAGTCTAGACAGGCCCCAGTAACAATTCTGAAGCAGCAGTATAGGGGGAGCACAGTATTAGTTCCATTTCAGTAGTAGTAGCAGTCAAGACAGGCCACACTAATAATTCCGAAGCAGCAGTATAGGGGGAGCACAGTATTAATTCCATTTCAGTAGTAGTAGCAGTCTAGACAGGCCCCAGTAACATAACACTAACAGCAGTATAGGGGGAGCACAGTATTAGTTCCATTAGAGTAGTAGTAGCAGTCTGGACAGGCCCCAGTAACATATCACTAGCAGCAGTATAGGGGGAGCACAGTATTAGTTCCATTTCAGTAGTAGTAGCAGTCTGGACAGGCCCCAGTAACATATCACTAGCAGCAGTATAGGGGGAGCACAGCCTTAGTTCCATTTCAGTAGTAGTAGCAGTGAAGACAGGCCACAGTAACATTCCCGTTGCAGCAGTTTAGGGAGATAACAGTCTCTTTCACATTTCAGTAGTTGCAGTATAGACAAGGCCCCAGTTACATTTATGTAGCAAAAGTGTAGGCCAACCCCACACACCTTGCTGTACCATGAGTACAGGCGAAGCCCATAAAAATTACTAGGATTACACTGTAGGCGAGGGCCCAAAAAAATTGGTGTACCAACAGTACTAATGTACCTCACAAAAATTGCCCATGCCCAATCAAGAGGGCAGGTGAAACCCATTAATCGCTTTGGTTACTGTGGATTAATTTGTAACTAGGCCTGGAGGCAGCCCAGTTAAAATAAAAATTGGTTCAGGTGCAAGTTTCAACGCTTTAATGAGAATTGAAACGTATAAACATTGTTTACAAAAGTAATATGACTGAGCCTTGTGGGCCTAAGAAAAATTGCCCATTCGGCGTGATTACGTGAGGTTTCAGGAGGAGGAACAGGAGGAGGAGGATGAATATAATACACAGATTGATGAAGCTAAAAGGTCCCCGTTTTTTATGGTGATAGAGAACGATGCTTCCATCCGCGGGTGCAGCCTACGTATTGTTTAGGTACCGCTGTTGTCCGCTGGTGGAGAAGAGAAGTCTGGGGAAATCCAGGCTTTGTTCATTTTTATGAGTGTAAGCCTGTCGGCACTGTCGGTTGACAGGCGGGTACGCTTATTCGTAATGATTCCCCCAGCCGCACTAAACACCCTCTCTGACAAGACGCTAGCCGCAGGGCAAGCAAGCACCTCCAGGGCATACAGCGCGAGTTCAGGCCACGTGTCCAGCTTCGACACCCAGTAGTTGTACGGAGCAGAGGCGTCACGGAGGACGGTCGTGCGATCGGCTACGTACTCCCTCACCATCCGTTTACAGTGCTCCCGCCGACTCAGCCTTGACTGGGGAGCGGTGACACAGTCTTGCTGGGGAGCCAGAAAGCTGTCAAAGGCCTTAGAGAGTGTTCCCCTGCCTGTGCTGTACATGCTGCCTGATCTCTGCGCCTCCCCTGCTACCTGGCCCTCGGAACTGCGCCTTCGGCCACTAGCGCTGTCGGATGGGAATTTTACCATCAGTTTGTCCGCCAGGGTCCTGTGGTATAGCATCACTCTCGAACCCCTTTCCTCTTCGGGTATGAGAGTGGAAAGGTTCTCCTTATACCGTGGGTCGAGCAGTGTGTACACCCAGTAATCCGTAGTGGCCAGAATGCGTGTAACGCGAGGGTCACGAGAGAGGCATCCTAACATGAAGTCAGCCATGTGTGCCAGGGTACCTGTACGCAACACATGGCTGTCCTCACTAGGAAGATCACTTTCAGGATCCTCCTCCTCCTCCTCAGGCCATACACGCTGAAAGGATGACAGGCAAGCAGCATGGGTACCCTCAGCAGTGGGCCAAGCTGTCTCTTCCCCCTCCTCCTCATGCTCCCCCCCTCCTCCTCCTCCTCCTCCTCCTCCTAAACGCGCTGAGGTATAGACATGAGGGTTCTCTGACTATCCAGCGACATACTGTCTTCCCCCACCTCCGTTTCCAAACGCAAAGCGTCTGCCTTTATGCTTTGCAGGGAACTTCTCAAGAGGCATAGCAGAGGAATGGTGACGCTAATGATTGCAGCATCGCCGCTCACCATCTAGGTAGACTCCTCAAAGTTTCCAAGGAGCTGGCAGATGTCTGCCAACCAGGCCCACTCTTCTGAAAAGAATTGAGGAGGCTGAATCCCACTACGCCGCCCATGTTGGAGTTGGTATTCCACTATAGCTCTACGCTGCTCATAGAGCCTGGCCAACATGTGGAGCGTAGAGTTCCATCGTGTGGGCACGTCGCACAGCAGTCGGTGCACTGGCAGATTAAACCGATGTTGCAGGGTCTGCAGGGTGGCAGCGTCCGTGTTGGACTTGCCGAAATGTGCGCTTACCCGGCGCACCTTTCCAAGCAGGTCTGACAAGCGTGGGTAGCTTTTCAGAAAGCGCTGAACCACCAAATTAAAGACGTGGGCCAGGCATGGCACATGCGTGAGGCTGCGAAGCTGCAGAGCCTCCACCAGGTTACGGCCGTTGTCACACACAACCATGCCCGGTTGGAGGCTCAGCGGCGCAAGCCAGCGGTCGGTTTGCTCTGTCAGACCCTGCAGCAGTTCGTGGGCCGTGTGAGCTCTCCTAAGCTGAGTAGTTTCAGCACGGCCTGCTGACGCTTGCCCACCGCTGTGCTGCCACGCCGCGCGACACCGACTGCTGGTGACGTGCTGCTGACACATCTTGATTGCGAGACAGATGTTGCGTAGGAGGAGGAGGAGGAGGAGGAGGGTGGTTTAGTGGAGGAAGCGTACACCGCCGCAGATACCAGCACCGAGCTGGAGCCCGCAATTCTGGGGGTGGGTAGGATGTGAGCGGTCCCAGGCTCTGACTCGGTCCCAGCCTCCACTAAATTCACCCAATGTGCCGTCAGGGAGATATAGTGGCCCTGCCCGCCTGTGCTTGTCCACGTGTCCGTTGTTAAGTGGACCTTGCCAGTGACCGCGTTGGTGAGGGCGTGTACAATGTTGCGGGAGACGTGGTCGTGCGGGGCTGGGACGGCACATCGGGAAAAGTAGTGGCGACTGGGAACCGAGTAGCGCGGGGCCGCCGCCGCCATCATGTTTTTGAAAGCCTCCGTTTCCACAACCCTATACGGCAGCATCTCCAGGCTGATCAATTTGGCTATGTGCACGTTTAACGCTTGAGCGTGCGGGTGCGTGGTGGCATACTTGAGCTTGCGCTCAAACAGTTGCGCTAGCGATGGCTGTACACTGCGCTGAGAGACATTGCTAGATGGCCGAGGACAGCGGAGGTGAGGGTGTGGGTGCAGGCCGGGAGACGGTCGTGCCTGTGTCCTGAGAGGGGGGTTGGATCTCAGTGGCAGGTTCCCGAGAACAGTTCCTGGGAGTCTGCCTGCTCCTCAGAATGTGTCATTTTCATGGAGTGAGTAGGCTGGGAGGAAGGAGAAGCAGCAGCCAGAGGATGCAGAGTTGCAGCTGTGGACGGCGTAGAAGACTGGGTGGTCGATAGATTGCTGGATGCACTTTCTGCCATCCACGACAGGACCTGCTCACACAGCTCATTTTCTAATAAAGGTCTACCGCGTGGACCCATTAATTGTGAGATGAATCTGGGGACCCCAGAAACTTGCCTCTCTCCTAATCCCGCAGCAGTCGGCTGCGATACACCTGGACCAGGAGCTCGGCCTGTGCCCATACCCTGACTTGGGCCTCCGCGTCCTCGCCCGCGTCCACATCGTCTAGGCCTACCCTACCCCTCAGCATGGTGTATTACGAGTAGAGCAGAAACAGAACGCTGTAATTAAATGTGCCGCTTATTGGCCTGTGGTTGGAGGCTGACTTTGCTTACAGCAGAGCGCACAGCAGAGCCAGGAAACAATTATGTGCAAGCCTGTAGTGAGACCTAGGTGCATATGACTGAGCTACTGGAATTCACAGCGCAGAACCAGTCAAGTGGCCAAATGCCAGTGGTAGGCCTTAAGTATTTTGCTTCAATTTTTTAAAATGGTGAGGTGAAAAACCAGACAGACACCGTATGCATAGTATATATTGTATACTGTTTCCCTGTGGCGGGATGACGGCGACCATGTAACGGACACAGCAGAGCCAGGAAACAATTATGCGCAAGCCTGTAGTGAGACCTAGGTGCGTATAACTGAGCTACTGGAATTCACAGCGCAGAACCAGTCAAGTGGCCAAAGGCCAGTGGTAGGCCTTAAGTATTTTGCTTCAATTTTTTAAAATTGTGAGGTGAAAAACCAGACAGACACCATATGCAGCGTATATATTGTATACTCTTTCCCTCTGGCGGAATGACGGCGATCATGTAACGGACACAGCAGAGCCAGGAAACAATTATGCGCAAGCCTGCTGTGACACTTAGCTGGGTATTAATTAGCGACTACTACCCCCAGCAGACACACAGTAAACTGAAGACGGTCATAGGCAGCCCAAATATAGTATTTTTTCCCAATTTTGGGGAAAAAGCCCACTGCCTATATAGCCTGTATATGGATTTCCCTGTTGGAGGATGACTGTGGTTATTGAAAGCACAGTGCAGCCAGAAAAAAATTATGCGCAAGGCTGGGTATTAATGAGCGACTACTACCCCCAGCAGACACGCAATAAACTGAAGACGGTCACAGGCAGCCCAAATATAGTATTTTTTCCCAATTTTGGGGAAAAAGCCCACTGCCTATATAGCCTGTATATGGATTTCCCTGTTGGAGGATGACTGTGGTTATTGAAAGCACAGTGTAGCCAGAACAAAATTATGCGCAAGGCTGGGTATTAATTAGCGACTACTACCCCAGCAGACACGCAGTAAACTGAAGACGGTCACAGGCAGCCCAAATATAGTATTTTTTCCCAATTTTGGGGAAAAAGCCCACCGCCTATATAGCCTGTATATGGATTTCCCTGTTGGAGGATGACTGTGGTTATTGAAAGCACAGTGTAGCCAGAACAAAATTATGCGCAAGGCTGGGTATTAATTAGCGACTACTACCCCCAGCAGACACGCAGTAAACTGAAGACGGTCACAGGCAGCCCAAATATAGTATTTTTTCCCAATTTTTTTGAAAAAGCCCACTGCCTATATAGCCAGTATACCTCTTTCCCTGTACCACTGTCCCTGCCTCACCAGTACTGCCCCTATACTCAGTAAAATTACTGCAGACTAAGGACGCTATGGTCTGCACGCCCGATATACAAAAAAAAAATTTGCAAAACTGCTAAAAGCAGCCTCAACAGTACTGCACACGGTCAGATGTGGCCCTAAGAAAGATCGTTGGGGTTCTTGAAGATGAAGAATAACAGCCTAACACTCTCCCTATAGCAGCTATAGCAAGACGGCACTTTCCCTAATGTCTCTCAGCGTGCATCTTTGGCGAGCCGCGGGCGGGCCCAGTTTATATACTCAAGTGACACCTGATCTCCCCAGCCACTCACTGCAGGGGGGTGGGATAGGGCTGGAACTTCACAGGAGGAAGTTGTAATGCCTTCCCTGTGTTACTATTGGCCAGAAAACGGCGCAAAATTTTCTGGGAAGAAAATGAAAGTGACTCAAACACCTCGTGGTGCTCGTCTCGAGTAACGAGCATCTCGAGTACCCTAATACTCGAACGAGTATCAAGCTCGGACAAGTACGCTCGCTCATCTCTACTAATTATGCTAACCCTTTCAATACCAGGATTGTTTTTTTAATTTTAATTTGTGATCAACGTAGCTTTATGAGAGCTTGTTTTTGTGTGGGAAAAGTTTGTTTTTAATAGTACTATTTAATGTATCATATATTGGACTGAACAGCTTATAAAAGTTTTTAAGTGAGGTGGAATAAAAAAAGTGCAATTGCATCATTTTTAGAGGGGAGGTAGTTTTTATGGTATTCGCAGTGCAGTTAGGCTGACATGTATTTTGTTCTGTTGATCAGTACAATTGTGATAATACGAAATTTATACAGTTTTTTATGCTTTGCTACTTTTAAAAAATTAACATTTTTATTTTTTCATTGATTGGGAAGTATGAGATCGATTTTTTTTTTCTTTTTTCTTCTTTAGGGAGCAAACTGTAGTTTTTATTAGTACCATTATGGGAGTTATCATTTTAATCACATTTTATTCAATTCTTTGGGAGACTTAGTGACCCAAAAAATTCACAATTTTGGCAAGGCATATACTGTATGATGTTTACATTAGTGTTCTATATTTTATTAGTTTGGACTTTTACCAGAATGGTGATAACAATTGTTATATTTTTTATTGTTTAGATTTTTAGAGGAAAAATGGGAAAAAAGTTTTTTTTAAATCTTTTATATTCTTATATTCATTTACACCCTTGTTAAACATTTCTTTTAGGGTGGCTTTACACAAGCGTGTTTTTGCATACGCGTGCACAAAAACACGCTTCTATTAGAACCAATGCATTCCCTATGGTGTGTTCACATGTCTGTGTTTTACAGGTGCGTGCCTGTAAAGATAGGATATACGTGCACCATAGGGAATGCACGCATGGGCTTTAATGGAGCTGTGGCTGCTGCCTGCGGCTCCATTGAAGATGATGGTCTGCCAGCACCCCTGAATTGTTTTTCAGGGAAGAGCTTTACATATAGGCTTTATCCTGAAAAACAAGAATTTTATTGTAAAAAACTAAATAAATTTAAAAAAACGTACCTGTCAGCCGCTGCTGTGTCCCCGCGGAGATGAAGAACACATATGCCGCATGCGGCAGATGTTTCCTTCATCCTTGCGATGAAAAAGAATACCCTGCTGCACCTGTCACATCTGTGACAGATGCAGCAAAGGAATTCTTCATTCCTGTGGGGAATAAAGAATTCCCTACCACAGATGACAGCTGCGGTAGGGGATTCAGCTGCCGGCATCCTGTAATTGTTTTTCAGGAAAGGGCTTTAAATATAAGCCCTTCCCTGAAAAACAAGAAAAAATGTTGATAAAGATAATAAAGAAAAAATACTCATCTTCCTTCAGCTGCCAGGGGCTCAGCCGCGTCCGTCCGGGTCTTCTCCTGCACTGCTCTGAGGGGTATTCAGCAGGCAGGATTTAAAATCCTGCTGAATGGGCCGTCTCTGGTTGAGTACTGTGACCAATCAGAGGCAGCTCTCAGCTATTGAATGACAGCTGAGAGCTGCCTCTAATTGGTCCCTACGCTCAGCCAATCAGAGGCAGCACTCATCTATTCATGAATTCATCTCCTGGAGATGAAGAAATCCTCGGCCACAGGTGTGAGCATTCTTCTCTGTATGTTGTCAATGGGGCCACAACTGTGGCCGCCAGCCCTATAGACCACAAGGTGAAACCTTGCGCCAATAAAAAATGGACATTTGACCATTGCTATTGAAAAGGATTGGTTTCAATAGATGCGAATCACAAATGCAAAAAACATGCGCAACACAAAACGCTCATGTGACTGAACCCTTAAAGACCATCTTCTGACAGCCATAACTTTTTAATTTTTCCATCAACATAGTTGTGTTAGGGTTTGCTTTTTGCATGACCTTCTGCAGTCTCTATTGGTACCATTTTGGAGTGCATACAACTTTTTGAATCCTTCTTATTCATTTTTTTTCCCTTGGAGACAGGGTAACCAAAAAAGTACAATTCTGATGTTAGGGTTTTTTTCAGGATGATGTTCAACATGCAGGATAAATAATGCATTATTTGATAGATTGGACTTTACAGATGCAGCAATACTAAATACGTTGGTTTTTTGTTTTGTTTTGATTTTTCAATCATAAATATGGGAATAGGGGAGGGGTGGTTAAAACTTTAAAGGGGTTGTCCCGCGAAAGCAAGTGGGTCTATACACTTCTGTATGGCCATATTAATGCACTTTGTAATGTACATTGTGCATTAATTATGAGCAATACAGAAGTTATCAGAAGTTTTTCACTTACCTGCTCCGTTGCTAGCGTCCTCGTTTCCATGGAGCCGTCTAATTTTCAGCGTCTAATCGCCAAATTAGACGCGCTTGCGCAGTCCGGGTCTTCTTCTTTTCTCAATGGGGCTCCGTGTAGCTCCGCCCCGTCACGTGCCGATTCCAGCCAATCAGGAGGCTGGAATCGGCAATGGACCGCACAGAAGCCCTGCGGTCCACCGAGGGAGAAGATCCCGGCGGCCATCTTCAGCAGGTAAGTAAGAAGTCACCGGAGCGCGGGGATTCAGGTAAGCGCTGTCCGGTGTTCTTTTTTAACCCCTGCATCGGGGTTGTCTCGCGCCGAACAGGGGGGGGGGGGGGTTGAAAAAAAAAAAAAACAGTTTTGGCGCGGGACAACCCCTTTAATGCCTTTTATTTGATCTTATAATTAATAAATTTTTAAAGATAATTTTTACATTCTTTTAGTCCCCATAAGGGACTTGAGCTTGTGATTGTTTGACTGCTTCTGAAGTGTAATGTAATACCATAGTATTACAATATACCACAAACTGACAAGCATTCTATCAAGCCATAACACAGGAATTGCTTGATAGGCAATCAGCTATGGCAGTTCTGGGGAACTTTCAGAAAGCTCCAGGCTGCCATAGCAACCGAATGGCACCCCACAATCTCATCATGGGGGTGTTGTTTGGGATGCAGCAAAACCAATTGGAGTATTTAAATGACAGAAAAACTACAGCATATTTATATAAAACAGGGTCTATTCTTAGGGTTATATATTCCACAGAGAATATATATTTCTGCTGAGTCTGAAAGCTCGTATTCCAGCAGAGAAGTTAAATGGGGTTGAATTGGAGGGACCAGAGAAAGATGCTACACCACTTTTATATGCCTATACAAAATGTGGCCTGTATACCGAGAGAGGGAATTTTTCTGCTGATGTCACTGTGCATAGCAGCAAAGCAGACAGACAAATTACGCTTTGGTGTGAGGAATATTACAGTTCTCTTGTTATGGCCTCGAGTGTCATTCAAACCTGACAGTCCAGCAACTACAAATTATTTGCAGGGATTACACAGCTAACAGTGGAATGAGAGCTGGATTTGGAAGCCATGGGGCCCTGGCCAAAGGATTTTTTTTTTTTGGGGGGGGGGGGGGGGCTTGTCCCACCCTTCAAACAGCTATCACAAAAGCCCCTAATATTTAAAATGACCAAAAGTTAAAAATTGAATGTGGTTTACTTAGTAGTGAAAGATATTTTTTGTTGTAGTAATTTGGATATTTTGTTTTTGCAAAAGAATCTTTAAAATAAATTAAATAAATAAAAATGTACTTAAAATTAGTATATAATAATATGCTAACTTAACTTAGCATACTATACACACTTTACAGAGGGGAATGATTTTCAGTTTTTATTTAACAAAAGCTTTGCATGTTTTTGAAATTTCAAAATCTAAAATGATTTCCGAAAAGTCTATCTGACACAAAATATCCAATGACAGTGACATAATTGTAAGAAAGTTTACTTTAACTTTGGTTATTGGTGTTCTTAATCTGTTCTAGATGAGTTTCCTTTTTGAGATGGATCGCTCTGCAGTGTAATTCATAACCATTATGGAAAGGTAGATTCTCAGGGCAATTTCCACATTAAGGCCTCATGTCCACGGGCAAAATATGATTTAAGATCCGCAGCGCATCTCCCGCATGCGGATCCGCATCCCATAGGGATGCATTGACCACCCGCGGGTAGATAAATACCCGCGGATGGTCAATAAAAGGGATTTTAAAAAAAATGGAGCATGAAAAAAACTGGACCATGCTCCATTTTCGTGCAGGTCTCCCGCGGGGACGGCTCCCGCGGGCTTCTATTGAAGCCTATGGAAGCCGTCTGGATCCGCGGGAGACCTAAAATAGGAATTTAAAAGTATTTACCCATCCGGAGCGGACCGGGAAGGTCTTCTCTTCCTCACGGCCGGATCTTTCTTGCTTCGGCTTGGCGGATGTGCCCGGGGCATGCGCGCGGCACGTCGACGACATGCCGGCGACGTGCCGCCGGCGTGACGAATTCATCCGCCGGCCGAAAAAGAAGATTCGGCCGTGAGGAACAGCAGACCTTCCCCGCCCGCTATGGATAGGTAAATTCTTTTAAATTCTTATTTTCAGCCCTCATGTCCGTGGGTCAGGAGGGACCCGCTGCAGATTCTACATGTAGAATCCGTAGCGGGCCTGATTTTCCCCATGGACATGAGGCCTAACAAAGGTATATTTTACATTTCTATAATGTAATAGTTTGCAGAGAAATAATTCACAACAGTTGTTATGGTCATAGGCTAAGGAAAACACTTTTGCGAACTTGGCAAACTGAATCAGCTCATCTTCCAAGTAATTTTTGAGATCATCTGGATAATCACTCACCAGCTTCTTGGCTTCAGAGCAAATCTTTTCAGGAGAAAGGACGTCCAGTTTGCCAACAAAATCAAATTGTGAGCAAATTAACTTGTAAGCGTAAGGTCGCCGTTCCAACAAAGCTGAGAACTGATCGATGGCTTGTAGGATGGAGTTTATGCGGAAATGATCAGAATCGAAGAGTTCAACCACAGAAGCGCTGCCACAATCCAGGGGTCATAAACAAATGTTTACTTTACACTGACATCGTTGCCAGTACTCATTTTTACTGGGCAACTAGGTTACCAGATGTTCATAGTCAGCTAAAGAGTTTTGCTTTGATTGCACAACGGATTTCAAACATTGTAGAGCAACAACAGTAGTCTTCAAATCCAGGTGTTGATTTTGTAGGCACAAATTTATTTTGTTGAAATCTTGAAGAATGTGATTCCAGAATGTGACGTATATTCCAGTCTCCAACATAGACATCTGATCATATAGGCTTATTGTGGTGCAATGGACTTCAACCTTTTTATTGGGATTTTCGGTGATGCTTTTCAGAGAATCTGCAATAGCTGTGTACCCATGCACAAGAGATTTTGTGGCATCAGAATGGCAAGACCATCGTATCGTGGAAATTCTTCGAAGTAGAGAAAACTGATTTCCTTTCGCTTCGCATTTCATGGCCGACTTGAGCGTCTTTGTTAATATTTCAAACTAATGATCTGAAGCAGTGAAGAATACATAGAGCTCCTCAAGAAAGGATGAATCAAGCAATATCAGTAATACTTTGAATCTTTGATGCCCAAAACTATTTCTTGCAATACCCTATTTTCCATAATTTCGACCAGTTTGTTGCAGATAGTTGACGATAAATAGTTGGTGTGTCTGGATTCTCTATTCGTGTTCTTCTGGATGTGTAAATGTAAAATGTAATCATATTGTGCTAGAAGCTCCAACATTCCAAGATAGTTTCCATTTGAAGGAAATCTGACTTTTTCATCTCTGCCCTGGAATGCCAAATCACATTCGAATAGAAATATAATGACAAAGAATGAGCATTTTAGAATTTCTTTTCAATAGCTAACCATTTCTCTAATGTTCTTGGCATGTTCTATGTCAACACACACTGATCTTCATGTAAATGCTAGGATAGATTCCATGTATATTATTAACTGTTAATGTTCATGCAAACGGCTTGTCTCATGCATCCAATCGCAGATTCCATTACCATTAAGCTGGTTATATTTGGAGTCATCAGTTTGCAAACATAGCAGTACACACGACCAGTAGCCAGTGAAAAACATAACCATCCCCATCTTACAACTTCTCCATTTTGGTTTTCTCTTTTAAATATGTTTGTGGGTGTTTTTCTGCGCGGAAATACATGCGGATCGCCGCCCGTGTGACTAAGCCCTAATACTTGCAGGACTAATAGACTTTCTTTATCTTTTATTGTCACCGTAGCAATGAAATCCTTTTTCAACTTTAATGAAACTTGTCACCGAAAGGACCAAAAATAATAAAACTTAGCTTTTATTGATTTTTAAATAATAAAAAGGCGTCCTTATATTTTCTCATATGTGCTAAAAGTCACACAATAATTAAAAACAGTAGGGCTTAGATATATAGATGAACACTGCTCTGTCCCAACAATCTAGGTGCATTGGCCGGGAATCGAACCCGGGCCTCCCGCATGGCAGGCAAGAATTCTACCACTTCTACCACTTTTGTATTCCCTGATGTCTTTTTCTATCCAGGGTTACTCAGATTTCTATTTGTCAATGACTTGCACCACCAGATGTTTATTAAAGTGTGGTGAAGCACTCACTGTCAGTGACCTTGAACACTTTTAGTTCTCTATCACAGGGTAGGCCTGATGTCCTCTGATTAGTCACGGTACAGTGATGTCTGTTAATTTACAGTCAGTAATATTGTACCTGACACACACATTTACTAGTACTGTCGTCCCATTTATAACAGTTGCTCATTAATATTGCTTGGGTCGTATTTGTTCTTATTATTTCTAGAACAATATCGCGGTGATTGATTTATATAGAAATCACCCCGATATGTCACCATTAGGTGTTAAGTCCGGAGTATGTTTTTGTATAACGCAGACCCAAGCTTATATTGGCTTGATACTCTATGGTATTCCCTTATGCCTATGACTGATCGCATGAGCCATTCATTTCTTATGGCTCATGTGATTATATACCAAGGTTAATTGCAACCAGACGACAGTTTCAGTGATTATCAAGGATAGAGATAAGTTGTTCCAAATAATAGTGTGTTTTCAATATGTTCTCTCTCCTACTTATACATAGGCTCTATTCCGGAGAGATGATGCTCCCACTTGTATAAGTGATTATTACAGGTAGAACATATATAAGATGAATAAAGACAGTGGCTGCATTAAATGGAACAGCTGCAGTATTCATCTATGAGCTATTCATCCTTCAGGATTTAAATAGCTGCAATAAAATGCACATAGATAGTTTGGTGGTAGCCCAGAATGAATTCTAGGCTATCACCTATATCCAATGCCCTTTTGGATAAATCTCTGTCTCTGTATATGCAGTCTGTTGTGATGCACCAACAGCTGCTGACTAGAGTGATAGACTCTGTCTGTTATAGTTGTAGTTGTATATGTCTACGTGGGTTGCATTATGATGAACATACAACCCCCACATAGATTAGTTCTTATGGAGAGAATCGGCCCATGGAACCTATCCCTCCCTCTCCATCTACGTGTTTCCACAACCTTGGAGATGGTTGCTTCCTCAGGATGGAGCTAACCTAACATGACCAGCCTCTCAGGCTGTCAGGATGTAAAATGAGCAGAGATTGGGATAGGTTCCATGGGCCGATTCTCTCCATAAGGGCATTGGATATAGGTGATAGCCTAGAATTCATTCTGGGCTACCACCAAACTATCTATGTGCATTTTATTGCAGCTATTTAAATCCTGAAGGATGAGTAGCTCATAGATGAATACTGCAGCTGTTCCATTTAATGCAGCCACTGTCTTTATTCATCTTATATATGTTCTACCTGTAATAATCACTTATACAAGTGGGAGCATCATCTCTCCGGAATAGAGCCTATGTATAAGTAGGAGAGAGAACATATTGACAAATAGAAATCTGAGTAACCCTGGATAGAAAAAGACATCAGGGAATACAAAAGTGGTAGAAGCGGTAGAATTCTCACCTGCCACACGGGAGGCCTGGGTTCGATTCCCGGCCAATGCACCTAGATTGTTGGGACAGAGCATTTTATTGCAGCTATTTAAATCCTGAAGGATGAGTAGCTCATAGATGAATACTGCAGGTGTTCCATTTAATGCAGCCACTGTCTTTATTCATCTTATATACGTTCTACCTGTAATAATCACTTATACAAGTGGGAGCATCATCTCTCCGGAATAGAGCCTATGTATAAGTAGGAGAGAGAACATATTGAAAACACACTATTATTTGGAACAACTTATCTCTATCCTTGATAATCACTGAAACTGTCGTCTGGTTGCAATTAACCTTGGTATATAATCACATGAGCCATAAGAAATGAATGGCTCATGCGATCAGTCATAGGCATAAGGGAATACCATAGAGTATCAAGCCAATATAAGCTTGGGTCTGCGTTATACAAAAACATACTCCGGACTTAACACTTAATGGTGACATATCGGGGTGATTTCTATATAAATCAATCACCGCGATATTGTTCTAGAAATAATAAGAACAAATACGACCCAAGCAATATTAATGAGCAACTGTTATAAATGGGACGACAGTACTAGTAAATGTGTGTGTCAGGTACAATATTACTGACTGTAAATTAACAGACATCACTGTACCGTGACTAATCAGAGGACATCAGGCCTACCCTGTGATAGAGAACTAAAAGTGTTCAAGGTCACTGACAGTGAGTGCTTCACCACACTTTAATAAACATCTGGTGGTGCAAGTCATTGACAAATAGAAATCTGAGTAACCCTGGATAGAAAAAGACATCAGGGAATACAAAAGTGGTAGAAGTGGTAGAAGTGGTAGAATTCTTGCCTGCCATGCGGGAGGCCCGGGTTCGATTCCCGGCCAATGCACCTAGATTGTTGGGACAGAGCAGTGTTCATCTATATATCTAAGCCCTACTGTTTTTAATTATTGTGTGACTTTTAGCACATATGAGAAAATATAAGGACGCCTTTTTATTATTTAAAAATCAATAAAAGCTAAGTTTTATTATTTTTGGTCCTTTCGGTGACAAGTTTCTTTATCTTTTAAAATCAACCATTACAGCTCTTTGATTTTTAGATATGTGCACCATCATGGCCCAGGCCCCCACCACCGTTGACCTATTTTGGTCTGTGTGCCGCCAGCTTCGGAAATCAGGCATACGCTGTCACGCTGTAATTAACAATGCAACTTTACTGCGTGGGGGATTTAAAACTAGAAAATATGTAGAATAATTATTTTCTACACAAATAACTTACATTTTTTAATTCAGATATTTTGAAGGGAATTTCCCTTTTTTTCATTTCACTTGGTGGTGTTGCCCATGTTGCCCTTGCCTAAATCCTGGCCAGGAAATGAACCAGACAAGGATTTCACCTGAATTCTGCACTCCAATTGCAGATGCCACTAATTAGTTAGCATGCTGGCAATTTTTAATCACATATGACATGATCATAGAGTGATATAAAAGACCACACTGTGCCCTGAAGGTGCTGTTTCTGGTGGTGTGCTGCTTTTCCTCTTCTCCAGCTTCTTCCATGTTTCCTCATCCCTTCAAAATTAAAATTTTTCAAAGTGCAAGAAACATTTGTAGCTCTACAACGTTTCCTTGGAGAAGGCCCATGCTCGGCTTGTTCTTTGAAAGATTTATGACATGGCTTTTAAAAGAAGCAACACATCTGCTGTCTTGTGTAGCGTAATTTTTAGTAGCTCTACTGCTTATCCGAGGAGGAGGAGGCCTGTGCTAGTGTTGAGTTCACCTCATGGGTGCAGAACCATGCTTGAGAGTCGTGCTCACCTGGTAGGAATTATCATTGTACAATTTATGCCATTGCTTTTAAAAAAAGCAACACACCTGCTGTCTTGTGTAGCGCAATTATTAGTAGCTCTACAGCTGTTACATATCCATGCCTGAGTGTTGTGTTCACCTGATAGAAATTGTCCTTGTAAAAAGTACGACATATTATTTATAGCACATGGTGCACACTAGAGATGAGCGAGCGTACTCGCTAAGGCAAATTACTCGAGCGAGCAGTGCCTTATGCGAGTACCTGCCTGCTCGTCTCTAAAGATTCGGGTGCCGGCGGGGGAGAGCGGTGAGTTGCGGGAGTGAGCAGGGAGGAGCGGGGGGAGAGTGCGAGAGAGAGGCTGCTCCCCGCCAGCCGCCGGCACCCGAATCTTTAGAGACGAGCGGGCATGTACTCGCATAAGGCACTACTCGCTCTAGTACTTTCCCTTAGCGAGTACGCTCGCTCATCTCTAGTGCACACTGAAAAAAATAAATTCCGAAAAACAATGGCAAAATTTTCGCGATGCTCGAGGGTTCGTTTCGAGTAACGAACCCCATTACAGTCAATGGGCGACTCGAGCATTTTGTATATCGCCGATGCAATTCAAGAAAGTGATGGGAACGACACAGAAACGGATAGGGCAGGCGAGGGGCTACATGTTGGGCTGCATCTCAAGTTCACAGGTCCCACTATTAAGCCACAATAGCAGCAAGAGTGGGCTCCCCCCCAACAACTTTAACATCTGAAAAGCCCTCATTAGCAATGCATACCTTAGCTAAGCACCACACTACCTCCAACAAAGCACAATCATTGCCTGCATGACACTCCGCTGCCACTTCTCCTGGGTTACATGCTGCCAAATCCCCCCCCCCCACGACCCAGTGTCCACAGCGCACACCAAACTGTCCCTGCCCAGCCTTCAGCTGCCCTCATGCCACGCCACCCTCATGTCTATTTATAAGTGCGTCTGCCACAGGAAAAGCAGGCACACACTGCAGAGGGTTGGCACGGCTAGGCAGCAACCTTCTTTAAAAGGGGCGGGGCGATAGCCCACAATGCTGTACAGAAGCAATGAGAAATCCAATCCTGTGCCACCTCCAGCTGCACACGTGGGCATAGCAATGGGGAACCTATGTGCCACACACTATTCATTCTGTCAAGGTGTCTGCATGCCCCAGTCAGACCGCGGTTTTTTATATATAGTCACAGGCAGGTACAACTCCGCAATGGGAATTCCGTGTGCACCCACAGCATGGGTGGCTCCCTGGAACCCACCGGCGGTACATAAAAATATCCCATTGCATTGCCCAACACAGCTGAGGTAGTAATGTCATGTTTAATGCAGGTGGGCTTCGGCCCACACTGCATGCCCCAGTCAGACTGGGGTTCTTTAGAAGTGGACACATGTAGTTGCAACTCCCTGTGGACCCACAGCATGGGTGGGTGCCAGGAAGCCACCGGCGCTACATAAATATATCCCATTGCATTGCCCAACACAGCTGAGGTAGTAATGTCATGTTTAATGCAGGTGGGCTTCGGCCCACACTGCATGCCCCAGTCAGACTGGGGTTCTTTAGAAGTGGACACATGTAGTTACAACTCCCTGTGCACCCACAGCATGGGTGGCTCCCTGGAACCCACTGGCGGTACATAAAAATATCCCATTGCATTGCCCATCACAGCTGAGGTAGTAATGTCATGTTCAATGCAGGTGGGCTTCGGCCCACACTGCATGCCCCAGTCAGACTGGGGTTCTTTAGAAGTGGACACATGTAGTTACAACTCCCTGTGCACCCACAGCATGGGTGGCTCCCTGGAACCCACCGGCGGTACATAAAAATATCCCATTGCATTGCCCAATACAGCGGATGTAACGTCAGCTGTAATGCAGGTGGGCTAAAAATTCCTTTGATTACACTGTAGGCGAGGGCCCACAAAAATAGCTGTATCAACAGTACTAATGTACATCAGAAAAATTGGCTATGGCCAACCAAGAGGGCAGGTGAAACCCATTAATCGCTTTGGTTAATGTGGCTTAATTTCTAACTAGGCCTGGAGGCAGCCCAGTTAAAATAAAAATTGGTGGAGGTGAAAGTTTCAACGCTTTAATGAGCATTGAAACGTATAAAAATTGTTTACAAAAATTATATGACTGAGCCTTGTGGGCCTAAGAAAAATTGCCCGTTCAGCGTGATTATGTGAGGTTTCAGGAGGAGGAGCAGGAGGAGGAGGAGGAATATTATACACAGATTGATGAAGCGAAAAGGTCCCCGTTTTTGATGGGGATACAGATCGATGCTTCCATCCGCGGGTGCAGCCTACCTATTGCTTAGGTATCGCTGCTGTCCGCTGGTGGAGAAGAGAAGTCTGGGGAAATCCAGGCTTTGTTCATCTTGATGAGTGTTAGCCTGTCGGCACTGTCGGTTGACAGGCGGGTACGCTTATCTGTGATGATTCCCCCAGCCGCACTAAACACCCTCTCTGACAAGACGCTAGCCGCAGGACAAGCAAGCACCTCCAGGGCATAGAGCGCGAGTTCAGGCCACGTGTCCAGCTTCGACACCCAGTAGTTGTAGGGGGCAGAGGCGTCACGGAGGACGGTCGTGCGATCGGCTACGTACTCCCTCACCATCCTTTTACAGTGCTCCCGCCGACTCAGCCGTGACTGGGGAGTGGTGACACAGTCTTGCTGGGGAGCCATAAAGCTGTCAAGGGCATTAAAGAGTGTTGGCCTGCCTGTGCTGTACATGCTGCCTGATCTCCACGCCTCCCCTGCTACCTGGCCCTTGGAACTGCGCCTTCGGCCACTAGCGCTGTCGTATGGGAATTTTACCATCAGTTTGTCCGCCAGGGTCCTGTGGTATAGCAACACTCTCGAACCCCTTTCCTCTTCGGGTATGAGAGTCGAAAGGTTCTCCTTATACCGTGGGTCGAGCAGTGTGTACACCCAGTAATCCGTAGTGGCCAGAATGCGTGTAACGCGAGGGTCATGAGAAAGGCATCCTAACATGAAGTCAGCCATGTGTGCCAGGGTACCTGTACGCAACACATGGCTGTCCTCACTAGGAAGATCACTTTCAGGATCCTCCTCCTCCTCCTCCTCCTCCTCCTCAGGCCATACACGCTGAAAGGATGACAGCCCAGCAGCATGTGTACCCTCACCAGTGGGCCAAGCTGTGTCTTCCCCCTCCTCCTCATCTTCCTCCTCCTCCTCCTCCTCCTCACCCCGCTGAGATATAGACAGGAGGGTGCTCTGACTATCCAGCGACATACTGTCTTCCCCCGCCTCTGTTTCCGAGTGCAAAGCGTCTGCCTTTATGCTTTGCAGGGAACTTCTCAAGAGGCATAAAAGAGGAATGGTGACGCTAATGATTGCAGCATCGCCGCTCACCACCTGGGTAGACTCCTCAAAGTTTCGAAGGACCTGGCAGATGTCTGCCAACCAGGCCCACTCTTCTGAAAATTATTGAGGAGGCTGACTCCCACTGCGCCGCCCATGTTGGAGTTGGTATTCCACTATAGCTCTACGCTGCTCATAGAGCCTGGCCAACATGTGGAGCGTAGAGTTCCACCGTGTGGGCACGTCGCACAGCAGTCGGTGCACTGGCAGATTAAACCGATGTTGCAGGGTGCGCAGCGTGGCAGCGTCCGTGTGGGACTTGCGGAAATGTGCGCAGAGCTGGCGCACCTTTCCGAGCAGGTCTGACAAGCGTGGGTAGCTTTTCAGAAAGCGCTGAACCACCAAATTAAAGACGTGGGCCAGGCATGGCACGTGCGTGAGGCTGCCGAGCTGCAGAGCCGCCACCAGGTTACGGCCGTTGTCACACACGACCATGCCCGGTTGGAGGCTCAGCGGCGCAAGCCAGCGGTCGGGCCGCTCTGTCAGACCCTGCAGCAGTTCGTGGGCCGTGTGCCTCCTATCTCCTAAGCTGAGTAGTTTCAGCACGGCCTGCTGACGCTTGCCCACCGCTGTGCTGCCACGACGCGCGACACCGACTGCTGCCGACGTGCTGCTGCTGACACATCTTGATTGCGAGACAGAGGTTGCGTTGGAGGAGGAGGAGGAGGAGTGTGGTTTAGTGGAGGAAGCATACACCGCCGCAGATACCACCACCGAGCTGTGGCCCGCAATTCTGGGGATGGGTAGGACGTGAGCGGTCCCAGGCTCTGACTCTGTCCCAGCCTCCACTAAATTCACCCAATGTGCCGTCAGGGAGATATAGTGGCCCTGCCCGCCTGTGCTTGTCCACGTGTCCGTTGTTAAGTGGACCTTGGCAGTAACCGCGTTGGTGAGGGCGCGTACAATGTTGCGGGAGACGTGGTCGTGCAGGGCTGGGACGGCACATCAGGAAAAGTAGTGGCGACTGGGAACTGAGTAGTGCGGGGCCGCCACCGCCATCATACTTTTGAAGGACTCCGTTTCCACAACCCTATACGGCAGCATCTCCAGGCTGATAAATTTGGCTATGTGCACGTTTAACGCTTGAGCGTGCGGGTGCGTGGCGGCGTACTTGCGCTTGCGCTCAAACACTTGCGCTAGCGACGGCTGGACGGTGCGCTGAGAGACATTGGTGGATGGGGCCGAGGACAGCGGAGGTGAGGGTGTGGGTGCAGGCCAGGAGACGGTAGTGCCTGTGTCCTCAGAGCGGGGTTGGATCTCAATGGCAGGTTGGGGCACAGGGGGAGAGGCAGCGGTGCAAACCGGAGGCGGTGAACGGCCTTCTTCCCACCTTGTGGGGTGCTTGGCCATCATATGCCTGCGCATGCTGGTGGTGGTGAGGCTGCTGGTGGTGGCTCCCCGGCTGATCTTGGCGCGACAAAGGTTGCACACCACTGTTCGTCGGTCGTCTGCACTCTCAGTGAAAAACTGCCAGACCTTTGAGCACCTCGGCCTCTGCAGGGTGGCATGGCGCGAGGGGGCGCTTTGGGAAACAGTTGGTGGATTACTCGGTCTGGCCCTGCCTCTACCCCTGGCCACCGCACTGCCTCTTGCAACCTGCCCTGCTGCTGCCCTTGCCTCCCCCTCTGAAGACCTGTCCTCAGTAGGCGTAGCAAACCAGGTGGGGTCAGTCACCTCATCGTCCTCCTGCTGCTCTTCCTAAGAATCCTCGGTGCGCTCCTCCCTCGGACTTACTGCCCTTACTACTACCTGAGTGATAGACAACTGTGTCTCATCGTCATCGTCCTCCTCACCCACTGAAAGGTCTTGAGACAGTTGCCGGAAGTCCCCATCCTCATCCCCCAGACCCCGGGAACTTTCCAATGGTTGGGCATCAGTGACGAAAAACTCCTCTGGTGGGAGAGGAACCACTGCTGCCCAATCTGAGCAGGGGCCCGAGAACAGTTCCTGGGAGTCTGCCCGCTCCTCAGAATGTCTCATTTTCATGGAGTGAGGAGGCTGGGAGGAAGGAGGAGCAGCAGCCAGAGGATTCTGAGTTGCAGCAGTGGACAGCGCAGAACTCTGGCTGGACGATAGGTTGCTGGAAGCACTTTCTGCCATCCACGACAGGACCTGCTCACGCTGCTCATTTTGTAATAAAGGTCTACCGCGTGGACCCATTAATTGTGAGATGAATTTGGGGACGCCAGAAACGTGCCTCTCTCCTAATCCCGCAGCAGTCGGCTGCGATACACCTGCATCAGAAGCTCGGCCTGTGCCCACACCCGGTCTAGGGCCTCCGCGTCCTCGGCCGCGCCCACGTCCTCTAGGCCTACCCCTACCTCTCAGCATGCTGTATTACCAGGAATGCAGAAACACAACACTGTAATTAAATATGCCGCTTATTGGCCTGTGGTTTGAGGCTGAGTTCGCTTACGGAACGCCAGGAAATAATTTGGCGCAAGCCTGCTGTAACACTTAGCTGGCTGCGTATTTATTTGGAGCAATTTTACCCCCAGCAGACACGGACCCACAACACTGAGCAGAGTGACAGGCAGGCCAAATAGATTTTTTTCAAATCTTTTTTTGCAAAAGGAAGGACCACTGCGTATATTCAATCTATAAGATGTCTTCTGGCCCTGCCTACACAATTCTGTCCCTGATGTGTGTGACGGAACTGCAGTGTTGCACTGTTATTAAGTGCAACAGAGCGGTGATTTCAGAGCCAGGAAATAATTTGGCACAAGCCTGCTGTAACACTTAGCTGGCTGCGTGTTTATTTGGAGCAATTTTACCCCCAGCAGACACGGACCCACAACACTGAGCAGAGTGACAGGCAGGCCAAATAGATTTTTTTCAAATCTTTTTTTGCAAAAGGAAGGACCACTGCGTATATTCAATCTATAAGATGTCTTCTGGCCCTGCCTACACAATTCTGTCCCTGTAGTATTACTGCAGGGCGCAATGCTCTGCACGGCTGATATACCAAAAAAAAAAAATGTGCAACACTGCTAACAGCAGCCTCCACAGTACTGCACACGGTTAGATGTGGCCCTAAGAAGGACCGTTGGGGTTCTTGAAGCCTACACTAACTCCTAACACTCTCCCTGCCCAACCACCACTTCTGTCCCTGTAGTATTACTGCAGGGCGCAATGCTCTGCACGGCCGATATACCAAAAAAAAAAAATGTTCAACACTGCTAACAGCAGCCTCCACACTACTGCACACTGTTAGATGTGGCCCTAAGAAGGACTGTTGGGGTTCTTGAAGCCTACACTAACTCCTAACACTCTCCCTACAGCAGCACCAGCACGATAGCACTTTCCCTCAGCTAAGTCACAACCCATCTGAGGCGAGCCGCGGGAGGGCCCGATTTTTATACTCGGGTGACACCTGATCTCCCCAGCCACTCACTGCAGGGGGGTGGTATAGGGCTTGAACGTCGCAGGGGGAAGTTGTAATGCCTTCCCTGTCTTTCAATTGGCCAGAAAAGCGCGCTAACGTCTCAGAGATGAAAGTGAAAGTAACCCGAACATCGCGTGGTACTCGTTACGAGTAACAAGCATCTCGAACACGCTAATACTCGAACGAGTATCAAGCTCGGACGAGTACGTTCGCTCATCTCTACGTACAATCCATTATGTGTATCCCGAATAATTTCGATACTATGGGTCCAGGTTACCTTCAATGCAATCCTGGCAAAAGGTGTATTTTGAATGAAATTGAGAACTTGTAATGTATCATGTTGCACTTCTATAATGTTGATATGGCAACAATTAAAATGTGAAGCAATCATTTTATTTATTTTAAGAGCTGGCATTTCTCCCATAACATCTGGCTTCCAGTTTAATAGGATTTGCTTTCAAAGTTACAGGCACTAATTAATATTTATTCCTAATGAAACACGCCATGTAACAGGAAACAATACACAAAGACAAGAGCAAAATGTTGGGCTTCTGTTTATTGAACATCATCTATACTATTAAAAGTAAAAGCAAACAGTAATCTAATTTTGCTCTACTTTTGTCACAATAAAATGTGACAAGGGCAAAGCAAATAATATTTCTGCATGGGGATTAGTATGCAAGTATTAATTCTTAACTGCATGCAAAGAATATTGTATTACATCTTTGTATGTTTTGTTTTCTGTAAGATATTTGAATGTCATTATTTTTGCTTAGTGTAATATTAGCAATAGCTTAGTATAATGGGTAATAACAATACATGCTCCAAAGTTAAAAGGGCTTAAAATTGAATGTTCACATATTCTGGTGACATATTCATATTCCCCGTCCAGTGCTGCAGCTCCGGTGCCCTCCACATGGAGCCTGGAAGAAGAGATGGGCAGTCAAGAGCTGTATATTGGGCATATGACCACTCAGCCACTAATAGGGCTTAGCGGTCATGAAAGAATCACTGCTGCCTCTGACTGTCTGAGCAGTTACATGCACAATAAATAGCATGTGATAACCTGCCGATTTTTCCGGATTCTGTTTGGTTGGCACCAGGACTGCAATGCCAGACAGAGAGAGGTGAGTGTCAGGGAGTATTCAATTTTTATTAATTTTAAACCCTGTTAACTTTTTTTAAGTATTCGTATTTTAACCAATATTTTAGTAATTTGTTCTCAAAGAGGAGACCCTATGAAAGCTATACACCTGGAGAATCATAAAGAAACAGATTAGTCAGAAACAAAACTGTATAGCTACAATGGTTAAAATAGGTTTACTGCAGTTCACAATACATCATAGATGACACTGAGCTCAAATTAGCAAGCCAGCAGCAGATTGCATCTTCAATTATTTAGCTTCACATCTAGATTCCACAGTTGTTATTAACATACAGGACAAATGGTCACTTCATAAATATCATAGAAGCATAAAAAGATAAGGTTAGTTCAGTTCATCTTAAAGGGGTTTTCCCATTATTTAAAATTGCTCCACAACCGCTCTGTACTTTTTGGTTACTGCTGACCAGGACCTGTGACTGCCACAGCCAATTACTGACCACAGCAGTGACTCTCTATAGCCTCTGATTGGCAGTAGCAGTCACATGTCTTGGACAAGAGCAACCAGAAAATACACAGTGGCTATGGGGCAATTTAAAGTAATGGAAAAACTCTTCTAAGTTGGTTAATGACTAGAGATAAGCGAACGTACTCGTCCGAGCTTGATACTCGTTCCAGTATTAGCGTGTTCGAGATGCTCGTTACTAGAGGCGAGTACCACGCGATGTTCAAGTTACTTTCACTTTAATCTCTGAGACGTTAGCGCGCTTTTCTGGCCAATAGAAAGACAGGGAAGACATTACAACTTCCCCCTGCGACGTTCAAGCCCTATACCACCCCCCTGCAGTGAGTGGCTGGCGAGATCAGGTGTCACCCGAGTATAAAAATCGGCCCCTCCCGCGGCTCGCCACAGATGCATTCTCACATAGCTCAGGGAAAATGCTGCTGATGCTGGAGCTGCTATAGGGGGAGTGTTAGGAGTGATTTTAGGCTTCACGAACCCCAACGGTCCTTCTTAGGGCCACATTGACCGTGTGCAGTACTGTTGAGGCTGCTTTTAGCAGTGTTGCACAATTTTTTTTTTTGTATATCGGCCGTGCAGAGCATTGCATCCGCAGTCTGCAGTCATTGTACAGAGTATAGGGCCAGTACTGGTGAGGCAGGGAAAGAGATATTCAGGCTATATAGGCAGTGGGCTTTTTCCAAAAAATTGGGGAAAAATACTATATTTGGGCTGCCTGTGACCGTCTTCAGTTTAGTGTGTGTCTGCTGGGGGTAGTAGTCCTAATTAATACGCAGCTAAGCGTTACAGCAGGCTTGCGCAAAATTGTTTCCTGGATCTGCTGTCTCTGTTACATGATCGCCGTCAGCCCGCCAGAGGGAAAGAGTATACATAATATTATACGCTGCCTACAGTATCTATCTGCTGGGGGTAGTAGTCCTAATTAATACGCAGCTAAGCGTTACAGCAGGCTTGCGCAAAATTGTTTCCTGGATCTGCTGACTCTGTTACATGATCGCCGTCATCCCGGCAGAGGGAAACAGTATAGATAATATTATACGCTGCCTACAGTATCTATCTGCTGGGAGTAGTAGTCCTAATTAATACGCAGCTAAGCGTTACAGCAGGCTTGCGCAAAATTGTTTCCTGGATCTGCTGTCTCTGTTACATGATCGCCATCATCCCAACAGAGGGAAACAGTATACATTATATTATACGCTGCCTACAGTATCTATCTGCTGGGGGTAGTAGTCCTAATTAATACGCAGCTAAGTGTTACAGCAGGCTTGCGCAAAAAAATTGTTTCCTGGATCTGCTGTCTCTGTTACATGATCGCCGTCATCCCGCCAGAGGGAAAGAGTATACATAATATTATACGCTGCCTACAGTATCTATTTGCTGGGGGTAGTAGTCCTAATTAATACGCAGCTAAGCGTTACAGCAGGCTTGCGCAAAATTGTTTCCTGGATCTGCTGTCTCTGTTACATGATCGCCGTCATCCCGCCAGAGGGAAACAGTATACATAATATTATACGCTGCCTACAGTATCTATCTGCTGGGGGTAGTAGTCCTAATTAATACGCAGCTAAATGTTACAGCAGGCTTGCACAAAATTGTTTCCTGGATCTGCTGTCTCTGTTACATGATCGCCGTCATCCCGCCAGAGGGAAAGAGTATACATAATATTATACGCTGCCTACAGTATCTATTTGCTGGGGGTAGTAGTCCTAATTAATACGCAGCTAAGCGTTACAGCAGGCTTGCGCAAAATTGTTTCCTGGATCTGCTGTCTCTGTTACATGATCGCCGTCATCCCGCCAGAGGGAAACAGTATACATAATATTATATGCTGCCTACAGTATCTATCTGCTGGGGGTAGTAGTCCTAATTAATACGCAGCTAAGCGTTACAGCAGGCTTGCGCAAAAATTGTTTCCTGGATCTGCTGTCTCTGTTACATGATCGCCGTCATCTCGCCAGAGGGAAAGAGTATACATAATATTATATGCTGCCTACAGTATCTATCTGCTGGGGGTAGTAGTCCTAATTAATACGCAGCTAAGCGTTACAGCAGGCTTGCGCAAAATTGTTTCCTGGATCTGCTGTCTCTCCTACATGATCGCCGTCATCCCGCCAGAGGGAAAGAGTATACATAATATTATACGCTGCCTACAGTATCTGTCTGCTGTATCAGCTCAGCATTTAAAAAAAATAGAAGCAAAATACTTAAGGCCTACTACTGGCCTTTGGCCACTTCACTGCTTCTGCGCTGTGAATTCCACTAGCTCAGTCATACGCACCTACGTCTCACTACAGTCGTGCGCAAAATTGTTTCCTGGCTCTGCTGTGCGTTCCGTAAAGGAAGTCAGCCTCCAACCACAGGCCAATAAGCAGCACATTTAATTACAGCGTTCTGTTTCTGCACTACTGGTAATACAGCATGCTGAGGGGTAGGGGTAGGCCTAGAGGACGTGGACGCGGGCGAGGACGCGGAGGCCCAAGTCAGGGTGTGGGCACAGGCTGAGCTCCTGGTCCAGGTGTATCGCAGCCGACTGCTGCGGGATTAGGAGAGAGGCACGTTTCTGGCGTCCCTACATTCATCTCACAATTAATGGGTCCATGCGGTAGACCTTTATTAGAAAATGAGCAGTGTGAGTAGGTCCTGTCGTGGATGGCAGAAAGTGCATCCAGCAATTTATCGACCACCAGAATTCTGCACCGTCCACTGCTGCAACTCAGAATCCTCTGGCTGCTGCTCCTCCTTCCTCCCAGCCTCCTCACTCCATTACAATGACACATTCTGAGGAGCAGGCAGACTCCCAAGAACTGTTCCCGGGCCCCTGCCCAGAATGGCCAGCAATGGTTCCTCTCCCACTGGAGGAGTTTGTCGTGACCGATGCCCAACCTTTGGAAAGTTCCCGGGGTCCGGGGGATGAGGCTGGGGACTTCCGGCAACTGTCTCAAGAGCTTTCAGTGGGTGAGGAGGACGATGACGATGAGACACAGTTGTCTATCACTCAGGTAGTAGTAATTGGAGTAAGTACGAGGGAGGAGCGCACAGAGGATTCGGAGGAAGAGCAGCAGGACGATGAGGTGACTGACCCCACCTGGTTTGCTACGCCTACTGAGTACAGGTCTTCAGAGAGGGAGGCAAGTGCAGCAGCAGGGCAGGTTGGAAGAGGCAGTGCGGTGGCCAGGGGTAGAGGCAGGGCCAGACCGAATAATCCACCAACTGTTTCCCAAAGCGCCCCCTCGCGCCATGCCACCCTGCAGAGGCCGAGGTGCTCAAAGGTCTGGCAGTTTTTCACTGAGAGTGCAGACGACCGACGAACAGTGGTGTGCAACCTTTGTCGCGCCAAGATCAGCCGGGGAGCCACCACCAGCAGCCTCACCACCACCAGCATGCGCAGACATATGATGGCCAAGCACCCCACAAGGTGGGAAGAAGGCCGTTCACCGCCTCCGGTTTGCACCACTGCCTCTCCCCCTGTGCCCCAACCTGCCACTGAGATCCAACCCCCCTCTCAGGACACAGGCACTACCGTCTCCTGGCCTGCACCCACACCCTTACCTCCGCTGTGCTCGGCCCCATCCACCAATGTCTCTCAGCGCACCGTCCAGCCGTCACTAGCGCAAGTGTTGGAGCGCAAGCGCAAGTATGCCGCCACGCACCCGCACGCTCAAGCGTTAAACGTGCACATTGCCAAATTTATCAGCCTGGAGATTATGCCGTATAGGGTTGTGGAAACGGAGGCTTTCAAAGGTATGATGGCGGCGGCGGCCCCGCGCTACTCAGTTCCCAGTCGCCACTACTTTTCCTGATGTGCCGTCCCAGCCCTGCACGACCACGTCTCCCGCAACATTGTACGCGCCCTCACCAACGCGGTTACTGGCAAGGTCCACTTAACAACGGACACGTGGACAAGCACAGGCGGGCAGGGCCACTATATCTCCCTGACGGCACATTGGGTGAATTTAGTGGAGGCTGGGACAGAGTCAGAGCCTGGGACCGCTCACGTCCTACCCACCCCCAGAATTGCGGGCCCCAGCTCGGTGGTGGTATCTGCGGCGGTGTATGCTTCCTCCAATAAACCACCCTCCTCCTCCTACGCAACCTCTGTCTCGCAATCAAGATGTGTCAGCAGCAGCACGTCACCAGCAGTCGGTGTCGCGCGGCGTGGCAGCACAGCGGTGGGCAAGCGTCAGCAGGCCGTGCTGAAACTACTCAGCTTAGGAGAGAAGAGGCACACGGCCCACGAACTGCTGCAGGGTCTGACAGCGCAGACCGACCGCTGGCTTTTGCCGCTGAGCCTCCAACCGGGCATGGTCGTGTGTGACAACGGCCGTAACCTGGTGGCAGCTCTGCAGCTCGGCAGCCTCATGCACGTGCCATGCCTGGCCCACGTCTTTAATTTGGTGGTTCAGCGCTTTCTGAAAAGCTACCCACGCTTGTCAGACCTGCTCGGAAAGGTGCGCTGGCTCTGCGCACATTTCCGCAAGTCCCACACAGACGCTGCCACCCTGCGCACCTTGCAACATCGGTTTAATCTTCCAGTGCACCGACTGCTGTGTGACGTGCCCACATGGTGGAACTCTACGCTCCACATGTTGGCCAGGCTCTATGAGCAGCGTAGAGCTATAGTGGAATACCAACTCCAACATGGGCGGCGCAGTGGCAGTCAGCCTCCCCAATTCTTTACAGAAGAGTGGGCCTGGTTGGCAGACATCTGCCAGGTCCTTGGAAACTTTGAGGAGTCTACCCAGATGGTGAGCGGTGATGCTGCAATCATTAGCGTCACCATTCCTCTGCTATGCCTCTTGAGAAGTTCCCTGCAAAGCATAAAGGCAGATGCTTTGCGCTCGGAAACAGAGGCGGGGGAAGACAGTATGTCGCTGGATAGTCAGAGCACCCTCCTGTCTATATCTCAGCGCGTTGAGGAGGAGAAGGAGCATGAGGAGGATGAGGAGGAGGGGGAAGAGACAGCTTGGCCCAATGCTGAGGGTACCCATGCTGCTTGCCTGTCATCCTTTCAGCATGTATGGCCTGAGGAGGAGGATCCTGAAAGTGATCTTCCTAGTGAGGACAGCCATGTGTTGCGTACAGGTACCCTGGTACACATGGCTGACTTCATGTTAGGATGCCTTTCTTGTGACCCTCGCGTTACACGCATTCTGGCCACTACGGATTACTGGGTGTACACACTGCTCGACCCACGGTATAAGGAGAACCTTTCCACTCTCATACCTGAAGAGGAAAGGGGTTCGAGAGTGATGCTATACCACAGGACCCTGGCGGACAAACTGATGGTAAAATTCCCATCCGACAGCGCTAGTGGCCGAAGGCGCAGTTCTGAGGGCCAGGTAGCAGGGGAGGCGCAGAGATCAGGCAGCATGTACAGCACAGCCAGGGGAACACTCTCTAAGGCCTTTGACAGCTTTCTGGCTCCCCAGCAAGACTGTGTCACCGCTCCCCAGTCACGGCTGAGTCGGCGGGAGCACTGTAAAAGGATGGTGAGGGAGTACGTAACCGATCGCACGACCGTCCTCCGTGACGCCTCTGCCCCCTACAACTACTGGGTGTCGAAGCTGGACACGTGGCCTGAACTTGCGCTGTATGCCCTGGAGGTGCTTGCTTGTCCTGCGGCTAGCGTCTTGTCAGAGAGTGTGTTTAGTGCGGCTGGGGGAATCATCACAGATAAGTGTATCCGCCTGTCAACCGACAGTGCCGACAGGCTTACACTTATCAAGATGAACAAAGCCTGGATTTCCCCAGACTTCTCTTCTCCACCAGCGGACAGCAGCGATACCTAAACAATACGTAGGCTGCACCCGCGGATGGAAGCATTGTTCTCTCTCACCATCAAAAACGTGGACCTTTTAGCTTCATCAATCTGTGTATAATATTCATCCTCCTCCTCCTGCTCCTCCTCCTGAAACCTGACGTAATCACGCCGAACGGGCAATTTTTCTTAGGCCCACAAGGCTCAGTCATATAATTTTTGTAAACAATTTTTATACGTTTCAATGCTCATTAAAGCGTTGAAACTTGCACCTGAACAAATTTTTATTTTAACTGGGCTGCCTCCAGGCCTAGTTACAAATTAAGCCAGATTAACCAAAGCGATTAATGGGTTTCACCTGCCCTCTTGGTTGGGCATGGGCAATTTTTCTGACGTACATTAGTACTGTTGGTACACCAATTTTTTGGGGCCCTCGCCTACAGTAAAATCCAATTAATTTTTTGCCCACCTGCATTAAAGCTGACGTTACATCAGCTGTGCTGGGCACTGCAATGGGATATATTTATGTACCGCCGGTGGCTTCCTGGCACCCACCCATGCTGTGGATCCACAGGGAGTTGTAACTGCATGTGTCTACTTCTAAAGAACCCCAGTCTGACTGGGGAATGCAGTGTGGGCCGAAGCCCACTTGCATTTAATCGGACGTTACCTCAGCTGTGATGGGCACTGCAATGGGATACATTTATGTACAGCCGGTGGGTTCCAGGGAGCCACCCATGCTGTGGGTGCACACGGAATTCCCATTGCGGAGTTGTACCTGCCTGTGACTATTTATAAAAAAACGCGGTCTGACTGGGGCATGCAGACACCTTGACAGAATGAATAGTGTGTGGCACATAAGTTCCCCATTGCTATGCCCACGTGTGCAGCTCCTGATGGCGGTGGCACAGGATTATATTTCTCATTGCTTCTGTACAGCATTGTGGGCTATCGCCCCGCCCCTTTTAAAGAGGGTCGCTGCCTAGCCGTGCCAACCCTCTGCAGTGTGTGCCTGCGGTTCCTCCTCATGGCAGACACACTTATAAATAGACATGAGGGTGGTGTGGCATGAGTGTAGCTGAAGGCTGCGCAGGGACACTTTGGTGTGCGCTGTGGACACTGCATCGTGCGGGGGGTGGGGTTGGGCAGCATGTAACCCAGGAGAAGTGGCAGCGGAGTGTCATGCAGGCAGTGATTGTGCTTTGTTGGAGGTAGTGTGGTGCTTAGCTAAGGTATGAGGGCTTTTCAGAAGTAAAAGTTGTTGGGAGGGGGGGCACTCTTGCCGCTATTGTGGCTTACTAGCGGGACCTGGGAACTTGAGATGCAGCCCAACATGTAGCCCCCTCACCTGCCCTATCCGTTGCTGTGTCTTTCTCATCAGTTTCTTGAATTGCCCAGATTTTCACAAATGAAATAAGCAAAAAACAAAAAAATCCAGCGCTCCAAAATGATTCCCTTTAAACTAAAATAATAAGTCCCTGGGATTTACAAAAACAAAAAACTAACTTTTATTAACAAATATGTCCGACGCGTTATCGCTTTTATGCGACGAAACGCGTCGGACATATTTGTTAATAAAAGTTAGTTTTTTGTTTTTGTAAATCCCAGGGACTTATTGTTTTAGTTTAAAGGGAATCATTTTGGAGCGCTGGATTTTTTTGGTTTTTGCTTATTTCATTTATATTTAGTCGCACCCTGTCACAGGGGTGTGACAGATCCCTGCTTGCTCCATTTGGCATTGGCTTCCTGATCATTTGATTGGTGAGAGGTGATTGCAGTACTTATACAACGTGTACCAGGACGTGGAGGTGTTAGGTGGAGGGCCCCTTCACAGCGGTCCATCCACCTACACCGGGTAAGTCCCCAGTTTTTTCTACTGTCTACACTTTGGAAATTGTACTCCAGCGGGTGGAGCGCCGTCCCTCATTGTTTTTTCATCCAGATTTTCACAAATGGAAACCTTAGCGAGCATCGGCGATATACAAAAATGCTCGAGTCGCCCATTGACTTCAATGGGGTTCGTTACTCGAAACGAACCCTCGAGCATCGCGAAAATTTCGTCCTGAGTAACGAGCACCCGAGCATTTTGGTGCTCGCTCATCTCTATTAATGACTTCAATGTCCAAGTCCTAATAATTTCATGTGCAGGCATTGTGATATTGCATCACACTGATTGCTCTACTGAACAATCCCCATATGAACAAGTCATCAATGTCTCTTAACCATTTTTCTATTTTTTTAAAATTCTTATAAGAGTACACAACATAATTGTCATGTATGCACTTTACGGGACATTACATGGGTCTGACTTCAAGGGGATAATCTATTTTCTTTCACCTAATCTTTCGATCAGCTTTCCCCAACACACTACTATGACTCCTTGGATGACAAGCAAAGAACCGCACATATACACTCACACACTGCTCTCCAACATTCAAGGGGCTGAAGATATAGAGGATACAAGGACAGAGCTTATTAAATGAGTTGTCCAAGTAAAGAAAACCACTTTCGTTGGGTCCCCATATGTTACAATAACAAATCAATGATTAATCACTTCTCTTTGCTGCCTGCTCTTCCTCAGCTACAGTCTCCACTGTCCTTGTTTACAGGCTTCTGTGATGCCCCATAGCTGCTGTAGCAGGCAATGACATTCTCAGCCATGATCACTGAGCGCTGTCATTGGCTGTTGCAGCTTATTTTTACATGGATTCATGCTGACTGCAGCCTGTAAAGTGATGTCACGGGGAGAACAGAGCTGCTAGTGGGAGACGAGCAGGGGAATGAGGAGAGGTGAGTAACTGCTGATTTGTTATTATAACACATGGGAGACCTGGTGACAGGGGTTTCCTTAACTCAAACAACCCCTTTTAATGTTTCAAATTTTAATACAAAAATATGCAGTGCTTGCAAAATTAAATGACATACAAATACAAAAAAAGTTATAAAATAAATGGAAAAAAAATAGAAGACCTAATGCAGAATGTTAAGCTTTTTCCACTTCATTAAGGGACACAGGTTAGGATTTTCAAATTCCATGCAGATACTGTCCTTGGTCAGCCTTGGACCTAGGACTCCAGCACTGCAAGGCAACAGTGCTAACCACTGTGCTATGCCCATTGATGTTGAACCACCAACCTCCCTCAGGGCTCTTAGAAAATTTTCAGTACTTGTTTGAGCAGTTTTTCTAAACTTCCAGTTCTGTTTTATCCAATTTGTTCCAAACTGAACTTCTTGACAAAATTTGGCAAACTGAATTTGGATAAGTTAGCTCAATTCCATACGTAGCTACAATATGCAAGTCTCAGAACAACCTAAGGGCACTTTTACACGGCAGAATTTTGCATTAGTATTTGTAAACCAAAACCAGGAGTGAGTCTAAAGGCCCATTTACACAAAGCGGTGATCACTCAAAAATCACTAAAAAGTAATTGTTTGAGCGATCATCGTTGCATCTAAACGTGCGGCCACTTTTCGTGCACTGCTAGCTGATCGCTAAAATCAGGCCAACCTAAAAATCATCAGAGAACAAAGGAACTGAAAGCAGGTAAGAGCCCTCGCGCTAATAACTGCTTTCAGCTAAAGGCTCCATTTGCATACTAAATAGCTATTAAGTAGCTGAGTAGCCACTTAATAGTTTATGTAAAATGATCGCTCAAAGCTGTCACTCAAACTATCATTTGAGCGATCTTTGAGCGATCACCGCTCCGTGTAAATGGGCCTTAACAAACCAAAGAAGTTTAAATCATACCTTTAACTTGCCATTCTATTGCTTCTTTTGACTCACAAATATAGAAGTACTGACCAATATAGCATCAAGTAAAAAGTGGCCTTACAATTGTTAAAACAAGTTTGATACTTTTATTTATGTTTGTTGTGTTTTTACTTGTTACAATGGGGATAAAACAAAACATTGACAATTACAACCTGCATATATTATGTTCACTTTCTTTTTTGAATTTTAAATGAAAACACTTTGCAATTTTTTACATATTTTAGTAGTCTTTCTCCCTGAGAGAAGCAGATATATATTTAGAAGTGAATTACCTGTCATGTTTTTATCAATAAGTAGAGATTACACTAAAATGTACATCTAGTGTTTTACTTCAAAGTTACACAAAAGTATGTGGTGCACATTGATTAAAGTGTTCACCAAATGTGTTCTTCATATTCTAGAATGTGATTTGGTTTATAATGAAAAGCTCATTTCACATGCTTAATTTCCTGTCTCAATAAAACGTCTGGGATTCCTCATTCCTATTAGTGCACTGTTCTATATTTGTTACTTCAATATCATTGCCTTTTCAATAAGCTGAATTCAATTACTATTTTAAAGTACTTTCTTAGGCTGCATTACAGTATTTCTACAAAAATCTTTATTATTGTCATATCAGTGCTATTACTGCACAGTGTAAATGTACATTCATTCTTTGGTTCTTTTAATATATTTAATTAAATACATGATCTATTTGCTTTTGTTTCTAATATTTTTAGACTGAAGAATGAAAGGTGTATGACAAAGTGTTATGACAGGTCATTACCCAGATTATCTCAGAAAAGTCCTCTACTTACTGATGCAAGGGTTCAAGGTCAGACACAAACATCCATTCCCAGTAGCATGCAGAAAAGGTATAATGCTACATGGATAACTTATACAGGTGTAAAATACTGAAAAAGTCACTCCTACACCTACCATATGTATGAGGGGATGGCTGTATTATACTTGCATTTGGGGTCCTTTTACACATAGCGAGAAATCATTCAAATAAGTGAACAATGATAGATTAATTTGCTTCAAAATGCTTTCAGTTTACACATGTAGATAATCATGCAATTTTTTTTCATCATTTGCTTGTTCTTCATTCAGGGCCTGTAAATATGAACGGCTGAACTATTGCTTTTTACACGTAGACTTGCAGAAGACTGAACGATGATTTGTATCTTTGAATAAAATGAATGACAAACAATTTGTTAATCGTTTGCCATGTTTGCCTGAACGATTACACTGGGGAACAATTTTCATCTATATTTTTGTTGACTTTGGTTTTTCAGGTGATTTAGACTAAACTAGCATACTGATTTCTAAAACACAGTTAGTTTTCTTCTAGCACATCAGATTTTTGTCTCTACAGCTTATCTTAATGCGATTACTTATGTCTGAATCGAGTGGAGCACTAGTGTTCTTCTATTGGCCGAGAGTGAACCTCCCTTGAGTGGGGAGGGGTGGAGAATGATCTTGGCAACCAGCGACAGGTTATTTGTCTAGGCTATTCAGTTACACATATGATATCGCCTCCCTCATCTCAATCCATCAACCAGCCCGGGCTCTCCGCTCTGCTAACGAAACCAGACTGAGCGCCCCTTTAATTCAAACTTCTCATTCCCGCCTCCAAGACTTCTCCAGAGCAGCACCGGTCCTCTGGAACGCACTACCAAAGGCTACCCGAGCAATCCAGGACTCGCAGAACTTCAGGCGTGCTCTAAAAACGCACCTCTTCAGGGAGGCATACCAAATTCCCTAAACAAACCCCTCTGTACTCCACCTGATAACATGCTCCCTGACCTACTGACTGCAATCCCTGCTAGCCATCATAAACCACTCCTGCAGTCATACTGTTTCTGCCGTCACACGGCTAAATGTCTGACCATTGTCTATGTGTATAACATCGCTCACTCTCCACCTCGCCATACCGTGCACATCTCCAGCCCCTTTACCTTCTGTATCACCCCATTACTTGTAGTATGTAAGCTCGTTGGAGCAGGACCCGCACCCCTATTGTTTCCATCAATTGATTACTATGTAACCATGGTTCTGTAATGTTTGTACTTTTGTCTTTCTGTATCCCCCGTCTATGTAAGAGCTGCGGAATATGATGGCGCTATACAAATAAAGATTATTATTATTATTATTATTATGATGATAGAGTGGTGAGGAATTGTGTGCTGCTCTATATAGTGAATTAGCAAATTAGGTTTTCATTTACACACTTATTTCCGCTCCTTTGGATCATGTCTGCGTCTTCCATTTCTTGTCGTAAGTGCCTAACAAGCCCCGATTCCTTTTGCTATATCTGTGGCAGTTTCACCATTCCCAGTCAAAGGGTGAACATCACTGCATTTGTCAAGCAAGCATATTTTACATATTTCAAAGTTAACCTTGGTGATCATGATGTGTCTTGAGCCACTCACAAGGTGTGCAAGCAGGGTGTCAAAAGTTCATGGATGTGGATGAAGGGAAAACATGATAAGTTGCCATTTGGTATACCTATGGTTTGGCAAGAGCCTAGAGATCATTCCAATGACTGTTACTTTTGTATAGTGAAAACTTCAAGATATAACAGCAAAAATAAATGCAAAATAGAGTATCCTAGTTTACCATCACCTATATGCCCAGTGTCTCATTCAGCTGAAATCCCAGTTTAAGTTTTCGTTGAACTACCCTATATTAAACAACTCGATTAGGGCATAGTCTGACAAGTGTTTTTTTGCATGCTTCTATGTGCGCAAAGAAAAACACATCTGATAGAACCATTGGTTCCCTATGTAGCTTTCAGATGTCCATCTTTTACAGGTGCAAAATACTCGCACCTGCAAAAGATAGGACATCTGTTCACCGGTAAGGTCTGTGCTGCATGTAAAGATTCCCCACGGGGAGTCCGCTCATTATTGCACACCGTGATAGCACTGTCACAGTGTTAAGGGATGATGGGACTCCCTGTGGGGATGAAAGAATCCCCTGCCACAGCTGTCACAGCTGTAGCACCGGATCGTATTGTTATCCCATTGCTTTTAATAGGGCTAGCATTGCATTGAATTAAATGCATGGCTGAGCACTGCCTCTGATTGGCTGAGCGCTGTGACCAATCACAGGCAGTGTTCAGCTGTCATTCAATGAATGGCTGAGTGCTGCCTGTGATTGGCTGAGCGCTCAGCCAATCAGACCCAGCACTTTCTGGAGGTGGGGATTTTTAAATCCCCGGCCAGCAGAAAATGCTTCAGAGCAGTGCTGGGGACCAGGCGAGAAGACGCGCCAGAGACGGAATGTGATGTATATATATTTTTTTGCAGCAACAAGGGATGATTTTCAGGGAAGGGCTTATATTTCAAGCTTTTCCCCGAATATCACTGTGGAGGTTGCCTGCATCCAATTGCTTTCAACGGGGGCGGCTGCAGTAGTGCCAGCCCCATTGAAAGCAATGGGCACAGAGCTTTGGTCACATGCATTTTTAACATGTGTGAAGCGTTTTTTTCCTGCACACATAGGTGTGCAAAAAACAATGCTCGTCTGACTGAGCCTACAGGGTGGCTTCACATGAGCGTGTTTTTGCGCGTGCATACGCGTGCACAAAAACACGCATCTATTAGAACCAATGTTTTCCCTATGGTGTGTTCACATGTCCATGTTTTACAGGTGTGCGCTTGTAAAGATAGGGAATGCGTGCACCATAGGGAATACATGCATTGCCTTCAATGGAGCCACGGCTGCTGCCACCGACTCCATTGAAGGCAATGGTCTGCTGGCATCCATGCATTGTTTTTCAGGGAAGAGCTTTACATATAAGCCCTTCCCTGAAAAACTAAAATTTTAGTGTATAAAAAAAAAAAAAAACTTGCCTGTCCACCATTGCCGTGTCACCTGTAGGGACGAAGACCACATCTGCCACATGCGGCAGATGTTTCCTTCATCCCCGCTAGTAAAACAAATTCCCTGCTGCTACTTCTGCCACATCTCTGACAGATGCAGCAGAGGAATTCTTCAATTCTCTACTGCAGCTGTCACACATGACAGCTGCGGTGGAGGATTCTGCTGCGGCACCCCGTCAATTGATTTCAGGCAAGGGGTTTAAATATAAGCCCTTCCCTGAAAATCCAGTAAAAGTGCTATAAAGAACAAAAAAAATACATGCCTTGCTTCAGCTGCCGGGACACAGCGCCGTCTTCTCCTGCTGCACCTTGCTCTGTAGTGCTGATCTATCAGCAGGCGAGGATTTAAAATCTTGATGCTCATGTTGCAACTAAGTATTTTGTAGCTTTCCAAGAGTTTCTGGACAATTTTGGCATACATCTTTTCTCACTTATTTCCTAGGAAGTCCTTGACAATGTCTTTGAAAGATAATTAACCCGTCTTTTGTCCCAATGAAACTCATTTTTGGATTCAGAGTCCAAAAGTTAGTAAAAAAAACAAGCGTAAGATCTAAGTCAACAAAAATTGTGTTCCCCAGTGTTATCATTCAAATTCGAATGATTCAATGAATTTTGTGAACAATAAACTTGTTCCATGTAATAGAGCACTTAGATAAGGCACCAGTCACATGCCTAGACATACTGCATTGTGCAAACTTGTGATCTGTTAGTTACACCCATGCTATTAGGGCAATCAGACTATCCAGCATATTCTAAGTGTACCATACAAGGTACTAATACCCCAGGCTCCCTCGATATCTCAAGGTCAGACTGCATCCTGCAAAAATGATCAACATATGGTACTAGTTGATATTTTAGTAAAATACACAAGCTCACAAATCATGTTCACACTCCTCATGGTCTTGCCAGTTCCTATGTTACAAACAGAAAATGGGGTCAAATGTTACATAAAATTACAGAAAAAAGGCATGCTTACTGATACTGAAGTGTTTAATGTGTTTTCTGTAGCATTTTTGCTCTTCTGTCAATTGTTTTTCAAAAAGTGCAAATGTAAATTAAACTTAATTCTGAAGCAGGTTCAGCTATCCAAGGAAGGCTTGCATTTACCTGTATTTCATACTTTAACCCCCCCCCCCCCAAATTATATTCAAGGTCAAAGTTTACATCATGTGACCATGAAATGAAAAAGGTAATATTTTATTATAAAGCATTTTTTTAAATTAAAAGTGTGCTTCAAAAACAGTCCAAGATGAAAGTTCGATCATATATAGAAGCAAAGTTGTGATTCTTTTTTTGCTGATTTGGTAAATTTCACATGTTTGCAACCCTGCTGTATGAATACCATGTATTACTTAGAAATAAAGTGTTATATCTGTCAGTTACAGTTGCAGCACATTTTAGCTTGATTGTGATAGCACATTACAGTAGGTTATCTTTTCTTAACCCATTAAATAGTCACTTAACTTAATGTTTCTTGTTTTGCCTAAGGGAACGAGCTGCTGATGTCATTACCAGCTCTTTCACATTCGTGCAGCCTGTTTAGACTCTTGTTGAGAATCATGCAGTTCTTGTTCACTTGTTTAGTTCACTTGTTTAATCCATTTAGGACCAAGCACTGTAAATTTATGGTGCTTGGTTCTGGCCTTTGAAATCAGCCAATTGTAAAAATACAATGCTGGTTTAAAGCCCCTGCTTCTGCAATCAAACGGGAGCATGTCGGGTTGTCAACTGTTAGTCACAGCTGATAGCTCGGAGGAGAAGGCAGGGGTTTTTAAACCTTTCTGCCTCCTCCTTTCCCGAGTACACAGCACTTTTCCTGTTTTCTTTTCAGCCCTTATTTAGGTTGCGTTCATGTAAGCCATTGTTCTCACAGCCTGCACGCCCATAACAAGAAAGTTATCTCAGTCAAATTAAACTTTGCTACATCTATACACTTTTTCAAATATTTGTTATACTTACCTGCTCCTTCGATCCAGCGGTGTCCCCATCTGAAGTTGTCACGTGTCATGAAAATCTGACTCTTTTCAGAGTCCTGTGCATCCCATTTGCATGCTCTACTATAGACATTACAGAGGAAAGTGCCCACCACCTGTGAAAGGCTTTTTGTCTTGTATTGCTCATCAAACTGTTGTACAAATAGTACTCAAAGATTGTATCAATTGATAGAGATAGAGATGGAGATTTAGAAGTCTTCCAGCTGCGAGCTATCAGAATTGCCTATAAAAAATATATAAAACATCAATCTCCTTTTGTCTGGAGGAAAGTTGTCTATTCCTAAAGAAAATAAAGCAAAAACTGGGGTACACCAGAGTTGAATACTATTAAATTTGCTTATTAGATAAAAAATCTCTAACAGAGGTATTCTTAAAAATTATGGAATAATGAGCCAAAATACCTACATAATCTCCAGCATGTATTAAATTAGCCTAGATGCTCTGTAGCCAATTTAGCAAATAATAGTAGCATCAAATCAACAATTTGTGATAAACCTTCATAAGATTAGCATGTAAAGTGGCCAAATGAGACCATCTAATAGCTCTTGACCATTGTTCTGCTGAAAAAGATCAATGAAGATCTCTCTCAATTGATTAAATGAGCTTTTTTTTTTTTTAATCTCCACATCTCTGTTAACAATATCATAAAATTGTTTGGTATTTACATTAACAGGTGTAGGGGCTCTCCAAACCACATCATACATTACCTGTGGAATAGAGAATTACTTAAGTGGAAAATGTTTCTATTAATGCTTAACCCCTTAACTAAACTCATAATTTTTTTTTTTACGGCAGCCATTAAGGGGCTTTATTCTGCAGTGCCGCCAAAAGATGTGCTGCATTAGAAGCCCGGCACAGGTTTCTCATGCAAGGGGAGTAGATGCTCAGCTAGATGCTGACATGTAAATGGCAGACAGAGGGAGGCAGCTCCCTCTGTCATCCACTGGACCCCTGTAATGTAATACTGGGCTCCCGATGGGTTACTATGGCACCCAGTGGATTGGATATAGTCTCCGAGTCTATCAAGTATGGTGGTCTATGAGGATCAGACTCTGATTAACTTTATAGGCTTTCTAATGCACTACAGTGTATTATAAAAGTGATATAGTATACTGATATCAAGTCGAATGACAATGGGACTCCCCATGGAGATGAAGAAATCCTCTGCCACAGCTGTCACAGCTGTAGCAGATAATCGAGATCTTCTCCCATTGAATTCAATAGAGCCGGCTCTACAGTCTGCTCCATTGAAAGCAATGGACTGCTGGTAAGTCCTGCAGTGATTTTCAAGGAAGGGCTTTAACCCCTTCCCGCTCCATGACGTACCGTTACATCATGGGAGCGGGGTACTTCCCGCAACATGACGTACCGGTATGTCATGTCATTAAAGTGTCGCTGCATCCGGGCTGGGGACCAATCACAGCGGGCCCTTCCCCATGATCGCTGTGATTGGTCAGAGAAAAATTCCCTGACCAATCACAGCGCGATAGCGGAGTTGCGCTGTTTAGAGTAGGGGCTCTGTCTGCAAGCACCTCAGTGTGTTTCCGGTGCTTGTAGACAGAGCACCTACTGTGGCATATGTGAATAAAAAGAGCGATTAGTGTGTAGATTAGGCAGGGAGTGAGTGTAGTGTAGTGATCGGCAGAGTAGTGTAGTGTAGTGATCGGCAGTGTAGTGTAGTGAGTGATCAGAAGTGTAGTGTAGTGAGTGATCAGAAGTGTAGTGTAGTGTAGTGTAGTGATCAACAGTGTAGTGTAGTGATCAGCAGTGTAGTGAGTGTGTGATCAGAAGTGTAGTGTAGTGTAGTGAGTGACTTGTAGTGTGTGAGGGATCTGTAGTGTACTGTAGTATGTGACCAGAAGTGTAGTGAGTGAGGGATCTGTAGAGTAGTGAGTGACCTGTAGTGTGCGATCAGCAGTGTAGTGTAGCGCAGCGTGTAGTGTCAGTGTATCCCATGGTGTTAAAAAATAAAAAAAAATGTTTGTTCCCATTCCGTTACCTATCCCGTCACCCATCATTAGTTAGTGTAGCGTGTAGTTAGTCCATCTAGTGTGTAGCGTGTCGTTAGTCCGTGTAGTGTCAGTGTATTCGTCTGTGAAAAAAAAAATACAAAAAAACAAAAAAAGTTCCTGTTGTTCCCATTTCATTACCTACCCCGTCACCCATCAATAGTTAGTGTAGCGTGTAGTTAGTCCATCTAGTGTGTAGCATGTCGTTAGTCCGTGTAGTATCAGTGTATTCGTCTGTGTAAAAAAAAATACAAAAAAAAAAGTTCCTGTTGTTCCCATTTCATTACCTATCCCGTCACCCGTCATTAGTTAGTCTAGCGTGTAGTTAGTCTGTCCAGTGTGTAGCATGTAGTTAGTCCATCTAGTGTGTTGCGTGTAGTTAGTCAGTGTAGCGTGTTGCGTGTGAATACACCACATACGTTTCCGCTGTCTTTCTGACCCCGTCCCGTGGTGACCCCATCCCGCAGTGTCCTATCCAATAAAACTTTTTCCCCGTGTGCCCAATTTTATATAACTATGGCCCACAGGATGTACACTGCAGAGGAAGCATATGCAATCATTGCATCAGACTCAGACTCAGGTAGTGGTGATGACCCCACTTTTTTGGCATTTTCTGACTCCTCATCATCATCATCATTATCAAGAGAGTCTGAGCTCCCTGCACCCCCGAGAAGGCATCCAAGGACTGCCACTGACTCCAATGAATCTGATGCTCACTGGAGTACCCCCGAAGATTTAAGACCCCAGATCCCTGATTTTATTGGGAACCCAGGGATTCAATTTGATACGGAAGGGCTCAGAGCGAAGGACTTCTTCAAGTTTTTTTTTCAGAAGTCTTCATTGCCCATATTGTTACACAGACTAATTTGTTTGTCCAGAATTTTATTCAACAAAATCCCACATCCAGCTATGCAAGACCTGATAAGTGGACCCCTGTGGCTGCACCAGAGATACAAAAATTTGGGGGGCTTATACTAACTATGGGGCTAATAAGAAGCCGACGATCAGGGGGTACTGGACCACCGATATTTTGTACCATACCCCAATGTTCCTCATGACGATGTTGAGGACGCGCTTTGAAAGTATTTTAAAATTACTGCACTATAATGACAACCAGCAGTGCCCCCCCCCCCAGCGATCACCCCAATTACGATCGGTTATATAAAATCAGGCCCGTAATAGACCATTTTAACTCCAAGTTTGCCCAGGCATATACCCCAGAGATAAATATTGCAGTAGATGAGTCCCTGGTACACTTCAAGGGGAGGGTAAAATTCCGCCAGTACCTGCCCAGTAAGCGTGCACGGTATGGTGTGAAGTTGTACAAGCTGTGCGAAAGTACATCAGGGTACACCCACAAGTTCCGCATTTATGAGGGGAAGGACACTAAAATTGAGCTCCCAGAATGCCCCCCCGTGCTGGGAGTAACAGGGAAAATAGTGTGGGAACTGGTGCACCCACTATTAGACCAGGGTTACCATCTGTACCTGGATAACTTTTATACCAGTGTCCCCCTGTTTCAGTGCCTCGCTTCCAGAGGAACAGTGGCATGTGGCACTGTTCGGAAAAATCAAAAAAGCCTCCCTAAGACGCTGCTTGGGCAACTGCTCAGAAGGGGTGAGAGCCGGGCCCAATGCAGCGACAATGTATCAGCTTTAAAGTAAGTTACTAATGTGTAGGACCAGTATTTGCAATTATTCTTTTTAGACAGAAACAAGTCCAAATTGGTGTAATAGTTTAATAGTTGTTCTTAAAGAGGCCATTGGGTTGATTAGAGTGACAATCACATCATCAGCAAAAATGGCTATTTTATGTTGCCTAGTTCTCACTAGAATGCCCCTCATCTTTACATTGATCAGAATCCTCTCAGCTAGAGGTTCCATAACTAAAGTAAAAAGTAAAGGTTACAGTGAGCATCTCTGTCTAGTACCATTATGATCTGAAAAGGCCTAGACAACAGTCTAATAGCTAAAACTTAATCTGATGGCACTGTGTAAAGAGCCTGAATCACCTCAATAGTCTTACCCTCAAGTCCAAATTTACGCAAACTGGCAAACAAACCCCCAGTAAATTCTGTTGAATGTCTTCTCCACATCCAACGTAAGAAGCAAAGAAGGCACCCATCCCTCCTTTAACGTCATTAGCAAGTCAATTACCCGTTGTGTGCTATCTGAGATTTGTCTACACTTGATAAAACCTACCTGATTCTTATGTACCAATGTTGGTAAAACCTCCAGGAGATGTTGAGTTATAATTTCATCATACATTTAGCATTGTAATTTAATGATGAAATTGGTCAGAAGTTGGCAGGTAGAGAAAACTGGCAATAGAGTCTGGGGTAAACTGGGCGGGGGGGGGGGGCATACTTAAGGTTGTTTAATGTAGAATAAAAATGACTAAAGACATCCACAATATCTTTAAGGTTACTAAGTTAATTTTGGTTGTCTGAGGACAAAATAAAAGGGATTTTTCATTTAAGACATTGTTGTTTGACTCTTTGGGCCATGACTTTACATGCTTTATTGTATAATGTGTAGTAGTTCATGCAAATGGAATTGAGTTGCTTATCAAAATCAACAGGGAGGTTACTTCTAAGTTGCTGACAAAGTTTAAATAGGGATTCATAAGTTTTTGCTCATGTTCTGATCTGATCAAGGATTTTAGTGGTTTGGCCTGTTTGCACTTCTTGAAGGAAGACCCTTGCGGAATTATTATACTTCTAACAAAAGATTTATGTGCATTCCAAAATTTGAATGGGCTTGCATCAGGCAAAACAGTTAGGGAAAAATATTCTTTCAATGCCTCAGCAATTCTCTTTGTATATGTTGGAAGCTTCATCAGAAGTGTGTTACTTTTCCAAGATCTGGTAACATAGCATGTTAGGCTGAATGAAGACAATGTTCATCTAGTTCAGCCTGTTTCAAACACCCCCCCCCCCCCGACGTGTTGGTCCAGAGGAAGGCAAAAAAAAACGACATGAGCCAATTTAGCTCATTTGGAGGAAAAAAATTCCTTCCTTACTCCATAATGGCAGCCAGAGTAATCCCTGGATCAACATTTAAGATTAACAACTACACTGGTCACCTAATGTCTATATCCTGTAATATCATAGCACTCTAAAAGGACATCTAGTCCCCTCTTAAACTCCTTGAAGAAGAAAATGAAGAAAATGTTGAAAAAGAAGAACCGAAAAAGCCTTTCACATCCCATGACCCTGACTTTAAGGTAAAAGTTGATACACCACACAGACTGAGTCAAGCAGAATTGAGTGATCTCATTCGAGACTTTTGACTTATCAAAGGAGAAGGCGGAACTTTTAGGGTCAAGACTACAGCAATGGAATCTTCTCCAACGTGATGTCAGGGTCTCGCAGTACAGAGAACATCAAAGGGATCTGCTTCCTTTTTTTGAGAAGAAAAACATCTGGTTGTTTGCTGGAATGTTAATGACTTGATGAAATGTTTGAATTTGAACCATGATTCAGCTGAATAGAGCCTATTCGTAGACTCCTCCAAGCTTAGTTTGAAAGCTGTATTACTTCACAATGGCAACCATCTTCCTTCTATTCCTATTGGTCATGCAGTTCACATGAAGGAGACTTATGCAAACATGACAACCCTCCTCGACTCAATCAAATGTGCTAAACACAAGTGGAAACCTGTGGCAATCTAAAAGTCATTGCTGTACTCTTAGGAATGCCACTGGGGTACACAAAATACTGTTGCTTTCTATGTATGCGGGACAGTAGGGATAGGAAATTACATTACATTCAAGTGGACTGGCCTGCAAGAAATCTTGACTCTACTGAGAAAAATGTCCTTGCCGGGCCTCTCGTGGACCCAAAATATGTTTTTCTTCTACCCCGTCATATAAAGCTAAGTTTATTGAAAAATGTTGTCAAAGGTATGAAGCAGGTAGGACAGGCATTTAAGTACTTAAGAAACAAATTTCCTAGATTGAGTGATGCTAAGGTTAAGGAAGGTATTTTTGTTGGGCCACAAATTCGACAACTTGTAAAGGATCCTGCGTTTGAACAAGTTTTGGAGGGAAAAGAAAAGGAAGCTTGGCAAGCCTTAAAGGGAGTTATTCATGGATTTTTAGGCAATAAAAGAGAAGATAACTACACTCAGTTGGAGACAGTACTTCTGGAAAAATACCAATAACTCGGATGCAACATGTCCCTTAAAATCCATTTTCTCCAATCCCACCTAGACTTTTTCCCTCCCAGTTGTGGAGCTGTCAGTGATGAACACGGATAAAGTTCCCACCAGGACATTTCTGTAATGGAAGAAAGATATCAGGGCTGTTGGAATAAAGCAATGCTTGCGGATTACTGCTAGTCTGTGTGTAGGGATGCTCCGGAACTCACTTACAAGAGGCAAGCCAAAAGAAAACGATCTCATGAAGTCACCACATGATTCTCTTCACACCGAAACCACCTACCAGGAATTCTTCCATCAATTTAGAACTCTTAGAATGCAACTGTCATTAAAAAAATTTCAAATGCACTTTGAATGTTAGCATATGTAATTAAAATGTATGATTTTCTCTTAATCCGTTAAAATAACATACTCCCACCTATTGTATATCACAGAAACTAGAGATAATAAAAGTTTTTCTTTGTCATATTTGTTTTTCTCACCCCAAAATTAGTGAGCTTTGACTCATGAAGTTAAGGAAACATTCTAAAGTATTTTTTTTGTTGGCCAGTGTAATTGATCAAGCAAGACATTGGAAAGCCAATACCATCACAAAGCCTTGGGTGAATATGGAAAAATAGTTTTCAAAAACTACACCTGCCGATGTTTTACTATGGCTAATAATTCTGGACCTAAATCTCCTTATATTGCTACTGAAGCTGGCATCACAGCATGGAAACACATAATAATTTCCAAATCTTTTATGCCCTTCAGACTGCCTGAATTACTTTTACAAGTGATACACTTAGTTATTCCAGATATCTCAATTAGTAACTGGATCACTGCAGGAATACTTTCAATTTCAGATATATAGGAAGTAGAGATGAGCGAGCACTCTTGGATACAGCAGTTACTCGAGCGAGCATCGCTCTTCTCGAATGACTGCTTACTGGTCCGAACGTGCTCTGGGGGGGGGGGGGGGGGGTGAGTGGCGGGTAGAGTGAGAGAGATCTCTCTCCCCCCCCTCCTGCTACTTCCCACCGCCCGCCGCTCACCCCCGCCGCCTCCCGAACATTTTTCAGTGAGATCTGCACTGTATGTTAAATAAAAAACTACTAATCCCTGCATACTTCCACTTTGTAAAGCCTGTCACAATTAAATAAATTTAAACTAGAACAATATAGCAAGGAAATTGGAAGGCCAAGCAAAAATATACAGCTAATGAATACAATTGAAACCTTGTTATTAGAAAAAAATTCTGAAGGAAAGTAGAAAAGTAAAAGACACTGATCACAACCTAAAATGTTTCTACACAAATGCACAGAGCATGGGAAATAAACAAGGGGAATTAGAGCTCTTAACACAGGAAGAGAAATATGATGCCATAGCCATCACAGAAACTTGGTGGGATAATACCCAAGATGGGAATACAAGACTTGAAGGATACAATTTATTTATAAGAAACAGACTTAATTAAAGGGGAGGAGGTATTGGGCTGTATGTTAGAAAGGCCCCTTGCACATGGGCGGAAATTCCACTGCGGGATTTCCCGCAGAATTTCCGCCCGTGGAAGCTGCCATAGGATTGAGTTAAAAAACGCAATCCTAGGCAGACGGTCGTGATTTGTCTGCGTGAAATCATGCGTAGAAAGCAAATCGCGGCATGCTCTTTTTCTGTGCGGGGCTCTACCGGTGGCCCGGCATGGCACGGGAGGTCTGGGAATTCGTAAATCGCTGTGCAGCTTGTGCACGTGGTAAGAGTCGCTGTAAGAGCCCTGAGAGACCGTTAATGCCATTGTCAGCACCTGGTAGGCCATGGTTGCATGTGTCCATGGATTTTGTCACTGACCTGCCCCGTCACAGGGTTGTTCCACCATTTTGGTAGCTGTTGACAGGTTCTCGAAAATGGCCCATTTTCTTGCTTTGAAAAAAATTACCATCCGCCGCTGAATTAGTGAAGATTTTCATCAGAGGGATTATAAGATTGCACGGAATGCCAGTCAATATAGTTTCGGATTGGGGGGGGTGCAATTCGTGGCCCAATTTTGGAGGGCCTTCTGTAAAAGCTTGGAAACATCTCTGTCTTTCTCATCAGCGTTTCATCTGCAGATGAATGGGCAAACAGAATGCAAAAATCAAGACCTAGTACAATACTTGCATCTTTTTGTGGGCGAGTGGGTCAGTCAGTGGGTAGAGTTTTACCTTTGGCCGAATTTGACATAAATAATCATATTAGTTCTGTGAGGGGGATGTCACCTTTTTTCTGTGTGTTTGGTCAGCATCCCCGGTTCCTGACTTCCATTCCAATACCTACAGTTTGTCCCGCTGTTGATGTTGTTACTATTGGGTTGCAGGAGGTCTGGAATGGTGTGCACAAGAATTTGGAGGAAGCGAGTGGTCGTATGCAACTACGCAGTTGTAAAAGGTCCACTGTGTCGAAGCCATTTTAGGTCGGTCAGAAGGTTTATCTGTCCACGAAAAATTTAAAATTTGAAGCTCCCCTCGGCAAAGTTTGCGCCGCATTTTATCGGTCCATTTGCCATAACACGAGTCATTAATCCTCTAACTTATGAGTTGGATTTACCGGGTTCTTGGAGGGTGCATAGGGTGTTTCATAAATCCCTTTTGAAGTTGTTAATCCCTCCTGCAACTAGGCAGCGTAGGGTCAGGGTTGGTAGCCTGGACCTGACCACCTTTGGGGCTACCTCCTGGAAGGGACATCGGAGTGGGTGAGGGTCAGGGAGCCCCACGCCATGCGTACCTGTGCACACTACTAGTACTGCAACAGCTCCATTGTGACGAGCCAAAATGCGTTGCATTTCAATAAAGAAAGATCGATATATAATGTAAGATTTTTGGCAGTCTATCCTTGGGAGCGCTAGGTGCCTTTTTCCTGTTCCAATTTGGCAATCTATATATTGGGTACTTCATAGGAAGACACAAACACTGAGCAGCTCTCCTGATCACTCAGGATAGAGGAAAAGACTTAGAAGATTAACCTGCTATTTCTAGATGCTTGCTGGGATGTGGAGGTGTTATTAGGGTTTCCTTTTGGTTACCTGGTAAGTCCTGTTTAATCCCATGTTCCGTTGTTATTGTAGTTCATCTAGTGGCGCACTGTACTGATCCTTTTCTATTAGAAGAGAAAAAATGGGGATCTGCTATCTTGGACCTAATTCTTACCAACAGAGAAGAAATGGTTGAGGAGGCAAGCATGACTGGGACCTTAAGAGGCAGTGATCTTGCTATCATTGCATTTTGAATACTAAGGGGAGGAAGACCTGAGAGCACTCAGATTTCAAGATTGGATTTTAGAAAGGCAGATTTTAATGATCTCAGTAAGAGGGTAAGAAGGATTCAATTGATGGATGTTCTAAAGGACAGAAATCCCTAAAAGAAGGAAAAATGGAAAGCATTTAGTGAGATCAGGATGGATGAACGCAGAACTTAAATACATGCTAAAAAGGAAGAAAAATATGTTTATCAAATGGCATATTTAAGAAGGACACAATGTAGTCTGCATAATGTAGTTGGGCAAGTGTCAGAAAAGCCAAAGCTCATAATGAATTGAGGCTTGCAAAAGAAGTTAAAGCAAAAAGAAAAGGATTGTGGGTGTATGTCAAAAGTAAAAGGAAAGTCAAAGATGCAATAGGATGCTTACAGGAGCAAAATTGGGAATTGGTTAAAAATGATGTTTAGAAAAGCAAACTTTTAAATTCCTATTTTGTATCAAATAATCTTCCATGTGCTATTGAAGGAACAATATAATACAGGCCATCTATAAGCAGAGTGATGGTTAGGGGCACTTAGCTAACTTACATGAATTCAAGTCTCCAGGTCCTGAGGAATTACATCCTGAGGTGTTGAAGCAAGCAGGAGAGGTAATTGCTTAACCACTCATTGTAATCTTTGAAAAGAGTGGTCCCATAAGACTGTAAAAGGGCAAATGTTTTCCCTATCTTCAAAAAACAGAACAAAGTGAACCTAGGAAACTACAGACCTGTAAGCCTGACTTCTACATTGGGAACATTTTTTGAACAAATTATTAAACAGCATGCATACAAGTACTTGGATGAGAATAGAGAAATTAACCAGAGCCAGCATGACTTTGTAACAAACAAGTCATGCCAGACTAATCTAATTTCCTTCTATGACAGAATCACTGACTGGATTGATCAGGGGAATGCAGTGGACATAGTATAGCTTGACAAAGTATCTCATGCCATCTTTATTGAAAAAATTGCCAAATATGGGATCGCCAAGGTAACTGTTAGGTGGATTCCCAACTGCCTGAGTGATCACACTCAAAGAGTGGTCATAAATGCCTACGCATCCAAGTGGAAGAATGTCTCAAGTGGGGTAGCATAAGGCTCTATCGTGGGCTCAGTATTCTTATAAATGATCTAAATGAGGGAATTGAGGGAAACCTCATCAAATTTGAAGATTACATAAAGTGGGAGAGATAGCTAATACTAGAGCAAGAGAGGATTCAAAAAGATCTAAACAAGCTTGAACAGTGTGCAGCGGCTAACAGAATGGCATTTAATAGGGAGAAATGCAAATTTGTATATCTGGGCAAGAAAAATGAAAATAGCACATACAGAATTGGAAGAGTTGAGCTAAGCAGCATCACATGTGCAAAAAGACGTGTATAGTAATAGATCACAGACTGAACATAAGTCAAAAGTGTGATAGAGCAGCAAAAGGGAAAACAATTCTGGGGTGCATTATCCCCCTCTACTCTTCCTTAGTCAGACCTCATTTAGAATACTGTGTCCAGTTCTGGGCACCCCAATTAAAAAAAAACATATCAACAAACTGGAGCAAGTTCAGAGAAGAATTACCAGGACAGTGAGTGGTCAACAAGTCATGTCCTATGAGAAATGGTTAATTGATCTGGGAATGTTTAGCTTGCAAAAACAAAGTCTGAGAGGAGATTTGATAGCTGCCTGCCAATTTCTGAAGGGCTATCACAGTGCAGAGGGATCAGCCCTATTCTCATTTTCACAATCACAGACTAGTAACAACGGGATGAATCTGAGAGGGAGAAGATAAAAATTAGAAAAAACTTTGACAGTGAGGGTGATCAATAAGTGAAATAGATTGCCACAGGAGATAGTGAGCTCTCCTTCAATGGAAGTCTTCAAACTGAGGCTAGCCAGATATCTGCCTAGGATGATCTAGCGAATCCTGCATTGAGCGGGGGGTTTGAGAAAGGAGACAATTTATGTTTTGGAATGGCCAAGTAAGAGTCTTGACCTTAACTATATTGAAATGTTGTAGCATGACCTGTGTATGCAATGCATCCAGAAAATATTAATGAATTAAAACACAGTTAAGGGCAGGAGGGGTTCAAAATTTGTGTTTCATGGAGCTGATTGCGCTAAAGGAAAACCTACAAGTTTTGATATTTAAGGATTAACTTACTTATTCTGTCTGCACTGTGGATGTTTATTGAATGTGCTCAATTAAACACACAAATGGTGCAACTTACTTAGATTGTGCATTTCTATAACTGTGACTTAGGTAACAATCAGACTACAAGTTATTAGTAATCCATGCAGAAATCCAGCTGATTGCAGAGTTCATTTACCTTTTCTAGCAACTGTATACAGATCTAGCAGGCACCCTAAATGTTTAGCTTGATAAAACAGTTTAACATGCCAAATGATCGTTTAGTGCCTTAGGGTGGCTTTAAACGAGTGTGTTTTTGTCTGTACATAGGTGTGTACCTATGTACACGCAAAAACACGAGTGTATGAAGGTTCCATGCTGCTGCCATGTCCCTGCGGGGATGAAGAACACATCTGCCCCATGTGGCAGATGTTTCCTTCATCCCCACGAGGAAAAAGAATTCCCTGCTGCACCTGCCACATCTGTGACAGATGCAGCAAAGTAATTATAAATCCCCGCAGGGGTGAAGAACACATCTGTTGCATGCGACAGATGCTTTCTTCATCCCCGTGTGGAATAAAGATCTCCCTGCTGCATCTGCCACATCTGTGACAGATGCAGCAAAGGAATTATTCATCTCTGGAGGGAAGAAAGAATTCCCTACCGCAGCTGTCAAAGATGACAGCTGCGGTATCGGATCAAGCTGCGGGCACTCAGTAATTGTTTTTCAGGGAAGGGCTTTAAATATAAGCCCTTCCCTGAAAAACAAGAAAAAATGGTAATTTAAAAAAAAATAAAAATACTCACCTTTCTTCAGCTGTCAGGGCTCTGCAGCGTCTAGCCGGCTCTTCTTCAGCACTGCTCTGAGGAGTATTCAGCAGGCGGGGACACTTGCTGAATTGGCTGCCTCAGATTGGCTGAGCACTGTGACCTCTCAGAGGCAGCTCTCAGCTATTGAATGACAGCCGAGAGCTGCCTCTGATTGTTCCCTGCGCTCAGCCAATCAGAGGCAGCACTCACCCATTCATGAATTCAAGACTGGTGAGTATTTTTTTATTATTATTTTTATTACAATTTTTCTTGTTTTTCAAGGAAGGGCTTATATTTAAAGCCCTTCCCTGAAAAACAATTACTGGGTGCCCGCAGCTTGATCCTCTACCGCAGCTGTCATCTGTGACAGCTGCAGTAAGGAATTCTTTATTCCCTGCAGGGATGAAGAATTCCTTTGCTGCATCTGTCACAGATGTGGCAGATGCAGCAGGGAATTCTTTATTCCCCACGGGGATTTATAATTCCTTTGCTGCATCTGTCACAGATGTAGCAGGTGCAGAAGGGAATTATTTTTCCATGCGGTGATGAAGGAAACATCTGCTGCATGCGGCAGATGTGTTCTTCATCCCTTCGGGGACACAGTAGCGGCAGACAGGTAAGATTTTTTTTATTTTTATTGTTTTACACTAAAATTGTTGTTTTTCAAGGAAGGGCTTATATTTAAAACCCTTCCCTGAAAAACAATTACGGAGTACCGGCAGACCATTGTCTTCAATGGAGCCGCCGGCAGCAGCCGCTGCTCCATTGCAGGTAATGCGTGGATTCCCTATTGTGCACACATGTCCTATCTTTACAGGCATGCTCCTGTAAAACACGGACATGTGAAGCCACCATAGGGAATGCATTGCTTGTAATAGACGCGTGTTTTTGTACGCGTGTATGCACGCACAAAAACACAATCGTCTGAAGCCACCCTTACTCTATTTTGATGGCTATTGACAGATAATGACTGTCGGGCTACATAAGCACACACCATTAATGATGTTTTTTGAAGTGCTGCATCCATAGCTTTTTTTGAGAAATTTAAAATCATTTATTGAAGCAAATCTAAAAATGACTTATTAAGGCTCTTTTACATGGGCCGATAATCTTTCGGATTCCTGCGATCCAGCGAAAATTTCAATGATGATTATTGTTCAGTGTAAATGCATGCCCTGACTGAATGATGAATGATAAGTTGTTTGCTTCTCATTTGTCATTCAGTTACTGCATGCAGAAAACTGAACAAGGAATTGGCCCATGTAAACAGGCCCATGAAAAACTGCTTGTTTACTGTGACTGGAAGCAGGCGATCCCTGGATTGCGCCGCCTCTGATCACTAGCAACAACCTTTCCTGTGTAAAAGTCTTGAGAAACTTTTTGAAGTTTGGGGAGGTTTCTTTTTAAATATTATTATTTTTTATTGAAAAGTTTTGAAAATAACAGATTGTTTATGCATTAACAATTAATTGACATCTATAGCCTGAACAACAGTGAAACATAAGTATGTGTCTAAAGGTTTATTTCCATGTAATAGAAACCACATGCGACTGAGACTCTGTCCAATCACTAATGCGAATACCCACACGGACTTTCTGACCTAATTGGCAATATGGTGCTTCCATTGTCTGCTGTAGCAGGGTAGAGTCTCAACCACAAGTGGTTTCTGTTACGCGGGAATACACCCTAAGGCCACCCTCACATGTAGAAAAATCACCATGGGCATTCCGCAGTGGAATGCCCTCAACAATTCCGCAGTGACCAAATCCACACCCAAATGATGCAGATTTGGCTGAGTTTTAAATTGTGGATCAGCTGTGGAATTTAACCCTTGAATTTCAAGGGTTGAATTCTATTTGGTGTGGAAAATTTCTACACGATATCAAGGAAACTTTTTAAATCTCCTCCACATGCATTGTACTGTAAATGCTGCAGAATATCCTTGGCATTTATGGACAGTATGAAGGCAGCCTAAGGAAATAGGTTAGGGCTAGAAATGGGAATAGAGTATGGTTGTGAGAAGATAGGTAGACCATCATGTCATACACAGTACAATATCATTTACTGTAATATACTGTAGTATTTGTTGTATAAATAACAATTCTATAAATCTCTCTCTGGGATGATTTAGTGAATCCTGCATTGAGCAGGGGTTTGGACCAGATGACCCTGGAGGTCGCTTCCAACTCTATCATTCTAGGATTATATGATTAAAGTTAATCCACTGTTTCACAGTAATGAGGGGGGAATTTAAAACCTCTATGTGACAGTATTGTAATCTTCATCTCTGAACATTGATTTCGGGGTGGTTTCTCAACTTAAATAGGCAGCTTGTTAGTAGAGAAAGGAGGATTTCTCTATGGATATAAAAACATAGTTACATTTAACCCCTTAAGGACCAGCGTGTTTTGTACCTTAAGGACAAGACACTTTTTCGGGATTTTACCCATGTGGTGGTTTTAATTTTTTTTCCTTCAGCTACCAAAATTATTTGTGCTGTGTTTTTTTCCATGACATGTAGAGCCATTTTTTTTATATCTTTTTCACTGACTTTTTTTTTTTTACTGTTTTTTAGTTTTATTAGGGGTAAAAAGCTAAAAAAAGGATTTTTTTTAACATTTATAGTTATTTTTTTTTAATTAGTAAATTTAGGTTAAAATAAAGTATAGGAATGGGTTCCTGATTTTGTTTCGGACATTTTGATATATATTATGTATGGTTTTGGATTACAGTGTGCATACGGCGACAGGTTTGTTTGGCGTCAGCTTTAGGTTATTTTCTTTTTTATGTATATATTTTTATTTTACTTTTTTATGTAATCATTTTTTTAATATCTATTTCCCTGTGACGTCATACAAGACCTCTGGGGGACATTTACATGTTTGTTTGCTTTTTTTTTTATTTGACACTTTTTCAAGGTAGCTGAGGCATCCATAGGAGCCCCTGTAGTGACAATAGTTAGTGACAGAGTTGATCAGGGTCTGTAAGAACCCTGCAACCCTGCAGGTTGTGACAGGTCATCCCATCAGCTGTCTCGCATAGTGGAAGAACGATTCTCACTTTCACTTTTTAGTACATAGCGCTCATTGAGCGCTGTGTACTAGAAAAAAGAGAAGGCAGAAAGGATTAAAAAACCCTCCTGCCTTCTCCCACATGCTCTCAGCTGTGACTAACAGCTGACAACCCGTCATGATTCTAATTTATTGCAGAAGTAAAGGCTTTAAACCCCGCTGTATTTTTAATATCCTCTGGATTTAAAGCCCAGGACAAAGAGCTGTAAATTTAAAGTGCTTGGTCCTAAATGGGTTAATATAAGTATTCTTCAACTGCTCAGTTTTTCTTTATAGACTGTAAATGAGCATAATAGTTAGTCTGATCAACACTATTGTCATATTTTCTGTACCTTGGAGAAGATCAGCAAAGGTATGTAACCTATTAGGGCAAAATACATCAATATGCATCAGTGATGCAGGAATTATTTATGCCTCTGCTGTTTTCTGTACATAAGCCATCATTCTCTCATCTTCTCTGTTTCTGTTATTTGTGAAGGCTGAAGCATTTTCTTCTACTTATACTACATTTTATTGTATAAAACCATCATATATTCCTTACCAAAGAAACTGTGAATTATGCATGGTGTGTTCAATTTCTCCAATAAATGCATTTCCTGGCAAGAAGAAAAACTGCACAAGAATAAGAGAGAGAAAAAAAGGATTATTAGCACGTTATTTTAGCATTGTGTCAGGGTTCGGATTTAGTTGTTGAGGTTGCTTTGAAAATGCCGTGGCAGGCACTCAATCAGAAAAATGCTACTCTGAGTCAACATAATCTTTGAATAAGAGGGAAAAAAATCAACATATTACTGCTACTGTATACTCTAGAGGCAAAAGGGACTAAGATGAAGCTTTTCAGAAGAAATTTCATTGTATAGGCCATTGAAATAGAACTATAATTTAACAACTTTGCTGCTGTTTGATGCCTTAAACTTAACTGCTGAGACTCATTTGCTTTTTTGAAGGCAACTGTTCTCAGAGTAAAATGTTAAAGTGTAGCTAAACTTTAAAAAAAAACCAACTTCTGACATGTCAGAAATATTAATCGGTGGGGTCTGGGTGCTGAGACCCCCACTGATCTCTATAACAAATGAGCAGAACCATTCAGTTGAGTGCTGTGTCTATTCAGGAGTTATCAGTAAGCAGCTTACAGACTTCAAAGACTTTTTATGGAGCCCGTACACCATTCCGAGCAGGGGCAGAAACAGATGAATGGGCATATCACTTAGCTGATTGCTTTTGCCATTTTGTTTTAGCAATTGGTGGGGTCTTAGCAGGTAGACCCATACAACTGCACTATTTGCTGTGTGGGTTTGTGGTACTATTTTCAGCGGACTGTATGTGTCATTATTAGAGATGAGCGAACGTACTCGTCCGAGCTTGATATTCGTGCGAATATTACGGTGTTCGGGATGCTCGTTACTCGTAACGAGTACCACGCGGTGTTCCGGTTACTTTCAGTTTCCTCTCTGAGACGTTAGCGCGCTTTTCTGGCCAATTGAAAGACAGGGAAGGCATTACAACTTCCCCCTGTGACGTTCAAGCCCTATACCACCCCCCTGCTGTGAGTGGCTGGGGTGATCAGATGTCACCCGAGTATAAAAGTCGGCCCCTCCCGCGGCTCGGCTCAGATGCCGTGTGAGTTAGTGAGGGAAAGTGCTGTTCTATTGGAGTTGCTGTAGGGAGAGTGTTTGTAGTGAGTGTAGGCTTCAAGAACCCCAACGGTCCTTCTTAGGGCCACATCTACGTGTGTGCAGGCTGCTGTTATCAGTGGAAATTTTTTTTTTTTTTCTCAAAATCGGCAGTGCAGAGCATTGCACCCGGTATTAGGGACAGAAGTGGTGCTTAGGCAGGGAGAGTGTTAGGAGTGAGTGTAGCCTTCAAGAACCTCAACGGTCCTTTCTAGGGCCAAATTTAACCGTGTGCAGTACTGTGCTGACTGCTGTTAGCAGTGTTGCATATTTTTTTTTCTAAAAATCGTCTGTGCAGAGCATTGCACCCTCCATTGATACTACAGGGACAGAATTGTGTAAGGCAGGGCCACAACACAGTTATTGTTCATTGAATATACGCAGTGGGGCCTTACCTTTGCAAAAAAGCGAAAAAATTATATTTGGCCTGCCTGTGTCAGTCCTAAGGTCTCCGTGTACGTGTGTGCTGCGTGGAGAATATACAAAAATCAGACGCAACCAGCTACAGTTTACTGCAGGCTTGCGCCATTGTCTTTCCTGACTGGCAAATACCTGCTCTGCCAGAGTTAATAACTCTGCTACACTAAAGTTGTGTGACACTTTTTCAGGGCCACATCACAGTTATTAAACGTATTGTTCATTGAATATACGCAGTGGGGCCTTCCCTTTGCAAAAAAGCGAAATAAAATTATATTTGGCCTGCCTGTGTCAGTCCTAAGGTCTCCGTGTACGTGTGTGCTGCGTGGAGAACGTACAAAAATCAGACGCAACCAGCTACGGTTTACTGCAGGCTTGCGCCATTGTCTTTCCTGACTGGCAAATACCTGCTCTGCCAGAGTTAATAACTCTGCTACACTAAAGTTGTGTGACACTTTTTCAGGGCCACACCACAGTTATTAAACGTATTGTTCATTGAATATACACAGTGGGGCCTTCCCTTTGCAAAAAAGCGAAAAAATTATATTTGGCCTGCCTGTGTCAGTCCTAAGGTCTCCGTGTACGTGTGTGCTGCGTGGAGAACGTACAAAAATCAGACGCAACCAGCTACGGTTTACTGCAGGCTTGCGCCATTGTCTTTCCTGACTGGCAAATACCTGCTCTGCCAGAGTTAATAACTCTGCTACACTAAAGTTGTGTGACACTTTTTCAGGGCCACACCACAGTTATTAAACGTATTGTTCATTGAATATACGCAGTGGGGCCTTCCCTTTGCAAAAAAGCGAAAAAATTATATTTGGCCTGCCTGTGTCAGTCCTAAGGTCTCCGTGTACGTGTGTGCTGCGTGGAGAACGTACAAAAATCAGACGCAACCAACTACGGTTTACTGCAGGCTTGCGCCATTGTCTTTCCTGACTGGCAAATACCTGCTCTGCCAGAGTTAATAACTCTGCTACACTAAAGTTGTGTGACACTTTTTCAGGGCCACAACACAGTTATTAAACGTATTGTTCATTGAATATACGCAGTGGGGCCTTCCCTTTGCAAAAAAGTGAAAAAATTATATTTGGCCTGCCTGTGTCAGTCCTAAGGTCTCCGTGTACGTGTGTGCTGCGTGGAGAACGTACAAAAATCAGACGCAACCAGCTACGGTTTACTGCAGGCTTGCGCCATTGCCTTTCCTGACTGGCAAATACCTGCTCTGCCAGAGTTAATAACTCTGCTACACTAAAGTTGTGTGACACTTTTTCAGGGCCACACCACAGTTATTAAACGTATTGTTCATTGAATATACGCAGTGGGGCCTTCCCTTTCCAAAAAAGCGAAAAAATTATATTTGACCTGCAGGCTTGCGCCAATTTATTTCCTGCCTGGGAAATCAAATCACTGGTAATACAGCATGCTGAGGGGTAGGGGTAGGCCTAGAGGATGTGGACGCGGCCGAGGACGCGGAGGGCCAAGTGAGGGTGTGGGCACAGCCCGAGCTCCTGATCCAAGTGTGTCGCAGCCGACTGCTGCGCGATTAGGAGAGAGGCACGTTTCTGGCGTCCCCACATTCATCGCCCAATTAATGGGTCCACGCGGGAGACGGTTATTAGAAAATGAGCAGTGTGAGCAGGTCCTGTCCTGGATGGCAGAAAGTGCTTCGAGCAACCTATCGTCCAGCCACAGTTCTGCGCCGTCCACTGCTGCAAATCCGAATCATCTGTCTGCTGCTCCTCCTTCCTCCCAGCCTCCTCACTCCACTACAATGACACATGCTCAGGAGCGGGAACACTCCCAGGAACTTTTCTCGGGCCCCTGCTCAGATTGGGCAGCAGTGGTTCCTCTACCACCAGAGGAGTTTATCGTCACTGATGCCCAACCATTGGAAAGTTCCCGGGGTCCGGGGGATGAGGCTGGGGACTTCCGCCAACTGTCTCAAGACCTTTCAGTGGGTGAGGAGGACGATGACGATGAGACACAGTTGTCTTGCAGTGAGGTAGTAGTAAGGGCAGTAAGTCCGAGGGAGCAGCGCACAGAGGATTCGGAGGAAGAGCAGCAGGACGATGAGGTGACTGACCCCACCTGGTGTGCAACGCCTACACAGGACAGGTCTTCAGAGGGGGAGGCACGGGCAGCAGCAGGGCAGGTTGCAAGAGGCAGTGCGGTGGCCAGGGGTAGAGGCAGGGTCAGACCGAATAATCCACCAAGTGTTTCCCAAAGCGCCCCCTCGTGCCATGCCACCCTGCAGAGGCCGAGGTGCTCTAAGGTCTGGCAGTTTTTCACCGAGACGCCTGACGACCGACGAACAGTGGTGTGCAACCTTTGTCGCGCCAAGATCAGCCGGGGAGCCACCACCAACAGCCTGACCACCACCAGCAAGGTGGGACGACGGCCGTTCACCGCCTCCGGTTTGCACCGCTGCCTCTCCCCCTGTGCCCCAACCTGCCACTGAGATCCAACCCCCCTCTCAGGACACAGGCACTACCGTCTCATGGCCTGCACCCACACCCTCACCTCCGCTGTCCTCGGCCCCATCCAGCAATGTCTCGCACCGCACAGTCCAGCCGTCGCTAGCGCAACTGTTGGAGCGCAAGCGCAAGTACGCCGCCACGCACCCGCACGCTCAATCGTTAACCGTCCACATAGCCAAATTTATCAGCCTTGAGATGCTGCCGTATAGGGTTGTGGAAACGGAGTCCTTCAAAGCTATTATGGCGGCGGCGGCCCCGCGCTACTCAGTTCCCAGTCGCCACTACTTTTCCCGATGTGCCGTCCCAGCCCTGCACGACCACGTCTCCCGCAACATTGTACGCGCCCTCACCAATGCGGTTAGTGGCAAGGTCCACTTAACTACGGACACGTGGACAAGCACAGGCGGGCAGGGCCACTACATCTCCCTGACGGCACATTGGGTGAATTTAGTGGAGGCTGGGACAGAGTCAGAGCCTGGGACCGCTCACGTCCTACCCACCCCCAGAATTGAGGGCTCCAGCTCGGTGGTGGTATGTTCGGCGGTGTATGCTACTTCCACTAAAGCACCCTCCTCCTCCTCCTCAACCTCTGTCTCGCAATCTAGATGTGTCAGCAGCAGCAGGACGTCGCCAGCAGTCGGTGTCGCGCGGCGTGGCAGCACAGCGGTGGGCAAGCGTCAGCAGGCCGTGCTGAAACTACTCAGCTTAGGAGATAGGAGGCACACGGCCCACGAACTGCTGCAGGATCTGACAGAGCAGACCGACCGTTGGCTTGCGCCGCTGAGCCTCCAACCGGGCATGGTCGTGTGTGACAACGGCCGTAACCTGGTGGCGGCTCTGCAGCTCGGCAGCCTCACGCACGTGCCATGCCTGGCCCACGTCTTTAATTTGGTGGTTCAGCGCTTTCTGAAAAGCTACCCACGCTTGTCAGACCTGCTCGTAAAGGTGCGCCGGCTCTGCGCACATTTCCGCAAGTCCCACACGGACGCTGCCACCCTGCGCACCCTGCAACATCGCTTTAATCTGCCAGTGCACCGACTGCTGTGCGACGTGCCCACACGTTGGAACTCTACGCTCCACATGTTGGCTAGGCTCTATGATCAGCGTAGAGCTATAGTGGAATACCAACTCCAACATGGGCGGTGCAGTGGGAGTCAGCCTCCTCAATTCTTTTCAGAAGAGTGGGCCTGGTTGGCAGACATCTGCCAGGTCCTTCGAAACTTTGAGCAGTCTCCCCAGGTGGTGAGCGGCGATGCTGCAATCATTAGCGTCACCATTCCTCTGCTATGCATCTTGAGAAGTTCCCTGCAAACCATAAAGGCAGCCGCTTTGCGCTCGGAAACAGAGCCGGGGGAAGACAGTATGCCGCTGGATAGTCAGAGCACCCTCCTGTCTATATCTCAGCGCGTTCAGGAGGAGGAGGAGGAGCATGAGGAGGATGAGGAGGAGGGGGAAGAGACAGCTTGGCCCACTGCTGACCGTACCCATGCTGCTTGCCTGTCATCATTTCAGCGTGTATGGCCGGAGGAGGAGGAGGAGTAGGAGGAGGAGGAGGAGGAGGATCCTGAAAGTGATCTTCCTAGTGCGGACAGCCATGTGTTGCGTACAGGTACCCTGGCACACATGGCTGACTTCATGTTAGGATGCCTTTCTCGTGACCCTCGCATTCAACGCATTCTGGCCACTACGGATTACTGGGTGTACACACTGCTCGACCCACGCTATAAGGAGAACCTTCCCAGTCTCATTCCCGAACAGGAAAGGGGTTCGAGAGTGTTGCTATACCACAGGACCCTGGCGGACAAGCTGATGGTAAAATTTCCATCCGACAGCGGTAGTGGCAGAAGGCGCAGTTCCGAGGGCCAGGTAGCAGGGGAGGTGCGTAGATCGAGCAGCATGTACAGTCCAGGCAGTGCAACAGTCTTTAAGGGCCTGGCCAGCTTTATGGCTCCCCAGCAAGACTGTGTCACCGCTCCCCAGTCAAGGCTGAGTCGGCGGGAGCACTGTAAAAGGATGGTGAGGGAGTACGTAGCCGATCGCACGACCATCCTCGGTGACGCCTCTGCCCCCTACAACTACTGGGTGTCGAAGCTGGACACGTGGCCTGAACTAGCGCTGTATGCCCTGGAGGTGCTTGCTTGTCCTGCGGCTAGCGTCTTGTCGGAAAGGGTGTTTAGTGCGGCTGGGGGAATCATCACAGATAAGTGTACCCGCCTGTCAACCGACAGTGCCGACAGGCTAACACTAGAGATGAGCGAAAGTACTCGGATAAGCACTACTCGTCCGAGTAATGTGCCTTATCCGAGTACCGCTGTGTTCGTGCTGAAAGATTCGGGGCGCTCCGCTGCTGACAGGTGAGTCGCAGCGGGGAGCGGGTCAGAGCGGCCGGGAGAGAAGGAGAGAAAGATCTCCCCTCCGTTCCTCCCCGCTCTCCCCTGCAGCTCCCCGCTCCGCAGCGCGTGCCGAATCTTTCAGCACGAGTACAGCGGTACTCGGATAAGGCACATTACTCGGACGAGTAGTGCCTATCCGAGTACGTTCGCTCATCTCTAGCTAACACTCATCATGATGAACAAAGCCTGGATTTCTCCAGACTTCTCTTCTCCACCAGCGGACAGCAGCGATACGTAAGCAATACGTAGGCTGCACCCGCAGATGGAAGCTACGTTCTCTCTCACCATCCAAAACGGGGACATTTCTGCTTCATCAATCTGTGTCTAATATCCCTCCTCCTCCTCCTGCTCCTCCTCCTGAAACCTCACGTTATCACGCTGAACAGGCAATTTTTCTTAGGGCCACAAGGCTCACTCATAATTTTTCTAAACAATTTTTATATGTTTCAATGCTCTTAAAAGCGTTGAAACTTTAACTTGAACCAATTTTTAGTTAAACTGGGCTGCCTCCAGGCCTAGTTACCACTTAAGCCACATTAACCAAAGCGATTAATGGGTTTCACCTGCCCTCTTGGTTGGCCATGGCCAATTTTTTTGATGTACATTAGTACTGTTGATTCAGCAATTTTTGTGGGCCCTCGCCTACAGTGTAATCAAATGAATTTTTAGCCCACCTGCATTACAGCTGACGTTACATCCGCTGTGTTGGGCAATGCAATGTGATATTTCTGTGTACCGCCGGTGGCTTCCTGGCACCCACCCATGCTGTGGGTCCACAGGGAATTATAAATGCATCTGATTCCACTTGTAAAGAACCCCAGTAAGACTGGGGCATGCAGTGTGGGCCGAAGCCCACCTGCATTAAGCACGACATTACTACCTCAGCTGTGTTGGGCAATGCAATGGGATATTTTTATGTACCGCCGGTGGGTTCCAGGGAGCCACCCATGCTGTAGGTGCACACGGAGTTTAACCTACATCTGTCCACTTGTAAAGAACCCCAGTCTGACTGGGGCATGCAGTGTGGGCCGAAGCCCACCTGTATTAAGCACAACATTACTACCTCAGCTGTGTTGGGCAATGCAATGGGATATTTCTATGTACCGTCGGTGGCTTCCTGGCACCCACCCATGCTGTGGGTCCACAGGGAATTATAAATGCATCTGTTTCCACTTGTAAAGAACCCCAGTCTGACTGGGGCATGCAGTGTGGGCCGAAGCCCACCTGCATTAAGCACGACATTACTACCTCAGCTGTGTTGGGCAATGCAATGGGATATTTTTGTGTATCGCCGGTGGGTTCCAGGGAGCCACCCATGCTGTCGGTCGACAGGGACTTCACAATAGGGAGTTGTACCTGCCTGTGTCTATGAATTAAATAGCCGGTCTGACTGGGGCATGCAGAGACACCTTGACAGAATGAATAGTGTGTGGCACATAGGTTCCCCATTGCTATGCCCACGTGTGCAGCTCCTGATGGCGGTGGCACAGGATTCTATTTCTCATTGCTTCTGTACAGCATTGTGGGCTATCGCCCCGCCCCTTTTAAAGAGGGTCGCTGCCTAGCCGTGCCAACCCTCTGCAGTGTGTGCCTGCAGTTCCTCGTCATGGCAGACGCACTTCTAAATAGACATGAGGGTGGTGTGGCATGAGGGCAGCTGAAGGCTGCGCAGGGACACTTTGGTGTGCGCTGTGGGGGTTGGGTGGGGGATTGGGCAGTATGTAACCCAGGAGAAGTGGCAGTGGAGTGTCATGCAGGCAGTGATTGTGCTTTGTTGGAGGTAGTGTGGTGCTTAGCAAAGGTATGCCATACTAATGAGGGCTTTTCAGAAGTAAAAGTTTTTGGGAGGGGGGGGCACTCTTGCCGCTATTGTGGCTTAATAGTGGGACCTGTGAACTTGAGATGCAGCCCAACATGTAGCCCCTCGCCTGCCCTATCCGTTGCTGTGTCGTTCCCATCACTTTCTTGAATTGCCCAGATTTTCACACAAGGAAACCTTAGCGAGCATCGGCGAAATACAAAAATGCTCGGGTCGCCCATTGACTTCAATGGGGTTCGTTACTTGAAACGAACCCTCGAGCATCGCGATAATTTCGTCCCGAGTAACGAGCACTCGAGCATTTTGGTGCTCGCTCATCTCTAGTCATTATCTTTTTTAGGGGGCACTGAGTGTATGGTACTATTTTTGTGGAAATTGCATTATTATTTAGGGGTACTATTGTTATTATTTATGCAGCACAGTATTGTCACACGTTGCACTGAGGTTGGAATCAGAAGGGGCAGCAGGCTGACACTATTCTTTTCTGTAACACAGTATTTGGGTACACTGGGAAGCACAATAGGCTTACTGTTAGAGTCAATTGCAGTATTGGTGACAGTATTAGGGGGCATTCACATCATATTTTTTATTTGGTACAGAGGTTCTTTCCGGGCTTACTTCTGAATTCCTTAAAGCATGATTCAGAAGTAAGCCCTGAATGGAACTGTTGACTTCTGTTGCTGAACTAAAAACCAACAGGTCTCTGTCTAAGCATCCTGACATTTGTTGCTAGCATTTTATGCCAGAGAGAATAACGTCATGGAACAGAAACATGAAAATAATGGCATGGCGGTTCTATCAAATAATGGAAATCAGAGGGGCTTGAAGAAACTCGTTTACTTCAATGAGCTTCTGTTGGTTTATGCTATTTTATCATTAAAAAATTAGGTCGCATGCCACAATATATTTTCAGGATTTATTAAGGAAACCATGCCAGAAAGAAAGAACGAATGTTTGAACAAAGCCAGGGGCATAGCTAAAGGCTCATGGGCCCGGGTGCAAAAGTTTATCTTGGGGCCCCAACCTTCTCTTAACCCCTCAACAAAGAGGTGTAACTTGAAGATCCTGGGCCCCAATGCAAAACCTGTAACAGGGCCCCCAACTATAGTGCTTTATTCATAGTACTGGTCTCCCAATATAGAGAAGAGAGGCCTTATGAGCCCCCTAAGGCTCCTGGGCCCAGTGCAACCGCATCCCCTATAGTTACGCCAGTTAACAAAGCCTTAGTTTTTTAAACTAATTTTGAGGAACTTCGAGTAGAATTTTTCCTGTTCATTTTTCTCTAAGTTTCTAGTTTCTGCTGGTTGACAGCAGTTTATATATGTTCTACTAGATATATAAAATATAATCTAACAATTACACTTTATATGTGTAATTGTTAGACTACATTTTATATATCTAGTTTACATTTAAAGAGACAGCCTCAGGATCTTTCACATAAGCTATTCAAACATACTACAGAAGTTGATTACAAGTCTAGCAGCTGGAAACAAGATTGCTGAAACCCAAGTGTGAAAGGTACATGTGCAGGACTGTGCCTAGCCTTTCTGCTGCCTAAGGCAAACAGGAAATGACCCCCCCCCCCAAAAAAAAATAAAAAAAATGAAAAACACGAACAGATTTACTGAGGAGTTGCCCTTTGTGCTTCTCCAGCTGACTCTGGAGCAATTTTCTCTACCTCCTGCCAGTTCCTTGCTTTGTGCACAATGAAGAAGGGTGGCGCTGTACTCCCAGAACAATGCCTGGGGAGTGTTTGGTAGTCTATATTCCAACTATATGACTTGGCATCTGGGGTGCATACTTTGAAGCTCTGGTGCTGCCTAGAAAAGTTGTTGCCCTGTAGTTCAAAAAAGCAGCATAAAAATTGACCTGAAAAAAAAAAACCTCCTCCTTCCTGCTACAGGTGCTGACAGTAAGAATGGCAGGTAACTGTTGTGGCCAGTGATTGGCTAAATGGTGATGGCAGAAAGAATGGCAGGTACCTACTGAGGCCAGTGGTCAGCTGCAGTAGTCACACACTGTTGCAGCACATTATCGCTGGCAGCCAGTAAACAAAAACCAGCAGGCTTTTTCTAGGACATTTGGACATTTTCTGTTTCTTTTTTAAATGCTTCACACCCCAGGACATATGTTTACACAAGCTTGTGGGGTTTCTATGCTCCATACAGAGCTAATATAAGCCGTCTTTGACAGATGACACACAGCTGCAACAGCTGCAATCAGTGTTCATGCTTATCGCATGAATTGACCCTTTAAATACTACTATGAATTCTGACAATCTCATGATGAGATCACGTGGTTCCGTTCAATAGTTATGGCAGCCGGGGGCCTTCTGAAAAAAATTGGTATCTCTGCATCCATAGAAGTTTGATCTATCAAAGTAATAGATTACACTGGCCTACAAAACAATTTTTTTTTCATTCACAAGAATATTTAATGGTGATTCTATTAGTATTTCATCTTCTGAATTCAAATATGTTGTTACAATTTTCCCATCAAGCAGGGCGTTTTTGTGACACACATTTTCAAGTTTTATAAAATTAGTACCTATGTGAGGCAGAATTATGTGTAATACAGTTTACAGTTTTTGATGATGATTGATTGGAATATTTCACACCTGGGATGTCTCTTTTCATGGTCCAGCAAAAGTAAGTCATCATACTGGGACTTGCTTTGGTACCTCTGTTACTTTGGGAAATTTAGACTTCAAATGCATTAATGTGGCAGAATTTCCATCAATGCTTTTACAAATAGTTTCATCAGTCCCAATTTTATTTGCAGTAGAGCAAATATGCAACACCCCATAGTGGTGACCCTGGGCACCTGGCTAACGTGAAGAGCTGGGAGGGATAAGTGCTGTCTCGTCACAGTAGCACTTACCATGCTCTGGTCCTGGAGGGATGGCACGTAGCGAAAGCCAGAGTAGTATCGCAGGCCAGCTTCAACACCCCTAGGATAGGGAATGTCAATAAATGGGAGTACTTATCACTCATGCCGCCACCATTACCGTACACCGGCATTCTATACAGTGGAGAAATGAACACAGCAACTTGTGTATAGTACCTTTGCTCCACAGGAAAGGTTAGGGACCAGTATAACTTTTAATGAATAAACTTGTATAACAGGTAATGTAGGTACAATTCACTTCAGAACATTTACAGGCTATGGTTCAGATGTAGGGAGAATACACAAGATGAATATGGTCCTACAGTCTACGTTATCTGTATGTCACCGGGTCCTGGATTGGGAGCACTCCAGAGGCGGAAGGGGGGTAGGGGTCACTCAGTGGACTCTCTGGCAGACAATTACTAATTAGCCAATGCCTAACCCACGCAGCAGATGCATGGGTGTTACAATCAAGTACCTCTGTGCAGTGATACTAACTATGGACGGCCACACAGGAAACGTCTATAGTGTGAACAGGTACCTGTTTTAGAACTTTGGTAGGGCTCTCTCTCTCTGCTGATGGAACTCCCTCCTCTCACATCCACACTTCAAATGCTACAGGATATCGCTTCTCTTCTTCCATCTTCACCTACATGGAAGCTGAAGGTACTTCCATGAGGCTCTGTGTTAGCACTCTGTTGGAACTCCTGAAGATGGACCTTTTCCCACTCTTAAACACTCTCGATTATTTCTCAATTGTACCACATGACAAGACAAACTGATACATTTACAGGCATGCAATGATCTTATTAAAGTTGACCTGTCAAATGCCACAGCTGTGCAACACACACACTGGATATCACAGGACAAGCTTTGCACAGTGCAACTACATAGGACAACATATGTATAACATTCATGGAGGGGACCAGGAGGGTGTTCTGGGCCACTACAAATACACTTTTTCAGAATTCACTAAAGGTACATTTGACACATTTTTTGTCTAGGAATAAGATATGCATGTTTAGGCAATTGTTTTTGAATATAGTGAGACTCCTTATCCCTTCTGTCCCATTTACATAAGAACATTTAGGACACTAAATATAAAGGTAATTAATCCACTGGCAGAACAGAAAGAACACCTTAATTAAAAAGAAAAAATATGTGTCGCAAAGAAAACTGCTTGATGGAAAAATTCTAACAACATATATGATTTCAGGAGGTGAAATACTGCTAGAATCACCATTGAATATTCATGTGCAAAAATCACATTGACCAGTGGTATATTTATCCTTCAAGATGAATATTGTACAAAATAAAAAAATATACAAAACCAGAGTGGCACCTTTTTGATCTATTTTCAAGAAAAAAAATAATAGTGATCAAAAGTTGTATACAATCCAAAATGGTACCAATAGAAACTACATGATGTCCCACAAATAGCGAGCCCTCACAAAGCAATATTGATGGAAAAATAAGAAATTTACGGCAATCAGGGGAAGGCTTCAGATATTTTATTTAAATGTAGTATACAAGAATACAATATAAATGTGGTATTGTTGTGATGACCCACAGAATAAAATTACCATGTCATTTTTGCTGAAGTGTGTACACTGTAAAAACGAGACCTCCTCCAAAATGATAGAATTCCATTTTTTATAAATTCTTTATTTTGCTTTTAAGAAAACATTTTGAACATGAGAAAAATAAAATGTTTCAAAAATATACCATAACACAAAGTATTGTCAAGGGCAGCATAACTTGGTACAATTAAAATACATCTATGTCCGATGTTAACTTTATTTCTCACCACATCTTGCAGCAACGTTTCGACCCAAGCTTGACAAAGACCCTCTACAACTTGGCTCGAAAGGTTGCTGCAGGATGCGGTGAAAAATAAAGTTAACATCTGACATAAATGTATTTTAATTGCACCAAGTTATGCTGCCCTTGACAATACTTTTATGTTACGGTGTGTTTTTGGATTTGCAGTCAAGATACTATTCTTGGGAGCGCATCTGCTACCTACCTGCTATTGCGGTATAAGGAGTGCTACTGGAGCTGTTATTTGACATTTCCAAAATATGATGCACAAATCATGAGGTATTGCAACTAGCCGCTGCTTTGAGAAGTATCCCTTGGTTCTCTGTTTGTGGCTATGTGAAGAGGGGCTAAGTGGTAATATGCTAATGGAGCTCTGATTGTGTATCTCTGGTTTAATTAACTAGAACTGGCATAAGAATTGAATACATGTACAACTGTAACTAAGGGGTAATAGGAGTAGGGTGGATCTGGGTGGCTTATGGACTAAGGGACAGGGAGATGTGAATGAGGCCTTAGTCAGACGGGCGTCTTTTTGCCCGATTTGCGCATGCGCATGCGTCCGGCGATTTTTTAAAACAGTTGCTTTGCAATGGTATCGGACACATGAGCGCTTTTTATGCGCTCGTCCGATAAATTATAGAACAGAAATCGCAGATCTCACCTATCTGCGATCTGCGATTCCTGTTCTTTTCTCTATATGCGCTCAATGGGGCCAGCGGCAGCAGCGCCGACCCCATTGAGAACATATAGAAGACAAATCAATGGGCAACGATGTTTGCCCATTGAATTCAATGGAGCCGGCAATACAGCCGGCTCCATTGAAAGCAATGGGCTGCCGGCATGTGCGGGATGAATTGTCGGGAAGGGATTAATATATATAAGCCCTTCCCTGCAATTCATCCAGAAATGTGTTAAAATAAAAATATATATATATATACTGTATATACTCACCTGGTCCCGGCAGACGGAGTTCAGCGCGGCCGGCCTGCAGTGGGTGTGAAGGGGGTGTGAGTCAGACCTGCCTCTGATTGGCTCAGCGCTGAGCCAATCAGGGGGCAGGTCTGACTCACACCCCCTTCACACCCACTGCTGGCCGGCTGCGCTGAACTCCGGCTGCCGGGACAAGGTGAGTGTATATATATTTTTAATTTTAACACATTTCTGGATGAATTGCAGGGAAGGGCTTATATATTTAAGCCCTTCCCGACAATTCATCCCACACTCGCTCACAGCGCATTGCTTTCAATGGAGCCGACTGTATTGCCGGCTCCATTGAATGCAATGCGCTGGACAGCTCCGGCCCGTTTCTAATGAAACGCGGCTAGGAGCAGATTTTCGGGCGATTTTCGGGCACTGGTCACGCGATTTGCGGATGCGCATCCGTCATGCGATCCGCAAATCGCGCGAAAAAACGCCCGTCTGACTAAGGCCTGAAGTAGGAGAGGGGAACAAGAAAAAAAAAGGAGGGGTGAGGGGAACCAGAGGGTAGAGGAAGGGATCATTTAAGTCTGGTTACTTATGAGAAATTTATATCTGTATATTGAAATGTTATCCATGGAGCCCATGGTGAGACAAAACATTCATGAGTATCCAGGAGCGATGCGGTGAGATCGTTCATCTCCACTATCTCATCCACCCTGTCCATCCACTGAGACAGTGTTGGAATCATGGCCGTTTTCCAAAGAGTGGGTATACACGCTCTAGCAGTGTTGATTAAATATTTTAATATAGATTTATGGCATGTCTTTGGTGGTATGTCCGTAAGGTGCAGGAGATACAGGAGCTTACAGGTTATAAAAGGACAGCATGTCAGAATACATGGTAAGCTTGAAAAAGGGGTGTAGATACCCCAAAATGCATTGCTATTGACTTTCCATACCTTCTGTATTTTTTTGTGTTGTCAGTATGTCACTTGTAATTTAGTTAAAATAAATAGTCTTTTTGTCAATAATTGCACCTGTTTTGCATACCTCCTTTGAATGGGTCTGGAGGTTTCAATTGGACTTATTTGACATAAAGTTCCAATTCTCCGTCTAGGGGGTCTTCATGGAGAAGAACCACCCACAGAAGTAAGTGAACATTGACTATATTGTTCACCTTTGTTCACCCCCAGTAAGCAGCGCAAGATCTTGTTTTATTGTTTTCTATTATTCATCCTGGGAGCCTTTAAAGGCAGGGGTGTCAAACTCATTTTCACCGAGGGCCACATCGGACTTATGGTGACCTTCAAAGGGCCGATTGTAAGACAGTTCAGTAAGAGCTTGTTCACACAAGCGTATTTGCGTACATAATATGCAGTGAATAGAAGCCATTGATTTCAGTGAGTTCAGTCACATGATGTACATTTTCACACAGCATGACCTATTTTGTTGCGTACTACGCACCCCAATAGGCCATTGAAGTGAATGGGCTGTGCAAATATGTGGTGAATGCGCAGGAAACCTATGTATTCACTGCATATTTGGGCACCATCTCAGTGGGCCCATCTGCGTTCTTTTTTCCGTGCCCAAATATGCAGGCATTAGCAATTTTTGATTGCGCAAATACACAGCGTATTTGTGCTACCGAAATACCCATGTGAACAAGCCCTAATAGTGACCCCCCCAGCAGCCACTATTAACCCCCCCTCTCAGCAGCCACCATTAACCCCCCCTCTCAGCCACCATTTACCCCCTCCTCCAGCAGCCACCATTAACCCCCCTCCACCAGCAGCCACCATTAACCCCTCTCCTCCAGCAGCCACCATTAACCCCTCTCCTCCAGCAGCCACCATTAACCCCCCTCCTCCAGCAGCCACCATTAACCCCCCCCCCCATAGCCACCATTAACCCCCCGTAGCTACCATTAACCCCCCCTCTCAGCAGCCACCATTAAGCCCCCCTCTCAGCAGCCACCATTAACCCCCCTACAGCAGCCACCATTAACCCCCCTGTCAGCAACCACCATTAACCCCCCCCCTCTCAGCAGCCACCATTAACCCCCTCTCAGCAGCCACCATTAACCCCCCCTCTCAGCAGCCACCATTAACCCCCCTCTCAGCAGCCACCATTAACCCCCCCTCTCAGCAGCCACCATTAACCCCCCCTCTCAGCAGCCACCATTAACCCCCCCTCTCAGCAGCCACCATTAACCCCCCCTCTCAGCAGCAACCATTACCCCCCCCCCAGCAGCAACCATTAACACCCCCCCAGCAGCAACCATTAACACCCCCCCAGCAGCAACCATTAACCCCCCCCCCAGCAGCAACCATTAACCCCCCCCAGCAGCCACCATTAGCCCCTCTAAACCACATACTTACCTCCTCCTTGCTGTCTGCGCTGCTTCACCTCCGCTCACATATTAACATTTTCCACATCACTTCTGCCCTATTCAGCAGTTCCAGCAGCCTGATTGGTTGTTTGGGTTGGCTGATTCACCAAACAACTAATCAGGTTGCTGGAATTGCTGAATAGGGCAGAAGGGCTGTGAAAAATGTTAATATGCCAGCGGGGAGCTGCAGCACCCCAGCTGGTAATAGCTTATGGGTGAGCAGCGTCGGCACGCCGCGGGCCACATGAAACGAGGCAGCGGGCCGGATTCGGCCCGCGGGCCTTGTGTTTGACACATGTGCTTTAAGGTGTCTGGTGCCAAATCCTGCAGCTCCTCATGGGGACTCGACTGTTCTTAAGGTCCATCGATTGAAATTTTGTGTATTCTGGGTATAGCGGTTGTTCTAGTCACCTAGTCTTACTGCACACACTGGATTAGTTCCCTTTAGGGCTCATGTCCACGGGGAAAAGAAGAATTAAAATCCGCAGCGGATTTTAACTCTTCTCCCGCGCGCGGATCCGCAGCCCATAGGGATGCATTGACCACCCGCGGGTAGACAAATACCCGCGGATCGTCAATAAAAGTGATTTAAAAAAAAATGGAGCATGAAAAAATCTGGACCATGCTCCATTTTCATGCGGGTCTCCCGCGGGGACGGCTCCCGCGGGCTTCTATTGAAGCCTATGGAAGCCGTCCGGATCCGCAGGACACAAAAATCACATTTTACTTACCCGCTCCGGTTCTTCTCTTCGGCGCCGCGCCATCCTCTCTCAGCCGCGGCCGGATCATTTTGCTTCGGCCCGGCGCATGCGCGGGGCACGTCACCGACGTCATCGTGCACATCCGCCGAGCCGAAGAATGAAGATCCGGCCGCGACGAGAGAAGACGCCGCCGCGAAGAGAAGAAACGGAGCGGATGGGAGGTGAGTTTATTGTCATTTATTGTTATTTTCAGCGCTCATGTCCGCGGGGCAGGAGGGACCCGCTGCAGATTCTACATGTAGAATCCGTAGCGGGCCCGATTTTCCCCGTGGACATGAGGCCTTATCCATTTTTTTGCACCTTCACTATTTGATCTGTCCAAGCGCTGTTCTTATACTGGTATTTTTATCTTTCTTCCTTGAGTGACCTCCGGGATCTGCCTGTGTTTAGGGTGCCTTACCATCTCTGGGAGGTATGGTGTGGGGTTAAGATGAGAGGCTTTATGGGCCCATTGAATATCCATTGAAAACATTGTGTTCTATTCACTGCCTATTATGCATGGAAAAGATACATGCATAACATGCAGCATATTTACACTCATGTGAATGAGCCCTTAATTCTGTTGCAGAGCCTGAGGGCACAGTGCTCGACTGAAACAACATTAAAGAGGATATTAAAATCATACATTTTTCCTTTAGGACCTGCACTACGTATAATACAGTATATCAGTTTTTCTGCAATATTCTCTTAAGGGCAAAACAATTTTGCAGTTAATATCCCTAATATTTTAAAATCCTACTTTTAATTATATGTTTTAACATATAACTGTTTTATTAAAGCTACAATCTTCTAGTGTGCCCTTTTACAATTTATAGTAACAATGATGTACAATATAATCTTCATTAAACCACTATGCTGCATGTGAATACTTCCTCATGTTCACGTATCAAACATAACAGCTGAATTGCTTTGGTTTAAATATTTACAATAAAGATGTAACAATTATGTACAAAGTCATTTGAACATTTGAAGTGCACATCCTGAATACAAGTGTACACTATATGTAAGTGTGTGTGTGTGTGAATATAAATAAATAAATAAATATATATATATATATATATATATATATATATATATACATATACACATATAAATATATATAATAACTAGCTGATATACCCGGCTTCACCCAAGTTAATTTGGTACTGGTGTTTATCTGGTGTTCACACGGAAAATCTTCTGAAGTCGTGGTTACTTTAGAGATACCGGAAAAACATATGTTCACTATTTTGCATAGTTCTCTGCGTTACTCAGGAAACACCACGGGGAGGTAACCATGCGATGTTTCCTTTATAAAAAATGACATCAGGAAGTGAGAGAATTAGATTCCATACGTAAAATTTGGACACTAATTCTTTTGCGCTTAGAATTGAACAATCGAGGTGGGACCCATTAACTTTTCCTATTTATGACATAATCAATGCCCGTTCCAAATTTCATGTTTCTATGACACCAAGAAGTGAGAGTATTAGATTCCGTACGTAAAATTTGGCACTAGTTTTTTTGCGCTAGAATTGAATAATCGAGTTGAAACCCATTAGCTTTTCCTATTTATGACATATTCCATGCTTATGGCAAATTTCATGTTTCTATGACATTGGGAAGTGAGAGATTTAGATTATGTATGTAAAATTTCAACACTAATTCTTTTGCGCTAGAATTAAATAATCAAGTTGGGACCTATTAGCTTTTCCTATTTATGACATAATCAATGCTCGTGCCAAATTTCACGTTTCTATGACACCGGAAAGTGAGAAAATTACATTCCGTACGTAAAATTTGGACGCTAATTCTTTTGCACATAGAATTAAATAATCGAGTTGGGACCCATTAGCTTTTCCTATTTATGACATAATCAATGCTCGTGCCAAATTTCACGTTTCTATGACACAGGAAAGTGAGAAAATTACATTCCGTACGTAAAATTTGGACGCTAATTCTTTTGCGCATAGAATTTAATAATGAAGTTGGGGAGCATTCGTGTTTCCTATTTATGACATAATCAATGCTCCTGCCAAATTTCGAGTTTCTATGACATTGGGAAGTGAGAGAATTAGATTCCATACGTAAAATTTGGACGCTAATTCTTTTGCGCATAGAATTGAATAATTGAGTTGGGACCCATTAACTTTTCCTATTTATGACATATTCAATGCCCGTGTCAAATTTTAAGTTTCTATGTGAGAAAATTACATTCCTTACGTAAATTATGGACGCTAATACTTTAGTGCATAGAATTGAATAATCGAGTTGGGACCCATTAGCTTTTCCTTATTATGACATAATCAATGCTCCTGCCAAATTTCGAGTTTCTATGACACCGGGAAGTGAGAGAATTAGATTTTGTACGTAAAATTTGGACGCTAATTCTTTTGCACATAGAATTGAATAATCGAGTTGGGACCCATTAACTTTTCCTATTTTTTTTTAATTTTATTTTCTTTATTAAGGAAAAATTTGCACAGTACATAGTAAAGTCATGTAGAAAAAAGACTCAATGTTACATAAGGTTAACTTTTCCTATTTATGACATAATCAATACTCGTGCCAATGCTCAGTCAGTGAGTCAGTGAGGGCTTTCGTCTTTATATATATATAGATAGAAAACTTTATTTGTATAGCGCCAACATATTCCGCAGCGCTTACATAGACATTGGATGGATTGAGATGAGGGAGGCAATATAGGGTGGCGCTGCGCTGTGGAGGGCTTTCTGGATGAAGGTAGCAAGTTTAAATTGAATTCTGTATTTAACGGGCAGCCAGTGCAGTGACCGGCACAGGGCAGAGGCGTCCGAGTAGCGGCTGGACAGGAAGATGAGCTTGGCTGCTGCATTCAGGAAGGATTGGAGAGGGTAGAGTCGGGTGCAGGGGAGGTCGATCAGCAACGAGTTGCAATAATCAAGCCTGGAGTGGATGAGGGCAACAGTAAGCATTTTTAACGTGTCCACAGTGAGAAAAGAGCGGATTCTTGCGATGTTCTTGAGGTGCAGCTGACATGTTCGGGCCAGAGATTGGATGTAGGGGGTAAAAGAGAGATCAGAGTCGAATATGACCCCAAGGAAGCGGGCATGTTGTCTACAGAGGAGGTGTGAGGGTAGGGGGTCGCTAGCACAGGTGGTGGGGCGAGCAGAGAAGAGCAATTTGGAGACTTCTTCCTCTGTCGCTGGTCTGAGTACAGACAGTGAGCAGGAGCTAGACACAGTGCTGACAAGACTAGGGTCAGGGCTAGTCTGGGATTGGGAAGTTATTTCCTGACAGATGTCATCAATTTTCTTTTTGAAGTAAGCAGCCAACTCTACAGCACTGAGATCTGTCACAGGGGGGCTGCGGTTTAGGGCTGAGAAGGGAGTGAAAAGTATCAAAGAGCCGTTTAGGGTTGTGGGATAGCGAGGAGACTAGAGAGGTGAAATAGACTTGTTTGGCGTGGTGGAGGGCAAGGTTGTAGTTTCTGAGCATGAATTTGTAGTGGAGGAAGTCTGCTCTAGTTCAGCACTTCTAGAGCACCGCCGGATGAAACGTGTTTGAGGCATGAGCCAGGGTTGCCGCGTTCTACATCGGATGGCTTGGGTCATGTGGGGCGCTGCTTCATCCAGGGCATGTTTGAGAGTGGTGTTGTAGTGAGCGGCAGCCAGGTTGGGGCAGGAGAGAGATAGGGGACCGAGAGGACTATAGGGATTCAGCAAAATCCTGGGTGTGAACGGCCTTAAAGGGGTTGTCCCATGCCGAAAGGGTTTTTTTTTTTTTTTCAATAGCCCCCCTGTTTGGCGCGAGACAAACCCGATGCAGGGGTTTAAAAAAAAAAAAAAGGATAGTACTTACCCGAATCCCCGCGCTCCGGTGACTTCTTACTTACCTTGCGAAGATGGCCGCCGGGATCTTCACCCTCGGTGGACCGCAGGTCTTCTGTGCGGTCCATTGCCGATTCCAGCCTATTGATTGGCTGGAATCGGCACACGTGACAGGGCGGAGCTACGAGGAGCAGCTCTCTGGCACGAGCGGCCCCATTCAGAAGGGAGAAGACCGGACTGCGCAAGCGCGTCTAATCGGGGGATTAGACGCTGAAAATTAGATGGCACCATGGAGACGAGGATGCTAGCAACGGAACAGGTAAGTGAATAATTTCTGTATGGCTCATAATTAATGCACAATGTACATTACAAAGTGCATTACTATGGCCATACAGAAGTGTATACCCCAACTTTGTTTCGCGGGACAACCCCTTTAAGGTTCCTGTAGGTACGGTAGGTAGGTGGGTCTGGAGAGATGTTAGGGAGCATGACACAGAACGAGAGGAGGTTATGATCTGAGAGTGGGAGAGGGGAGTTAGTGAAGTTGGAAGCAGAGCAGAGATGGAGGAAGACCAGATCAAAAGTGTTGCCATCCCTGTGAGTGGGAGAGGTTGTGAGTTGAGAGAGACCAAGGGAGGAGGTGAGCAAAACAAGCTGAGAGGCAGATGGGGAGTTGGGGTCATTAGTGGGGATGTTAAAATCACCTAAGATGACGGTTGGAATTTCGCAGGATAGGAAGTGTGGGAGCCAAAGTGGTCCAAAAACAGGCGAGGAGCATCTGGGGGGTGGTAGATAACTGCTACTCGCATGGACAGCAGACGGAAAAGCCGTAGCATATGTACTTCAAATGATGGAAAAGTGAGTGAGGGTACAAGGGGGATGACCTGGTAGGTACATTTCCGGGAGAGAAGAGCACCTACTCCTCCGCCACGCCTGTCACCTGGTCTCGGGGTATGAGACAACTGCAGGCCATTGTAAGACAGTGCAGCAGGGGAGGCCGTGTCAGACTGCTGTATCCACGTTTCTGTGAGAGCGAGCAGACTGTACAAATAGCAGGACCAATATAAGAAAGTCATACAAAGGGGGGCAAGGTATAATGAAATGGCATGCGGGTATTTGAGGCCAGTAGGTCAAAACAACTAAGGGTCCCGTAAACATAGCTACATATGGGATCACCTGAGTGCACATACAAAGGGTGCCAAATACAGCCACAGAAAATACACTGAAAAGCCCTTTTGGGTGCAATAGAGTTACTTGGTAGATATAATGATTTTGCAAAGGCACAAACATAGTGTGAACAGGGCAAAATACTTTTCCAAAAAAAACCTCACTATTGACATGTTGTGTACTGGAGCTAAATGTTCGCCAGCGCTGCCTGTAGGCCATTCTTGCGACATCCTTCCACAACTCTGCCTTCTGCCCACGGTTCTTGTACCAACTGCTGCGCATGTCCCACGATGCTGCCCATTTGCACAGTGCCAATCAGGGCTCTTTTACTATTTGTGGATCAGGGGTCATTTGCCTATGCTTGCAAACTCCAATTATAAATGCCTGCTGTACTTGAACCACACTGCAATTAATCTTTTTATCGTGGACGCCCATAGAGGCAAAGCTGCACCCATAATAAGTTGAAAATGCTTGTGAAACAATTATGCTTCCAAGCATTTGGTGTGGGGAAGTGACTAGGTTTACATATGCTAACAAAAAGAAGCGTGGTAAGCAGGTGTGACACATGATGAATATAGCTCCAAAATACTGATTGGAGGATTGAAAAAGTGAGGTGACGTCGTGGACAATTCAATGGTGCGCAACAAGTATGTACAATGTGTAATATTCTATTGTTACTCATAAAAAGGACAAATAAAAATTACGGGTGAAAACACTTAGAAACAGCAGCGCACCTTTCTAGTGAGGAAAACAATGTTAAATTTAGAGGAATTGAGGAAAATGTTCCCTCTTTTGAATTAACAAAGTACCCACAGAATTTAATAAAATCTGTGCTCCAATTCTGCCAGTCTCTTGACCTCCTAATTGACAGCGCACATTAACTACCCAAACCCAAATCCATTCCTGAAGAATTTCCAAGAGACGTTATTGTAAGATTGCACTATTTTAATGTCAAGGAAGCTCTGATGCTAATTACAAGAAAGAACCCAGCACTTCTGGACCTCTATGGGGAGGTCCGACTGTATACTAATCTTGCTTAAGCTACAATACAAATGAGAAAACAATTCTCAGTCATCACATCTTCCCTGCAACAACACAAAGTTGAATATAAATGGGGCTTCCTGATTAAATTGCTAGTGAAAAGGAATGGGAAAATCCATGCCATACACGGAACAGAAGAAGACCTTTCTCTTGTCAAGTATTGGAATCCCCAAATATCAACATCAGCCCAACAACGAGAATCGAAAGCACCTCATTGCCTTTTCCCGGATTTGTCTACTAAATGAGGCTCATAGTGCATTTTAAAGGTACTGTTTTCTTTTTTAGTTTATAGGCCCAGAGCACGTTCCATTTTCCCAGGCAAACTTTATACCCCCAATTTCAGCAGTAGTCATTTATCATGGCATGGTACAATAGGTTAATGAGCTAGGGTCCTGATTGCTGTTAGGAACACTGCGATATTTTAGCTTCTGGAATGCCTTAGAGATGAAAACTGTAGATTTTTATCCTAATCTGTAAAATAAATGAACAAGTAATAACTTTAGCCAACTTGTAAGCATTAAACCCCCCCAAAAATTAAGATACTTCAACAAGGCAAATTAATATTATACGGTGATTTTAATGCCACCCATGATAAATTATATGACACCACAAATAAAGTACTGTGCAATTCCACTTTACTGTCCTCTAGATTACATACGGAAGAACTCTATGATGCTTTTAGGTGCTTAAATGTCTCATTTAAGGAATACAAATTTTATTCCAACAAACATAACACCTTTTCAAGAATAGATTTGTTTCTCCTAGATAAATGCTCTCTGCAAAATGTATAGCAAGCCAAAATAGGTAGTATAACCTGGTCAGACTATGCTCCAATTTACTTAATCTTTATCTTGTTGCCCCATCTAAACATAGACGAGATCTAGGAGAAACAACACTTCGAGATCTAAACGAGGTCTTGGAGAAACAACACTTTTCTAATGGGCATCCCATCATATAAACAGGGAACAGAATCTTAACTAAAAGAATATTTTCAAATTAACAAGACACCCAAACTGTCTACTTTCTCCCTCTGGAATGCCCACAAGGCATACATAAGGAGCATTATGATACAGGAAGGCTCTTACTATAAAATACAAAAGCAGAAGGAAAAAATCAGCTCCAACAAATAAAAAATATAGATATACGTTTACAAAAGAACCCAACCCCCTATCTACACTACTCTTTATCCACCCTATGCCTGCAGCATCGATTCCATTTCCTGGCTGAGTATGATAGAATTGCATCTCATCTACGCATGATCTACTACACATCCCACAAAAAAAGCTATCAAGCATATGACCCAAAGAGTTAAACAAGCTTGCATAAAATCCAGCATCCCGTATATATGGTCAGCTGACCAGAAACATAAAGCAACTCACCCCCGAGATATTGCAGACACCTTTAGTGCCTTTTATGCTGACAACCTACAAAAGGACCCAACCACTCACAAACCTACTGAGGAAGAAATTCACAACTTTCCTAATTCTGTCCACCTTCCGAAAATCTCTAGCACTGATCTTGCTGTACTTAACAATCCCATCACTATAGACAAAGTTAGAAAAAATCATCAAAACATCCAAGCACAATAAGACACCAGGCCCAGATGGCTTCTCCAATGAGTATTACTAGACATTTCGACCCATTTTATCACCTACTATTTTATCACAGGTACCATACCACTAGAAATGTTGAAGGCCACAATAGTGACAATCCCCAAGCTTGGGAAAACCCTAGATAATCCAGCCAACTTCAGACCAATCTATCTTTTAAATTGTGAAATAAACTATACATGAAGATTCTAGCCCTTCGATTAGCAACAATACTCCTAAATATAATTCACTCAGATTAGACCGGTTTTATTGCAGGTAGGCAGGCATCAGATGCTACAAGAAGAATCATTAACTTGATGTCTGTTGTAGAACAAAACCAGATGCCTTCTCTGTTCCTCACTTTGGATGCCGAGAAGGCTTTCAACAGAATACATTGGAGCTTTGCTTTTTCTGCTTTGGAGAAACTTGGATTAGAAGGAACAATTTTAAAGGCTATAAAAGCTTTGTATATTTGCAATTCAGCTCAGGTTCTGGCAAACGGAAGTCTATCTAGCCCTTTAGAATAACAAATGGTACAAGATAGGAGTGGCCCCTTTCTCCATTATTATTTGTAATGACAATGGAACGTCTGGCAGAGATTATTGGATCCCACCCTTCTATCCAAGGTATTCACATCAGATTACATCAACGTAAAATTGGTCTCTTTGGCAATTATATTATTATTACTATAACTAATCCCTTGGAATCCTTGAGAGCAGTTTCTAGAGTTCTTGAGAGAACAAGAATTTGGGAAAATTACATACTCCCCCCCCCCCCCCCAATAAATCCCAAGTACTAGGCCCATTTATTTCAAATGGTCTACAAAAAATATCCAGACCAAATTCCCATATCAATGGGCACATGAGAACATTCCCTATCTAGGAACTAAATTATATTTTCCCCTGTAACAATTAGTTACTAATAATTTCACCCCTTTATTAAATGATATTCAAAAAGAATTGAAGTTTATTGCCAAAACAGAACCATCATGGCTAGGACTAGTGGTGCTTTACAAGATGATTATTCTTCCCAAAATCTTATACCTCTTCTGCACCCTAATCATCCCAGTTCATCAATCTATTTTGCCGAAACCTCAACACCAGTTACATGTCTTTGTTTGAGGGAACTAAAAAAAGCAGAATAGCTGCAAGTATCTTATAAAGACAAACCCAAAAGAGGATTAGTATCCCTAATATCAAAGCCTACCATAAGGCTATAGTCCAGAACAATCTCAGACAGTGGTGGAAGCCTTCATTCTCAATAAGTTGGCCTGCTATAAAACAAGCTCTAGCTGAAAAAATTTCCCTGCACACTCAATTATTAGCTACCTGTGCAATCCAAAACTATCATTACCCAAGACTTTCTCATTAAGAACCTCATTCTTCTCATGGCCTCTCTTCTTATAGATAGATTCTATTCAAAAACCCACACACTATCTACCCATTCAACTCCCATTAGAGCTTCTTGAAATGTCCATTCCCGATGAAAGGGTTAATTTAATGAAAGAGCATATAATAGCATATAAGAGTAAATTATTTCCAATATCAGATACCTAAGGCGGCAATAAGGTTAAAACTAAGCATGACAGTGGATGAAGTTATAGTTCATTTGTTTTCTATTTTTTGTCAGTAAATTTCCACAAATGAATGAGCAAATTATTGAGCAAGCTCTATACCCTATTTTATAGCAGTGACCTTTCAAGGACAAGATAAAGCACTTTGTAAAATTAGCCATAAAAATGTATGACAAGCCTAAGGGCCACAATTATTTTTTATTTTCCCTTCTTAAGACAATTTCTGTGAGGCATAAGATACTTCACACAGAATTCACACATACATAGCTTTCATTTATGCTGCCTCAGAAGTCCCCTATACATATTCCCTCCAGTTGCATAGATTTTTCATTAGATTGGTTATATAGAAGTATTGGAATATCAATCTACAGCAAAACTAGGGGCATCACAAGGACATAACTGCTCAAGTAACTCTTTATGAACCAGCTGCCTCTATTAAATATTAGGTACTGTCGGTATTATTTTAAAAAGTTGGAGCTGAAAATAGAAGATCACCAATTCTTTCATGATTCTCTTCTTTACTTTTGATGTCTAATTCATTTTTTTTTTCATTTGCATTACACTTTAGGGCACTTAGTTCCAGAGCTGGCCATGTATAGCAAGCAATATAGAGAACATTTTTGCTATTCAGTCCTTGATGCAGTGAAGTTCTAAAATCTAGTGTGTAGATGTCTCAATTAATTTGCTCACTTTCACAACAGTAGTCACTGAACCATTTGTAGTTTAAGCCGTGGAGCTGCAGGCTTTCAATGGAAGTAACAAGAGCTGACACTCCCTCTGAAATGTTGTACAATTTGTCTGCATTCAGTAGTAACTTATACAAGTTAAGGTTATTCAGGGTAAGGTTTCGTAGGATATTCTAGGATTTTAGAATAAGCACCTACGGACGATTATGTGGGTCAAGAAACACTAGTCACATACCATTAAAAGGTTTTAGCTGATTCTCATTTCTGCTTGTGACAATAGGAAGTCTACATTTTACTTATAAGGGGCATGAGCTATAGAGCCGTATTCAGCGGTAAAGTAAATCATTTCTGCATTTGTTGAAAACATGTCTTAAAGGGAAACTCCAAGGAAAACCCTAGTTTCCCATGTGAATTCTCGTCTGTTTTAATATTTGATTCACTACTTGTAAGGTTTCTAGTACACTACAGAATTTTGGGCTGTGTTTTCTCTATGTTCATTCATGGACAGCACACAGCCCCATTGTAGGCCTATGAGGCTATGCACATAGATATATTTTCCATACAGACCAATAGTCCACATAAAAAGGCTCATGGCATGTCCTAATCTTGTCCATTTCATGAAAGAGAAATATGACATGTCAATGTATGTTAATGTATATAAAACCAGCTGCAAAGAATGTCTCTTCTGCAACAACCTCTGACACTATGCACAACCTTAGTGGAAACTCTAATACATTCAAACATGCACTTACTGCTATAAATGCCCCAGCACTTCAGGAAAAAGGAAAGTACCTCAAGTTGGCAGGGTTAAATTGTTCAACATGGGAAGCCACCATGCACAACTTACTGGAAAACTGCGGCAAATCCCCAGCTCACACAAGGGACTCTAAAAAGGTGTGATCCTAAGCTCACTCCACACTGTGGAGAAAAAACCTCCAGACAGAACTAAGAGACACTTTTGACACATGGCATGATTTCAGGTAGCCGTGAAACACCACCTCGATGCAACAAGGGAGGTACACATAACTCACCATCCACTACAGAAATGACAAAGGCCAATAAATCAAATTCTGTCAGCCCAGTAAAACAATGAGCTTGCTATTATTCTTCCCACTCCAATAACACAAACAAGCTTTCCCTAGAAGACATGCCAGCTAGCAACCAAGCAGCCTCCAAAATGTTTATGAAAGTAACAATGCCGGCACTGCATACCTCAATACAAAACAACATCACTAAGAGCCTTGCAAGCATGGGTGCATCAGTGGAGCAGTTGGGGGAATGTGTTGACCACACAGAGTGCAAAATGGAAGAAATCACGTCAGCCCACAAATCGCTAGTGGACTCGAAGAAGTGAAAATTCTACTAAACGAACTGGTGGACATTGAAGATAGGAACCGCTTAAATAATGTTAAATTTACGGGCATTCCAGAATCAACCTCTGCAACTGAACTCATGGCATTTCTACAGAGGCTGATACAAGCAGTGCTTTCACATTGCTCCCCTCTGGATCTCACCATTGATCGAGCACACAGACTGCCAAGAGCACTAAATATACCGACCTCATACCCTTGAGATACAATTGCCAGAATCCACTTTCATCACGTCAAAGACCAACTTATGAAGGCCTCATGACAAATGGCAGCTTTACTGGCTCCATTCCAGAGCATTACACTTTTTGTCAACCTCTCCCAAGCCACAATAACAGCAAAGAAGAAGCTGGCTCCCATAACCTCCGCTTTAAGAAATCACGCCATACGGTATAAATGGGGTTTTACAACCAAGGTCATCATTACAAGGAATGGGACAACCCACACATTTGCCACATTTGACAAGGGCCTGGAGTTGATTCATGCGACAGACGCTGGAAAGATTTGGCCTTTTTGGACCAATACTCTCGGCCATAACTGCTCTTTATACCTCCCCATCAGCTTCTGTTTTGACAAATGGCATACTCTCTAAACTGTTCCAGATTACCAATGGTACACGACAGGGTTGTCCACTGTCCCCACTTATTTTCTCAATGATGATGGAGCCATTAGCAGAGGCTGTAAGGTCCAACCCTCTTATCAAGGGTATCTCCCTGAAGGCAAACAAGCACAAAATCAATTTATTTGTTGATGATGTAATATGGATCCAAAAGCTATGCCCCCCCCCCCATGTGAAACAATTTGGAGACATCTCTTATTATAAAATAAACTAACAAGTCACGTACCAAAAACAGGCGAGAAGTCTCTACAAACTATTTTCCCATTTCAATGGTGCCACTTATCCTTACTGTATCTTGGCATAATGTTAACCCTATCAGTCGACGATTTACCAATGACAAATTTCCCTCCATTGAAAATAGCAATACAAAAAGAACTACACTATTTGGGCAAGTTTGAGCCCAGCTGGATGGTAAGAGTAATCTTATGCATAATGCTTATTCTCCCCTGCATTTTATACCTCCCTAGAACTATCCTTGTGGTCATCCCTGAACCCATCTTTTTGATGCTCCACCAACAAATGAATGGATTCATATGGAGGGGAGCAAAACCCAGAGTGGCATTCTCTATTCTGAGAAGACCCTTAAAATTTGAGAGTATGGGGTTACATGACGTTCACAATTATCATAAAGCCTTTCTGATTGACGAAAGTAGGCATTGGTGCAACATGGAATCAGACAAAATGCGAGCCCCTATTGAATCATCTTTGGCGGGTATGACCAACTGGAGAGCATATCTATTAGCAAACTCACTGCAATCCCAGAAAACTTTGCTATGCCCTCCAACAGTGAAAGCTACTCTGCAGCGGTGGAATTCAATGTGCTCTAAGACAGGGGTCCCCAACCACCGGGCCGCGGACCGGGGCCGGGCCGTTGGGTGTTTAGCGCCGGTCCGCGGCACCGCCGGGAGCTTTTGCTCTAAACACAAGGCCCGCAGGCCGAATCCGGCACGCTGCCTTGTGTTATGTGGCCCGCGGCGTGCTGACCACTGAAGCGATTACCAGCGGGGGCGCCGCAGCTCCCCGCTGCTAATCGCGCTGCTCCCAGCGCACACTGACCTCAGTGTGCAGCCAGGATTCTCCTCCCCGAGTCCCCTGCTCATCAGTTCCGCAGGAGAGGACTCGGGGAGGAATCATTTCGGGCTGCACACTGACGTCAGGGCAAGCAGACAGAGAGCGACGCTATAGTAAGTATATGGGGTTGGGGGGCTGCTTACTACTGGGCGGGGCTGCCTATTACTGGGGGGGCTGCTTACTACTGGGGGGGCTGCCTATTACGGGGGGAGGGGTGCTGCATATTATAGGGGGGCTGCCTATTACTGGGGGGCGGGGGCTACTTATTACAGGGGAAAGGGCTGCCTTTTACTGGGGGGGCTATTACTGGGGGGCTGCCTATTACTGGGGGGGGGTGTTTATTACTGGGGTGGGACCTGCCTATTACTAGGGGGGACCTGCTTATTACTGGGGGGGCTGCTTATTACTGGGGGGACTACTTGTTACAGGGGAAGGGGCTGCCTATTACTGGGGGGCTGGTTATTACTGGGTGGGTACTTATTATAGGGGTAGGGGCTGCCTATTACTGAGGGGGGCTGTCTATTACTGGGGGGGCTGCCTATTACTGGGAGGGATGCTTACTGTGGGGGGGGCTGCTTCTTACTGGGGGGGTGGGGGCTACTTATTACAGCGGAAGGGGCTGCTTATTACTGGGGGGGCTGGTTATTACAGGGGGGGTACTTATTACAGGGGAAGAGGCTGCCTATTACTGGGGGGGCTGGTTATTACTGGGGGGGTACTTATTACAGGGGAAGGGGCTGCCTATTACTGGGGGGGGGGGCTGCCTATTACTGGGGGGGGCTGCCTATTACTGTGGGACCTGCTTATTACTGGGGGGGCTGCCTATTACTGGGGGGTGGGGGCTACTTATTACAGGGGAAGGGGCTTCTTATTACTAGGGGGGGCTGCCTATTACTGGGGGGCGCTGCTTATTACTGGCGGGGACCTGCTTATTACTGGGGGGATTGCTTACTGGGGGGCTGCTTATTACTGGGGGGGGGGGGCTACTTATTACAGGGGAAGGGGCTGCCTATTACTGGCGGGGGCTGCCTATTACTGGGGGTGGCTGCCTATTACTGGGGGGGGCGCTGTCTATTACTGGGGGGGACCTGCTTATTACTGGGGGGGGACCTGCCTATTACTGGGGGGGGACCTGCTTATTACAGGGGGGGACCTGCTTATTACGGGGGGGGGACCTAATTATTACTGGGGCGGGCTGCTTATTATAGGGGGAGGGGCTGCTAATTACTGAGAGGTGGGGGCTGTCTATTACTGAGGGGTGGGGGCTGTCTATTACTGGGGGGGGAGATAAATTATATGCTGCCCTATGTGTGTGCTGCCAGAACATTCTAAATGTCATAATTAAATAAGAATGCACTAAACCCCAACCCTCTTCATAACCCCACCCTATATAACCAAAGCGCCGCCCATGTCCCGCCCAACCCTGCTGGGCCTTGTAAAAATGGTCTTGCTTGAAGACGGTCCCTGGTGCCAAAAAGGTTGGGGACCACTGCTCTAAGATGAACTTGGAACCAAATATGACAACAAGAACCCCTCTTCCATTATTTAGCCTGAAATACCTAATACCTGACGTCTCCTTAAACAATTGGCTACATAAAGCAAATATGACTATATCAGATTTGTACCAGGGAATATCATTCTTTCCTTTTCTCAGATACAGGAGAAATACGGAATTCCATCCTCTGAACACTACACGTTTCTATGGGCCACACAATCCTCTCATCAGCTCTACCAAATCCTCTAAATCAGCCCCACCCCTTAGTAATAGACAGCCCCCACCTCTCAGTAATTAGCAGCCCCTCCCCTGTAATAAGTAGCCCCCACCCCCAGTAATAAGAAGCCCCCCCCCTGTAATAAGCAGGTCCCCCCGTAATAAGTAGTTCCCCCCGTAATAGGCACGTCCCCACCAGTAATAGACAGCGCCCCCCCAGTAATAGGCAGCCCCCCCCCCAGTAATAGGCAGCCCCTTCCCCTGTAGTAAGCAGCCCCCCCAGTAATAAGCAGCCCCCCCAGTAAGCAATCTCCCCAGTAATAAGCAGGTCCCCTCCAGTAATAAGCAGCCCCCCCAGTAATAGGCAGCCCCGCGTAATAGGCAGCCCCCCAGTAATAGACAGCACCCCGCCCCCAGTAATAGGCACCCCCTCCCCAGTAATAGGCAGCCCCCCAGTAACAGGCAGCCCCTTCCCCTGTAGTAAGTAGCCCCCCCCCCCCCAGTAATAGGCAGCCCCCCCAGTAAGCAATCCCCCCTGTAATAAGCAGGTCCCCTCCAGTAAGAAGCAGCCCCCCCCCAGTAATAGACAGCCCCTCCCCAGTAATAGGCAGCCCCCCCCAGTAATAGGCAGCCCCTTCCCCTGTAGTAAGTAGCCCCCCCCAGTAAGCAATCCCCCCAGTAATAAGCAGATCCCCTCCAGTAATAAGCAGCCCCCCCAGTAATAGGCAGCCCCTCCCCAGTAATAAGCAGTGCACCCCAGTAATAGGCACCCCCCCCCCAGTAATAAGCAGCCCCTTCCCCTGTAATAAGTAGCCCCCCCCCAGTAATAAGCAGCCTCCCCCAGTAAGCATCCCCCCCCCAGTAATAGGCAGCCCCCCCAGTAATAAGTAAGTCCCCCCAGCAATAGGTGCCCCCCCCCCCAGTAATAGGCAGCCCCTTCCCCTGTAATAAGTACCCCCCTAGTAATAACCAGCCCCCCAGTAATAGAAAGCCCCTTCCCCTGTAACAAGTACCCCCCCAGTAATAACCAGCCCCTAGTAATAAGCAGCCCCTTCCCCTGTAATAAGTAGCCCCCACCCCCCAGTAATAAGCAGCCCCCCCAGTAAGCATCCCCAGTAATAGGCAGCCCCCCCAGTAATAGGCAGCCCCCTCAGTAATAGGCAGCCCCTTCCCCTATAATAGGTACCCCCCAGTAATAACCAGCCCCCCAGTAATAGGCAGCCCCTTCCCTGTAATAAGTAGCCCCCACCCCCAGTAATAAGCAGCCCCCCAGTAAGCAACCCTCCCAATAATAAGCAGGTCCCCCCTAGTAATAAGCAGGTCCCCACCCCAGTAATAGGCAGCCCTCGCGTAATAGCAGCCCCCCCCCAGTAATAGCCCCCCCCCAGTAATAGCAGCCCCTTCCCCTGTAATAAGTAGCCCCCGCCCCCCCAGTAATAGGCAGCCCCCCATGATATGCAGCACCCCTCCCCCCCCGTAATAGGCAGCCCCCCCAGTAGTAAGCAGCCCCCCCAGTAATAGGCAGTCGCTTCCCCAGTAGTAAGCAGCCCCCCAACCCCATATACTTACTATAGTGTCGCTCTCTGTCTGCTTGCCTGACGTCAGTGTGCAGCCCGGAACGCTTCCTCCCCGAGTCCTCTCCTGCGGAACTAATGAGCAGGGGACTCGGGGAGGAGAATCCTGGCTGCACACTGAGGTCAGTGTGCGCAGGGATCAGCACAATTACCAGCGGGGAGCTGCGGCGCCCCCCGCTGGTAATCGCTTCAGTGGTCAGCGGCGTCAGCCCGCCGCGGGCCACATAACACAAGGCAGCGGGCCGGATTTGGCCCGCGGGCCCTGTGTTTAGAGCAAAAGTTCCCGGCGGTGCCGTGGACCGGCGCTGAACACCCAACGGCCCGACTCTGGTCCGCGGCCCGCTGGTTGGGGACCCCTGCTCTAAATGATCTACTAAATGCAAATATAACAACACAAAAGGAACTCACAAAACCAATCTACAACTACTTATCTGGCATTCATTTCTTTAAAAAAAAAAAAAACGGTCAACTTCCTGAATTGGGAAAGGGACCTGAATAAAAAAAAATTGACAACCATGTGGTGTGAAGCTCTAAAGTGGGCTCACAAATCTACCTCATGTGCCTCCCACTGGGAACAGTACCATAAATTAGGAGGTTGCCTCCTGCCCAACATAGTTTGTTGAGGCAGGAGGTCAGAACGTCACTCTCCAGTTTTGCCATGAAAAGGTTGGCATATTGTGGTGCCATTTTACTGTCCATTGCGGTTCCGGTGAGTTGCAGGAATATCTCTTTGCCAAAGGAAAAATAATTGTGTGTGAGGATGAACCTTGTGAGTTTTAACACAGATTCAGAGGCAACCCCATTGGCCACAAGGAGTGCCTGGCAGGCGGTCACTCCATCTTCATGTGGGATGTTGGAGTATAAAAACTCCACATCCATGGTGGCTAGGATTGCGCCCTCTGGGAGGGGACCTATGCTTGACAGTTTGCTCAATAGATCTCCAGTGTCCTGCAAGTAGCTGGTTATGGTCCTCACCAGTGGTTTTAGGACACCTTCCACCAATCCTGAGATAATTGGCCTCCCTTGGTTGCCAGCTTTGCGTAGTTTTGAAAGCATATAGAATATTTCAACCCTGGGGTTCACCAGTATCAAGTCCAAAAGTCTTCTGGAGCCCACAGACAGGCTTCTGATGACCCTACTCAATTCCCTCACATATTTCTGAGTCGAGTCTTGATCCAGTTTGGTGTAGTACCTGGTGTCCATCAGTTGTTTGTCTGCTTTCTTCCTGTAGTTTGATGTATTCATGAGGACTATAGCACCACCCTTATCTGCAGGCTTAATGGTGAGCTCCTTGTTATTATTAAGTGCATAGATGGCCCTTCTTTCCTGCATATTGATATTAAATGTTTCTCTTTTCTGCTTGTCCAGTATAGTAGATTGCACCTCATGTCTAAAGGAGTCTTTATATTTATCAAAGGTGGGGTTGTAGTCAGTAGGCGGTGTCCACTCAGATGTCCTCCTGACCCCTAGTATCTCCTGTGCTTGAGTGCTTGGAGGTGCCATGTCCTCTTTGTCATAGAAGAACATATAAGGTACAGAAGAAGCCTACAATAAACAGAGACAATTTTTACTAAACAGTGAGGATAATGAGGGCTCACCAATTACATACTATCTCTTTAGTACTATCGTTTGTGGACGATATCATCTTCTTGATAACCGACCCTGAGAAGAGCCTCCCCAGACTCACGGAGCTAAAGGAGTTTGGATCCATCTCTAACTTAAAAATCAATTTTTCAAAATCGACAGTATTGAACATCTCTATCCCCGTGACGCGTTGCGATTCGCTGAGAGCGAACTCTCCCTTCACGTGGTCGGGCTCCTCACTGGACTACCTAGGGATTAAACTAACAAAACAGGCGTAAAACTTATATAGCGCAAACTTCACATCTTTAATTGACCAGGTAAAGAATCTTTTGAAAGCCTATGATGTTCCTTTTGTCTCCTGGTTTGGTAGAAAAAATATCAAATCCTACATTTTACCTATTATTCTTTACAAGATCAGAATGCTGCCCATTCACCTTCCGGCTAATTTTTTCAAAATTCTCCGCTCGGCCTTCTCGGGCTTTGTGTGGAGGCGGAGGAGACCAAGATTGGCCTACAGCCTAATGATTAGGAGGGATTTGGAGGGAGGCATTGACCTTCCTGATCTGTATGGCTTCTATCGCGCTTCCCAACTACGATATTGGATAGACCTGGTCCAACCATCCAAAGACAATTTACTCATTGCTCTAGTTGAGGGTTATAGTGAAGACTCTTTAGTTGAAGATCTCTGGCTACCTTCAAGGAATCAATATGGAGCCAAAAATCTCAACCCTCTACTCAGAGGACCATGTGGAATCTGGGATGGGCTTAGACTAGACTTGGCTCCTGACCCCTCCCCCATCCTTCCACTACGTTCTATCTATAAAATGCTAGCTCTCCCTCCCGACCTGAGCACTATATCATTGTGGAAAAAGTTTAAACCGCTCACTCTGACCAACTTGCAAACCCAGGCCCACCTTCCTCCAGCTAACATTTTACACAGCCTACTACCAACTGAAAGCTTTTCCTTTTTACACCAAGCACAAGTGACTGGTGTATTCAGCAAATTTCTTAAAATACATAAAACCACAAGACCCCGAACTCCATTTGAAAGGGCTCTAGCCGAGAATAAACCTATTCTTAAGAAAATCGCTTTCCTACGCAAAAATTTTGTTACCCCCCTTTTATCATACAAACCAGCATTTCTTACTTCCTGGGAGAAGGAATTGGGGATTTCACTCTCAACGAGCGAGACCAGTTTAATCTTAAGTACCTCCCTTGGTTTATCTCCTTGCATTCTCCCCCAAGAATCGCATTATAAATTATTAGTTAGATGGTATAGGACGCCCCAATGGCTATTCGACCTTAATCTTGCCCCTCACGGGAATTGCTGTAGATGTAAAAATGATGTAGGATCCTATCTACATATATGGTGGTCATGCCCGATATTGACATCCTTTTGGAGAGGAGTAGAGAGAATTATAAAGAAGATTTCAGCGAATTTTACCATCTCACCGGAGGTGGCTCTCTTTTGGAGACCTTCAAGCTCCTTTCACCCATTGAGGAACAAATTGATTGCTTTTTCTCCTGGACGCGGCCAAAACCCTTATCCCGTGTCTTTGGCAGCAAAGTCTATCACCAACACTAGCTCAATGGAGGGAGAGAGTTGATACTCTTTATAACTTGGAGGAATTACATAGCTGCTCTAAACATACTCATGAAAAATGTATTCAAACTTGGAGCCCCTGGCGAAAAGTGAGACTCCTGGCAGACTGGGACAAGTGAGACAAGGTACGCCCCCTGAAAGCCCTTCATCCCCCCCCCCCCACCCTTTTCTCCCTAATCTCTTTGCCTCCCCTCCTAATACCCCCCCCCCCTATTTTTCTTTATTTGGTATTTTGTATACTGTATATAGTACTCTTAAACAAATTTCTTCAGATTCTGTTCCGTCGAGATCTATACATGTTATTTTCCTATTTTTCCTTTCTCGGTATTCAGCACTTATTACCTCTAAACTGTGGAGAGTATCAGTGGAATATTGTGTTCCTGCTTGTTTATTACGAGACCTCAGTCGGTTGTTGGAAACTGAGTCTCAGATACTTGTCTGAACTATGAAAAATTTCAATAAAAATCTTGATTTAACAAAAAAAAAAACCTTTATGTAGCAAAAGTATAGGGGAACCCCTGAAACATTTCTGTAGCAAGAGTATAGGTGAACCCCTCAAACCTTTCAGTAGCAAGTGTATAGGCAGACCCCTGAAACACTTCTGTAGCAAGAGTATTGGCGAACCCCTCAAACCTTCCTGTAGCAAGAGTGTAGACGAACAACTAAAACATTTCTGTAACAAATGTATAGGTGAACCCCTCAAACTTTTCAGTAGCATGTGTATAGGCGGACCCATGAAACATTTCTATAGCAAGAGTATAGGCGAACTCCTCAAACCTTTCAGTAGCAATTGTATAGGAGGACCCCTGAAACATTTCTGTAGCAATAGTACAGGCAAACCCCTCAAATCTTCCAGTAGCAAGTGTATAGGCGGACCCCAGAAACATTTCTGTAGCAAGTGTATAGACGAACCCCTCAAACCTTTCAGTAGCAAGTGTATAGGCGGACCACTGAAACATTTCTGTAGCAAGAGTATAGGCGGACCCCTCAAACCTTTCATTAGCAAGTGTATAGGCAAACCCCTGAAACATTTCTGTAGCAAGAATATAGGTGAACACCTGAAAAAATTTGTTTACAAAGAGTATAGGCAAAGCCAAGAAAAATTAGTTGGTTAAGAGTATAGGCGAAGGCCTGAAAAATTGGTGTACCAAGAGTATAGGCGAACACCTGAAAAAATGTGTTTACCAAGAGTATAGGCAAATTCCGGAAAAATTAGTTTGCTGACAGTATAGGCAAGGGCCTGAAAAATTGGTGTACCAAGAGTACAAGTGTACCCCTGAAAATTGCTTAACCCCGAGGGCAGGTGAAACCCATAAACATTTTTTAAAGATACAGCTCGCTGTTGCTTAATTTGTAACAGAGCCTGGAGGCAGCATTCCAAAAAAATTGGTTTTAACAGCCTTTTGGCCTGCAGAAAAAATGGCAGTTCACCGTGATGACATGCTGTTTGAGGAGTAGGAGGAGGGATAGACCAAGCTACTTCTACCCTTTTTTGGGGTGATAGAGGATGCATTTTTCTCCTGTTGCAGCGAAAAGAATCTTTATGATCCGCTGCTTTCCACCGGTGGAGAAGAAAAGTCTTGGGAAATCCAGCATTTGTTCATCTTAATGAGTGTAAGCATGTCAGCGCTGTCAGTTGACAGCCGGGTACGCTTATCCGTGATTATCCCCCCAGCTGCACTAAACACCCTCTCTGACAAGACGCTAGTGGCAGGTCAGGCCAGCACATCCTGGGTATACAGCGATAGTTCGTGCCACGTTTACAACTTTGACACCCAATAGTTGTATGGAGCAGAGGGATCACAAAAGACGGTGGTATGGTGGGCTATGTACTCCCTCACCATCTTTTTACAGTGCTCCCTCCGACTCAGCCTTGACTGGGGAGTGGTGACACACTCTTGCTGGGGAGCCATAAAACTGGCAAAGGCCTTGGAGAGTGTTCCCATTCCTGCGCTGGACATGCTGCCTGATCCCAGCTCCTCCCCTGCTAGCTGGCCCTCTGCACCACGTCTTATACCGCTAGCGCTGTCAGATGGGAACCTAAGCATCAGTTTTTCCACCAGGGCCCTGTTGTATTGCTTCACTCTTGTACTCCCTTCCTCTTCGGAATGAGAGTGGAAAAGTTCTCCTTATACCATGGGTTGAGAAGGGTGTACACCCAGTAATCCGTGTGGGCAAGAATGCGTCTAACACGAGGGTCATGGGAAAGGCAGCCTAACATGAAGTCAGCCATGTGTGCCAGAGTCCCAGTACGCAACACATCGCTGTCCTCACTAGGAAGATGACTTTCAGTATCCTCCTCCTCTTCAGTCCACACACGCTGAACAGATGAGAGGCAAGCAGCATGGGTAGGCTCTGCAGTGTGCCCAGCTGTCTCTTCGCCCTCCTCCCCCTCCCCACCTCCTCCTCCAAAATGCGCTGAGATATAGACATGAGGGTGGTCTGGCTATCAAGCGACATACTGTCATCCCCCATCTCCTGTTCCAACCGCAAAGCGTCGGCCCTTATGCTTAGCAGCTAACTTCTCAGCAGGCAAAGCAGCAGGATGGTAACGCTAATGATTGCCACATCGCTGCTCACCATCTGGGTAGACTCCCTAAAGTTTCTGAGGACCTGGCAGATATCTGCCATCCATGCCCACTCCTCAGTAAAGAATTGCTGTGGCTGCCTACCACGTGTTGCAGCTGGTATTCCACTATTTCTCTACACTGTTCGTACAGCCTGGCTAACATGTGCAGCGTAGAATTTCAGCATGTGGGCAAGTCGTACAGTAGTTGGTGCTCTGGCAGCTGAAATCGATGTTGCAGGGTCCTCAGTGTGGCAGCGTCCATGATGGACTTGAAATGTGCGCAGACGCAGAGCACCTTGCCAAGCAGGTCAGACAAGTGGGGGTAGTTTTTCAGAAACCGCTGAACCACCAGATTGAAGATGTGGGCCAGGCATGGCACATGTGTGAGGCTGCCGAGCTGCAGAGCTGCCACCAGGTTAAGGCCATTGTCACACACGACCATGCCTGGTTGGAGGCTCAGCGGAAAAAGCCAGAGGTTGGTCTGCTCTGTCAAACCCAGCAGCAGCTCGGGGGCCATGTGCCTCGTCACCTAAGCTGATTAGTTTCAACACGGCTTGCTGACGCTTGCCCACCTCTGTGCTGCCACGCCACACGCTACCGACTGCTGACAGCATGCTCGCACTTCTTAAGTGAGAGGTGGAGGTGGTGGAGTAGGAGGACGGGGGGGTTGGTGGAGGTGGCATAATACGCTGCAGATACCAGCACCGAGGTAGGACCCGCTATTCTGGGTGTGGATAGCACGTGAGCGGTCTAGGGCTGTGACTCGGTCCCAGACTCCACCAAATTCACCCAATGTACGATCAGGGAGATATAATGGCCCTGGCCACCAGTACTTGTCCACGTGTCCGTGGTTAAGTGGACCTTCCCAGTAACCGCGTTGGTGGGGGCACGATTTATGTTGCAAGAGACGTGCTGGTGTAGGGCTGGGACGGCACACCGGGAAAAATAGTGGCGACTGGGGACCAAGTAGTGCGGGACCGCCGCCGCCATCATGTTTTTGAAAGCCTCCTTTTCCACAAGCCTGTACGGCATCATCTCCAGGCAGATCAATTTGGCAATGTGCACGTTTAAAGCTTGTGCATGCAGGTGGGTGGCGGCATATTTGCGCTTTTGCTCCAATGCTTGTGTTAGCGACAGCTGAACTCTGCGCTGAGAGACATTGCTGGATTGAGTGGAGGACGGTGGAGGTGAGGGTGTGGGTGCAGGCCGGGAGGTGCTTGTGCCTGTGTCCTGGGAGGGGGATTGGATCTGTGTGGCAGGTTGGGGCACAGGGTAAGAGGCAGTGGTGTGACCCGGAGGCAGTGAATTACTTTTGTCCCACCTTGTGGGGTGCTTGGCCATCATATGCCTGCGCATGCTGGTGGTGGTGAGGCTGATAGTGGTGGCTCCCCGAATGATCTTGGTGCGACACAGGTTGCACACCACTGTTCGTCGGTTGTCCACGCTCTCGCTAAAAAACATCCACACCTTTAAACACCTAGCCCTCTGCACAAAGTCTTGCTGTGAGGGGGTGCTTTGGGAAACATTTGGGGGTTTCTTTGCTCTGGCCCTGCCTCTACCCCTGGCCACTCTACTGCCTCATCCAACCTGTCCTGCTGCTGCACTTGCCTCCCCCTCTGAAGCCCTGTCCTCAGTAGACTTAGCGAACCAGTTAGGGTCAGTCACCTCATTGTCCAGCTGCTCTTCCTCCGAATCCTCTGTGCGCTCCTCCCTCGGACTTCCTGACCTTATTACTACCTCACTGACAGACAACTGTGTCTCATCATCCTCAGCCACGAAAAGCTCTTGAGACAGTTGCCGGAAGTCCCCAGCCTCATCACCCGGAGTCCAGGAACTTTCCAAAGGTTGGGCATCAGTCACGACAAACTCCACAGGTGAGAGAGGGACTGTTTTTTCCCACTCAGGGCTGGGAGCCGAGAACAGTTCCTGGGAGTCTGCCTGCTCAGAATATGTAATTTTCATGGAGTGAGGAGACTGGGAGGAAGGAGGAGCAGCCAGAGGATTCAGAGTTGCAGTCCCTAGGCCGGGAGTAGTGGACTGTGTAGAAGACTGGGTGGTCGATACATTGCTGGACGCATTTTCTGCCATCCACGACAGGACCTGCTCGCACTGCTCTGTTTGTAATAAAGGTCTACCACGCGGAGCCGTAAATTGTGATATGAAGCTGGGAGCCCAGAAACTTGCCTCTCTCCTAATCCCGCAGCAGCCGGCTGTGATTCACCCTGACCAGGAACTCGGCCTGTGCCCACACCCTCACTTGGATGTCCACGTCCTTGACCCTTACCCCTACTCCTCATCATGGCGGATTAAGAATAGAGCAGGGCCCAAATAAATTACCCCATTGTACAGCACTGACAACTGTGGCTTAGTCCACCACACACAGAGACTTGTAGATAGCGAAGACTCTATGCTGTGACTTGAAAGAATTAACCCGCTGTCTTGCGCTGATACCTTGGGGTAATTTACCACTCGCAGAGACTTGTAGATAATAGAGGCTGTATGGAGTGGGAGAAGACTCTAAAGCCAGTGGATAGTACTGGTAACTGCAGCTATTTCAACCGCACCAAGGAAAGGGTATTGTGAGACGCTCTGCACAGCGGCAGAGCTGAAATACTTTGCAGTGGCCCAGGAAATATTACAGTACTGTTTAGTGGTGAGACCTCTGTCTAATGTTCTGCAGACACAGAACGGTATAACTGAAGTCGTTTGCAGTAGGCTAGGATATGTTAGAGTACAGTTTCAAAGTGAGAGCTGGTTGTACGGCACTGCAGGCTGAGAACGCTATTACTGAAAGGCTGGAAACAAGCCTACATGTGTAATGCAAAAATTGGTGCACTACTGCTCCCAGCCAGCCACAACTATAATGCCACATGGTCAGATGTAGCCCTAAGAAGGAGCATTGGGGGTTCTTGTACAGAGGATCAGGAGGACTGTATAACTTTCCCTATATAAGTAGCTGTTTCCCTACACTCTGGGTTATGCACTGCAGACACAGAACGGTATAACTGAAATTGTTTGCAGTAGGCTAGGAAATGTTGGAGTGCAGTTTCACGGTAAGAGATGGTTGTACGGCACTGCAGGCTGAGAACGCTATTACTGAAAGGCTGTGAACAGGCCTAGATGCGTAATACAAAAATTGATGCACTACAGCTCCCAGCCAGCCACAACTATAATGCACACAGTCAGATGTAGCTCCAAGAAGGAGCATTGGGGTTCTTGCACAGAGGATCAGGAAGATTGTATAACTTTCCATATATAAGTAGCTGTTTCCCTACATTCTGCGTTATGCACTGCAGACACAGAACAGTATAACTGAATTCGTTTGCAGTAGGCTAGGAGATGTTTGAGTGCAGTTTCACGGTGAGAGCTGGTTGTACGGCACTGCAGGCTGAGAACGCTATTACTGAAAGGCTGTGAACAGGCCTAGATGCGTAATACAAAAATTGATGCACTACTGCTCCCAGCCAGCCACAACTATAATGCACACGGTGAGATGTAGCCCTAAGAAGGACCGTTGGGTTTCTTGTACAGAGGAACAGGACTGTATAACTTTCCCTATATAAGTAGCTATGTTCCTACACTCTGCCTTATGCACTGCAGAAACAAAACAGTATAGCAGAAATGGCCTGCACAACCCGAGATGCTTAAAAAAAAAAAAGTGCACTATTGCCCCCAGTCAGCCACAACAGTAATGCACACGAAGAAGAGTAGCCCTAAGAAGGACCGTTGGGGTTCTTGAAGACAGGATCCTACGCTAACACTATCCCTGTATAAGCAGCAGCACTTTCCCTAACCTCTGCCAGCATGCGTCTAAGGTGAGCCGTGGGCAGTCACCTGATCGGCCCTGTCACTACTATGCCTTCCCCGCATGTCTATTGGCTAGAAAATGGTGCTAAACATGCAAGGAAGGAAATGCAATTGACTTGAGTACCGCGTGGTGTTTGTCTCGAGTAACGAGCATCTCGAGTACCCTAATACTCGAATGAGCATCAAGCTCGGACAAGTGTGCTCGCTCATCTCTAACTATTATGTATGAATGAGTATGGAGGTGTGAACTTTGATTGATTCTTTTTGTACCACGTGACTATATGTGTTTTATTAATGTGGTATTGTTGTAAGGTTTGATTGGGCGTAATATACCATGTGACATGGACATTTAAATTTAAATGATATCCCACAAACATTGTTATGAAGTGATATTGAAGTTTTTTTACAATTATGTATGTATTTTTTTCTTTTATTATGTTTACAATATGTTATATTGTGTTTGAAAAATGTGTATATAAGGGGAAAAGGGAAGTGTCAGCTAGTGTACTATTTCTTGGAAGAAGCTTGTTAGAGAAACCCTGGGTCGCACAGTGCATGCGGTTTTGTGTTCACCAGCTTTCTTCTTGTTTTATGTTATGCATCTTTTTAAACCTTGTGAGTATTATCATTAAAATTTTAGACAGTATTGCACTGTGTGTGATTGTCTCATTTAGTGCGAAATCAGCGTAGGAGATTGCAACCTGTGGATTCCATCCTTGTCAGGTGTTACAAGCAGATATGTCATTTGGATGCAGTTTGCAGGCATCTTTTTTAAGAGAACCAGTGTGAATATTTTCTTTGAACAACTGTTCCTGTGCTCCTTATGTTGAAAGGAGAGATCTTTTTAATTTGATGTTGTCAGACGATTTGACTTTGTTCTGTATTTCACCTGCTCCATAAGTTAAAAAAATACACTCATTTGTTTGGTCATTTTATAATCAATTATTTCAAATTGTGAGTCTACCTCCAACAACACGGCGACCTCACTGAGATGAGTCCCTGCATATAATAGTGTACCTGTACAGCAGGGGACCTACTTCTTTTTCAGGTTTGTTCTGTAAAATTAACTCAGAATAGATCCGAACCAGTTTTCTTGCAGACTAGTTTAAAAACAGCCTTGGACAAATGGGAACATAATGACCAAGATGGAGGCCTCACGGCAGGGGCGTAGCTAAAGGCTCAGGGGCCCTGATGCTAAACATGAGCTGGGCCCCCCTCTATCTGTATCTGTACACGTACCCATAGCTAGACCATGCTGCACAGTGACATAACTGTAAGCTTCTGGGCCCCAATGCAAAACCTGTAACAGGGCCCCCCAACTATAATGCTTTATTCATAGTACTGGGCTCCCTATATAGATTAAAGAGGCCTTATGGGCCCCCTAAGGCTTCTGGGCCCGGGTGCAACCGCATCCCCTGTACCCTCTATAGTTACGCCCCTGCCTCACGGCAAAGGACTTAGTGACTCACCACCTCCTTACAAAGTGAAATAAATGGACAGGTGCAAATCTGTGGTGATTGTAAAGCTGGTTCCTATTTATCTTGAGTTCATTTTCTAGGCCTAAGCCTGGGATGTTGCAAGATTTATAAGTCACAGCATGTCCTATCTTTCTGTGTTTTGTTTTTTATTATCATCATGCTTTTATACGAAGACTTCGTTTTACCGCATCACAATGCAGGAACTTGCGATTTTCATGTGATGCATTTTCAACATTAGAAACTCCTGTCGTCTAATAGTGTGAGAAAAACGCTCAAGAAATTCACAAGCAGCAGCAATGTTTTTGCAAGAAAAAGCATTGCTGACACTCAAACATCTCAGGAGCAAAATTGCGATATTGCCCCGATTTTCTCACAGCGATATCACAATTGCCAGTGTGAAGGAGCCCTTAAAGGGTTTAAGTCAATATACCTGCTGGTCTAGGGCAGTGAGAGGCTTGATGTCAATATAGTTGTCTATTATAGTGTCATGGCATGACCCAAAATTTAATTTAAAAAGGTTTACTTGTCATTCCCTAACAGGGCATGAGGTTATTTAAAAGTTACAGAACAATTTCTGGAAATTTATACTGGCAAATATTTAAAAACCCATCTCCATAATATGATCGCAGAGCTGAACAAAACTGAATGATGCTCTTTCTGAGTGAGAAGATGTGTCTGGCTATCTAAAGAGGCAGAACGAGAGATAACGAGCTAGCGGTAATATTGCTTGTTCAAATGAGAATCGGCTTGTCTAAAAGAACTCTTTCATTGCAGTATAATGATAAGTCATCTCTTTTTGTCAGGAGACAATTGTATCCTCAGTAGATGTAAGTTGTTGTTTATGTCAAGCATATGTGGCATTGATAATGGCTTCACCCACAGAAAGACTATACACTGGCAGGACTACACTGACACCCCCATACCGAGAGAAACATGCACTAACAAGCCATCTCTTTATCAAGAGCTCAGTGTCTCCTCAGTAGCATCAGTCCCAATGGCAGGTATACAGGCTGCTCTCAGTTCTTTTTGGGGCCCTCCTGCATACTTGGGCCCTTGACGTCTACTTAGATCTGCTGCCATGAACCGAGGGATGGCTGGTGAGAGGAGTTCAGCGCTGACCGGCTCTCACCATGCAGCTGCTCCTCCTCCTCCTCAGTCATGCTCTCCTTGCACCAGAGATGATGTCTTCTGCACACTTCTTTCCTCCTCCACGGCCATTGTCAGTGTGCTATCAGCACTCATCTGTTTTTGTCCGCTCTGCTAGACAAAACAAGCCGATGCACGATCTCATACTGACACAGCACGGAGGGTGAGGGAACTTGCTGCACAGCCGGCGGGCCACATAAAATGAGGTGGCAGGCCAGATTCGGCCCGCGGGCCTAGTGTTTGAAATGTGTGGTCTACGGCTTTACTTTTATACTATCTGGGTGCCTACACCCTTCTCTAAGTTGGTTTCTGCTGCAAAGTTATGTGAGGTGCCAGGGCTAAGGGTCCTTCAGCTGCTGACTGTATAAAACTTGAGCTCCATCAAATCATGTGATCTCCCTTTGAAGGTTCTGGTATGGCCATAAAACAAGGTACACCAGTAATATATCTATATACATGTACAAAATACAATGGGATTTAAGGTGTTGTACCACTTCTAGCTGTTTTGCTTCAGGCAATTCCACTGCAGAAAATCTGCAGTTTTTATGTTACCAATTTTGCAAGCCTTTTAAATAGAGTTGAGCGAACGTACTCTGTTGAGCATGATGCTCATTCGAGTATTAGCGTACTCGATGGTACTCGTTACTCGAACGAGCATCAAGCTGTGTTCGACCCCGGCCCAGTTTTTGGCTCCTCCCCCCTGTGACGTGCCTGTTTTGGCCCCTCCCCGCCGTGACACAGCGCGCGTCAATGGCAAATTTTTGGTCAGGCAGGCAGGCAGGAGAGAGAGAGAGAGAGAGAGACGGATGAACCAAGAAAAATAAAAAGCTCGGGACCCGGCTTCCCACATACAAAAATGCTCGAGTCTTCCATTGTAGCCAATAGGATTCATTACTCGAGTAGAGCTCTCGAATTTTACGAAAAGCTCGACTCGAATGACGCGGACCCAAGCATTTGGGTGCTCGCTCATCTCTACTTTTAAATTTAAAAGCCACATGTAATTGCAATAATGACAATGCGGTCAGGTGGCAGGTCAAATGACTGCTATGGAGATTTACACATCAAGGTCAGAAAGAAGCATTGAGAAAATAAACATTAAAACAAAGTAAAAATAACATAAAATAATCAGAATTAATACAGTAGTGTGAAAATGAGAATTCAGCAATTGATAGTCATGATGCAGAGTGATGAAAGAGACAGAAGAGATGAGGGGAAAAAAAAGAAGAAAAGTCATACATATGTCATAGGTGTACCAATAGAGTTGTAAACAGATCGCCAAGTGTGAAATATAGACTGATCAATTTACTTGAGGCAGGTGGGAAAAAGTTAACTATTGCAGAACTTGCTGGTAGCATAGAATACTGAAGTAACGGGACAGAGAAGATGTGGAACCAAAAGTATACATAATATAAATATAATTACTAATTACAGGATACAAAATTGATTAGTGTTCAAAAATAAATAAATTGTTTTAATAGATTAATCAATTAGAGCAATTCAAAATACTGAGTATAGAACCCATGTTAGGGTGTTAGCAGGGTCAATTGCTGTGAGTAAAACTGTAATGACCAGAAAAGAAAAATGCCCAAATAGGATAAAGATGTGATCAGATGAAGAAACATGGATATTAAGAAAATGGGAGATATGACAATGTAACAGGTGGTGAATTACCGGAGGAAAAAGTGTCAAGATATAGAACAATTAATTACCATAATTAATAGGAGAGGCAGACCAAATAAAATTGAATAGAATCAAACATGTGAAATACGTGGATGCTCACTGGTTAGAGCACTAATAACCAACATAAAATATTCAAAATACATAGGAGGACTCCACAGTCTTTAGAACAGAATGGAAGGAATAAATAAAAATCCAGATGAATAAAATGTACAAATAAAATTATTATGATACTGGAATCATAAATTAATAGTAAAATACTAAAATAATTAAGCATTAAGATAGCGTAATATAAATAACTAAAACAGGACAATAAAATATATATCTAAAACAAGACAATATAATCTATGCACATTATAGTAATAATAATGAAGAGGCACGAGTGGCTGAACTCCAGGTTAGGCTAATGCACAGAGAAAAATATACATATATTAATGGTATGATAATGAAATATTTTAAGATACATTTTAAAAAGTGAGCAAAAGAGAAAAAAGCTAAAAAAAAAAAATCTGTGTGGATCCTGTTTCTCCTATATACGAGGGGGCATAAGAGATGGATTAGCATGAGCAAGCATACTCGCTAAGGACAATTGCCCGCTCGGGTGACAGGGGTGTTGCGGCAGTGAGCAGGGTGGAGCGAGGGGGAGAGAGAGAGAGATCTCCCCTACGTTCCTCCCCGCTCTCCCCTGCCGCTCCCCGCCTGCCGCCGGCAGCCGAACCTTTTCTTCCGAGCTGGCAGGTACTCGCTAAGGGCAATGCTCGATCGAGTAATTGCCCTTCGCGAGTATGCTCGCTCATCTCTAATTAGCACTGATAAGGTACATACAACTCAGTAATCAATCTCAACACATTCGTTCAACTTATTGGGAATTAGGGTATTCAGCTTAAATATCCAAAAGGCTTCTCATTGTCGCAGCTGTTTGATACATGTCAAGAACAGGTGCTTAAAATCAGAGTAAAGGCTTATTCAAACGTACATATATCGGCCGGGCTTCACGCCCCGCCAATATACGCTATTCCTTTCTGCAGGGGTAGGAGGCAGGACGGGTCAGGAGCAATGCACTGAGCTTCGCCCACTCTACACCCCCTATCCACCCTTCGCCACTATTTTCAATGGGAAGGGTTGGGACTTAGCTCCACCCCGCCCCATCCCTCCCATTGCAAACAGTGGCAAGGGGCAGAGAGAGGGTAGGAGCTTAGTGCACTGCTCTCCGACCATCCCGCCTTCCCCCCTGCAGAGAAGCATGAAGGGTTGCACATAAGTGCAAAAAAGAAATATCAGCACTGCTTACAGGGGACTGTAATAGCACAAAGAATCCACAGAATGGTAATAACAAAAAAGAGGATTCCTTATTGGGACGCACAGGTCCTAAGTGCAACGCGTTTCGTCTAACAAGACTTTATCAAGCACAAAAACATAGTATAGAATACACACAGTAATATCACCTTATATATATATGTAACTATGAAGGGTAATGGAAAATGAAAATGAAAGTACCTGCCCATACTGCTACGTGGCGGCCGCCAGGATGGAGGGGTCACCTGACAACGTGAGGGGTCACGTGGTTGCGACGTGATGACGAGGTGGAACGTAATCGGGGAGGGGGCGGGGTTATCGTATGCCGCTGCCCAATAGTATCTATAACCTAAATTCCTAATGTCCCACAATGGGTGTATCTATAATAAAAGATCAGGAGTGTCCCTCAGTGGTTATATGTCCGTACACGGTAGCGGTAACAGCGCTGACCGGAACGGACGTGACATAGGAGTCACGTGGGGAAGGTGGGGGCACGGCCAGTGGATTGAGTGACATCATGGTCACATGTATGGGGCGGGGGTGTAACCAGTGGAACGCACGGTCCCATAATGAAGATGGAAGACGGGGTCGTCACATGTTCGGGATGGGGGCGGGGCCAAAGTGCACAACCCGTCCCGGGATCCCTGTTCTAAAGGTTAAACAGATAGGAATAATGCAGGGGCTCCATTCCATATAGAGGGGTATATTCTTTACGCATTAATATGTGAACCCAGGTGTAATTGGATTAAAATGAGAGGGTACCCTGTCGTTTATATAGATATCATGGTGCTTAACCTATTTTTGAAATTGCTTATTATAATGCATGAATAGGGGATTTTTTGGGGGATGATTATATCAATCTAAAAATAAATAAAAACAGGGCTGGTAGAACATAAATGTGGAAATAAAGGCTGCAATAAGCAATATAAGTCTAACATGGACGCCTTATAGTAAATAGATTATAAGCTAGTTTGGTGCAGGAATTAATAAACTTATATATTTATGAAACGAGGTGATGTACTGTGGTGTGTGTATTGCATATCAAAGAATATATATATATATACATACTCATATGCATACATGGGAACTGTTAGCGCAAATGGTGTCTGAGCTATAGCCCTCTAGCTCAGTCACACAATATGCGTGAATATCACGTGCGCTAAAATAGTGCATCATATGTGTATGATACATGTATAAGAGTCCACAGGTGTGGTAATGCATAGGACAATAAACATAATGATAGAAATAATCCAAATAATCATAATGAAAATAAAGATATTGTAAGTAGAGATGAGCGAACACCAAAATGTTCGGGTGTTCGTTATTCGGAACGCACTTCCCGCGATGCTCGAGGGTTCGTTTCGAACAACGAACCCCATTGAAGTCAATGGGCGACCAGAGCATTTTTGTATTTCGCCGATGCTCGCTAAGGTTTTCATGTGTGAAAATCTGGGCAATTCAAGAAAGTGATGGGAATGACACAGAAACGGATAGGGCAGGCGAGGGGCTACATGTTGGGCTGCATCTCAAGTTCCCAGGTCCCACTATTAAGCCACAATACCGGCAAGAGTGGGCCCCCCCCCCCCTCCCAACAACTTTTACTTCTGAAAAGCCCTCATCAGCATGGCATACCTTTGCTAAGCACCACACTAGCTACAACAAAGCACAATCACTGCCTGGATGACACTCCGCTGCCACTTCTCCTGGGTTACATGCTGACCAACCGCCCCCCCTCCCCCCCACAGCGCACACCAAAGTGTCCCTGCGCAGCCTTCAGCTGCCCTCATGCCACGCCACACTCATGTCTATTTAGAAGTGCGTCTGCCATGAGGAGGAACCGCAGGCACACACTGCAGAGGGTTGGCATGGCTAGGCAGCGGCCCTCTTTAAAAGGGGCGGGGCGATAGCCCACAATGCTGTACAGAAGCAATGAGAAATAGAATCCTGTGCCACCGCCATCAGGAGCTGCACATGTAGGCATAGCAATGGGGAACCTATGTGCCACACACTATTCATTCTGTCAAGGTGTCTGCATGCCCCAGTCAGACTGGTAATATGTACCTTAACAGTAACCGCGTTGGTGGTAATGTGGTGGTGACTGCGGACCTAGTAGCACGGTTGTATTTTGTTGGTTTTCGGAATGCGGCCAGGATTAAGTGGGCTGTGGCGGGGGGATGGTGTGGGGGCTCTCTTGTTGTGTCGATAAAGGTGAAATTCTTGGACTGCCACCAGACGAACCAATGCAAAGACATTTGCCAAGAATGTTTTCCCTGTTGGAGGAGGAGGGGGATGTTTTTGAGGCACTACGAGTCCTCTCCACGTGTCCGTGGTTATATGCACCTTTACAGTAACCGCGTTGGTGGGAAATGGCCTCGCCGCCATCATGTCTTTGGGAAGCCTCTGTTTCCACACCCCAGAGACATACCATTAGCAGCGGTATAGGCAGAGCCCAGAATTCGTAACATTTCAGCCGTAGCATTAGGACAGGCCCCACTAACATATCACTAGCAGCATTATAGGAGGAGCGCAGTCTTCGTTCCATGTCAGCAATAGTAGCACTCAAGACAGGCCCCAGTAACAATTCCGAAGCAGCAGTATAGCGGGAGCGCAGTCTTCGTTCCATGTCAGCAATAGTAGCACTCAAGACAGGCCCCAGTAACAATTCCGAAGCAGCAGTATAGCGGGAGCGCAGTCTTAGTTCCATTTCAGTAGCCTTAGTAAAGCCAAGGCCCAAGTTACATTTATGTAGCTAAAGGGTAGGCCAACCCCACACACCTTTCTGTACCATGAGTGCAGGCGAAGAACATACAAATTGCTATGATTACACTGTAGGTGAGGGCCCCAAAAATTTGGTGTACCAACAGTACTAATGTACCTCAGTAAAAATTGGCCATGCCCAACCAAGATGGCAGGTGAATCGCTTTGGTTAATGTGGCTTAAGTGGTAACTAGGCCTGGAGGCAGCCCAGTGTAACGAAAAATTGGTTCAAGTTAAAGTTCCAACGCTTTTAAGCGCATTGAAACTTATAAAAATTGTTCAGAAAAATTATTTGAGTGAGCCTTGTGGCCCTAAGAAAAATTGCCCGTTCAGCGTGATTACGTGAGGTTTCAGGAGGAGGAGCAGGAGGAGGAGGAGGAATATTAGACACAGATTGATGAAGCAGAAATGTCCCCGTTTTGGATGGTGAGAGAGAACGTAGCTTCCATCCGCGGGTGCAGCCTACGTATTGCTTACGTATCGCTGCTGTCCGCTGGTGGAGAAGAGAAGTCTGGGGAAATCCAGCCTTTGTTCATCTTGATGAGTGTTAGCCTGTCGGCACTGTCGGTTGACAAGCGGCTACGCTTATCTGTGATGATTCCCCCAGCCGCACTAAACACCCTCTCCGACAAGACGCTAGCCGCAGGACAAGCAAGCACCTCCAGGGCATACAGCGCTAGTTCAGGCCACGTGTCCAGCTTCGACACCCAGTAGTTGTAGGGGGCAGAGGCGTCACCGAGGATGGTCGTGCGATCCGCTACGTACTCCCTCACCATCCTTTTACAGTGCTCCCGCCGACTCAGCCGTGACTGGGGAGCGGTGACACAGTCTTGGTGGGGAGCCATAAAGCTGGCCAGGCCCTTAAAGACTGTTGCACTGCCTGGGATGTACATGCTGCTCGATCTACGCACATCCCCTGCTACCTTGCCCTCGGTACTGCGCCTTCTGCCACTAGCGCTGTCGGCTGGGAATTTTACCATCAGCTTGTCCGCAAGGGTCCTGTGGTATAGCAACACTCTCAAACCCCTTTCCTCTTCGGGAATCAGAGTGGGCAGGTTCTCCTTATACCGTGGATCGAGCAGTGTGTACACCCAGTAATCCGTCGTGGCCAGAATGCGTGCAACGCGAGGGTCACGAGAAAGGCATCCTAACATGAAGTCAGCCATGTGTGCCAGGGTACCTGTACGCAACACATGGCTGTCTTCACTAGGAAGATCACTTTCAGGATCCTCCTCCTCCTCCTCCTCCTCAGGCCATACACGCTGAAAGGATGACAGGCAATCAGCCGGTGTACCGTCAGCAGCGGCCCAAGCTGTCTCTTCCCCCTCCTCCTCATCCTCCTCATGCTCCTCCTCCTCCTCCTGTACGCGCTGAGAAATAGACAGGAGGGTGCCCTGACTATCCAGCGGCATACTGTCTTCCCCCGCCCCCGTTTCCGAGCGCAAAGCAGCTGCCATTATGGTTTGCAGGGAATTTCTCAAGATGCATAGCAGAGGAATGGTGACGCTAATGATTGTAGCATCGCCGCTCACCACCTGGGTAGACTCCTCAAAATTACCAAGGACATGGCAGATGTCTGCCAACCAGGCCCACTCTTCTGAAAGGAATTGAGGAGGCTGACTCCCACTGCGCCGCCCATGTTGGAGTTGGTATTCGACTATAGCTCTACGTTGTTCATAGAGCCTGGCCAACATGTGGAGCGTAGAGTTCCACCGTGTGGGCACGTCGCACAGCAGTCGGTGCACTGGCAGCTTAAAGTGATGTTGCAGGGTGCGCAGGGTGGCAGCGTCCGTGTGGGACTTGCGAAAATGTGCGCAGAGCCGGCGCGCCTTTACGAGCAGGTCTGACAAGCGTGGGTAGCTTTTCAGAAACCGCTGAACCACCAAATTAAAGACGTGGGCCAGGCATGGCACGTGCGTGAGGCTGCCGAGCTGCAGAGCCGCCACCAGGTTACGGCCGTTGTCACACACGACCATGCCCGGTTGGAGGCTCAGCGGCGCAAGCCAGCGGTCGGTCTGCTGTGTCAGACCCTGCAGCAGTTCGTGGGCCGTGTGCCTCTTATCGCCTAAGCTGAGTAGTTTCAGCACGGCCTGCTGACGCTTGCCCACCGCTGTGCTGCCACACCGCGCGACACCGACTGCTGGCGACATGCTGCTGCTAACACATCTTGATTGCGAGACAAAGGAGGAGGAGGAGGAGGAGGAGGGTGCTTTAGTGGAGGAAGCATACACCTCCGCAGATACCACCACCGAGCTGGGGCCCGCAATTCTGGGGGTGGGTAGGACGTGAGCGGTCCCAGGCTCTGACTCTGTCACAGCCTCCACTAAATTCACCCAATGTGCCGTCAGGGAGATGTAGTGGCCCTGCCCGCTGTGCTTGTCCACGTGTCCGTAGTTAAGTGGACCGTGGCAGTAACCGCGTTGGTGAGGGCGCGTACAATGTTGCGGGAGACGTGGTCGTGCAGGGCTGGGACGGCACATCGGGAAAAGTAGTGGCGACTGGGAACTAAGTAGCGCGGGGCCGCCGCCTCCATGATACTTTTGAAGGACTCCGTTTCCACAACCCTATACGGCAGCATCTCAAGGCTGATGAATTTTGCTATGCGGACGGTTAACGTTTGAGCGTGCGGGTGCGTGGCGGCGTACTTGCGCTTGCGCTCCAACAGTTGCGCAAGCGACGGCTGGACGGTGCGCTGAACTACACTGCTGGATGGGGCCGAGGACAGCGGAGGTGAGGGTGTGGGTGCAGGCCAGGAGACGGTAGTGCCTGTGTCCTGAGAGGGGGGTTGCATCTCAGTGGCAGGTTGGGGCACAGGGGGAGAGGCAGGGGTGCAAACCGGAGGCGCTGAACGACCTTCGTCCCACCTTGTGGGGTGCTTGGCCATCATATGTCTGCGCATGGTGGTGGTGGTGAGGCTGTTGGTGTTGGCTCCCCGGCTGAGCTTTGCGCGACAAAGGTTGCACACCACTGTTCGTCGGTCGTCAGGCGTCTCTGTGAAAAACTGCCAGACCTTAGAGCACCTCGGCCTCTGCAGGGTGGCATGGCGCGAGGGGGCGCTTTGGGAAACACTTGGTGGATTATTCGGTCTGGCCCTGCCTCTACCCCTGGCCACCGCACTGCCTCTTGCAACCTGCCCTGCTGATGCCCTTGACTCCCCCTCTGAAGACCTGTCCTCCTGAGTAAGCGTTGCACACCAGGTGGGGTCAGTCACCTCATCGTCCTGCTGCTCTTCCTCCGAATCCTCTGTGCGCTGCTCCCTCGGACTTACTGCCCTTACTACTACCTCACTGCAAGACAACTGTGTCTGATCGTCATCGTCCTCCTCACCCACAGAAAGTTGTTGAGACAGTTGGCGGAAGTCCCCAGCCTCTTCCCCCGGACCCCGGGAACTTTCGAATGGTTGGGCATCAGTGACAATAAACTCCTCTGGTGGGAGAGGAACCGCTGCTGCCCAATCTAAGCAGGGGCCCGAGAACAGTTCCTGGGAGTGTTCCCGCTCCTGAGCAGGTGTCATTGTAGTGGAGTGAGGAGGCTGGGAGGAAGGAGGAGCAGCAGACAGAGGATTCGGATTGGCAGCAGTGGACGGCGGAGAACTGCGGGTAGACGATAGGTTGCTCGAAGCACTTTCTGCCATCCAGGACAGGACCTGCTCACACTGCTCATTTTCTAATAACCGTCTCCCGCGTGGACCCATTAATTGGGCGATGAATGTGGGGACACCAGAAACGTGCCTCTCTCCTAATCGCGCAGCAGTCGGCTGCGACACACCTGGATCAGGAGCTTGGCCTGTGCCCACACCCTGACTTGGCCCTCCGCGTCCTCGGCCGCGTCCACGTCCTCTAGGCCTACTCCTACCCCTCAGCATGCTGCATTACCAGTGATTTGATTTCACAGGCAGCTAATAAATTGGCGCAAGACTGCAGGCCAAATATAATTTTTTCCCTTTTTTGAAAACGAAAGGCCCCACTGCCTCTAGTGAATGAATAATCTAAGTTTAATAACTGTGCTGTTTTCCTGCTAATGTGTCACAGAACGTGAGGGTAGCAGAGTTATTAACTGTGGCAGAGCAGGTATTTTTTTTCCCAATTAAGGAAAGCAAATGGCGAAGCCAGGAGTAAAACGTAGCTGGGTGCGTATGATTTTTACAGGTTGCACACGCAGCCGACACGTGTCCACCGGCGTTAGGACGGACAGAGGCAGGACAAATAGAATTATTTTCCGTTTTTTTGCACCAAAAGGCAGCACTGCGTATATTCTATGAACATGAGAAGTTTAATAACTGTGCTGTTTTCCTGCTAATGTGTCACAGAACGTGAGGGTAGCAGAGTTATTAACTGTGGCAGAGCAGGTATTTTTTTTCCCAATTAAGGAAAGCAAATGGCGAAGCCAGGCGTAAAACGTAGCTGGGTGCGTATGATTTTTACTGGTTGCACACGCAGCCGACACGTGTCCACCGGCGTTAGGACGGACAGAGGCAGGACAAATAGAATTATTTTCCGTTTTTTTGCACCAAAAGGCAGCACTGCGTATATTCTATGAACATGAGAAGTTTAATAACTGTGCTGTTTTCCTGCTAATGTGTCACAGAACGTGAGGGTAGCAGAGTTATTAACTGTGGCAGAGCAGGTATTTTTTTTCCCAATTAAGGAAAGCAAATGTCGAAGCCAGGAGTAAAACGTAGCTGGGTGCGTATGATTTTTACAGGTTGCACACGCAGCCGACACGTGTCCACCGGCGTTAGGACGGACAGAGGCAGGACAAATAGAATTATTTTCACTTGTTTTACAAGCAAAAGGCAGCACTGCGTATATTCAATGAATAATAACTGTGTTGTGGCCCTGCCTATACAATTCTTTCCCTGCAGTATCAATGGAGGGTGGAATGCTCTGCAGAGGCGATTTTGAGAAGCAAAAAAAAATGCAGCACAGCTAGCAGCAGCCTGGACAGTACTGCACACGGATAAATATGGCCCTAGAAAGGACCGTTGAGGTTCTTGAAGGCTACACTCACTCCTAACACTCTCCCTGCCTATGCAGCACTTCTGTCCCTAATGCCGGGTGCAACGCTCTGCAGAGCCGATTTTGAGGAAAAAAAAAATGGCACTGCTAACAGCAGCCAACACACAGCTATCAGTGGCCCTAATAAGGACCTTTGGGGGGTCTTGGAGCCTACACTAACTACCAATTCTTTCCCTACAGCAGCTCCGGTACAAACAGCACTGTCCCTCACTAACTCACACGGTATCTGAGCCGAACCGCGGGAGGGGCCGACTTTTATGTTCGGGTGACACCTGATCTTCCCAGCCACTCACAGCAGGGGGGTGGTATAGGGCTTGAACGTCACAGGGGGAAGTTGTAATGCCTTCCCTGTCTTTCAATTGGCCAAAAAAAGCGCGCTAACGTCTCAGGGAAGGAAGTGAAAGTAACCAGAACACCGCATGGTGTTCGTTACGAATAACGAACATCCCGAACACCCTAATATTCGCACGAATATCAAGCTCGGAAGAACACGTTCGCTCATCTCTAGTATGTATATATATATATATATTCTTTGATATGCAATACACACACCACAGTACATCACCTCGTTTCATAAATATATAAGTTTATTAATTCCTGCACCAAACTAGCTTATAATCTATTTACTATAAGGCGTCCATGTTAGACTTATATTGCTTATTGCAGCCTTTATTTCCACATTTATGTTCTACCAGCCCTGTTTATATTTATATTTAGATTGATATAATCATCCCAAAAAAAATCCCCTATTCATGCATTATAATAAGCAATTTCAAAAATAGGTTAAGCACCATGATATCTATATAAACGACAGGGTACCCTCTCATTTTAATCCAATTACACCTGGGTTCACATATTAATACGTAAAGAATATACCCCTCTATATGGAATGGAGCCCCTGCATTATTCCTATCTGTTTAACCTTTAGAACAGGGATCCCGGGACGGGTTGTGCACTTTGGCCCCGCCCCCATCCTGAACATGTGACGACCCCGTCTTCCATCTTCATTATGGGACCGTGCGTTCCACTGGTTACACCCCCGCCCCATACATGTGACCATGATGTCACTCAATCCACTGGCAGCGCCCCCACCTTCCTCACGTGACTCCTATGTCACGTCCGTTCCGGTCAGCGCTGTTACCGCTACCGTGTACGGACATATAACCACTGAGGGACACTCCTGATCTTTTATTATAGATACACCCATTGTGGGACATTAGGAATTTAGGTTATAGATACTATTGGGCAGCGGCATACGATAACCCCGCCCCCTCCCCGATGACGTTCCACCTCGTCATCACGTCGCAACCACGTGACCCCTCACGTTGTCAGGTGACCCCTCCATCATGGCGGCCGCCACGTAGCAGTATGGGCAGGTACTTTCATTTTCATTTTCCATTACCCTTCATAGTTACATATATATATAAGGTGATGTTACTGTGTGTATTCTATACTATGTTTTTGTGCTTGATAAAGTCTTGTTAGACGAAACGCGTTGCACTTAGGACCTGTGCGTCCCAATAAAGAATCCTCTTTTTTGTTATTACCATTCTGTGGATTCTTTGTGCTATTACAGTCCCCTGTAAGCAGCGCTGATATTTCTTTTTTGCACTTATGTGCAACCCTTCATGCTTTTCCACAGTGGGTACTATTAGACAATAGTACCCACCATTATCAGCAGCTCTCCGGACCTAGCCCCCCTGGATTGGCGCAATGGATCCCTACCACCTATTTATATATATACAGGAGTATATATAAATTATTACAGGCCTACTTGGATTTGGAGGTGAAAGTGAGGCTGTCTCAGACCTCACTTGTCACCGGGTAAGTAACATTCATTAACCGGTTCACCTACCCTTCTTTTTGTGCATTGGTTTCCGGCTGGAGCGCCTTCCTAATCTTCACTCCCTGCAGAGAAGGACAGCGTATATCGGCCAGGCATGAAAACCTGGCCGATGTACAGATGTCTGAATAAGCCTTTAGTATGCAGAATCCTACGTTGTGCCCGGCTGGTGACCCCTGTGTACCTGTCCGGATTCTTGTTATCTATGTTGCGGATGAACCAGCTGACATAGTAAGGTGATGCTGCAATGTTGCTAAGCGATGACGTTGTGCCCGTTGTCATTCTGCAATGATGATTGTGAAAGGGTCGCAAGGCAGACGGCTTTCATTGACTTTAATGGAAGTGTGTCAGCATGGAATCCAGCTCAAAATAGAGCATGTTGTAATTTTCCCTCCATGAGTGAAAATGGCAATTGATTTCTGCTCGTGGGCATGAAAACCCGCTTTTACACTGCATGCTTATGGCAGGTATTTGCTGTGGAATCTGAAGGTGGACACCCACTCCGGATTTCCAATGCAATTCTGGCCGTGTCCATTTGGCCTTATGCACTAAGGAAAAGTGGCGTGACTCACTGAAAAGTATTTAAACTATTGGATAGGTATTTGTTAAGCCTGGCATGCATGACTGTGTAGTCCTGCCTACGTACTGCGGCTCACAATAACACACCAACAAGTAGACTACATAGCTTGATCCACAACCGAGGAAGGAAAGAATAGGAAAAGATTCAGAGAAGACCGCAGAGGTGAATAAAATTATATAAAATGTTTGGTTGGTATTTAAGGAAAAAAAAGTAAAGGTATACAACCTCATTTGGACAATCAACTACTGGTGATTTACATAAGAATATGGACTTTGGGATGCATTTTTTAATGCTGCAGTGCACACACACACACACACACACACATATATATATATATATATATATATATATATATATATATATATATGTGTGCACTGCAGCACAAGAGGATCAGTAAAATATCTTTCACCTCCCCATGCCATGTGAGGGTGCTAGCAGGGCAGTTTCATGCTTAGTGAGTCTGGCAGCTGCAGGATTTCTAATTTCTGCTCAATGCAGGATTTTCATGCCTACAGGAGGGACCATGACAGTAAGGAGGCCACAACACCTCTGTTACCTGTGCGAAACCTTGTTGCAGATAGGGGAAATAATTTAAAATCTATAACCATAAGAACTGCACAAATGTACCTGTTTGGGGTATATTCATTTTTCCTTGTATCACTGTAAGTATACCTGCCCTATTAAGTTGACTGGGCAGGTTTTTGACATAAATCTTCCCAAATTGGAAATGTGATACCCTTTAAATAAATTTTAGTTTTTAATTTGATTCTGTTTCCAATGCAATCATCAGGTTTGTCAGGTACATAATTGTCTCATTTTAGCATCATACTTCAATACCCTGTTTTCCTGAAAATAAGGCCTACCCTGATTCTCTGGATTTTCAGGGAGGCTTGAAATATAAGCCCTACCCTGAAAATAAGCCCTAGCTGCATTACATAAAAAAAATAAAATTACCTAGCAGGCTCGTTCGGGGTTCTCTCGCTGCTGTCCAGAGCTCTCCCGTGCATCCTGCAGTCCTCATTCATTCACAAAAGATCATTTCCTAGTTACCGGATACATAAATCCCACCTCCACGAAGTGATGGCTCTGATTGATTCTTGAATGCTATTCAGCCAATCAATGCAGCGCTGAATGAACCAATGTGATAGCTGTGATTGGTTCATCGAGTTCTGCATTGATTGGCTGAGCAGAGCTGGATGAACCAATCAAAGCAATTGCATTGTGGAAGTAGGATTTCTGAATTAGCCAATCAATGACATGACTCAGTGCATTGGAGCTCTGGAGAGTAGCCGGAGGGACCTAGACTGAGCCTGCTAGGTAAGTATAATAAGACATCCCTCAAAAATAAGACGTAGTGCCTCTTTTGGGCCAAAAAATAATATAAGACAGGGTCTTATTTTCGTGGAAACACAGTGTTATTCAAATAAATAAAACCCTACATTTTGAATATACCATTTACTCGTGTTATGCATTTCACATGTTTCTCTCTTTTTTCCCCCTCTTCTAGACTGGTCTATATTGAGGAGGGGAAAATCCATTACATACTCTTCTTCCCTACCCTCTCCTTACATCATGTAGCTCCTCCCCTGGCTGACTGTTTTGGGCACCTCTCTTACATCCAACAGTCAAACGATACACAATGGTACACTTGTGATATACAACAAAATATATACACAGGCCCTTCACACTCACATACACAAAAGCTTCACAAACCTAACAGATTCACATTATTTATGGTCAGAATCAACAAATATCACAAATCCTAATTTTCTTGTGTAGCAAAAATTACACATTCTTAACTCATATTTTGTACAGACAACTTCAGATTACCATACACTTGCTATTGCACTTATCCATGTACAACCTCTTACAATTCTTCTGATCTGCTATGTAAATTTCTCTTAAGGTGATAGCCCCTCCCTTGTTCTTGAGGGGAAATACCAGAAGAAGGAGATAAGTCATTAACTACTTCTAGTCAAGAATCTATGAAAGCTTCCTCCCCCTTACAAAGTGCAAATCTGCACTACACAAGCAACAACAACATTTATTCATACATATTCAAAAACTATAATCATTCAAACAGCATACAGTAAAAAAAAAAGCACATATGTAAAAAAGGTTTAACGTGTTAGTCCCCTATCAGTCATTTGTTGCTGGTGACAACACAATACACACACACAGAGTAATTAAGTGGGGTCTTGCATATGCTATTTTGGCCATGTCTTGATAAGTTCCCTCCTCAAAGTCCATCCACAAAAGAGGAAGCAAGCAGATGCTTGTCTAAAAGATTATGCTCACTGTAACTCTGGCAAAGAACTTCTCTGCTGTCTCTTTTAAGCATTTTTTTCAGTCTTCTGACTGCCTGCCTGATTGCCCTCCTGTTTGTCCACCAACTGTCTAACAGTCATCTGGACAATGCCCTGTTCAGTGCGATTACTTAGCGAATTCCCTGTAGTTTCACTTCCTGTTTTCTCCTGTATCTCTGTCTCCAATCTACACAAAAATACTCAAGACAAGACAAAATGCTGTCTTGGTACACTTTGGGGCACTGTGGTATATACTGCTCTCTGGGCAGCATACCTAGTGGCCCTCTGACATGGTCCGACAGTCTTTTAACTTCCTCCTTGTTATTTGTATAGCACAGTGCTTTCAAGTAAATATAATTATCAATCTGGGTTCTCATTTTACCGACTTCCGAAGGATGGAAGGCTGAGTAGACCTTGAGCCAGCTACCTGAACCACGTGGGTACTGAGCTCACAATCTTCAGGTCGTGAGAGCCTAGGACAGCATTTCTGCTGATATCACTGCCAAGGTCGTCAGCGCTCGTACAGAGTGTTTACACAGGAAGATTTGCCGCTGGATCTGGCTTCACATCTGCTTCTCAATCAGTACTTGACCTACTATGTGAAACGATGAGCAAGGAGCTTTTACATAGGATGAGAAACCAGTGATCCAAGAAAGTTTTTTTAAACTGACTGAAAAGTCAGCTTAACAAGCAGCAAACGAATATTAAGCGATTTTGTGCATTTACACTAAATGACTGTTGCTCAAATTCATTCGTTTGAGTGAATTTTGAGTGCTAAGGTTTATGTGTAAATGGGCTTTTAGCAATAAGCAGCTGAACACTTCTATTGTCCTGGTCAATCTCAAATTCAATAGTTAAAAAGGAAGAACACACCCTGAAGGGTAAAAACAAACCCTTTCTAAAACATTGCCCCAATTCACCTGTACTACACACATAATCTGTGTGTCATATTACAATATTCTCTGGCTATCTGAGCAAGGATAGGGTCTGAACAACACACAACCATGGCAAAATCAGGAGTGTATAATCATCTTATTCGGATGAAAGTGCAGGGTCTGGCTATAGTCTGTGGCAAGGGTACAGCATGCAAATTAAGAGTATAACACCGCCATCTGTTTCTTATGGTACCTCTAATCTCTCCTAAATTTACTGTGTATCTGCTGACTCTTACTAAGTAAGCTGGGCTGTTTCGGTATGCTATATCTATTCAACACACACATACTGCGGGCCACACTTAATTAGGTGACAAGGAGGGGCAACTCAAACACAGTCAATTGAACTGTCCCCAACTTTATTGTGTACTGGTCTATTGTCATATAAGATTCTACCAAGTCCCCCAACACAAGTCAAGGCTATGTTTCTAGTAAAAGTCGCACTACATACATAACCTGCACAACGCTGCATTTGTACAATTAAACAGTAAACACCAAAATATATTTATAGCAGCAGTCCTCAGTTTAACCCTCTTCACGCCAATGACTGACCTGTTCCGACATCATGAAATTCCTCTATAGCTCCGATGTTGGAACAGGCCCGCCACTGCAGTGCTGGAATAAATCTGCACCTGCTTGTCAGACACATCCGGGGCAGATGCATTCCTGCACTGGTTCTCATTGAGGACCCCCGTGGAGAAGGCAGAAAGAGTTTTTAACCCTTTCTGGTTTATAGTATTTTACATATGTTTCAGCAATGCTATTTAATCGACTTGAAATCAATAGGAATTATTTCTGACTAATAAATGGATAAAAAGTGATAGATATGAGATATAAAACTGAAATATAAAGCAATTAACTGTTTGGATATGGCTTGCTTTATCAAGCTCCTTTGCTACAAGTACTCTGAAAGCATACAACCTTTCTCAAGTGCTCTCTGCTCTGAACTGCTCTACAGTTAAATGACAGGAATTGTCATATTCTAGTTTGATGCCACAGCTGTCAATCAGAGCTGTACAACAGCTTAAAGTGGTTTTCTGGGCAAAAAATGGAAATTCTGATAAAACTAAAATCTAGGAGGTACAGCTATGTAGTGGGCACTGTACCACTATTATCTGCTGCTCTGGACCCTCTTCTTCATCGCATGCAGCCGCCAATCTGC